>NC_142173.1:11591725-12857092 GCF_029865625.1 Vigna umbellata
TGTGCAAGTCTTGTTACAGAATAACAAGAATTTGTATACACAAAAATAACTCACAAGCTACATGTACATTATAAGGAACGACTTAAGAATATAGGAGAGAAGCATTGAATTGGAACAAGCCTTATTGAAGTGTTGCATTGTCCGTGGTATTTGTGCTTCGCAGATAAAAACATTTCTATATTGAACAAGACTTGAACACTAATCATTTCTCTCCACCTTTTTTTCCTATCACATTGTATCAACTATCATAGCTATATTTCTCTTTGGAGATGTTGATGGATGATTTATTATTATTTTATTTTAGGAAAACAACAATGATGAGAATATAAGTGTAGGGCACTGTTCTTTAATCTCTTGGTTTCTCTCATCTCCCTCTTTTTATCATGTGTTTTGCTCTTATTCCCTCTTTTTTTTTCTGTTTTTTTCTCTTTCAATCAATATCCTACATTAGTGATATGTAGAGCGTACTTTTCTTGTCACTAGACCAGAACCTATAGGTATGTAAACACAACTACACAAAATGAAAGAATGCTTCGTTCAAATTTAACAAAGGCTTGAAAAGGTTGATACACTATTAGGCATGGGGGAGGACATTTCAGATTAGCTTTAGAGGTTTATAGTCTTAGGCTTCGTTCAATTTCAATTTTTGTTGTGGTGTGTTTTCCACATGTGTTGTGATTTGTCTTACACTGCTATTTCTTTCTCCTACAAATTCGAGTGAACTTGCTTTGACACAAAAATAGAATATATGTTGGCTACCTAATCTCTCATTCAAGTTTAGTTGGAACAATATAAATGTGTATGTTTGAATCTTGTGGAATAACTTTTGCTGGTCTAATCAAATCATAGTCAGCTGTTTACATTTAAACTAGTTAGTTTCACTATTAAATTTGTGCGATAAACATTAACTTGAGTAAGTACTAGGTGCATACCATATAAGCAATGATTTGCTAAAGCAAAAGCTTGATTGCACCTTGAGAAAACTCCCAAAAAGATTGAACGTCTTTAAGTGTGATTATAGTATCTTTCTCAAGTCTTATTTGCTGATTCTAAGTCCATTTCAGTGTCCAAAATTCATTTGACTCTTTGTAACCAAAAATAGGTTGATGTAGTTGTTTAATTTGGCACATAAATAGGGTTGAATAAGTGAATTTAATAAATACTACTGTTTAGCATCAATTAACCGTGCTCACATGTTTATTTAATTTTAAAGTTAACTACCTGGATTATAAATGGATGAATAATTTAAAAGTTATCAGACAACTACTGTTTTCATACACGACTTCCATGGTGATACAGGTAATAGTAATACATTACATGGACAGTGCAGCGACTTAGACTTCCTTGCTGGTTTATAGTAGTTAATATAAATTATAGTACACATAAAAATAGGTGACTTCTAGCATAAAAAATGAAACTTTAACCAAGAACACAAGAATTATATGGTTAACTAATCTGAAATTCTCCACTGGCATGAACTTCCTTCACCCTCTTGTCATATTCATCTTCCTCATCCTCCTCTTCCTCCACATGTTCTTCCCCTTCCTCTTCTTCACCGTCCCAGCCAAAACCTTTGACAGGCCTAGAAACTGAAGGAGGGTCCCTCGCTTCTCCCACAATTTTCATTATCTCCTCCATACTTTGAACAGAAAAACTTAGGTTGCCTCTCTGGTAATAGACAGCTTGAGCTGATTCAGTTAGCTCTCTTGGAAGATTCTTCAAAAACCATGGGTGGTTCTTAATTTCCTTTAGGGAGATTCTCTGCGGACAATAGAGAGAATCATGTGTGGCAGTTAGCTTGATGTAAACTACATATTGACTCTTGATATCAAATTCAGTCATGTGTACTTTCAAAAGCACAAAGTTTGTGTTTAAAATGTTGTCTTCTGTTAAAAGCATATAAAAACTGGTGAATGAAGTGAAGATAACATAGGTGAATCAGAAATAGGGAGCTCTATATAGATTTAAAGCCACACAAGTAATTTAATTAATAAGGACTGAGTGTATGTTAAACTTTTACAACCATTAGCCAGCAAATTCATTCTCCGGAGTCAGTACATGCCACCAAAATTTTGAAAAGAAAATACCATTACTTCTTCATAAAATGTGATAAGATTTCTGTTCAAATTGTACAAGTCTAAATTTTGCATTATCCCGGATCTCTGACAAACCTAAGCGTGACGTATGGAAAACAGTGCAGAGGAGAGAAAAGAATACCCAATTCAAGTTCTAGCTTAAAAAGAGGGAAAATGGAAAATTTTGATCTTTACCAATCAACTAAACAAGAGGGTAGGAGATCATTATTAAAGAATAGGGGTTCGGTGTAGAACTTCCCAATAGGTATAGCTTTCAGTCAACAAGGTTTATTTCACCAGCTTGATTATTTCTCATCAACATTATGATTCACAAGGGTTACAAATCAACAGAATAACATAATTGTGAACAAGAAGTGTATAATGTAGGTTTATCTTTCTTGTGGTGGTATATTAGTTGCACCATGCTCTACCTTATTTTGATGTTATAATGGAATTAACCTTCTAATTCTAGCTTAGTTTAGTAGAGTTACACTTTCTTCAGTCAATTAAATTGCTGTCCAACCTTTGCTTCTCTGTAAATCTGATTTTGGGGGTATAATGATGTAATTTGCTTCATAAATTGGCTATAACAAGGGTGATTTTTGAATTTTGTTTGTTTTTATGCTATTGAAAAGCTTGAACAAGCTTAAATTGGTGTTCTAAAGTTGATAACACTATTCATTTGGAGATATTTTAGCTTATATCCAGATTTAGTCTTTAAACCATCACTTTTTGAGTTAAAATGAAAGTGGAGTGCTGATTTCGAATTGCAAGTTGTTTATAACTCCTTTGAGAGTTTAAACACAATTAAAATAATCAAATAAAGTTGTTTGAACCTTAAGTTGAGTGTTTAAAACACTTCCATACGTTTTTGGGTGTCAAACCACCAAATGATGAACTTTTTCTCGTGCATTATTCATTTCAAGCTACTGTTTGATTATAATATGTAAGATTATTATATGTTGGTATTTAAAGATTGTTATATGTTGCAAATGCAGGTTTTTGGAGGAAGACCCAGTGTTAAATTATTAGAAGTTGGTGTCAAATTTTGAGGTGTTGCAAATTAGGAGAAGTTAAGCATCTGAAAAAAGTACGTAGTCAATGATATTTAATTGTATTTTTCAAAGTCCTGCTAATACTGCCTGAATGTGCATTTATTGTAAACCTTGTTGGGTATGTGCTGATTTTAGTATTGTAGATAACCTTATTGGAATATTTTGAACTATGGACTTGTATTTGATTTAAATTATGATTTGTATGGTCAAAAACTACATACCAGACCTATAATATAAGCCTTAGGTTCATCTTTATGCTCCAAACTTGATCTCACTCTCTCCCTTTTTGTCCAACATCCAAACACATTTAAAGTAAGTCTTAATGTTTGACAAAAAAACAAATAATACTAAAGTAGCCTAAGAAACTACAAAGACACTGTTCTAAAAAGTTTAGAACAGTAAAACCTAGCTAGTAAAAAAATGACACTACCAAAGACACTGTTCTACGAGACTTTCACAGGTTAGATCTGAACATGAGTCAGCTCCTACACCGGATGATGGTAGTAATGCAGAAGATGACATCCGTAGGACACAGTGCTGGATCGACATCGTTGGTGGGAAGAAAAAGGGACGAGTGTACGGTGCAGGACAACTTGCTTCAAACTATACAACGTCGAGAGGAGGTACTTTGAAGCACCAACCTTCTTCTTCCACCACTGCTCCTGACGAGGTCGTTCTCCGCCTCACGCAGGCACTAGAGCAACGTGACCAGGAAATCACTGACTTGAGAGCATAGTTTACAAACTTTAAAGCCCTGGTCATGAGAGTGTTGCCTCAAACTTCACAGGATGAATTCAATATCCCTCCGACCCAGCCACGACCCTCCTTGTCACCCGCTGCCTCGAAGTAGCCGACATCAGTCCATCCCTCATCAGTCCAACCTTCATCAGTCCAACCCACACCAGTCTAGCCATCAATAGAGGAGCAGGATGATGAAGATCATTCTGATGATAATTATGTACATTATTAGTTTCATTTTGTTAGCACATTGGTTATACAAACATTTCGATATTAGAACATTTGGAGTTTAGATCATTTCGATGTTAGATCAACTGCATGACTTTGGATGTTAAAACATCATTATTCCACATTGTTTTATGTTTTAACTATAAATACATGTTCAACTAATTAATGGATGTTCTATGGATATTATTGATCAATGATTGCATCTTTGAGATGCACATTATGCAGGTCTGTATATGCTTGAAAATTGTTATGCAGGTCTGTTTGTGTGTGGAAATTGCTATGCAGGTTTGTTGTTGGTTTCATAATAAATACAAATGTATTTGACATCTCCCTCGAACTTACCGAAGGCTTTTGCCCTACGGTAAACACCCATGTTCGCTGATTACCGAAGGCTTTTACCCTTCGATAAATACCCACGTCCGCTGATTACCGAGGGCTTTCGCCCTTCGGTAATTACCGAAGGCTTCTGCCCTTCGGTAATTACCAAAGGGCAGAAGCCCTCGGTAAATGTTAGCGACAAGGAAATTACCGAGGGCTTTTTGGCTGTCGATAAGCCGTCTACAAATGTCTTCTACCGACGGTTTTGGACTGTTTTCGAGGGCTTCTGGCCTTCGGTAATGCCCTTCTTTTTTATAGTGAATGCATAAGTCAATCGACCTGTTCATATGAAGACATCACTTTGAATGGAGTCTCGTTGATACGTGTCCGATCATTTTCTCTTAGTATACCATTAATCTCAACTATGACTTTGGTCTCGCACCACGATCGTAATTGAAACTACAAACTTTTTCAAAATAAACAACCATTAACCAACAATTTTCAAAGAAACTAATACATTTTCAATACATGATATTTACTTACATTGTTATGAGCTTCTTCTTTAATACAATCTATCACGGTCAAGCCAAACATAATACAAAATGTAAGTCAAAATAACCCAACAACAACCACAAACCAAAAAAATTCAAACATTCCACCCAAAAACAACATCAACGAAAAACTGTTCAATAAAACTTCAAACCACACTTAATGATACCACGATAAACACCCAAATAGCACAACAACCCCTAAATGCCCACAATTTTTTTTAAAGAACTTAAACCCACCGAACACAAACAATGCATTATTGAAAGGAACAGAGGCAAGATTAAAAAACCACATCCAATGACGGTTTTAGAGTTCGTTGGATCCAAACCGCGGAACGAGGACACTCCGACGAACTTCAAATTCCAACAACGACGGGGAATCTTGTGAGGAAAGGGACGCTTGTGGACTGTGGTGTTGGGAATCTAAGTGAGTCTACGTCTCACACTGGATAGAAATGAGAAAGTAGAACACTATATAAAGATGAAAAACCCATTAACCCATTGCCTTAATATATTTGGTAAAGAGTGGTGTCAATCCCTTTTATGGTTGAGCTCAGATGTCACTGATGTTTGTATCTCCCCAGTGAACCTCCTCCTCGATAGACGCAACAGTGGTATCAGAGTTGATGGTTTGTCTTGGTGACCGGCTCAAACGAGTATAATGATCCATATACCGAAAGTCTTCCTGACAAAGGGTATTCAGGTAAGTAAGTTCCGTTAAGATGAACGGTGGTTGGAAAGTGCTACTCATGGTTGTTGTGGTTGGTTGGGAATGCTTCCGTTGGAGGGAGAGTGTACCTATGTGGAAGGGACTCACCCTTGAGGGGGAGATTGTTGAGAATCTAAGTGAGTCTAAGTCCCACATTAGATAGAAATGAGAAAGTAGAACACTAATATAAAAATGAAAGACCCATTAACCTATTGCCTTAAGGTTTTGGGTAAATAGTGGTGTCAATCCCTTATATAGTTGAACTCAGATGTCATTGGTGTTTGTATCTTCCCGGTGAACCTCCTCCTCGATAAACCCAACAGGTGGAAGAGAGGAGGGTTCTCTAGAATTCTCTAGCGAAAATTACCTTCTCTTTTTTTCAAACTCGTCCAAATGAATCTCGCAAAAACAAAACCCTCCAATCCTTCAATTTTCACCTCATTTTTAATTTTTTTAAAACATTTTCCATATGGACTAGTAAAAAAATGACACATGTCCCTATTAAAATGTTGTGAAAAATTGGTGTCAAATTATCCTTGTATATTTTATCCTTATATATTTTACCTAAGTAGTGCAATTCCACATATTTTATATTTTTCATATCGATCGTTTTCTTTTGACATAAAATTTCATATCATAATAGTTTCATGTACGCACTCAATTAATTGATAGGAAGGGAGACTCGTCAATCTAAATTTAAACTAAAAGAGGCTAAGAGCAAAAACAGAAAGTTCAGGAAAGGTGTCTGCAAATCTGCACAATCGCTTCAAGAATCTTGGGATTGGTGAAAATTTTTGTCGGCCAATGTGAAATTAAAAGAATCCGTTAAATCAATTTAAAAGTTGAATATCCAAATTAAAACTGAATTTAAAAATATTAATTTATCAAAATCTAGAGTTTATTCTAACAAATAATGACTCTTTTAAGTTGTGGAAGTTTACTATTTCAACGATTTTGCACTTCATAGCTTTATATAAAAAATAAAATTTTGTCGAAATTTACAATAATTCAAGCTATCATGAGAAAAGATATTATTTGTTTGTGAAGTTAAATTTGTAGCATATATGATAGCTAATATTCCATTTCATAGCAAACAATTACGCTTTCCAAAAATAAAAATAAATGTAATTCAACGTGTGTTGAAAGATAACATGGTTTCTAATTGAGACGCAAAGTTATGTTCCTCTATTGTGCTTTCTCTTTCAGGATATGTAACTTGTCTCGAGCGAAAGCAAAAGAGAAGCATTTTCCCCAACAAAAGGACTATAAAGACTAAAGCAAAAGAAAGAAACCAGAGAAGAGAACATGTAGTTTTTTCATACGCCAGTTAATTGCCAACTACGTAAAGATAGAGATTGAAAAGGAAGAGTCTGAAACCTTCAACCTTTGTTTCCTTATCGATGATGAAGATCTACATCACAACCACTCCAAACCTGAACTGTAACAAAAGGGAAAAGGTGCAAAGAATAATCTGTCAGCAAAAGCAAATTAAAGAGAAACTATAGCTCTTTTGTCTACCTCTGATGAATCGTTCTTTAAGAATAACAAGTGCTATTTGAATTTCTTAATTATGTATTAAGGAGAGGGAAGAAAAAATAAAGGCATATGATCCATGCATGCATGCTTTTGTATTTAAAGCGATGAAAGACGATAGGAAAAGAAAGAGATCTGGTCTGAGAGAGAAGAAGAAAGAAGTAAAGGGAAATGGTAAATCCTATCCCAAACTTTGCGAGGAACATTTGGGGCAAATGGAACATTCAGGGTGTTGTCCTTGTGAGTCTGACCATGCAAATAGTTCTCATCTTCATAGCTCCTTTCAGAAAACGCTCGAGAAATACATTGTTGGTTTCGGTGCTTTGGTTCACGTACCTTGTTGCAGATGTCACTGCGGAATTCTGTGTTGGCCTCATCTCCAACAAATATGGTGATAAAGACACGGCAGTTTCCACCATCGATGACTACTTGCGAGCCTTCTGGACACCCTTTCTGCTGCTGCACTTGGGTGGCCCTGACACCATTACTGCTTTTTCTCTCGAGGACAATGAACTTTGGCTCAGGCACATGCTTTCTTTCACGGTGCAGGTAAACCTAATTTACTTGTATTTCTTAACAATATAATTAATCTATGTATTCTATCATAAAAAATCTTATCATACTATTGTCCAGGCACAGTATTCAATAATATAGTAATATACCCATGTCATTACCCTAAGTGTCTCTTGTACATATCTATAATATATGTATTTTTCTGAGATAAAAAATTAATCTGTGTAGTATCTGACAAACATATATTTTCCAATCATAATACTTAAATATAATATACTGCTTTAGATATTCCAATCCAAGCACTTTGACATTGTTGGTTTAATTTAAAAGAAAATTATATTCTACATCACCTTGTATAATTATATTTTTCTTTTACTCTTCTAATGTTTCAATCAAATTTATATATTCAATTATGTTTGACAATCCCAATTTCGTACATTGTGCAAATTTCATCATCTTTTATAAACTTACTCTATTGGAGAGGACTGGAGGTACTGTAATAAACAAGTCCAGGTACAGAAAATGCACAAGGAAGGAGTGGAAATTAAGTCAACATGAATCCATGCTATTACATTTTCTTACATATCTATTAAGTAAAATATACACTACTTAAAAAAAGCATCATCGATACTCAGTAAAAAAACACAACATAATACGAGATGCTTTGGCAATTAACTTAGAAAGATGAGTCCAAATATGAAGATGTGAAAACAATAGTAAAAAAGGTTTGGTCTGGTTTTAGAAGAATAAAGTGTGGCCTCTCTCTTCCTTTAATTTGTCATTAAAAGAGTAGTGTGTTGGAAGTATATCTAGTATGACAAAAAATAATATTTTTATTTTTACCTTTTTTACTCTCCTGTTATTGTTAAGTTTAAAGTTGATCTCTTAAAACTCGTATTAATTTTTTATATATTATCATGTGACAGTAAGCTAGTTTTGATAGTTAGACTTTAAAAGCTTGTATTTAATGTGCTTCAAAGATGAATTTAAATTTCACATCATTACATAATTCAAGTTCATTTTGACATTTTACATATTGGTTTAAATTTTATTTTTATCCATAATATTCGGCCTAATTATAATTTTCTCCTGCAGTACATAGTATTACAAAAAATTTTGTCTTTGGTTTTCCACAGATTTTAACTAAAAAGTTATATGAATTTCTCTAACTTTTAGTTAGTATAATAATTTGCTTAAAAAAAGATATTGTTATTACAATATTAATATATTATTCCTTTAAATAATCACAATACATTACCATATCATATTTCTCAGACTTATTCCGTTATTATTGGAATATGATAAAATTTTAAAATTAAAAAGGTTTTGAAATCCGTCCTAGATGAGAACATGGAAAGAGACATTAATTTATTCGGATATATATATATAAAGAAAAAACTCAGATTATTTCACACACCTAAATTTTTTACACTCATTTGATACTACTATTTTTTACTTTTTATTTTTTTTTCAAAAAAATACAAAAATTTATATTTTTATAACTATTTTACCTTGTGTTTTGTGTTAAATGAATGCAAAAGTGTATGCAAAAGTGTGTGATAGTATTATTACTTATAAAAAAAATGTTTTTTTAACAATTTTTTTAATACAACCTATTTACAAGTGGTAGCTCGTGATTGATCACTTTTGATACATACTAATAAAATAATAAAATTGTTAAAAAAAAATTGTTAACATGGTATATATTAATATCTGACCTTTTATATTCACAGGTTTGTCTAACGGGTTACGTGTTCCTGTTGACACTTCCAGAAAACACGTTATTGATCCCTACAGTCCTAGTTTTCATGGCGGGGGTCATCAAATTTGCAGAAAGAACTATTTCTCTTCAACATGCAAGTGCTGACAACTTCCGACAATCTATGATTCAAAATGCTGATCCAGGTCCCAATTATGCAAAGCTCATGGATGAGCTGAAATCAAGACAGGAAGCAGGACTTCCAGCACAAATAGTAACCATGCCAGAAATCTCAGAACAATTTGATGAGTCAGATGATCAACATTCCAAGATATCTTCTATAAAGGAAATTGATGAGCAAACTGATGGCAATAACCCTTCCAAACAATCTCAAGAAAAAGAAACACCCATTAGTGCCGACTCACAACCAGACACTCCCAAGAGTAAGCCATCTAAAGCTTAAGCTCAGCAACATCAACAGAACAGTATTCATTGTTATAATATTATTTAGCTTAATTATGTTTTCACTCCACGAAATTTGGACTGAGTTGCTTTTCGTTTTTCCAAATTTATTTTGAAAATAACCACTTTCAAACTTTGATTTAGGTCTCCCTCGTGAAGTGGGAGATTCTTCAACTGAGAGGGATTTGCAAGTAATGAAGGATGCTTATGACTACTTCAACAAATTCAAAGGGCTGGTTGTTGACATAATCTTCAGCTTCCAGGAACGCAATGAGAGTCGCGCTAATTTGCTAAAAAGAACAGCAGTGGATGCTTTGAGTGTGATAGAGGTTGAACTCAACTTCATCTACCAAGCTTTCTACACCAAGACAACCATCATAGAGAGTTGGGTAGGGCTTTTCTTTCGATTTCTGTCCATTGCTTCAGTCGTAGCAGCTTTGGTTGTTTTCATTTTTGACGAAAAGAGGGGTTGCGAACCCTTTGATGTTACAGTAACCTACATATTGTTGTATGGTGCTGTATCCTTGGAAGTCGTGTCCATTTTCATGTTCATTTTCTCTGACTACTCATTTGCAATATTGTACTCTCGCGACTCTCAGAAAAGCAGTGATTCTGATAGTGGCACTAGAGTTGGCAAGGTAGCAACCAACCTAGCCACCACTCTCAGTTGGGTCCTGAAGCTTAAGAAACCCCAATGGTCAAAACACAAGGATAACAAGCCAAAATGGTTAGAAAATGAGGAATACGAAGTTTTGAAAAGATTCGTACTGTTTCGTAGATGGTCTGAAACCATCTCGGCATTCAACTTGATATCACGTTGCTTAGACAAGAAGATTAAATGGTTGGATTGGGTGATTAGAAAAATTGGAGTCGAAGAGTTTGTGGAAAAATGGATATATGAGAAGAAGAGGCCATTGCTTCAGAAACTTTGGATTTTTATATTTAACGAGTTGAAAAGAAAATCTGGGGATGCAGAAGATGTTGAAAGTATTCAAAGAATATGTTCCTCTAGAGGTGAGTGGGTTATCCAGGAAGGTGATCTATCACGAGATGATCTGAACAAGTTGATGCCTTATGTGGAACGCAACGATGTCACTTTTGATGAGTGCATAATTCTGTGGCACATTGCCACTGACCTCTTGTTCTATGTAGAAGGTCAGCCAAACGAAACGGTTGAGCAGATAAAGAAAAAAATTGATGCTCCTGATCTGGAGAAAGGAAATCATGATGATGGTGAAGATGGTGATAAAGAGGGGCAAAACAAAACGAATGAGAAGAAAAAGAAAGAAAATAATGCTCATGATCTCAAGCAAGAAAATCATGGTGATTGTGAATATAGTGATATTGAACTGCGGCATTTTAGTAAGCTTTTGTCGGATTACATGTTGTACCTCTTGATCATGCAACCTACCATGATGTCTGCTATTAGGGGAATTGGGCAGAAAAGATTCCTAGACACGTGTGCAGAGGCCACTAACTTCTTTAAAATGAGAGAGGGAGAAGATAAAAGAAACAAGCAGCATCAAAAAAAGAACACATCGAATTGGCTTCTCTATCAGGCAAGGGACAAGTGGGACAAGCGTGGAGAATTCATTCAGTTCATCAAAAGGGTAATATATAATCCCCTCTCAAATTATACATACACACCCCAATTACTTCAAATGCTCTAAATTTAACACCATTGTTAAAACTAAAAACTAGGCTATCACTCTTCCTAGATTTCATAATAAACACACACACATATATAGTTCAGAATTTTATAAGCACTAATTATGTTTTAAAATATCAATCATGTTAAATCATTCATTATATTTATAACTTTTTCTGCCTAGGGGTTAAGTTTCAAAAAAAAAGAAGAGGATAAAGATGCAGAAAGTAAAATGAAAAATGCAGAAAGTAAAATGAAAAATGCAGAAAGTAAAATGGAAAAGGCATGCGAGGCACTACATAGTGTGTCTGTGGAATATGAACCCTCTGCTGTGAAGGGAGATAGGAGCAAATCTTTGTTATTTGATGCGTGTAAATTGGCGAGTGTTATAAGACGTTTAGATGGGACGAACAAATGGAGACAATGGAGACTGATGGCACAAGTATGGGTGGAATTATTATCATATGCAGCAGCAAATTGCATACCAATCGCTCATGTCCAACAACTTAGTAAAGGTGGAGAATTTCTTTCCATTGTTTGGCTATTGATGACTCATTTAGGCCTAGCCAAGCAGTTTCAAATCAAGGAAGGCCATGCAAGGGCAAAATTGGTCGTAAGTGAAGAATATGAGGAGAAAACAAATGAGGGCAAAAGTAGCTAAAAATAACTTCAGTATAACTTGTTGCTTCTTTTTTCTTGTTAAGACTAGAAGATGTAGAGCGCTTGTTTATTTTCTGTGTTGGCCGTATCATATGTTTTTTTTCTTTGAATTACGTAGTCATATTTGGTATAAATAATAGAAGGAATGATATTGTAGAACTACAATTTCTAAAGTAAAATTTGTAATATAAAAGTGTTCCGGTTTCATAATATATTGAGTTATTCTGTTGTACATATTTTTTCTCATAAATATTGTTTTTTACAAGTATAATTTTATATGTTAGACGCAAAAAAATATATATATTAAGAACGCATATTAAATCAATTATGAAATCAATTTAATATATGTGGATGTAGTCTCTTACATCTTAGATAATTGTAGAATTGATTTAATACATTTATCTGATCTTATATTTTTAATCGAAAAGGACAAAATAATATTTTTAAAGGATTATATTAGATCGGTTAATACCATATCCGATCTAATATTTGTATCTATTTTAACAAAAAACTCAAACATATTATATTGGTTATGATCGTAACCGATCTAATATGTCATGCATTAGATTGGTTAATGACATAACCAATTTACTATTTGCTGAAAAGTTTTGTTTTCAATTACAATAAACTCAAACATGTTACATTCAAAATAAAACAATGTCAATGATACCAATAACTAAATGACAATATTATTTATTGGACAAATAATAATCATTTGTCAATGATACCTATTAAACAAGAAATTTAATTAGTGATTTGAAATTAATTACATGATAGCTAGAGTGAGTGAGTTTCATGTAACATCCCAATTTAAGATACCATTAATAAAGTGTAAACCTTCTAACATGTGGAAAATGTGAATTAATTAACTAAACCTTTTCAAAGTAGTTATATCAATAAAAGAAATAAAATCATATTTATTGAATAAAAATAAATCAAAGTCTCCTTCCAAGTAAAACTGCAGAAAAAAACATTATATTTTGACATAACAAAATTGCTCATCAATTAGAACATATGAAGAATCATTTACTCTCGTATAACAATAAGAGTTATACAATCATCACACAACAGAATAAACATTATAACAACTCCATATCACAATAACATAATTTATCAAGTAAATTTTATGCTCCTACCATTCTAAACAAGATTAAATAAAACTATCCAAACTATTCTTTCCAATCCACACTTCAACTCAAGCAACCCATGCTAACATCATTAATCATTATAAACCTATGTCATCTTTCATACTCTAGCACACACAACTTGTTCGCCAAAACAAGGTTTTTCCTGTTCACTAAAATAGGACTTTCCTGTTCACTAAAACAGGACCCACTCACTACAGTAGGACTTTTCTCGAGCCATTCACCAATAGTACGTAAGAAGACATAGGCTCCCCAATCATATTGTCATATTGCAATCAACACAACAGCACGACATTCCACATAATCATCATGGACGTAAATCACAACACCTCAAACATCAAACCATAAGTTTGAGCAACACCACAACAAAACACATAACTCGACAATACCAGAACATACCCAAATTCACCTAGACAACCCCGACAATGCATGAAAAACATTATATCAATCAAATTAAGCACACTAAATGACTTGGAACATGTAAAAAACACCATTTTACTTCATACACTACTAAAACAAAGGATTTTAACTCGCACATTTGACATCAGTTTAGTAGTAACCGAAGAAAAAAATGGTGGTGACATTTTTGTAATTATCGCAAATGTATATGCCTCGGTTAAAAAAGAACCGATGCTTAAAACTAACATAGTGACATTTTTGTAATTATCACAAACGTCTATTACCTTGGTTGTTTAGAGAACCGAGGCATAAAATAACTGAATTATTTTAGAGGGTTTAGGCAACGGTTCTTTATAGAACCAAGGTCATAGACCCTTATTGCCTTGGTTAAAAAAATAATCAAGGTAATAACACGTATTTTGGGTTAAATTTCGCGCACAGAGGCATTTTTAGGCAAAAGCTTTTTTGTACTTGGTGTTGCGTCGCTGCTCTCTGTTCTTCCGTTTTCGCAGCCATCATCGTCAACTTTTCTTGCATTTTTTCTTTCAGTTTACGTTGATTAAGTGCTTAGGTATGATTTTCTTTTGTTTTGACTAATTGATTTTGTGTAGAGGTGCTCTTCAGCTCTTCGAATAAACGCTTTTGGGATGTTCATTTCAGCCCCAAACTCACCTTCAAGGTTAGTTTCATTTTAGGTTTTTCATGTTTTCGTTTGGTCGATTGTTCTTCATACATCATACACATCAAAACATAACTATAGGTAAAACTGAGAGTATGCTCAAACGAACTAAAATGAAATGAAAATTTGTATGAAGAACCAAAAAATCATGAAAGTCACTCACAAAAATTTTTAACTCAAAATTCGAAATGTAAATATTTTAAATATTTTTTCAAAGTTTGAAAAGAAAACAAAAAAAGTTCCCGATAAATAGAAAACAATGTTTTCTGTGTTTGTTTGAATTTTTGGGATTTTGTCATATGGTTTATGTGATACAGAAACGATATTTTTTTTTAAAAAAAATATACTTTAGACTACGATTTTGGTAAAAATTGAGGCAAAAAATGGTTTATTGCCTCGGTTTTGGATCCAATTGAGGCAATAGACCCTTTAATTAATTAATTTTAAGGGTCTACAACCTCGACTCAAACTAGAACCGAGGTAATAGACCCAATTTTTTATTTATTTTAATCGCTTTACTCCTTCGAATTTTTTGAACCGAGGCAAAAATGTAAGTCTTAAATTTTTACCTCGTCTAAATATACCTCGGTTGTAAAACTGCTGTCATAAACCCAAAACAACTAAGATAATATCCTTTCTTTGCACCAGTGATAGGAGCACTCAACCTAACATAAAAACAAACTAGCATCCCATTAAACACAACACAATAACCCCTAAAACATGATATATATTACATTTCAACCCTGCACAACGTGATATCACACACACACACACACCTTGGCTTCACATTAAAAACTCTATGTAACAATCCCTAACAAGCTCAACATAAACCATTAAGGACATAACCTCATGTATACAATTCGTGATATGTAAAACCCATAGAAAATAAAAAAAATCTTTTTATTTTATTATTATATTTTGTGTGATTAAATAATTAATTATAGTGTGTATTTGTGTGAAGAAAGTGTTAAGAAAGTGAATAAAAATTAATTAATATTGGTTTTTATTTTAATTTTCGAAAATGCTTGAAAAAAAGGCTTAAGTAGTGTTGTTTGCAATATATTATGAGTGAATGGAACCTTGGCCTAGGGGTTAATGTGTGTGTGGAGGCTATCATGACTTGTCTTTGGAGAGAGAAAAATAAAAACATGAAAAAGCTTTGTTTTCTTCAAGTGAATAAGAGGAAAAGTTTGGCTTCCTTTTTATTTTTTTCTTCCCTTTACCTTTTCGGTGCATGACTTTATTTTGGAGAGAGAAAGCCCATGGAATTTTGGTTTTGTTTCTTTTACTTTTCGATGCATTGTTTTCATGGCTATGAAAACAATGCATAAAACAACCCGACACATGGAAATTATGATAATAATAACTCGATGCATGATCGATATACCCTAAAACACATAAAAAGTAACACGTATCATACTTGGTGTCATCCACGAACTCATAATAGCCCCGTTTTAGAAGGGAAAATGTCCATACCAATATATACATGTACACGTGTACACGTGTACATGTACACGTGTACTATGTACATGTATATGCATATATATGTATATGTATATTACCTCATATACAAAATCCTAACCCCATAATAACATTATTACTTCGTAATCACAATTCATAGATTTATCCAACATGTTAAAACAGATGTAACACATGATATTGGGTCATAAGCCAACTCAGTAATACATGCAGCACTCTAAGACTCCGTGGCACATGACCAGAATGGAATAAACATGAGACTACATAAAACAAAAGTCATACATATAAAAAAAAGGCTTGATAACCTATTTTATCCCTAGTTTTGGATTTTGTCAATTAGGTCTCTTGTTTTAAAAAAGTGTCTACTTGATTCTTACTTAGTAAATTTTGTGTCAACGTTGTTCCTTCCGTTAAAAAGAAACAATCAGAGTTAATGGATTGATGATATGGCAGAAGATAGTGGTAACATGTCATTTTTAAGTTGTATGTGTGGTGACGTGTTTAGTAAATAGAGGTTGAGGTGGCTAGTATAGACTCTGGGCCTACAGCGCAATTAAATTTCTTATTATTATTTTTGTTTTCTGCCATTGCAGTTTCAGTGTCCAACCCTAAATTTACCTCTGGGCTTCCCCCAATTAGGTTCAACTACCCAACCAAGATCACTGGTTACATCGCCGGACTACCATGACTCCTCGTCACCGCCAAGGAATGGACACTGCCATTCTAACCCGAACCCTCTTCCACGACCAAGAGAAACCCAAACTCACAACATCCACTAAGTCTCTCCGTGCAAAAGCCCTCTGCATCAAACGAACCAAGAATTCCAAGAATAACCAAGATCCCAATCGAACCCTAAACCGTAGAGAAGAACAAAATCCCCACCAATTCGCTATAACAGGGAAGAACCAAAGATTCCCAAATCAACCCTTTCGCCCCCAAATCGCGCAACCTGCACAAAAGATTCAAGAAACACAATCGCATACTCAAATACCCAAGGAAAACCCCAATCGTAAGAACTAGATTCCAAAATCCCCAAATTCCATATTTCATAAACTCTAGCCAGGAACAGAGCATAGGGAAAGAAAAAAAGTCCTCTACAAAGTTGAATCAGAGAAGGAGAAAACGAAAATCCAAAAAGGAACCCCAAGATCCCCCAAACAAAACCCCAAGCCAACGCCATGCACTACCACGAAAACGTCCACTAATTAAGACCCTCTCCGCTGTAAAGATGCCAGCGAACAAACCCACACATCGTGGAGATGAGTCGTGTCTGAGCCACCGGACCTAGCCTCTCTCCCTACGAAACGAACCAGAATGGGAAGAAGAAGAAGAAGAAGGATACTTTGCAAGATCGAAACAACAACGGAGATGAGGGACAAGAAAGGTGTCTCCCTCTTATGCCGAAAACAAACTCAAATCAAAACAGAGAAAACGAAGGCCTCCTCCTTGCCATGCTTATTGCACGAAGAAGAATCAACCCAAAATGGGTTTGATCGAGAGAAAATAAAAACAAGCCAAGGATTTTCAAAAACCAAAAGCTGACAAAAGAAAATCTGAATTCCTAAAAGCGTGAGTCATCCATTTGAAAGTTAATCTAGATTCAATCCTATGTATCAGATTAAGATTTTGGAATTAATTAAGAATTGCTAAACATTTAGTGACTTCTAATTACTTAACATGTCACCATGCATACAACTTAAAAATGACACGTTACCATTATCTTCTGCCATATCATCAATCCATTAACTCTGTTTGTTTTTTTTTAACGAAAGGAACGCCGTTGACGCAAAATTTACTAAGGACCAAGTGGACAATATTTTTAAAACAAGGGACCTAATGACACAACCCAACAAAACTGGGGACAAAATAGGCTATTAAGCCTAAGAAAAATGTTAACTCCCCTTACCTCTAATCTAAGCAAAACCCCTTCACTGGTACAGTAAAGGAAAACGACAACAATTATTTTTGTCTATCCACACCGATTCTGTAACCGAGGTATATACAGACGAGACAAAAAGTTGCCTCGGTTCTGAACTGAGGCAAAAAAGTGTATGTTTTTGCCTCGGTTCAAATGAAACTGAAGCAGTAAAGAGTGTTCATTTTTCTACTCTTTTTTTCGCCAGACTTTTGACCTCAGTTGCTGATGAACCGAGGTAGTAAAGGAGAATCTTATGCCTCGGTTTGGAGTTGAATCGAGGCAATAGAAACTGCAAAAATTTTAAAAGTAATATTTTATTCAAAAGCATCACATATTTCAGAATTTTACTTTTAACACTCTCTCCAGAATAAAAGACGACAAATACATTTTAATGAACCCGTAAAAAAGGGAGGCTATGACTGTATGGACCAAAAAACTAAGAAGATAGAAGTGGTAGCAATACAAGAGTACATTTCCATAATAAAAAAAAGTAATTATATATACAATTATGTCAAAGCATGTTCGTCCCTGTTGGGTCATATATTTTTAAATAAAAGAAGGAACTTAGATGATCTAGTACTATATTACATATCTAATTGCAAGAGGATTAAGACTTAGATTTCACAATTTAAACCTCCTCCGACGAAAGATCAAGAGCAAAATATCAATCACAGCCCTGTTTGAGAAACATGTTTCCCCCAGTAGCACGAAATAAAATTCTTTCGAAAGGAACTGATTTTTCCCTTGAAAGAACTCCACTGATAAAGCCCAACTTAATTTGCTTTGTTGACGTCTCCTCCTGAGCATAAATTTACCAAGTGTGAGAAAGAGAACAAATTTGTAAAGTAACAAATACAAAATACAAAGCTTGGGAAGTTTGGGTGTTTTTACTTGAGGATATTAACAATAGTGGGATTGATGGAAGTGATGCAGAAAAGGCGATATGGTGGGAATAAGAACAAGAACGGAAATTGTTTCGTGGAAGGGCAGATGCATTCATTCCAAAGATGCATCAAGTACAAGGTATGAATGATATTATCATGAAAATCTAAGCACTATTCACACAACTGACAAATATTTACCTAACAATGTACTAGGAGGATAATACTATATATATATATATATATATATATATATATATATATATATATATATAAAAGTGTGTGTGTTTTTTCCTGCCTTAGAAAATCATGCTTGAAAAGGCTCCAATAAATTAGTATGCATAAAAAAACAATTACATTTGCTTCTCCTAAAAATGTTTCTAAAATGGTTTTAGAAAGGCTATTTCAGTGGATCAATGACAACTCGAGGGAGTTTCATAATATATACATTTTCTATTCCCTGCATGTGGAATGAATCCAGGAAGAAATTACGGAAGATCAAGGTCCCTGCCATGCCATGTTTCTTTTGAGGAATAATTCTCTTTCTCAATCTATTTCACAAACCTTTCAACTTTACTGAGATGTGCTTTGGAGTTGTTAACAGGGCATCAAAGATGAGCTATCATCTTCAACGCTTATGAGTTGTGGGAAGATATACTTTTGGAAGTGCCAATTTCAGAATATCTAACTAATAATATGCTAGATTATAAGAACAACCATAAACCCAGTAAGGATTGTACCTCCATTTTCTTCATCTCCATTTCAGCTTTTCTAATCTGGTGATTTTCTCAGGCTTGAAACTTCACCTTTTCACGCTTGAACCTAAATAAAGGTTTAACAAACAAACTTTGTTAACAGTCAACATTGGAATAAGATAAACCCTCACATTGGAATAAACCCTCAACATCTCCACCATTGATTTTGATCCATGTACAGAGAGACTGGGTTTGTATTTGATATTTCATATGCTAAGTATAATGAAATTTTCATATCAAATCTAGTAAGACCCGCAAGTTACTCTTTCTACCTTTCCGTTGGACCCACCTCAGAGATTTCCAAATCTGTTAGGTATATAAAAAAGAAAAATCAACCATAAATATTCAACATGCTACATAAGAGAAAAAAAATTATATATTATAGATGATACATTTGATAAAGAAGAAAGATAAAAAAGTAACAAGTGTTGAATATATATATATATATATATATATATATATATATATATATATATATATGTGTATGTATGTCATCTTTAATGAAACCGTGATGTATCCGTAAAAAGGAAAAAAAAAAGTCATGGCTACTGTCAAAATCCAGTAGTATAAGAAATGTGCGATTATCTTTGATTGAATAGTTATCTCAATACTACGAGCAAATCAATACATCATTGGCCAAATATCAATATTATACATGCACTTACCAACACAACATTTAGAGCAGGCTACTCCAAGATGGGGTTATATCAAATTAAATAATTGTATAAAATTCCTCATCAGTTAATAAAAGTGATAAATATTGCTCTTAGACACATTGGACCGTCAAAAGTTAACTTGTTAATAATCTCAGTCTATATCATGAAAATTGGTTATGAATCAGAGAGATTCCCAAAGACAAACCACTGTCCTTAGCATAAGTGTTGATGTCCCTGTCTAAGTTATCGTCACTTGCAAATCATATAATGGAACTTGAAACAACCCGTGCAAATACTTCATTAAAAAAAGTTACAAAATAAACACAAACGCATCAGAGAGATTCCCATTAGACGAAGTCAACATTCTCCTTTGGAGTGCTGATGTCCCTGTCTATTTTTTCGTCATCTGCGTATGACTAAAACATTTAGAGTCTCTAATTGTGATCTTTTAATATTCACACTAGACAGCAAAAGCTAGATCACAAGCCATGCAATCGCATGCAGCAACTTAGAGCAAGAACATCACAATTGCAATTCAATCATGCTAAGAAATATTAAAAAAACAATAAAAAAAAACAAAACAAAATAATAGAAGTTTTAAAACACCTTACTTTACGAATCATCGAAGAAGATAAAGCTAATGCCTCAGATCGAAGTTTATATCATAGAAATGAATCTCATCCCAAGAACAAGCTTTCCTTCAATACATTCAGTTGATCAAAGAACAAGCTCAATAGTTAAGTAATTACCTGCCTCATCCCAAGCCATTGCTCGACTTTCTAGTGGACTCAATCCTCTAGCTTGATCTTCAATCCTCTTACAGGGGCTTGTTGATCCTCTTCCTCTTCCTTCTCACTACTTGAGTAATCATGCTCCTTCTGTGGCACAGGAGCTATCAGTCTCAAATCATCTGCGTTTGAGTTTCTTGGTCTGTTTTTGGAGTGACTTTTCTCTCCTCCTTTTGACAATCCCAAAAGCCACTTTTGTGCATCATCCCACTTAGAAGGGGTTGGTTTTCCCATAGTTGTTCGATGGTGGTGGGGGATACGACGGCGGCTTAATCTGCCAAAACGCAAACCACAAACTGTAATTCTGACCGGACGCTCAAAATAAAAAGAAAAATCAAAACAAAAAAAGGAGAGAAAGGGGATAACAGCTGAAGCAATGTAGATCTGAGATTGTTCACCATGCAGCACTAAAATTGGGGATGGGGATCTGGATTAGCACCCTAGGAGCTGTTATCGAGAAGTTGCTGCTTGCTCTTCACTCCAGAGGCGACGCACTCGCAGGCGAGGTGGAAGCCGCGCTCACAACCGTCGAACACGACGAGGTGTTGGTGGCTCCCAGTGGCGGCGTGGCAGGGCTTGGAGCAAGCAGCGCAAGGAGCGAGGCCACCGCTTGGGAAGGCAGCGGGGGCTCCCGGCGACGGCCCGAGGTTCTCGTGATAAGTGATGATGACGTCGGCGGAGTCTAGTAGGGTTTCGGCGAACAAGGAGGAAGGCGAAGGGATCTCGGTCGATTCCAAGAGCGAGCGTCCTGATGGTGGTTGTTGTGTTGTGGCTGCGGCGGGCGTTAAGGTTGGAGCGTAGAGAAGAGAGAGAAATAAGAAAAGGAAAAGGAAAATGGAAGATGGGAGAGGAAGACGCTTGACTCGGTTATCTATTTAACCGGTGCCTAAACCAAATTCCATATTATATGCCTCGGGTTATCTTATTAACATGTCCCTAAACCATTTAAATTTCATATGCTTCGGTTCTGAGGTAGTGTTTCATTGTAAAAAAAAACCTGATTTTGATGTTGGCATTCTAAGAGAGACAGTAATATCTATAGGTATCGATTCATATATAATTAAAGCATATAATCACTCAATATTTACGAAAATGACACCGTGTTTTTATACATTTCAGTTTTAATAAAATCGAAGTGTATATAGCGTATTAAAAAAGTTTTTTTTTACTAGTGCTTGCTGTAATCCACTTCCAAACACATCCCGCTCCTAGACATTGACTTTGACACAACTTAAGAACTCTTTCTCAAACTCACACTCAAGGCGGCTAGAGTCCTTCCCTTCCTCAACCTCTCTAATATAGTATTTATAACTTTTAAATATGCCTAAAACTACCTTTGGCCCATGAACATAATGAAAAAAACACTTAATTAAAGTTACTATTTTGAATCTAAAAGAAGAAAAGAAAGAAAACAAATTAAAACCTATTATAAATTTAACAATTTTACCTTTAAAACTTTAATTTTGATACTCTATACCCGTGGGACATAATATCCAATATCTTCTTTGCATCATAATTGCATGTTAGCAATGTGTTGCCTTTAGGAAACATGTCACTCAACAACTCAAGTAATTTTGTGAAGCTTTTATCAGTTCACCCATTTCTTGCCTTCATAGTGAAAATTTAAGTAACATTTACAATTGAGTATACTTAGTGCATTTTGGATACAAAGGTTATTCTGCGTCACTACACAAGTTTTCATACACATGACAACGTTGGAATGAATCATGTCCAACATCACATATCATGTCCACGAACCGATCAGATATCTCTAAATCAACTTCTTATGCTTCTACTTGATACTCATATCTACACTTGCATGTCTATTAATTTTCCATGTCATGTCTACTTTGTGGAGTTCTTTAGGAATCCATCACAAAGCACATGCTCTCGAATAACTTTAGTTGGTAGTTTTCGCTCATTCAAGTAATTAACACAGGACAATATAACCTTTTATTATTATCCAAAATATTCATCATTGCAAATTCAAGAAATTGATTTACTCTATTCTCATACTCATTTATTATGTGTAAAAATTTATCCAACTTTTATCCATTGTTGTGCTTATAAACTAAACCCTCTAATTTTAAGTGGAGCTAAGAAGCAACCAAACATGCATAACACAAACAATTAATTAATTCATTTGGTTGTCTACACGTCAAAATCCATGTTTTACATTATTTACCTTCCTTGATTTTTTCATGTAAGGGTAGTAGGTTCACATACCCTCTTTTAAGGCCAAATAAGTTATCTTATATTCACGTCAACTTCGCTAATACGATAGTGAGTGCAGAAGGCGATGCGCAAATGTGAGGATGAGTAGACATATGGGAGGATAGCAAAAAATGGAGGAGACCAACACAGGAGGAGCTACGATGTTGATATGTTCTTATAGCGACAACGAACACGAGGAATGAAGGAGAGCAAATGAGAATGATAAGAAATGGAAGAAGGAGAGGGAAATGCTCATGAGAATGTAAAGTCGAACTTAGTGAAAAAGGGAGAAGGTAGGGGATTGAAATCACTATAGAGGCAATGAGGTGAAGTGCAAAAACTTGGAGAAGAAGATTAAACATTCTATAGCGGTTATAATGACCAATCGGTATACTCCATCACTCTCTATATTGGCTATTCTAGGTCTAATCGATATAGAAACATTTTGTAATTTATTACAATTATTCACCGTACCATTTTTTATATTGATTCTAGATCCAACCAGTATAGAAAAACTTTGTAATTTAATATAATTTTCCTATCGTGTCACTTTCTATACCAGTTTAAAGTTTGATCAATATAGAAAAACTTATCATATTTAAAAAAATTACCATTGTACCACTTTCTATACCTAACAAAGTATAACTGGTATGAAAAAAACCAAACCTTTGAAATATATTATACAAAAACGCTTCTTTAACAACGTCTTTTGCCAACGATTTGACAACGCCATGTGGCGGTTGTCCATTGGCTGATGTTTAAAAAAATAAATTAATATGAAATTGATCAGGCAAGGGTATTATGGGAAGAAAAAAATGCAAAATTTCATTTTGCGCTTTCGCTTCTTCTTTCATTTGCATTTCGCAGTTTTGCTTTCGTCTGACATGTCGTGTTCCCTCGTCTCTCTCAGTTCTCTTATCTTTCTGGTGTTCATAGGTTAACCTTCTCGCTAAACCCTAAAGACTCACCTTCTCGCTGTCTTGGACATCCGTCTTCGACAGCATTGAAGCCCTGTTCTACGTCGTTGTCAACCATTTGTATTGTGCCTTATCATTGTCGTGGTGTTTTTTGGTAAGTAGAATTGTGCGAACCCTAACCATCTTCTCCAACATTGACATTTTCTTCTTTCGCGAACCATAACCATCTTCTCGACCCTTGTTGATGTTATAACTACACGTCCAACGACAACCCAATGGCAACCCTCTTCTTCGTCTCTCTCCACCATTTTCACTTTGTCTAGAGCATTGCTTTCACTCTCACGGGTCTTCCTCTCGATCGAAAGAAATTTTTCACTTTTATATACAAAAGATCATGATTATAAATGTTGGGTAATATGTACTGATAATATATTATATGAATAAAATTTCAATTTTGATCTGGTACCATACGTTCTCTACTAGTGTTGTTCGACCATATATATTGAAACTTTTATTTGGTTATGGGTGATTGGTACAAAAATCGATTCTGTAAGCGACCTTGATAGGCTTGAGTGTTGGTGCCTAGAAAAAAGATCCAAATCAATTAAGTGTTGGTGCTTAAAAAATGAATCCCATCACACAGGTGCCTAAAACAAGATCAAATTCAATTACGTAAAATGTCTTTGGCTACTTATCTGCCCACAGCTGGCTCTTGCAGCACAAGTTTTTGTACAAAACCAGATATTTGTTCATGTAATCATTTACAGGGTCCTTGTAATCGATTATAATAGCCAAAAAGGCCTACACTTGAATACCAAGGCATAATTTGAAAGGTCTTTGAGTCTAGATTCCAACAAAACAAGAATCAACTCATTTGGAGTTCGGTGGAGAAAGTTATGAGCAAAACAACCAGCAAAGGTCAGAGTTGGCAGGAATATATAAAGCGTTAACTTTAAGGAATAAATTGTACCTACTCAGATGTCCAAAAATTACAAATTAGTAGTCATTTGAAATATTTTTGAGTCTAGTTTCTAATTAAAAAAGAATAACATCATTTGGAGGTCGGTAAGAAAAGTTATCATTAAAATAGCCAGCAAAGGTCAAAGTTGACAACATGTTAACTTGGTCATGACCTCCACCAAAGATTGCCCAAAACCCAGTTTTCAGGTTCTACTCAAACTTAAACATTAAAAAGAACTCTCATCCATTCAAGAAATATGAAAAAATAATGTAAATTTTTTTTGGCTACTTATTTGCCCACAGTTGGCTCCTACAGCACAAGTTTTTGTACAAAACCAGATTTTTGTTCGTGTAATCGTTTACAGGGTCTTGTAATCGATTAAAATGGCCAAAAAGGCCTACAATTGATTACCAAGGCATAATTTGAAAGTTCTTTGAGTCTAGATTCCAAAACAACAAGAATCAACTCATTTGGAGTTCGGTGGAGAAAGTTATAAGAAAAACAACCAGCAAAGGTCAGAGTTGGCAGAAATATACAAAGCATTAAGGAGCTTAGAAAAATGTTGTTTTCGGAAAATTAACTGCATCTATTACAGTGGTCTAAAAATTATGGATTGATAGTAATTTGAAAGCTCTCTGAGTCTAGATTCGAACAAAACAAGAATCAATTAATTTGAAGTTTTGTGAAGAAAGTTATGAGCAAAACAATCAGCAAAGGTCAAAGGTGGCAAGAATGTGTAAAATGTTAACTTTAACGAATTAATTGCACCTACTCAAATGTCCAAAAACCACAAATTAGTAGTCATTGGAAAGAGTTTTGAGTCTATTTTCTAATAAAAAAAGAATCACATCTTTTGGAGGTCTCTGCGAAACATTATGATTAAAATAGTCAGCAAAGGTCAAAGTTGACAGCATGTTATCTCACTCAAATTGTCTTTGGTTACTTATGTGCCGAGAGTTGGCTCTTGTAGCACAAGTTTTTGTACAAAACCGGATTTTTGTTCATGTAATCGTTTACAAGGCCCTTGTAATCGATTACAAGGCACAAAATGACCTACACTTGTTTCAGGACTTGAACCAACTTGGCCTTGACACATTGGGTCTTTTCTTCACCATGGACGGCCCAAACCTCAGTTTTCTCCCTCTAGTCACACTTAAACACTAAAAACAACTCTCATCCACTCAAGAATTATGAAAAAATAACGTAAAATGTCTCTAGCTACCTGTGTGGCCACAATTGGCTCCTGTAGCACAGGTTTTTGTACAAAACCACAATTTTTTTCGTGTAATCGTTTACAAGCTCATTGTAATCGATTACAAGAGGCAAAATAGGCAACACATGCCATAGATGCAATGAAAATTGGTGATATCATTATTCATGGATGGTAGTCAATTGCATTGGCCACTTTGTTTATTCACATTCCAAACAACAACACATCTGACAATGACAATAACAAAGACATTAAAACTTCAATTAACATTAATAATTAGGTACAATAAACTTATTTGTTCATCTGTGTACAATTTTGTATTCCTTTCTATAACAATTCAATACAAAAATCACTCGTGTTTCGCTATATTTCCTGTGCATGGAGTTCTAAGTGGCTTGTTCTTATAACGCTTTCGCGATTCGACCCTCACAAACCTCTACACACTAGGTTAGTTGTAGTACATGCCTCCCGGGCTTACAAAGGTCGTGTTCATGTCGGATTCTACACGAGGCGTACTTTGTACATTTCTCCTTTTATTCTTCTCTTCAAAGCACAAACATACTTTGTTGAAAAAGAATGACGAACGCACAAATGCATCAAAGAGACCAAAATAAGAAAATGCCAAATCCCAAAAACAAAAAAAAAAATTAAACACAACAACGAAAACCCAATGCCAAACCCAAAACGCAATGAAGAAAATGGATAAACCCATTTACCTTGCTCGAACCACCATGGTCAACGGAGAATACCATTGTCCACAATGAGAGCGAACGAAATGGAGGACTAAAATGAAGAGAACAAACTTTGGGTTCGTCCCACGCAAATGAGGAGCCAAAGGAAATAAGGAGCCACGAGAGAACGACGAACAGGAGGCAAAGTTAGAGAATGCCAAGGGTTTTGTTTAATGCCGAGAAAGAGGAGAATGAGAAAATAGAAAGAGAATGGTGAACCAAAACGCAAAAACACAATCTAGAGAGATAAAGAAATAAGGGTATTTTTGGAAGTGTGAGAAAAAGTTAACCCTCAACCCATTTCGACGTCGGATTTTTATTAAAAAAGTAATTGAAACTGGTCAATCAAATGCTGACACGTGGCGTTGTCAAAAGTGTGTTAAAAATTGGTTGTCAAAATATCAGGACCCTATATTATATAAGGTATATAGAGGAGAAGTAAGGTAACTTAGAATTTTTAAGACGAGTAGGTCTACTCTTAGTAATTTATATCTTGGAGTACTATTTTGTGATTGAACAATATTTTTTCTTATAATTATGTAAAAGGATTGAATCAAATATTTTCTATTAATATATTTCTTATCACTTATAAAAGAAATACATCAAGTGACTCTCATATTTAAAATAAGGTTTAATAGTCAATTTTGTCCCTAGTTTCGTTGCCAAATCTCAATTTAGTCCCACATTTTAAAAGTGTTTGAAATAGATCCTCACTTTTAAAATTTTAAGTCAAATTAGTTCCTTCCGTTAAATATAAACAAACGGCGTTAAGGGTTTGATGATTTGGTAGAAAACAGTGCTAATGTGTGTTAGTGAATGAAAGAGTAAAGACCCCTCATCATCATCTTAATATTGTCTTTTTTGTTCCGTTTTATTTATCCAGTCGTTTTTTTATGTTGCTAATGGCAATGCTTTCCATCTCCATGTTTTCGAATTTTTTAATCGAGTGTTTCCAATGGTGTCATTCAAGGTATTGATTAATAAAACCCCTAAATTCAAAATTTCATTTCAATTCCATTGGACAGATGAAAAATTGGTTTGATTTAATTGCAGAGGAGCGTAGAGGGAGCTGAAGAGATGACGATAAAACCTGTTGTTGCGTTTCGGAGGGGAAGCTGGTGGTGGAGCGAACGATTCTGACAGGAATACAGGAGAACGTGGTGGAGACATCCACGGTAGAAGGAATGTTTCTGGGAGTGGATATGGAGAAGGAAGATAGCAGACACGTGGTTTCGTTAGGAACCTTGAGGGATGTGAGGTTCATGGCGTGCTTCTGGTTCAAGCTGTGGTGGATGGCGCAGAAAATGGGGGACAAAGGGGGCGAAATCCCTTACCTTTATGCCTTTCACTTTGACGGTGATGTTATCGGAGGATGAAGTGAAGCGGAGGAATTAGGGCTCAGGACGAGTTACGATTTGTGTTTGCGATTCAAAGAGGAGAAACACGTGATTTGCTCCGCAGGACGGCAGCGTTGTCGCAGACGGCGTTTACTCAAAATCGGAACCTAATGGTAGCGGCAACGACGTCATCAAGTGCGCACGGAGGGAGGAACAATGTAGTGGTTGGCGGTGTCTCTAGCAACCCATCGGTGCCGCCGGCAACAGTTTTGGTCGTCCAGAGGAAGGCACGGCGGCGTTGATCATGCAGAGGCAGAGTTGCGGTGGAGAAGAGACCTTCATTTCTGAAAAAGAAAAAAAAGAAACCCTGGAGGGCTTGGGCCTCGCCTAGAAAATATCAAGTGCACCTCTAAATTTCATCTATGCACTCATTCACTAACACTTTAGCATAAACATATCTATAAAATAACATGTCTTTTGCCAAATCATCAAACTCTTAACGCCGTCACTAGTAAAAAATCGGGTTTTTACAGCGCACATTATGCCACGGTTCAACGAAAACCGCAGCATAATGGTGCGCGGTGGCAGTTTTGTAAATAAAACGAACATATATGCCGCGGTTCTACTGGGAACCGCGGCATATACCCCAGTCAACCATTGCCTTTGACGCCACGTATGAATAAAAAATTAAATAACAGAGTATATGCCGCGGTTCTCTGCACAACCGCGGCATATACCCAGCCAATTTATTGCAGGTGCTGACTGGGTCAGAGAATTTCAGAAGTTACAGGGGGTATATGCCGCGGTTCCCCAGAGAACCGCGGCATATACCCCCTGTAACTTCTGAAATTCTCTGAAAGGCAGTTGGGGAGACAGTTGTGTTGAACACGTTTCAGGGGTATATGCCGCGGTTCTACGAGCAACCGCGGCATATTCTCCTATCTGAAACTAATTTAATGTTTATTTGAAATATTTCGAGGTATATGCCGCGGTTGCCCGCTGAACCGCGGCATATAGTTTGAAAATAATTTCAAAAATGCCATTTCTGATAATTTTTTAAATTAGTATATGCCGCGGTTGGACGTGAAACCGCGACATATTCCCCTTTTATACCGCGGTTAAGTAGTGAACCGCGGTAGATTCCCCCGTTCAGAGTTAAAAATTAAAACTTGGAACAGTGTCGTCTTCCTCGCGCGTTCTCTGTTTTCTTTCGCGTTTCTTCTCCTCCGAACCACCCATCACCTCAGATTTCGCGTTTTTCACCGTTTAAACTCAGAATTGTTCGGTCATTATTCATTTTTGACGATAAAAACGAGTTTTAGCCGATCAAAATCGTGATTTCGTTGCGTTTTTCACCCTCACCGCCGTCGTTCCTCTTCCAGGTATTTATGTCCTTTTGCATTCTTAACGTTATTTCTTCATTAGTTTTGGTAATGTATGAAGTTTCTATAGTTTTGGTAATGTATGGTATAATTTTTGCTTTAATTTTGATAATGCATGAAATTGTTATAGTTTTGGTAATGTATGGTATGGTTTTTGCTATAGTTTTGGTAATGTGTGTTGTAGTTCTTGTATTATTTATAAACCTTAAAATATTATTTATGTAATATTTAGGAATATGGATCGAAATTGGATTAATTTACCACGTATTAGTGCTGAGTACGAGAGAGGTGTAGAGGAATTTATACAATTTGCGCAACGTAATGAGGGGAGAACTGATGATGAAGTGAAGTTTAGATGTCCTTGTGTGAACTGTTTGAATGGGAGAAAGTTGAACGCAACTCAAATTAGAGAACATCTTATATGTGATGGTTTTCTAAGATGCTATACAACATGGATCTGGCACGGCGAAGAAATGGATTTTCCCACTGACTCTCAAAGTGTAAATGTTACTGATTCCACCATGGAAGAAGATCGACCGGATGAAGACAAATTGGAGGACATGATCCGCGATGTTGGAGCAGAAAATTTTGCCAAAGCTCATGTGTATGAGACGATGTCGACTGATGCAGAAACACCTTTGTATGTCGGTTCAACTAAGTTCACACGTTTGTCAGCGGTGTTAAGGCTCATGAATTTGAAGGCGAGCAATGGATGGACTGATAAGAGTTTTACAGAACTGTTGACGTTGTTGAATGAAATGTTGCCAGATGGAAATACACTGCCCACTCGTAATTATGATGCGAAGAAAATTCTTTGTCCAATGGGTATGGAGTATAAAAGGATACATGCTTGTCCCAATGACTGCATTTTGTATAGGAAAGAGTTTGAATTTTTGACAAAGTGTCCAAAATGTGGCTTATCACGATACAAGTCAAAAAACAATAGTGAAGATAATGGTCAGATAGAAAAAAATGGATCTGCTTTGAAAGTAGTTTGGTACCTTCCAATAGTGCCCAGACTTAAGCGTTTGTTTGCGAATCCCAAAGATGCTAAAAATCTTAGATGGCATGCAGATGAGAGAAAAATTGACGGGCTGCTTCGTCATCCAGCTGATTCAAAGCAATGGAAAAATATTGATCGACAATTCCCCGAATTTGGTAAAGAGTGTAGAAATCTTAGGCTTGGTTTAGCCACTGATGGAATGAACCCATTTGGTAATCTGAGTACCAATCACAGTTGTTGGCCAGTTATATTGATAATTTACAACTTATCTCCTGCATTGTGCATGAAGAGGAAGTACATGATGTTATCTATGATGATATCTGGTCCAAAGCAGCCTGGAAATGACATAGATGTTTATCTAAGCCCACTAGTTGAAGACTTGAAGGTTTTGTGGGTTGACGGGGTTGAAATATTTGATGCATTCGCTTCAGAGACTTTTATGATGCGTGCAATGTTATTTTGCACCATTAATGACTTTCCTGCTTATGGTAATTTGTCAGGATACAGTGTCAAGGGTCATAAAGCGTGTCCTATATGTGAAGAAAACACTGCAGCTCATCAATTGAAACATGGAAGAAAGACGGTGTATCTGCGTCATCGGAGATTTCTAAAACGTAATCATCCATATCGAAGGTTAAAAAAAGCATTCAATGGAGATCAAGAGAGGGACGAAGCACCAAATCCACTTACTGGCCTTGAAGTTCTTCAAAAAGTTAATAAAATACATCATGTATTTGGGAAAACATCGAAGAAGTCATCTGTAACGACCCCTTGGAAGAAGAAATCAATATTCTTTGATCTTCCATATTGGTCAAAGTTAGATGTTCGACATTGCATAGATGTGATGCATGTAGAAAAGAATGTGTGTGATAGCTTGATTGGTACATTACTCAACATTCAGGGAAAGACAAAAGATGGAGTGAATGCTCGTTTGGATTTGGTTGACATGAATATCCGAGAAGAGTTGGCACCGAAGGAGATTGGTAAACGTACTTATTTGCCCCCTGCATGTTACACAATGTCTAGACAAGAGAAGATAAGTTTTTGTGTATGTTTAAAGAGTATCAAAGTACCACAAGGATACTCTTCAAATATGAAGAGTTTAGTGTCAATGCAGGACTTAAAGCTTGTTGGCATGAAGTCTCACGATTGTCACGTCTTAATGCAACAGTTGTTACCGGTGGCTATTCGTGGAATTTTGCCCAAAAATGTTAGGCACACCATAAACAGGTTGTGTTCATTTTTCTCGTCAATATGTAGTAAAGCCATCCATCCTACAAAGTTAGATGAACTTCAAGGCGAGATTGTTATCATCTTGTGTCAACTAGAGATGTTTTTCCCTCCATCTTTTTTTGACATCATGGTACATTTACTTGTTCATTTGGTTAGAGAAATCAAGTTGTGCGGACCGGTATACTTAAGATGGATGTATCCTATTGAGCGTTATATGAAGATTTTGAAAGGGTACGTTAAAAATCCATATCATCCTGAAGGTTCGATGATTGAAAGGTATATTGCTGAAGAAAGTATCGAGTTTTGTTCAGATTACATGACATCAACGAATCCAATAGGAGTTCCTCGCACAGCATGGTTGAATAAATTTTCTACAAGTAAAAGCATCCGAGGTGTCAATGTGGTGACAAAAGATCGCGAAGAATTGTTGCAAGCGCATCTTTATATATTGAACAACACAGATGAGGTGATCCCTTTTTTGGAAGCACACAAAGCCATTGTTAAGAATAAAAATCCAAGACAATCAGAGAAATGGCAATTGATGGAGCATAACAAAACATTTATGTCTTGGTTCAAATCTGAAATTGACAAAGAGCCACATTCTTCTGAAACTTTATTGTGGCTTGCAAATGGTTTGAAGTTTGATGTCGTGTGTTGTACAGGTTATGAAGTCAATAATTGCACATTCTATACGAAGACTTTGGATGATAAAAGCACAGTACAAAATAGTGGAGTCAGTTTAGAAGCTGAGTCACTTCAATTTTCCACATCAAAAGATCAATCTCCTGTACTTGGATCAATGAGATATTATGGTATAATAGAAGAGATATGGGAGGTTGATTACACCAAGTTTTCCGTTCCATTGTTCAAGTGTAAGTGGTTTGACAATAAGAGTGGTGTGAAAATAGATGACTCGGGTATGACACTGGTTGATTTTCGCAAGGTGGGTTATCGAGACGAACCGTTTATCATGGTACATCAACCATCTCAAGTTTTTTATGTCAAAGATCCTTCGTCTGACCATTGGTATGTTGCTCTTCAAGGCAAAAAACAAATTGAAGTTAACGAAGACAATCTAATTAATATTGATATTGTTGACAACCATTCATTTCAAACTACAACAAAGTTGGATGACCAATCTGTAGTTGACGATGATGTACATGCAATTCGGTCAGATCATGATGAGGGAATATACATATGATGAATCCATATCTTTATGTATGAATTTTCAATTTGGATACTATGACATGTTTTGTTAATTTATATGATATTACATAAGTCTTGAAAGAAAATTTAATGTTGTTATTTATTTTGACAGATATATGGCTGATCATCCACATTCTTCAGGGGATGAGGCTCCCCCACCCAGATCCACTAGAGGACCCACTAGGATGAAACAACTATTAATCAGGAAAAATAGTGGTGAAAGAACTCCGGTGAATGTGAATGTCACCACGGGTGTGGCAACTGGCCCCTATGCAGATGACTTCCGATCATACCTTGGAGTAGTGGCACGTGATAAGATTAGCATTCTCATTCCATCTTTTGATCATGTGTCCGAGGGTGATCGGAACATTATTTGGCAAGATATATTGGTAAGTTAGTTAATAGCATTTGAATTATAATTTGTTTATATTGATAATTTTGTACTAATACAACTTTATTATGTTTTTTTCAGATGACATTTGACATTCCAAATGTCCCAACACTTAGAAATAAGTGTTTGTCAACTGTTGCAGAAAATTTCAGAAACTTTAAAAGCAAGTTGACATCAAGGTACATCTTTGGACACCTTAAACATAAAACTCCATGTAATGCATATAAGTCCATTGATGAGGAGACTTGGCGGGTTTTTAAAGAGAGTCGGATGTCAGAGGAATGGCAGGTTAGTGTAGTTCATATTATTCAATTCCTCATTAACAAATATATATCATATGAACTCATTAATTAATGTGTATGTGACAGGCAATTAGAAGCAAAGCACAAGGAACAAGTGCTAGGAACAAAAACCCCCACCTATTATCTCGTGGTGGGTATAGGAAGCTTGAGGAGAAAATCCTCAAGCAAAAGGCAGATGCTATACCACCATCTCAGAGTGGTAGCCCTCCTCAGCCTCCTTCTCCACCGTCTAGACATGAGAAATGGAAGTTGGCCCGTATGCGACCATCGGGCACCTACTCTTCCGACACTGCACGAGAGATTTCTGAAAAAATTGTAAGTTATCACTGTTCCTAAAATAATAAATATTGTCATTATACATACTACATTAAACTATTTAAAGAATAATGGTGTTTTGTAATGTTACAGGACGCCTTGGTTGAGCAGAGCTCCCAAGGCCAATTCACTCCAGAGGGTCGCCAGGATATTCTTGCTGCTGCAATTGGACGACCTGAGCACCCTGGACGTGTACGTGCTGCAGGTCCTGGAGTAGGCATTACGGATTATTTTGGGAGCTCTTCTCGTCAGCCTTCATATTCGTACAGCGATACACAAAGGATGACAGAAGAGATCACAAAAAAGGTCCGACAAGACCTTATGCAGGAGATCAGGGCCGAGGTGAGGGCTGAATTCCAGATGCTCTACCAGGAGCAGTTTCAGAGCATGCGCCCGATGCAGTCTCCTATAGAGGAACATGTGGTCCCTCCCCCTCCCACAGGTAAACTTAATAAACATTTATGTGCAATTATTTCTATCTCTTGTATAATCTAACATTTACTCTGACAGGGAGAAGCGGCAAAGGAAGTTGTTCCGCATCAGCCATCCCAGAGGATGACATGGACGATGGTAGTCCATGTCTGCTATACATTTTAGAAGAAGATGAGATGGTGCTGGTAGCTCGTGGAACAGAGTTTAGGTCAGCGACTGTATGTCATGGTATGCAACTATTAGAGGATGAGGTGAAGGTCTCAGTGGATGAAATGATCATGCCAGATGCCTCGGTTCCACTGTCCACGGAAGAGATTTTCACTGTGGAACAAGCATATAAGTCGTTTATCACTTGGCCTAAATTTTTGGTTAAACCAGTTTCTGACCCCTCGGTATGAAATTCTTCTTTACACTTCTCAATTTTAAAGGTTTTTGATGTCAAAACTTATCTTATCTTTTCATGTAACAACAGACGCAGGAACAACAGAAGATTCCTCTATCTGAGGATGACCCTCTTTCTTCATTGCATCTACTTGCTGACATCCTTGATGATAAGCCTTTGGAGGTTCAGTATGATGCTAATGTATTTGGGCATGGCTCTGAGGTCCCAATATACCTTAATAGCCAAGATGTCCGTGAGCTTGCGTCGGGAACACAAGAGTTGAATATTTCAATTATTCAACTATGGACGATGTAAGTCTATGACCAATTATTTATATATAAAATTGATTTATATATCAAGTATCCTTATATCAAAGTTAATTTTTGATTTCAGGTATATGTTTGGGGTCGCTAATAAGTTGGGGCGTTCTGATGATTATGGATTCATTGATCCCCAAGAAATTCATGAATCAAATGATTTTGACCATATCAACATGAGTCTGATAAGAAGTTTTGGAAGGGGCAAGAAAATATATTTTTTGCCTTATATATCCGGGTAAGTGAACTTTGTTAACATAATAATGTTCCATATGTGATTTTAATATTTAATAGTTACGTTATTATGAATTTCAGGCGCCATTGGCAACTTCTTGTTATGTCTGTGCAAGACAACTATGCTTTGTGGTTCTGCTCATTGCACAGGCCTCCTCCCACACAACTCAGACAAGCAATTGATTGGTAAGAACCTCAATGTTTGGACTTTCTTTGTTATATAACTGAATGCTAAAACATTTTTTTATATACAGTTCTATTCCAGCAAGTATGATGATGGACGGGAGATCAATTGCTAAGAGTAGAAAGATTGCTTGGATTTCTCTCAAGGTTTGACATATGCTAAAGTCTGACTTTGTTATAATTGTTTTATAACAAATGTTATTCACTAACTATTATCAACTGTGATGATATATTGTAGTGTAACAGACAAAATGGGTCATATGAGTGTGGATACTATGTAATGTATTGGATGACCCATATTGTTCGTTCTCACATCACAAGAAGCTGGGAAACGGTAATATTTAACTTTAACAAATTTTGATTTTTTAACAAATGTTGAATTCATATACACTAATTAAAATGAATTGTCTTTTGCAGAGATTCAAGACTACTACACCAGTTCCTGAGAAGTCACTACTATTCATTAGGAACGCTGCTGCGAAGTATATAGTTAGATTATACAATAGCTCTTAGATTTAGATTTAAACAATGCATTTGATTAGATAGAATTTTCTTAGACTCTCTACTTTATTTGATGTTGAAATACATTTGAACATGTGTTTGTTATGTTGAAATTGAATTTCTGTAAATGTTTTTATATGCAGGTCTGTTTTTGTGGTAATGGATATCACAAAAACAGACCTGCAATTTTAAAAAACTGCAGGGGAATATGCCGCGGTTCTAACCACAACCGCGGCATATAGTGCTTCGTTTTTTTTTACAAACGAGACATATGGCCGCGGTTTTGACACTAACCGCGGCATATTCGTCGGCCTATATGCCGCGGTTCAACCGCGGCATATAGTGCATTTTTTAATTTTTTTTTAAATTTTTTTTAGGGTTTAGGCAGCGGTTCCCTAGACAACCGCGGCATATTCCGCAGCCTATATACCGCGGTTCGAACCGCGGTATAAAGTGTCTGACTTACTACCGCGGCTGAATATGCCGCGGTTCAAGAACCGCGACGTATAGTGAAAATGAACCGCGGTAAAAGCCCTTCGCTGCACTAGTGCGTTTATTTCTATTTAACGGAAGGGACTAATTTGACTCAAAATTTTAAAAGTGATGATCCATTTCAAACACTTTTAAAACGAGAATTTGTCAACGAAACTAAGGACAAAATTGGCTATTAAACCTTAAAATAAACATTTTAAAATTTCTAAAAACATTTTATTGCAACTTCAACCACCATGAAATCCCCGTTTCCTTCTTTTGCATGGTTTCCATTGCGATGGCTCCCAATTATAAAATTTTGTTATACAAAATCAATATCTAAATCTAGACCATAAAGAAAAAGATTTAAGTCTTTAATAATATGATAATTTCAAACTAAAAATTTAGTTTTTAATTTTATTATTATTTGAATTGACTAAAAATTAGTCACTAAAATAGATTAAAATGACTAAAAATTAATTTCCATTTATATCACAATGAGGGATTAAAAAATTATTTCTAAATAAAAAAATACTTTTTAATGATCACTAATTATTAAAAATAAATTTCTAATATATTATAAACTTTTATTAATAATAAAAATGATTTTAGATATTAGTAATTTTTAGTTTATAAAATAATTTTTAATTCAATTACTATAATATTAATCTCTAAAGTAATATATATTTAATTAATTTCTTATAGTGTTACAAACAGTTTGCTAAAATAATATTACACGGTAAATTAATTTATCTAAAGTAATATGTGTTTAACAATATTACAATATTGCTATAGTAACATTTTTATTAAATATATTTATGAAAATGCTCCTAAAACTAATAAATCCTGTAGTCAGAATCTTTCTATTGCATGTTTCAGTTTGGTTTGGTTTTCAACCGTGGAAATGGAATCATTCATTTCCCTCGAAGAGAAAAGATGAAATATCTGTTACATCGTTCCAAGAAAAGAATATAATTCCAAGCTTATAGTTTTGGTGATAGATATGAGACAAACAAACAATACTATTGCCTTCTTCATTTCAACACCACAAGTTGGGAAACAAAAGTGAAAAAAAACATTCATCATTTTCTTACTCTCAATCATCATTACCATCCTAGCTCCCTCCTTCAATCATGGCCTCAGACACTGCTGAAATCCTTAAAGAAAACTTCTTGGAATTTTTCAAAGATAGTGAGTCTTTAAACCTATCACCTACTATCTCTCTCCTATTGAAAGAAATAGAAGCAGAATTCTCAGAGCACAAAGGATTCTGGTCACCTCCACCTGTTGAGTCCCTACGTGATTTGTACAAACTGGATCATGCAATTGCCGAGTGTCGTGCAAACAAGAAAACCTTCTCCATGTTCTCACGTTTTGATCCAGTGGAACGTGCCAACGAGAGCGTGTTGAGAAGTATCAAGACGAGTCTCCATGACGTGAGGAACTCCAAAAATAATATTAATGAATACTCAACCTTCCCCTTGTTCTCTTCATGCAGGTACCCCACAGGAAATGATGCACCAGACCTTTCAGTATTCGATGGAGAAATGGAAAAGATTGTGGCACGGCTTGAATCCAATAATGGGTTCAAGGCCATTGGTGTTCATGGAATGTGTGGCACGGGAAAGACCACTCTTGCCAAAATGGTTCTGAGAGATTCACGAGTCAAAGACAAGTACAAGAAGCCCATATGGGTGTGTTTGTACGACTTGCAATCAAAAAAAGAAATGGATATTAGGATTGTTAAGGAGATGTTGGCACTTTTGGATGATGATCCTGATCTATTGGCGGAGGAACCTGAAGATAAGTGGCTGGTGAAAAATCTTCATGATAAACTCTTGGATCAGAAGAAGTACTTGATTGTGTTGGATGCTGTGTGGCATTGCAACGATTGGTTCAATAATTTGTTCTGTGTTGATCAAGATGGTGGTGATACGAGCAAAGAACTCTTTTCCCAAGCCTTGCCCAAAGAAACTGGTGGTGCTGTCATTGTCACCAGCAGACAAAAGGAAGTGACTACTAAATTGGTGCGTGAAGAGAATTTGATTCATCTTAAGCCTTGGGAGGATGATAAAAAATTGAAGAACTTTGTGAAGAAGTGTTTGGAAAAACAAGATAAAATCACTGAGGAAAACATTAACTTTGTTGCTTATCATTGTCATGGTATTCCTTTTGTTGCTGCAACCATCTCAGATTGGATAGCTGAGCAGATCACCAAAAAGTCAGATTCTAATTGATCTATACATACAGTGTGCGTGTTTATGATCTTGTTGTTTAGTTTCGAGATTTACTTTTAACAGAAGCATCAATTTTCATGTCCTTTCAATAAGTTTATACCATCCTTATGATATGGTTAAAATGAATGTAAAAGATATAAGAACTTAGGGAAGTTCATTCTCATCTTCCAACTGTGAACTTCTGTATAAGTAAATTTCCAAAAATAAGTATTAGATGCAATATCAATCTAACATATATATATATATATATATATATATATATATATATATAACTCGATTAAAAGTATGAAAACTTTCAAAAGTTTCATAAATGTTGTGTACATAACTTTTAATTACCAAATAATTTTGTATAATTAACAACGTAAAATGCATTCAACTGAAAATTTACGAGTAAATGCAGAAACGTAAATGACTTCAAAAAACAAAAGGTAAATAGTATTTTGAAAGACAACACATGTACAAAATTAAAGCCATTGTGCTTCAAGAAGAAAAATAGGGAGAGGTGAAAGGATTGCGTAAGTGTTTTGTTTTTCAATAAAAAAAAAAGGTATACTATCCCAATTCATATACAAAGCACACAATTTATTAGAGATAAACTACGTTCATACTAATGTCTTGCTAACCTACGTCCATACTATATTCTTCGAACATGGAGGTATTTTGTATGAATTTTTTTTCTGAGGTCATATTGCAAAATACACTTTTTATAACTATTTTTTTTACTTGTTCAAATTCACTAGATGTGATGGCATTATTGTAAATAAGATAAGTTTTTTTACACCAGTTATACTTAGATTAGGTATAAAAAAACAAAAAAGATAATTTTAAACCGGTTCAACTTATAACCGGTACATAAATAATTTAAAGACATTTTTCTATACCTAATAAAAATTAAAACCGGTATGGAATAACTTTAAAAGAAATTCTATACCTGAAAAATGCTAAAATCGGTATAGAAGTTTGGAAAAAAATTACGCTTCGACAATTAGACAGAAAAATCAAATTCTTTCCTCTTCCCACTCTGCCTCCTCCGTAAGCCGTGAATCTCATTCCTTCCGCTCCAACCGCCACCAATTCCCGTTCTCATTCTCTCTGATCGTCACCAATGAAGCGCTCAATGTTATGATTTCTAGGGCTCCGGCTTCTGGAAAAGTACGGTTTGATTGTCCCCCATTCTACTCACTTCGTTTTCTTCTTCTCTCTCAACGAAGAACCTTCTTCTCTTTTGGCCTCTCATAATTTGTTGACGAAACATTGGTGTTTGATGACGAAGTGTATGTGTTCGACCTTCTCTATCGGTTTTCTCGTTCTGCCTTCTCGTTCAGCCTTCTCGGTGTGGTTCGGTGCATTGAGGTCACGAAGTTCGTTGTTGTGGTTGCTTAAGGTGACGCGTTCAACAATCCCTTCATTTGGTAAGTAATCCTTCTCTTCCTTCATTCCCTAGTAATCCCTAAAATCGTAAACCACAGGAACCCTAATCTGCGTTTTGGTTTTAATTGGGACATTTGTGGTTCGGCAAGCTGTGTTTCATTCTTTCCAAAGTTCGATTGAGGCATTGTGTTGTGGTTTAAGAAGGTTGGAAGTTGTATTAAGTATACTCCTACCTCCTGCTCCGTTGAGGTTGCCAAGATCATTGCGGCACTCGTTGAAGAGCTGGACAATCCAGAGGCTAAAATTGGAATTGCCTCTCGAGTTTCCACGTTTCTCTGGCTGTACTCTCTTATTCAAGGGTCTGAACTAACTCTAAAATTCTTGTTGTGTGTGTGAATGTGTTTTTGTTTTATTTGTGTAGGTTTGATTGTGTTTCGCTCTTTGTGTAGATTTAAGCCTGCTACTGTGGTTGTCACTTCTGAACTTCTAAAAATGTGTTTTTGTTGAAATTAACCATTTCACCATATTTATTTTGAGCCATCTTATTTTATTATCCTGTAAGCCATGCTTCTTGGTAAAGTCGATTTCTCGCATCCTTGCTGTCATGTCTCTCCGTTTCCTCTTGGTGTACTAATGGTTCCTTAAAGTTATAAAATAAAGTTGGACCAGACTTTCACAGTGGTAAATGGTAGATAGTTGAAGATAAGAAATTAAGAATAGGACATGTACATGAATTAGATTTAAGTATGGCTTCTCAATTATCACATTAAGGTTGTTGTTTTTGTTCCCAAAATGATTGTTTATATGTTGCTTTGTGCTGGTAGGACAACTCTTCTCTTATTCTCATTCATTAACTCTCACAGTGATAAAACTGTGGCCTTTCAATCATTGATTATTACATTAGCTAGATGGAATTTGGTCACCATTCAGAACAACCTTATTCTCCTTGGTTCTTCATCCTTTCTAGATCCAAATTTCAGATTTCTTCCTTTGATGGATAGACCTTTGTTTAGTTGATATAAGGTAGAATTGCTACTCTCTTATATAACACTTTGAATCTAGTTTGGAATCTGAATTATGTGATGAAAGCCTCTTGAAATTAGTCTTGGAAATGTGATTGGATCTTAGTTATGTTTAGACGTGAACCTTTGAGTTCATAAGTTCCTCCTTGTTTATGTTGGTTTGTTTGTTTGTTGAAGAAGTTAGTAAAACTGAAGAAAGTTGAGAATACAAAATTTCAAGTGTTTGTTTGTTTGTGCTTTTCATATTTTTTCTTACTGGTTTTGGTTTTTTTGGGTTGTGTTGTGTGACTAATATGTAGTGTTATCTGTGTTGATGAGTGAGCAGAGAAATGAATTGTGGTATGGTCCAGACAGAGTGAAATACTTGGGACCCTTTTCGGCTCAGACTCCCTCTTATTTGACTGGAGAATTCCCAAGGGACTATGGATGGGACACTGCTGGATTGTCTGCTGATCCTGAAGCATTTGCCAAGAACAGGGCTCTTGAGGTCAGTCATTTTGCTTACACTGCTATGAAAACATTTCAGTTCTTCATATATAGGATCAAATTTCATAAGGTTTCATGTCAGCACAAACAAAAGCATTCATCAAGTTTCTTTAACATGAAAAATATTTGCTTTTCCTAACACAACATTGTTGGCTCTAACTGGTTTTTCATCTAATCAAAGAAGCAATATCAGTAATGTTCCTTCATAAACATCTAGTTCTAGTATCCCTCCACACCATAAATTGCTCTCTGCAATAAAAGTCATCTTTCTTAAATGGCTTTTCTAATTTGCTTTAGATATAAATTCTAGTTGGAAAATGAATAAAATGTATTTTCTGCATGAATATGCTCGTACTTTAATGTAGGTTCTGGACAGAGGGGAAAAGATAGAGCTTCTAGTAGACAAGACTAAAAATCTTCATCACCAGGTTAGTATGTCATATATATCCATTTACAATGGCCAAAATATGGTTACTTTATCGCACATATATATACATGTATATATTTATCTATACTCATCCTATTTCAAATACAACTTTATTTTATTCTGTTAGTCATCAATTTAGCTTGATTTGGATAATCAAGTTTTGTTCTTTAAATACATTCAGTCAACGTTAAAAATGTAGCTTTTCCATTAATGAAAAAACAAATTTAACTTTTAGCCAAATGTTAACAAGTTTACTCATTCTGTTATAATTTAAAAGGTTTATAGGTTCACTCAGTCATTAAGGTTTACAAGGTTGATTAATAAAAGAATCTGCAGAAATTTAAGAAGTTCACTATTTCATTGGCGTGAGTCATTCTGTATACATGGCTTAAGTTCACTATTGCATTATGCATGTCTTAAGTTTATTATCAATGAAAAATGTAATTATAATTTTGTAGGAATTAAAATTGAATTTTGAGATCGGTTGAAGAAAAAAACAAGCAAATTTTTATTCCAATTTTTCAATAAAATATTGATAAACTGTATGTGCATTTAAGTGATTTTTTTCAAATATCATTTTCAATTGATTTGGTTTCATAAATTAAATCAAGGTTTGCTTTATTTATAAATGAAGTTATTTATGCTCAAACTTTTTAATTATATTTGTTACAGAAAATTGAGAAGGATTTTATTTTGATATTATAAAATTCGTAAGAATAAATTTTAGTACTTTTTGATAAGTTTTATGAAATAAAGTTATATTTTTAAATCTGAGACACTAAAATATTATTTTACCCTAATTTTAGAAACTAAGAACATAATTAAACTTTTTAGAATCAGTGATAAAATCTAAGATTACGTTAATCATTAAGACATTAGATAAGAAATAAATAAAGGAAAAGAAACCAATAAACAAAGGAAAATTATATTTTTCATTACTTAACCTGCTCTGATTTTGGCACTAGGCACGTAACATTTCTTTTTAATTCTCCTTTTTATTTTGGTAAAAATGCTACTTTTTATCTGTCATTTCTTTTAGTTTCAAAATAATATGATCTTTATAATTTTATCCTTAATGTAATTAATAGGAAGGAAGAAAATTTTAATTGCGATGCTGAAATATAAAAAACTAAAAGAAGTATATACAAGGAATAACTCTTTTAAAATTACACTAATTAAAAAATTAATAATTCGTTTAATTGTTTTGTAAAACCGACTATTATGGATATGAATGAATAATAATATTTTTTATTAATGGAAAAAGTATTTTTTTTACCTTGAGTTAAATGTATTTAAAGAACATACTTGAGTATTTAATATTGTTTCATCTTAACACAAAAAGAAAAAAATGCATGTTTTAGATTTGAATCAATCAATCACATGGAACAATTACTTAGAATGACTCTAATTTGATTAGCTAAAGACTCTTTGTAGTTGCTTGGAGTAGTTCAACTTGTTTCCATTTGAGAATCATAATTTAATTTGTAGTGCTCACGTCAATCGGAAAGCTTTGAGTGCGGATATTATGTCATGAGTCACATGCAGAAAATTATATCTGCAAATGTCGTTGATTCATGAAAATTGGTAACGTGAACATTTTATAACTAAGATTTTAAGCCATTAATATTATAACTTTACTCAAACTATTCATTGTGTAGATATTTGATGACACGTCTCCAATGGAACAACATGTCATAAAGGATGTTCGGGAGCAGTGGGCTACATTTTTTTTAACCATTTGTAAATGATTGGATGTTTCAATATTACATTTTGAGTTTAGGAACTATTTTATGTGTAATATGTTAAGAAACTATGTTAGGTAAATATAGTTAGGAACTTTGTTAAGTAAATATTACATTTTGATGTGTTAATGAAAATAATATTGATTATTTTACTTGTTATTGATTATTTAAACTGTATTCTGGGATTGAATCTTATGCAGGTCTGGATATAGATAGTAGTACATACAAATAAAATATTTAAAAAAAAACATCACTTTTTACACCAGTCAAAGTCACAACAGGTATAAAAAGTTTTGTTTTTTATACCTATTATTGCACCAATAGGTATAAAAAGAAAAATTTTCTCTAACTAAATATAAGACTTTTATACCTATTATGCACAACACAGGTATAAAAAGTAAAACTTTCTACACCAATTTAATAGTAGGTATAAAAAATTGTAAACTTTCTATATCCCTGCTTCTGTACCTACTCGAAAATAGGTATAAAAAGCCTTTTTTAATAGGTATAAAAAACCATTTTTGTACTAGTGGGTTAATATCATTAAGCAAATGCAAATTAAAGTAATATTTAAAAATAATGGCTAAGGCTAAACTACTTTAATTAAGAAATTAGTTTCGGGTGTAACCTCTTATATATTAAAACAATACATCAAAATCCTAGATAAATTTATTGATTTTATTCTATAATATCATTATAAAAATTCAAATAAATTTCCTCATACTGGCAAGTCAGAATAAATGAGCTAATAATATACTCATTTAAATCTACAAAGTTACACTTCCAATTATAAGTCATATTATTTCAGAATAATGAACTAATAGGCTACTCATTTAAATTTCCAAGATTATACCTCTAACTAATACATCAAATTTTTATTTATCATTTTATAATATATATATATATATATATATATATATATATATATATATATAACAATTACTAAATATTAAACCCAAACAATATAGATGAACAACTAAAACCATCATATAGTTAAAGGTATTAAAAAAATTAGGTCTGAGTCACCTCAATCAAATCAAAATAATAATTAAAATGAGATTATGAACCTCCATTATAAAAATAATATATTTTAGGAGGGGTTAATTTCTGGCGGTTTTGAAAATCCTGAATAAGTTTTGGCGGTTTTGACTAAAACCGTAGTTACTTCCCTTTTTTTATTTTCTCCAATTTTTTTTAATGTATTCCCCTAAATAATACTCACCCTTCCTAGCGCCTTTCATTTCTTCTACCTTTCCCTGATTCTCTAGTTTCTCCCAAACCCTAATTCTTCTACCTTCACTCATTTCTTCTACCTTCCCCGCGCCTTCTCTACACCATCTTGGTGCTGGTCTCCCCTTGTTAGGGCTGAGCAAAGTGTCGAGGCGTGGATGCATTTGTGGGATAAGTGAGGCTTCGAGGCAGCATGGAGGCGCCTTATTGTTTGTCGAGGTGCTCTCGGAACTGAATTGTAGATTTGCTCTCAAAATTCCTCGCATCTATGGTTCACGCAGCTCAGAAAGCGGCGAGGTCACTTCATTTCTCTTCGTTCATTTTCACTCTACATGTTTGTCTCCTGTACCTTAGTCTATTGAACGCATTCATTGATTCGATTATCTCTAACTCTTGTATTTTGCTGCTATTGTTAACTCTAGTATTTGATTATGCCAACTACTGCTCTGACTGTCCCATGTCCACCAGCAGTGTGACCTAGAGTTCGCGCTAGAAGAGGGCAGGCTACTGATCCACACAGTATAGCTGAAAGAATCAGGGCTTTGCAAGAGCGGGTTCCTAGTGTCAACAAGGTACTAATTTTTCATCCAGCTATAATTCTGTTTTAGTACAAGTTAGGCCATAATTGCAAAATTATTGCCTAAATTTTGGTTGTTCTATGATATATGGGCATTTTGATAGAAAGGGAATGCATGTGACTCTAAATATGTCTCTCTCTCTCTCTTCCTGTCAATGTTCTTTGATAGGATTGTGTTAATGTCCTCTCTTTTGTTATTTGTTCATGTTATTCAAAAGGAAGGAATTCCTATTACTGATATGAGAAAATATTGGACAACTTTGCACTATGATGCATTTTTTAGCTACTCTAGCCCACTGCTTTCTTTTCTATTTTCTTCAAATTCGGGGGGATTTCTTATGCTCCCTCCAAATCTACTTTCTCAAATATATTGTTCTTCCACAATTTGAAGAATAAAGAACATTCTACTGTAACTAAATTTTATCTTTTCTACTGTAACTTGTAACTGCTTTTAGGTTCAGTTTTGTTTTAGTTGCTTTCTCAAGTGCAACATTGGAGGTAAGACGGTGGTAGGGGATCTAAATATAAGTACTTGGATGATGACATTAGATGTCATTAATTAAATCATTCATTATACCAAAGCTTAACTTGAAAAATTATTCCAATATATGCTTTGTTTTGGAGTGATAAACAGTATAGTGTGCTATAGCAACAACACTTTGATTGTCGCTCTGGTGAACTATCAAGGTTTGAAGTCCCTTTCTATGGTTGTGTAAAGATTATGGACTCCTGTAGTAGATTTTCTTTCTTGGAGGGTTTGGTATAAGCAAATTATTTTGACTTTTGCTTACATTGAAACCTAAGCATAAGATGTTTTGAAATTCAAGATTCACCTTCCACTTGTGTAACTTCTCCTTCTATGCTTTGAACCTATTTGATGCTTAACTAATGCTTCTTCATAGCTTCCTTTCTGATGTTATTTTAAATTATAATTAAGTCTTCATGTGTCTAGTTTTCTTTATATTTTAGATAGTCATAAGTAGTTTTAAATCTGTTTTCTGTCTTACTGAAGTAGTTTAAATAGTTTTTAACCTTTGTAATTGGTAGGTTTCACTAGTACAGTCTGGGAAAACGACAGCGGTTATTTTTTGCTACAAGCAGCGGTTCCTGAACCGAGGCGTATTCAGGCGAGGCAAAAAGTCTAATACCTTTGGCCTCGGTTGAGAACCGAAGCATAAAAGGAGAGGATTTGGCCTCGGTTCAACCTTAACCGAAGCAGTAAAGTTTTTTATTTTTTTAATTTTTTTTTCGTAGGACTTTATGCCTTGGTTGTAGCTGGAACCGAGGCAGTATGTCCCACTCTACTGCCTCGGTTGTGCCTGGAACCGAGGCAGTAGACTTTACTTTGACTTTTTTTTTCTCATCCGTAAGACTTTGTGCTTCGGGTGTGACCATAACCGAGGGCATAGGAGGTCTTTCTACTTCGGTTGTGACGTGAACTGAGGCATATATCCTTTTTTTTTAAATGAGGTCTGTTTCTGCAACATTCCCAACCACATTTATGCCTCGGTTGTAGCTGGAACCGAGGCAGTATGTCCCACTCTACTGCCTCGGTTGTGCCTAGAACTGAGGCAGTAGACTTTACTTTGACTTTTTTTTTCTCATCCATAAGACTTTCTGCTTCGGGTGTGACCATAATGGAGGGCATAAGGGGTCTTTCTACTTCGGTTGTGACGTGAACTGAGGCATATATCCTTTTTTTTAAATGAGGTCTGTTTCTGCAACATTCCCAACCACAGAAACAAACCTGCATATATTTTTATAGCCAGAACAGTTCTGAATAATGCAGAAACGTATATTTTAAATGAAAATTATATTAAAACATAAATATATTGAATGGAATCATAAATCAACTTCTTAAGCATAAATCAATCCAATGTAATCATAAATCAAGTTTCAAGCATAAATCAATGCAATGTACAAAGTTAAACTTATAATAATGTAGAAAAGCATAAAAAAACTTAGAAACATAAACTTATATATCCTAATATCTACTACATACTATTATATAAATGAATTACATATTTAGCAATGTTTTCCTCACAAGTTGAATTGACTTCTCTGGAATTGGAGCAATCCTATTAAATCTCTTCATAAAACACAATGATTTTAATTAGTGTATATGAAATCCAAACTATAGAGAAAATAAAATTCAAACCTAAATATTACTGTTTCCCATCCACTGGTGTAATCTGCACGAATGATGGTCATCATCCAAAACATAATGTAGTAACCACATTCATATGACCACATTCATATGACCCCATTTGTCTATTACACTACAATATATCATCATAATTATAAAATGTTAAGTAACATCATTTGAATGGAACCAAATATAACAAAGTATGGACTAAAATACCAAATCTTAAGGGCAACCCATGCAAGCTTTTTAGCTGTAGCAGTAGATCTCCCAGATAACATCATATGTGTTGCAAGGAAACTATTAAAAAAAATTCCTTTAGCATACATTTATATAACAAAAAAGTCGAAACATTGAGATTCTTACCAATCTACTACATGTCTAAGAGGGCTGGGAGGAGACTTCTGCAATGAACAAAACCAAACAGCAGTGTTCTCCGGTATGGAGATAACAAGTAGCTGCCAATGGCACCTGAAGTTGGTAATAACTTAATTGTCATATACCAAAATTAATAAATGAAACTTTAAAGTTAAGAAAATTCAATTACCCAAGTATATAAGGGATAAAATATATCTCCTTCCCCATTCCAAAGCAAGTGGTGATGTTTGTTTGAATATCATCAAATTTATTTCTTTCATGAGTCATGGAGGGGTCAATGAACCCATATACATCGTTGAACCCCTTCTTGTTACTAACATCAAACAAATACCTAAAATGAAGAAATAATCTGATATAAGTAAGTTGATAAAATAGAATTTTATAAATAACTTTTCATAAACTTACATCATCTACAGCTGAATGAGTGTAATGTTAATTTCTTCTCTACCCGACGCAAGCTCCCTAACATCTTGATGATGCAAGTACAATGGGATCTGAGCTTCTCTTCCAAATGTAGTAGAATCCCAGTGTACAATCATTGGCGCATCTGAAATGATTTTAGCAAGCTCGTCTAACGCATCAAGAGGGTCATCCTCAGATAAATGAGTCTTCTTCGGTGTAGGACTTCCCTCTTGACCTATCTGCTATTAAATGCAAAAATGGTTATGTTATAACGTCAATTAGAAGTAAATATTAAAATTGAGAAGTATATAGTACGAGTGTTTACCGGGGGATTAGATACATCACCAACCAAATGTTTAGGCCAGGCGACAAAGGACTTAAAAGCTTCTTCCACACTGAAGAACTCATCTGTAGGCACAGGAAGAACGACATCTCCTATGACAACTTCATCCACCGTGACCTTGAACTCATCTTTTGAAAGTTGTACGCCATGTACTATAGTGGCTGTCTCATAAAATGTACCACGAGCCACTAGCATGGTCCCAATATCAGAAAGAATATATAATTGACATGGACGAGTTTCATCCATGTCGTCCCTTGGGGCACCGGCAGCTGAACAACTTCCTTTACCGCTTCTACCTGTCAAATTAAATGTTAGGTTATGCAAAAAGTAAATTAGTAACCAAAAATAAATAAGTTTACCTGTAGGGGGACAACACGTTCCGCTACAAGAGATGGCGGAGGACGATTGCCATAATCCTCATAATGCTGCTGGAACTGGCGCGCAACCATTTCAGCAACTTCATCATACAACTCTGCTCGAACCTTCTTTGTGATATCCTGCGTCATCTCTTTTCTTATCTCCTCCTTCATCTTTTCGTATGAATATGGACGTGAGGAAGACCCAAAAAACTGTCGTATGCCTATGCTAGTCCCAGCACCACGCACCCGTCTTGGGTGCTCAGGTCATCCAATAGTTGTGGCAAGTATATCTTGACGACCTTCTTGTGTGAATTGACCTTGGGAGCTCTGCTCAACCAAGGAGTCCTGTTACATAACAAAAGTTCAAAATCATTAGAAAGATCTATGTAATATATATAACAAAATTAATGTAAAAATATAACAAATGACATCTTACAATTCTTTCAGATATTTCTCTGGCAGACTCAGAAGTGTAGGAGCCCGATGGTCTTATACGGGCTAACTTCCACTTCTCGTGCCGAGATGGTGATGAAGGAGGAGGAGAAGGGTCACCACCCTCAAAAAGCGGAAGTCTACTATCTGACTTCTGCTTCATTATTTTTTCTTCAAGCTTCCTATATCCACCACGAGACAGTAGGTGTGGATTTTTATTCTGAGCGCTTATTCCCTGTGCTTTTGACCTTTTTTCCTGTGACAAAATGAAACAATTGTCATGGTAGAGAATTATGAATGATGAATTGAATGATTCTACTACACTTACCTACCATCCCTCGGATGAACGAAGCTATACAAATTGACGCCATGTTTCTTCGTCAATTGCTGAATATTTGGAACATGGATTTTCATTACTTTTTGGTCCAAATATATATCTAGACGTCAATTTTGTCTTAAACCCTCGAAATCTTTCTGCAATTGCAGATAAACACTTATTCCTTAAGCTCTCGACATTTGGCATATCAAATGTTATCTGCAACAAAGAAAGTAATAACCTTATATCAATACAGATTTATCAATATAATGAATATAGAATTTGGAGCAATATTGCTTAACTTACCAATAGATCTTGCCATATGAGATTCCGATCAGCCTCAGAAACATGGTCAAAGGATGGAGTAAGTATAGAGATACGATCACGTGCTAGTACTCCAAGGTAAGACCCAAATACATCTGCATTTGGGCCAGATGCAACTCTAGTGACCACGTCAATAGTGATAGGTTTCCTCTCACCTGCATTTCTTCTAAGTATAAGCTGTCGTAACCTCGTTGCTCCTCTCGTCCGTCTATAAGTGTTGGGGACTTCATCGCATGATGAATGAGGTGACTCAGCCATATATTTGTCACAATAAATAAGATGAAATATAAATAAAACACTTATAAAATAACATATATTATTTAACAAAAGCCATAAATATTTACACAAACATGAAATTTATACATAATCATATGGATTGGTCATATATATATTCCCTCATTGTGATCTTCTCGTATTGCTTGTATATCATCAATTAGAGGGTCGTCATCCAAATTTATTGTCGTTTTAAATGGATGGTTGTCAGTGATATGAAGATTACTTAGATTCTCTTCTTTATCTTCAATTTTCCTTTTTCCTTGGAGAGCAACATACCAATGGTCAGACGTAGGATCTTTGACATAAAAAAGCTGACTTGCTTGATATGCCATGATGAACGATTCGTCTCTATAACCAACCTTTCGAAAATCAACAAGTGTCATACCAGATTCATCTATTTTGACACCACTCTTATTGTCTACCCAATTACATTTGAAGAGTGCAACGGAAAACTTAGTGTAATCAACTTCCCATATTTCTTCAATTCTACCATAATATCTCATGGATCCAACTACAGGATTTTGATCTTTAGATGTGGAAAACTGTAGCGACTCAGCTTCTAGACTGACACCACTATTTTGTACTGTGCTTTTATCATCCAAAGTCTTTGTATAGAATGTGCAATTATTAATTTCGTAGCCTGTACAACATACAACATCAAACTTCAAGTCATTTGCTAACCACAACAAAGTCTTAGAGGATCGTGATTCTTTCGAAACTTCAGATTTGAACCAGGACAAGAATGTTCTGTTATGCTCCATCAACTGCCATTTCTCTGATTGTTGTGGATAATTGTCCTTTACAACGACTTTGTGTGCTTCCAAAAATGGGATCACTTCATTTGTGTTGTTTAATATGTACATATGTGCTTGCATCAATTCTTTACGACTTTTCGTCACCACATTCACACCTTGGATGCTTTTACTTGTAGAATATCTACTCAACCATGTTTAATATGCTTTTACTTCATCCGAGTTATGGTCAGCCTAACTTTTTTGGGCAAAATTCCACGAATTGCCACTGGTAACAAGTGTTGCATTAAGACGTGGCAATCGTGAGACTTCAGTCCAACAAACTTTAAGTCCTGCATTGACACTAAGCTCTTGATATTTGAAGAGTATCCTTGTGGTACCTTGATACTCTTTAAACAAAGACAAAAACTTATCTTCTCTTGTTTGGACATTGTGTAACATGCAGGGGGCAAATAAGTACGTTGTTCAATCTCTCTTGGTGTCAACTCTTCTCAAATCTTCATGTCAACCAAATCCAAACGCGCATTCACTCCATCTTTTGTTTTTCTCTGGATGTTTAGTAGTGTACCAATCAAGCTATCACAAACATTTTTCTCAACATGCATCACATCTATGCAATGTCTAACATCTAACTTTGACCAATATGGAAGATCAAAGAATATTGATTTCTTCTTCCAAGGGGTCGTTACAGAAGACTTCTTCGACGTTTTTCCAAATATATGATGTACTCTATTAACTTTCTCAGCAACTTCAAGTCCAGTAAGTGGACTGGGTGCATTGTCTTTCTCTTGTTCTCCATTGAATGCTTTCTTTAACCTTTGATTTGGATTATTAGATTGTAAAAATCGTCGATGATGCATATACACTATCTTCCTTCCGTGTTTTAATTGTTGAGCTGCAATGTTTTCTTCACATATAGGACATGCTTTATGACCCTTCACACTGTACCCCGACAAATTACCGTAAGTTGGGAAGTCATTAATGGTGCAAAATAACATGACATGCATCATGAAAGTTTCTGAAGCAAAGGCATCAAATATTTCAACCCCATCAACCCACAACAACTTCAAGTCTTCAACTAGTGGCCTTAGATAAACATCGATGTCATCTCCAGGCTGCTTTGGACTAGATATCAACATTGACAACATCATGTACTTTCTTTTCATGCACAATTGATATGACTGTCGCGGTCATACAAATTTGATGTGCAATTAAAATGCAGTACAGTGCTAGGAAGTGACTCCTAGGTCGTCTCTCAAGGACAAATTTTGTCGGTTCAGTCTTAGATTTAACACGAAGTGGGGGGGGGTTTGTGATTTTTGTTTGATGCGATAAAATTAAAGTGAACTGGAATTTAAACACGACTGAATTTAAAAAAAAAGGACTAAAATTAAAAACGTTGAAATAAATTTTAACAGCGGTAAAAACTGAACGGTAAAAGACAGTAAAAACAGAAAACGAAAAATTATGCAGTGTTTGAAATTAAAATACTGGAACTGTAAACATGCATAAAACATAACAGCAGACGGTAAAATAAAGAGAGTTAAAAAAAAATGGTAAATTCATAAAACGATAATTTCAGAAAACGGTAAATGAAAATAAAATTCAACGAACATCAATTGAGAAATGGAGAATGGAAAATTCAATTAAAATTCAATTATGAAACTGGAAACTAAAACAAGCACAAAACCTCCCCAAGAGGGGAGGAGAAACTCATAACGTAACTCCTAACTCTACTCCTAAAATCTAATGCCTTTGCTTCTCTGCATGCTGCTGGATTTATAGCTAAAATTTTGAACATCCTCCCGTGACTTCTCTCCTCCATTTCAGCCTTGGTTCTCTGTCTGTTTGTGTAGCTGGAAGACTTTCTTCACCTCCTCCTAGCCATGCCATGCCAAAGAAATAGGGTGGGACCCCTCCATTGTGTCATCTTCTACACCTTGGAGCCGTGGGCTCCTTTCTCAATTCTTCTACTTCCATCAGGCCGTGATTGTGGAGTATTTCCTGCCGTGATTGTGGAGTATTTCCTTTACTGGACCAGCTCCTTCTTCTTCAAACTCAGCTGCTCCAACACGTTAACACCTTGCTCACTACTGGTCCTCTTCTTTTCCCTTCTCATTTGTTGTCTTCTAATTTGCGTGAGCTAACAACAAGAATGAAGAGGTCTCCTCAACGTTGCAGCTGCTGAATGTTGCTCCTGGATGTGGCTGGACAGTCTTCTTCAAGTGTTGCATGAAGGTGCTGAAAGATGAAGACTTCTCTTTGTTGTGCACACGTTCCAGCTCTCCCTCTCGGCTTCCTCTTCACTTTCTTCTCTTCTCTTTTGGTGGCTGCTCCAAGACCTTGCTGGATGGTGATGGGCTTTTTCTCTTCAAGCTGTCCGTCCACACCAATGCCACTGCTTACCGTGAAGATATACAAGCTGCAACGTGCCTTTGTGCTTCTACCATTCCGCAACACACCATATACAAATTGAAAATAAAAAGCTTCTCTTTTAATTCCATGTGGGCCGTGACACCTCTCACCTCTTGGTGGCTGCTGCCATGCCTCTTCTTAACGTGCTAAATCAAAGCTTGGTTTAAGGATCAACTCCAAAGGAACGTTCCAGCCCCTTCATAGTGCAGTATTCTTTTAAAACCAACATAATTGCTCTTTCCTCTCATGGCTAGACGTGATTTGCTTCCAAGGATGCCAAAATAAAACCATAATACCGTGAGTGGTGTGTGTTATTTCTGAAGCATTTGTGAAATGAGTGACAAAGTGGCCTTTCTCCCAACAAAACCATGAGCTCCATTAAGTGATGGCCCCATTCTTCAATTCCAACTAAGGCTTTGCCAAGATGAATGGCCGTGAGCTTTGGTTGCTTCAATGTGGTCCCCTCCTTCTTTCTTCATTTTGTTGAAATTTTTGTAATAAAATGCAGCACATGTATGGACGTGAACTTTGCCATGAATGGTGGTCCCTTGTGTTTTTTTCAAGAAGCCAATTGAAATCAATGATTTTGCAGCCGTGGCACTCCACTCAACATGTGATGCTTGCTGAATTTTCCAATGAGCCAAGGTGGTATGGCCGTGAACTTTCAAGAATGTGGCTCCCATCTCCATTTGCTTTCTTTTTAATTGTAATTCACGTTCCAAGCTATAAAGGTATGGTGGCTCCCATTTTAATTCAAAAAGATGTTTTTGTTGGATACTTGCTAAAATAACTTACACCGTGATTCCACCTCCTCATTAATAATTGAATAAAATTCAGCACTTGAAATAACATGTATGGACGTGAACTTTCAACAAATGGTCCCTTCCTTTTGCTTCATTCCAAAACATAGTGCTTTGGTGTATGCTTGCCACAATAAGACCGAGAATTCCAACCTTAGATGATGGCATCCTTCTTTCTTCAATTAATTGCTAAAATATCAAAAATTTTAGCATTTCCTTGGACTTCTCTTGGCCGTGAGTTTTAGCATGTTTTCCAAACCAACCAATATTTCTTCTTGAAATGAGCTATAAAATGTGCCAATATGAGTATTGAATCCGTGAGTGTTGGGAGGTCTTAGCACCGTCCAATGATCAATTCCAACCACCACAAGTATCAAACAACGAGCAAACAATGCAAACAGATTAGAACACTCAAACAGTAATCACTCGACTGACATAGGAGAGTAAAAAAAAGTACTGGGAACAGCACAAAACGAATTTGAACAAACGAAAAACTATACGTGAAAATAGATATCTAGACGAAACTATGAAAAAAAATTGCATGGAAAACGGATAAGAATTGAACTCAAACGAAGACACACAAGTTGACACAACATTCACGCAGCACTGTGCGAAAATTTAAGTGGCTGAAATGCATTGGGCTCAATTTGTCATTTCACATTTAGCCTTCAAATGTCCCAAAAAGTTATCCAAAATTTTCCCATAATTAATAATGCAAAATAATAAGCTCAGATAATTCAAATTAGTTAAAATAAGAATTTCTGATCAAATTAAGCACAATTAGGAAAAACAGGAAAATACCGGACGTTTAAGCACAATTCCCCGACTAATTTTTGCACAATAAACTAAGTGAAGTGAATAAAATATTGACTCATCAACAATCCAGTAGATAATTTGTAAATTATCAGTATAACGGGCCAACAACTGTGATTGGTACTTAAATTACCAAATGGATTCATTCCATCAGTAGCGAAGCCAAACCTATGATTTCTACATTCTTCACCAAATTGGGGGAATTCTTGATCAATAATTTTCCATTGCTTTGAATCAGCTAGATGACGAAGCAGCCCATCAGTTGTTCTCTCATCTGCATGCCATCTTAGGTTTTTAGCGTCTTTGGGATTCGTGGACAAACGCTCAAGTCTGGCAACTAGTGGAAGGTACCAAACTACTTTCAAAGCAGAACTATTCTTTTCTGTGTGACCACCATCTTCACCGTTGTTTTTTGACTTGTATAGTGATAACCCACATTTTGGACACTTTATCAAAACTTCATTCTCATTCCTATATAATATGCAATCATTCAGACATGCATGTAACTGTTTATATTCCATACCCATCGGAAAAAGAATTTTTTTTGCATCATAATTACGATTGGGTAACGTATTTCCATCTGACAGCATTTCATTCAACAACGACAACAATTTTGTAAAACTCTTATCACTTCATCCATTGCTCGCCTTTAAATTCATGAGCCTTAATACCATTGACAACCGTGTGAACTTAGTTGAACTCGCATACAAAGGAGTCTCCGCATCAGTGGACATCGTTTCATACACATGCGCTTGGGCAAAAGCTTCTGCGCCAACATCGTAGATCATGTCCTCTAAGTTGTCTTCTTCTGCTTGATCTTCCATATCCATTGTGGAATCATAAACATTTTCAGTTGGAGAGACAGTTGGAAAGTCTGTTAATTCGTTGTGCCATATCCATGTTGTATAACTTCGTATGAAACCATCATAGATAAGATGTTCCCTAATATCACTTGCGTTCAACTTCCTCCCATTCAAACAGTTCACATAGGGACATATGAACTTCACTTCATCATCACCACTTGTACTCACATTACGTTACGCAAACTCTATAAATTCTTCTACCCCTATCTCGTACTCAGTGCTGATGAGTGGTAAATTAATCCACCCTCTATCCGTACGCATGTTTACTAAAATTGTTTACACAATTTCAATAATCTTGAATGATCACTTTGGTCGTGTTTGTATTCAAGGTGTGACCCTATCTCATTCAAGAAGATTCACTTTTTTTAGTTTATTAAACATATCAATTTTAAACAATATATCTTAAATTTCACAAAATTTTGCCAGCATTTCCCATTGGTCTTCAGGTTACACGAAATGAAAGTGATTATAAATCACAATGAAATATGCACCCGAAGATCAATACAAAACACAACGGCAAATTTTCATGAAATTTAAGACATGTATATTAAAATTGATATGTATTAATAAACTATGAAAAAGTTATTACTCTTCTTAAACTATCCAATCGGACAATTCAAGATTCAATACTTGTAAATTGTTATTACCGTCTCCTCTATTCATTTGTAAAAAGTACGTTTGTTAAAAAAATCTGGAGATAGTAAATAATTTTTGTATTGAATCTCAAACAGGAAACTAAGGCTAATTGTCAACAACAATATATATTCAAACAAACAAATAATTACATATACAACATGCAATATATTCAAGCAACTGGTGTTGCATAACTCAGATTCCAGTTTTGTCCCACCGCTTGTGTATGTTGTTCTTGGAAGCTCGAGGGACCTAGATGTAGGACCAGTGTCTATTGCTTCTCTTGTGTTGGGATCGATGCTGAGACAGGAAGTGTCTATTGCTTTAATGATTGCAGGCTGGGTTTCATAATTGATTTTCTATCCAAGACCATTCTGATTGGGTTCATGGCTAGAGCTGCTATTAGTTTTTAACTTGTTGTCTCATTTTTAACCAATATTATAGACAACAATTATTTGCTCATAAGATGTTCAAACGTTTGTTGCCCAATGTCTCAATAACAAGTAATTAAAATATCAACTCAAGCATCCCACAGTAATGCATCTAGCTCTTATATCCATCAAGAGTCCCCTTGACAACTTGTAAAATTATACTGATATTCTACATCACTTTTACTAATTTTTCATTCAATAATTTAAAATTAGCAGCAACCAAAACGCAAAGAGCAGATTTTTCTTACTCCACCAAGTCTCAACCAATATACCAGTCTCAACCAACATGCCAACTCAAATATCATATCAAAGACAAGATAAAGACGGTTTGAACAACTTACCGTGATGGCAGCACCAACAACGACGACGGCACGGGGCAACCACGGCAACGGTGCAACGACGGCAGACCTAGTGACGAGGACGACAACTGTAGGAACGAAGGCGGCAGAGTGGGAGAACGACGGTGCTCCAATTCTTGCAGCAAATGGATGCAGTGTAGGGAAAATGGAGAAACTTCAGGCGTAAGTGGTTGAAGATGAAGTTTCAGGCGACCAAGAAAATGGAGTTTCAGGCGAAAGAAGACGCAGGTTCGGCCAGAGAGAAACTACAACGAGGAAGAAAGAAGTTGCGGGTTGAGGCAAAATTTAAATGAGTATATGCTTCAGTTATCCAACTAATCGCTGCCTCATCACACATAGACCTCGATTACTAGTAAAATCGAGGCATAATCTACACACATATGCTTCGGTTCAGTCAACAACCCGATGCAATAGCAAAGTCCTGTCATCACGCCTGGCACACAGAGGAGTTTGCAGGATGTGGCAGGTAGATAGGCCTCGGTTCTGCCACCAACCTAGGCAATATCAGCTTTTCTGAAAAGTTGTCAGCCAAAAGTTAACCAAAAGTCTAGTTTGTAGGGAGGTATAGGCATCGATTGGATGTCTAACCGTGGCAGTATTGCCTTTCCACTTCGGGCTTCTCTAAACCGAGTTATATACGTCTGTACGCTTCGGTTTTTTGTTAACCGAAGCCTATATGGTGCGTCACATACCCCTTTTTCTACTAGTGTTTAGATTTTAGTAATTCTATTAAATGGTTTTATTAAGAGTTTTCTTGTAGTAGTTTGATTTGTGTGATTACTTTTTGCTATAAGTAAGAGTTAGTTTAGTCTACTTTAGTTTTGAATTTTATTTTACAAATTAGTGTTGCTAACTAAGCTTTTGTCTAACAATACTAACGGTTTCAGTTGTTCTAATTTTCTATGACTAACATCTTTTTGCTACCTTAGTCAGTTATCTAACTTTACTAACATCTCTTGTTGTTTCTAACAGTTTTTTTTACTGGTGTTGCTTTTGTAGGTTCTACTAAGTTTTTGTTGTACCAATTCACATAGAGTTTTATTTTCTTTTGTTGCAGCTGTCCTACAGTTGTAGTTTCTATCTTTTATTAATATTTTATTTATAATTGTACATTAATTTAAATTTAAATGTTACTTGATTGTAGACTTTTTGTGTTTCAAGACATTGTAGCAAAGTTATTTTCATTTTCACAGCAGAGGCCAAGGGCTTTGTGTAGCTTAACTAGAACTGGAATTCTTTCTTCTATTACTCTGCGCCAACCAGCTTCTACTAGCATCAGTGTTTCTTATGAGGCACGATTGGGAGGCCATTGAGTGGCAAAACCTGGACTTTGCGAGGCTAGGGGTTTTATTTCGTAAATATTTTTAAATATATATACAGGGAGAACTTTTTCAACAGTCTGATAAGTATATCTGCAACGTAAGTTTTCAAATTTATAAATTAGAGGGAAATTATTTCCTTAATTAGTATTACTTTATTACAATGTAATATATTTAATGACACTTTGTAGTTCACTTTTTTCTATTCTCTTTCCTTTATTGTAGGTGTTCGTTGGGGAATTAATTATCAATTTCATAGATCAGGATAGCTACCTGGTTTTCTTTAATCTGATTGATTGCGAATGGTTGCTTCTGCTGTTCTGATTCCAAGGTATGATTGTTTCTTTTGTGGAATCACATTTTTAGATAGTAAGTTACGACTATACATCTGCATGCGCTTTATAATATAATTTGAGAAAAGTGAGAAAAAAAATTAAACCATCTCTTGAAAGAAATGAATCGTCTATAAATGATATTATACCCATTACCAATCTAGAAGCAAGAGAATGTACCCTATAAGAGTAGTAATAGAATAAACCCAAAACTTTTTGTTTTCTTAGCACATCCAATTCACTGCAGAGATAGACTAGGATGCATAAGTAGGGGTTTCACAGCTTGGTTGATTATATATAATTCAATTTCACCAGAATTTTTAATACACACTTACATCATCATTAATCAATTATATTAACCTATTTTCTTTTTTCTATTTTTGAATTAATTTACTCTATGAATTATTGTTTTGAAATTTTTTTTATTTTTTATCTTAAAAGTATATCATCTTCTTGTTGGTTGAAGCAGAGGTTAATTTCTAAAAGATTTAGATATGTTAGAACTTGGAAGGTAAAGATTCTTAGTTTCCGTATTTTTAAATTAAAAGATTAGTATATTAGGAAAATAGACATCTAAACGGCCTACTCTTTTTGTTCAAATGTTTAGATTTTTAAAACTAGAAAGGAGTTGAATTGCATTTGAAGTTGTATATATAGTAATGAAGTTAAATAATTCCATACTTTTTTATTTCTATTTTATTACATTCATCATCTCAATATGTGCAGTTAAGCTACATAGAAGTGATTGACAAGTGTTTTTGGTTAGTTGAAAATTCTAATTGCAACATACTTTAATGTTTCATTTTTCACGTTATATTGTCTTTTTTATTTAGTGTATAATCTTTTGGGTGGTTACTTTAGGTTAGATTGGATAATAATTTTTATAGTTAAATATATTTTAAGTTTATGCATTTACCTGAATATTATATTTTAGTTCCTTGTAAAAAGTGTTTTTTTTATCCAGTTTTTAGGACCTGTGACTTGACTTGGGAGGACGATGGTTCCTACCAATGCAGTTTGGTGAATTAATAATAAATCACACTAGTACAATTAAGGGAAATGGCATCGGTTCTTTTAGTTTATAGGCACCGGTTCTACAACCAAAGCATATTCAAGCGAAGTAAAAAAGATAGGCTTTATGTCTCGGGTTCTGAACCGAGTCAAAAGTGTTCGAATTCTGCCTCAGTTCACAGACAACCGAGACAGTATAGTGTTTTTAATTTTTTTAATCGAAATCAAAATCTCTTGTTGGTTCCTCGTCTGTTCTTGGTTCTGTTCTACTATGTTCTTTTCCTTTCTCTTTTCTAGGTGCTGAACCACAATTTCTTTCCCAGATTTTCAACCTCAACCCCAACCTGCACTAACAAAGACCTTTCCAGATTTTCAACCCCAATCATCACCCTCCACCCTAAGAACTTTCCCAGCGAGCAATCAGAAGGCACAAAGAAAATTAAGAAGCAGTACCCCCAATTCAGGAGGCGAATCCAAACCGCACCTGTAGAGAAACAAAACCAAACACCCAAGGTAGAGAAACAAAACCAAAAACAGATCCACCGGCTACGCCCTCGCTGCAACGTCACTGTGCCTAAAAACCTCTTCCACAAACAAGACAACTCCTTCCTTCTCCCCCATTTTCCAGTACAAGGAATCACCTTTTCAATCATGCTAAAACCCGAATCAATCTCTTCACACAACCGAATGCTGGTCAGACTCTGAAAATCGCAAAGGGGCAGCAGCACGTTCTTGTCGACGTTGTCGTCCTCGGCCTCCGTAGCAGAGTCGAACGTCCCACCGCAACGGCTCCACCACTGGCACAGGCCGCATCAGGCGGTCCAAAAAAAAACCCAGATGATCTAAGAAACAAAAAAAAGGAAGAGAAAGGGGATAAGAGCTGAAGAATTGTAGATCTGAGAAAGGGGATAACAAATTATAAATTGGGGATGGGGATCTGGATTAGAACCCTAGGAGCTTCACTCCCAACGGCCACCGCTTTATCTTCATTCCAGAGGTGACGCGCTCGCAGGCGAGGTGGAAGCCGCACTCGCAGTCGTCGCACACGACGAGGTACTGGTGGCTCCCGTCGGCGGTGGATGAGGCGTGGACCAAACTAGCGGTATTGTTTGGAAGAGTGAGAGTGGAGGAAGAAGCCTTGTGCAGGCGACAGAGAGAGAGAGTATTGGAGAAAGAAGAGTGCGAGAATGGAGGAAGAAAGGTTTTACGCGAGAAATAGGTTAAATGGTTGAACCCCTGGACGCTATACTAACTCGGTTCTTCAATTAAACGAAGTAGTAGACCACTATATGCCTCGGTTCACATAGGAACCGATGCTTATACACCTAATAAAAAATAAAATAAAAAATTTGTTGATAGTTATATGCCTCAGTTAACTGTTAAACCGAGGCATAAACATGTTTTCACACTGGTTCTGCCCAAACCGAAGTAGTAGGCCAGTCTCGAAAAGCTGAAAAGTCTGTTGTGCAGAGGGGTAGGTGGGATTGCAGGGTGTTAGGCATCGGTTGTATACTTTAACCGAGGTAATAAAGCTTATACGTTTCAGTTCCCTTTGAACCGAGGCGTATAAGTTCGACTAAACTACAAAAATGCCACCGCATTTTGATAGACTTCGGTTTCGCCTAAACCGATACCTATTGTGCGAGTTTAAATAGCGTTTTTTTACTAGTGTCATTTTTTTTTCTAAAATGAAAGTAACGATTAATATTAAATTGTAATAATTAATATTATAAAGCAGTAAATAAGGAGAGAGGGTGGAAAAGAACTAAGAAAATGGAGATTTAGAATTAGTCAATTTGCATATGGATGCATATTTGATGTCACCCTCTTAGGTGTTCTTGATCTTAATCAAAGCTTCACTCATTTTTTTAATTCTCTTTGCTTTGTTCAATCAACACTAGAACTTTTCATATTTTGTGAATTTTTTTGTTGGCACAACTTATGTTGGGAGATCAATTTCATTCTTTTTAGTAAGTGTATTCTTGTATATATTCTAATTTATTTTGATGATCTAAAAATTCATAATCAATTGTATAACAACATTTTTGTATTCACTTCTTGTGTATCAGGGAGTCCTATTAGCTCTGTTACAAGATTTGGAGACTATTCTGCTAAAAAATCTCAAGTGGTAATACAAAAAATTCCGACTTTGTCCTCATTTTTGAAAAATGTTCTTGTAAATTACTTGTATTTCTTTATGTTGTGTATTATTTCCTTAATATTACTCCTAAAATATTCTTTCCTTAAAATCTGAAGTTCGTTCTTCAAATGTTGTTAAGAAATTGGAATCATAAGCTGGTAGTTTGTCAAGAGTTTATAATATGATTTATGTAGATAAAAAGTGAAACAAAATCAATCCTAATAAAGTAGCTAATTGTGAAATTAGCTCCTGAAATAAATCCCTTGATCTAAGGGATTGTGAGTTGACTTTCCCCATAAAAGGAAAGTCGATTGTAAATGATTTTCCTTGGATTAGTTCTCAAAGTTTAGTAAATTCATCTCATGTAGTGTATTTCGTTGAATATCGTCACTTATTCTAACCTTCCAATCCTCTTGGCATGAACAGAGGTCGTTGTAATGGATAGATCATGGATAGACATGCCTCAAAATAAAAATTAATATATGAGAAGATTGAATACCTTCTTGGACTTTGCATTCACTAATAGTGGTGTTAGAGGAAAGATAGTATGTCCATGTCAGAAATGCAATTTTAAGAAATGACAAAGTCGTGAAGAAGTATATGAGTACTTAATTATTAAACCTTTTCCAAAAGGCTATACAGTGTGGCTTCTACACAGGGAGAGAAGAGTAAATGACGAAGCTCCTCAAGTAATGGCCGAAGCTCCTGAAGTAATGGCCGAAACTCCTCAAGTAATGGTCGAAGAAAGGTTATAGTTGTATGAATGATATTAGGTTGAACAATGTAGTTTATTTTATACAATATTATTAAATTTTAGTTCATGTTAATTTATTGTTTGTTTTGTCAATAAAACCATTTTTATTATAATCTAATTTTATTACAATAAAAAAAATGAACTATACAAATTCTCGGCGGTTTTAAAACCCCGGTAAACTAAACCATAAAAAATAGGGGCAGTTTTGAGATAACCCCAGTTAGTTCCAGCGGTTTTTGAGTAGCCCCGCTATTCCCGACAATTTTCATAAAGCCCCAACTAATTCCAGCGGTTTCTACAAAACCCCTGGAAATTCCGGCGGTTTCTGGAAACCCCCTCTAATACTGGCGGTTTTTTCCATAACCGCCAGTACTTGCTTGGCGACGGACGTTTTTCCATCGATTTTTCCAACTGCGGGAAATATGATTTGCAGGGGTTAAAACCTCTGGTAATATTTAAAAAAAAACCCCGGTAAAATTACAGATTTTTGTAGTGCTCTAACGTAACTAAATTAAATAAATAAAAGTAATAAATCAAAATAATATTGACCATCTCATTAAATAAATTAAATAAATAGAATAATAAATATAAATATAAATGAGGTTATGAACATCTCTTTAAATAAATAAAGGATATGGATAGAAATACTACAATCTAGCATATTAATAAAGTTAAGTGAAGATTCACTGCAGAGATTGTAATCTTTATAAGAATAAAAGTTTTAATCAAAGAAGCAAGAAAATCTTTTCTTAAAGAATCAAAATGCATATAATATGATTCAAAAGTGTATACATTAACTTTTGATACCTCTATATATATGCAGATAAGTTTAAGAAAACTTATAAAACCTAACATAAAGCTCAAAGGTAAAAGTTATTTGCACTTATTCCAACTGTGCAATAATTGTATTAAATTCATTAATATGACGAGTAATCAGATTACCTTCACCGAATTTTAGGTTGACAAGTTTGTGAATCAATATACACTTTATTTGCGGTGGATGGTTTCGCATACATATTTGATAACGCCTACATCAAATCAACCCCCAAGTGTATGTTGGTAATCCTCTATTTGCATCTTCCAGAACCCCGATGTCATTGTCATCATAACCAAATATTTTTTGACGTGGAAGATGAGACAATGCTACAATCGCAAAGCATAGCTCTTGATACCAATTATTAAAAACAAAACAATAAAAGAATGGAAGAGAGAAATAAACAACACTACAATTTAACGTGATTGAGTTATAATGTGTATGTTTAGTCTATTCTACACTAGGAAATATATTTATTTGGTGCATTTGTATATCTTACTTAAGATTGCTTATATAGCAAAATGGAAAGTAAGGCGGGACTAAATCAAGCTACAAAATGGTAGATGTTGGCTACATCTTACATCAAATGGTAGAGTTCATGGGTATTTATAGACCCATAGATTATTCTAGAACATACTAGCCACAACTTATGTGGAATGTTCTAGATTTTTACCTATGTAGAATATTCTTGATTTTTTTTCCTATCTTAGGTTTTTCTAGAATATTCTAGAACTTGTATTATATTTCAATTCTTGTATCTAAGGAACTTCTACATTCTTCTAGAAATTGCATTATACTTTAATAGTTATTATGTAAGTTATGTATTGTGTGAGTTTGAGAGATTAAAGTATTGTGTTTGTATATGTATGTTATTGATAGTTTGTCCAGAAAATTAATAAGAATATATTTCCCATATTTCTACAAAATCAAGCTACAAAATACTAACACAAGAGGCCATTGCTTGAGAAGCTTTGGATATTTATATTTAACGAGTTGAAAAGAAAATCTAGGGATGCAGAAGATGTTCAAAGTATTCAAAGAATATGTTCCTCTAGAGGTGAGTGGGTTATCCAGGAGGATGATCTATTACGAGAGGATCTGAACAAGTTCATGCGTTATTTGGAGCGCAATGAATTCACCTTTGACGAGGGCCTAATTCTGTGGCATATTGCCACTAATCTCTTGTTCTATGAAGAGGAAGAGAAAGATGAGAAGCGAAAAAAGAAAGAGGATAAAAACGAAAATGATGAGCAGATAAAGAAAGAAAAAAATGCTGAAGATCTCGAGCACGGAAACGGTGATGGTGAAAATGGTGATATTGAACTGCGGCATTTTAATAAGATTTTGTCGGATTACATGTTATACGTCTTGATCATGCAACCTACCATGATGTCAAGGTTCCTAGACACGTGTGATGAGGCCACTGTCTTCTTTAGCAGGAGGAAAAATATTGCTACTATAGAAAGGAAAATGGAAAAAGAAAAAGGAAGAACAATGAGGCTTGAAAAGAACACTAGGAGGCCCACATCTAATTTTCTGTCTCGGGCAATGAACACGTGCGAGAGGTTTCGAGAATTCATTCAGTTCTACAAAAGGTTAATAATCCCCTCTCAAAACCTTAGAGTGAGGATATACATTCATATACACAGACCAATGACTTCAAATGTTCTTTTAATGTGCTAATTTTTTTCTGCCTAGGTGTTTTGTAGCAATCTCTGTGGTCGAATTCTTTTCAAAGAAAAAGAAGATGGTGAAGATTCAGATAGTAAAATGCAGGAGGCATGCAAGGCACTGTGGGTTGAATACGAACCCTCTGTTTTCAGATCAGAAATTTTTTCGTAAGTGTGGGTTCTAATTTGGATTTAATTATGACATGTCGAGACAATGAGATGCCGCTAGAACTGACATATAATTGATCGATGCATCAGAGACACAACATAAGTTCAGTTACAATAATCACCAACCTACCACATAACTCACATATATCTTTTTCTGAACTTTTTCATCACTTCTGACTTGGAACACACTGAACAAATATGCATGGTTGGAATCATATATATGTACAAATAAATATTCGGGTGAACTAAATTTCTCTTCAAATAAAATACATTGAACATTTATGAAATGGGTGTACTTTTACCATCAGAATTGGTCCATTTCATAGCTTTGCTCTTTGACTTTTTTCACCTCGGCATACTTCAGTGAAGGAAACAACTTTTTGATATGGTCAATATCAATTTGAAGATTCTTTAGGTATTTCAGACGCAAGATCTCCACCTTACAATTTATTGTACTGTCTTTTAGCTCTTCTATGCTCCTGAGTTTTCCTCCTATTATGTATAGTCTCTTCAATTCAGAAGATAGGAGTTTCAACCATGCTGGAGTGTTCTCACCAGGAAAGCCTTCAAGGTTTAACTTTTCCAAACCTTGTGGGAGAACGATATCAATATCTTTGTACTTGGTGTTGGATGACACGCCCCATGATATTTTGAGACATTTAACTTGTGATTTTCTCAGGTTTTCAAACTCTTTATCTTCGATCACAGCCTTACTTCCAATGTGTATGCTCAATCGTTTCAACTTTTTAAAGTTTGCAAGATCCGATATTGTAGGAGTCTTGTTGGAACTGCCTACTACAAATCCCTTGAGTACTTGGAGCTCAGTGAGCTTCCCAATCCCCTTTGGCATACTCTCCAACAAGTAGCACTGTGACACATCCAAGTGTGTGAGCTTTTTCAATGAAGTAATTTCATTAGGTAAGGTTTCGAGATTGTGACAAGCCTTGAGGTCAAGAATTTCTAGGCTAACAAGTTGAGCAATAGAGGGTGGCAAAGCTGATATTCTTGATATACCACGAAGGCTTAGATATTTCAGATGCTTTTGAGCCTTTGTGTCTGTCATGAATTCTGTACCAGCAACTTCAATGTGATGTTCGGGAGACTCTTGCCAACGACCAAGCTGAAGCACCACCAACTTCTTCATTTTAGCCATCCATTGAGGTTCAATAGTAAGATATTTGGCACCAAGATTGAAAACACTTCTCCATTGATCAGATTTCGAAGCAAAGTCACCACCTATTTCAACTTTTTGTCGGTCAAGTACTAGGCAACCATAGGAAGAGGTTGTTATTTGTGAATAAAATCCAAAGGGTTCTTTATTTTCTCCCAGAACAGATGATACCAACATGTGGCGGATCCAAGGATTAATTTTGAATTTATTGACAACAGGACACTTGGCTGAACCATGTGGTACAATCAGATTAGAATTCAGAAGCTCGTCGAAAACATTCTCACCTTCTTCTTCAGCTGTTTTCTCTGTTGACCTTTTTACAAACCCCTCTCCAATCCACCAGTAAATTATATGTCTTTTCATTATAACAACATTTTCTCGGAAAATCGAGAGAGACAAACAGCAAACTTTTGAATGAGAATTAAGGGCATCATAACTGGCTTGGAACCTTTTCAAGACTAGCACCACAGTCTCATCGTCGAGGCTTAAAGACATGGGGCAATGCACTGTTTTGGATGTTTTTCCTTTTTCTGATGACTCATTAGTTGTTTCAATTTCACTAACAACAAGCTTTTTAGTTGATTTCTTGATCTTTTTATTAATGGCCTCCACTACTTTTTCTACCACCTCCTCCTTGGAATCTTTACGCTTGACATTCTCATCTGAGACTTTTTTGTTGGTGTGTTTTAGAAGATTTTCCTTATTTTTGTTCAGTGTTACTAAATCTGCCTTCTCGTTGTCTCTCTCAGACTTCAAACTCTCCACCTTTTCATCATCTGATACGTCTTTTTCCACACTCTCCTTGTCTTGTACTTCTTGGCTTGAAGATGGCTTATCAACACCTACAAGCACAGATTACAAATTACAGGCATCGAATGAGAAGCGACTTTATGTATTTCGATTGAATCTAAAACACAAAGAAAATGAGTTTACAGCATAGAAGAAACCTATGTATATGTGATATGTATTATAGATGAACTAATTTTCTAAAAAGGAAATAACTAAAAAAATTGTATAAAAAATCAAAGAATTCAAAGAATGATTCCAAATTTAAGGTAAGAGAAGAACATGATCAAATTACGGACTGAAACAGCAATTATAATTGAAAAGTGTAAGCTTTTCAAGCTATTGTAATATGTCGTGCTGTGATTGTTGTCATATTTTTCTCTAGTTTTTCATCATGTCAAGCGGTGAAAGTTTTGCAGTTACATTTCTGGGCAACGTTTCACTGTATAAAGGATTACGATAAAGATTGCAATCGCAACCATAACCTAAAACCTTGGACATTACTAATTATATGACACTGATGTTTATACGAATACCTTTAAGGACTTGATTCTCCAACTCTCCCCTTGATATTTGGCTTGTTAGCTCTGAACCCTTTGTTTCAGTTGGGCTTGCATCTTCTGCAGGAATATCAATGCTTTGAAGAAGATCTTCTAGGGTTCTTAACGTTTTAGTCATTTCTTCATTTTCCTTGGCTGGGGAAAACTTGGCCTTCATGTTGTCTAGTTCCAACTTCAAACTCCCCAACTTTTCATCAACGGGTACATATTTTTCCTGAAAATTTTCGTCTTTTGGCTCTTGGTTTGAAGCTGGTTTATCCACACCTATGAGCACAAATAAAATAAGGAATTTCAAGTAAGTCATAACAGATAAAAAATGCAAGAACATTGTTTATATAGATTCAACACATAATTTTACAGTTTTTAACAATTTTTAACAACAATAAACAATATATATTATAGATTACGTTAGAAACTTTATTCTTAATTCTTCTCTGTCGATACATAAATAAAAGAAAACTGATTTTCTTACCGGAGGCTTTGAAACCTTTGTCCACCGACTCATCCCTTTTTATTTGAGTAGCTAGCTCTAAATTTTTTGTTTCACTTTGATTAGAATTGAATTTTCGAAGAAGATCTTCCATCACTCCTAATTTTTTCCTAAGTTCTTCATTTTCTTTGGAAGACATCCCCTTTATTTTGTCTAGCTTGGACATAAAACTTTCAAACTTTTCTTCAATCGTTCTATCTTTTTCTGCAATACTCTTCTCGTCTTGTGTCTCTTGACTTGAAGGTGGCTTTTCAATACCTATGAGCATAAATAAAATACAGGTATCAATTTATATATACAAAATTGAAATTAATTTCTACATTACCACAAAATAATTTATATATAATCTGATTTTAGTTTATAAAGAGCTTTTGTTTTCTCTTTTAAACATGCTTCGAGAAAATTTATGCCTACATGTCAAGTTGAGGGGTTCATTTCATCTCATGTCTATTTATCCATATAAATTTAATTTCTTAAAAATCCATGATGATGACTCTTAATATATAAACATAGTATCACGATATCATAACAACATTTTCTAATAATTTTTTATAATAAATTAGTTCATAAAAACGGATCAATCACAAACCACATAACTTACTTTAAAAGAATATTATCAATTCTACTTTCCAGCAAATTTCAAGTATGATTTTCTACTTTCCAGCAAATTTTAAATAAATAATATATCACATATTATGTTAATGAGACTTTATTGTTTACCCCCTCTCTATATAAAAGAAGTTGATGTTCTTACCAGTGGCTTTCAAGTCTTGATCTAGTGATTCATCCCTTGATTTTTGTCTTGGTAGCTCTGAACTTTTTGTTTCACTTTGATCAGAATCTTGTGAAGGCTTGGCAATCCCAAATGAGCTTTTAACTTCTTCTACTATGCTCTTCTTGTCTTTTGTCAATTGGCTAGAAGATGGCTTATCAGTTCCTATGAACACAAATAGAATACGAATATCAATGTGATAGGTGTAGCAGGATTTCTGTAAACAATTTTAAGAGAGAAAAGAATAAGTTTCTCAACAAAATAATTTTTTTTCCACCAAATATGAATTAATGGTTATTTTCCCGAGAAGCACCTGCTCCAATGAAGTCTTGATTCTTCTCCTCCATTGATGTTTGGCTTGGTTGTTCTAATGCTTTTGTTTCATCTTCATTTGCATCTTCTGCGAGCTTAGAGTTGAAGTTCTTAAGGAAATTTTCAAGTTCCCTTAACTTTCTTCGTAGTTCTTCGTTTTTCTTCAGCGTGGAAAAATTGGCCTTCAAGTTCTTAAACGTGCCTTCCAAATTCTCCAACTTTTCATCAATCGTTTCATCTTTTTTCCCACTCTTTTCTTCTGCCTTTTGACTTGAAGATGGCTCATCACTCCCTACAAGTCCATAGAAAATAATAATATCAAATAATATGATACTATTTCCCTAAAATAATTTCCTTTGTAAATTATATATATATATATATATATATATATATATATATATATATATATATATATATATATATATATATATATATATCGGTACAATGCCAATTTTCATAGCATGTTTTTCTAATATAATCTAAGAAAATCAAAATAGACAATGAAATTCTCAAGTGTTCACAGAAATTTTAAGGATTTTAATGTTGGTATTGAAAAAGTCTCTTCTATTCTCCACTCACTTCTTTTGGTCTTCTCAAACTCATAAAAGTATTGTCTCAGAGGAAAAAGAAAATTGTTCTTTACTGATTGGATGAAGAATTTTAATAATTCTGAACACTTAAAATACATTATATTTAAAGTACTTGTAATTAAAATTTCTTTTATTTTTAAATATTATTTGGATTGAGTAATTTTTTTTTGGATAAAATAATTGATTTTTTCTTTTAAGATAAAATTTCATTTTAAAAATATGTATTTTACAATTTAAATTTTAAAAAACTGTTAGTCAAATTTAAATTATCAAATAATATTTAACAATTTTATTTTTTTTTCTTAAATATATACGTAATGTGTATAAAAAGGTCAAAAATGTATTTTTTTTTTCTTAAATATATACGTAATATATTACGCGACTACTTGTGTAATTTTAATTTTCTTTCTTTTTCTTGAATAAGTTTCAAATTCCATTATTTTAATTATTTAAAATATTTTATTAAAATTTGTAAGTTTTAATTTTTTTTAAATTTCCCATCCAAACAATTCAGGCTATCTAAAAATAATTAAAATTCATTAAATAAATAAATTACTCTAGTAAATTCCCTCTTTCAAATTCATTAAATAAATAAATCACTCCAAACATACTATTCTATGGCTGTAATAGGAACCAAAACCCTAATAAACAGAACCAAAAATAGAGAAATGTACACCAAATTCGTGCGTTCATGCAGCCATCAAATTGGAACTTGTAAGGGCAAATCAAATTACTCATGTAAATATCAGATACCATGATCTCATTCCGAACTAACATCATATTTGTAATGGTAAAGAATATTAAACATTAAACATAATATACAAAAGACTTGAATATATATATATATAGAGAGAGAGAGATTTAGCAGCTCACCCTTTTGTGGATCGGCTTTCTCTGTTTCCAAAATTCGACGGGAAATCTCGTCGAACTTCTTTTCTGTTTTGAAGTTGCGAAGAAGATCATCGACAAGTTTTAACGTGTCAAGGAGTTCTTCTTCGTTACTTTTCACTTTTGAAAACAAATCTTTTATGGCTGTTAGATCAGACATTAACCTGTCAAGCTTATCAGAAATATTAGGCTCTTCTCCGCTCTTAACCGATGTCAACCGTCTCTGCAGTGATGGCACTGCTTTCATTCGGTTTGTTCTGATAGACATTTTTCCTCAATTTCTCACAACTTTTCTTTCTTTCTCACAAATTTTCAAGACACAATCAAATGTTATATGTACATACATATATATACACACACAAAGGTTTTAGGTTTTAGTGAACTATGGCATCAGATTAAACATTATACACAAGCAAACGAAGGAACCAAAGTGCAAAAGTTCCACGTAATTCTTTATCCCTTAAATACTTTTTACTTTTCTACATCCTTGCTTTATCTTTACATTCTTTAATATTCTTTTCATGTCTCAAATTTCAAATTTAGAATATCGGACATTCTTTTGATATAAACTACAATTAACTAATATTTAAATACATAAAATGATATATATGATGAAGTCTTAAAATAAAACTCAAATGATTATTCAAATTTAATGAACCTAAAACAAAATAAAGAAAGTTAAAAGCCCGTAAATGTAAACATACAACAAAAATTATTTGGTTTCACTTGATATCTCCTTAATTGATTAGAATTTTAATCTCTTTCGTTTCTTCAAGTTTCATTAATACTGTGACATCTTTACCTCCATTATTTCGTGAACTAATATGATTTCTAATAAAGAAAAAGAAAAAGAAATTCCTTTTTAGAACATTTCAATATAAATTAAGTTTTTGTCTTTTCTCATGTCATGTGAGAGAGATCATTCAATATTAGTATCACTTCATTAGTTTATAATATCCACATTTTATTCAGTAATAAAATATTATAAAAGAGTCTACTATTATTATTAGCATTTCTCTTTCTGGATTCATTTTCCAAAATTCAAATTAAATAGTTCATTCCTTTGATTCCCTTATTGTTTTTTTTTTCCTTTTTTCGTATTGGCCAAGCATCCCAAATGAGTGTGTACATATCTCTTTTATAACTTAAATAAAAACAAGTTGGGTGGGTCCCTTTTTCAATCATATAAATCAAAGCTACCAAAACACCTTTTTTTGACACCAAAACATAATTGCAGAAATGTTTAATTGATGTTTACAATTTCATATTATAGGTTTCTACTTCTTTTTCAAAGACATCTTTGTCATACTCATGAATTTCAATTATAGTTGCATACACGCTATTTTAGAATTGAGGATGAACATCGATCATAAATACTTAATGGGAAAGTGACAAAAGTAGAATAACTACAATACACATCCTTTAGTTTGGCTTTTTTTGAGCCGTGTTGCACCCGTGACATGCCACCACTCTTGAGAAATGAGCAATACCTTCCATTTTTTTTTTTCTGATAAATTAATTTGTTGTGATGTTATAAAATGTTTTGAACTGAATTGTAATTATTTTAAAACTTATCAATGTTTTATTTTTTTAATTTTTAAATTGAATAATTTTATTTTTCTAAATGTTATCTATTTCATTTTTTGTCTTTGTATATTTCTATATCACTTAAGGAATTAAACTATTCGCATTTTATAATTAAAGAGATTAAAAACGGATAAATTTCTTTTAGAATGATAAAATTAAATTTAAAAGATATTATAATGACTTTAGAAACATATTTTATCCTAGTTTTTTTCACACGCACCCACATACTAAGTTCTTAATTTGTAATTGGAAACATACTTTTTGACCGTAGACATACTAAAATATATCCTTTAATAAATTGTTTCGATATATTGATGAACAAAATTCAATTCTAATTTAGAAATTTGAAGAAAGACGACTATATATCATTATTTCAATTTTTACTAACAACTAATAAACTTAACTTACCAGGGCAGTCAAGAGAAATGACACTGGTTATTTTCGTTTATATACACTGGTTCTGCAACCGAGACATATACAGGCAATGTAAAAAGAGATAAGTTTTTTGTTTCGGTTCTGAACCGAGTCAAAAAGGTTCGGATTCTGCCTCGGTTCATAGACAACCAAGGTAGTAGAGTGTTTTTAAATTTTTTTAAACTTGGTTCCTCATTCTGTTATGTTTTTCTATGTTCTTTTACTTTCTCTTTTCCTTATCTTTTATGCCTTAAACTTCTCTCTCTATTTTTTAATCTCAAGCTTATCCTACAAATGTTTTTACACAAGTGTGCGCAAAGGAAGGTGTCCTATTCAATATTTAACTCCATTGCAATCATACATCTGTGCATCATTGCATCCACGAACATTCTGCACAAATTGTTGTTTACATCAGTTATTTAACTCTCAAACAAGTTACAAAGAGAAGAGATCAATTGCGAAATGAACTTAGTTTATACCTGGAGCCCAACTCTGCATGACAGACTGATCGGAGCCCATCACCATCCACCTAATGAGCGGACAGACCGATCAAATAAGATTTTTGTCCTTTACGAAGGGAGCTTATGGACGGGCCAAGCTCTTTATGACTTCTTTGACGCCCGGTAGTCAGCCTATTTCCATCAGGCGGTAGGAGTGAGACCTTTTGCCAAAACGCAAACATTATCCATTTCGCCATCCACCTACAGAGAAACAGAACCAAAAACCCAAGGAAGAGAAACGCAGACCCACTGGCTACGCCCTCGCCGCACCATCGTTGTGCTCTCACCGCCATCGCACCATTGCTGCTCTCTCGCCGCACCGTCGCTGCACTCTCACTACCATCACAGCCGCCATCAAAGCCACACCATCCGAGAACTAGAGCTAAACGCGTGGTTGGAGAAGATGAGGCAACGAAAGAAGCACACAGATCTATAAACTCTAGGTTTCGATGTTGAAGAGGAAAAGGAACGAGCAAACCCTATACCCGAAGGATTGTTCGGTGAAGGTTAGAGATCGGGGTTGTATGGTGGTTTAATCGGTGAAATGGTGCGATTAAACGATGGAAAAGGCTGGAAACGAAGATTTAACTGGTGTAAATGGTTAGAACCCGATTTCAATCGGTGAGAATGAAGGAAAGGTAAAATACTGGATCTAACTTACAATGAAGGTTCTGTGATGGTGGATCTGTGAAGCTGAGGACAATGAAGTTATGGCTGGTGCGAGTGAAGCGCAAGAGAACGAGGGAGACGAAGCTATGGCTGAGTGAAGCGCGAGAGAACGAGGGAGACTCGCGTGTAGAGGAGAGGAGAAGAGGCATTTGGGGAAAAGTTTCCTAACTTGAAGGTCCCACGGTCCAACTAGAAAGGCTTATATGCCTCGGTTCATCTTGACAACCGAAGGAGTATCTCTACCCTGTGTGGTTTATGCCTCGGTTCACCCTGCCAATCGAGGCAGTATTCTCTTTAGACATTGGTTTCTTAACAACCGAGGCATATAGTATTTTAAAAATCACGAGACTGCCACCGCGTTTTGATACGCTTCGGTTCATGAAAAACCGAAGTGTAATGTACGAGTTAAAAATACAATTTTTTACTAGTGTACTTGTAAAAATTATTATAACTTTCTTTGTTTCATCTAAAAAAACCTTTTGTTAACCATAAATAAGTTAGTTTAAACCTTAGTAAAATTAAATATGTTACCAACCTTCCTATTTTTGAAATACTAATTAGTTATCAACGTTAACGTTTTATAATATTCCTTTCATCTTTTATGAGATAAAAACAGTTATTTCTAAAATTTTGAAAAAAATAATTTAGGCCCTGTTCTTTTGAGTGGATTTGAGGGGATTTGAGAGGATTTGAAGATAAATTTTTTTGTCGTTTATTTGAGTGAATTTGGAGGTAAACGAGAGTGAATTTGGAAATAAATTTTTTTAATTTGTCACGTCAATACAATTCTATACTAATTCTCAAAAATTTTATTTCCAAATTCACTCTCATTTACCTCCAAATTCACTCAAATAAACGACAAAAAAATGTATCTTCAAATCTTCTCAAATCCACTCCCTCAAATCCACTCAAAAGAACAGGGCCTTAATGAGACAATTGTTTAAAATACTAATATTAATACATTAACCTTCAAAAGTACTAGCAATACTATCACTAGTACAGGCAGGTGAACGACAGCGGTTGTTTTTCGTTATAGGCACCGGTTCTTGAACCGAGACATATGCAAGCGAGGAAAAAAGTGTACTACTTTTGGCCTCGGGCTTGAACCGAGGCATAAAGGGAGGCGATTTGACATCGGTTCAACCACAACCGAGGCAGTAAAGTTTTTGGATTTTTTTATTTTTTTTCGAAGGACTATATTCCTCGGGTTAGGGGAACCGAGGCCGTATGTTCCACCTACTGCCTCGGTTATAGCTTGAACCGAGGCAGTAGAGGTCTTTTTTTTTTACACAGTACTTTCTGCCTCTGTTGTGGTCATAATCGAGATCATAAGTTGCTTTTCTACCTCGGTTTTGACACTAACCGAGGCATATATCCTTGTTTTTTTTTAAATGAGGTCTGTTTCTGCAACATTCCCAACAACAAAAACAGACCTGCATATATATTTACAACCAAAACAGTCGAGAATAATCCAGAAACGTATATTTTGAATGAAAATTATAACAAAACATAAATACATTAAATTCAATCATAAATCAACTTCTTATAAGCATAAATCAATCAAATTATAATCATAAATCAAGTTTGAAGCATAAATCAATGTAATGTACAAAGTTAAACTAATAATAATGTAGAAAAACATCAAACAACTTAGAAACATAAACTTAGAACTTACTATATCCTAATATCTAGTATATACTATTATATAAATGAATTACATCTCACAAGTTGAAGTGACTTCTCTGGAATTGGAGCAGTCCTATTGAATCTCTGCATAAAATACAATGATTTAACTTAGTGTATTTGAAATCTAAACTATAGGGAAAATAAAATTGAAACCTAAATAATATCGTTTCCCATCCACTGGTGTAATGTGCACGAATAATGGTCATCATCCAAAACATGACGTAGTAACCACATTCATATGACCCCGTTTGTATATTACACTACAATATATCATCATAATTATAAAATGTTAAGTAACATCAATTGAATGGAACCAAATGTAACAAAGTATGGACTAAAATACCAAACCTTAAGGGCAACCCATGCAAGCTTTTTAGCTGTAGCAGTAGATCTCCCAGATAACATCATATGTGTTGCAAGGGAACTATTAAAAACAATTCCTTTAGCATACATTTATATAAAAAAAAAGTCGAAACATTGAGATTCTTACCAATCTACTACATGTCTAGGAGAGCTGGGAGGAGACTTTTGCAATGAACAAAACCAGACAGCAGTGTTCTCCGGTATGAAGATCACAAGTAGCTGCCAATGACATCTGAAATTGGTAATAACTTATGAATCATATACCAAAATTAGTAAATGAATGTGTTGAAGTTAACAAACTTCACTTACCCATGTATATAAGGGAGAAAATATATCTCCTTCCCCATTCCAAAGCAGGTGGTGATGTATGTCTGGATATCATCAAATTTATTTCTTTCATGAGTCATAGAGGGGTCAATGGACCCATATACATCGTTGAACCCCTTCTTGTTACTAACATCAAACATATACCTAAAATGAAGAAATAATATGATATAAGTAAGTTGATAAAATAGAATTGTATAAAAAAGTTTTCATAAACTTACATCATCCACAGCTGAATGAGTGTAATATTAATTTCTTCTCTACCCGATGCAAGCTCCCTAACATCTTGATGATGCAAGTACAATGGATCTGAGCTTCTCTTCCAAATGTAGTAGAATCCCAGTGTACATTCATCGACACATTTGAAATGATTTTAGCAAGCTCGTCTAACGCACCAAGAGGGTCATCCTCAGCTAAATGAGTCTTCTTCGGTGGAGGACTTCCCTCTTTACCTATCTGCTGTTAAATGCAAAAATGGTTATGTTATAACGTCAATTAGAAGTAAATATTAAAATTGAGAAGTATATACTACGAGTGTTTACCGGGGGATTAGATACATCACCAACCAAATGTCTAGGCCAGGCGACAAAGGACTTAAATGCTTCTTCCATAGTGAAGAACTCATCTGTAGGCACAGGAAGAACGGCATCCGCTGTGACCACTTCATCCACCGTGACCTTGAACTCATCTTCTAAAAGTTGTACACCATGCATTACAGTGGCTGTCTCATAAACTGTACCACGAGCCACTAGCACGGTCCCAGTATCAGAAAGAATATATAACTGACATGGACGAGTTTCATCCATTTCGTCCCCTGGGGCACCGAAAGCTGAACAACTTCCTTTACCGCTTCTACCTGTCAAATTAAATGTTAGGTTATGCGAAAAGTAAATTAGTTACCAAAAATAAATAAGTTTACCTGTAGGGGGCACAACATGTTCCGCTACAGGAGATGGCGGAGGACGATTGCCATAATCCTCATAATGCTGTTGGAACTGGCGCGCAACCATTTCAACAACTTCATCATACAACTCTACCCGAACCTTCTTTGTGATCTCCTACGTCATCTCTTTTCTTATTTCCTCCTTCATCTTTTCGTATGAATATGGACGCGAGGAAGACCCAAAAAATTGTCGTATGCCTATGCCAGTCCCAGCACCACGCACCCGTCCTGGGTGCTCAGGTCGTCCAATAGCTATGGCAAGAATATCTTGACGACCTTCTTGTGTGAATTGACCTTGGGAGCTCTGCTCAACCAAGGAGTCCTATCACATAACAAAAGGTCAAAATCATTAGAAAAATCTATGTAATATATATAACAAAATTAATGTAAAAATATAAGAAATGACATCTTACAATTCTTTCAGATATTTCTCTGGCAGACTTGGAAGTGTAGGAGCCCGATGGTCTTATACGGGCTAACTTCCACTTCTCGTGCCGAGATGGTGGTGAAGGAGGAGGAGGAGGGTCACCACCCTCAGAAAGTGGAAGTCTGTTATCTGACTTCTGCTTCATTATTTTCTCTTCAAGCTTCCTATATCCACCACGAGACAGTAGGTGTGGATTTTTATTCTGAGCGCTTATTCCCTGTGCTTTTGACCTTTTTTCCTGTGACAATATGAAACAATTGTCATAGTAGAGAATTATGAATGATGAATTGAATGATTTTACTGTACTTACCTGTCACGCCTCGGATGAACGAAGCTCTACAAACTGACGCCATGTTGCTTCGTCAATTGCTGAATATTTGGAACATGAATTTTCATTATTTTTTGGTCCAAATATATATCTAGACGTCAATTTTGTCTTAAACCCTCGAAATCTTTCTGCAATTGCAGATAAACACTTATTCCTTAAGCTCTCGACGTTTGGCATATCAAATGTTATCTGCAACAAAGAAAGTAATAACCTTATATCAATACCGATTTATCAATATAATGAATATAAAAGATGGAGCAATATTTCTTAACTTACCAATAGATCTTGTCAGATGAGATTCTGATCAGCCTCAGAAACATGGTCAAAGGATGGAGTAAGTATAGAGATACGATCACGTGCCAATACTCCAAGGTAAGACCTAAATACATCTGCATTTGGGCCAGATGCAACTCCAGTGACCACGTCAATAATGGCAGGTGTCCTCTCACCTGCATTTCTTCTAAGTATAAGCTGTCGTAACCTCGTTGCTCCTCTCGTCCGTCTAGAAGTGGTGGGGACTTCATCGCCTGACGAATGAGGTGACTCAGCCATATATCTATCACAATAAATAAGATGAAATATAAATAAAGCACTTATAAAATAACATTTATTATTTAACAAAAGCCATAAATATTTACACAAACATGAAATTCATACATAATCATATGGATTGGTCATATATATATATATATATATATATATTCCCTCATTGTGATCTTCTCGTATTGCTTGTATATAATCAATTAGAGGGTCGTCATCCAAATTTATTGTCGTTTTAAATGGATGGCTGTCAGCGATATGAAGATTACTTAGATTCTCTTCTTTATCTTCAATTTGCCTTTTTCCTTGGAGAGCAACATACCAATGGTCAGACGCAGGATCTTTGACATAAAAAACCTGACTTGCTTGATATGCCATGATGAACGGTTCGTCTCTATAACCAACCTTTCGAAAATCAACAAGTGTCATACCAGATTCATCTATTTTGACACCACTCTTATTGTCTACCACTTACATTTGAAGAGTGCAACGGAAAACTTAGTGTAATCAACTTCAAATATCCCTTCAATTCTACCATAGTATCTCATGGATCCAACTATAGGATTTTGATCTTTGGATGTGGAAAACTGTAGCGACTCAGCTTCTAGACTGACACCACTATTTTGTACTATGCTTTTATCATCCAAAGTCTTTGTATAGAATGTGCAATTATTAATTTCGTAGCATGTACAACATACAACATCAAACTTCAAGCCATTTGCTAACCACAACAAAGTCTTAGAGGACCGTGATTCTTTCGAAACTTCAGATTTGAACCAGGACAAGAATGTTCTGTTATGCTCCATCAACTGTCATTTCTCTGATTGTCGTGGATAGTTGTCCCTTACAACGGCTTTGTGTGCTTCCAAAAATGGGATCACTTCATCTGTGTTGTTTAATATGTACAAATGTGCTTGCATCAATTCTTCACGACTTTTCGTCACCACATTCACACCTCGGATGCTTTTACTTGTAGAATATCTACTCAATCATGATGTCCGAGGGACTCCTATCGGATTTGCTTTAGTCATATACTCAGAGCAAAACTTAATACTTTCTTCAGCAATATATCTTTCAATCATCGAACCTTCTGGACGATATTGATTTTTGACGTACCCTTTCAATATCTTCATATAACGCTCAATAAGGTACATCCGTCTTAAGTATACTGGTCCACACAACTTTATTTCTCTGACCAAATGAACAAGTAAATGCACCATGATGTCAAAAAAGGATGGAGGGAAAAACATTTCTAGTTGACACAAGATGATGATAACTTCGCTTTGAAGTTCATCTAACTTTGTAGGATCGATGACTTTACTACAAATTGACGAGAAAAATGAGCACAATTGAGTTATGGTCAGCCTAACTTTTTTGGGCAAAATTCCACGAATTGCCACTGGTAACAATTGTTGTATTAAGACGTGGCAATCGTGAGACTTCAGTCCAACAAGCTTTAAGTCCTACATTGACACTAAGCTCTTGAAATTTGAAGAGTATCCTTGTGGTACCTTGATACTCTTTAAACAAAGACAAAAACTTATCTTCTCTTGTTTGGACATTGTGTAACATGCAGGGGGCAAATAAGTACGTTTACCAATCTCTCTTGGTGCCAACTCTTCTCGGATCTTCATGTCAACCAAATCCAAACGCGCATTCACTCCATCTTTTGTTTTTCCCTGGATGTTTAGTAGTGTACCAATCAAGCTATTACAGACATTGTTCTCAACATGCATGAAATTTATGCAATGTCTAACATATAACTTTGACCAATATGGAAGATCGAAGAATATTGATTTCTTCTTCCAAGGGATCGTTACAGAAGACTTCTTCGACGTTTTCCCAAATATATGATGTACTCTATTAACTTTCTCAGCAACTTCAAGTCCAGTAAGTGGATTGGGTGCATTGTCTTTCTCTTGTTCTCCATTGAATGCTTTCTTTAACCTTCGATACGGATGATTAGATTGTAAAAATCGTCGATGACGCATATACACTGTCTTCCTTCCGTGTTTTAATTGTTGAGCTGCAGTGTTTTCTTCACATATAGGACATGCTTTATGACCCTTCACACTGTACCCCGACAAATTACCGTAAGCTGGGAAGTCATTAATGGTGCAAAATAACATGGCATGCATCATGAAAGTTTCTGAACCAAAGGCATCAAATATTTCAACCCCATCAACCCACAACAACTTCAAGTCTTCAACTAGTGGCCTTAGATAAACATCGATGTCATTTCCAGGCTGCTTTGGACCAGATATCAACATTGACAACATCATGTACTTTCTTTTCATGCACAATCCAGGAGATAAGTTGTAAATTATCAGTATAACGGGCCAACAACTGTGATTGGTACTTAAATTACCAAATGGATTCATTCCATCAATAGCTAAGCCAAACCTAAGATTTCTACATTATTCACCAAATTGGGGGAATTCTTGATCAATAATTTTCCATTGCTTTGAATCAGCTGGATGACGAAGCAGCCCATCAGTTGTTCTCTCATCTGCATGCCATCTTAGGTTTTTAGCATCTTTGGGATTCGCGAACAAACGCTTAGTTGAACCCGCATACAAAGGAGTCTCCGAATTAGTGGACATCGTTTCATACACATGTGCTTGGGCGAAAGCTTCTGCACCAACATCGCGGATCATGTCCTCTAAGTTGTCTTCTTCTGCTTGATCTTCCATATCCATTGTGGAATCATAAACATTTTCAATTGGAGAGACAGTTGGAAAGTCTGTTAATTCGCCATGTCATATCCATGTTGTATAACTTCGTATGAAACGATCACAGATAAGATGTTCCCTAATATTACTTGCGTTTAACAACCTCCCATTCAAACAGTTCACACAGGGACATCTGAACTTCACTTCATTATCACCACTTGTACTTGCATTACGTTGCACAAACTCTATAAATTCTTCTACCCCTCTCTCGTACTCAGTGCTGATGCGTGGTAAATTAATCCACCCTCTATCCGTACGCATGTTTACTGAAATTGTTTACACAATTTCAATAATCTTGAATGATCACTTTGATCGTGTTTGTATTCAAGGTGTGACCCTATCCCATTCAAGAAGATTCACTTTTTTTAGTTTATTAAACATATCAATTTTAAACAACATATCTCATATTTCACGAAATTTTGCCAGCATTTCGCATTGGTCTTCAGGTTACACGAAATGAAAGTGATTATAAATCACAATCAAATATGCACCGAAGATCAATACAAAACACATCGACAAATTTTCGTGAAATTTAAGAAATGTATATTAAAATTGATATGTTATAATAAACTATGAAAAAGTTATTACTCTTCTTAAACTGTCCAACCGGACAATTCAAGATTCAATACTGTAAATTATTATTACCATCTCCTCTATTTTCATTTGTAAAAAGTACGTTTGTTAAAAAAATATGGAGATAGTAAATAATTTTTGTACTGAATCTTAAACGGGAAACTAAGGCTAATTCACAACAACAATATATATTCAAGCAAACAAATAATTACATACGCAACATGTAATATATTCAACCAAACAATATATTCAACCAAGAGTAAATAATGTCATTTCAATTAACTTTAGGGTTTAGATACTTGAGTTTATTTCACTTGTTTACAACATGTTTCTCAAACCTTATTTGAATATTGTTTAAATTAACGTATCTCCCTTCCTTCCATCTAAAACCCAACAAGTCTTTTTTTTTTTTAAATTTCTTTCTTGTTATTTATTCTAAACTAAACTTACAAAACCTTAACTCTCTCTTTTTTGTCTACTTTTCATAATTTTTATCTACACCAAATGCGTTCAATTGGTCTCAAAATCTATCAATCTTGTTATTTTTTTATGTCTTATATTTTGTTAACTACCTTGAGTTACACTCTTTGAATCAATTCCTTGAAAAATAAATAAGTATTAGACTTAGAACCAATTAATCATCCCAAATTTCCAGCCTTCAAAGTTTGTTGAAACTCAGCTTTTATTTATCTAAACTAAACAATCTACAATTCAACGTGTCAATCACTACACTATACATTTCTAAATTAACTTGGAATAGTGTGTAACACACTACTTATCCTAACAATCCAACTCCCAAACAGCCAATACACTGCGAACAACAAACCGCCAATACATACAACCAATACATACACTACCAACAAAATTAAAAAAATCAACTCAACCAATACATACAATTTGATTCTCCTCCAGAAACAACAATTATTATCAGCAAAAACACAATGAACTAACCTCAATGCAGACATGAAGAATGAAACAGCGTTGGAAGCAGTACTGGCGGAGGCAGCAGTGGCGGAGGAAGCACCGGCAGGCGAGAGCACTAGCAGCAGCAGTGGCGGAGACCGGCGACGCACCAATGGCAGCAGCAGCGGCGGAGACCGGCAAGGCACCAATGGCAGCAGTAGTGGCGGAGACCGGTGAGGCACCAATGGCAGTAGTAGTGGCGAAGAGCGGCAAGGCACCAATGGCAGCAGCAGTGGCGGAGACCGGCAAGGCACCAATGGCGTGACGGCGAAGGGAGGACGCAGGCGAGAGAACTGGAAGCAAAGTGGTGGCGCGGCGAGGTTTTGCGACGACAGCACAAATGAAGAACAACGTATACGAGGAAGAAGAAGCTGTCTGCTGAGGTTTATGAACTAGAGCTACTACCTCGGTTACTCAAACACGCGAGGTAATACATCAATACAACATCGGTTGATAGCACAAACGGTGTAGAACGTGTCACTACTAGACCTCGGTTCAGGGATAAATCGATGCCCTAGGTCTTGTGTAGCAGTCAAGTGGCAGTTGGAGCAGTGCGTAGCAGCGTTGGACGTGTAGGACGTGTCACTAATAGACCTCGGTTCAGGGATAAACCGATGCCCTAGGTCTGGCGTAGCAATCAAGTGGCAGTTGGAGCAGGCGTAGCAGCGCGTAACAGCAGTGTAGTAGTGGTTTCGGCCTCGGTTCCCCTGAAGCCTGAAGCAATAGGAGCTGGTTTAGGCACCGGTTGCCTACCAAACCGAGGTAGTAGGTAGGGTTCATACTTTTCAGTGACCAGCAGAGGTGTATAGGCTTCGGTCTCGTTCCAAACGAAGCAATAGGGAGGGGTTTAGGCCTTGGTTCCTTACTGAACCGATGTCGTAGCTGTGACCAACGACCTCGGTCCCTTCTGAACTGATGCCGTAGCGCTAACGTAGCAGGAGCAGGTGTAGCAGGTGTAGGAGCAGGAGCAGGTGTAGCAGGAGCAGGAGCAGACGTTTAGGCCTCGGTTGCGTGGCAGAACCGAGGCAATAGAGCCTTCTCAAAAAGCTGTCATACAGAAATGTCTTTTCTGCAGGGCGTTGTGCAGAGGTATATGCTTCGGCTCTTGTTGGAACCGAGGCAGTATGTGCATTGCGCTGCGGACTCTGTTGCAACCGAGGTATACACTCTTATATGCTTCGGTTTTCTCATAACCGAAGCATATATGGCGCGTTTAAATCGAAAATTTTTACTAGTGTATATTTTACTTGACCATAAGTGAGTGTGTTCACTTGAAAATTTGAGTGGTTAATGTTTTTCAAATAGATAACAAATATTAAAATAAAAAAATGTATTATATTAGACAAACTAATTACATATACAAAATAATTTTTTAAAAAATAACGAAGTAGTAGTTATTAAGCATTAAAGTGAAAACACCAAAAAAAAATTTATAATTTTAGCTTTTGAAAGTTTATAATTAATACTCGTATATCATCATGCAAATTTAGTCACTAATTTACAAAGTGTGATTGTGAAAGAATATCCAATCAAAATATTGATATTCAAGTTATGAAAAATGTTGAATACAATGAAATATGTATGAGATTAATCTCCATTATACTGAATATACACATAAAATCATCTATTTATAATAGAATAAATATGGATTAAGTCCAAAATACAAATAACAAATAATAACAAATAAACTAAAAATATAAATAAAAGATAAAAATAATATATCTAACACTTTCTCAAGCTTGTACATACAAATTGTATGTACCAAGCTTGTTACTAATATAATCCATAAAGATTTAGTGAATATATATGCTTCTAAGTGATACCAAATTGTTAATGATTTGCAAAGACAACATAAAAGATGAAATATTAACCCAGAAGACTCCCCTGATCAACTCAGAGGTTGCTCCATGTAAATTTCTTCTCGCAAATTGCCGTTAAAGAATGTATTGTTGACATCCAATAGATAAAGATGTCATTATTGAAGAGTCACCACGGCTATAAATAAACTAACAAAAGTCATCTTTGTCATGAGAGAAAAAACATATATAGTCATGTCAAACATAATAGAGATAGAAGGGAAGTTGAAAGAGACAACAGCGGAAGAGATCACAGATGAACAGATTAGAAATCCAAGATTCTTGAAAATGAAAATGAGCAACCTCGATGCTCTAAATAACTGCCCGAGAGGAGATGAAACGTGCGACCACACACGATGAACCTGAAAGAGAAAAAAGAGCGACCTCGATGTTCTAAATTGCTTCCTGAAAGGAGACGAGACATGCCACCATGCACAGCGAAAAATAGAGTAGATCCACAACTTCAAAAGGTGTTGAGAGCGCGTAAGAGTTTCAATGAAAGCGTCATTGATGAAACGGTCAAACTGTGTAATCGACGGTCAAAGCTAGAACTCCGATAAGGGTAACGATAGACGGCGATGGTAGATGACGGGGGCTGCTGATAATGATGGGTGTAGTGGCTGATATAAATTTTTTTCTCAAAAGAACCTTAGGTTATAATACCCTATTGAATATAGTGAAAATTATGTATGAAATTAATCTTTCTTATGTTGAATATATAGATAGGATTCTCCATTTATAATAATAGAAAAAATGAGTTAAGCCTAAAATACAAATAAAAAATAATTACAAATAAACTAAAGATAAAAGATAAAAAAATATAAAGGTAATATATCTAATATTCCAAATAACATGTTCAAATTTCTAAATAAACACTTGTAAATTGAGAATGAGAAATTCAATAGTTTTTTCACAAACTAAAGTTAAATTATATATGTTCCTTTATGGGGTCGAGTCACCTAAATCTGTGTACTTTCCGCTGCCTCCGTCCGGTCTTCCCGTGATCCTTTCTTCCGCTGGTCAAAGTCCGTCCATCCTGTACGCCTGAGAGGGTACCCGTTAAAGGTGTTTCAAAGCTTAAGTTAGTAAAGGTCTGATCGATTGTTTAGGTGCTGCAATAAATGCATAATTAATTAATCTGCCTACCTCTTTAACCTGTATTTATAGTTTTGGTCATGGGCCTAAGATTAGCAAGTCCTTAATCACGGCCCAATCCTCTAATTAGGGTTTTACCTTGATCGCATCTGGAGACCTACCTGTCACGACCGTCTGGTCTAGATGTGTTGAGAGGTACTGTCCGTCCCATGTGTTTGTCTGGAACCGTCCGAGGGTCATCTGGTACAATATATAAATAAAGAATTGTGTTTTAAGAAGAAATCAGTATGAAAGATTATTTATGCATATTAAGTTTTATATATATATATATATATATATATATATATATATATATATATATTAGTTTGATTTATTGAGATTTTTTTATTGTTTTATTTATCGTGTCTTGAAATATATTTATCTAAATAAATTTAACTTCAATGAATATTTCATACTAAATTATAAAAATAATTGGTCTAAAAATCATTAATACTAAGAATTTGAATGTTATAAATAAATAACGACAGAAAAAATATTTGCAGTACGATGTTAGCTCTGTACCAGGTATTTTCTCTGCTAAACGGATTTTGCTGTACGATATTAACTCTGTAGCAGGTATTTTATCTCCAAAAATAAAATAAAATAAATATTTTTATACAAATACATTTTTTATATTTATTTGATATTAATTTTTTTAAATACAAAAAAATTATATTTTTATGAGTACTTTTCTTTATAACGTGGAATATAAATATGTATCCCCTTTCAGTATTCAAAATAAAACTCCGTATCCTTAATGAATCATAAACCGGTGGTTTATTTAAAAGAAAAATTCAAAGTATATTGAACGAAACAAAAAGTTGATCGAGTGAATATTATAAACTAATCAGTCACACAGTGACAAAACAAAAAGTGGTGCACTATTGCCAAAATCTACGGACTTGAATCCCGGCGTGGTGAACAGTGATGATAGATTCCAGAAGTACATTGTCATCGTGCTGATCCAACGTTATTGACAGAGGTTTGTGTTGACACACAAATGGAACTGAAACTACTCCTAACGGTTTTATTGATTCGGTCTGCAACTGTTGCGGCTGATTACGTTCGACCTCCGCCTCGAAAAGCTTTGCATCTTCCATGGCATTCTCAACCCTCCTCTTATCCTCAACAAGTCAGACTCTTCATCACTCTGTATTCTTCTATTAAATCAGTTTTTTTATATACCCTTTTGCTTATGGCTGATCAATACCACTCTTTTCCATTCTTTGTTTTCTTGTGCTTTTGGTTCAGAATCTGGGTTTTTGCAAGGAAAAAATAAGAAAGATTAACATGGGTGTATTTCATTTTTATTTCAAAACTGTTATTAACTTTGAACATGCAAGTAAACAATGTTCAACCAAGAAGATCACACTTAAAACTGGGTGGAATGGACTTGTGTCTTTTAAGTATGATCTCGGTTTTAAGTTTTGTAGATGTAATAAAATTAGTTGGAATGAGAGACTCCCGCAACCCAACTAGATTTTTGGATAAAGATTAGTCACTGAGAAATCTAATGGATAATCTATACTAGTACAATGTTTAGCGGACGAAAAGGTTGTTCCGAAAGTTGGTGCAGAGTCCCGAAAGTTGTTGCAGAGTGGTGCCACATGGCTGTGTAGAATTGGGATATAGGTTGAATAAGACGAAAATAAGAGAAGAATGAGACAAAGCATCTAAGTGTTCGTGTTTTTAGGATTTTAGACCACTTGTTTTGGATAGAATTTCCAAAACATAATAGTATTTTGATGAGAGATTAATTGGTGAGTAGTTTGAAGTTGTTGCAGAAAATAGTTTTTAATCTCATAAAAACGGACCCTAAGTGTTTATGTTTCTGGTGTGTCTTAATTTAGAATGGTTTTCCTTTACTTTGTGAATTACATAAATGAATGAGGTATTTCAAAGTTCGTCCTCATTGAGCACAATTCTTTGTTCTTACACGGTTTCGGCCCTGCTACTGTAATGCTTTCTTTGATATTTTTTCCCTTAGGGATTTTATGTAATAGAAATTGTGATATACGGAGAGATTGAAGTGAAATTCAGTGAAGCACCACTTCTTTGATTTGTGACTACTTGGTTGAGGTCCATGACATTAGACTAATTGATTAGCAGCATTTTATGATTGGAGTCATATTTGATCTTGATTGTTATGATGAAAATTTCTTTGGGAGGTTGGCACTGCAATGTGGATGGTATTCAATTTGCACCCTCAATATGTTTGTGATTATACTCCTCATTAAAACAGGTGTCTTAAGTGGTGAGAAATCATTATATGATGTCTGTTTGTAGTGATCGTTTGTTTGTTGTAATGCTTGTACTCTGCAAAACGCTTTCATTGAATGTTTCTTATTTGAATTTAAACTGCCCTCCTTTATTTTGGTGAATTCTATGTTAATTGTTGAACTACTCAATTAGTATCAGTTGATTCAGATTCTTATCATCAAAGTTTATATTCCAGGTACACATTTCTTTAGCAGGAGACCAGCACATGAGAGTTACTTGGATTACTGATGATAATTCTGCACCTTCAATTGTAGAATATGGAACACTGCCAGGGCAATATGGCTCTGTAGCTGAAGGAGAGACCACCTCGTACAGTTATGTGTTCTATAACTCAGGAAAGATACACCATGCCGTTATTGGTCCTTTAGAACATGATTCTGTGTACTATTATAGATGTGGTGGACAAGGTCCCGAGTTCCAGCTCAGAACTCCTCCAGCTCAACTTCCAATCACTTTTGCTGTGGCTGGGGATTTGGGTCAAACTGAATGGACTAAATCAACATTGGATCACATTGACCAATGTAAGTATAATGTTCATCTACTTCCAGGAGACCTAGCATATGCTGATTACATCCAGCATCGATGGGACTCCTTTGGTAGGCTAGTGCAGCCACTTGCTAGTGCAAGACCATGGATGGTAACACAAGGGAACCATGAAGTAGAAAGCATACCTTTGTTAAAGGATGGGTTTGTGTCCTATAATTCCAGATGGAAAATGCCATTTAAGGAAAGCGGATCAAATTCAAATCTCTTTTATTCATTTGAAGTTGCAGGTGCTCACATTATCATGCTTGGGTCCTATACAGATTATGATGAATACTCTGAACAATATAGATGGCTTAAGGTTTGTTGGTTTCTCTAACTGATTAGTGGTTACTATATTCTGACAAGTCTTGCTTTATCTATTGCCACCATTAAGTAGTAAGTGCTTGGAGAGAATAAATGTGGATAACGAAAGCTTCTTCTGTGCTAGGTTTTCATTTTCTAGTTTTTGGTTTTAGTCTACACTTTTAATGAAAAGCATTCTCAGCAATGGTTAGAAGCACAGTATGATTTTTTATTATTAGGAATGACATGTATCATATCCACAGGGGAAAACTAAATTTGATCTGTGACAGTCTTGGACTCTTGGGATATTTAACTCATGATTCATCATGGCCATGTAGAAGAATTCTTGCTTTGGAATTTTAGACTGTTGGTTTTCATTTTTTTTTCCAATGAGAATATGTCATTAATATATGAGTTGGATAAGATTGCTTTCGGTTCCTGTATTCTTCATGCCTTAATATGTTATATTACTTTTCAACTGTCACAATGTCCTTGTTTTTTATTGTTCTTTATTTATCTTGTTACAGATTTTCCAAATGAAGTCAATTGATCCATATATGTCTTGTCATCAGTCACAAGACTAAATATTCGTTTAAAAAGCAATGACTAGCATCTGTATTTCTTCCATCCTGTTGCCTTGAAATCTCTCAATGGAATTATGAAGAAATTAAAAACACAATTGCTTCTTCCTTTCTCGATTTCATTTTTTACTGCTTACACTCGAGCATGAAGCCTAATGTAGAGCACACTGATGTTAAAAGTACGTGGTAACAGAGGCATGCATTGTATTTTCACATGGCTTTGGCAAAATAACCTACTTAAAAATGATAAGGCTTCATAAAACCAACATTGGGGTCATGTCTTTAACTCAGATATTGGAGATCTTAAGTATTGTGAATTTAAATATCCTCCATTATGCATAGTTGAATATTTCAATGTATATCTATGAAGAGAAGGAAAGATTTAGACGATAAAGTCATTCTTGGTGTTCTGCTGATATTCTTGTGACATTATATTATAATAAACATTTCCAGAGATTTTACATTTTTACTTGAAATATGTTTATGTACACAGGCCTAATGTTCTTGTCAATAATCTGTAGGAAAATCTTTCAAAGGTGGACAGGAAAAGGACACCTTGGTTGCTTGTGTTATTTCATGTGCCGTGGTATAATAGTAACACTGCTCATCAAGGTGAAGGCGCTGATATGATGGCAGCTATGGAGCCATTACTCAATGCTGCTAGCGTCGATTTAGTTCTTGCTGGTCATGTGCATGCTTATGAACGCTCGGTATGCCTACAGAGTTTTGTTTCTTTTAAGTTTGATTGTATTAGGATTTTAAACTGTGCTTGTCTTGTTGGCAGAAACGTGTATACAATGGAAGAGTTGACCCTTGTGGTTCAGTCCATATAACCATTGGTGATGGAGGAAACAAAGAAGGCTTAGCTCATAGGTAAGTTTGATTCAGCATAAACCAAATATATCTTTCTCTTGACCATTTGTTATTTCAAAAAATCTATGTAAACTCAATTTGTCAAAACACAACTTGCATGCTGCTTGTATATAACTTGTGTCATTCTTACGATTTTTGTGGTCACGTCACCTTATTGTTTGTTGACAGATATATAAATCCACAGCCAATATGGTCAGAATTCCGTGAAGCCAGTTTTGGTCACGGCGAGCTAAAGATTGTAAACTCTACCCATGCTTTCTGGAGTTGGCACAGGAATGACGATGATGAGCCGGTAAAATCTGACGATATCTGGATAACCTCTTTGATCAGCTCAGGATGTGTTGATCAGAAGAGAAATGAACTCAGGAATAAACTTATGACTCCTTAAAATCCCCTGGTCTTGTTATTCCTCAACAACAGATTAGCAAGTGTTTGGTCTTGAATGCAAATCATGAAGCAATGCCTCATATTAGTACTGGCACAGTAGCAACTTGATTGGTTTGACCTTGTTTATTCGAGGGAGTGAGTAAACTGTGATATTTCAGTTCTTGTCTTTACATCTTTCCCTGTATTTAGTCTAAGTGCATATTCTATTGTCTTTACACCTTTCCCTGTATTGCTTGCATTTTCTATTGTATTTACTATAAAATACATGGTTTAGAATTACATATAAAAATAGCTTGGGCTTTTTTCACTCTATCTGTAGCACAATGCTGGTGTTTGTTATGGGAAAATATAAAACTTTTAATATTTTGGATCATGAAGAATGTTGGCTAGAACCTTTTCATATTGAAAACTGGCCAAGATTGTGATATCCAAAAAGGGAATGAACCTGTGTTTTGCATTTGGGAAGTTGATGAAACTTTTGTCCATGGATAAGTTCAAGCAGTATTTTAAAACTGATAACCAGAGATTAATTTGTGCTTGTGGAGCATGGAAAGTTGGTGAAGTTTCTTATGTATAATGCTCTTTTGAGAACTAAATATGCTTTATGATAAGGAAAGGAGTGTGTTGCTGAAAAAACCTGAATTCACGATAACCAAATCAGGCCAAACTGTTAAGATCACTAATTATGACAGTAAGTTTCTGCACTCCATCAAGTTCTTTTTAACACCACTTTTTCTTTCCAAATCGTTTGGAATGTTAAATGACATAAATTAATAGCTTTTGGATTAGCCAATCCATAAAGTAAAATAAAAAGCAAACATTTGGGATGTATGAAGAAGCATTTAAGTTGAGAGTATGTTTGTTACAATAAAAAAATAAAATGAAATATTACATATTAAAAATGAATATATAAGAATTTGTAAGAAATTGATTTTAGAAACTAAAATATGAATTTTTGGAGACTAACCTCAAACCTAATATATGTAAAGTGTAACCAATCATGCTGTTTAAAGGATGAAGAGACCAATATAAAGAAATTGATCCTATGAGCAACCTAGAAATATTCTGATCATATAATTATATTTGAAAAATAGATTACCAAGACATTTAACTAAAATTATTGGAACTTAAAGATCAAAGGCACTGCAAATAAGAACTCTCAGAAGATTAATTAATGTATATATGTAGTGTCTTCATAATTTGAGATTGAGAATTTTATACCTATATACATATATGTTTAGCTGTACTTCTTGCTACTAAACTATCATTACATTATGAATGTATTGTTCATGTCTTGTCTCATTTTATCATTAAGTTTATCAATTTTCATAAATTTAACCAAATGCTTATTCTTTGTATAACTTAATGTTTTGGTGTGCTGTCAAAAATAACCTTTAGAATTATCCATGTCAAAAATATTTTAGGTATAATTTTATGATTAATATTTTTATTATTAATATATATATATATATATATATATATATATATATATATATATATATATATATATATATATATATATATATATATATATATATAAACACCGATGGATTACTTCAAAGTTTCAAAACGCAATTCATGTTCATCGTGTTTTCCATACTCCTATATTATATCACGTTAACAATTATATCAAAAAAATTATAAGGACAGGTGTGTTATAAACCACGTATGTAGTATAAAAATTAACAAGAGAGTACTTTATTGAATAGCAAAAAAAAAAGGCTTATATAAGTCAGTATGTAACATCCCGATTATATAATAACGAATATTATATAATAAAGACGTCAACATACCAATATAGAGAACAGTCGGAGTATGACGTGTAATTAAATGTGAAATTACAGTTATCCAGAAATAAAAGAAACTGAAAATTTAAACTTGAACAGTTGAAAGGATTAAACACTACAAGTGTTCAATCAGGAAATTCCTAAGAAGACTACTCCGCAACATCCGTAACCTCCAGCTCTTGCTCCAAGGGAATCTCCGCGACAACATCTGCTCCCATCCAAGTGGATGATCATCGCCAAAGAAACATACACAAGCAATACAAACAAGCAAGGGTGAGCTAGATATAAAAAGCATGTTATATAATCTCACACGACATGAAAAAGTCATCCAAACATGGTAAATCGACATCACAAGAGTTGTTACTTTATACCCCAACTTGTTACTTTATAGACCGACTCGTCCGGACTAGAATGATTACCGAGCTATGGCGGGTTATGCACTCGTGGTGGCCTCTACTGCTTTCCAAAGCCATTGCCAAGGGGTTCCACCCTACCACCCTCACGAGGTTAGTCCGTTCCGCGCCCTGGAGCATACTGGAAGCCTCCAAGACTAGGACCTCCTGCTACTCCTCACCACATGGATCAATCCTCTCTACTTGAGAATGAAAAACCATTGGAGCGTCAGGAAAACCCCCAAGACTGAGCTACCATGCAATCATTCTGTACACCCCCAAATCACCACCATGTATCCTCTCCTTGAGGATCATGGAATTACGTCCACGAATCATATTGTTACATTGAAACTTAACCCAAGTCATGAATAACCAGATACCACCATATTATCACAGTAAATCCAACATACCTCATACATTCACATACTTCTCACGTAAATCACATCACAGTATATATATTCCAAACATTGAGCACAATCAATTCAACCCAGAACAACAGCAAAGTAAACTTAGAACCGAATACAATTGGCCGAACACTATTCACCACACACTATTCACCGAACGCTATTTGAACGGACGCTAAAGATCAAGCATAATCAGGCCGAACGCTACAAACCGAACACCATATTAGGTTGAACACTATTTGACCGAACGCTAAAACCGAGCACCATTAAACACTATTCGGCCGAACGCTAACACCAAACACCACACTGAAATCGGATATTGGCTGAACGAACGTTAAGATCAATCTCTTAGACTTGACACTATAACACCAAACGTTATTAAACCGAACGCTATTTGAACGAACGATCAAATATCAAGCCTAGTCCTAACACTACCTTTGACAAGTACTCCCTGAGAATTAACATCATCAAGATCGGTCGTTCCATACGAACGATCACTACGAGACAGAACACTATAGGAACGAACGCTAGGGTCGAAAGTCATTTAACCGAATACTAAAAGGACAAATGTTAGAGTCTCGGCCGAACACCTAGATCATTTTGCCGCACACCTATAGTGCTGGCCGAACGTCTGGATCCCTGGCCGAATGATTACAACTTAACCGAACAATATTAAATCAAAACCTGACCGAATGGTACTAAATCCATTCTGACCGTGCGGTACTAAATCAAATCCTGAGGGTACTAATTTTATTCGAACCCTACAATTTCTAATACACCAGAAACGTTCAAGACCGAATGCTCCAATCATTAATACGCCAAAACCGAACGCTTGATCGAACGCTTACTAATACACCAAAACCGAACGCTAAAGATCCAAACTTAATAATATCAACTTAAGGCCGAATGTTCAAGATTAAACTTACGAATATCAATTTAAAACCGAACGCTCACTACGAAGGATCACTGTAGAATAACATCATCAATTGGTACAGGATCAACACCTAATCGAACGGTGCTAAAAATCAATACTTAACCGATCAACAGAAACTAACTATCGAACGCTCATTTAATCACTAATACCCCAAAACTGATCGTTCGAGATCCAAAACTTAAGAATAAGCAACTTAAGACTGAACGCTTATTAATCCACCAAAACCGAACGTTCAAGATTCAAAACTAAGAATCCATATTAAGGGCGAACGACTGCAATCACTAATACCCAATACCGAACGCTCAAGATCACTTCTTGTAAATACCAATTTAGGGACGAACGCTTACAATCCCTAGTTCACTAAGATCGAACGCTACAAGTTAAACCTGAGAGTACCTCCTCAAAACCGAACGCTATAGTTTACTCTTAGAATACCAGTTTAAAGCCTACGATCACTATTTCACGAAGACCGAAAGCTCAAGGTTGAAACCTATCAATTTAAGACCGAACGCTCAGGATCACCAGCTGAGACTACCAAATTAAAACCGATTGCTACTATCACTAATACATCAAAACCGACCGTTTAAGATCCAAACCTAAGAATTTAAGATTAATACCGACCGCTCATGTTTGAAACGTAAGAATACTACGTGAAGACCGAACGCTCATAATTGAAACCTCAGAATATCAATTTAAGAACAAACACTCAAGATTGAAACCTAAAATACCAAATTGAGAACGAACGCTCACAATCGTTAACCAACCAAGACTGAACGCTCGAGATTGCTTCATGAGAATACTAAATTAAGGACGAACGCCTAAATCACTAATTCACTTGAATTACTGTTTGGACGAATCTCAGCCATCCCCTTCCACTCCTTAGTGCCAAGCACACTATGAAGAGCTGATGATGAAGATTCCTGGTGGCTGGAGCACTTCCAGATGGAGAGACCCACCACTTACAGCTGCTGCCCTCTTGAAGCCTCTCCCCCACCACTTCAACCGAACGTGCAGCCGCCCATTTAAAGCCCTTCCCCACCACATCTTCTTTTTAAAAACGTGCGGCCCTTACACAGTACATCAAAATTGTTCTGCATAATTAACAATTATTGAAATAAAAATGGCACCTGTCTAGAAATAAAATCTACAACATACTAATGAGTAATTCTCCCTAATAAATAGAAGACTTATTTTAAACCCTAAGCTTAAAAATAACTAACATAACTAGTATAGTAAAAAGAAACGACACCGGTTACTTTTGTTTATAGGCAGCGGTTCTGCAACGAGGTAAAAAGGGTAAGTTTTTTTGTCTCGGTTATGAACCGAAGCAAAAGTGGGTAGGATTATGCCTCGGTTTTTAGGTAACTGAGGCAGTAACGTGTTTTGTTTTTTTATATTTTAGGCTTCGGTTATTAAGATGTCGAATTTCCGCATTCGTTCTCTATAACTCCGGTAGAATTTTGGAAGCTCGTTTGTGGTGTTACCATGCTATAATTTTTCATCAATTTTACATGGTTTCAAGTCTTCCATTATCCTTGGAGACTCAGAATCCTCAAGGATGGTTGGCAGACCAGTGGCTCTAACCTTCTTCAATTCCATCTTCAACTATTCTATCAAATCTTGATGTTCCCACCATGTGTCAAACCGGTTGGAATCCTCAAGATCAATAGTTGTTAAAGTTTGTGAATGGGCTTCATTGATTGCTGAAGCTTGGAATTGATATTTTTATCTTCAAAACTTTTTCCTGAAGACTCTTCTAGCTTGTATTCTTCTTCCAACTTTCCAAGCTCATCCATTATATCTTCATCCTCTTCGGTGAAATCATCAGGCTCATATCCAACATCAAAATTCTAATATCTTTTCTCATCCCCTAAGTCCATATCCTCTTCTGTTAAAACTGCATTTTCCTCTGCATTGCTCTTTAGTGTCTCAAACTCCAATGTGTTTCCAAAATTTGTGTCCGACAAAAACCCCAACCCAAAATCAAAACAATAGCACAAAATCCCAACCCAAGATCAAAACAGAAACCCAAGATTTCCCAATTTCAGAAACCTAATTTAATATAACCCAGAACGCTTTCCCTTTCCGCTCTGCAATCAGACCACCATAAAAGAACCCAGAACAGCTTCACTATGATTCGCGAGTTCATCCTCCTCAATTGACAGAACCAGAAAGCAAATCACGCCTCCTTGATTCAATCTTCTCCACCCCAACTTGCACACAGAATCACATAAACAATGTTCGCTCCATCATTCATCTTATTCACTAGGAACCTGAAAGCGTAGAAACCAAACTCAAAAATCGCAAATCCTTTTCATGGTGCCTACCTCCATTGACGCAGACGAGTTCTTTTCTTCCTTGCAAGCGCAACCATGAGCTTCAATCACGAACTCCTTAAGCTGCCATCTATGGCCACGCCTCTATCCTCTCCATAGCGATACAGGAGTAAGAAGGGAAAATGTTCTTCCCCTTTCCCCATTTGTAGAACCCTAATTTTGGAACCAGGAGGAATTTGTGGAAACGAATAAGAGTTCCTACAAAGACGACGGAGATGGAACCCTTGTGGAGGCAGCGCCGCTACAGCCCTCACGGTGTTGTGTCGTCGTCGTTCTTTCGTCGTGCCCTTGTCGCACCTTCGCCACACCCTAGCTGTGTCCTCCTAGTTTGTCTGCAAGAAAGGAAGAAGAAAGAAGTGATTTTATGCCTCAGGTCGCCTCTCGCGCGAGAAAGAAAGAAGAAAGCATTGAGAAAGGGGGAAGAAGACAAGTGCACCGGGTCACCTCTCTCGCATAGTGAGAAAGCAGTGAGAAAGGGGGAAGAAGTGAGAAAGCAGTGAGAAAGAAAGAACCCTCTCGCGCGAGACGTGAGACAAAGAAATGGGGAAGACTTGGGGAACTTCAATACGCAAGCTTTTATGCCTCTAGCACCTCTCAACAGAGGCACTAAGTCACTTTTATGCCTCGGGTAACCTCTCAATCGAGGCATTAAGTCTCTTCCATATTTGAAAAGTCTGACTTGTAGAAAAGTAGGTGAATTTTGCAGGTTATTATGCCTCGGTTTCTCTTATAACCGAGGCAATAGACCCTTTCTACTTCGGTTTCTAATGAACCGAGGCATATAACTTTGCTATTATTACAAAAATGCCACCATGTTTTTATATGCTTCGTGTTTTTATAAAATCGAAGCATATATGGCGCGTTAAAATACAATTTTTTTACTAGTGCATTCTCTCCCTTAAGCTATATGTAGTTGTTACATTTAGCTTACTTCACTTATGTCCCAACTCCAAGCACGTGACGTAGACTCTCAAATTGTTCAAACTTCAATGTTTTGGTCATTATATAAGCCAATTGTTCTTCAAAGCAATAATAACTAAGACAAACAACTTGGTCTTTAACCAAATCTCTAAGGAAATGAAATCTTACTACAATGTGTTTGCTCCTTCCATGAAAGATGAGATTCTTGGACAACTGAATAGTATATCTGTTATCATATAGGATTCTTGTTGCACCTTCTTCTTTTAAACCGAGATGTTCTGAAATTTTGTAAAGCAAAATACATTGACATGCACAAAATGCTATTACAATGTACTCAACTTCAGTTGTAGATAGGCTCACCATAGGTTGTTTCTTTGAGGCCCAAGAGACAACACCCATACCTATTAAAAAATTGAACCAGAAGTACTTCTTCTATCATCTAAGTCACCTGCATAATTAATGTCACTATAGGAAATAAGACCAGTTCTTCCACTCTATTGATAAAAGATTCCATACTCAATTGTGCCTTTAAGATATCTTAGGATCCATTTTACCATAGCCCAATGTGATTCCTTTGAATTTGCCATGTACCCGCTGATTAAACTTACCCAATACATTAAATCAAGTGGAGTGATTGTGAGATACATAAGACTACCAATTGCTTGCTTAAACTTTGTAGCAACGATTGTGACCCATTCCTTATATCTAGACAGTGTTATTCCCGGTACAATAGGATTTCTTACTAGATTGTTATCTATCATGTTGAACCGAGCCAATATCTCCAATGAATATCTTCTTTGACAAATGAAAATTCCTACCTTGCTTTGTATGACTTCTATTCCAAGAAAATATTTCATTTTGCCCATATCATTCATATCAAATTCTAGCTTCATTGAACTTTTAAACTCTTCACACATGTTTACTATTTCTAGTATAGAGCAAATCATCAACATAAAGACTGATTATTAAAATATTACCCTGAACTTGTTTGGTGAACAAGGTGTGTTCACTAGAACATCGATTAAACTAATATAATAAATATAACATAAAATCAAATACCTTAAAATAATGGTTAAAAATAACAACAAAATAACACAACCATGAGAACTAAAAAAAGTGGCATGTTGTTACTACCACAGACTATAACAAACAAAAGGGTTGGTGTTATTGTAGAGAAAAAGTTAAATAAAGGTAGTGGCCATGTCCAAAGAAGAAAATGAAAATACACCGCGTAAGAGTTGTCACATCAAGAAAGAGAGTGCTAAATGGCATGACTACATGATGTGGAAGTACCATTGTGTGGTATGGAACTTTCTCTCTTTGATTTTCTCTGAAACATTCTTCCTCTCATAATTCAATTTTCTACTTGACCTCTCTTTTCTTACCTCTCTATGTCTTGTTTAACACTTATAGGAATAGAATGCTTGATGAGCTGATGTTCTCTTCAAGTTTAACAGAATATTATGTCAATCATATTTCTTATTCTATGCATTGAGTTGTTTAAATTATATAATTCTAATTATGTGTTAAATAAATTTTAGAAGTGTTATTATTTTGTTTTCATATAACTATTATAGTGGTTGATTATGTAATTTTGAGTTTAATCCATTACTTTGGTGCTTTCATTGAATTCCATGGTGGAGAATACTAGAATGAAGGAGATGCAAGCAAAGATTTGTACAAATGCTGAGGATATTCGTTGTCTGGCCACCATAGTAGACAAACTACAAAAAATGATGGAAGTTAAGAAACAAGTACAAGAAACCAGGATGGAAGAGATCAAAGTAGTGTTACAACAACTGTTACTTAATTTCGCTAACAATTAGGGAAGAACTCAAGCTCTACAATGAAAGTATCTACCATCACAATGATTTCTCTGAGTAGTGATATTTCCTTGGGGTTTCCTCATTTTGATGGTTCTTCCTCAATGTTAGAGTGGACTTTTAAGATAGATAATTTTTTTAACTGTCACAACACATCAGATGCAGAATGAGTGGAAATTGCATCGATGCATTTTGAGAAGGAAGTGTGTTAGCAAAATCATGAAGTATAGAATTTTTTATCATACCCAAATCAAGTCTCAAGTTCTTACTTTGCTATAAGACCTTCATGAAGACTTGTTTTACGTGTTAAAGCTTTTGTAATTAGTAGTTTTATATATAGGGCTTTATATGTTGTTGATTTCTTGTAATTTAGGCTCTATATATAGGGATTTATAATCAATTAACTACTTAAGATAATCAATTATCACAAAAATGTTTTTAAAGGTCACTAAAAACTCAATTTTGGCTCTAGAATAATTGATTACAAAACTATGATAATCGATTATCTATAATCAATTATCACGACTTGTCGTTGGAGATTTTAGGCATGTTTTTGGCTATTGTGCATTCATTAAATGCATAATCAATCACCATAAGTGGATAATTGATTATCATGCGAGAAAAAGCTGACAACGGATTTTTAGAGGTGTCCTTGAGTGAGGTCTTTATAAAGATGTTTTAGACTCTCATTGTAGCAACGAAAAACATATTTGTTTGTTTAAATTGTGAAAAGTGCGATCTAGGTTTGTGTAACCCTTGTGCTTTGGATTTGAGAACTTTGTGTTATCAAGAGCGAGAACTTTCACTAGGAGTGTGATTGAGTGCTGCTATTGTTGCTGAGTGAAACATGTCATCCTTTGTGAAGATTCAAAGGAAGCGCTCATCCTCTGTGAAGATTCAAAGGAAGTGTTCATCTTTCGTGAAGCATTCGAAGGAGGAGTTCATCCATTGTGACCTTTAGGAGAGGTCAGTTTCATCTTTTGTGATAACAATAAAGGTGTTTTATAAACCCTTAAACTTGTCTTTCTATGTGATTATAATAGTTTATTGGTTTTGTGATAGTGGAACGTTAATCTCTATTTGGGATTAGAAACTAGATGTAGGATCCTTGTGATCTGAACCAATATAAAATTATCTATGCAATTTTTTCTCTCCCTTACTCTCTATTATTGTTTTAATTACTCGCTAAGGAAATTAAAATTAAGAGAAATATATTAAAGGCACACATTTGTGATAAAAAACCAGTTTACCCCCCTCTTGGTTTATTGTTCACGCTAAACATTCCGCTGCACCACCCTTATAATTGGTATCAGAGCTTGCTTTGATTGTAATTCAAATGGCAGGGAATCAGCAAACATTTATTGAGGGTGCCTCTATCAATAGGCCTCCTTTGTTTATTGGCGAAAATTATGCTTTTTGGAAAGTCAAAATGCAATTTTTTATGGAATTTGTTGATACTGAGATTTGGGAAACTGTCACAAATGGTCCTTTTGTTCCTAGTGTATTTATTAAGAACTTTTAGGAACCAAAACCCAGTGACCAATGGAATGGTAATGATAGAAAAAGAACTCAACATGATGTAAAGGCTCAAAATATTATATTATATGCCTTAACTGTTGATGAGCTTTACAAGGTCTCAACCTATAAGAATGCACAAGCGATGTCGGAGATGCTAAGGGTCACTCACAATCGTACAAATGATGTAAGAAGAGCAAGAAGGAATACCTTGATCGAGAAATATGAGATGTTTTGAATGAAGCAAGGAGAAATAATCATTGGTGTTCAAAAGCTTTTCACTCACATTGTGAATCATCTCTATTGAGATTGTTGATAGGGGGAGCAAAGGTTCAGCTTAACCCACAATCTCAGTGATATTTGTGTTTTTGATGATGACAACACATAATAATACATGTGTGTTCTGAGTTACATGTTCTATATTTACATGATATATGTTTTTGATCAATGTGTTAAATATGTTTAAGCATATATGAGAGCATGCTTGTGTTGGTCATTGCATATCATTGTGTTACATATGTGTTTTTATATGTGAATGCATGACATACAATGTTGAAAGGGAAAACCACAAGCACTTATGTTGAACTTTAAATGTGTGGCAAAATAACAGTTTTAAGATGATTTCATTATGGGATGAATCAATTAAAACTCGTGTCTTTCCACAAACTATTTTCAAGTGTGCTGTGTGATTTTTTCAAGGAGAAAGATTTTCAAAACTATGCTTAACATTTTTACTTAATCGATTGCATGCGTGTTGTATTTGATTAAGTCTGTTATTATTTTGAAATTTTGTTAATGCTTGACATAAATGTCTAACGGTCATATTTTTAATTGTGTTGACCAAGCATAAATGATAGTCCATTGCATTAATTGCGCATTAAATTAATTGTCGTGATTGTTGCTAATTGTTATAACAAAATTGTTGTATTCGAATGCATTAGTAACTAAGTCGATTAAATTGCGTCTAAGATGTGTTATTCTATAAATTGACACAAATTTGATTTTTGTAAGAACTTTTGTGATTCCAACATTTTCATATCGTTTACATAAAGTTGTGATCTTGCAGAAAGAAAATAAAAGCTCCAAGAAACAAGAGTGACCATGGTGATCAACTACTTGTGATTTCTTGAAGAGCAAGACTGTTGTGTTTTTCAAAGGCTGATCAACTTGCACATTTGGGTGTCATTGAGAGATCAGATTCTGCAATATTTTGAAGATTGGTTTGAGGTTCCCTGTTGTGATTACAGGAAAAAGAGTGTGTGGCGTTCTTGACTTAGAGAGTGTCTCAAACGGTTTAGATAGTAGGAGAGGGGATTCTTGCTGCTGGTCTTCTTGTTTACTGCCTATATTTTGATTTGAGGGTTAGAGAGGTGTTTTATATTTTTGACGTGTGGTCGCCATAAAAGCCTTGTTGTAAAATTCTTGATCATTATAATGCATTGGCTTCCTATGGTTGGAAGGACACTGGATGTAGGCTTGGTCGAACTAGTATAAAAACACATTGTTTTGAATTTTCTCATCCCTACTCTCTTGATTCAATCGATTACGTTCTGCATTCATTCGATTAAGTTTTCACTGCATTGAAAATCTTTTACCTTGTGATTCAAAAAAAGTATCAAGGCATCATTTTTGTGAAAAAGATTTTAAAAGATTTTGTTTTTCAATCTCACCAATTCCCCCCCTCCCCCTCTTGGTGTGAGAAATTGAGTCATTCTATTTTAAAAACCTCATTAGGTTAGGTAAGTCTTTCTATAATTATGAGTTAAATATAAAAATTCTTAAATCATTGACAAGACTTGGCAACCCAAGGTGACTACGATAAGCGAGTCACAAAATCTCAACACCATGTTGATGGCTGCATTGTTTAGTAAGTTGAAAGAACATGAACTTGATCTCAGAAGATTGAAAGAGGACGAGAACAATGCAAGAAAAAGACGCTAGCCTTCAAATACGAGGTTAAAAAAGTGAAGAGTACCATAGAGTATGAAGACTCTGATGAAGATGAAGAAAATATGAGTCTTGTCATTAAAAAGCTAAGCAAGTTCATGAAGTCTAAAAGTAAAAGAAGATTCAAAAGCGAGAGGAAGGAGAAAAAAAACACATGAAAGTTGATTGCCTAAATCAAAACAAGGGTGAAGAAAGAAATACAAAGAAAATCTTAAAGAAAATAAAGCTTACATTGCTTGGGATGATGATAATGAACTAACATCAAGCTCAATTGATTATGACGAGCAAGCAACATTTGCTTAATGGTAGACAACAATATATCTAAAAGCCAAGTATGTTCCTCTAGCGATTTTGAAAATTCTTATTATAGTCATAGTGAATTGCTTTACACTTATAAAGAATTATTAATTGAATCCGAAAAATTGGATATTGGTTATAAGAAATTGAAAAAAGATTTTAAATAATTAAATTTAAAATTTGAAAATAGTCTACAAGAAAATAACAATTTGAAAAATAAAATTTATATTATGAAAAAGGACTGATGAATGTATTTCTTGCATAAATAAAAAGAAGCTACTAGATAAAACAACCTATGATGAATGTAGTAAAAATGCTATAGAAAAGAAGTATGTTCCTCATTACAAAAATAAAAGTAAAGGAATTCCTAGAGTTTGGTAGAGAAAGGAATTACTTATAGGAACCCAAATGTTGTTACTGAAAATGGGTCATACCTCAAATAAATGTAAAATTAAACATTGTGGTGTTCCTTACAGAAGATTTACTTCAGTTATAAAATAATTCAAAAAATTTTATATTCAACCCAAAGGACCCAAATAAGTTTTTCTTGGGACCAAAATATGATTTTTTTTTGTTTTACAAATAAGTACTAGAAGAAGTTTAGAAATTATTGCATGACTGTGGCTTTTGTTTCACAGTTAGAACCTAAGAACATAAAATAAGCTCTTCAAGATTATCAATGATGTATCGCAATGCAAGAAGAACTCGACCACTTTGAAAGAAATCAAGTATGGGAATTAATCCCTAGAAAAGATACTCATCAAGTGATAGGAACAAAATGGGTGTTCAAAAAAAAACTGAATGAAGATGGAAACATAACCAAGAACAAAGCTAGGCTTGTAGCACAAAACAATAGTCAAGAAAAAGGTATTGATTATGATGAAACATATGCTCCTATTGCCAGGTTAGAGACAATACGCCTACTTCTTGCTTATACATCTATTATGAAATTTAAATTATATCAAATGGATGTTAAAATTGCTTTCCTAAACAATTTTGTTAAAGAAGATGTATATGTTTAACAACCACCTAGTGATGGACGAACGCCGAGGAGAGGACGAAGGTGCGTGTCGTGAACTCCTCGAAGCTTCCTCCAGAGAGATGAAGACGCAGCGGAATGAAATAAGAAACTCGAGATTGAAGGGGAAAACGGAGACCGGACACTGGAAAACATAGGATCTAGGTTTTAATCGGTGGAAACACTAATCGGACACGAAGAAACCCTAAAATGGTGATGAGACTCAATATAAACTGATTAATTGGTTCAAAGATGATCGGTGAAAAGTGAAGATTGAAGGGATTAAGGTGTTTGAACGGTGGAAAATGGTGGAAGGAAGAGGAAACCCTAGAAGAAGATGAGGAAGTGTGGTGAACGAAGAGAAGATACCTTCGAAGACGTGTATGGAGTGTGGATCTGTGGTCGAGAGCGAGAATGATACGCTCTGAGATGTGGATGGATGCGCGAGATAATGAAACACACAAAGAAATGAGAGGCGCGGTTCTGTGCGAGAGTGAAGGAACGAGAAAGAGACTGTGGTGTGTGTGTCTGAGGCGCGAGGAACAAGAGGACGCGTTTGCTGACGCCACTGACGCGGATTGGAGGAGAGATGGCAGTGAAGGATGCAGCGTGGAGGAGTGAGAAGGACAATGGTTAAGGTGGAAAAATGAGAGAATGAAGAAGGTGCTTGGAAGGTGGCTAGAGGGAGTCTTTGGACTCTCTAGCCTGACTTTCAAGAGAGAATAGTTTCTATTTCAGAAATCCTAATTCTCATTAATCTCAAAAGTGACAATACAATAGAGGAGCTGGGTATTTATAGTAACCCATACTCCTTAAGAGCTAAACTATAAAAAGTAAAAATACAAAAGGAGGACTACGTCAAGTATGATTCCATCATACCCTCCCTCTTAAAAAAAGATTTGTCATCAAATCTGGCAATCGCCTTATGAAGAAGCTCCACACAATCTTTGGGAGCATGGCCATCTTGGAGTGGCGTTATTCTTTTAGATCTAGTTTTCTTCCTCCTGGATCAAACACGAATCTGCAATACACATCACATATATCTTCGGTTAATATCAATCCAAGAAAGAATTTTTCTTTAAAAACAAGAGAATAAGAACTTCTAATACTTTGATTAGTAATCTTTGAAATTTTTAGAAGTCCAAATTCAATTTTATCTTGAGTTAATTGTTTTCTTAAAGATAAGAATAACTCAAGATTTGAATTGTCATATTTTGAAAATGTTTTCATGACAATTGGTTTGAAAGAGAAGTCAAAAATTGAAAAGTAAATTTTATTGGCCACACATGAGAATAGATGTTCAAAGGCATTGTTCTAAATGTATAGCTTGTTTACAAGCTAAGTCCAAAATTATGCCTCATGGACTTTATACACCTCTTCCTATAGCTAATACCCCTTGGGAGGACATAAGCATGGATTTTGTCTTAGGATTGCCAAGAACTCAAAGGGGGTATGATTCTATATTTGTGGTAGTAGATCGTTTTAGTAAAATGGCTCATTTTATACCCTGCCACAAAGTAGATGATGCTAGCTATATCTCTAGACTCTTCTTTAAAGAGATAGTGAGATTGCATGGCTTACCCAAAACTATAGTGTCTGATAGAGATGTGAAGTTTCTAAGCCATTTTTGGAAAACTTTATGGGAAAAGCTTGGAACTAAACTTCTATTTTCTACTACATGTCACCCACAAACTGATGGGCAAACTGAAGTAGAAAATAGATCTTTATCTACATTATTAAGGGTAATATTAAGAGGAAATAACAAATCTTGGGATGAACATCTACCTCATATTGAATTTGCTTATAATAGAGTAGTCCACAAGACTACTAATCTTTCTCCTTTTGAGGTTGTTTATGGTTTTAACCCTATCACACCTCTTGATTTACTACCTCTTCCAGAATCATCTTCTTTTCTTCATAAAGAAGGTGCTTCTAAAGCGGAGTTTATCAAGAAGTTACATGAGAAAGTTAAAATCCAAATTGAAAAACAAACTCAAAAATATGCAGAACACAACAACAAAGGGAGAAAGAAAATAGTTTTTGAAAAAGGAGACCTAGTTTGGCTTCATTTGAGAAAGGAAAGATTTCCCTCTCAAAGGAAATCCAAACTTAGTCCAAGAGGAGATGGTCCATTCAAGGTGGTCAAAAGGATAAATGATAATGCATACATATTAGACCTTCCTGAAAGTTATGGTGTCAGTCCTACTTTTAACATCTGCGATTTAATTCCTTTCACAGGAGATGATCAACAGGATGAAGCAGATATGAGGACAGATCTTTTTCAAGAGGGAGGGTCTGATGGAAGACCATCTAAGATGCACATTGGACCTCTTACTAGAGCCATGGCAAAGAGGATTCAAGAGGAAGAAGGACCACATACTATTTTGCTTCTATGGAAGGTTACTTATAAAAATCCTTCTTCTCTTAACTAAAGCATTTATACTTTGTTTTGTAGGAATTAATAAATCTTGGAGACTATGATTGAGCCATCCAAGAAGATAAATCAATAAATCAAGCAAAAGAGCCAAAAAGAGGTGCTTACGGCATGCACCAACATTTTCCACGTGAAATGGGCTGATGTGGAAGGAAGCACACACCTTGCTTGATGAGCTGGAAAGAGGCATGGACCTTGCTTGATCAAAATAAATCTGAACCATTTGAATTTAGGAGGGAATTAGAATTAGAAATTAGGCTCCTCTTCACCTATAAATAAGAGGGCCTTTTCCTTGTATTGATTCACTTTTGAGCTTAATGATATGCTGCAGAAATTGTTTTCCAGCTTTTGTGCTCTTAAGTCACCTTTGAATTACTACTTCTCCTCCTTTCCTCAAGCTTCCTTCCTCTGTATGAAGGCCCTCTGAGCTGTGAGGCTTCACCCATACACCTTTCCTCCATTAAAACACATCAAACACTGCATCATTTCATCCATCCGCTGCACCAATTTTCATTACTGGTTTTCTCTGGTCTGGAACCTCTTCCTACACGTTTCCAGCTGGGAATTGGTCTCCATCACCTAGTTTTGAATATTATAAATTTCCAAATCACATCTTTAAATTAAATAAAGTTCTTTATGATTTAAAACAAGCACCTAGATCTTAGTATGAAAGACTTAGCAATTTTCTAATAGAAAATATATTTAATTGAGGTAAAGTTAATTCCATTTTATTTATTAAAAGAGTAGGAAAACATATTCTGCTTACCCAGGTACATGTTGATGGATATTATTTTTGGATCAACTAATAAATCTCTTTGTGAGGATTGTGCTAAGACTATGCAAGGTGAATTTGAGATGTCAATGATGGGAGAGTTGACATTCATCCTTGATTTACAAATCAAGCAAACGAAAGAAGGTACGTTTCTTTCTCAAACTAAATATTGTAAAGAAATCCCGAAGAAGTTTGAAATGGACAAAGCTAAGGAGGCATCCACTCCAATGGACATCATGTTATCTAGACAAGGATGAATCAGGTATGAACCAAACTCTATATAAAGACATGATAGGGTCTATATTATATATTACTACTAGTATGCCAGATATTTTGCAAAGTGTTTATGTATGTGTTAGATACTAGTCTAGTTTTAGGGAATCTCATCTCACCGCAGTTAAGCGTATCCTTAAATACCTTAAGGGAAATATGTCCTTTGGTTTGTGGTATCCTTCAGAAGCTTAACCTAGTCTTGTAGGGTTTCTCATGCAAATTATGGAGGATGTAAGATAGATAGAAATAGCACAAATAGTACATGTCACCTCTTAGGTAGTTCCTTAGTTTCCAAGGATTCTAAGAAACAAGCTTGTGAAACCTTTTCCACTACTGAGGCTGAGTATATTGTTGTAGGTAATTATTGTGCACAAATTTTATGGATGATTTTGATATATACCTAGACCATATTTCACATAAGTGTGACAATACCAATGCCATCAATTTTACTAAGAATCCCTTTATGATATCTAGAACCAAACATATATAGATTAGGCCCCACTTTCGTACAAACCATATCCAAAAAGGAGCTGTGAGGTAGAACATGTAGATACCAAGCACCAATTAGTAGACATTTTCACTAAGGCATTGCCCAAGGATAGATTTTATGAGCTTAGAAGGGATTTGGGAACTTAGAAATCTTTTAGAGGTCTTATTTAATGCATTTTCATGTTTTTTGAAAATCCTCGTGAACTAATCGATTATCCTTTACTAATAATCGATTATCCTTCCCATTAGAAAATGTCATTAGTTTTCGAATAATCGATTATAAGAAGCCATAATCGATTATCATAAGTTTCGGGCTTCAGTTTTTTGAAATGATAATAGATTATAAGAAGCCATAATCGATTATCATTTGTGTGAATATTTGCGCTCCATCACTCTATCTTTTTCCTTGATGCTACACTACTGCTATGGCTGATTCTACAAGGAGAAAGCTCAAGACCTGAAGTGGTTCACAACCTGCTGCTATGGAAGAAGAGGAAGTTGATTTCTCCTAAATATGTGGATCTCTATTGGTTCACTACAAGAAAAATCGCATTTATATACGGCCGAAATCCGTATATAACATCCAAAATCCGTATAAAAAGTGGTGTTATATACGAATTATATACGGTCAAAAATCCGTATATAAAAAGGGCGTAGATAAGATTACATACGGATTATCCGTATGTAAGTTATATACGGATTATCCGTATATAAATTATATACGGATTATCCGTATGTAACTTATATACGGAATATCCGTATATAACTTATATACGGAATATCCGTATATAAATTATATACGGAATATCCGTATATAAATTATATACGGATATTCCGTATATAACTTATATACGGATATTCCGTATATAATTTATATACGGATATTCCGTATATAAGTTATATACGGAATATCCGTATATAAGTTACATACAGCTTGACTTGAATAACAGACCTGGTCATCCAACATCCAAAAAGAGACAATTTACAAGACCTGCCCATACCACACAGACAATTCACAAGACCTGGACATTATATCCATTCACAAATTTGATAAATAAATCAAGTCTTTAAAACATACAAACATGCATTTCACATTAATCATAATAAGAAAGTTTACATAATTGTTAATCATAATAAGTTCAAATAACATGTTTAAAGTCATTGAGGGAATAAGTGTGAGTCATACATGTCCTACTTCTAAAAACATAACTAGTAATCTCCATAAACAGTATCATCTTGTGGTTGATCTGTTGGTTGCTGTGGTTGTTGTGGTTGTTGTGGTTGTTGTGGTTGTTGTGGTTGAACATTAGCTTGTGGCTGATTCTGGGATTGAAGAAATTGTTGTGCAATTGCGGCTGCAGGAGGTGGAAGATACTGCATCATGACACCAATAAAGCCTTGCAATTGAGAGTTCATCTATCGAAGTTGGTCATCATGGGTTGATACTCGTGTGTGGAGGTTAAGAATGTCCTCTGCAATCGGTTGCTGAGAAGAAGATGCCTGTGTCTGTTGTATGTAACTATCGACACAGTCATCTTGAGCACTGACATTTCCAATGCCATATACGCGTCCCTTGTACCTTCCACCAGCAACATCCAACCAACATTGGTTCCTCAATCTTTCCTCATCTGCAGGGTCTAGGGGAGCACATGTTGAAGCCCCAACGGATGCTGTCTCAGATCTTATTTGAGAAAATCTGGCTTCAAACTCTTCCTGTTAAATGAATACATGATTATCGTTAAATAGATAGACCTAAGAATTATATAACCTAATAAAGAATAAGTTAGTAGAAACTAACATGTGTCCGCCTAGACCTTTCATCGACAAATTCTCCTGTTGATGCTCGAATATGTGTCTGCTGAAATATTTCATCAACATGCACTGACCGACCAAGCTCCTGTGATTGCAAGCAAAGATGATGTAAGTTGTTAACATCAAATATTTTTAAAGTTTATCCGTATAGAAATGTAAAAATAAATTTATATGTACCAGACGAATTGCATGCTCATGCACGCTAATGGATCCCCCAGTGTGCAAACAACCACCCTTGTCAGATGTCCTGTTCTTTTTGGCCGTTTCACATTTTTGTCTATAAAGTGGCATGTTCCACTTCTCCAAAAGACCATTCCAAACAATATCCCCCATCCAATCAGGTTTTTTTCCTTCTGTTCGAGCTTTTTTAAACATCTCAGATAATCTATGAGATGCTTTTGTGTGGAAATTTTTTTTCACCTTTTCTTCATGGTTAGACCTCCATGAAACCTTTCTCTGTTGACAAAAAAGATGAATATTGGATAACATAATTGAGGACCTTAACATTTAAAATTAACTGTAGTACATAATGTAAATGAACACAAGTGTACCCTAAAACGCTCAAAGAAAACATCTCTTTGTGTCTGAGGTATTTGTCCCCATGTCACCCATGGCTCATCAAACTGTTGCTTGATGGTGGCTGTGATTGCTTTGGATGCTGTTTTTGTTGGATAAAACCTATACCAAAATAAAAGTCAAATATTAGAATAATACAGTATATGCTTGGAACATTAAATTGATGTTTTCTTACCCTCCTCCAATAGGTGTAATGATTGGACGATTGTTGGAAACATCTTCAAAGTCATTGGCTGCTGAACTTGAACGTGGAGGGTTATCCCCTATAAGAGATGGTGATGGCATATTTGTGGGAGTTGTTGGGTTAGAACCAACATGGGGGGAGGGTGATCTCCATTGATCAGCAGCAAATTGTTGTGAACTAGGTGTGAAAGGAGGAACTTCCAACGAAGGTGGAATTGATGGTGGAGTAGGTGTCAAACCAGGAACTTGTAATGGTGGTGGAACAAATCTAGCAGTGGAGGTAGAGGTAGGTGTAGATGGCTGACTACTTGAAGCATTTACGTTATTGAAACGGTTTAACAACTTGACCATATAAGATTTCTTCTTGCCCTTCTCCTTATCTGATTTTGCTGAAGGTGGAATAGGAGGGTCACAACCATCTGATGCCATATTCTTGAACAAAAAACAAAATTGTGGGGTCAATTTATTTTTACAATTGAATGGAAAAGAAAAGTAAGAAAAGAACATTTTGTGTTATTATGATATTACCTATTAAATGTGCAGGGAAAATGTATTGAAATTGCAAAACCTATTATTGAAGCCTTGAAAAGGAAAGGTGCTTCTGCTATGCGATTTGTTGGTTTCTGTTGGGGTGGTAAGTGGCATATATGGGTTCTAATTATCTCAAGGTTGCTAATTCCTCATATATGGGTTCTCAAACCTTCTTCCTCCAAACATAGCAATTAGAATCCTTAATTTCCACCAAGTGACAACATCTGTTTCTCTCAAAATATTTAAGCAACTAATAGTTAATCCCTTCATAATCAATTTGATCTGCACTTCTAAAGTATTTTGCACTGCTCCAAAGTATGTTTCTGCCCTAGTCATCCATCCCACAGGCTCTTCTCAATAAAGGACGGCAGTTCCACTATCTTAATAGCCATACAGTACTTCTCCAAACCTTGGATATTCAAATTCGAGTCCTGGCTTAAAGGATATTTACTTATGATTGCAACTCACATCTTCCACCGTGGTTCTCTTCCCTAACAGCCTTTACATCTCAAAGAGACGGTTCTCTTCCATGTGTCCAATCATCTCATCCATTTGTACCACATCAGCTTGATATTTTTCTGATTATTCAACCAACAAATCTACACAATCAAAACTCCATCCCAAATGATCACCTTGCATACCTCACAGATTTCCCTTCCCACTGATTCAACAGATCAGACTAAAAAATGACAGAAACTTGCTGTCCCAGAAACTTATCTGTATAAAGAGTATTCTCTGCTGAAAAACTACAAATAACATCACACTTGCTTAATTACATTCTACTAATCATCACATGGATCTCAGTTCCAACTAATGTATAAACATACGAGACCTTCTCAAACACAGCCAAACACAAGTATACATCTTTATCTGCAAGCATTATGCAGTTTTCTGGTTCATATATATTATACATTATCCACATCCCTTTTGTTATATGTTTATCTTTGGGTCATTCAAATAGTTCAAATATGATTCTGCATGCTCATTAACAAATCAGATCACTCTTATTCATATATAAAAAGTTTTAAACATATATGAAGCGTTGAAAGACCTTTTTATATACAGGATATCATAATTTATGATTAATAGATTATGAAAAACAAGTTTTTAAAAGTAAGAGACAAGTCTCAACTTGTATGTCTGGTGCTATTCTGTGAGACATTAGCATGCTGTATTCCTATAGCTGCTTCACAGTCTCTTCCTGTTTACTGATATGGAAACTTGAGAGCAGAGGGAATATGTATTTTCGCAATCTTCATTTATTGAAAAACTAACGGACACTACGAAACAGCCATAACCAATTGATTAAAGGTCCTAAAAGATGAATCCATCCCCACCTATGTACCCTAGTAACTAGGAGAAGATCCACGCACAGACATGTAGCATTTGGCACTTATGCAGATTTGGTCGCAATTTAGATGTTCTATTTGGGTTATGGCTTTTCACCCACAACTTTTTCCCTTGTAGCAAAGTCAATTACTTAACTGTTGCAGATGGATGAAGCTTCTTTTCAAGGCTAGCTAGTTAGGGTTTCCAACTGTATAGCACAGTGTTGAGGTGAAAACTATATATACTTTCAAGAGTAGGGTATGGACGAATTTCAGATTTTGGCTAATTACTACAACATCTATTTTATTCATAATGTTGTGGGTTAGTTTCATTGAAAAGGTTGTTTTATATATTACATTCATTCCAAGTATTTATGTTCTTGAATACGTATATACTGTTCTTGATAAAATTTAAGTGGATTAGAAGATTTATATAGATGTATATTCTTGAAGATTAATTAGTAGTCTAATCAAGCCTTTGCGAAGAAATCCAACTGGGATGTCGTATGGTTGAAGGACAGACATCATATGCAGAAGCTAATGTGCTGCTAATTTTGGCAGAGACTGATTGGGTTAAGAAGAAGATAAAAAATAATGAATTGTCTAGAATTGGTTCTGGAGAATGGGTATTTGGTTGAAAATTGATACCAGTTTTCTATTGGAGTGTTGAAACTGGTGGTGTGTGGGAATCATACACTAGTATTATGCTGATACCATAACCCATTAGTCGAGTAGTTAAGTCTTTTATATTCTTGAAGCAGGAGGTGAATAATCCAATCTTTTATATTCTTGAAGATTAAAATATAAAAGATTTATTTGTAAAAATCATGTGATGTTTAAACCAGTAAAGAGATTAGATTTTCATGAATAAAACAGTTAACTGAATTGTACTGAACTAAAAAATAGTTCAGATCAGTTACTTTGAGTTGTTTTTAAGTACATTACAGTTTTACAGTTTTCCTAAACTAGTTTATAGTTAACTATAAAATTTTACAATACAATGTAGTACAGTGTGCTTTGCCCACCCCTAATCAAAATAACACGAAAATTGAAATTACATAAATGAATTCATCACTTCTTCTTTCTCCCCTCTACAAGTATGGGTTTATGATCACCCATGGGTACACCAACACATCGTAACTCTATTCACTGCTAGAACTGTGAAATGAATCTTCATCCTCATCTTCACTTTGTCCCTCTTCACTGCATTCTTCTTCCGATTCACTTGTTTCTTCATCCATATAGCGTTGAATTGATGGTACATTGTTGGGGTCCACTTCTTCAAGACCGGCTTCTATATCTTGCAATCGGATAACTTCTTCAACTTGAATGATGTCATTAACATGTGACATTTCCTCCACTTGGTATGGCTCAATGGCATCTACCTCATTAGAGTCTATACGACCTCTAGGTTTGGTCTTTATTGCAACACACCAACCCCGTTTGTCGGTGCGCGATGCAGGATATGGTACATAATACACTTGTTCTACATTATGTGCAATTATAAAAGGATCAAACAAGATATATCTTTTATCCATTCGAATATCCACAGTGCCATACTTTGAATCCACTCTTGTCCCTATTCTTGATGGATCAAACCAATCACAATAAAATAATACAACCTTCTTTTCAATGGTTGAGGTATTATACTCGAGCTCATATATGTGCTTAATGACACCATAGAAATCATCTTCACCCCCTTCTGTAAGGCCTTTAAGATGAACCCCACTATTTATAGTCTTCTTGCCCTGGCTCCATGCATGGGTATGAAATTTATATCCATTGACAAAGTAGGTATGCCATTCCTTCACACATCTTAAAGGACCAAGTGATAAATCTCTAAGATGTTGGTTTCTGACACTTAAAGGATCGTTATGAACCTACAAAAATATTTGAACCTATTCAATATAATTAAAAATGAATCAATATGTGAATAACAAATTTATGTCGAAGAATTTGATAAGTTGTACTTGATCCCTGAACCACAATGGGAAATTTGCATGTATATGTGTCGAATTGTTTGACTCTGAAAGTTGATAGGTATGTAAGAATGAGCTGTCCATAGGTATGAGAATATTCAGTCAATATCAATTTAATATGATGAAAACAAAATCCATAGACAAATGCAATTTATTTGGAGCCTTACTGAAGATAAGGTTGAACTTCATTGCAATTGATCAAGAGATGAACATGAGCTGATCTCAATTCTTCGTCACTTAGCCAATGAGTTGATTCCCTCCCGGAATGACGACCACCTTCGTCAAACACTGATAATGTTGTCCTTTCAACTTCAGTGTCTACTTCATTTCTCATGCTTTGTGGTGTTAACATAAAGTTCTTGAAGTAGTGTGAACAAAAATGAGTTGTTTCTTTCTGCAAATATGATGCCACTATTGATCCTTCAACCCTAGCTTTATTCTTAACTGAACGTTTAGCATATCCCATGAACCTACAATTTAAGAAAGTGGTATGTTAGTTTCAATATGTGTTGCATCTAAATTCAACTGTTGAATAAGATATTGTCACCTTTCAAATGGGTACATCCACCTATATTGGACCGGTCCACCAAGTCTTGCCTCATATGGAAGATGTACAGGGAGATGTTCCATACAATCAAAGAATGACGGGGGGAATATTCTCTCCATCTTGCAAATAATGATTGGAATGTTTTCTTCCATCTTCCGAAGGTCGACCTCATTCAATGTTGTACAACATAAATCTCTAAAGAAATGACTTACTTCTGTAATGGGATTGAGAACATGAGTCGGTAAAGAACTAAACGCTATAGGAAGTAAGCATTCCATAAACACATGGCAGTCATGACTTTTCATCCCAATGACCTTTCCCCTATTCACATCAACACACCTTGACAAGTTAGAAGAATATCCGTCAGGCATCCTAAGATCTTTCAACCACTGACAGACCTGTTTTGATTGGTCTACTGAAAGTGTATAATTAGCTTTTGGCTTGTACATCTTTCCATTTGTATGAGTTTTGAGCTCCAAGTCTTTTCGTTTACAATACAAGCCTAAATCCATTCGGGCCTTTTCATTGTCTTTTGACTTTCCACTGACATTCATCATAGTATTAAAAATGTTGTCAAAAAAATTCTTCTCAATATGCATGAAATCAAGATTATGCCTTAACAAATTATCCTTCCAATATGGTAGATCCCAAAAGATGTTTTTTTTCGTCCAATTATGCCACTCACCGTATCCATCTATTCTTGGTGCACCATTTTCAGTTACTTTAGGATAACCATTAACTCTATTCCAAACTTCTGTTCCCGTCAAATATGGTGGCGCGTCTTCCATGTCCACTTCCCCCTTTTTGAAAGCATTCTTATTTCTCCTAAAGGCATGGTCATTTGGTAAAAACCTCCGATGGGAATCAAACCACGAATTTTTTCGCCCATTATTGAATGCTCCATGCAATGTGGACAAGCCAATTTACCATGGGTGCTCCATCCAGACAGCATACCATAAGCAGGAAAATCATTAATTGTCCACATTAGCATCGCCCTCATGATAAAGTTTTGTCGCCTTGAAATATCGTATGTTATGACACCACTCCACAACTTTTTCAAGTCATCTATCAAGGGCTCTAGGTATACATCAATGCGTACTTTTGGATTGAATGGCCCCGGAATGAGACAAGTCAAAAACATGTAGGGTTTAGACATGCACATTTCTGGAGGCAGGTTGTACGGCGTGACAATTACTGGCCAACACGAATATGGTATTGATGATGCCTGCACATATGGATTAAAACCATCGGAGCATAAACCAAGTCGAACATTGCGTGGCTCAATGGAAAAATCACGATGTACTCTATCAAAGTGCCTCCACGCCTCTCCATCACATGGATGACGCAAAACACCATTTGACGACTTGTTGTGATGGTGCCATGTCATTTCTGTTGCAGTTTCTTTTGAGGCATACATTCTTTGAAGTCTTGGAATTATTGGCAAATAGAACATGGATTTAACGGGAACTTTTTTTTTTGAACTTGCTCCTGTCTTGTGTTGTTGATACCTTGGCTTCCCACAAAATTTGCATTCAACTAACGCACCATCCATCTTACCATATTCATTATCATAGAATAGCATGCAACCATCCACACAACAATCAATCCTCTGCGACTGTAATCCCAGCTTCGACACTATCTTTTTTGCATCGTAGTAAGTTTTCTGTAAACCACATTTGTGTGGTGTTACATCCAAAAGCATTTTTGCAAAAAAATCTATGCATTGGTTAGGAATATTCCAATTCGACTTGCAAGCTAAAAGCCTCACACACATTGATAATTTGGAGTCTGATGCTCCTTCATACAAAGGCGTATTTGCCTCCAACAAAAGGTTATAAAACCTTTGAGTTTCTTCATTTGGAGCCTCTTCTATGTTAGAAGAATTTGATGCTTGGAAGGGTTGTCTTTGTATGAGAGCATCATGGACCATGTCTTCCATCGTGATAACTTGTTCATTTGGTTCACCTTCTGTCTCCACACCCCTGAAAGTGACATCATTATCTAAATCAGCTTCTTGCATGGTTTCCCCGTGATCCTCCCAAATGAAATAATTAGGCTTGAAACCGTTTTTATACAGGTGAACCTTCACAACTCTTTCGTTCAAAATCTTTGTACAATCGCACTTTGAACATGGACATCGAAGCCCCCCATCTCTTTGATAACGGTCTTGTTCACAAGCTTTAATTATAAACTCTTCAACACCCAATACAAATGACTCTTTCAACACACCTCTTCCTCTATAACACCTATCGTACATCCATGAACGATTTGGTGGAACTTGATCCATGTTCTGTATACATATCAATTAACGACAAATTAGCCATTACTTAATACAAGGCTAAATTAATTGAAAGTTCAACACTAAACAATCAAGTAATTGAATTTCCATCACTGCTCCTTGGAAGGTAATGTTAGGTAAGTACTTAGTCATGTTAGTTTACAAGGTTTGGCATATTACATGGGGTATAGATGTTCATGCTTTATGAAAAGTGATGTTGTTATAAAGAGTACACATGGTTGGATACTTTGGGATGTTGTTTGTGTATGAAAAAGTGTCATGGATACACTTTAAAACCATGTATATTGTGGATATCTTGTTTTTAGCCTCTTGCATTAAGTATACATTGTTGGGGCACTTATCTATACTCTTTGACCAAGAGTGCGGGTAAGAGAGTATTGAGTATTCTCTTCCACTGTTTGAAGAGAAAAGAACGAGTTTTAAGTATGAGAGGAGTGGAAGTGAGGTTTGAGTGAGTTGGGGTACATGGGTTCATACAAATAATGAAGAAAGGAGAACTTTGGTGTCAATGGTGTGGAAAAAGATCATGAAAGAATAATAGTGTTAGTGGAGTGAGGAGATGGACATGTTACAAATCACCTAGCAAGGCAAGAAGAGAAGATGGAAGTTTTGGAGTTGGAGTTGAGAAGGGGCATACTTTGATTGAGCCTCAACAAAATGAGGAGGAGGATTAGGAAGAGCTGAAAAAAAATTTCAATATTTGAAATGGAACAAGACTGGCAGAATCATGTGACCATATGTCATTACCAGACAAAGCCAAAAAATGCCACACCATGGATATTTTGTTATTAAAAAATAAACTGTCAAATTAGGAAATGCTAAGAGGAAAACAAGCATAAATTATGCTTGTAAAAAGGAGGCCAGAGCAAGAAGAACTCAGTATAAGAGGTGATTCCTTCACAGGAATAGAATTGATTTTATTGGAGTGTGCGTGCTCAAAGAACTTCGACTTAATGGATTAGGTTATTAGAAATTGTAGCTGACACCTACAAGGTTCCGAGCTGTGATGAGTGAGTTTATCTCCTCCTTATAAGAAAAGTTGGAGTATGTGAAGAAACTATTGAAGAGTCACTATGTACAGAGAAAATATGTTCAATTATTTTCATATGTAGACAGATAAGAAGAACAGAACCTTGATCAAATTTTGTTAATCATCCAACAGATTCTATGTAGGTGAAGAACATTTATGTGGAACTCTACTTTTACCTAGATACACTGATCCAGGTGTTTCTCATATGAATTGACCCCAGATTTTCCCCAGATGCAATAACCCTGATGGGTAACCTAAATGCCCTGGCCCCAACTTTTTCCATAATGCATTGGTCCTGGTTTTTCCCTAAATTCACTGTCCCCAACTAGTTGCTAGATGCACTAGCTCCAACTATTGCCAAAAGCATTGGTCCTAGTAATTCCTGCAATGACCCCAACTATTTTCTAAACTCACAAGTCCCAACTTTATTCCAAATGCAAAGGCCTCAACTTTGTCCCAAATTCCAGAGTTGTTTCTCCAACCATTGTTTTCAGTCAATTTTGATTTTTATGTTTTTAAACATTGAACTTGCAGGGCAGTGAATTATTTTCTTGTAACAAGCTGACACTCAGTAAACATCCTCTTATGGAGGAGTGTAGAAAGACAGTAAATATCTAAAGATATTATCTTGATATTAGAGGGTAGTGGTGAAGTTTGTAAGGTCACTGTTTGTTAGGGAAAGGAAGTTTGTAAGATGGGAAATTGGACTTTAAGGTCATTGTTTCCTATATCACATTATTCAAAAACTAGGCTTGTACTCTACATTTATAAATTGGAAAAGGAATGTTTGGGGTATTGTTTACTAAAGAACCAAAGTAATAAGTAAGGATTCCAAAACAAGCAATGGTGCTGCTTGCAGCACTCATTCTAATGTACAAGAAAACAAAATAAAAATATGGCAGAAGGCATGATAGCCAATAGTAGAAAAAAAATTAATAAATATATCTATAAATGCTAAATATAGAAAATAGAATAGAAGATAAATAAATAAATTAAAGAAAACAAACTCATTGACTAAAATCCAAGAAAACATCACAACTCCAACATTAATTTGGGAAAATAAATCCAAATAAAAGGTTAGAACCACTTACTTGAGTTTTGATTTCACTGTTTTACTACAAATTTGGGGGAAATTTTTACCTGATGATTAACATAGTTTACAGTCAAGACAAACAACACATCTTACTGGAGTCCTAAGAAATCAGACCACACACAAGACAACCACACCATACACACAAGGAACAAAGAAACCAACACAGAGCAAAACACAGGAGTAAACATACCTTGCTTCAGTTTCTGATAGATCTTTTGCTTCACTGTACAACACTTTAAGCCTTCCCAATGAGGTTCCCCACAATTCTCAACCACTTCAGCTCCTATATCAAACGTTTAAACTGCACTGAAACAATCAGATTCTATAATTCACAACAGTTGTAGCTTAAAATGCAGCAAAATGTGATGGTTTAAAGGTGAATTGTGCATATAGGCTTCTCAAGGACCATTTGAAAATTGCACACAACTTTCAATTGACAACATACACTTGCTCAATTGGTTAGAATACATAGACACAGCCAGTGGCTTCGTATGACAGCAGTAGTTGCTTAAAATGCCGAAAAATGCATTGAAAACTTTTGCAGATTTAATAAAACAGTAGATTCAAAGCTGGCTGGTTCAAATAAAGACTCAAAGAATGCCTAAACACTAGATCTAACTGCAGGATATCAGCTACAAGATTTAAAGTGACCTAAAACCACACAAAGACAGCAAGCACGGTGCAAACACTTCATTTAAAATTGTGACAGTTTTGAAATCCAGAATTTAATCAACTCAACCATTCATTTTTCAATTCTGTGATTGATTGGAGTTGCTATCACTTGAGACATGCTTAAAATCATAAAAGAAACTTGTCTCAAGCTTTATAAACAACAAAATTGAGCATAAACAGTATTGACCAAAGCAGACCAGATCAGAATACTTGGAGTATATATGAGAAAAAGAGCTTCAGACTAGATCTCTCTACTGATTTACTGATTTATATTCATATGTGTGTGTGTAAGGACCACTGGCTTAGAACCAAAGCTCAAGAAAAGAAAGAAAAATACAATAGAGTTTACCATTTTAGGTTACAGATGAATACAACACAAAACAACTATTCTATCAAGGATACAAAAGGAAAATGTGATAGGTTTGGAATTGGTTATAAGAGGAGGGATAAGAGGTATAACTGAATATGACAGTTATAACCTCTTGTAAATGTTTCTTTTTTTTCATATAAACTGGCTATTATAAGTAGTCACTGTGGTGGGAGGGAAACGAGGTTGTTGATATTTCCTAGGAAGTAATAGGTTGTATAACCAAATGATTGTTGATAAACGAGGTTGTTGATTATTCTGATCAGATTGTATAATCAAATGTTTGACGAAAGATAAATTAAACCAGAAACTAGGATAATATTGGGTCGTTTTCTCATTTTAATTGTTGAACAATCAGATAAATCTGGAATGAGACAGTCAAAACACAAAATGAGAGATGTCAAGAAAGAGTAAGAAGAAATAATAATACACAATAAGCAAAACATCAATAGTTGAGAGTGTTTTACAAAACAGGTTAAATCTTAACAACAAAAAGTAAACCATACAGCCACCTTCAAAACTAATTATCAAAATTATCAAACTTATTATAGCTAATGCTATAAAAACAAACTTGAATTAACAACCCTCAAATTGACCAAAGTCAAATTTTCATGCAGTTCCTTCGTATTACCACACATGAAAGATCATATAAAATCCTTGTACCCTATGAAGTGAACACACAATGAAAGCACAAACTTTGCAAGTGTTTGCTCTACCTAGTGTGCATGCGTGCATGAAGTCCTTGAAGGTAAAATCTTCAAAACTCACATCGAAAGATTCAAAAACCTGAATTAGGAGGACAAATTCAATATAATCAGTCTCCAAAACAGCAAACTTAATTTATTTAGCCACTCATATGAGAATAATACTTTGACCCGAACACCTATTGCATTGTAAAAGAAAACAATAAAGTTATTTAATCTGACAGATAAAAGCTTTTGAGTTTCTATTGATAAAAGTACTCACTTCATTATCTCATGACTTCTCATAAACCAAAAGAAGCTAATGTTCTTCTGTATAGTTTTTGGGATTTTAATTCCCCTCTATTTTGTAACAAGGTTTCTTGTCCTATAACATTTTCTCCAAAGCAAAATATGTTTTGCTTTATCCCAAGATAGATGATAATAATAATAAATAAAAAATAAAAAATGGAGTCAACTGCATACTTAAAATTAAAAATGAAATGACATACTAACCTAGGTAAAAATATGTTTTATTTCCAACAAATGGCAGAAACCTAGTGTTGCAAACACAATAGCCTAAAATTTCTAACAATAATAGATTGAGTCACAACTTAAACATTTAAAAGTAGATAATGATAAAAAGTACTAACACGCTTGATTGTCAAAAAATCCTTTTCAATTTGAGATTTATGGTCAATAGTTTCTTGATAAACTGAACTTGGATGAATCAACTCCAACTCACTTTCATTCCAAAATACCTGGTCAAAACAAAAAGGCTCAAAAATCAACCCACAGTAAGTAAAGGCCTTTATGACTATTCTCCAAATCTAAAAACTGTATACAAAGTAGGTATTAACTATTTCAAAAGAATAATTGCGGAAACAAACTAATAGTAAGAACTATTTCAAACCCTAAAATTGGTACATGAGCAAAGTGGCCTTTAATTCCAGAAAAGAGAAATAGATTCTACAGAAATACCATAAATTAGAAGAGACTTTTTTTCATAAAACTTACTGTATTGTGTTGCTCCCCTTGCTGTGGAAGATGGCTGATATAAGGATACCATTCAGAACCCTATCATTCAGACAAAGATGTTATAGATTTAGTTTGCTCTAATAAGCTAACTATGTCACAAGTCTCAAAGAATAAATTGGTTAGCTGGCTTCTATAGATTTTCTCTTTAACACATTGTTTTTCAGTTTCATAGCTTCTATAGAATCCTGACCAACTTCTTAAAAAAAATCTTAAACACAACACTTGCCATCAGATAAGATGCTTCAGTTACATATCACATAAAAAGCCAGAATCTGACATCATATATTATATTTACAAAAGAAGAAAATCATATCAAACCAAAGTAACAAGACAAACCAAAACCAACCTTAAACACTTACAGATTCAATATGCCCAGTCAATGAGTATACTAAGCTTTTGTCAAATGCATTCCAAACACAAATTCTGCATCTGCAAGAATATCATGCAACCAGATAAAATAATAATCTTCTAGCTTCAAATCATGAAACAAGATTACAACGGCTACAACATTATTATCCTCACACTTGCACAAGAGTTGTATGATAACAAGAATAATGCTTAAGTAATTAAGGGTTTGCTTAGTAAAGAAAATTATTTTACATTTTCATCACTTGTCCTATTACTTATAACAAAAGAAGCTACTTGTTTTCAAACATTTGCACGTTAAAGGATGAAAACACCGAAATGTTGTTTCACTCTTTCCCTTCAAATCAAATATCTAAACACAAAATAACTTCAAAACAATGTCACAGTTATCAAATCTTTTAATAACCACTTATTTCAGGATGCAGAGGTAAACACATAAATGGAATACACACTTTCATGCATTTTTCGACCTCCTCAACACAAAAACTCATCTCCATCAACATCCCATATCCCGTCCCCTCCCTGAACACCCATTTTCAATAACACTCAAGGTTTAACACAAACCTAAATCTAAACAATTGAAACTTACAAGGTGTAGAAGAGAATGCCAGCTCTAGCTTATATCTTCCACATCGACGAAACCAACCTACGTTTCCTTAATCACAATTTCAAACCTCCAAACAACGACAACCAAAAATAGGTCAATGTGACAACAACTAGAGCAAAAGGAAAAAAATTAACCTCAAAGCTTCAACTACTCACCGGGATTCGAGGATGACGACAACTACGGTTCGACTGAGGGAAAACGATGCCTGCAATGCCACACTACGGTTCGGAGAACGAATGTCAAGTTACCGTTTCAGTGAAAGCGATTTCGGAGAACGAATGCCAACTACGTTCGAGAAGGATTGTGAGCTCAAGACTAACAGAGTTGCAATCGGACACGGAGAATGAGTGGAGGGAAGAAGACAGTGCAGGGAGAATGTTAGGGATGCATAATGAGAAGAGTAAGGGGAAAAAGGTTAGGGTTGGAGAGTGAGAAGCATCGAAAGTAAGAAAGAATCGAGACTGAGAAGACTCTAAGAACAGTGCACGTGCTAATTTTTTTAATTACATACCGATATTACAGAGGGATAATCCTTATATAAAATTTTCCCCCAATTACATACGGAAAATCCGTATGTATTGCCATTATTCACATCCGTATAAAAATTCCGTATGTAAAATTCACATTATATACGGATAAAAATCCGTATATAAAATTCCGTATATAAATACCATTTTTCTAGTAGTGGTTCCATATCTATGATTTTCTATTTCCACCTCAAATCTTCCATCAAGGAATTATGTCGTTTTTGGAAATGCAAGGTAAATTATATCCTCATCTGGTTTGAGGTTTCTATTTGAACTTGAAGGTGCGTGATAGGATCTACTCCACAAGGGTAAAAGGATTAGATATTATATTGTATGAGGACATCTGTGGCTAAGGTAGAACTACATAAGGATGGTGTAATGCTCTCTCGGGGCCTTAAAGGATTCAATAAGATTATGGTCTTTCGTTCCTTTTTGAAGGATCCCGAGTTGCTTATCAATAAGAATAAGTTGCTTGTTGGGATCTTAAGAAGTATGTGAAAAACACTAGAAGGGGGGAGTGTTAATGGAAAAATTCTTTTCGCAACCCTTCTGATATAGCACTTTATAAAGCTTTATGATTTTCTTTGATTATATCAAGAAGTACTTTTTTCGTGTTATTTAGAATGTACACAGATGACTTTATAAGGCTTTCCTTTGTTTAATAATAATCATTTAACTTGGGAGGTTCGCGCATTTATAAATAAAAACTCAACTACAGGTTTTGCAAGAGAGGCGTTTAGGCAAGGAGGAAGTAATTGCACAAATATTTTATACTAGTTAACTCCCGTCCAGTCTCCTTTGTAAAGGGTTCCACTATAATCTTCACAAGATTACACTGAGTATTCACACCACTCCTAGGTTCCATAGTCAGCGAGTAACCTTCTGTTACTTTAAACTTGGATGAGTATTCTTACCAGTCTTAGTCTCCACGGTCAGCGAATAACCACCTGTTACCCTATGTTAAAACAAAAATCGTCTATGCACCCAAACTTTCTCATGTTTTGAAGTTTAATCAAATAACATTAAAACGAGATAATAATAATATGAAAACAACGTAGGGTGAGAAACCTAGAACCAAAATCCTCAAACATAGAAAACCTACACAAAGAATTAGAACTAGAATCCACATCATAGAAAAGCTTAGGAAAGCACTTAGGACCTTAGATAATAGAAAAACATCTAGGCTAAAACACCCAGACGCATGGCTAAACATTATTGTTCCTAAAGCGTCCAAGAGACTTGAAGTAAAACACTTACTGCTTATCACTCCTAAAAGAGGTATTTAGAACAATTGAGACAATGTCTCTGACAAAACACTTTAAAAGACTTTAATTATTAAAATATAAAAAGAAAGCTTTACTAAACTAAATTATATCTATCTAAAAAGAGACAAAACCAAAAGAAGAGTTTACATGACTAAATGATACCATAAGCTTAAAACAATACTCCGTCCAAAGATGAAGTCTGCATACAATACTTGGTATCTTCAGAAAAGAACTTAATTGCAAAAAGCTACCTAATGATAGAAAATCAAAAAGACTTTTGTTGTTTTGAGTAAGCATTAAATGACATTAAATGCTCAACGTTCAAAAACAAAAAAAGTGATAAGAAAAGACATATTTGTTGCATGCACAATTTACTCTATTCTTTGCATATTAGTTATTATACATGCATCCACAAAGCTATAAATCAAATATCAAAAGTGAACGTTAGAGACAAAGGAGATATTCAAAGAATGTTCTTCACTTGAAGTCATACCTAAAAGGAACGTACAACCTACTTCAAGCAAAATACTGAAAAAGCATGCCTGCTCTCACAAGACTTACCTAACGGTTGTTGTACAACAAAGAAAGAGAAAGCACGAGTATCAAGGATAAAAGCTCAGTCTAACGGACAATTATTCATGAAGCCTTTAAACAGAACAACTTTCAAAAAGAAATTCAAGAGGATAGCCAAGTGAGAAGCTTACAACAAAACATCTATCTAATAAGCACTCAAGACAAAACAAAAGCAAAAAGCTAAAAAAGAGTACATTTGAGCTGAAGAAGAGAAAAAGAGGAAAGAAATCCTCTAAACTTCACAACTCTAAAATTGGTGATCATGTTGGTATTCACCGAACCATTGATAGAATCAGGGCCCAATTTTATTGGCACAAAATGGAAGAAGATATTAGAAGATTTGTCCAAGAATGTGTTATTTGCTAACTGGCCAAAGTAACTTAATCCTTACTAGCGTGATTACTTCAACCACTCCCCATTCCCAATCTGATTTGGGAGGATATTGCTTTGGATTTCAGCATCTCATTGCCTTTAGCTCGTGGATGATCTAATATTATGGTGGTAGTTAATAAACTATCAAAACTTACTCATTTTATACCATTAAAGCTTGGATTCAATAGCAAAATAATGTTTGGAGCTTTTATTCAGAACATTGTTAAACTATATGGATTTCCAGAAGCTACTGTATCAGATTGAGATAAGGTGTTTATGAGCAATTTTTGAAGGAAACTATCTAAAAACGCAGGGCATGAATATGGGAATGACTTCAGCCTACCATCCACAATTAGATGGTTGAATACAGAATTTAAACAAAACCTTGGAGATGTATTTAAGATGGTTTATATTTGATCATCCAAAAGATTGTCTAGACAGGCTACCATGGGCTCAGTATAGGTACAACTCTTCCTTCCATCACAACATCGCCAAGTCTACTTATTAGCAAGTTTATGGAGAATTACCTCCATCTGTATTTTGCTATGAACACTGTTAGGAGTACCAAGGGGGAGGTTTTTGACCGGGGAGTCAATGAGCAATGAGATGTGAGTCAAACCTTATAAGAGATTGACACCACTCTTTACCCAAAACCTTAAGGCAATGAGTTAATGGGTCTTCCCACTTATAAACCACTCTACTTTCTCATTTCTCTCCAATGTGGGACTTAGACTCACACTTGGATTCCCAACAATCTCCCCCTCAAGGGTGAGTCATTGATACACTCCCTCTAGAGCTCCCCCTTCAGCGGAAGCATCCCCTTCAATCACGAGTTGCCCTCTATACCGCCGTTCATCTTAACGGGTCTCGCTTTCCTGGAACCCTTGCCAGGAAGACTTTCGATATAGGGATCATTACCCTCGTCTGAGCCTTGGTCACCAAGGCCAACCATCGGCTCTGATACCACTGTTAGGAGTACCAAGGGGGAGGTTTTTGACCGGGGAGTCAATGAGCAATGAGATGTGAGTCCAACCTTATAAGAGATTGACACCACTCTTTACCCAAAACCTTAAGGCAATGAGTTAATGGGTCTTCCCACTTATAAACCACTCTACTTTCTCATTTCTTTCCAATGTGGGACTTAGACTCACACTTGGATTCCCAACAAACACAATGACAAAGATCCACCTGATCTTAGAGAGTGCTTGAAAGTTTGAGATGCACTTTTAACTAAGTTAAAGACCAAATTGCAGTAATATCAAAATTATATGAAGTTATAGGTTAATAAGAAAAAAAGGGGTGCTCAATTGAATATGGGGATTTGGTATTGGTTAAATTACAATCATATAAACAACATTTAGTGGTCTTAAGAAAGAATAAAAATTGAGTTTAAGGTTTGTTGGCCCTTTGAGATTGTCGAGAAGATTGAAAGTGTAGCATATAAACTATTATTACCAAAGATAGTAAAAATACATCCAATATTTGCTATATCATTTTGAAGGAGTTCAAGGGTGATCCTACTCGACAATATTTTCCTCTATAGTTGACAACTAATGAGTTTGGTCCAGTAATGTGGTCATATAATATTTTGGATACCTGGTACAAAAAATTTTGGAAGTCTTGGTGCAATATGATTCATTGTTAGAAGCTGATAATTCGTGAGAGCAAATTAAATAGATGAAAATAGTTTATACACAATTCAACCTTGAGGATAAGGTTGCTCTCATAGAGGAGAAGTAATGAAAAAAACAAAAGAGTTGCTGCTATTATAGAGGGAGAGTTTAGTTGAAGGTAGTGGTCACTTGTCCAAAGAAGAAAATGAGAATGGACGACTGATAACGGTTGATTTCACCATTATTTGTGATTCAATTTTGATACTAAATGAGCCTTTTTTGACTTAGAAACTTGCTTAAACTCTTGTTTTTAGTTAAGTTGTGAATAAAGAGAGTTAAGGTTAGAACTTATGATTTTTATCACTAAATTGCTTTGATCTTGTAGGAAATTGGAATGATTTGGAAGAGGAGTTAAAGTACTAAGGAGTTGGAATCCAGAAAGAACAGAAAAAACACCAGAAAAGAAGGCTACAGAAGGTCGCATGACGCTTGGTTGCCCCTTTCTGGGGCCCTCAATGCAGGATGTCTCGTATGGGCGCTTGACTGCCCTTTTCTAGAGCCCTCAGCACAGGATGCCTCGTACCAACGCTTGGGCGCCCTTCCTAGGGCGCTGAGCGCCATCCTCCTTGTGTCGCACACCGCTTGATTGCCTGTTTTAGGACCCTCAGCGCCACTCCTCTCGTACCAGCACTTGGCTGCCCTAAGTAGGGGCGCTGAGCGCCAGCGTGTTGGGCTTCGACTCTGTTTTTTGTTCTATTTAAGGATTTGTTCGTCTTAGGGTTTGTATCTTTGGGAAGTAAAGACGTAGAAACACACTTTTTCACTCTCTAGAGGCAGAATTGGATGCGAGAGCTCGCCTCTTTAGTTTCTAGGGTTTTTCTATCACTTTCATTCCATTGTACACCTAGTTTCTCCGTGATTATGGAGAACTAAACTCATTTTTTATTGGGGAAGATGTAACCTTTAAACTCTCATGTATTTGAATTTGTTATAAATTATTATATGCTTCTTTCATTAATTGTTAGGGATTTTCTCCTTTGCTCTATGTTTGTTATGTTTTGATCATTCATGGCATGATTTTATGGTCTTCTTTGTTATTGGGAAATATCTAGAAACCACGATCTGGAGAATTTCTCCCAAAAGAAATATTGCCCAGGGATGGGGATAATAGGTTTGGTTGTCTTAAGCTTTTGTTCATAATGCAAAATTAATTATTAGGGATGCAAGGGATTGTGGTCTGATAATTAAGGATAGACTTTCTTCGTCGAAGGATCGGGTTTTAAGTAATTTAGATAGTGACATTAACAAATGAATGAAGAAGATGAGTTCTTATATGCATGAAAGTAAGGATTGTGAAATCTAAACCCCAACAACATACTCATCTCATATTATCAAAATCATCCATTCACTTTTTGTTTTGCCCAATTGATCAAATTGCATTCATATTTACTTTTTCTGCATTTTTACATTCTAAACCAATGAAATTTTTCTTAAGTCTTAATTAGTTAAGGTATTACATGGCAGTTGATGAATCAATATTTTATTCACTTCACTTAGTTTATTGTACTAGAATTAATTGGGAAATTGTGTTTAATTGTCCGATATTTTTTCGTATTTGCTAATTATGCTTAATTCGATCAGAAATTCTTATTTTAATTAATTTGAATTATCTGAACTAATTATTTGCATTAGTAATTGTAGGGAACATTTTGGAAATACAAATTGGGACATTTGGAAAAACATTCACACACTGTGTTTGGAAGAAGTTGCACTGCATTGATTTATTTTGTGTGTTGAATTGAAAACAAAAATGGAAAAGATGTTTGGCTCATGAAGCTTGAGGAGGTTTCGGTCTTCTTGCTTCTTTGCTGGATGCAAAGTGGTCCACGAAATTAATTGGCAAACCATGTCATCCAAAATCTTGAATTTTAAGAAGTTTTATTTTGGAGAAAAAAAAACAATTACGTTACGGTGCAAGATGGCATAAGTTTTATTTTAATTCACACTTGCAATTATCATGGAATAGCACACGCACTACAAAAATAATATATTTTAGCAGAGGTTATTTACCGGTGGTTTCGGAAACCAAAAAAACTTTCCGGCGGTTTATAACTAAAACCGCCGCTAAAGGTTTTTTAAAATTTTTAGAATAAGTTTTAATCCCTAAATATCTATTCACCCTCTCCGTGCCTTTATCATTTCTCTTATTTTCCTAATTTTTCTCCAAACCAACCCTATTTCCTCGCACATAGTCATTTTCCCCAACCCCTTCCCTGCACCATCTTCGTGTCGTTCTTCTCTTGCTTGGGCTGAGCATTGTGTTCGTCATCGAGGCATCATGGTGTTCTGGCGTGTTCTCCCTGGGAAATTAAACTATAGATTCGTTCATGCGGCTTAGAATCCTTGCGAAAAATCTTTCCGATTCGTTTGTCTCCTATATCTTATCCTCGAAATTTTAATTTTGCTTTCTTCCTTCTTCCATCTGCTGTTGTTTACTACTTTCATATTTGTTTGGTCTCTTTAAAAGTGTGTGTTATTTACTTGTATAATTTTACCTACCTCAACCGCATGCCTTTCCTGCCTTGGCTTCTCTTAGAGATTGGGAGACCATCAAATCCAACGATTCCTTGCTTGGACTCATGTGCAGACAGTTGGAATGGCAGTGGCGAGGGATGCGAAGGAAGGAGAGGAATCCGATGGTCTGAGAGGCGTTCTACTTTTTCGAGGAACAGATCCTCCAAGACACGAAAAGCTCCATAGAAGAAAATGGACTCGTGACATTGAGGAGGAGATAGTTCCTCTCTGCAGGCAAGTTCAACTTCTTCTCCAGTTCTGGAATTTACACACCAGCTAATTACATGAAAAGTGATAAAAAAAATGTATTTGATGCTGGGAGCTTTATTTATTTGTGTTCCTCTAAAAATCAGGTTTTGTGCTTCGCTCTGGATAACAACTCAAATAGATGTAAGCTTTATAGTGATGTAACTCCCTAGTATTTCGTTCAACATAGTAAAAACTAAAATAAAATATTATAAAAACTTCATTTTGGCCAGATCATAATTAGCTCCTAATCTGGGGTCTACAAATTCTTTGACCAGCTTTGCATCCAGAAGTGGTTTGGCCTGATCAAAGCACAACTTGGTTAGTATCTGTCTTTCTAAAGTTATTAGCATATGCAACATATACTTTTGTAATTTGGTCTTCCCTAATTAAGAATCTTAGTTGAAAGTAGTGCAGAAGATTGTTGAGAAGGTGAAGAAGCCAAGGATTTGAGTAGAGAAAGTGAAATATTGGAGGAAAGGGAGGTTGCTAAAAAGCCTGCCAAGATAAAAGAGAGTAAGCTTTCTTAAGAGCATGGTGACAGTAATTTCTGGTCCATGAAACATTTCCCATAACTAAAATATTGATGGAAGATGTTCTGGACCTTTTTTAATTCAAGTAAAATTGTCTTGCTATTTGGAAAACTTAGAAACTAGGCATGTTGCTATATAGTAGAACAATGGTTGAAATTTATGAGAACTTGTCACATACAGGGTTTTTTCTTATCTCTAGATTTTACTTCATTGCTGAAATTGTTGGAAACTGTAACTGAATGACGTTTTATAGGTGGCCAGTCTTCTGTCCTACTCGATGTCAAGCCTTGGGATGATGAGACCGAGATGAAGAAGCTGGGAGAGGTTGTCCGCAGTATTGAGATGCCTGGTTTATTGTGGAGCACTTATGTTCAAAGTTTCATAAACTTTTCTCCCTCAAAGTTTCATAAACTTTTCTCTCATTCATTCTCAAAATTGACTATCCTTTTGCTACTTTCTTTACTTTTTTCCTATAAATTTGTCAAACTCTGCATAACCAGAAGAAGGTCAGAACATAGAACTTCACCAATTTTTTGGTTTAATATGTACTGCATTTGGACTAGATTTGCTGAGATTTCGTCCAGTGATGATTCTGGCGAAAACAGCCCTGACATTTCTGATCACGAAGAGAAAGTGGAAGAAGTTGTGTTCAACTTTAGTTTTCCTTTTGATCACCTGGCCACCTGGAATTTATAAGTTGCTTGCTCTTATATATTTTTATATTATCATTGAGTTTATATTTTATATTCCTTAATTCACAGATACAGAAAGAAACTGTAGTTTTTGACCTTGATAAGGAGGATGATGCACCGGGACATCCACTCAACCAGGAAAATAATGAGTATGTGTCTCAATCTACTTCAGTCAGTGCATCTACTAAAGTTAAGTCCAGTAATCATGGTTCCCTTGTCCAGGCTACTATATCCACATTATTCAAGAAAGTGAATGAAAAGGTAAGCTTTTGAAACTGTTTGAATCAGACCCAGCACTACTAGCTTCGAAGAACAATGTTAAATTGTTTGTTCATCCCTTATTCATTTTATAAGTATATAACATTTGAATGCGTGCATTAGTCCCCCAGTTAATAAAATATATACTCTTGCAGTAAAAGTTGTTTTTAGAGGCTTTAACGTGATCTTGTTTTTATATAAATCTTTGAAAGCTAATGCATATAATAGGTTTATAGTGTAATAGTAATTGGTTATCAGTTGGGTTATTTGGATGCTACTGATAAATATACGTGAATGATTAATTTTTTTATATGATATTTTATTATTTATGAATGATATTATATCAAGTACGTTATATTATATTAGGTAGGTTTTATATACGTATTATATTAAAGAGATTTAAGAAGGATATTTTATTATTTATTGTTAAAGATATTATATTATGTAGGTTATAAACGTATTATATTAGATATATACGTTTGATATTTTATAGTTATGAAAGAGATTTTATTAGGTGAATTTATGAATGTTATTTTATTAAGTGGTGCAGACATGTTAACGTAACAAATGCTTTTTTTAGTAAGTTTTACTTGAATTTGAATTGTTACGTGGTTTCCTTTTGTCCTTTTCTTTCTGTAACGTCAGAGTATTAATGGGAAATAAAGTGCGAATTAATGGGAAATAAAGTGTGTTTAGGTGTAGTAATTGTTAGGTGTAGTATTACACAATTACTTCACACCAGTCCTAAATCAAGAAAATCAAGAAAATCAGAAGGTGAATCGGAAAGGTTTCTTAGTAAAACATGACTACTATTATGTCATTTCACTGATTCTTTATTGTCCCTGAGTCGTTATTTTCTTAGTAAAACTCTCTTCTGTGTTGTTATTTTTTAGGTGACATACCTAATGAGGATATTTTGTTTATTTGCATTTTAGAGAGTTTTCTTTTAAAAAATAATGATAATCTTTTAGTTTTTTTTTTATAAAAAGGTAAACTGGAGTAACTCACCTCTTATTTTAAACTCTTATTTGAAATGTGAGTTGTTTGATTAATGTTCCCAGGTGTGAACCTTTGTCAACATATCCTCGCATCTATGATCTGATCCCTGCAACAAACATCAAATCACTTATAAAGGATCCTGCCTCTGCCAAAAACAAGTATTTTCATTCTAAAGTGCTAATTTGAATTCATAGACTTGGCTTTCTTCTACATTTTTTGGGGTCATGATGATGTGATTGAATTTTTGTTTATGAATTTTAAATTTCAATTGATGCTTTCAAATATCTGTTAACATGAATAATTGGATAAAGCGTTAGCAAAAACTTGCTACTACCTTAATTGACGTGTAGCTTGTTAGTTTCATCATAGTTTTGTACCAAAGTCAAGAATGCATGTGTATACAGTCATGGTTTTACTACTTAAACAAAAGATTATAGTCAAATGTAGTTCTAAGTTGCAGATACTAACAAAAAAAGTGAGAATATTTGTCATATTGTATCATCCTTGCAAACACAACTGTTCACATAAGTTATGAACTCACTCTGATTGCTTCATGATTTCATTGCAGATGTAACCTTATTGAGTTGACGGTGGAATTGGATCGAATTTTACTCCTAGAAGGAACTGTGGTGGTGAGGGATACCCCTGAGGTAATTGAAAGAGTAGTTCGTGTTGCACATGAAATAAAGTGGAAGCCCTCTATATAATAAAGAACTTGAATCACACGACAGGGAAAACATTCTAAATGCAACCAAGACCCTTGGAGGCTCTATTGCTCATCCCACTAACATAGTTGCGTAGTTTAGGTAAAATTTCATTCTCACCGTTTCGGTGGATGAGGATTTTAAGGTTACATACTCATTTTGTTTCCAACTACTATTGCATTTTTTAAGATATATAGTTTTAGGTACAAATAATGTATTAAATCTTATTATACAATTTAACCTATGAAATGAATTTTTTGTTTGTTCAATTGAATCTGTTTGTTATGAGCGTATAATGATTATAGATTGATTGAATGTCATAATACAGAAAAATAAATTGAATGAATATAAATATATAATTTAAAAAAAAATGATTTTCCAGCGGTTTTGGAAAACCCCAGGTAACTATCGGTGTTTCGTGAAAACCCTTGTAAGTACTGGCGGTTTTGGAAACCTCAATAATTACCGACGGTTTTTGTGAAAACCCCTGCTAGTATCGACGGTTTTTGTGAAAACCCTTGCTAGTACCGGCGGTTTTTTTGAAAACCCCTGCTAGTACTGGCGGTTTTTGAAAACCGTCGGTAATTGTGACGCTGCTTTTCCCGGTGGTTATTTTAACCGCAGGAAACATATTTAGGGGGGGTTAAAACCCCCGGTAACGTAGAAAAAAACCCCTGCTAAAATTAGACATTTTTGTAGTGACGGACACATGGGATCCCTTGCTCAGTTTTGCACGTCCAATTGATTGAAGAAAATTATTCAAGATTGCTAAAGGAGAAAGGGAAATCATGGGGCCACCACTCACGGTTTTATTGAAATGCATTTAGTTGATGGCTTGGCGAAACTCATGCGGTCCAAATTCAAAATGTAGCATGCATATGGACAAAAGTGGGGGCTGCCACGAGGAAATATTATTCTAAAATCATAAAGGATGACACATGAGGGGCGACGTTGAAGGAAGGAAGTTCACTTATTTGGAGATACTAAGTCTAGAGAAAAGATGTTGGCCACAAAAGAATATTTTATTCTAGTTTGAAGTGGTACACACATGAAAGGGGCCACATGTTGAAGATTCACGAGAATGAGAGCCACCGTTTTTACTGATGTTTCGTCTAACAGCTCACGGGTTCTCTCCTCTGGGAATTAGTTTTCTTTCTTGCAAAAGAGACCCACACGTCCATGGAAAGCTGCATTCACGACTGACACACGGTGCTTGAGTTAGCAAAATGAAGCAACATCCAGTAACCAAAGAAGTACACCAACAGCTGGTCCAGCAGAATAGATGCTTCACGGTCCATGCAAAGAGAAGCAGTAGGACACGGTGGCTGCAGCAAGAAGAGGGGAGCTGCACCTTCACGTCTTCTTTCTTTGAGAGGATAAGCAAGGAAGCCCACGGCTGGAAGCTAAGAAAGATACACGTCCAGTAGAGCACACGGTCTAGCAGAGAGGAGCTGCACGGCTTGATTCATTCACTGTGACAGTAGAAGCATTCACGTTGGTCCGGAAGCAAGCAGCTGAAGAGAGGAAGATCACGGCCCTACACCAGCATCCAGTGGCTGTGACGGAAATGAGAAATTGGAGAAGAAGCATGGCTGTCGCATGATAAAGGACTCACGGCAGCAAGCAAGAGTTGCAGCATCACAGGCTGATTAGCGGGTCGCACCGCACACAAAAGTTGATTGCACGAAATTAATGCAGTATATTTTACTAGGAAGTGACTCCTAGGTTGTCTCTCAATACCAATTATGTGCGGTTCAGTTTTAGATCTTTACACCAAAAGGGGGTTGTTTTGAAGGTTTTGTTTGCGCGAAAAATTAAATTAAAACGGTAAACATTAAACACTTAAATAAAAACATCTGTAAAAGTCAATCGTAAAAACAAGCTGTAAAAAAAAAATAAAATCAAAACAGTAAAAACGAAATTTGACTTTTGTAAACATCACAAGAAATTGTAAATCACAAGGTGTGACATCCCAAAAATACAGTCATAAACCATAAAATTAGAAAATCACTTTTAATAATAATTCAGTACAGTTTTCCAAAAACAAACCGAACGAACGCTCAAGGACGAACGTCCTCGAGTGCAGTATTACAACATTAAAGTAACGAACGCGTAAAGTCGCACGTCTTTACATAAGAGTTACAAATTAAGGACGAACGTAAGCGGAAACTGACCGAACGGTTTACACATGAAAATACCGAACGGTCGAACAGCCAAAATAAAATCATAAGTTGGTCGAACGACCACTCTGCCACAAACCTACACTACTAGCCGAGCATCTCACTGCTCGGTCTTCACTTCAACTTCAACCAGATTCTCTTCATTCAGCGCCTCTTCCAAACGCTCGTCTCCCTCTGCTCACATCCACACGGATGATCATTGCAACGACAAGACGAACGTACAAAACGAGACAACACAAGGAAAACGCAGGGTAAGCTTATGTAATTTAACTCATGCATCAACATACTAATTCAAGTAAACAATTCAACATACATGCACATTTCAACGCACGCTTAACATAAAACTCAATACACGACTGACCGTCCGGACTTTATGAATTCCCGTGTAGCTACGACGTTCGTGCACCCAGGTGGATTAGCTGGAATTCTCATCAGCTGCCACCCGAGGTTAGTCCGCTCCGTCCAAAGTACAATTATGGACTAGGACCTCCTGCTGTTCCCACACATGACATACTCCCCTCTACTTGAGGACGAGCACTCACGGAACATCAGGATGAATCGCCTGCTAAGTCTGACCACGGTCATACTTTACAAATTCTCATAATCATCCAAGAGTCGTTCCTCCCCGGAACGCTCGTTCAACATTTATACTTTCATTTCATCTCATATACTGTTCATCATTCACTATTCATCATTCCATAATCATTTTCATCATTCATAGGGAAACCATAAAAAACGAACGTTTTGTCCCCAATAAGACCGAGGACAAACGCTGTGAACGAGACCCAAAAGACGCTCGTTCGAATCAGAGTACGAACGGCAGAGTTACAGTTACGTTCGGGAATGGCCGAGTAATATCCTATTCATTTGGAAGAACGACATTTACTCTGAGAATCAGTTGAATGAACTGACGCTCGTGAATTTCAAACCAATACTCCAAGAAATAATTTAAGTATAGAGGCCCTAGGCCGGATACATCAACACGAATATTTCAAGACTTCCAAGAAACGTTTTTATAGAAATTATCATTTTGAACCCATTGCCAGTCAATGACCGAACGTGGCAAATCTGAAGTTGGACGTACGCTATTTCAATAACACTAATTTTCTAAGGATGAATACGAGCGCTCAGTATAAGACCGAACACCATTTAGAGCGAACGCTCAGTAATAGACCGAGTACCATTAAGAGCGAGCGCTCAGTATGAGACCGAGCACCCTTTAGAACGAGCGCTCAGTATAAAACCGAACACCATTTAGGACGTGCGCTCAGTTTAAGATCGAGCACCATTTAGAACGAACGCTCAAATAAGGTATCACAATACGAGGACGCTCGTCCTCAGCCAGAATTCTATCCGAATGACAAAGTCAGCATTTCAGCTATATTACAAGGGAAAACCGAACGGTCAATGACCGTTAAGTAACGAACGCGTATTATCATGGGAAGTAAAAGAATGGAATTTATCAAAGAATACTCAGATACAACAGTGCTTGGCCGAACGCTCAAGCATAGTATTTTAACACGAGGATGCTCGTCCTCACCACAGTTCTATTCGGATGACAGGAGTAACATTTCAACTACGTTACAAGAGAAAAACCGAACGGTCAATGACCGTTCAGTACGAACGTACGTTTTCATAGGGAAATTCTTACAAAATCCATTTTCATTTCCAGTTCATTTCTCATCATACAGTTTCATAATTCCATTCATTCATGTCATGGTACATTTCACAATCCTCATATAATCCATATCATCCAAATCTCATGTATTTCATACATCATACGTAAACTTAGTCATATTTCATTTTCACTTAGTAAACAACGAACGTTCATGCAACTCAATCACAGCAACATCATGCATTATTTTCATACAGTCAAATAACGAACGTTCACACAATCATACATCAAATCAGTTAAATTAAATAAGCTTCCCTTACCTGGAAATGACCGAACGTCCACAGACGCACAAATACACTTTTCCACTACAGGTCCTCTGCTCGTCAACGCTCGTTAATCCAAACTACAACGAACGAGCCTCGACACCAAATTAGATCTATTCATTTCTAAGAAGGATGACGAACGTACGAACTCAGAACTGAGTTCGCATGCATGGAAAACGAACGATAGCATGAAGGGAAGGACTTACCAGCTCAGTCTTCACGAACCGAATGGTTCTTCTGGAGTCCTTGACGCCGTGCGTCCTTCAACGGTGCCGGAATACAGAATGGAGGGGATTATACGGGTGTTTCTTAGAGAGAAGGTGCAGAGAATGTAGAGAGAAGGAGGAGAGAATTGAATTCTCAGAAACGAAAATGGTGGAGCGTGAGGAGGGTGGAGAATACACTAGTAAAAAAACTGGTTTTAAACTCGCGTTATAGGCACCGGTTTAGGTGAAACCGAAGCCTATTAAAATACGGTGGCATTTTTGTAGTTTAAGCAAACTTATATGTCTCGGTTCAAAATCAACCGAAGCATATAAGTCATATTACCTCAGTTAAAGCATCGACCGAAGCCTAAAAACCCACATGTCCCAACAGAACCAGTACGAAATAGTGTTTATGCCTCGGTTTAAACGGAAACCGAGGTATATAGTGATTTTATATTTTTTTTTTTTTTGAGGACTATATGCCTCGGTCAGGACTAGAACCGAGACCTATGCATGTATTCTTTCGGGCAGAGAGAACCGAGTCATATTTGCAGCACACACTTAAGCAAAAAAACGTAAACTTTAATTTCGTTCTTCCTCCTCAGATCTGCAACCCACCCTCGCTCTCTCGCTCTCCCTCCTCCAGATCTGCAACCCACCCTCGCTCCCTCGCTCTCCCTCCTCCAGATCTGCAACCCACCCTCGCTCCCTCGCTCTCCCTCCTCCAGATCTGCAACCCACCCTCGCTCCCTCGCTCTTCCTCCTCCAGATCTGCAACCCACCCTCGCTCCCTCGCTCTCCCTCCTTTCGTTCTTCCTCCAGATCTGACTCCCTCCCTCCCACTCCCTCCATCGCTTTCTCGCGTCGTCCAGCTCGTTCTCGTCCAGTCTCGTTCTCGACCATTCCGGCAGCTCGTTCTCGTCCAGTCATCCTCTGCTCCGAGTGCGACAACGACCCCAACGTCCTTGAGTCTAGATCCCGTCGCGACGACGACACCCACACAGCCAGCACAGCCGCGAGATCGGTGGTTTCCGGCGAGAGAGAAAGGATGGTGGACGCGGGGATGACGAGGACGCGGCGGCAGCGACAATTTCTCGATCTCCCTCACCATCTCTGTTTTCTCTCCTACCGTTTGAGTTTCTGTGATTTGATCTTCGTTTCTCCGATTTTTGAGTTTCTGGGTTCTGTGTGCAGGTTGGGGTGGAGAAGATTGAATCATGGAGGCACGATTTGAGTTTTGGGTTGCTGTTATGGTGATTCTGGATTGTTGTTTTGGGTTGTAGGTTGTTGTTCTGGGTTATGGGTTGCGCTTCTGGGTTCTGCAGTTGCATTTTTTTAATTTCGGTCACCAAATCCTCCTTCCTCCTGCTTGAACTGAACTGCTTGAACTGAACTGGGTTACTTAAATTAAAAAAAAAAAGGGTTACGACCTCGGTTATCCTAAAGTTCGGGACATAATCTTACCACTTTTGTCTCGGTTCATGACCGAGGCATAAAATCTATACTTTTTTAACTCGTCTGATTATGCACCGGTTGCAGAACCGGTGCCTATAACCAATTTTAACCGGTGCTATATCCTACTCCTGTACTAGTGATATTTCAGAAATTCCCAGCTTCTGCTTTCCACTTCCGCCAGCGCACGTTCCACTCTGCCAGCGCACGTCCCACTCTGCCAGCACACTCCACTAGGCTTCTGACAACCCATGTCGGACGGTCGTCCACTCTGAGGCCGCCACGTGTTTTCCGCTACCGCCGAATGCACGTTCACACCTTGGCAGCCATGCTGGACGTCCACTCAGCGGTCGCCACGTGGTTTCCACTTCCGATTCCTGACTCAGCTCCACATGCGACAGCTGGCGTTCGTTAGTGGGCGTCCGACTCTGCTGTCGCCCATGTGCGTCGCTGAGGTGGCGCGCTCGTCGCTCGCCACGTGGACTCCACCAACGCTCGTTTTTTTTTTTTTAAGGCATTACACAAGGGCAGTAAAAATAAGCAGAGAAACGTAAATCGCAGTTTTGAAAACTTAAATTGGAAATGAAATTTTTGACAGAATTAAACTTCACAATTGGAAACATATTGAAACTTGATGAAATGAGTTGAGCAAAAACGTGAAATACAACAAATTGCAGTAAATTGGAAAATGGCAGTAATGGGATTAAAGATTTGAACTTGAAAACAGAATTGTAATTGGCGTAGATGAAAGTGAAAATTCAACAACATTAACTGAAAAACGCAGACTGGAAAATTAAGATTCAGTACATCATGAAGCTGGAAAATGAAAATAAACCCAAAACATCCCCAAGGGGGAGGGGGAAAAATGACTCCAGAACACGTCCTACACTACTCCTACGCTACTCTGGAATTTTTGACTACTACCTACTCAACAATGAAATGTCATCTAATAAATTAAAAGAATCAAAAGGTTTGCTACTGGAAAATGAAATAACCGAAAACTTCCCATTCCAGCCATGACACCACTTCTCTTTTCTAATTAAAACAAAACACAAGAGGTACTAGAATAGAAAGAACCGTGAACATCTCCATTAATTTACCTTTTTGCTTTGCTTCTTTTCACTCAACAACATCAAAATAAAGCATGAAACAATATTTCATTCCCCACACTTAAAACAGCCGTGAAGATTCATACATAAACAACAAAAACATTCAACCAAAAGTGCATCAAAGAAAGCTAAAATGAACGAAGGAATACACTCTTGAATAAACCGTGACCTTTCACCATAAATCAAAAGAAGGAAAAACACTTCCAAAATGAAATTACAAAGTTTTTAAAATTACAACAACTTGCACAATATTATACAAATTACAGTTCATAAAATACCAAGATGAATGTAACAGCAGACACTACAAAAAAAATATTATTTAATGGAGGTTATTTTGTGGAGGTTATAAAAACCCTCCATAAATAAACATTATTTAAAATTATTACAATGAGTTGTCTGATTGCTAGTAATTGTAGGGGTTTTAGTTTTTCTTTTAAGAGGTTTATAACCTCCTTAATTAAAAATTTAAACTTTCCCACTTAACATCATATTTTCCAAAAAAATTCCCCCTTTTTTTTCCTTTTTCCTAAAACCTAAGCGGGAGTTTAACTTATTCACCAAATCCTTGCTCCCAACTTTCATCTGACTCTTGCTCCAAAATATCTCTTCCTATTTCCCCCCAAATCTCAATCCCTAATTTTCACTTTAGTTTCTTCCAAAGTTTAGCAACTTTCCTTCCACTCATAGCAACTCATATTTTGTTCTGTGTAGTCGTCGTCTAGGTTGAGCAAAGTGTGGTCGCCGGCCAGGTTCAGCAAAGTGTGGTTGTCAAGCCAGGTGCGGAAGCCAGCTCACGGACAGGTTTAATTCTTCAACCTAGTATTTTTTTGAACCCTCTTTTTTCCCCGACATCGATGATGTACTAGAAGGTTCTTGCTTTCAATTTATAGACATTCCTTTTGATTTGAAATTGTTGTTGATAATTGTCTGGTGTGTGCTCTATTCGGTCAATGAAAGGAAAATTTTTAAAGAGTTGTTTTAAGTAGATGAATGAATCATTTTAGGGATTATTCTCTAACAAAATTTATATATTGTTTAGGGTTAATATACGTCTGAATTGGAAATTAACTATTGATCATTTGTTTGGTTGGCTAGTGACTTTGTTTTGATGTTATATGCAATGGGAAAATAAATAAGTATGTTTAGTGCTATCAAATTAATAAGTATGAACGTACCTGTGCTGATCATTCAGTTGTTCAATCTTGCCAGCCATTAAAGGTATAATTGTGATTTTAATTTTTAACAGAGTTGTTGACTGCATTTGTAAATATAGATGTTTTCTTCCTTTTGTTGTCCAACACGTCTTTCACCATCATGGACAACATGGCAGCCTGTGAGGACAATTGTCCTGTTCCCTTATCTAATTACAACTTTGATCAAACTCCCTTTACCTACAGTTCATAAAATTGGAATCTCTCTTTCTTTTATAATTGTTCCAGAGAACCATTGTTTTTTATTTATATTTATTTGCTATTTGAAAATTTTGTGCTTTAAAATTTGGAATCTCTCTTTCTTTTATTATTGTTCCAGAGAACCATTGTTTTTTACTCTATATTTATTTGCTATTTGAAAATTTTGTGCTTTCACTTGGCTTATGATTCGCTAATATAAATTGTAATGCTTGAATTCTTGTGTTGTTGTACTGTGATATAATGTGGTATGTTGTTCATTTAATTGGAGCCATATAATTTTATATTCCTGTTAGGTGCTTTAAGTATGGTGATGATTGTATTGGTTGTTGCCTGGGGGTATTGAAACTTGGTTATTGAAAAAATATAATGGAATAGTAAGGAAAAGTTGGTGTTTTAGTGCATATAAAATTAGTTCTCTTATATTGTTTTAAAAAAAAAATTAGGCATGAATAAGTCTTGGAGCAGTGGCATATTTATGTTGGTCAAAATGATTGAATACATAAGTTGTTGAATCTAACGCATGATACAATAGTTGGTGCAATGTTTATGGATTGTTTTTTAATATATAATTGGTTATTTAGTTTTTTAAGTCAAGGTATGATTCTGGAAAACTATGCATGATATAAAAGAAAAATTGACACTTAAATCTCTTTTTTTAAGTAATAAACTAACTTTTTATAACTTGAAAATCTGTATCTCTTTAATATTTTGATTATTTTGGGATATGAGTTTTTACCCTGTAAACCTATTACTCCAAAGCTTACCACTAATTACAAGTAATGTAATATAAGCTTATAGTTTCAGCTTTTCTCCTAAACCACTTTGTAGGTAGTTCACAGATACAAACGTGCTTATTAATAAGCTGGTGTTACAACTAAGCTGGGGAGGTATTGTGTTATTACTGAGTTATTGAGTTGTTCTAGTATTTGACTGTCATCAAACTTTGGAATCTCACAGTTATCAAGGTTAGTACATTTAATTTCATTTGAAAACATTTTATTTATTAATTCAATCTTTGTTTGTATATTCCATGAATAATTGTGATTTTAATTTTTAAAAGAGTTGTTGACTGCATTTGTAAATATAGATGTTTTCTTCCTTTTGTGGTCCAACATGTCTTTCACCATCATGGACTACATGGCAGCCTGTGAGGACAATTGTCCTGTTCCCTTATCTAATTACAACTTTGATCAAACTCCCTTTACCTACAGTTCATAAAATTGGAATCTCTCTTTCTTTTATAATTGTTCCAGATAACCATTGTTTTTTATTTATATTTATTTGCTATTTGAAAATTTTGTGCTTTAAAAATTGGAATCTCTCTTTCTTTTATAATTGTTCTAGAGAACCATTGTTTTTTACTGTATATTTATTTGCTATTTGAAAATTTTGTGCTTTCACTTGGCTTATGATTCGCTAATATAAATTGTAATGCTTGAATTCTTGTGTTGTTGGTATGTTGTTCATTTAATTGGAGCCATATAATTTTATATTCCTGTTAGGTGCTTTAAGTATGGTGATGATTGTATTGGTTATTGCCTGGGGGTATTGAAACTTGGTTACTGAAAAAATATATTGGAATAGTGAGGAAAAGTTGGTGTTTTAGTGCATATAAAATTAGTTCTCTTATATGGTTTTAAAAAAAATTAGGCATGAATAAGTCTTGGAGCAGTGGCATATTTATGTTGGTCAAAATGATTGAATACATAAGTTGTTGACACTTACGCATGATACTATAGTTGGTGCAATGTTTATGGATTGTTTTTTAATATATAATTGGTTATTTAGTTTTTTAAGTCAAGGTATAATTCTGGAAAACTATGCATGATATAAAAGAAAAATTGACACTTAAATCTCTTTTTTTAAGTAATAAACTAACTTTTTATAACTTGAAAATCTGTATCTCTTTAATATTTTGATTATTTTGGGATATGAGTTTTTACCCTGTAAACCTATTACTCCAAAGCTTACCACCAATTACAAGCAATGTAATATAAGCTTATAGTTTCAGCTTTTCTCCTAAACCACTTTGTAGGTAGTTCACAGATACAAACGTGCTTATTAATAAGCTGGTGTTACAACTAAGCTGGGGAGGTATTGTGTTATTACTGAGTTACTGAGTTGTTCTACTATTTGACTGCCATCAAACTTTGGAATCTCACAGTTATCAAGGTTAGTACATTTAATTTCATTTGAAAACATTTTATTTATTAATTCAATCTTTGTTTGTATATTCCATGAATATTGTTATCCTTTTGATGTGGTAGTGTATTTCATTTTGTTTAGGAATATTTTTGAATGGATAAATCTTGGATTGCTAAACCTCGAAATACAATTGAATACTCTATTGGTTTAGAAAAATTCTTAAATTTTGCTTTTGAGAATGGGGCTATTGGAGATACAATTCGATGCCCATGTCCCAAATGTGGATTTATGAAATGGCATAATAGAGTCGAAGTTCAAGAGCACTTGATCTTAAAACAATTTCCTAAAAATTATGTTATATGGAATCTTCACGGTGAGAAACAAACAAAAGATATTTCAAGAAATGAAGATGATATACAAGAGACATTTCATTCTGAAAATCCAATGGAAACAATGATAAATGAAGCATTTGGGCATTATAGGCAAGAAGGTACTAATATAGGTTCACAACATGTGGATGTAAACAATGTTCTGAATGAAAGGCCAAGGGAGAATCATAATGAATTTAATGAATTTCTCAATGATGGAAATCAGATCTTATGTGATGGGAGCAAGTACACAAAATTAGAATTTGTAATCAAGTTATATCATATCAAGGTTTTGTGTAGATTAAGTGACAAGGCAATGACTATGATCTTAGATTTGTTAAGAGATGCATTTAGTGAAGCAAAGTTGCCTCTTTCTTTTTATGAGGCTAAGAAAGTCATCAACAAACTGGGTCTTAACTATACCAAAATAGATGCATGTCCGAATGATTGTATGTTATATTTAAGAGATGATGAAAAAGATTTGGACACATGCAAACATTGTGGTACATCTAGATGGAACCCAAAGAAGAAGAAGAAAAAGCAACCTGCTAAAGTTTTACGTTACTTTCCATTGAAACCAAGATTGCAAAGATTGTTTATGTGTTCTAAGACTGCAAAGCATATGAGATGGCATTCTTTAGATAACAAGGATGGGTTTATAAGGCATCCAAGGGATGGTGAGGCATGGAAGACATTTGATTTAATGCATCCAGAATTTTCTTCTGATCCTCGAAATGTTCGCTTAGGCCTTGCTAGTGATGGTTTTAATCCTTTTGGCACTATGAGTTCTACCTATAGTATTTGGCCAGTTTTTTTAATTCCATACAACCTTCCACCCTGGATATGTATGAAGCACACTTCATTGATCCTATCCATGATCATTCCAGGCAAGCAAATGCCTGGAAATAATATCGATGTCTACTTACAACCCCTTGTGGATGAGTTACGTGAGCTATGGAGTGATGGAGTGGACACCTTTGATTCTTCACTGAATGAAACTTTTAGAATGCGAGCTGCTCTTATGTGGACAATTAGTGACTTTCCTGGCTTAGGTATTTTATCTGGTTGGAACACACACACAGGTTTAGCTTGTCCTACTTGTAACTTTGATGCAGAACCTTGTCGTCTTCCTCATAGTAGGAAGTGGTGTTTTATGGGGCATCGTCGCTTTTTAAGTAGAAACCATAGATTTCGATTGAATCGTGTTCGTTTTGATGGAAGCACTGAAGAACGGAATCCACCACTAAAATTATCAGGCTCTGACATTTTTAGGCAAGTGGAAAATATTAATGTCACATTTGGGAGAGGAATTCATTTGGATGGTAGAGGAAAAAGATATAGAGAAGAAGTTAAACAATGGAAAAAAAAAAGCATTTTCTTTGAACTTCCATATTGGGAGTCTAATTTGTTACGCCACAATTTAGATTTTATGCATATTGAAAAAAATGTATTTGACAATATTATGTATACTTTGTTGAATGAAAAGCCTAAATCCAAAGACAATCTTAATGCTAGGAAAGATTTAAAGGAAATGGGTATAAGACAAGATCTTTGGCCACATGATAATGGAAGATATCACCTTGCTTTGTTTTCACTAACTCGTGATACCAAAAAGTTGTTTCTCAAAACTTTGAAAAATGTATTAGTACCGGATGGTTACTCAAGTAACATTTCTAGATGTGTTGATGAGGTGCAACATAAAATATTAGGACTAAAAAGTCACGATTGCCATATTATTATGGAGCAATTACTACCATTGGCAATTCGTAACTTGTTACCAAACCATGTCACTGCAACCTTGGTGGAGTTTTGCTCATTCTTTAAAGTCCTTTGTACTAAAAGCTTAAATCTACAAGAACTTGAAATGCTTCAAGATCGCATTGTGGTTACACTTTGCCACTTAGAGATGTTATTTCCACCATCATTCTTCACAGTTATGGTTCATTTAACTGTCCATCTAGTAGAAGAAGCAAAGCTTGGAGGTCCTGTTCATTATCGATATATGTATCCTATAGAGAGGTAATGCTTAGTACTTTTTGTTTAAGGTATCATATATATATCCAAGTTGTTTAATGTAACTATTTGTCATTATTATAGGGAATTAGGTCATTTAAAGACATTTGTACGAAACAAGGCACAACCAGAAGGTTCTATAGCCGAGGGATACTTAGCTGAAGAGTCTCTTACCTTTTGTTCTAGATACATTGAAGATATAGAGACAAGGTTCAATAGACCTGGACGTGTTTGTGATAACCCAGATGATAATGAGCCTATTGAGTCATCTATATTCCCACAAGCTGGGAGGGCAGTAGGAGGTTCCTCGATGTTTACTTTAACTCAGATGCAAAAACTACAAGCCCATCGATATGTGCTTTTAAATTGTGCCATAGTCACACCGTTTGTTGAGTGAGTAATCTACATTAAGTGTGTGATTTGTATTTAAACAAATTCAACTATATTAGTCATCCTTTTTTATTATATTGGAATAAATTCATGTAGTGAATTTAAAGAACTAATAAAAAGAAGATCAAGAGGAAGGCGACCTTCAACCACTGAGATAGAAACTAGAGTGTTTAAAGAGTTTGTTGATTGGTTTAAACAACGGGTAGGTGATCAAATAGTACACTTTTTGTTGTTTATTATGTTATCTTTCAATTCTGACTAACATAATTTCTTTATTTAGATTATGAATCCAGAAACAGTAAATACAATGTCTATGGACTTGAAGTTTCTAGCACGAGGTCCATTGGATAATGCTAGAAGATTTACTGCATACAACATCAATGGGTTTAAATTTCGAACATTGACTCGAGATGAGGGATTGAGAACACAAAATAGTGGTGTTTTTTTAACATCTAATACATCTTGTGTTTCAAGTAGTGTTGATAGGAACTTAAGGCAAGCAGACTTACCCTATTATGGAAAGTTAGAAGATATCATTGAGCTTAATTATTATGGCCGATTCAAAGTTGTTCTTTTCAAGTGTAAGTGGGTAGATACAACACGAGAGAGAGGATATAGAAAGGATCAATGGAATTTTAATTGTGTTAACTTTGATAGACTTATTCATATTGGAGACCGTGAAGAACATGAACCTTATATTGAGGCATCTCAAGCACAAATGGTATATTATGTTGATGATGTTGTTAATAAAGGGTGGAGTGTTGTAGTGCATTTAAAGCCAAGAGATTTGTATGAAATGGGAGAAGAGGTAGAAGAAGAGGTGTATGAAAATGAGCCATATGAAGATCAACAACTTGAGAAATTTTATAGTAATGACAATGAATATGTTCAATTGGCTACAAACCATTTAGATGATGATATCCATGAGTGAAATGTATGACTTGCAAAGTTAATGATTATTTATATTCAAAGTTATTTTCAATATATGTACCACATATTTATATGACTACATCTTCTCAGTTTCAGGTTAGAAAGGAGAAGTTGGGTATTTTGAATTACAACTCTTCATCATTTGGGAAGGTAATGAATCTGCATTTTGAATATGCTAACCATGTTCTGAATTTTATTTTTCTGTATTTGTTGTGAGCTAAGGATTCATTGGAATTGTGGCTTAACTAGTTGTCTTTAAGGTTCTTATTCTGAATATGCTAACCATGTTCTTGAAGGTTACTGTTATGTAAAGATGGATATGCATGCAGCAGAAAAAGGTCACATTGGGATGATGATGTGTGTGTTTCTGTTTTTATTTGGTGTATTTATTGTGGGAATTCAGATTGATACATGTTCCCCACTTTAGCAAGTTTTTTTTACTTTATTAAGGCTGCTTCAATGTATGCAAAGTGTAGTGATAGTATTTTGTATAGCTAATTACTATATACTGTTGAACTTTAAAAGTGTCTATAGAGATTAGAATTATAATTGTAGGCAGTGATCGCAACAATTGGTGAAGTAAGACATTATAAAAGCAATTGTCATTGTCCGTTGAGAAAACTACCACTTGCCATTACATAAGATCATTCCATATTCTAATTGTTTACTTCTTGATTGTTTACTTCTCACTTGCAGCATTTTGGTATATTTTAGTCAATTTTCCTCACTTTTTTAATTTCACCAATATGTCAATGTTTCGTTGCACCAGAATTTGATATAATGATCCTCACTTATCCATCAAAGAATTCTCTAATTGTTTCACCTTTTAAGTTAATTATTTTTCATAAATATGTAGTCATGCCAAAGGTTAAGCGTTTTCGAAATCTGCAAAAATCTACACCTCAACCTCAATGTGTGGAAAATACTACAACTCAACCTTCAGGTAATTCTTCACCAACTAATCCTATAGTGTCTTCTCCAATGATTGACCAACCACCATCATCACAACATGCCGGACTTGAATCCTCATTACCCACTGAAAATACACAACAAACTGAAACATCCACGCATGTTGGATGTGAATCCTCATTACCCACTGAAAACACAGAACAAACTGAAACATCCACCCAACAAGTTGGACGTCAATCTTTATCGTATTGGACTGTTGATGCAATAGGTATATGTCATATTTATTTTTTCTGAATGCATATTTTTTTAAATTGTAGTGATGATTGACTAAGTTGTTTTATTGTTAAAGACTTAGAAGGAGTTTTCAAGAAAATTAAGGTCAAGGTCAAAGAAGTAAATAATTTACCTTCTGGGGAACGCATCATTGTGGAGTTTGATGAGATAGGCATGCCTATTGGTGAAGGACAAGGCGTGCTTGCAGGATACTGTGGTATATTGGCAACTGATGGCAATTTGTTTCCAATTAATTTTGAAAGGTGGTCTGGAAAAACAGGCATGCCTAACACATATTTTTTGGAATGCTTTAAGGAAATGTTGCAGGTATATATATCATTATGCACGTATGACTTTTATCTTTTGAAATTTTTCAATTTTTTTATAAATGTTAACACACTAACTATGTTTTCTTTTTTTCAAAAGCCTCGATTTTGTTTTAGGATTGCTGAAGCTAATGCACAACGATATTGTAAATTAACTCTTGGTAGAAAATGGGCTGCACATAGGCAGAATTTATGGAATGAGTTTTATGATCCAGCGAAAACCAAAGATCAAATCATAAGTAATGTGCCAACTGGTATAGAAAGAACTCAATGGGCTCATTTTGTTACTTATCGTCTAAAACCAGAAACACTGGTATAAATTTCATTATTTTGAATGGTGTGAATTGTTTGTGTACTTAATTTATTTTATTGGTATATTAACTTACAATTGTTTCTCTCATAGGAGATGTGTAAAAAAAATAGAGAAAATCGCAACAAGCAACTAACTCCTCATACAGGTGGTTCTAAACCTTTCTCAAGAAAAAGGCATGAGATGGTAGGGATATTAGTAAACATGACAGTTTTTACTATTTTTTAAAGTTTACTATTTATTTTAATTTCTTCTTTTTTATTTAGTTTATGGAAACTGGACAACTGCCTAGTCGTGGAAAACTATACATTGAAACTCATAAAAGAAAGGATGGATCATTTGTAAATGACGCAGCAAAAGATATAGCGGTTAGTTCTATTATAATATTATATTTTCAAATATGTTTTTTTTAATATTTAGACTTTTAATTATAAATTGTTATATGCCTATAGGAACAAATTGAAGTGGGTTTGACTCAAAGTACTACCAATGAATCAGAGGTTTCTCCTAATGATGTTGTTGGTAAAGTGTTAGGCCCAGAGCATTCTGGGAGAGTACGATGTATGGGTTTGGGAGCAGCTCCTACTAATGCATTTAGGAATACAAGACTTCGACTTTCAGATTTAAGTCTTGCTTCATCTACCACTGTCCCATCATCATCATCTTCTAATCAGTGGCAACAAAAGTATAACAATTTAGAATCAGCATTTAAAGCATACATGATAATGAAGGAAGGAAAGATTCCTGATGAATTGATCTCATTCTTTGATCGTCAACCTCAAGTAAGTTACTAAATATAGTTGAAGCATTGTGCCTAATATACTTTAATTATAAGCATTCTTTATTATTAATATTTTTGTTTTATCATTTTAGGAAGGTGGTGATGCAAATGAGCCCGAGTCTCCTTTGGATACGATAGGATCATCTGGTGCTAGCAACATTTAGGGAGTTTATGATGTCCTTTAGGATGAAACTATATTTAGCCTATGGATTTTGATTAATTATGAATTTAGTTGTAATTACGATTCAATTTAACTTACTTTTATATAGCATGGTGTTTTTGATAATTGAATGTTTTAATGATATATAATTCAAGACTTTGGTAAAAGAAGTTTGTCATGCTTGTTTGTCTTTATTATAGTATTTGAATTTTGTTACAAATAAATATTGTTGACAAAACTATAAGCATCTTAATGGTGATATATGTAATATAAGCAAAATAAAGTTGTAAACTCACAACCTAAATAGTACAAATGAGGCGACTTAAAACATGTAAATTATAATTGTCAAATTGAATATGGTATTAATCCAAAAAGGTTTGAGAAAAACGAGGTTGATCTTTACAGTAAAATAGTTGAAAATAAAAGAGGTTTCAAACCTCTACAAAATAATAGTCAGTAATAGAAGAGGTTAAAACCCTCAACAAAAAGACCTCTGCAATATAAAATGGATACCAGAGGTCATTGAAAACCCCCGCAAATTAATAGCGACGACTCTAATTGCGGGGGTTTGAAAAACCCCTGGAAATTAATTTGTGGAGGGTAAAAACCTCCGCAAAATGGAAAATAAACCTCCACTAAATAACCGTTTTTTTGTAGTGAGATAAACAAAAGCAGATGAACAATAACTTAAATAAAAAGAAATGTACAAAACCAGCAAGATGTTCAAGGTACATCGTCCTCCCTTCCAGCAGTGATTAGTTCCTTCATTCTCCAACCTCTCCCAGAAGCTCACGGCCTTCTCCACACTCCAAACTCTGAAAAACTTCCCTCTCCAGCACCACCCACCTCCTAGACACTTCAGAAAAATCTGCATAAAAACCGTGCACCCTTTCCTGTGCTAATTGGACTCTCCACTCATTTTGCAAGATGATGATTATTTCCTTAGTGGATGGAGCCCTCAAGGTATTGCATGGAGCACTGAAGATAATGCTTTGAAGCACTTAAGATTAGATGACCCACCTCCACTAGCTGCCTTAGCTTCTGACTGCGCATGCTGTTGTGTGTGCTTCTGGTTTTGGCTTCCATGTCCATGTAGAATGTGAAGGCTGGATGAGTTTTTGCTGCAGCAAGGCCGTGAAGAATTTCTTGTGTGATGGTTGGACTTCCTTTGTGGCAGCTGCGTGAACTTTGTTGTTGGTGCTGCACCTAATGTCTTCACTTGAAGCTCATCAATAGAAAGAAGGAGATTAAATTCCAATAGTGCAGCTGGGTAGAAGAACCGTGAAATACTTCTTCAATTAGTGGTCCCTTCTTTTGTCTGATGTTATGGTGCTTCCCACTTCCAATAGAAAGAAAATTCTTCATTTAGTGCTGGCTGCTGCCTTAAGCCGTGAGGAGTGCTCCTTCCATCTTTTCTCCAATCAAAAACAAGCAAGGAGGGCCCTCCACTTCTTATGTGCAGCCGTGAAGATTGTCCACCTTCTTCCCATTCTCTATATAAAATAATAAAACCCAAAAGCTTCCCAACATCAGCATTATGTGCCGAGTTATTGGTGCTGCACTGTCTCTCCAATTTCATTATGTACAATTAAAATGAAGGAGAAAAGGTTACTCATTTCCACGTGAAGATGCCAATTCTGAATTGAAAGTACCAAGGACAGCTTCGTCTTTTGCTTTTATGTGGAGCACATGATGTCTGTCATAGTCCATTTATATAAAAAAAACCGTGTGGTTCTTACTTTTAATAAAGGAATTTGCTGTGAATGTGGCTTCAATTAATTATGTCCATGTATGCTTCAATTAGTAGCCTTGCTCTTTTTCATGTGTTGTTTGGTAATCAATTGTGGCTGGAAACTTTTGCCGAGAATTTCTCCAAATCCAACGTGTAACTCTTCATTTTTATTAATCAAATGCATCCAATTCCCATGTGCCTCCAAAGATTAGAAAAATAAAATGTGTGTTTCCTCCACATGGTGTGCCGAGAGTTGTGTGAGATTGGTTGAACACTTTCAGATTTTTGTGGTTCCATGATGCATTAAATAAAGGCAAGAAAGGCTTCCATGTGCAGCCGTAACATTACTCCCTTTGTGCTTCACTTCACGTGATGTCTCTCCATATGCATCATATTAAAATAAAAGAAACATTGGCTGCCACTTGTCCACACTTCCACTTAATTCTTCCACTCATTCACGTGTGATTCCATGTCATGATGCATCAATTTGAAAGCAAGGGTCTCCACTTAACTTATGCTTCAACCGTGACATTGTCACCTTCTTCCTTCCATTTGTAAATGCCGTGAGATATCCTTCCTCATCAATGTGCACACCAATTTTGTTGTCATGGCCGTGAATTGCATATGAAAATCAACAAAGAATTAATTTGTTTCTTCCAAAAGAAAATGAGTTGAAGGTGCTTTGTTTTAGCCAAATCAAACTGCAATTCTAGTTGAAGTCTCATGATCTGTACATCTTTCTTTTATTCAACACAAAATAAATCAATACAGTGTAGCTTATTTCAGTTAAATAATACAGTGTGTGAATGAATATCCTTCCAAATGTCTCAATTTCTATTTCCAAAATTTTCCTTGCAAAGTAATTAGCTCAGATAATTCAAATTAGTTAAAATAAGCATTTCCGATCAAATTTAGCACAATTAGGAAAAATAGGATAATAGTGTATATTTAAGCACAATTCCCTGATTAAATCCGGTACAATAAACTAAGTGAAATCAATAAAATATTGACTCATCACACGCACACTCCACGGTCCTGGAAAAAGAGGAAGCACGTCCAACAAGGAGAAACTCACGACCTTGGCAGCAGGTGGGAGCGTCCAGACGACCAGCAAGCTACTCGGTCCAGCAAGCTAATCCAGCACATCCAGCAACACATGGTCCACGTGAAGTCGAGCAGCTTGGAATGTGGGCACCATTCTTCAAAGGAATTTGTCATCAAGCAGAAAAGCACACGACACAAACAAATGAAGGGCCCTTGCTTATTTTACTTGACAAGCACTGTGTAATATGGGTGGAAAAAATTGGCTGGAAAGAAGGAGTGCATATGGGAGTAGGACAGGAATTTTGGCTATAAGAGAAATGTTCAAGCAGTAGGAGGGGGAGACGGCCTTGAGGCCTGGAAGGGGTCACGGTTCTCTTCCAGGAGCTCTCTCTTTCTCAGATTTTCATTTTAAACAGTGTAAAAGTTGTAGAATTTTATTTCTGTGTCAGTATTTGGAGAGCATTTCGTGTAGTTGTTTCACTGTCAAGAATTTTAATTTAAATATTGAAACTTTGATGAATTTTATTTTCAGTTAAGTGTTTTATTTTTGTTATTTGTTTTATTTTACCGTTTATGGTTTTCTGACCGTTAAATTCTGTCATTGTGTTTTACTTTTCATTTTATTTTCAAACGTCGTTTTTAATCTTTGATAAATTTTATTTGCAATCAAGTGTTTCTATTTTTACCGTCTTTTATCGTTCAGTTTTTATAGTCTTTAAAATTTATTTCAACGTTTTAAATGTTGTTTTATTTAAATTCAAGTTTTAATTTATTTTTCCGCAACCAAAAACAATCAATAAACCCCCCCCCCACTTCGTGTTAGATCTGAGACTAAACCCAAATTGGTCCTTGAGAGACGACCTAGGAGTCACTTCCTAGTTATACTGTACTGCATTCTTTAATGCTCAACTTTTGTGTGCGGTGCGACCCGCTCGTCAAAAATGGCGCCGCTGCCGGGGACCAATAACGGTTTGGTTTTAGATTTTTGTTGTGTAAATTTTTGTTCTGCTAATATCTGTGTTTTGTGTGTTCTGTCTGTTATATTTTTGTAGGCGGCAACGACACCTTCAACAAATTTTGGCGACATTGTCAGGTTTTTGTTTTAGATTTTTACTGTGTTAATATATGTTGTGTTTATATGTGTTTAATTGTGTTGTGTTTTGTATTTAGTTGTTATTAAAAGAAAATTTTAAAAAAAAATTTACTGTTGATGTTCTGTCTTGTTTGTGCCTGTAGCATGTATAAATGTGTTGTGTTTTGTTTGTCTCATAATTTTTAGTATTTTATTTTTATTTTTATTTTTCCATGTCTACCTATTTTAATTTTGTGAATAGTGCTTATTCTGTCAATGCCTCTAATTATGAGTCTACTTCTGCTGATTTTTATGTTGAGAAAAATATGGCCCATCCTCCAATTTCTAAGAGCTCTCCTTGGGAGTCAGTTCCACCGAATAGGGATGGTGATCATCACTTTCTCAATATTGGAATGATAAAAATGCTGCCCCAGTTTCATGGTTTTGCAGGCGAATGCTCACATGAACATTTGGAAAATTTCTATAGAATTTGTTCTGCAATGAAACCTCCAAATGTCACGGATGATCAAGTTTTCTTAAGGGAATTTTCGCACTCATTACAAGGAGCAGCTAAGGATTGGCAAGACTCTCTTCCTCTAGGATCCGTTACCGATTGGGGATATCTTGAGCATTAGTTTCTAAGCAAATTCTCCCCTGAGCAGTATGGATACATCAACGATCCTGAGTAGAATGATCTTAACAACGAATGGTACGATACCCCACAAGATCATTATCTAGAACCACCATTCCAGAGCACTTTTATGCCTCCAACAGTCCAGCAATACGAGAGTCAACAGTATGATGCTCCTGTCCAAATAGCTTCTCAGCGTTCAACTTCTGAGCCTACATTGAAGGAGTTATTGGAGCAGATGACCATGCAGAATCTCAAGTTCAAGCAAGAGAGCATGAAGATTCAGCAGGAAACTCAAGCTGCCATGTAGAATCTGAATGACCAAATAGGACATATGGCCACACAGCTTAATCAAGAACAGTCTCAACTGTCAGAGGAATCACCATTTCAGACTGTTCATATTCCTGATGATGTTAGTGCCACCTATATAGGAGATGTGGACCATAGTCATTTTCTTACTATGCCACCTACTTTCCCATCGTCCTATGTCCCTACTCTTGCACTGGAGGAAACTGCTAAACATTTTGAGGACCAGGCAGATATGAGCAGCACTCTTGACCCAGGTAGACCATTTTTATCTCCCTCCACTTTACAAATCTTCAAGGAAGTGGAGGTAAGCATACCACAATTTGATTATTTTGTTGATTGTGATGATGATCGGTATGCTAATGACTATATTGTTGTCGAGCATGTTTTTAATTTTCCCTCTGTGCATGATGAGAACCAATTTTTGATATCAAATCCGTATGTTTATTCTTCATTCACTGAACATGAATCTGAGTATGCGGTTAATATAGTTTCTAATTTTGAAATTGATTCATGTTCTGAGGATGTATCTGAGGTTCAGCCTGTTACACTAGATTTGGGTGTTATACCCCTACATGTAATTTTTGTAGAACCATATTGCACTAACCCTATTGCAGGAGGTACAAATGAATTTGACCAACAAATGCCCACAGTGGACAACAAAGGTGCTGATAATGACAAAAGCTTCAACATCAATAGGCATCAGCTGAACCAGCTCATCAACAATTTTTGCTGCTTAGATCCGGCGGTGGAAGATATTTCCCTGCTTGATCAGATCTGGAGGATGAAGCAGTTCGTCCTCAAAATGTCCTTGCTGGATACGGAAGAGGAAGACATCTCCCTACAAATCCAAATTTGGCAACTGCCACCATGACCAGGGGAGTTTTCTTTTTCTTTCTTCCCCGTTTTCATACTTTTAGTGCCCTTGTCCTTTATCTGTTTATTGTTTTAATTGATGATCTTATGCTTAGAACACATTTAGGATACTGTGTAGTTTAAGTGTGGTCGATTGGGGGAGATTCTGAACTTTCTTAGTTTGCGAATTGTTATCCTTAAAAAATAATTAAAAAAAAAACAAAACATAGAAAAATATGTGTTCGTCTGTTGTTTTGTTAATATATGTTTTGTAAATGTATGTTTTGTCTACTATTTTTTACATTTGTGTTTTGTCTGCTTTGATATTTTGTGTTCGGTATTAGGTCTTTTGTTTTGTTATTGTGTATTCTGCTTTTTTTATTTAGTTTTTATTTTAAATTAAAAAAAAATCGAAAATTCAAAAAAAATTGTTTTGCATAGTCCATGATTTTTTCGGCCCTCAGTTTCATTAGAGGCTAACCTACAATCCATTTTTCTTATTATTTCATACAAATAATTCATTGAAAATTTTGTTTATCATTTTTTACTTCAGATATCATTTTTTTTTCGAAGTCAATTTTCCTTATTTTCTTTCGTTGTAAATATAATTTTCTTTATTGTTTAATATAGTTATTTGATTGAAAATTTTGTTTCGAGTGAATAAATAAAAAATCAACATAAGAGCAGAATTAACAGTAATGGACAGAGAGGTGTAGTGAGGATATACTAATCTGAGTGCATTTATTGAATAAAACCTAATACACCGAAAACAATCTGTCTTACGGTCCAAATAAAAAAATACAAATAAAAATATAAAAAAAAATAATAAATAAATAACAAAAATACATAAAAAAACATAATAAGAGATGTGCGGGGGTCGATCAATAATGATCGTTAAGGTTACAGTCCAACAAAAAAATAAAAAAATAAAAAAAAAATAAAAAAAACATAAACATAATAAAAGATGTTCGGGGGTCGATCAATAATGATCATTAATATTAGGTTTAATTGCTTCCTTTGTCCCCAGTTTGGTTGAATTGTGTCAAATTCATCCTCATTTTTAAAAAAGTTTCATTGTCATCCTCACGTGGTGTAAAAGTTTCATTGTCGTCCTCACGTGGTGTAAAAGTGTCAATTGAATCCAAACATAGAAAAAATTTGTGTCAAAGTAGTCATTTTTCCTATATATCTGTGTCTTCCTTTCATACAATCAAGTACAGATATTCATTTTACCTTATCCAATTTAAGGCTTTTCATAGCTCCAGAGAAGTGACATATGAAAGGAAGACACAGAGATATAGGAAAAATGACTACTTTGACACAAATTTTTTCTATGTTTAGATTCAATTGACACTTTTATACCACGTGAGGACGACAATGAAACTTTTTTAAAAATGAGGATGAATTTGACACAATTCAACCAAACTGGGGACAAAGGAAGCAATTAAACCTTAATATTACAGTCCAAATAAAAAAAATACATGAAAAAAAACAAGAATAACATAATGAAAATTACAGTCTCCTTGAGGAGACTACTCGTCGGCCGAGGGCAGTCACAGGGAGAGTTCGACAGAAGTGGGTTTCACCTGGAACCGAAAGGGGGTAGGGACCTCAACTTTGACAGGAACCGGAGGAATCGGAAAGAGATCGAGTGTCACTCGATCTGTGATGAATCATTATTTTCTTCACTTCACTTAGCTTATTGTGCTAGAATTAATCAGGGAATTGTGTTTAAATGTCCAGTATTTTCCCATTTTACTGAAGTGAGCTTAATCCAATCAGATATTCTTATTTTAATTAATTTGAATTATCTGAGACTAATTATTTACATTATTGAGTGTTGGGAAAATTCTGTAAATATTTTTGGACATTTGGAAGAATATTCATTTACATACTCTATTGGAAGAAGCTACATTGCATTGATTTAGTTGTGTGTTGAAATGGAATATTGGCACATTTTATACCTCATTTCAAGAAGCAATATTGGTTAGTTTGGAAACCATGCATACCACACTTTTGCACGTCCAAAGGCTTGCAAGATGAAACATTTTTGGTTGGACAAACACATAAGAGCCGCCACTTGAAAATCATTCACGGTTCTATTCATTCATTTAGCAAGTCAACAATGGAAATGGAAAAAGAGGAAAGTGGTGTCATGCAGCACATTCACGTAGAAGCATAAGGAAATTGGAGAAGTGTTATGCTAACTCACATAGCACATGACACACGGCAATTACAAAAACAATTGGCAAGGAATCTTCTTTCTTGTTTTATTTAATGGCTTAGCATTTGAAAGTGGAATCCACCACATATGAAAGGCCACGGCAACTCCTTGCTTCCAAATAAATGAAGAATTTTGCAATTGGCAAAACATTGAGAATTTGGCATAAAAGAGGAAGGGATCACCATGTTAAAAGCTTACGTGAAAAACTTCAAAATGAAATGCTGAAATTGTTGAATTGTCATTACTAAAAAACACATGGCCCCACTTAGCATTGGAAAATTCAATTTGGCAATTTGAATAAAGGAGGGACCACGTTGAAAGAAAACAACTTCAGGACCTGTGCTCTCTTATTATTTGGAAGATGCCATGCGGTTTTGAAAGGTGTTTATACACTCTTGAAAGTGAAATCCAGCTAGCACCGTGAGTGGAATAGCACCGTGAGGGGAATGCTTTGTTTTGTTCTTTCTTTTAATGGCTTAGCAGCAGGTTACACGACCCCATATGGAGAATTCATTTAGGGAGCCACCACTTACGGTGATGGACTGGAAGCAGGAGAAGAAGGGCAGTGATGTCTCGGCTTCCAACAGCTGCACACGGCCTAGGCCATTGGAAAATTATTTTGGAAATAATCTATCACTTGGAAAATGATCTTTTTCATTGGAGAAGAGAAATATATGCACAGTGAAGGAAAGAAAATAGCAGTCACCACTGAATGAAATCAATCTACATTCAAGTTGAAGGGGTGCTGTTACGTTCTTACTCCAGCTGGAAGAAGTGGATGGATTGTCCACCAAAATTAGAAGCAGCTCACGGCCTTGTGAGAAGAGGGTGTCTCGGCAATGAGCAGCTGCAACTTGCTGGAACACTTCAACCAAGGAAGCTAGTTCACGGTCCAGCATGCATTGGAGGTGCAGCAAAAAGGAAACACCACACGGCCAGAGAAGCATGCAGCTGTGTGAAGAGAAGCCAGAAATGGAAAGGAAGGAAGGCACGGTGACTGGGAGCTGCTACTGCCACGTTCAAGAGGTATCACGGCCTGGATGGTCTCACGTCCAAGAGGTGCACGGGCAGGGAGAAGATCACGTTCCAGCTCCACAAAAATCCAGCAGCTTGGAGTGGGAGCCACGGTTGAAAAGATTTTCCATGAAAGAAGAAGCAGCAAAGCTCACGGACTAAGATATGGAGGGCCCCCTTTTTTGGCACATATAGAGTAAAGAAAGACGTAGGGGGCTGTTGGGGAGACAAAAACGAAACGTAGGTTAGAAAACCTGGCTGGAATCAAGGGGAGTAAGACAAGAATTTTAGCATTTAAAAGGGAAGAGAAGCAGCAGAAGAACGGACGGCCTTGGAGGCCTGGAAGAAGCTCACGGCTCTTTCTCTTCCAGTAGCCTTCTCGGTTTTCATTTTCACAGTGCAGAAATGTTGTAGAATTTTATTTCTGAAGGGTGTGGTTCAGTAGAGGTTTTTACAGTTTGCTATTTCATTTTCATCTGTACCAAACATTTTATTTCAAGTGTTGAATCTTCGGTGAATTCCTTTTTCAATTAAGTGTTTTTATTTTATCTGTTGTATTTTACCGTTTAGTATTTTTTTGTACCGTTAAATTCTGTCATTGTATTTTACCGTTTGTTTCATTTTCAGACGTTTTCTATTTTTACCGTTCAGTTTTTACAATCATTAAAAATTATTTCAACGTTTTTAGTTCAGTCGTGTTTAATTTTATCTGCACAAAACATCATCAAACCCCCCCACTTCGTGTTTAAATCTAAGACCGATCCACAAATATTGGTCCTTGAGAGACGACCTAGGAGTCACTTCCTAGTAAATATACTGCATTATTTTCGTGCAATCAACACTTTTGTGAGTGGTGCGACCCGCTCGTCAATCTGGCACTGACGGTGGTGTCCTTGAAAGATCTAAAAACAAAAAACAAAAAATTTGAAATGTTAAAAAAGAAAAAAAAAACCATAAAAACAAATAACAAAAAAAAATAATAATACATTTTTTTCTTACCATCCATGAAAGGCGGCAGGAGGGGTATTGGAGAGTAGGACGTAGGGGCGTTGCTCCATTTCAAACATCTTTGTTTCTCGCGGTATCCATAGTTCTGGAACCAGCAATAGACACTGTATTCCCCGATCTCCCCATATACCTTAAGCTTTGTCGCGATTTCATGAACTTGTTCTCTGTTCGGGTTTCTTATCCCGAACGCGAATAATGCCTCCAATAAGGCCACTTGTTCTCTAGTTGGTGCCCATCTTTTATACGCTATCTTGTCTTGAACTTGCTGGTTTGTTAAATTTTGTTCCATTTTTTTTTTCTATAAAAAAAAATGATTAGTTTGTCTTTTAAATTAGGTTTGTCCATTGTCCAGTTTTTTGTCCAGTTTTAGGTCAAGGTCCTTGCAAAGGGTCCTAACAGGTCTATGTCCTATCCGTTTTTGTCCATATTTCATTTTTAGGGAGGTGATTAACGAAGTTTTCCCGTTTATATTTTCCTATTTTCAGTTTATTAAAAAAATAATAATAATAGCAGGGGCAGAAAAACAAAAATAAAAGCAGGACAAGGGAGAGGGAAAGAAAAACAGAGAAAGCATAAAGAGGGGGCAGGAAAGCAAGAGGGAAAGAAAATCTAGAAGAAGGAACGAAAGCTCAAAGTAAGAAGGAAAGGAAAAACAAACATAAAAGAAAGAAGGAAAGGGAGATCCAAAGTGCAAAGGACTTACCCGGAGAAGAAGGGCTAGCAGAGGCTCCTCGCAGATCTCAGACTCTTCAGAAGGCACGGGGGCAGAGGCTCCGCGCAGATTCCAGACGCTCAGAGGAGAGAGAAGAGAGAGAAAGCGAGGGATAGAGACAGAGGCAGATCGGGAAATGTCGCTCGACGCCAATGAGTATCCTATTTATAGCCAAAAATAATCCACTGTAGCAACAGTTCCGGTCGTTGCCACCGAAACTGTTGTCACAGTACCAGTCATCCTTTTTCAAAAAAAAAACAAAAAATAACGGTGGCATCTACTGATGGATGCTTCTACAACATCTACTGATGGGTGTTGGGTGATTAGGCGTCTACTGATGGATGCCAATAAAAATATATTAGCATCTACTGATGGGTGCTAGGTGATTAGACATCTGCTGATGGATGTCACTGACAACATCTACTGATGGATGTCACTGACAACATCTACTGATGGATGTTACTGAAAAATTTCTTCCCATTTCCCTACCTTTTATTGCACTTGTCTATATTATTTGACTGCTCTAAAATTGATAATCTGATGATTGTAACACACTGAGGACATTGTGTAATTTAAGTGTGGTCTACTGGGGAGAGATTCTGGTTTTTTGTTTTGTTTTGTGTGTTAAATTTTTTGTTATTGAGTGTTAAATTTTCTTTTTCTGTTTGAAGTTGTTTTTAGTGTGTATTGTGTGCAATTAACATTTTTCTCTTCAATTCTGGACTGTGTTTAAGCTGTAGACTCATCTTTCACTTAACGTGATTAATACTTATGGTTTGAAATCTTTGCTTTTCTCTGCTTGGGAAGATTATTATGATGTTTGAGAGGGTGAATTGATTATAACACAAATACCCTGTGCGAGATTTGAGCCACTTTATTTCTTTCTTGTTGTTGCTATTGGCATAGAGCGAGAACTTTCACAGGGAGTGTGATTGTTGCTGAGTTGAAAATTTGTCATCCTTTGTGAAGCATTCGGAGGAGGTGTTCATCCTTTGTGAAGATTCAGAGGAGGTGTTCATCCCTTGTGGGTTACAAGGGAAATGAGTTTCATCTCTGGTAACAAGAGAGGTGTATTAACCTTCAACTTGTTTACTTTCTTTGTGATTGTAATGGTTTGTTGGTTTGTGCTAGTAAAGCGTTAATTCTTAGTTGAGATTAACAACTCTATGTAGGATATCTGTGATCCGAACCAGGATAAAAATTACTTATGCAATTTTCTCTCTTCCTTACTATTTTAATTTGTTTAAATTATTTTAAGGAATTTATATTTATTTGAGAAAATTATTAAAAGAGTGATTTGTGATAAGAAACCAATTCACCCCCTCTTGGTTTGTTGAACGCGTTAACCATTCTGTTGCGCCACTCTGACACTTGGAATGGTGTTCAAATTATTAAGTTATTGTGTATTTGTATAAGCAGTTATTGATGACATTGGAAGTAATTTGATATTTATTATGTGATTTATGTATTTTGATTGCTATTTTGGACTTGCATAAGAAGTCATAGTGATTTTTATGGTGTCATGATACTTTATAAGAAACTATAGTATTTTTCTAATATGTTGTTGATGTTTTCGGATGTATGGTGGTGTTAGATACTTGTTGTATGTTTTGAAGTGATTCTAGGAAATCTATGATGGTTGCAATGTTGTGAGCCTAAGTATCACGATATGTGTTGGTTGTAGGGATAATTATATGGTGAGTTGTAGTGCTCAAATGCATGATTAGTATGGTTATTCTTGCGGAGTGTAGTAATTAAGTTAATTAGATTGTGTGTTGAGGGGAACATAAGTATGTTGAGTTGTGTTTCCATAAGTGTTGTTTGAGAAGTCATGTTAGTGGGTGACTGTGAATCATCTGTTTTCTTACGTACTTAATGGCTGATGACGCGAGAAAGTCCTACGTTGTTGCGTAGGCCCGATTTTGGTGAATCGAAAAGTCCTACGTTGGTGCGTAGGCTTAGTTTTGGTGAACCGAAAAGTCCTCTGTTGGTGCGTAGGCCCGGTTTTGGTGAACCAAAAAGTCCTACGTTGGTGCGTAGGTGATAACAATTGAAAAAATGTTATTTTTATGCTTAAAGTTGATACCAAAAGCAACCTTTAAGACTTAGAAACTAGCTTGGAACCATGTTTTTGCTTATATTTTGGGAAATAAGAGAGTTGGACAGGTTTATGCTTGATTTCCTTGTTTTATGCAGGTTTTAGGATGATTTTGATGAAAGAAGTGAAGTAGGACAGAGATGGAATCAGAAAAGAACTCAAAAAGTGCAAAAGAAGAGAAGTCGCGAGTACCGCTCAGCGCCATTTACTGCTGAGCGGCACTTTTGAAGACCCGTTGGCACCGTTGAGGGGGAAATTGAGTACGTGCCGCTAAGTGGTATTTACCGCTGAGCGCCATTCTTATGGGCTTGGGCCTAATTTTTTGTATTTTTTTAGAATAGTATATAAGCTTTAGGACATCCTAGGGTTGAGATCTTTGGCAGAGAACGAAGGAAACACACACCTCTCCACCCCTTGGAGGAAGATTTTGGATGCTAAGGCTACCTACTCAACTTTCTAGGGTTCTATCCTTCACTCTTTCTCTTTATTTTTCATCTAGTTTCACCATGAATATGGTGAACTAAACTTGTATTGTTGTTGGGGAATCAATGGAATATTTTGAAGCTCTCATATATGGAATTTGTGTTTAAACATCTTATTTGAGATACATGCTTTCTTTCATCAATAGTTAGGGTTTTTCTTCTTTGGTCAAAGCATGCATTGTTTAACTCATTCGATGTCATGATTATTGGTTTTGTTAATATGGACAAATACGGGGAAATGTAGATCCGGGGAAACTCTCCCAATAGTAGTATAAACCTAGACATATGAGTATGATGACTAGTTGCCTTTAAGCTTCTGTTCATTATAATGCATGATTAATTGCTAGGAAAACAAGACATTGTAAACTAGTGATTATGATTAGGCTTTCTTCGCCGAGACATCGGGTTTAAGGTAATTTAGAGAGTGACATTAACATTGATGAAGAAAATGATCAATTCTTAAATATATGAGAGTAGATAAGATGAAATTAATAATCATTTTGATTATCATGCAAAGTATCGGATTTGCTTGATAGTTAAAAAAATTAAAAAATGTTGTTTTCTTGCAAGTAAGTGTAAATCTTTGTGTAATTATGTTTTCATCTTAATTTTTCTCAATCATGTCAATTATGTCAAAAAAAATCATAAAATGTACAAAACCTTTTTTTTAAAAAAGATAGAAAAATAATTTTATCATCTATTTGTTTTATATCCAACTTATTGATTACACCGTAACAACTTTTTCTTCAAGATAATCCAAAAATACCAAAATATCATAAAATCTCAAAAACTAAAAAATATAAACCCTTTTCAAATGATAAACAATCAGAACTATGTGATCCTTAATTCTACAGCAAGAGTGGAGATACGTAGGAGCAAGACTAGTCCTTGTCAAATTCACTTATTTAAAAATCCAAAATTAGCCATAATCATTCCAAAAGAATTTCCAAACAAATTTCCAAATATTTTCTTTAATATCTTTCAAAACTTATTTTCAAAAGAACTACGTACCACTGATTTCTCACATGAGATTGCGTAGAAGCAAGATCAATCCTTGTCGGGCTTCCTAAAAATAAAAAACATATTTCTTTTATTTGTATTATCTTACATTGTTATTTTCGGGGAAAATAACCATTTTGAAAACTACAACAACTTTGCATATTTGATTAAATGTACTACCTTAAGACAGACGTTGTTGGATGCTAATGCCTTCCCTACATGTAAATGACTCCCGAATCCACAATTTCTTGTTTCATAGGCCATGTCTTTATTTTAAGGTTTTTTCGTAGTTTTCCAGAATAAACTATGATAACGATTCCAAACTCTAATTTTCAAACTCCACATTATTTATAAAACACTAAAAAAAAGAGACATTTAATAGGACTTGTTTCGAGGAGGTTATAAAAGCTCTCCACAAATTAACATTATTTAAAATTATTATGATGAATTGTTTGATGGTCAATAATAACGGAAGTTTTAATTGTTTTTAGAAGAGGTACATAGCCTCTATAAATTAAAATACATTTTTATAGCATTATTCCTTCCCTCTTACGTTCAAATTTCCCAAATCTTCCCTCCTACTTTCAAAATTTTCCCACTGTTCCTTGAATTTTCCAACTTCATAATATATTTCATATTCCCTTTTTCCTAGTGTTGACACACTTCCTCTTCTGCGTCGAACCATGGCGTGCGTGGATCCTCCAAGGAAGAAGAAGAAAGGAAGATACAGCGTCGTAGAGTTGAAAATCCTAGGGAACCAGCTTCTCTCCTCCGCCTCGCACATCAACAACCTCCCTCTTCTCCTCACATTCTTTTCCCCTTCTTCTCCTCCTCACCACGTCCTCGAATCCCTACTCTCTCTCCACTCTTTCTTCCTCCCTCTTCTACCAAAGCTCCCTTTCTCCTCCGTCGTCGCTACCTCCGCGGTTGCTCCCTCCACTGCTGACTAGTCCGAGTTCATGTACGTCACCTGGCTCCGCTCTAAATTCGATGAGTTCCTCAAGTCACTCCTCGACATTCTTGCCTCGGCACAGTCTGACGAGACGCTCAAGGAACTCGTGTTGGATACGCTCATGGAGTTCGTGAAGGTGGCCAATGGCAGCGCCTTCCACTCTGCTTTGTACCACAAACTTCTCCTTTGCGTTGTACGTTATGACAATTTTGTTGATTAATGTTTTTGTTATTGTTGTTTCGATATGATTTTTTTGGTTTTGGATTGGTGCTATCAGGTTCATTCCACTAGTCTGGCTACGTTTGTTGTAGATCTTCTGGAGTCGAAGTATTTCAAATATATTGATGTCCGGTATGGTTGTTATGCTGACATTGTTTTTCTAAACCAACTATTCGTTCATTTCACTTAATTTTATCATGGTTCTTTTATATTATTATGATTTATGTTATATATTGTTTCGCTCTTAGCCCCTGTTATGGAAGGCTGAATTTATGTAGCTTGTGTTATGGGGATGAATTTGTTAGTCCTTAATTCACTGACACGATGTTCTTGTTGATATTTACCTGAGCGAGTGTTTAGTGAATAACTCTTGTTGGTCATGGAGTTTTGTTTGTTTGCTGAATTATCAATTTACTTGGTGCAACTATTTTACATTTATAAGTCTGAAAAAGCTCGCTATTACTTTGGAAGGCAAAGATGAATCAGGTGCTTTTCTAGCCTTTCTTTGTCTTAGTCGTCTAGGTTTTAATATGTGAAATTGCAAACAGAAACTTGTGTATTATATTTTCGATTCCCACCCATTTGAATATTAGTCCATTGGATAATTTGTTTGCTTATCCCTATCAGATGACAAAATTGCAAGTGCAAATGGCAACAATGAAAGTCCATTAAGCTCAAAGTTAGTAAGACCTTTGACCGTTGCTTTGAAGCTACTTCCATGGTTTTCTAGTTCCTTCCTTAGTCAATACATGTATATCATTGTTGTTAGTAGCCTAATATTAGTGTAAATTGATTTTTTATTTTTTTCCTTGGTCATAAACCATGCTTACAACATGTTATAGCATATAGGCAATGTATTTAGTTTTGCAACTCAGTGCTATATAGGAGATGAATGCTTTACTTTAAAAAACTTGTTCTGATGATAAGTTGAAAATGAACTATTTTCAGGATGGAATGTTTCATCAACAATATGTATTATACTATATGCACGTTCCCCCTCTCCAAGGCTCAAATAATACATATGATTTGGAAATATGGAGCAGCGCAGGTGAGTTCTCATTTACTTTTTAGACATTTCTTTTTTAAATTTATGTATAACAATATTTAGTGCCTCCATGCCCCTTCTCCTTTGGTACTCTGTAGTTAATGTTATTTCCTTTTAGATTAAGGAACTATAAAAGTGTACCTGTATTTTTCATCCAATTTTTATTTCTTTAGTTTAGAATCGTTCTCTTTTCTTTATTTTAGAATACATTTGTTAGTCAATCACAATCATGCTTAATTGTTTGTAGTGGTTAATTGATCATCCAAAATTTTTGTCAAACGAAGTTTACATTACTGGTGATTCATATTCAACCAAGGATAAATCTCCAGGTTAGCATTTTAAAGTATTGTTTTATGCTATATGTTTTAAATTAGAGTTATAATGTGGCATTTTGCTTCAATAATGTAGCATTTTGCTTCAATATTAAGAGGAAGAGCTAAGAGAGCAATAAGATAAACCATTAAAAGGAAAACCTTAAAAAATGGTGTTAATTGAATCTGGATATTAACATGGCTAACTAGTGTTAGATTAGATGATTACTTGGTTTATATAGCCAAGCTTACCTGTTGAAATACATTGAATGTTGTTAAGATTTCTCTTTAGACAATTCCAATTTGGAACCTGTAGTGAAAGTCCTAGTTGAAACAAGTATGCAAGGTTAATGATAAGCAATTGGAATCATATCATATTTCATCTTTATACAAGTAATAAGTTAGATTTTACTTTTTTTTCTCTACATTTTGTGTTATTGTGTTATATTACTGTTGAAGTTAGGATAATTTCTTGGTTACAGGCTTCCTGTGATGAAGGGTCAGAAACAGTTGAGAGGGCATTTAATCAGCAGCTACTAGGTTTTGCTAGCTCCAATAGTGGGAAAAATATTATAATCTGCTTTTGCCTTAACAATTATCACATATATAGTTCAGTCTTTTATTTATTCTAATGGCGTTTTGTGTTCAACGGCCATTAGTAAAAAAAGATGATTTAAACTCGCACAATAGGTTTCGGTTTAGGAGCAACCGAAGTCTATCAAAACGCGATGGCATTTTCGTAGATTAATCAAACTTTTATGCCTCGATTATAGGGGAACCGAGGCATATACACTATATGACCTCGGTTAAAGTACCAACTAGGGATGACAAAAAAATCTGCGCCCGCGGATATCCGCGAATAAAATCTGCGAGGGATAGATGATACCTGCGGATATTTACTACCCGCAACCCGCGGGTAGCGGATATTTTAATACTCGCTTATAAACGGGTCGGGTGCGGGTATTGTACTATCCGTACCTGCGGATACCCACTACCCGCAAAAAATAAAATTAAAAATAAAAATTTAATTTATATTTTATTAAGTTAAATTTAATTAAAATTAACATTAATTTATATTTTACAAGATTAAATTTAATTAAAATTGAATTTAAATTTATATTTAATTTAATTTATAATATATTTTATATATTTTTTGTACTTCTATTTAAATTTTATTTTAATAATTTATTAAATTTTTTTTTAATATTTGCGGGTATCTGTGGATATCAGGGTATCCGCGGGTTTTAAAATACCTGCGGATATATTTTAAGTGGGTATCCGTGCGGGTAGCGGGTAGATTTTTTTTGTCGGGTCGGGTTGCGGGTAGGCACTATCCGTGCCCGACCCGACCCGTTGACATCCCTAGTACCAATCGGTGCTTAATATTTTGAAAATTTTGCATATTTAACTTTTGGCCTGACAACTTTTTGAACCCTGATATACTGCCTCACTTCAGTGGGGGACCCGAGGCATGTGCACAATATGACCTCAGTTAAATGGGCACTCGAGGCATATACTTCAAAAAGCTTTTCGAATACTTTTCTCTTTCTCTCTTTATCCCTCGTCCCGCATAGCTTTTGCCATTTCTCTTCATCGCAAAAGGCCATTTCTCTTTTCCACTGCTTCACCACACACTGAGAGAAGGCGACAAGAGGCGTTCGTGGTGGCTCGTGGTGGCGCTCGTGGTGGCATGTGGAGGCGTGACGATCTGGTGCGGCGAGGTCGCGGTGATTGTGCGAGTACGTTGGTCGTCCTGATTCGCGATGCAAAAGGGAGGCTCCCTTTCTCTTTTCCTTTGTTGCTTCGCCGCACAGTGAGAGAAGGCGTGACATGCGGCGTTCGTGGTGGCTCGTGGAGGTGCAACGATCACGGAGCGATGGTGCGGCGAGGTCGCGGTGACTGTGTGAGGATGTTGGTCGTCTTGCTTCGCGGCGGAAAGGGGAGGCTCCCTTTCTCTTTTCCTTTGCTGCTTCACCGCACAGTGAGAGAAGTCGATGAAGACATGTCGTGAGTGACCTCCAGCAACGACGACAAAGGTGAAGGGCTTGGTATTTGGTGAAGGCAACGTCAAAAATGGAACTATGATTTTGGTGGTGCTGATTCTGCGATTTAGGGTTTGGGTTGTTCTTAAATTTTTGGGGTTTCTGTTTTGATGAATTGAGGATCTGATTTCTTCGCGATTTGAGATGTAAGGTTTCAATATGGTAATTTTGGTATTTTAATATGGTAATTTTGGTGTTTTAATCTACGATTTGAGATCTAATTCGGGGTTTTTCCTGTTATGGAGTTTTAATCTGGTAATTTTGGTTAAGATTGATGGCTGAGATATGGGTTTTGTGTATGGCTTTCGATTGTTATGGCTGAGATATGCGATCTTGTGGTGACCATAATGCCTCGATTCCTTTTAAACGGAGGTTAAATCCTACATTGTTTTGACTCGATTCGCAGTCGAGGCATAAAAGTGAAGAGTTTTTACCTCGTCTTCTTATGCCTCGGGTCAAGAACCGGTGCCTATAGGCAAAAGTAACTGGTGCCATTACCTCTGACTGCACTAGTGGGCATTCCTATTTTATATCGTTAAACTTCAGTTTTTTAATTTTGAATTTTCATGGTTATTAATATATTGTTGCTTATTTTTATTAATTTTTTTTATTATTTCAGCAAGCTAGTGATGCAGTAAGAGCGGGTGATGAAGTAAGGAAATAGCTGGTTTTGTTGAATATGCATGTTGAGTACGTGTAGTTTTGATGTGTCATTGGTGACTATGTGAAGTAATACTAGTATTGATGATAGGTGTATGTAAAAGCTATTATTCATGTTTGTGTGTTTTGTTTGAAATGAGTTTGAATATTTGTTACCCTGTTGAATCTTTGGATTATGGGAAATAAGTTATTTATATAGGCTATGTGAAGGGAAAAAGGTTGTGTGCTTGTAAATATGATGTAGCTGAAATATTATTTTTGTTAGAGGCTGTTATTATTATGCAATATGAATGGTGTGTTCTTGATATGCAAATGGGCATGCAATAATATTTTTCATATGGAGAATCTCAACTTTGTAGGTTCGGAAATGGATGATGAATCCGTTGTTCATCTTGTTTATCATGCCTACCATCTCACAAAACTTTATATGAACATCATCAATCAAAGATTAGAAGCAATGGAAGCAGGAGAGTCTACAAACAATGACTTGTTGGGCACAGTAGTGGTGGAGCAATGAGTTCAAGGGAAGTAGTTGATGAAGTGAAGCTGTTTTACTTCAGTAGTAGGAAGCAAATGCAGAGTTATTGGTCTCATGTTTAATTTTTATGTGTTAGGGATTTTGTTTAGTTCATCAATATTAGTCTATATGTTTTTAATTGGTTTGATAGTTTTCGACTTGTAATGTTATTTAAACATTATGTATTTTTTTATATTTACATTGTAATTTAATGTATGTTATTTTAAATCATTAATACATTAATTTTGAATTATTTTTCAGTATTTTACTATTTTGTATATTTATTATTATTTTTTTAGCAAGCTCATTGAATAACATATATTAATCTTAAAATATACTGCAAAAAAATACAAGTTTTTTTTGTAATTAAATAGTTGAATATAAAGGAGGTTAAAAACTCCCACAAGATAACATCCAGTAATAGAGGAGGTTTTTACCCTCCGTAGAAAAACCTCTGCAAATTGAATGTGATACCAGGGGTGCGGAAAACTCCCACAAATAGGTTGTGGCGACTTAAAATGCGGCGATTTGAAAAACCCCCGAAAATTACTTTGCGGAGGGTAAAAGCCCATGCAAATCAAAAAAAAAAAAAACCTCCACCAAATGACATTATTTTGTTAGAGTTTTGCCAATCCCCCATCGCGATCTCGGTTGCGATAGTTGGCGACTCCACTGGGGACCAATTTTAAGAGAGTCAATCCATTTAATTAAATATGAAAAATTTATGTGGTTTTCTTTATGTTTTTCTTTCCCCTTTTCTCATTGAGCATGTATATTATTGTGTTTTGTAATGTTTGGAATAATTCTATATGTGTCTTGCTATTGTAAATAACTGCATGTGTGTATTTTATTTTTTGCATGAGTGTATTTTTTTTTATAATTGTTGAATATTGAACCCTAGGTAGAAGACATGTTATATATGACTAAGATGTTTTTGATTGTTTTGTATGTGTCATTTTGAGTAGTCTTAGGTTTCTCTCTTCACACTTCACATAATAGGTTGCTACATTTATTTTGATATTGGGTCGTATACTCGGGTCTGATTGAGCCTTAAGAAGTGGAGGTCCAACGATTGACATGTTAGATCTCAGATCTACTTGGCTATTGTGAAGACTTCATCTAGAGTTTGCTTCCTCGTGGCATGTCACATCTGTTAGATCGTTTATCATTGTGGTTATGTCTTGAGGTTGACTTCAGCTCTAGAGGCCTGTGAGATGATTTAATGTTGGCATTGAATTCGCTAAAGCTCATAGGCCAAAACAAGTTTTTCCATACCAAGTAGGACATAAAAGAAGTTTTTCCATACCAAATAGCACATAAAAGGGAGATTAGTTTCAATATTTATTATTCATATTTTCGTTATACCTAAAAATCAAATTTTCATGATATTAAAAAAATTAAAAAAGTAAAAAAAAGGGGTATATGAAAAAAAGGTTATGTTTCAATTCATTTTTAATTATTTTTCATTTTTTCTTGTTATCAAGTTCTTCAGAATTTCTTAAAAAAATGGTAAAAAATACAAAAACAAAACTTATTTTAACACGTTAAATTCATAATTTTCTCACTTTTTGTAAAAACGTTTTGAGCATACAATTAATTTTTTATTCTTTTCTACATTGTAATTAAAAATTTTATAACATGTGCATAAATTTGTTTTCTTGATATTTTCGGAATGATGGTCAATTTCATTCATGAGTGACCTACATATCCAAAAAAAAGAGAATTTCAAACTCATTTTTAATATTCATTGTGACACTAAGAAACATTTTTTACGCCCAATTATGTCTAACCCATTAGGCCCAATTGTGTTTGATTCATTAAACCCTATTGTGTCTAGTCCCTTAAGCCCAATTGTTTATCCCATTAAACTCAATTGTGTTTGTCCATGAAGTCCAATTATGTTTGGACCACTAAGTCTAGTCTTTCCCTAACCCTCTCAATCCAATTTTCTATTACCCTCTTAGCCTAACACTGTCTAACACCCTGAGCCCAATTTTGCCTGGCTTCTAAGCCTAGTTTTGTCTCATTCCCTAAACCTAATTTTCTTTGGTTATGAAAAAAAAAAATCTTTCTATAAGTTTTATCATTTTTGCTTCACAAAATAAAAACACAAAAAATATATCTCACAATATGAGTCGTTTTTTTTCGATGCATATCGTTAAATTTGTGACATTAAAAAAAATAAAGCAAAAAAATTTAATTATAGTGGATGTCATAATTTTCTGTGCTCAAATGACTAAAATTATATTTTCTGATGAATTATTTATGTATGCATTACTTGAAAACATCCATCCTCTAGCATGCACTAAACAAAGGATTGTCCTTAATCATGCTATTTAAGCTCAAATAATGAACACAAGTTTTACAACTGTGCTGATTTTCCATATTGAGATTACCTTCGCTGGTATTTATTTGGGAGATCCTTGAATCCGTAAAAAAAAGAAAAAATATATAAAAAAATAAGGAAAGAAATTACTCGTGTTGAGGTCATCTAGTATTGTCACAAAGTTAATCTTTTGAAAATAAAGCAATCAAAATTTGAAATGATGTGTGACCACCTTTCTTTATCCAAAAAAATATAAAATATCCCTTGATACCTTATTTGAGCCAAAAATAATTTTTTTTTCCAAATTTTACCCAAACAAGGGTTATCATCACCATAGAAGTCAACTCAAAATGCAAAAAAAAAAAACACTTAGTGATCAAATGAAGACAATTCATCAAAAGTAAATAAAAAATAGAGAGAATCACAAAGTGATGACTAACAAAGAATGAAAATTGAAAAAATAGCAAGTAGTCAAAAGGTTTAACGAATAGCTGATACAAGGTGTAGATGACAACTCTTGTTTCAAGTAACCCACAAATAATGATTTGAGCCTTTATACCCTATCTTTCAAAACCCTTCAGCCCAAGCCACATTACAAACCCAATAAAAGTCCACACAGATTGAATGGTGGTTGCTCAAATTTTCATAAAGCTTAAATTTGAGACAAGACAAAATGACTAATAATTCGGTTAAAAAAATAAAAGAATAAAAAAATGTCATGGGAAGAATGGAACTCCCTATTGATTAAGATCATGGAAAAGAAAATCAAGCAAACAGGGGCAATCTGTTTAGCCAATCATCTTCATATCCCTTACCACTTTTTGAAACAAAACTCATATTTCCTTCAAACTCTTCTCCCAATCCCTAAACTAGACGCAGCCTTGTGGGTTTTAATGACATTTTTGCTCATTTCTCCAAACCTGGGACAACTTTGTAAATTTTAAATGACCTTTTCGCCCATTCAAAATTGGGACAGCTTTGCTAATCTCACACAAATTTTTCATCTGAACCCACACTCAAAACTAGGGCCCCCTTGTTGGACCTCGCATGATCTTGGTTCGTCCTGGCTTTCATAAATTATACAACCAAAATTGGGGCAATTTTGTGGGTCACCCATGAATTTCTCACTCTTACATTCATGACATAGGTCCCCATATTCATTTTTACAAACACCAAACTCGGACAACCTTTGGGTATATCATATTTCATATTGACATTCACATGTTACATCTCCATTGAGGAATGATACGCTTGAACAACCATCCTAGTCTCCTCCAAACCCTTCCAAACATCTCTTTTACACTTCTGACCAGTCTTCAATATCAAGCATGCATACACTAGTATTTCAATAGAAAATTTCTAGCCCACAAGCTTCATTTTGAACATTTGACTTTAGAATTTGTGACATCCATTATAAAAAAAATGAAGATCTAAATCTTCATAAATTGGATGATTTCAAAGAAAACAAATTGACCCAACCAAAATAAAAAGAAGAATGTCAAATAGCTTCACAGTCTTGCATCATGCATAAAAATAAAATAATTGTTACAATAAACCAACATCATATACATACCTTCAAAACCTTTTTTTCATGAATGGTTATTCTTTCCTTCAAAAAGACAAAAAGATCTGCATACATATTTTCATAAATGAAAAAAAAATTGAACTTTTTGTTTATCACATCTCTTTCAAAAGGAAAAAAAACACATGCATCAAAGTTTTCTCCTTCAAATTCAAAATTTGCACCAGTCATATTTCTCATGCATATCGATGTTTCAACACCTTGATCCTTGTAAAAAGTTTCAACACTTTTTTTTTATCACATTTAAGTCAAGGTTTCAACATCATTCCAAAATTTTAATACCTTGTTTATATTATCCTCATACCATGACCTTTCCCCAAAAATTCTCATCGATTTCTTTTTCAAAAACAAAAAAAAAATTTGAAAAAAATCACAAAATTAAAAAATTTCAAAATCAAAACAACTAACCAATTTTAAATTTCTACCATTGGTGTCTTGATCCTCTGTTGTGCAATGATCGAGTCCAATTTTATTGGGATCTTGACCCTCTACTGTGCAATGGTCGAGCCCAATTTTATTTTTCTGCCGTTGGAATCGTGACCCTCAGCGAAATGGTCGAGCCCGATTTTATTTTTCTACCATTGGAATCTTGACCCTCTATTGTGCAATGGCCGATCCCAATTTTATTTTCTATCATTGGGATCTTGACCCTCTACTGTGCAATGGTCAAACCCATAACCTTGCGACCCTCTGCTATGCAATGGTCGTTCCTTTTTTTTCGTGATCTTGACCCTCTGTTGTGCAATGGTTATACCCATAATTTTGTAGCCCTCTACTGTGCAATGGTCGTTCTTTTTTTTTCTGAGATCTTGACCCTCTATTGTGCAATGGTCAAACTCATAATTTTGTGGCCCTCTACTCTGCAATGGTTGTTTCGTTTTTTGTTCGGGATCTTGGTCCTCTGTTGTGCAATGACCAAATCCATAATCTTGCGGCCCTCTACTGTGCAATGGTCGTTTCTCTGGGATTCTGACCCTCTGCTGTGCAATGGTCAAACACATAATATTGCGGCCCTCAGTTGTCAAGTGGTAGTTTCTTTGGGATTCTATCCCTCTATTGTGCAATGGTCAAACCCATAATCTTGTGGCTCTCTGCTATGTTATAGTCGTTTTGCAGGATTTTGACCCTCTGTTGTTCAATGGTCAAACCCATAATCTTACGACCCTCTGCTGTGCAATGGTCGTCTTCTGAAATCTTGACCCTCTACTGTGTAATGGTGAAACTCATAATTTTGTGGCCCTCTGTTGTGCAATGGTCATTCTTTTTTCTGAGATCTTGACCCTCTATTGTGCAATGGTCAAACTAATAAGGTTACCAACACCCCTTCACGAGGTTGAGACACCTCACTTTACTTCATTCATAAAGTTAGGATACCCTCCACGAGGTTGCAACACCTTTACACACTCATCCATAGGGTTAGGACACCCTCCACGACGTTTGCACACCTCAATTCTCTCATCTTCGTATATATTCTATTGAAATTTTCTTGTTGTTTCTTTTCTCCTTTATTCATTTTGAAACCTGAACATAATTAGTGTTTCTATCTTTACTTATCTTTTACTACGTCAATATGAAAATTTGAAATTCTCATATTATCTGGTAAAATCTAAGTAAAGAGGGATAACTGTCAACTTCTAATTTTGTTCGAGTAAATAAAATCCATCACAAAAATAAATAAATAGAAAAGAAAAAAAATAAAAATATTATTTGTTTTACTGTTTGCTCCCCTAAATTTAATTTTTCACCCTTAGCCCAATGGCCAAAATAATCCCACACTTTTTTACTTCCTCACCACCTTTTTTTCTTATCACACACACTCTCCACATCACCTTCCACATCACCATTCCACATCATCTATCTTTTTCATTTACTTTTTCCACCTCATTTTTATATTAAATTTTATATATCAACTTTTCTAATTATTCCACTTACCTTTTTTTTAGTTATATCTTCTCGATCAATCATTTTTTATTATTTCATTCCTCCATTTTTTCCATCTACTTTTTCACCCCACTTTTTTTTATTAATTTCTCTTACTAACTTCTATTTATTCCATTCACTTTTCTAAATCATATTTTATTCACCACCTTCTCCACCAACACGTTTTATTATTTCCTTCATCCATTTTCTGCATCTACTTTCCCACCCCACTTTTATATTAATTTCTCTTACTAACTTTTATTTATTCCATCACTTTTTTATATTATATTTTATCCACCACCTTCTCCACCTACCTTATTTTATTATTTCCTTCATGTATTTTCTTCCTCTACCGTTTCCACTCACATTTTATATTATTTTTCTTTACCAACTTACTCCACATAATTTCCCTATTAACATTTTTCATTATTTCCTCCATCCACTTTCTTCATCTAATTTCTCCATCCACTTTTTATATTATTTCTTTCACTTATTTTCCACATTAACTTTTACTATTTACTATATTTTATTTCACCTAATTTCTCCACCTACTTTTTATATAACTTCTTTTACTTATTTGACACATTAACCTTCTCTATTTTTCCACTAACTTTTTTAAAAATTATATTTTATTCAACATTTTTTCTCATCATAACTCTATAAATACCCACATACTCTTCACTCCATTTTACACACACAATATCCTTCTCTTCTCTCCCATACTACATATCTTTCCACACATTCCTTCTTCCCCTACTATCATTCTTCTACAAATACCACATATATTCACATAAACATATCTCTTCTCTCTTCACTCCATCATCAAACACTTCAACACACCTCTTCTCCTCCATATCAACATTTACATCTCTTGCAGTTTCTATTTCCACTTGCATCTTGATCAGACTATCCTTGTCTTCTCATCCAGGTTCTTATCCCTTCACCTCTTCTTTTTATTTTGAATTATCTTGTTAAATTTTGTTTTATTGTTCCATAATTATTTTTTGCTATTTTTGATTCTAAATTTTCATTTATAAACCATTTTGTTTTTTTATCTCTAATAAAAAAGCACAAAAATATCGATTATCATGTCAAGTTTCGAATTTACATGATAATTCAATTTTTCGTAATAATAATTATTGTCATGTCAAGTTTCAAACTTACTTGATAATTACATTTTTCATAATAATAATTTTAATTGTCATGTCAAGTTTCAGACTTGCTTGATAATTACATTTTTCATAATCATTTTGATTATCATGTTAAGTCTCGGATTTGCTTGATATTAAAAAAAATTAAAAACATGTAGTTTTTTGGCAAGTAAGCGTAATCGTTGTGTAATTATTTTTTCATCTTCTTAATCATGTCAATTATGTCAAAAAATCATAAAAATTACAAAATGTTTTTTTAAAAAAAACTACAAAAATGTTTTATATCCATCTTGTTGATTACATCATGACAACTTTTTCTTCAAGATAATCTAAAAATATCCAAAAAATCATAAAATCTCAAAAAATAAAAAATACAAACCCTTTTCAAATGATAAACCGTTAGAACTATGTGATCCTTGATTCTCCATCAATAGTGGAGATACGTAGGAGCAAGGCTATTCCTGTCAAGTTCACTTCCCTAAAAATCCAAAATTATCCATAATCATCTCGATCGAATTTCTAAATATTTTCTGAAACATCTTTCAAAACTTATTTTCAAAAGAACTATTTACCCCTGATTTTTGACATGAAAATACATAGGAGTAAGGCAATCCTTGTCAGGCTTCCTAAAAATAAAAAATATTTTTCTTTTATTTGTATTATCTTGCATTGTTATTTTCGGGGAAAATAAACATTTTTAAAACCACAACAACTTTGCACATTTGATTAAAGGTATTGCCTTAGGGCAGACGCTGTAGGGTGCTAATGCCTTCCCTACACGTAACTTTCCATGTGAGTCATTTAGGGTTCAATGATATCTTGTTACTTACACCAAACATATACCTAAAATCAAGAAATGATCTGATATAAGTAAGTTGATAAATCAATTTTATATAAAAGAAGTTCTCATAAACTTAGCTCATCGACAACTGAACGAGTGAAATATTAATCTTTTCTCTCCCTGACGCAACCTCCTAAACATCTTGTTGATGCAAGTACAATGGAATCTCAGCGTGTCTTCCAAATGTAGTAGAATCCCATGGTATAATCATCGACCCATCTGCAATGATGTTACAAACCTCGTCTAACGCACTAAAAGGGTCGTCCTCATATAAATGAGTCTTCTTCGGTGTAGGACTTCCCTTTATTTTTGTTTGCTGTTACATGAAAAAATGGTTATGTTCTGACGTGAATAAGAAGTAAGGTTTAAAATTAAGAAGTATATAGTAGGAGTTTACCAGGGACAGATACAACACCAACCAAATGTCTAGGCCAGGCGGTGAAGCACATAAATGCTTGTGCCACATGACAAACTCCTCTGTAGGCATAGGAACAAAGGGATATAGTAAGACAACTTCATCAACCGTGACCTTAACCCCATCTTCTCTTAGCTCCATTCCATGCACTATAGTGGTTGCCTCATAGATTGTGCCACGAACCACTAGTATGGTCCTAGTAGGAGAGAGAATATATAGCTAACATGGATGAGTGTCGTCCATGTTGTCCCCTGGGGCACTGGCAGTTGAACAACTTCCTTTGTCGCTTCTACATGTCACATTAAATGTTAGGTTATATAAAGAGTAAATTAATAAACAAAAATGATTATTAAGTTTACCCCTAGGAGGCACAACATGTTCCTCTATAGGAAATGGTTGCGGATGCATTCCATGACTCTCATACTTCTAGAACTGGCGCACAACCATTTAAGCGACTTCATCATTCAACTCTGCCCTGACCTTCTTTGTGATCTCCTGCGTGATCTCCTTTGTGATTTCTTGCTTCAGCTTTTGTTCATACTCGTTACTTAATCTGTATGAAGATGGACGCGAGGAAGACCCAAAGAACTATCTAATGCCTATGCCAGTTACGCACTCGTCCTGGGTGCTTGGGTCCTCCAATAGTAGTGGCAAGAATATCCTAACGACCTTCTTGTGTGAACTAACCCTGGGAGTTCTGCTAAACCAATGGTTCTTGTAACATAACAAAACTTCAAAATTATTTGAAAGATTTATGTAATATATATAACACAAATGTTGTCAAAATAAGAGAAATGACATCTTACAATTCTTTCTGATAATCTAAAATGAATTAACGTCAAATAAGGCCCAGATCGACGAAAAACAATGACCATAGAATCACATAACGTCAACTTAAGAAACATCTGACGTTTAATTTAAAATAAAAAAATAACGAAATAGTGGTTTGCTTCCAGCAGTATTACTCCTACCCACATTTGACATCAACCATGACAAATATTCGACGTTTTATATGCCATCAAGAAGCCAAAGATTAAATCCACTTTTTATTCTTTATTTCTTTTCGCTTATAAACCAAACAAAATGTCGCACACTTTATGGGGTTCACGTTTAAAACAATATAGAACGTCGAACAAGTTGGGGTTGGACGTGATGGTAGTAATCACATAACGTCCCTAAAGAGCATTTAATAAAATAGTTTGCCGTCTAAAATGTATTAACGTCAAACAAGGAACATATCGACGTAATCTAAAATGTATTAACATCAAATAAGGCCTATATCGACATAAAACAATGACCTTAGAATCACATAACGTCAACTTAAGAAACATCTGATGTTCAATTTAAAATTAAAAAGAAACGAAATAGTGGTTTGCTTCCAGCAATATTACTCCTACCCACATTTGACGTCAACCATGACAAATTTTTGACGTTTTATATGCTAGCATGAAGCCAAAGAGTGAATGCCTTTTTTATTCTTTATTTCTTTTCTCTTATAAACCAAACAGAACGTCCCACACTTTATGGGGTCGACATTTAAAACAATATAGAACGTTGAACAAGTTGGAGTTGGACGTGCTGGTCGTAATCACATAACGTCCAAAAGGAATTATGTTTTTAATTTTTTCTTCTAAACCAAATGAAAAAATGTCCTTGTGTACTCGTGGCTTCGACGTTTTATTAAGCGAATTATCAAGTCAAATTATGTGGGGATTTGGCTTTGACGTGTACTCGCGTGTAGCGTCAAAGTTCAACGTCCCATAACAGAACAAACAACGTTAATAGTAACCTCAGTCCCTCTTTTTTTTCTTTTTTTCTTTTTTCTTTTAAATCAACCAAAAAATGTCGAACTCTTTTACCAATTCGACATTTTTTTGCCACATAATTTTTTTTTTCAAACCAATGAATAAAACGCCATAAAAAAAAGAACACATAATAAAACGAGGACATCACAACTTAATACTATGACTCTAAGACCCTATTCTGATTTAGACGTTTTTGGCGAGAAATAATGTTTTTAATTTTTTCTTTTAACCCATTCTATAAAACAACTTTAGGAAAACTTAAAAAATGAATTATTCAAAAACGATCAAACTATGTAATTGTATAGAGTTAAGCATTATATTTATAGAGTCAATTCAAAACCTTTGGTAACAGCAAAAAATAAATACTCACAAACCTTTCACGTCGAAGTCCCCTAGAGTACGAAGTTCTATGAGAATTTAAAAAGGAAAAAGAAAAAAAACGAGCGACCTTTGCCTTGGGACTACCTTTTATTATTGAAACCAAAGGTCACCCCACTCAAGCCTTTCCCAACAATCATTCTTTTTTTCTATAAATACAGTTTCAGAGCCTTAGATAACCTGTAGACATCCATTTATAAAATTTATGCTATGAACTCCATCTGTTAATTGTTTTCTGTGTTTTCTGTTATCTCCTTCAAGGACACAAAAAAGCTTGAAGGAGTATAGAAAACTAAAGGAAAAGGTTGATAGATTTGGATTTTGCATCCTTTCAAAATGCTACTCCTCCTTTACTAAACTACGGAACTTCCGTAAACAAATTCATGTTAACTTTTTCCATTGGTTTGTTATCGATTCCTCTACCAAACGAAGAAATTTCTTTGTTAACGATGAAGGCATGGTAGCAAAACAGAGGAAAAATGTTAACACTTATGAATTTAAAACAAACTCTATTAAAAAAAATCCTCCTAAATTTTAACAAAGAAAAAGTTTGAAAGATTTGGATTTTGCACCCTTTCAAAACGCTACAACCTCTATTCACAAAAATCCTTCTACATTTTAACAATCCTACGGATCTTTTCGTGGTTTGATTTTCATTTTTTTTCCTATGTTTAGTGTTATTATGTTTTCCCTTTGTTTCATTTCCATTTATAACCTATGTAATAATGGATTTCTTTTAAAAATCTTTCAAATAATTTTACATCGAATTCTGAAGGAAAAATGGCGTCCCTATGTATTTCCCAAATAACGTGGATGTCGAGTGGTGTCAATATTGGACGTGTATCTCTTCGTTTTAACGTAGCATTTATCATGCCCTGCCAACAGTCTTTTCCCATATACCTGGACGTCGAGTGGTGTTAATATATGACGTGGATCTCTTTGTTTCTAATACAACATTTATCAAGCCTAACCAACTGCATTTTCTCATATAAAGTTGGACGTTCTATTTCAATTTAAAAAGGATAAATAAAAAAAGGGAGCGACTTTTGGGTTTGGTTAACGAATAATACATCACATGCCCAAGAAATTGCACATTTATTGTTGGTTGAAAGGAACAAGAAATAAAAAGGGAGTAATCTGGTTGACAATAATACGTTAACCTCTTCGTTTCAAAACTTTTTCTATTAATATTACGTTGTGTAGCTTTACCAACGACGTAATGTTGGTGTTTTAAAAGAAGAAAAAAACAAAAAGAGTACAATGGTATATTCAATGTAATGATGTAACATTAAAACGTTCAATTACAATCATACAAATGATTTAATCAATTTAAACAATTCAATCATTATTGACTAATGTTATTGCCAAAAGAGAATTTTATTAATATTCAAAAGATGATTACAACCAGCAAAATGGCTTAAGAAGCCATTGATTACAAAATTAAAATCAAATAACAAAAATCCATATTCTTCTATTGCAGAATTATTGTTGATCCTCTCTGGTTGTTCACATCACCTTCCTTTCCAATTTGATCGGTAATTTTTCAGTCCTTAGAGTCTTTTTTCAATGACTGTGTCAGCTTTCAATTTACTTGAGTCCGAAGTATCTTTTTGAGCGATTCTGACATACAATCTATTTTCACCGCATAACCATCTAGTCCACTCAAAGATTCAGATATGGGATAGACTTGCTGATGATCATCAGTTTTCATCATGCTGAATCCAATAAGTCCTTGATGACCAATCCAAATTTGAAAGAGAAAGCCTTCTTTGTTGATCGGTTGAAAAACGACAATCCCAATCCAAACCTCTTTGATCAGTTTCATATCAACCCCCTTGACTGTGTTACAAAAAGATTCATCACTCATCTTTAAGTAGGAGTAGAACATGCTCACCAGTTTTAGATATATGTGAGAAACCACGGTTTTAATCTTCCTTAGACTAAAAAGCTTTCGTCAAATGTCTTCATCACTAATCCAACCTGTAGGATTAGCATTCCTTGCAATCCGGGCAACCTTCCATTTTCTTCTTGATGATGATGAAGAAGCAATTTCTGATCAGATTCTGGAACGTCTTTCACATTTCTAGGATTTGTAACTCTTTAGTTTAGAAAACACTGAGTGCGTTTTCAAATCTAGTATTTATAAAGTTGTGCATCAAATCTTATCAGTTTCAGGCCCAACTAAAATTTTCAATCTTATATATCCTAGTAAAATAGTTTCAACAACGACGAATTTCTAAAGGGTTTGACGTTTTATTATGCGGTTAAAGTTGTTGAACTCTAACAATATAAGGATTGACTTGACGGGCGACGAATTTCTAAAGGGTTCAACGTTTTATTATGCAGTTGAAGTTGAACTCTGACAATATAAGGATTGACTTGATGGGCACTAGAGTAGATTTTCTTTAAATACAGTTTCAGATCCTTTGTAACTAACCTTTGAAAACCTACATTACAGAGCTTCCATAACCAAATTCATGTTAACTTTTTCCTTTAGGTTTCCATCAATACCTCTACTAAATGAAGACATTTCTTTGTTAACGATGAAGGCATGGTGGAAAACCAGAGGAAAATGTTAACACTTATGAATTTCAGAAACATTCTTCATTGTTTTCCTGATTTTTTTTATTTAATTCCTGTGTTTTTCTTAATGTAGTTTCTTGCTCATGTAAAAGATATAGGACGTTGAATAGAAATCGAATTCGACGACAAACTTTAACAGGGAAATTAAAAGTTAATAAACTTCAAGGTTTAAAAATGAATACTTCTGTAGGCAAATAAATCGTCATATAGTTTGATTAAATCTATCATGTATCATTGTCAGAAACAAAATTCTTAAACCCTTCCTATAAATGTCTAAATCCTGTTCTCAAATGGCTTCTTCATCTTCACGACGTGGAAAGAAGACTGCACACTTTGTAAGAAATGCTAGTCCAAATGGGTGGATCAGTGATGACGAAGAACGATACAAATTTGGATGTTATAGAAAACTCTTCGAGGTGGTCCCTCATAAGTTTTTTAGATCTGGAATTATTCAGAAGAGAGGGGTTTCTCTTTCAAGATTGTCTTGTAGATGTTGGTCTTGCAAAATTTGTAGAAATGATCGGTGATTGCTATCCTGACCTGGTACTGGTCTTCTACCACAATCTGAAGGTTGTCGATGATGTTATATGCTTTCTGGAGAAAGGTATCGATATTAAAATTGATGACGAAATATCGCTATCTTTTACTGGTCTCAAAGCAGAAGGCTTCATGTCTCATGAAAAAGATTCTGAACTCAACCAATGGACCAACAAGAAGAAATTTATAAGGAATATCTGAGAAGTCCAACAAGGCTAAAGGTATACAAGCCGTATCTACTTGATGGTTTGAAAATGGAAGAAAAAATGTGTGCTTTTGTACTTACTTAGGTAATACTACCTGGAAGATGTTTACGTGATTGTCTAACTACTACAGATTTATTTTTGGTTCGTGCCATAAAAACCCGGATACCAACCAACTGGGTTGCTGTTATGCGTGAGCACATGATTGAAATTGCAAGTAGTCATGGACATATTTTGCCATATGGTGTTTTTATCACTAGTCTATTGAAGCATCATCAAGTTGATCTTATTGGTGAAAAAAATATTTGGTGCCGAATCAAATGAAATAGGAAAAGCAACATTGAGACATAATGGTCTAAAGAAAACAAAAGATGACTGGGTGTTTAAGGATGTTGACGAAGCTCCTTCTACCTTCACTCCGCACACTGAGTTGAAAAATCTATAATCATGATTCACAAGAAATTAGATGAAGACAATGCTCTCATAACTCCCTCAGCAAGTCAATATGATGATGAAGACGACACAACAGAAGATGAGTCTATGGAGACATCTGACTCAGATTAGGAAGAAGATTCCACTTTAGTTTAACTTTCTCAAATTAATGTAATATTTTAATTTATTTTAGTATATTTTTGTTTGTTTGAACTTTGTTTGAAATTTTAATATATACTTTTCATGGTTATATTTTCATATTTTTCCTTTGTTTAATGTTCTTATGGGTTTTTTTTTTAAATCTTTGAAGTTATTTTACGCCGAATTCTGAAAAATGTTGACGTTTTAAAATATAAAAATAAGAAAAAGTGAATGTTACATCACATATTGTAAACGCTGACGTCAAAGAACAAGTCTGATTCTTTAAATACAATTGCAGATCCTTGATCTAGTTCTCCACTTATAAAATTTAGTCGTAACTTGTCACTCTCATAACATATTTTTTTGGTTTTCTCATAGATCTTTCAAGGTCACAAAAGTTAGGGTGAGGCATGAAGGAGCTATTGAAATCCAAAGAAATAAGTTAACAGATTTGGATTTCATTTCAAGTAGTACAATTTCATTCATATTCATAGTGATTACAATAAGATTAGAAGCGCAAAAAGATGTGGCATATAATGCCAATAGCAAAACAAACACAAAACAAATAATAAACCAAAACACACAGAGAACAGAAACACAAAACAGACTTCACTTGAATCTTCAGTTGGAGAATCATTTTTATTCTTTTTCTGATGCAGAGCGCTTATCTTCTGTTCGAGTCTCCTGATTTTTTCAACAACAAATCTTTCAAAATTGGTTTCAGGGAATAAGTTGGTGCGGTAGTGTGGAGGTACGAATCGCTGGAACAAGTCCTTGAAATGTTTCCAAGAGCTCGCGTGTGAGCCCCTAGTGATCCTAATTAACCATTGCATGGCGTATCCCTCTAAAGCTAATGTAGCTAACTTTACACGCAAATGTCAACCTACAATATACAAACTAAAAATCTGATCTACTTTAGCTATCCAATCTAAAAATATAGTAGGCGCGACTTCTCCTTTGAAGGTAGGCAAATTCATCTTTGGTAGTGCAAGGCTTTGGTCCATAGCATTATCTTCTTGCTTCTTCTTGTGAGAACCATTATCACAACCATGAGTTTGCTTTCCTTTTGCTTTTGCCTCCGTGTCCAGCCATTTACTAATGGAGTCAAGTTGTTGTTGCATTTGTTGAAAGGCCTTCATCAAATCAAATTTGCTAGAGGCACTTCCATGATCACTACTCCCATTAGATGAAGATTGTCTTGACCCTGCAAACATTTTGAGAAACAAACAACAACACACTAACAAAGCAAACACGTTAGAACAATAGCTACACATGCCAAACAATAGCAAAAAATAAAGGAAAACAACAATAAGGTTCACTCATAACAGCACCAAAAAGTTAGGCTCAATACTCACGGTTTTATGGTGAAAGAAAAAACAAGATCACTCCACTCACATGCACTCTTCTTTCAAAATAGTAATATATCTCTCAAGTCATAATTTTAGAGTACCAATTCAAGGCTAAAGCAAGTGGAAAAATGAACAATCCAATCCTCAACACCAAAAAGGAGACCAAACCAAAACAACATACACTTTAGGAGCCAAAAAAATGGATGAAGACAGCAAGACAATTGGTGAAAATAAAACCTAGAAAATAAGAAACTTGACACAAAACAAGGTGGCAGTAATCTAAAGATTTAGAAGAGACAAAACAACAAGAAATTGGAGTCAAAACAGTTGCACAAATTAAGCAAGACAACAGGAAACAAATTGACACAACTAAGAGGCAAAGCACATCAACATACTATGCATATTGAAGAGTAAGATCTAGTAATGATGGAAATAATTTTGGCAAATTTCAAGCCTATATATTCTGTATGTTATGATGATAAAAGAGGCTTGAAATGAATGATCAACACACTGGAAACATCTAGCAAAGCTCGGCCAGACTCATACAATTGCAAACAGTATTGAAATTGCTTGAAAATTTTTTTTACAGCAAGCAATAGTGGAAATTGTATCTCGACCAAGCACATTCAAACTGGAAAGTGTGTTTGATTAAAATGAAATTTGGAATTGTTGAATGCCTCTATTGATAAAGAACATATAAGCAAAGTCCACACACTTAAATCCTATGGTGATCAAACTCAATTCAACATACAAGCATGGAGATGCAAAAAATTACTCTTAGCTATGCAATTTCAGAAATGTTGTGTTAGAAAACTCCTAAAGAGGAACAAACATATGACTCAAAGCAAAGATAACAAGAAATAAAAGACATATAAAACCCAACCAAGACAAGAATAAAAGATGGAACAAGCACACAAAAGGGAAAAAGGACACCTACTTGTTGAAGACCTCCAATAGCATTGTTGCTGTTTGAAGAAAAGTGCTTGCACAAGCCTCTAGACAGCCACGGTTTATCACCTCCAAGCCTTGATATGAAGCTTTGATTCCTTTCTTAAGAGTGTGTGGATGTTATCCCATGGTCTAGGAATGAATTCCAGCCAGCCAAATACATCAAACAACTAGCAACAATGCAAACAGTTTTAGAAATCTATCAACAGTAGAATATTGGATGAACACAGTGGAGAAACAAATTTATTGCGAATAGTACAGAGAGAATTGAAACAAAGTAAAAACTAGACATTGAATTAGACATGAAACGAAACTTTTAAAAAAAATTGCATGCGAAACGGATAAGAATTGAAGCTAAACGAAAACAAACAAGTTGGACAACCATGCAACGTGTGCTGGACGCGAGCCAGAATTCAAAAATGCTTTTCTACTCTACTCTAACATGCAATTCCTAATAAGGATCAAGCTCATGGCTCTAGATACCACATGATGGGGAAGTGCATGCCTAGAGAGAAGTATACTAATGAAATTTAAAAGAATGAACGGAAAATAAAAGCAGAAAAAAGAAAGGAGGAGGAAACTTATGACTCGTAGACACGCCACTTGAGAGAGGACTCCAAGATAAGTGTGGAGGAAGGACCACCACTTGATTTGCTCAAGATAAGGTCTGCCAAAATGGACTAAGAGGCAGAAAACTATCTCTAAGAGGAATGCAAGATTGCAATTCAACTCACAATTTCATTGATTTCAATGAAATTGTGGGACTTGGAAGGAGAACCCCTAGGTTTACTTATATAGATTTTGGAAGGAGTTTAGTGAAGAGTTTCAAGCAATGTGGGACTTGGAAGGCTCCAAGAGCTAGCCAGCAGGTGCAGAAGCGCCGCTAGGTGCTTGGAGTCCCACATTTCCTAATTCTCTCATTCGAAAAGGATTTATAAGCCACCTAGCTCTCCTAAAGTTCAAAAAATGAAAGCTAGCTATGGTTCCTTGCGCTACAAGCTAAGACACCTACTTACACTTCTTTTCTTTTAAGACTAAGCAATGGGAAGTCCCACATTGTTTGTGCTAAAAGGAAAAGAAGGGTTTATAAGTGTTTATTCAACTAGAAGTAACGAAAAGAAAACAAAGAGGCAAATACAAGCCTATGAAACCTATTCTACTCTTTTTGTGCTTTTGTCACTTTGAAACTCTTCATTGTTGCCCCATTTATGATCATATCGCTATATATAGGTATAAATGTTTAAGGCACCTAAGAAACCCTAAAAGAAATATTTGCCACAAAGATGTAAATCTTTGACAAACAATTTATTTTATTTCCTATACTAATTATTATTCAGGAGATAGTTCTCTATCCTACCTTTGGCTCGCGTTATCCCATCCCTACCTTTGGCTCAGGCCGACCCGTTTCAACCTTCAACTTATGTTAGTTTGTTTAGACCTTTACTCTTAATCTCCGAACATTCATTTTGGGTCAACTAGTCTCCACCGTCAAAGTTAACTTGCCTTAATCTTCGACCCAACCCATTCTATCTGAATTTTTGGTCTAGATCTGTCTGACTATTATTCTCCATACACGCTATCTCTTCTTGATCTTTGACTTGGTGTGATGCATCTTTGTTGTTAACTTGTCTAAATATATTTTTTTCTAACTGAGCTATCTCAATGTTTGTCCACGATATTCTATCTTAACCTTTAGTTTACCAGTCAACTTAATTTTTTCTCAAACTTAAAGTATTATAATTTAAAAATCAATCAAAGTCTTTTAGTATAATCATACCTATCTTTAGCCTAAAACATTCATTTCAAATTACTTTTAATAATATAATAATATTTATTATGATTTTAATTATTGTGATCTATAATTAAAACTCAATTCTCATAAAATATTATTATTATTATTTTCCATATGAAATTAAATTAATACTTTAAAGAAACAAAATTTTATTTTCTTTAAATTTCACCGACAAATCGTTCTCATATTTTATAATATGTAAATATTACAAGATAAATTTACACAAATTTATAATATAAAAATACCAAAAATATTGTAAATCTTATCTTAAAATATAAAGGTAATGGTGGGTTTTGGGAGGTTTATAAAGGAAAAAAGCACTGAAAAGGGCGGGAGGCTTGCATTTCTAATGGGAGGTTATCTTAAAATGTAAATCTTATATTAAAATATAATGGTAATGGGAGGTTATGAGAGGTTTTATAATGGAAAATAGAAAAATAGAAGGGCACGAGGATGAAGAATAAAATGTCGAATATCCGTGGAATTCGACGTATCCTTTATCTTTTTTCAAACTCTGTCTTCTGGGGACAATTAGTATGTCGATGCCCACTATAATTCGACGTCTCCTTTGTATTTTTATGTTGAGAAGTTATTAAGAAGTCTAGAGTTTGAGAGACGTTCCTAGAATTCTATTAAAAAATGGCTTCTCCATTGTCATCATCAAGAAGAAAAGAGAAGGTTGCTTGGGTTACAAGAAACGCAAACCCATCTGGATGGATAAGTGATCTAGAGATTCGAGAAAAGTTTTTATACTGGACACATTTAAAAAATGTAGTTCCTCACAAGTATCTGGACCTGCAATTGTTCAAGAAAGAAGAGTTCCTTTTTCAAGAATGGATTGCATATCAAAGGCTTACTGATTTTGTGCATATGAAAGGAGAATGCTATCCACATTTGGTTGAGGTTTTCTACACAAACCTGAGGGTTGTAAATGGGGTCATTCACTCAAGGGTAAAAGGTGTTAACATTACTATTGACGATAATGTTTGGTCAGATATTGCTGGACTGAAAGCTGAAGGTTTGGATTCTCATATCCGTGATTGTGAGTCAAACAGATGGCTAACAAAGATAGCTATATATATATATATATATATATATATATATATATATATATATATATATATATATATAAATTGCTTAAGATATCCACGAAGGTACAGGGTGGATAAGCAGTACCTATGTGATGGCTTAAACAAGGAGGATAAATTTATTGCTTATGTCCTGACTTGGCTACTACTGCCTGGAAGATTGAATGAGGACAGAATGTCAACAGAAGATGTATTTCTGTTGAATGCTATCAAGACTAGAATCCCAACCAACTGGGTTGCGGTACTAAAAGACCACATGATCGCTGCAGGAGATAATTATGCACACAAATTGTCATATGGATTATTTATCAACAAGGTACTGGAACTCCAAGGAGTAGATGTATCTAAAGAAGAAAGAATTGTGTGCGAAAGGTCACAAGAAATTGGTATACCAAGTCTAACATCTATTGAGATGAAAAGGACTGTGAATGGATGGTTCTTCACAGATGAGAAAACTGTTGGAAGTTCACCTACTCATGCTGCACATCATACTGCCTTCATTCCACAAACTGATTTTGAGAAATATGTTGTTGATCAATTTAGGAAGAAGTCTGAAAGGGATGAGAGAGTTGAAGATACTCTTGTTAGATGAGAGAAGAAGGGAAACAAGAATGGCATTGGCTTTGAAACTGAAGATTCTGATGATGGGTCAACTGATGAAGATTGAATGGAATCTTCTTCATAAGAATAGGGACTACTTTTCTATGTCGATTTTTTTTTTATATTTTGTAATCATGGCTAACTTGAATCGATTAAGGATGAAGTAAAAGTAAAAAATTTCATGTCTGATTTTAAAGAAAAAAGAATCATAAGAACGCCACATTTTGCTATTGGCGGAAGAAAAAAACGTTGAAGTCCATCGAAAACGACGTTCTATTAAGCACAAAATTATGGCTCCCAAGTACTTCAATTCCCTTCACGTCCCAGCTCGACAGCCTTCGAAGTTCTATGGGAGGGGAGAAAATAAAACATATCTAAAAGTACAATACGTTTTGATGGAAGAAGAAAACGTCAAATTCCTATAGAATTCGACGTTCTATTAATGCTCTCATGTTTTAAAGAAAAAACTAAAAAGAATTAAAAAGGTAGAAACTTTTGGCTTACAATATTACGTCCAAACCCCTTCAAATTTGACGTAACTTTTGCAATTTACAAGAAAAAATTAATAAAAAAGGCGCGTTATTTGTTGATGGATTGGCAAGTGTACCAAATCGCATAAGTAATATAAAATGGTAAGACCAAGTTTCGTATCCCACAAGACTCTCGGCACTAGACAATTGTGTGATAACTCAATTAATTAAGATTTAAAAAAAATGAGATCATTGGTTTCAAATACAAAAATAGAAAATTAAATATGAACGCAGATTGATTAATAGCAGAAGAGCACAATGATGAATGGATGTTGTTTAATATGAGATGAATATGTTGTTGGGGTTAGATTTAACCAAGTTCTCTCTCATGTATGTAAGAATTCTTCTTTATGCATTAATGTTAACATCACTCACTAAATCACTTAAACCCGATCCCTCGGCGAAATAAGTCTGTCCTTAATCACCAGATCATGCAATTCCTAACATTCCTAGTAATTAAATGTGAAGATCAAGAGCTTTAAGGACCAAGACTCATACCCTCATCCTTGAGAAATATTACTCTTGGGAGTAATTCAACAAGAACCTGAATTGTAAGGAACCTTCCGGCACTAATGCAATTCATACATCACACTATGAATGATTAAACAAAGCATGTAATAAGCACAGATGAATTACTCTAACAATTAATGAAAAAGAATATGTTATTGAGAATCAATTTAAATACATGACAGTTCACAAGGTTACATCATCCCCCAACAACAAATATAGTTTAGTTCACCATAGACATGGTGAAACTAGATGAATAATGGAAAACCATGAGATAGCAAAACCCTAAAAGTAGAGGATGGAAGCTCCCACATCCAAATCCACCTTCAGAGAGTGGAAGAGTGTGCTATTGCACTGCTCTAGCCAATGATACCAAACCTAGGATGCCTGGGTCCTTTAAATAGAGCAACGACACGACAGAAACAAAGCCCAAACCTGTGTCACTACCATTCCAGCGCCCCACTTAGGGCGCCCGGGCGGTGAGCGACACTCTTCTGCGCTCAAGCCTCTGAAAAGTGTGCCCAAGCTTCGAGCATTCCTCCCTTCTGGTGCTTTTCCAGGTCTTTCTGAGCTCCATCTCCTTAGCACTTCATCCATGCTTTCCATATTATCTCATTTTCCATCAAAACAAGGAGAATTATTAATAAAACCATCAAATTCAACCTCAACTCTCTTATTCACACAACTTAAGAGAAAAACATGATTCCAAGCAAGTTTCTAAGCAAGAAAAGGGTGAATTTAGTATCAAAATCACATCCCAAATAACAGTATTTTAAACCGTTATCATTGTTTTAAGAGAAAACTTCGAATGGTTTGGGACTTCGACTTTGTTTTTAAACATAACGTCAAATTTTGATTGTATTCGACGTGAAATTTATTTATTCAATGTAAAAACATAACACAGTCTCTCTGTTTGTTCGCGGTTCCATTTTTGCTTGAACTTTCTTCTTGGTGGACGACTACGATAAAGAAAGAAGTTTATTTTTAAGTCGTTTTTGTCTTTGTAATGTCATTTGGTTCTCATTTCTAAGGTTGACTGATTGTTTTTTGTTTATCTTTAGGCTGTTTTTTGTACGTGGTCAGCGAACTTCATCATCTTCTCTAATGACACCATTTGAAGTATGTTTTTTTTTCTTAAAATACTCTTACGTATGATGTATGTGCTCGTGTTTGTGTTGTGTTTGTCAATTATGGACGTATGATTTCTATATGTATAATGATACTATGATAGTTTTGTTTTCCTTCAACATATGATATTTTTGTTTGTTCGTGGTTAGTGAACTTCGTCATCTTCTCCAGTGACATCATTTCAAGTATGATTTTTTTTCTTTCAATATCTCTTACGTATGATATATGTGTTCGTGTTTGTGTTGTGTTTATCGATTCTTGAAGTATGATATATGTATAATGATAGATATTTGTGTTCGTGTACGTATACTATGATAGTTTATTTTTTCCTTCAACGTATGATAGGTATTTATTTTTGGTTCTCTACATAAGTTAGTTTTTTTTTCCGTTGATTTTTTGCTTTTAGTGTAGTAGTATGGATCAAAGCTGGATTCATCAGTGTCGTATTAGTGAAATGGAGTCCTCTCTTCACCTATAAAAGAAAGGCTTTCCCCTTTGTAATTTCCAACTTGAAAGATATATTGAAGTGTTGTTGAGATTACCCTAGACCTCTACACTTCGATTTTACCCTATTGTGCTTAATTCAACACCTTTTCCTCCAGTTTCCTTCCCTCTTGTAAGGCTTTTTGAGCTTGCGAGGCTTCAACATACACCAAACACTCATTGAACCATTTCACAAACACCTAGTGTGCACCTCCGCTTTCACTCATCCAATCAATCCGTTACGCCATTCTTGTTCGTGTGGTTGCTCTAGCGTGGAGCTTGGAGCTGCTTCCACCATAATTTCTTTACAACCGATCTAATAGTTACATATGTTAGAATGATTTTATAACCAATTTAGTATGTCTAAGACATTACATCGGAATATATTAGATCAATTCTTGAATCGATTTAATATGTACTCCATAACCAATTTACTATACCTCTTTTGCATTAGCGATAATTGACTCTAACAAAAAAAATTACTCAGGTTGTTAAATGAATATTTAATGAGAAAAAAATATGTACAACAAAATATTCTCTTTATATTATGAAACTGGAACACATTTATATTACAAATTTCACTTTACAACTTGTAGTTCTATAATATCATCCCTTGTATTATTTATTTAGTAAAAATGATTGTGTAATTAAAAGAAAAAAAAATAACCATTTGATACCACAAACAGAAAATAAACATGGGCTCTACATCTTCTAGTCTTGAGTAAGAAAAAAGAAACAAGTTATACAAGTTATTCATTTAGCTACTTTTGGCCTCATTTTTTTTTTCTCCTCATTCTTCACATACGACAAATTTTGTCCTTCCACGGTTCTTGATTTGAAACTGCTTGGCTAGGCCTAAATGAGTCATCAATAGCCAAACAATGGAAAGGAATTCTCCACCTTTACTAAGTTGTTGGACATGAGTGATTGGTATGCAATTTGCTGCTGCATATGATAATAATTCCACCCATACTTGTGCTATTAGTTTCCATTTCTTCGTCTCTTCTAAAGAATTTATAATATCCTTTAATTGACACGCTTGGAATAACAAAGATTTGCTCCAATCTCCCTTCACAACAGAGGGTTCATACTCAACAGGCACACTACATAATGCCTTGCATGCTTCCTTCATTTTAACATGTTCATCTTCTTCATTTGTTTGGAAACGAATTCGATAACGAGTGTCACTAAACACCTAGTCAGAAAAAAAGTATAAATATAATGAATGATTTAACATGATTGAAAATATTAAAACATAATTAGTGTTGAAATGTTTTTGAACTATATATGTTTGTGTTTATATTAAAGTGTAATCCAAATTCCAGAAGAATATAGAAAATCCTAAGACAAAATTATTGGAATTATGCAATACAAATTTTAGAATATTGTAGAAAAGCCTAATATACAAAGTAAAAAATTAAGAACATTCTACATAGGTAAAAACCTATAACATTCCAGATAAGTTGTGCCTAGAATTTGCTAGAATAATCTTTGGGTCTATAAATACGCATGTACTCTACCATTTGATATAAGACAACATCTATCACAACTAAAACAATTACAAAATAAACTTTTTCCAACTACTACTTTTACATTCTACTATCTGCACATTTTCTCTACCCAAAAATTATTTCTTTCACAACCTCAAAATACTAACAGTAGTACCAGAACATCGTTTGGTCATCTACTGGGTGTAGATAAATTTTTTCAACTACTTTAACAAAATATTATAACTCGATTCCATACTACTTCAAAAATATTTTTTCAACCCATGGCTACTACCAATCAAACATTATCAATTCCAATACCTATTTTCACATGAGAAAATTATGATTTTTGGAGTGTCAAAATGACAACATTCTTTCGCTCTGAAAATTTATAGAAGAGGGATTTACTATTCCAAAAGACACCTCCATTCTTACTACGAACAGAAAGATTCCATGACTTTATTTTCCCTTCAAAGTTGATGACACAATTTTTCCAAAAATAATAGGTGTTACAAGTACAAAGCAAGCTTGATGAGATACACAATGTTAAACTTCAATTTCTAATATGAGAGTTTGATATAATAAGAATGAAAGAATCTGAGACCATTATAGACTACTATTCTATAATAACAGAAATAGTTAGTCAAATGAGACCCAATCTATATTCTTGACAAGAAAATCATGAAAAAAAATTTAATTTCTATTTTAAAAAATATGACGCAATCACAACCATGATTAAACAAACAAAATATTTGGTTACATTGTCAATAACACAATTAATGACCTTTCATAAAGCTTATGAACAAAGATTGAAAAAGCCTTGAAGAATACTAAGTCGAAAATGCCTTTCAATCAAAACTAAAATTAAGGTCTTAGAATAAAGAATATGAAGGAAATAAAAGTAGATGAGAAATTTCTAGAAATAAAAAAAATTCTAGAAGTTTCTCTATACCTTGTCAAGAAATATCTTCCATGTGTTATCTGTAAAAAGACAAGTCATTTGAAAAAATATTGTTTCCACAATGGAAAACCTCAATGTCAATACTGCAATAAATTTTGTCACGTAGAGAAGTGTTGCGTACTAAAAATAAGGATCAAGCAAACTTTGCAGAAGAACATAATCATGAGCAATCACATGGTGAAAGATCAAAGCATCTTCAAAGACATTTATAAATCTATCAATGTCAAAGTTCGGCTGGGAAATGACACTACAGTGGAGTCCATAGGTAAAGGAATTTTCATGGTGGAGACAAAGAAAGGTACAAAACTCATCAAGGACGTTTTACTAGTTCCAAATCTTAAAGAAATTCTTTTAAGTGTTGGCCAAATGATGGAGAATGAATATGCTCTCCACTTTGAGAAAGATACATGCAAAATTTATGATAGTAGAAGGATAAAAATTTGCCAAGTAAAAATGGAGAAGACAAATAGATGCTTTCCTATAAGTTTCAAACTTGGAACTAATATTGTCATAAAGGCAGGAGTTAATGACTCATAACTTTGGCATACGAGATTTGGCCACTTCAACACACATGCCTTAATGCTTCTATATCACAAAAACATGACAAGAGATGTTCCATGCTTGAAGGAAAATAATGAATCATGCAAAGGATGTCTCCTCAACAAACAACATCGGTTATCATTCTTGACGGACTAAGCAAGAAGAGCAAAAGACTTACTAGAGTTAATCCATACTGAAGTTTGTGGATCAATGAGGATGCCTTCACATAACAACAATAGGTAGTTCATCCTCTTCACTGATGACTTGATGGAAATAAAGGAGCTAAGCTAGGAAGAAAATGGAGTGAATTCTGGATTTGGAAGCATTGCTTCCGGATTGGGCTTTCGGATTGTGAGCCACGCCTAGCCCAAACCCTGCGTAGCCCAACGCTTGCGAGATAAGATTTTCCATGTGACTTGGCTGACTTCGAATAAAGCGTGGATCATGCTTGTTTGAAGAGAGGGCGCTTTATACACAAAATAATTTAAATTTGGGAGGGAATTTGGGTTAGAAACATGGCTCATCTTTACCTATAAAGAAAAAAGCCATGCCTATGTAATTCTTCACTTTTGAGCTTAGTAAAATGCTGTTGAATTCATTTTCCAGCCATATTGCTCTTGATTGAACCTTCTATTTCAACTTCCTTACCTTTCCTTTAGCTTCCTTCCTTAGTAGGAAGGCCTTGTGAGCTGTGACACTTCATCCACATACCTCTCTTCACCTTAAATTCATCAAACACATCAATTAACTTCATTATTCCCATGCAGCCATGTCCATTATTGTGTTACTCTGGTTTGGAGCTATTGCTTGCATGATTCTAGCTCGGAGTGGCTTACATCTTAAAGGCAAAGTCAGAAGTCTTTGGAATATTCAAGAAATTCAAGGCCCTTATCAAGAAGAAAAGTGGAAAACAATGTACCTAAAATTGATTGTGGCAATGAGTACACATCTTGCGAGTTTGTCAAATTCTACGAAGATGAAGGCATAGAGTGATCACTTACATTCATAGAGAAGGAGAGGATTAAGCTGGCGTACGTCTGCAATGAAGAGGGCACGAATTACAGGTTTAGGTTCTAGAAAAAGAAAACCAAGAACCCTTCTTAGGAAGCTCTAATGGAGGCATTGATGAGGAGGTTTCGAGGAAGGAATAAAGGATCGATCTTTGAGAAATTGGCAGCCTTGAGACAGAGGGGAACCGTGGAGGAGTATGTTCAAGAGTATGAGATGCTTGTGGCTCAAGCTACTAAAGTAACTGCTGGGTTATTTTTTTGCGGTCTTATAATGAGAGACATCAACAACCAAATTCGACCCCACAATCTGAGGCGGGGAATAACCCAAGAACAAGTGAAGGAATGACTAACAAGAACAATCAGCCATGGGGAAGGTATTAGGGGGTTCCAGAATGGGCAGGAGACTACCAGTAAAGACTTCAAGGAACAATAAACACTATAATTCCAAGTCGAGGAGTAATACAATTGGGGAAATGAAAAACAGAGGGGTGAGAAATCTACCCTACCCAGAATATGTAAATAGGCGGGAGGAAGGAAGGTGCTTCCATTGTGGGGGGCATATAGCCCATGGTATAGGTGTCCAGAGAGAAGCATGCAGGTTATGATAATGGCGAAAGATGATGAAGGAGGGGACAAGAAGGAAGAAGAAGAGATGGAGTAGAAACATATGGAGTTGTCTATTTTCTCAACAAGGGGCCTGACCCATAAACAACACAATGAAGTTGTAGGGCTCACTAGTAGGATAAAGAGAAAAGGTTAGATTTGGTTATAGGCATCGGTTTTACAACCGAGGCATATGTGAGCGAGGTAAAAAGGCCAAACTTTATGACTCGGTTACAGACCGAAATAAAACGAGATAGAAATATGCCTGGTTCTTAGATAACCGAGGCAATAGCGTGTTTTTTTTTATTTGTTCAGATTTAGGACTCAATTCATCATGCCAAACAGAACTAAGATTTCCCAGCTAAAGAATCTAAAAAAATCAAAAGAAAACCATACAGGAATCAAACAAGAAACAACACACAATATTACAACAATGTTAAACCATTGATTGAACAATCTAAAACAATCAAAAGAAAACCATACAGGAATTAAACAAGAAACAAGACACAATATTACAATAATGTTAAACCATTGATTGAACAGAGTTTGACAAGAAACAACTAAAACTAATGAGAAGAAACTGAGAAGCAGAAATGAAGCAGCACCTCCCACCAATGACCAAGAAGGAGTATAGAACACCGATCCAAACCAGAGAACCGTCAGAGCAGCTGCAAACGCTACTGTCTAGGGCGGCGGCGACATTTGAAGGGGTGAGAGGGTAACAGCGACTCGCAATGAGGAGTTTAACGATAAGAGCCGCGGCGGAGACGACGAAGGGCTCGCCGATCTGGAGCGGTGGATCTTGCTGATCTGAAGATCTGCATCTGGAGTGGCGGATCTGCATCTAGAGCGGCAGATCTGGATCTACAGCGGCTTGGCCCTTTTCTATTTCCGGCGGATCTGGAGCGGCTTGGCCCTTTTCTATTTCGGGCGGAGGCAGTAGTGCGGAAGCGGCAACGGCGGAGGCAGCAACGGCGGAGGCAGGGCACCAATGGGCCGAGCACTGGCACGCGGAGAGCAAGAGGAAGGAGAAGCACACGCAGAGGAAAAATAGGAGAGCAAAGGAAGGAGAAGCGAGGATTAGGTTAAGTCTGAATAAAGTGGAGAGGTATAGGCATCGATTGCCTAGTCACCCGAGGCAATAGGGCCTTTTTTCTGAACTGGGTAGTAGTATATGCCTCGTGTCTTGAATTAACCGGTGCCATATCATTATTCTACCTCAACTCTTAGATTAATCGATGTATATAACTTTATACGCTTCAGTTTTCACATAACCGAAGCCTATATAGCGAATTAAAAACCACATTTTTTACTAGTGGCTGGGTGCAACGGAAGAAGATTTTAGTCTTGATAGATAGTGGGACAAGCCATAATTTCTTTTCGACAAGGCTGATGGAGGAATTTGGGGTTGAAGGTGGAAGAAACACCTCCCTATAAGGTGTTTCTAAGTGATAGGCAGAAGAACACCACCCAAGGTGTTGTGACGACATTTTGTTGAACTTAGAAGAAGTAGAGGTCAGGGAGAAATTATACCTATTCTAACTAGGAGGGGTAGATACCATATTAGGGGTGGCTTGGCTAAAATCATTAGGAGAAGTGAAAATAAGTTTTGATCAATGAGATTTGGTCAAAAGAAGGAAGAAGTTTTGATCAGACGGACCCTACCTTAACCAAAAAGGTGGTATCCATAGAGGTTCTCTTAAAGGAAACAAAGATAGAAACAATGACCCTGGTATGGGGTTTGGGTCAAACTAAATTAGAAGGTGGAGGTGAGGGAATGAAGCAACTAACTCACGACCAGATTGAAGAATTAGAGCAGATCAAGGGCGAGTTTGAGGGGATTTTCAGGGAACCCCAGGGACTCCCTCTTGTCAGACTCTTAGACCACAAAATCCCCATAAAAGAGGGGATAAATCCGGTTAACATGAGACCTTATAGATATCCACATTTGATGAAGACGGAGATAGAAAAATAGGTGGCGGGTATGTTTAGAAATGGGCATCATCAGGCCCAACAACAACCCTTACTCCAGCCTTGTCATTTTTGTGAAGAAAAGGGATGTAAGATGAAGATTTTGTATTGATTACAAAGCTCTCAACAAAGCCATCATACCCCGACAAGTTTCCAATACCTGCTATTAAAGAGTTACTCGATGAGTTACAGGGTTTTGCTTACTTTTCGAAGGTAGATTTGAGAGCTGGATACCATCAAATTCGTATGAGGGAGGAGGACATCCAAAAAACGACCTTCAGGACTTACCAGGGTTACTACGAGCTGGATACCACAACTCCTATGTTGGCCTTACCAGATTTCACACAACCGTTTCATGTGGAGTGTGACGCATTCGGTAGAGGGGTGGGAGCATTCTTGTGACAAAATAAAAAGCCAATTTCTTATTTTAGCAAAGCTTTATCTGAAACCTCACTCTCTATGTCAATTTATGAAAAAGAATTAATGACCTTAGTCCTTACCATCCAACATTGGCAACCTTATCTATTGAGCCAGAAATTTGTGGTTTATACAGATCAACGGAGCCTCAAGTACTAGTTGGAGCAAAGAATTATAACTCAAAACCAACAAAATTCAATGGCCAAGCTGTTGGGATATGAGTTTGATATAGTCTACAGAACAGGAGCTTCCAATAAAGTGGCTGATGGACTATCCAAGAAGGGAAAGAAGATGGAGGAAGTAGATAAGGAGTTTAGAGTGGTTATCAGACCCTACTGACAAGAATTTAGGGAACTGTTGAAGGAAGTAGAGGAAGACCGGGTCCAAAAAAAAATCATAGAAGAAGTAAGGATAGACCCCAATTCTTACCCAGCTTATACATTAGAGCACAACTATCTCCATTACAAGGGTTGCTTAGTGTTCTCTGCCCAATCGCCCTGGAGTCCACATTTGTTGTCCGCGTTTGACGCCACCCCAACTGGAGGAGATTCAGGGGTGTACTAGACCTACAGAAAGGTAGCCCAATCACTATTGGATTGGCATGAAGAAATCTGTGACTAATTTTGTGGCAGCATGCTTAGTTTGCCAACAACACAAATATTTAGCATCATCACCACAAGGCCTAATTCAACCTCTATCCATTCCTCAAGCTATTAGGAGGAAGTCATCATGAATTTTATTGTGAGGACCAAATCTAAAGGGTATGATACAATGTTAGTTGTGGTGGACCAATCAAGCAAATATGGGCATTTCATACCCATCAAGCATCCTTACACAGCCAAGTCCATAGCAGAGGTCTTTATAAAGGAAATCATTAGGCTTTATGGGGTACCAACGTTGATTGTGAGTGACTGGAATCCTACCTTCTTAAGTCTCTTTTGGAAGGAACTATTTAGACTACAGGGTACCCAACTACTCATGAGCACAACCTATCCTCCTGAGACGTATGAGCAGACTGAAGTGGTCAACCAGATACTAGAGGCCTATCTACGCTATTTTAGTTGTGAACATCCCAAGACTTGGAGCTTGATTTTACCTTAGGCAGAGTATTGGTACAATACGAGTTATTAAGGGGCAGCCAAGTGTACTTCCTTTGAGACAATTTATGGGAGACCTCCGCCCACTCTAACAAGGTTTGTGCTAGGGGAAAAAATGGTGGAGGAAGTGACATAAGAGTTACAAACTAGAGATGAGACATTGAAACAATTTAGGTACAATTTGGGAAGGGCGCGTGACCAGATTGCTAAGTATGCAAACAAAAAAGGTGGTCAGCGACTATAAAGGAGGGAGACTGGGTTTATCTAAAGATCAGACCCCATAAGCAAGCGTTCACGCCCACTAGGCTACATCCAAAGCTTTCAGCCCGATATTTTAGACCGTTTTAGGTGATCAAACAGAGTGGACCGATGGCTTTCGGACTTCAGCTTCTGGAAACAGCTCGAATACAACCCTGTTTCATGTCTCATAGTTGAAATTGACAATTGGAACACAACAGGTAGAAAGGGACCTACCAGAAGAGATACAGGTAGGACAAACAGTACGTTGGCCATTGAGGGTGCTAAATAGAAGGACGAACTAGCACAAGGAGGATCCAGTGCCACAAGTTTTGATTGAGTGGCAGGAAGGGGGAAAAGAAGGAGCAACGTGGGAATGAAGGAGTAGTTCCCGGACTTCAACAATGAGGACAAAGTTGATCTTAAGGCGGTGGGTAATGATAGAGTGTTAAGGGTTTATGAGAGAAGGAAGAGAAATTAAAATTGTGGTTAGGGGGAGTGTTTAAACTGTTAGAAATTTAGTTTACATTTGGTTAAGATGGGGGAACCTTATAAAAAGGTTGAGAGCTATTGTAAAGGATTAACTTTTGATATTCTTTGTATAGAAAGGAGGTTGTTCCTGTGGAGGGAGTGCTCCCTTGAGAGTTGGGTTTTGTTCTTGTACTTTCTTTGAATATAAGAGGAATATACAATTTTGTTCCCTATTGCCTTTTCCTATTAGTGTTGAGTACGTGATAGATAGATTCCTGTCCTAAAGAAATCTATCAAAGAAGGGATTAAAATGATTGAGAGGAATAACACCTAGGAGCTCATACACTGCCCTTATGGAAAAGACATCATTAAAGTGAAATGGATATATAAAACAAAGCTCAATCCCAATGAAACTATACAAAAGCACAAGGCAAGATTGGTTACTAAAAGCTACTCACAAAAACCAGAAATCGACTATAATGAGTGAGCCAACACTATACATTAAGGCACAAGTTCAATATCATGTCACTGTCTCCTTATATATATCGATGACCTTATCTATATAGGAAACAATATGGAGATGTGATGAAAGAATTTAAAGAAGACATGATGAAGACATTTGAGATGACCAACTTTGGCTTGATGAACTATTTCCTCAGTATAGAGGTGAAACAACAAAAAGAAGGTACATTTATCGATCAACAGAAATATATTGAAGTTTTATTAAAGAAGTTCAAGATGTATGATTGTAAACCTATCGCTACTCCATTGGTGGTAAACGAGAAGCTACAAAAAGATGATGGAGCACAAGAGACAGATGCATAACGCTACAAGAGTTTGATTGGAAGTCTCCTATATCTCACACCCATACGATAAAACATTATGTATGCTACAACTCTTCTTTCAAGATTCATGCAAAAACTAAGTCAAATTTATTATGGATTAGAAAAAAAGGAATTTTATGACATCTAGAAGGTGAAAACGAGCTTGGTATATGGTATAAAACCATTACTAACTCAATGATAATTGGCTACACAGATAGTAATTGAGCATGTTCAATGGATGACATGGAGAGTACGACAGAATATGCTTTCTCACTAGGATCAAGTATTTTATCTTAGGCATTAAAGAAGCAAGCGATCATGCCACAATCAACAACAAAAACAAGGTATGTAGTAGTTTCTAAAACAACGAGTCAAGCAATATGGCTATGAAGAATGCTAAAGAAATGGGTGAACCACAAGATGGGCCAACTATTATCTATTGCTATAACAAATTGACAATAGCAATAGCAAAATATCTAATCCATCATCAAAGAACAAAACACACCCATTAAATATCACTTCATTTGAGATCAAGAGACAACTAAACAATTCAACTTAAGTATTGTCCAACAGTAGGCCAAATTGCATATATTCTTACAAAAGCGTTACCATGACCAAGATTTGAACTATTGTGTGTTATACTTGGAGTATTAAAATGTAATGCAAATTTAATGTAAGACAACATTTATCACAACTAAGATAATCACAAAATACATTTCTTCCTACTACTTTACGTTCAATTATCTCCATATTTTCTCTATCAATTAATTAATCATTTCACAACCTCAAAATACTAACCCTTTATTATGAAATCTAGGAAGAGTGATATCTTAGACCTTTTTTATTTTATAAGTGGTGTTAAATTAATGTGTATGTATGCATGTATAATTTGAGAGGGGATTATATATTACCCTTTTGATGAACTTAATGAATTCTTCAAGCTTGTCGCTTGCCTGACAGAGAAGCCAATTCGATGATTTCTTTTTTTCAAGCTCCTTGTTTGTTTTTTCTTCTCCCTTACTTTTATTGTTAAAGAAGTTAGTGGCCTCTTCACACGTGTCTAGGAATCTTTTCTGCCCAATTCCCCTAACAGCAGACATCATGGTAGGTTGCATGATCAAGAGGTACAACATGTAATCCGACAAAAGCTTACTAAAATGCCGCAGTTCAATATCACCATATTCACAATCACCATGATTTTCTTGCTTGAGATCATGAGCATTATTTTCTTTCTTTTTCTTCTCATCCGTTTTGTTTTGCCCCTCTTTATCACCATCATCATGATTTCCTTTCTCCAGATCAGGAGCATCAATTTTTTTCTTTATCTGCTCATCCGTTTCGTTTGGCTGACATTCTACATAGAACAAGAGGTCAGTGGCAATGTGCCAAAGAATTAGGCACTCATCAAAGGTGACTTTTTTGCGTTCCACATAAGGCATCAACTTGTTCAGGTAATCTCGTGATAGATCACCTTCCTGGATAACCCACTCACCTCTAGAGGAACATATTCTTTGAATACTTTCAACATCTTCTGCATCCCCAGATTTTCTTTTCAACTCGTTAAATATAAAAATCCAAAGTTTCTGAAGCAATGGCCTCTTCTTCTCATATATCCATTTTTCCACAAACTCTTCGACTCCAATTTTTCTAATCACCCAATCCAACCATTTAATCTTCTTGTCTAAGCAACGTGATATCAAGTTGAATGCCGAGATGGTTTCAGACCATCTACGAAACAGTACGAATCTTTTCAAAACTTCGTATTCCTCATTTTTTAACCATTTTGGCTTGTTATCCTTGTGTTTTGACCATTTGGGTTTCTTAAGCTTCAGGACCCAACTGAGAGTGGTGGCTAGTTTGGTTGCTACCTTGCCAACTCTAGTGCCACTATCAGAATCACTGCTTTTCTGAGAGCCGCGAGAGTACAATATTGCAAAGAGTAGTAATACAATGACACGCCTACGTGTCACTTACATTCATATGACACGGTCCACGTAATTTTTTTCTTTTTAAAATGGCATTGTACTTGAGGGTAAAAAGGGAAGAAATGTAAATTTTGTTTTCGTTTTTCTTTCGACAGTGAATGAAAAAAACCATTTAGGTTAACTTTCTCTAACTTGCTTCTCTCAGGTTCTCCCTCCTTCTTTGTTGCTTCCCATTTGTGTTTTTGAAGTGGTCGACTCGGTGGTTGTAGAAGTTTTTCGTGGGTTGAAGGTGTAGCATCATTGTGCCGATCCCAATCGGTGGTTGTGGAAGTTTCCAATGGTTGTGAGGTTTCAGGTTGGCGTTTCCATTTTTGTGGCTTATTTCGTGTGTGACTTTGAGGTAAGGGTTTTCTAATTTTTTCTTTTGTAGTTTTTCCCTTTTGAGCAGTTGGGGTGATAGATTGTATAACAGTTAGTTTCTGGAAATTTTATGTCTATTCTCTGCATGTGAAGTTCGAATGTTTTTATTAAGGCAGTTTGGATACAATGTGGGTTGTTATTATTTTGGTTCGAGCCAGATAAGGGTCTATATTTGTTCTCTGGTTGAATCTGAGTGTGGATACATTTGTTTATTGCTTTGTAAGTTAATTTGTGTTTCAAAAAATTACAATCCATGATATGCCCAGTTTTGACAAAATCAGTACGTTTAAAAGTTTACAAGGGAAGGTTGTCTTCATTAGGGATGATGATAATAATGTTAAATTTTGTGCCTGTGATTAATAAGATATTTGTTATATTAGATGCATGTTCATATATATTATGTTGTTAATAAAATAGGCTCTTGTTTTTCTTTCACCTGTAGGATTGTACAGTAACCAAAATCATGTCAAGTTTCCTCACTTTTGTAGCTTGTAAGTTTGTTGTTTTAAACCATGAATAGTGTAATAGTTTGAATGTGACATTAACTAAAAAAAAGTAAAACATGTTAAGGAAGATTAACTATGAAACCTCCCACAAGTTCCATTGCTTACTTATCAGTGGAACTTCCAATGTCTATGGCACAATGCGGATGATAAAGTTTGAATCTATAAGAATACTCATAATGAAGTGTTTTCGGTTGAGAAAGGTCATATTTTAAATGTCTCTGTTAAGTCCATAGAAAGTTGTAATTGACTCAACCTAATCACATTTTCCTACACTAAATCTTGGCTGAAATTTTGAAGGTGATTTAAGCTAAAGTTCATTTTATGGATTTACATTATCTTTGTTTTTGATTAAATTCATCACTTTCACGATCATCACAATAAATGATTCCTTATCTTATAAAAAAATTAAAAGAGTATTTTAGGATTAAAGTAATTGTGCTAATTAATAGTATAAGAAAAACCAAAAAAGAAGTTGGATTGGAAGGACCATGGTTTTAAGCCAATATGAGCAAAGTGGTTATTAATGATGAAGACAGGGCATAAATGATGGTTGTGGTCATGGGCAGACCTAAACAATAACCCTGCAAGTACTACTACCCTTACAACCCTTTCTCTTTTCCAAAAGCTCATACACTTTTTTACATGCCCTCTGAAGTTGATAGAGACTGAAAAACTGCCTAATTGTATTACATTTATTTGATTAATGGAAATACTTATAGCTTCACCTTACACTCTAGTCCTCCTCAATTATTTTTTGCAGTAATAAAATCACATTTTGAACTTTACTATAGCCCTCTATCTCACATCATCAACATACAAATCTCTTCAACAAAACTTACTTATTTATATCTATCTTACATCATCAACATACAAATCTCTTCAACAAAACTTACTTATTTCTATAGAATTGAAGTTTCACATGTCCACCAAAGTATAAGCAGATCAAGCTCTTGCTATCATACTAACATTTGCTGAACCATAAAAGATTGCATATAATTTAAAGAACACAACACAAACTTCTTCAGACAAATATATGGAACTTGGGACTACATCCTTTTCTTCATTATATGGCAACAGGGTATATTCATTTTGCAGGTATCATATACATAGTTAAATGATAAGAAAAACAAAGACTATGCATTATGGTTTGTAACTCAGCTTATTCTTTTTAATACATTATGCAAAATCTATTTTTCAAACTACATGCAGTTCTATATTTGTTTTCCTTTTAGAATGAAGGTGAACTTGTTGGTGTATTGGTTAAGATCGTGTTAGTGTGTAATAACTTTCATTTTTGTGGTGGGTACTATTGGTTGTAAACATAATAGTGTGAATACTGGTGTATGTGCTCACTGATGTCATATGATGGGTTTTATAAATATTTATATTTTTCTTGGCTAAAGACGTGTTGCAACTATTATATAATCACAGTTCCACTTTATGCATGCATTAGTTAAATACATATTATTTTACCAATACATGAAACTGAACTTGTCACTCTCATTATACAATGATGTTGATTGTGTTTTGAAAAATGTGTAGGATATAGTGATATGGACAAACTAATGCAATCTCTAAAGTCACACCCTGCACTTTTATTTTCACTTTTCAATCAATTCTCTTCTCAGTCTCTGAGTAAAAGGTTTATGTATATGTTTATTTCAATATGATTTATGATAAAAGGTTTTTAATTGTAATATTAAACAAGAGTATTGTTATTGCAGGAACAATTACAAGTTGTGCAACAACAGATGATTTGTCAGTGGGTATTACACGAAGATAATGTTCATCGCAGTAGGGTATTGAAGAAATGTGGGATGCTTTAGGCATTGATTAATTCATGAAGTAGGACAACATGACCAAGTTGAATACATTGAAGTACGGGAACACATATTGAACATAATGTACATATTTTAGGTTGTTTAGTTTCTGTAATGAAGAATATGTTGTACTGTTTAATGTTTATGAATTTTATGATTGATTATAAAATGCTTTATGGATGAAAATTTAAGTTTGGTTATTCATAAAAGTTTGGATGGCAACCATATTGATGAAATCTATCCTGAGAAATGTGATAATTGATATTGAATTAAACCACTTTTATTGTTGTACAGAACCTCTTTAAAAAATAACCACGTAGAACTTAGTAGGAAATCACTTACTGCACCTAAACAATGTGATCATTGATATTGAATTAAATTACTCTTATTGTTGTACAGAACCTCTTTCAGAAATAACCACATAGGACTTAGTACATAACCACTTACTGCACCTAAGAAATGAATGATTGATATTCAATTAAACCACTTCTATTTCTTGTACAAAACCTCTTTCATAAATAACCACATAAAACATAGTAGATAACCATTTACTGCAACTAAGAAATGTGATCATTCATATTGAATTAAACCAGGTTTTGTGTTGTACATAACCTCTTTCAGAAATAACCACATAGAACGTAGTAGATAACCACTTATTGCACCTAAAAAATGTGATCATTGATATTGAATTAAACTACTTTTATTGTTGTACATAACCTCTTTCAGAAATAATTACATAGGACTTAGTACATAACCACTTACTGCACCTAATAAGAAATGAATGATTGATATTCAATTAAACCACTTTTATTTCTTGTACAAAACATCTTTCATAAATAACCACATAGGACTTAGTAGATAACCACTTACTGTACCTAAGAAATGTGATCATTCATATTCAATTAAACCACTTTTATTGTTATACATAACCCCTTTCAGAAATAACCACAAAAGACCTAGTAGATAACCACTTACTGCACATAAGAAAAGTGATTATTGATATTGAATTAAACAACTTTTATTATTGTACAGAACCTCTTTCTGAAATAGCTATATACGACTTAGTAGATAGCCACTTACTTCACTTAAGAAATGACATGATTTATATTGAATTAAACCACTTCTATTTGTGTACAAAACCTCTTTCATAAATAATAATATACAACTTAGTAGATAACCACTTACTGCACCTAAGAAATGTGATGATGATATTGAATTAAACCACCTTTATTGTTGTACATAACCTCTTTCACAAATAACCACATAGAACCTAGTAGATAACCACTTACTACACCCAAGATATTGATATTGATATTGAATGAAAAAACCACTTACTGCAGGAAAAAATCAAATGTTTAACTGCATTGACTTAAAAACTTTTTTAGTTATTGTTTATCTGTAACGAAGCACATGGTTAATTGAATTGGCATTATGAACAAAAAGAAGATAAAGAATAATGTATTCCCAAATCAAATTCATTGAACCTGGAAAATGAACAACTGAATAACAATTACAAATGGATCATATATTCAACCTTCCTTCATAAAAAAATACAACAGTTAACATCATCCAAATTTACAATGTACTTTCAAAATTCTTCTCAGAATTGGACTTCTCAACATCATCACCTTCCATCTCTATTTCTTTCTTAGAATTTGAAATCAGAACAGATGAAACTACTAGCTCATAATCTTCCTGTGAATTACTGGTCGCAAAATCATTAACTACCATGTCATAATCTTTATTTGAATGTGAGTTCCCAACATGAGCAGCCCCTTGCCTCTTCTGTGCAACAAACATTTGTAGCTTCTCAACCATTTTCTCAAGCTCGACAATGGTCGCCTCTTGGTCAACAATGATAACAAGCAAAACTTCATTTTCTGCAACAATATCAGCCATAACAGATTTAAATGGAACACATATATAGACACATCTCTCACAACAAAATCACATTAAAAAACCATATATAATTACACTGAATGTTCACATTATAGCTATATAAACACTTAATCTGATTGGTTCAGAATCTTAGGATAAAGCAGCTTTACTCACTTCTGGTATTTCAATTTCCTACCGTCCTTAGCCTAAACAGATAGGTACGGTTATGAATTGCTAACTTTGTTATAAGATTCCACTTATAATATAGGCAATGTTACCAAACATAACTAGGCATGCAAATTCTTTTTAAGAAAACAAAATAAAAGAATCAAGGGTTTGTAAGAGGATAACAAGAAATAACATTGATATCAAAAGAGACAAATGACATAAGTTTGCTTCATTCACAACAATACAAGATCAAAGAAAGATCTCCAAAATTCCATATTTATTCTATAGAAAGTCAAATCCGCTAGACAAGATCCAAGTTTTAAAGCGTACATAGCATAACAATCTTCTGAACAAATGACACATGTTGAAAATTGGCCTATCCAACTTAAGAGATTAACCCTATCAAGGAAGGCCACAGTGAATTTTTTTCATTGTTGTATAATATTACTTCAAAAAGTAATGAAATGAAAGGAAGTTTGGCTTTAGTTCAATTTAGCAAACTAAACAAAGATATGTATTAACAATTGACTCAGGATCCTTTTGTAGGTCTGAAGTTGTTCAATAGAAGAAAAAAATTGAGAAACCTACTAGAAGGGAGAAATTCTCATATGCTTTTATTTCAAGTTCCTAGTGAAAATGATTCAGAAAGTATGCAGTAAAACAAGAATATTTTACAATACTACATTTAAAAGGAAGGTTAATTATATTTTCCAACACTAAGTGCCCATATGGGAATATCCTTTTTATTATTTTCATAAGCTCTCTTAAAAAAGTGCCCAGGGGATTTGAAACACCAACAGAAACACCCCTTTTAAATGATATGATACTAGTCTCCCTTGGATGATGTTATTTAACTTATGCAGCAATTTGTATGGAGGATTTGTCAGGAATATTATAAAAAAATTATGTAGAGAATGTATGTATTTGTACGATGAAATTCAAACTAAGGGAAGCCAATTTGATAATCCTAGACTAAATGCAGCTTTTAGGAATGTTTTGATTGAAGGTCCTTTTACAACATTTCATTGTTCATTTGTGAAGAAAAGACACTTTATTTGTTGCCAATCCTAGCCTGCCTTAGTTTCAATCACAATGAGGAGTGCCATAATTACAATTTTGAGGATGACGGTTTAGCCTTGCATCAAATAAATATGGACTTAAATAGAGCTTGTAATGTTTTGATAGTCTTTATTAATAATCTGATTTTGGGGAATTAAGTCAAACCCTAAACCCGAATCTATGAGTTTGCTTTGTATCTCAGAAAAATGAACTTCAGATTTCACTTTCCATTCCTTCTCATCTGTCCACCTTGTTGAAGTTATTTCCATCACACACCAACAAATTCTAGCATCATCTGACAGCCTATAGTATTAACAACTATAAAGCAGAAAGTAATTTATGTATGTATTCCTTTGTTTCCTTATCATTGGTCCAATTCTTCCCATCCAAATTACCCTTTTTGGAACTTAACAAAAGTTGCTAAGTAACAGCTTTCAATAGAATTAATGTAACCACAATAATTTTATTTTAGTTACGGAAGAAATGGTATATACATACATGAAGAAAACAAATCAGTAAGTGTGATGAACAAAATGCATTTGAACATGAAGGGAAAACTGTGCAAACATCAGAGTGAATAATCAATAAAAAAAGATGTTGAAGGGGTTTAAAATATAAAAGGAAAAAAAATTTGGACCATTCCCCAAACCTTCTTCTCTTAGTGCCTCTCACTCACCACCGATCTCGTTTACTGTTCTCCCTACCGCAACTCTCCCTCTCACGACCTTAACCCTTTAGTCTAGGGTTTACGAAAATGAAGCAAAAAAATGAAAAGATAAAGAAATGATGAGAAGAGAAGAAACGAAGAAGAAACATACCCCCTTCGATTAAGTGGCACCTCACGTTCTATCAGCCCAACCTTAGCACAACACGAACAATTGCTCTTCGGTGTTCTCGCGTTCTCTATCAGCCCCAACCCTAGCACAACACGAACACTTCCTCTTCAGTCTTCTTGCGTTCTCCATCGTGCCAACCTTGGCACAACACTTCCTCTTCGAAAATGAAATGGTGCAAAAGTGAATGACAAAATGAGTCAAATGAAATCAGAGACAGCAAAGTGAAATCAGAGAGAGAAAGACTTTACTAAAACCTAGCGTTTCATTTAGCGCGTAAATGACCGAATTACCCTTCAGCACATTCATAGAATTTGGGCCCCACGACATGTCAAATGAGTGTCAAAAAGTTTTACCGTGTCAAAGTATTCTTTTTGTATTGCAAATGAGTAGTCAGAGAAAATGAACATGAAAATGGACACGACTTCCAAGGATACAGCACCATACAACAATATGTAGGTTACTGTAACATCAAAGGGTTCGCAACCCCTCTTTTCGTCAAAAATGAAAACAACCAAAGCTGCTACGACTGAAGCAATGGACAGAAATCGAAAGAAAAGCCCTACCCAACTCTCTATGATGGTTGTCTTGGTGTAGAAAGCTTGGTAGATGAAGTTGAGTTCAACCTCTATCACTCCCAAAGCATCCACTGCTGTTCTTTTTAGCAAATAAGTGCGACTCTCATTGCGTTCCTGGAAGCTGAAGATCATGTCAACAACCAGCCCTTTGAATTTGTTGAAGTAGTCATAAGCATCCTTCATTACTAGCAAATCCTTTAGCTTTTCGTCAACATCCCTCTGAGTTGAAGAATCTCCCTCTTCACGAGGGAGACCTAAATCAAAGTTTGAATGGTTATTTTCAAAATAAATTTGGAAAAACGAAAAGCAACTCAGTCCAAATTTCGTGGAGTGAAAACATAATTAAGCTAAATAATATTATAACAATGAATACTATTCTGTTGATGTTGCTGAGCTTAAGCTTTAGATGGCTTACTCTTGGGAGTGTCTGGTTGTGAGTCGGCACTAATGGGTGTTTCTTTTTCTTGAAATTGTTTGTAAGGGTTATTGCCATCAATTTGCTCATCATTTTCCTCTGTAGAAGGTATCTTGGAATGTTGATCATCTGACTCATCAGTGTCCAAAAATTGTTCTGAGATTTCTGGCAATGTTACCATTTTTACTGGAAGTCCTGCTTCGTGTCTTGGTTTCAGCCAATCGACGAGCTTTGCATAATTGGGACCTGGATCAGGCTTTTGAGTCATAGATTGTCGGAAGTTGTCAGCACTTACAACTTGAAGAGAACGAGTTTTTTCTGCATATTTGATGACCCCTGCCATGAAAACTAGGGCTGTAGGGATCGATAACTTGTTTTCAGGAAGTGTCAACAGGAACACGTAACCCGTTAGACATACCTGTGAATATAAAAGGTCAGATATATATATATATATATATATATATATATATATATATATATATATATATATATATATATATATATATATATATATATATATATATATATATATATATATATATATATATATATCCTCGAAATAAATTAATGTCTCTTTTCACATTTTCATCTCTATATATGACTGATTTCAAAACCTTTTTATTTTTATTAATTTTATAATAATTAATGTGATTCTCGTGAAATCGAATTCAGAATTAATATAACTTTTTAGTTAAAATATGTGGAAAATCAGAGACAAAATTTGTAACAATATGTACTGCAGAGAAAATTATAATTAGGCCGACTAGTATCGTTAAAAATAAAATTTAAATGAATATCTAAAATGTCAAACTCAACTTGTATTATATAAGAATAATTATATTTTCACAACATATTTTTTACAATATTTTTACATCATGCACGTATCATTATGATTGATAAAAAATTTTATAATGTGAAATTTAAATTCATCTTATTCGGCACATGAAATATAAACTTTTAAAGTCTAACTATCAAAATTAGCTTGCCCCTTGGATTGTCATATGATAATACATAAAAGGTTTATATAAATACTAAATATTTTAAGTGATGAATTTTAAACTTAACAATAACAAATGAACTTTAATCTTAAACATAAAAGAAAAAACAGATAAAAATAAAAATATCATTTTTTGTCATACTAATAAAATATTTCAAACACACTACTCTTTTAAGGAAAATAATATTTCAACAACATGTTTTGACAACATTTAGACACGGGACATGTGTCTAAATTTCATTGGTGCACGTGGAAAATGATTTTATAATAATAGAATGATGTGACAATGAGAGAATTTGGGGTTCATTCAAAATTGAGATTTGTTTCGAAAATTTCAGATTTGCAACATTTGAGAGAAAGAGAAAGTCGAGAACATTTCAGAGAAAGTCGACCTCCTTCCAACCAGTCACAACACTCGTCGAAGTGTCGCCGTGCCGCTGTTATGTTCTCTCCTCCCAGCCAGCGTGTCGCCGCACTCCGGCAAGTGTTGTGGCTAGTTAGAAGGAGGTCAACTTTCTCTGAAATGTTCTCAATCTTCTTTCTTTCTCAAATGTTATAAATCTCTGAAATTTTCGATATGAACTTCAATTTTGAATCTGTCCCCAATTCTCTTATTGTCACGTCATTCAATTATTATAAAATCATTTTCCACGTGCACCAATGAAATTTAGACACTTCTAAAAGTTGTCAAAACATATTGTTGAAATATCATTTCCCCTCTTTTAATGACAAATTAAAGGAAGAGGGAGAGAGGCTACACTTTATTCTTCGAAAGCCAGACCACACTTCTTTTACTATGATTTTCACATCTTCCAAATTTGGACTCATCTTTCTAAATTAACAGTGAAAGCACCTGGTATTATGTTGTTTGTTTTACTTAGTGTTGATGTTCCTTTGTTTCTTTTTTAAGCATTATTGTTATTGGGACGGTTATATCTTGTTAAGATGCGATAATCAGACTTTTTTTTTAATTATTTTTCTTCTTTTATTTTCTTTATATTTGTTTATTATGATTCTTTTGTGTAGATAGGTGTACTATTAAAATGATAATTTTGGGTGTTCCATATAAACTTAAATGGATTAGTAATCCATTTATATCATGAATCAGTACATAGAAGAGGCTAGCTTACCCCCCGGTCATAAACAGGTCTCTTCTAACTCGATTACGAGCCGTGTTCTTTAACTTAGCACAGTTTGTTGGGTATCAATCATACGACACAAGCACACACAACAAAGAATAAATATGAGAAAATTTAGACTAGGCAAATAACTGGAAATTTTATACTAAGAGGAGAAATTACAACACTCTTAAGAATTCCTCAATTGCTTAAAAGCAAGAGAACTAAAAGAGGAAGAGAAGAGAATGGGATGAGGAAAGGGGAACCTTAACCTCTCTTTTATAACCAAAGGAGGAAGTCCCTTACAATGTTTTACTGGATGTGGGACTTCTCTCCTTCACAATCTCCCACTTGAAGATTTTGATTAAACTAATCAAATCTTCACACCACATTTGCCATCCATGTTGTTTATGTTTCCAATAGACCGTAACAGGATCGAGTCTTCCTAAACTTGTCAGTATTGACCGGCTTTGTCATGACATCTGCTAGGTTTTCATCTGTGTGAATCTTTTGCATATCAACACTTCCTTCTTCCACTACTTCCCTCACAAAGTGATATCTTATTCCTATGTGCTTTGTCCTAGAATGAAAGGTTGGATTCTTTGCAATGTGCAAAGCACTTTGACTATCACAATACACAACAATTTGTTGTTGCTTGTGCCCAAGTTCCTCCATTATCCTTTTAATCCAAATAGCTTCCTTACATGCTTGAGTGGCTGCCATGTATTCAGCTTCTGTAGTAGACAGAGCTACAACATCTTGTAACTTGGATAACCAACTTATAGTCCCTCCAGCAATTGTAAACACATAGCCAGTAGTAGATTTCCTTTTATCCAGATCACCTGCAAAATCTGAATCAACATAGCCTTTGATTCTGATCCTTTATAACATAATGCAACGTTTGAGGTTCCTTTGATGTATCTAAGGATCCTTTTAACAGTATTCTAGTGCTCTCCACCAAAATTTCCCATGAATCTACTAACCACTCCCACTGCTTGAGCAATGTCCGGTCTTGTACAAATCATGGCATACATGAGGCTTCCTACTGCTGATGCATACGGTACACGAGACATTTCCATCCTCTCTGCTTCACTGCTAGGTCTCATACTTGAGGATAACTTACAATTGATAGGAAGTGGGGTAGAAATTGGCTTGCAATCTTGCATGTTGAAGCGTCGCAAGATCTTCAATAAATAGTTCTTCTGTGAAAGCCAAATCTTCCTATCTTTTCTGTCTCGGTGAATTTGCATCCCTAAAATCTTGTTTACCGGTCCCAAGTCCTTCATATCAAACTCCCTAGCCAATTGTGCCTTCAGTTCTTGGATTAGAGCTTTGTTGGGGCCTACCACCAACATGTCATCCACATACAACAATAAAATGATAAAATCATTTTCTGTAAACCTATTGTAATAAGTACAATGGTCTGAACTTAGTCTGTTGTATCCGAGGCTAATGATGAAGGAATCAAATCTCTTATACCAACACCTTGGCGCCTGCTTTAGACCGTATAGAGATTTGTTTAACTTGCAAACCAAGTTTTCTTTGCCTTTTTCTTCAAAACCTTCTGGTTGGAGCATATATATTTCTTCTTCAAGTTCTCCATGAAGAAAAGCAGTCTTTACATCCAATTGCTCTAGATGTAAATCAAATGCAGCACACATTGCAAGGACAATTCTGATTGTTGTTAGTCTAACGACTGGAGAGAAAATCTCGTTAAAATCAATGCCTTCTTTCTGAGCATATCCTTTAACTACCAATCTAGCACGATATCTTTCCACTTGATCATTGCCATCTTTCTTGATCTTATAAACCCATTTGCAACCAATGGCTTTTCGACCTTTTGGAAGTTCCACAAGATTCCATGTCTTGTTTCTATGAAGAGCTTCAATTTCTTCTTGCATTGCAGCCATCCACAGAGAAGCATCTGAACTAGTCACGTCCTCTTGAAAAATTGAAGGTTCTCCTTCTTCACTTAGGAGACAATACGCATCATGACTTGTCATCACATATTGTGAATGCCAAGATGGTTTGACCCTTTCTCTTGTTGTACGTCGGAGTTCTCCATCACCAACTTCATTTGGCTCATGTTCTTCTTGCTCCTCTTCTGAATCAGAAGAACTTTCCGAAGGCTTCTTCTCTATCTGTACTATAATTTTGTCCTTCTTCTCGCTGTCATTTGTCTGCTTACTTTGTAGTTCATTTTCTGCAAAGACTACATCTCTGCTAACAATAACTTTGTGGGCAGTAGGATCCCACAAACGATACCCCTTTACATTGTCAGCATAACCCAAGAATATGCATTTCCTGGATTTTGGATCCAACTTTGTCCTTTCTTGGGTGTTGTACATCACGTACACAGGACAACCAAATATACGTAAGGATGAATAATTAGCTGCTTTGCCATTCCACATCTCCATTGGAGTTTTCAGCTCAATTGCAGTTGATGGTGACCTGTTTATCAAGTAACAAGCAGTTTTAACTGCTTCTGCCCAAAAAGATTTAGCTACACCCGCAGTTTGCAACATAGCTCGTGTTCTTTCTAGAAGAGTTCTGTTCATCCGCTCTGCTACACCATTTTGTTGCGGTGTGTGTGGTACTGAAAATTGTCTGACAATACCTTCTTTCTTGCAGAAATCTTGAAAATCTCCATCTACATATTCTCCTCCGTTATCTGTTCTCAAGCACTTAATTCTTTTTCCAGTTTCAAGTTCTACTTGTGCTTTGAACTCCTTGAACTGAGCAAACACATCAGACTTCTTCTTGATAGGATACACCCATAATCTCCTAGAGTAATCATCAATAAATGATACAAAGTATTTTGCTCCTCCAAGGGATAGTTCTGGTGATTCCCACACATCAGAATGGATCAAGTCCAGTATATGTTTACTTTTGGTAGTCGTTCTAGCAAACTTCAGCCTATGTTGCTTGCTTGTTACACAATGCTCGCAGAAAGGTGAATCAACCTTCTTGAGCCCGGGTATGAGATTACGTTCCGCAAGAATTTGCAGTCCTCGTTCTGACATATGCCCAAGTCTACGATGCCACATTAGTATTGCTTCTTCATCGCTTGTCGATGCAACAGTTGCATTAGCTTCTTGCACAGTATCTCCCAGAAGCACATATAAGTTTGCTGTGATCTTCTCAGCTTTCATGACCACCAAATTTCCCCTCACTGCTTTCAAGATCCTTTCTTCAATATGAATCTTACATCCGAGGTCATCTAGTTGTCCTATAGACAATAGATTTTTCTTCAAGTCTTTCACATGTCTTACTCCTTGAATTGTGCGAACAGTACCATCATACATCTTTATTTTGATTGTACCAATTCCAGCAATCTCCAATGCATGGTCATTTCCCATGAAAACAGATCCACCTGAGATAGGCTCATAAGTGTGAAACCAGTCTCGATGTGGAGTCATGTGCCACGTTGCTCCTGAATCCATTATCCATCTATCATGTAATTTCTTTTCACCATTAGAACTGATTGCTGCTTCGCTCACCAGGATTTCTCCATCTTCTTCGGCATTTGCAACACAACCTTGTGAGGTTGAAGCTTCATTTTTTCTCTTCCAGCACTCTTTCTTTGTGTGCCCTTTCTTGCCACAATAGTAGCATTTGTATTTGAAACTCTTCTTACTTTGTGAGCTTGACCTGTCATTACTTTTACTCCCACTGGAGCCACGTTCCATTGACCTTCCTCTTGTCATCATCAATGCTTCTGCTTGTTTAGAGGTTTCTGCTCTATCTACTTTGTTTTTCCGCCTGGATTCTTCTTCAAGAATAGTTCCGGCAACATCCTCAAAGTATAGGCGCCCTTCAATATTATTGTTCGTAACGTTGATGATGAGTTGGTCATACGAGTCTGGTAAGCTTTGAAGTAGAAGTTCTGCACGCTCATTTTCAACTATGTTGAAATCTGCGGCTGATAGTTGGGCGAACAAGGTGTTGAGGTGGTTGATATGATCCGTCACCGAAGTAGACTCACTCATTCGAAGTGTGTAAAGTTTTCTTTTCAAAAATATCCTTGTGTGAAGAGACTTGACCTCATATAATTTTATGAGGACATCCCAAATCTCCTTTGCTGTATTTTTCTCCGCCACGCTAGATAATACTGAGTCTGCCATTGCCAGGTGCAAATTTGCGATAGCGTTGTTGTCAATTTCTTTCCACTTCTGATCCGTCATTTCTGCGGGTTTTTCTTCAATTGCATCTATGCAATTGTCTTTTATCATAATTGCCTTCATCTTTAATTTCCATAACGAGAAATTGTTCCCGTTAAACTTCTCTATCTCATATTTTGTCGTCATTTTTTTTTTAGAACCGGCTTATGCACTTCTCACTATAAATAGTATTGTCTACTGGAACTACACAGGTGTGTAGACCGTAAAGTAAAGCCTAAAAAGTTCCCAGGAAAGAGAGGTGGGTCACAACGGACACTCTTAAGTACCAGTCTTTCCTTAGCCAGAACTTTCCCAGACAGTACTTTCACACTACCAGACATGCGGAATACAAACCAATAGCTCTGATACCAGACAGTACTTTCACACTACCAGACGTGCGGAATACAAACCAATAGCTCTGATACCACTGTTGGGTATCAATCATACGACACAAGCACACACAACAAAGAATAAAGATGAGAAAATTTAGACTAGGCAAATAACTGGAAATTTTATACTAAGAGGAGAAATTACAACACTCTTAAAAATTCCTCAATTGCTTAAAAGCAAGAGAACTAAAAGAGGAAGAGAAGAGAATGGGATAAGGAAAGGGGAACCTTAACCTCTCTTTTATAACCAAAGGAGGAAGTCCCTTACAATGTTTTACTGGATGTGGGACTTCTCTCCTTCACACAGTTTACATCAATCCAGTATAAATGAGTTAGTAACCTACTTAAATCTTACTTAAAAGTGAAAACTCATGAAGTCATAACTATCTTATGAATGATATATTTATCAAGACACATAGATATCCATAAAAGACGACTATGGAGAAAAAGACGGAAGAAAAACAAAAAAATTTTAAGAAGTTTGACAAGCTCATCTTCACCGGATATACTGCCTCCACAAGGCGTCCATTGTGGGATCTGAAAAATATTTTGTGAAGAAGAAGGAGATGACACCGCGAGTGAGGAAGGCCAGTGAGCAAGCCACTAGACCCTACAAAAAAAACAGAGAGACCATCGGGTAAATAGCCGAAAAGAAAAAGAAGTTGTAAAAAGAAAAGATTGGCGGCGAACCAAAGCCACCGTATCTCCCCTGAAAACCCAAATCGTGAAACTCCATCACTTATCACCAAAGATTAATGGCCAACCCCAAATCGGGAACCATCTGCATTGCACAACCAAAAGAATCAGTCGCGAAACCAGGCGAAAGCAACTACAGCAGAACCACGGCGAAAGCCACTACAGCAAAACCACGGCGTTGCCAGTATCGCACCATCGATGCCCTAAATCGTGCCACCACTTCTTGGAATCATTCAAATCACTCTCTTTCTCTCTTTCTCTCTGGTTTTGCGTGATGTTTTATTTTCTTTTCATTTGTGCTGTTCTTGATATTGTTCTTTATATTGTATCCTATTCTCTTCCGTTTTGGGTTTTGGTTTTCTTCTCCTAACATGATGATGGATCTTTGAGTTCTTCTGCAACCCTCAATGCACGATCAAACTATCCTCTTCAAGAACAATTTAACCGTAGCCTTTCTGTTCGCCAGAATTAGGGTAATGTTGGTGCCTCGCCACAAATTTGAAGATTGAAGGATAACGCAGACCACTGCCGCCGCTGCAATACCCATTCTGGCCGCCTCGGCGCTCAGCGGCGTCATCAGAAGGGTTGGTATCTTTCTCTCCAACAAAAAAACTACCGCGTGCCCATCGCCGTTACCCCAATCGAAGCTACTTGATGACGCCGCTGCCACTACCGTTAAGGTTTTGATTCGGAGTAAACGCCGTAGGTGACAACGCTGCCGTCGTGCGGAGCAAATCGCGTGTTCCTCTCCTTCGATACCGATCAGAACTACCATTAGCGGTAGAAACCGCCGCCAAAACCACCGTGAACGAAACCGCCTCTTACATAGAAGGAGCAGCGCGACCTCCAACCTACAGTAAAACAGAACCTGCGCCCAAGGAGACCAAATCTAGAGGATCACCATATACAGAAAACAGATCTGGCGCAAGGAGATCTGCTTCGTCGCATGGCCCTTGTTTATCACAGATTCGCAAGCCTCACCTGAGAAGAAGATCACAAAAACGAAATTGCTTGAAGACAGCAGAGATTTTTTAAAGTTGGGATTCCAGGGTTGGCCCAGGTTCTATCTTTCGATACTGATATTTTTTTATCAATTTTTGATTCTTTTGATTCCAGGGTTGGCCCAGGAAGAGACGTCAACAAAGCAAATTAAGCTGGGCTTTATCAGTGGACTTGTTTCAAGGGAAAAATCAGTTCCTTTTGAAAGAATTGTATTTCGTGCTACGAGGGGAAACGTGTTTCTCGAACAACCTTTAGAAGGTTGGTGTCCTGTTTTTGCGACAAGCAAGATTCATAAAGTGTTGCAGCAGTCAGCTGTGGAATGCAGTTCTCAAGTTGAGGCCATAGTTCAGGTCATAGAGATAAAGGAATCACCGCCTACCTACTTCTGCACAAACAAATTCACTTCTGCTTTTCAAGAAATTGTAGATGCCTATGGAGTCTCCAAGTAGCAGGAAGCAAATCCCAGTGTGTACACAATTATCACGTTACCATTCCTTTTTGCTGTAATGTTTGGTGACTGGGGCATGGCATATGCCTATTACTTGCGGCTTTGTATCTCGTAATCAGAGAGAAAAAAATTTCAAGTCAGAAACTTGGAGACAATGAAAATGGCTTGCGGTGGACGCTATATTATTATGATGATGACACTCTTTTCAATCTTTCAATCTATAACGGGTTGATATATAATGAGTTCTTCTGTTACATTTGAATTATTTGGTCCATCAGCCTATGGATGTCGTGATTCTTCATGCGGGTCGTTATCAGTACTACTTTTCTCTTATTATACTAATTGGTTACATTATTTGTGTGTGCAATATTTATTTATTCCATTTTTTAGGGATGCTTCTACAACAGGTTTAATAAAAGTGCGTGACACTTATCCATTTGTTGTGGATCCTAAATGGCACGGTACAGGCAAAATAACTTCTATTTGCAGACAGGGCATAAGCAATAAAATCATGTAGTCCATTTTGACGAGATAGTCGTAACTCGTGATCCTTTCCTTCCAAATACTTGATCATTTCCTTTCAAATTTTTCTTGCAAAAGCATTGATGAGGCCAGGTTCTCCAAATCAGAGTTTATGTTTTTTATCACGTCCAAACCCCTAAGAGAGTTAGCATTTGGAAATGAAGCTTTCTCCCTAGTAAAAGTATCCATGTCGTATAACACCCGTTGCCTTAAAATCATGACAGAGTCTGAGATTCCACTGTATAACACTGCCTCTCTGGCCTCTACACTATTCGGCTTCTTTAGCCTCAAGGATAACAAAGTTAGCTACTACCAATCAAGGTCGAACCTTTCATGCAATTTCTTATGGGTTACCTTGTCGATGTGGTTGAACCTTTCGTGACATTCCATGTGCTGCCTACCAGGCCCATCTTGACGAGGTACCTCCCAACATTCAAACCTCTTCATCGCTGTATCCTTGAGGCTAGGCCTTACTATACATGTAAGGCTACTATTAAATACAAATTTTCTTTGCATTTGTTATACAGTACAACCTACTATTCTTGGTATCATATTTCATAAAGTCAGTAGACGGTCAATTATAACTATTTCACTGAGTTTTCTGATGCTACCTACACAATCTGATGCTACTCGGCCTTGAACTCTACTCGTCCTGTCACAAGTCGGCTTCTTCTAACTCGGTCATAAGTGGATCTCTACCGGCTCGACCACAAACTAACCTCTTCTAACTCGATCACAAGCTGCTAGCCTTTAACTTAACATGATTTACAGGCCACGACTTATGACATAAATAGGCTAGTGGTCAATTTAGACCCATATAAGGAAAGGACCCTTATCGAGAGACACAGAAGATAATGAAAAACGAGTATGAAGGGAAAGACAAAAGAAAATAAGAGAACATTGAAGAAGTCCGAAAACCCCATCTTCACAACGTCTGGCTCCGCAAGAACAATTATTCTTATACTTTTTACTTAATAGATATGTAAGAAAAATGTAATAGTATAGATTCACGTTGACTTAATTTCCACTCCTTCCTTGTACCTGGGAGTTGTTTATTAGTTTCTTATTACAGTACCTCAAGTCCTCTCCTATAGAATAAATTTATGTAAGATTATGAAATTTGCACAATGTAGGAAATTGGGATTGTTAAACATACTTGAATATATAAATTTGGCTCCTTGAAACATTAAAATACATTAGAATAGTAAAAGAAAAATATAATTATACAAGGTGTAGAATATGTTTTCCTTTTTATTAAACCAACAATGTCAAAGTGATATTGGATTGGAATATCTTAAACCATATTATATTTGAGTATTATTATTGGAAAATATATGTTTGTCAGATAAAACACCACACATTTTTTTTTCGGCACAATATATATATTAAAGATATATACAAGAGACACGTTTCAATTCTTTTTAGAAAAGCAATCCGATAGATTAACAATTTTTTTAACAATTTTTTATAATAAATTACACTATTTTATTAGTCTGAAACTAGATAGACGTTATAAAAAAAGTAAAAAAAAATGGTTAAAACATATTTTCTTTTAAATAAACGGTTGATGACATGGATATTACAATTAAACCTGATATTTTGATTCTATATAGCAAAAGATCGTGCCATATCTCTCAATTATCCATCCAAACACTAGTTCATCAAGAATCCCGACTATTTGTTCTTTTCAAATAGAACCCCAATATATTTTAGATTTAACAAATGTAATAAATAAGTCTTGAAGTCATATTTCAACATATATTAGTTTAGTGATAAGCATTTGTTATTCTGACACTACACATATGTTATTGAGTAGTACACCTGGACAACAATATGATAAGATTTGTGATACAATACACATATTAATTATTAATGAATTAATGTTACACACCAATGTCACAAATGGTTAGTAGGAATTGCAGTTTTCACACATATCTTCAGAGTTAAAATTTAGATAAACTTTCTCATTCAGGTGTGAAATATTCAACAATAGTGACTTTTACTTGTATAGTTGATTATTATTATTTCAAAACAAGTTTATTTGAAAAAAGAGTTATAAATTGATTCAGTGCTAAAATTAAAAGAGATGGTTGAAAATATTATGAGTTCAACTCCTTCTACTAACACTTTAAAATTATGAGATTAGTTTGATAAATTAAAAATAAAAATAAAAAAGACCATGGGTTCAACTCCTCAAAATATTTTCGCTTACTTGGTCAATGTTACTCAGACTTATATTCTTAAGAAATACAAATAAATTAGGTTTACCTGCACCGTGAGTCCAAGCATATGCCTGAGCCAAAGTTCATTGTCCTCCAGAGAAAAAGCAGTAATTGTGTCAGGGCCACCCAAGTGCAGCAGCAGAAAGGGTGTCCAGAATGCTTGCAAGTAGTCATCGATGGTGGAAACTGCCGTGTCTTTATCACCATATTTGCTGGAGATGAGGCCAACACAGAAGTTCGCAGTGGCATCTGCAACAAGGTACGTGAACCAAAGCAACGAAACCAACAATTTATTTCTCGAGCGTTTTCTGAAAGGAGCTACGAAGATGAGAACTACTTGCATGGTCAGACTCAAGATGACAACACCCTGAATGTTCCATTTGCCCCAAATGTTCCTGGCAAAGTTTGGGATAGGGTTTACCATTTCCCCTTACCTTCTTTCTTCTTCTCTCTCCGACCAGATCTCTTTCTTTTGCTGTCGTGTTTCATCGTTTTAAATAGAACAGCTTGCATGGATGGATGATATGACTTTTTTTTATTTTTTCTTCCCTGAAACTAATGCTCACCTTAATAATTAAGAAATTTAAATGAAAACCGAAATAGTATATGTTAGAAAAACGTGACCACACAAATAATTTGAAATTCATTAGATTTAATTTTGATTGAATTGAGAACCTTTGAATAGACATCGAAACAAGTACAAATAATAAAAACTGATAATATAATATCCAAAAACAAAATATACTCAATCTATCTCTATATTGTATAAATAAAATAAAATAATATTTAAGTTTATCTAACAAAACTTCACCATAAACTTGAATTTTTCATCCTTTATTTTGGCTTTCCATGTGTATCATCCCGCATCAAGTTTGCTTCTTTCAATCATATTCGAGTTCTTTTTTTTCCTTCTGGTCTTCTTATCGTTTACCTTGGTTGATCTCTCTAAGGCTTTGACTGACTTTGTTATGCTCGACTTCTCAATAACCTCAACCAACTTGTTTCTAACCTTAGACGATTTCTCAACAATCTTGGTTGACTTCTTCATTGGGTTCTTCTCAACATCTTCATCTTCCTTTTCGTCAAGTTCAAGAACACTAGATGCTTTTTCTTTTTTTTCAAGAGTCACCTTTTTCAACTCCTCAAGCTCAACCCCCTATTTATTCATAATCTCATTAGTTCCATCTACAAGCCTCTCTACCCGCTGAATTTCTTCATCCATAGCTTTCTTCCGCACCTGTTAACAAACATCTACATTTACCTCATTAGTGGAGTTATTCGAGCTCTTGTTTGTCATATCTTGCTTCAACCACCTTTAATGCAAGATCTTCAGCTACCTTAGCTGCTAGAAAACCATGCATATCTTTGAATATAGTACCTGATCTTTCATAAAAACTAAATTACCTTTCTCAATTATCTGACCCATGCTTAAAATATTGCTCTTTAATTCGGGAACATAGTAAACGTCCCTAATCTCTCCAACTCGTCCATCCTTCTACATATGTTGGATTGTTCCTTGACCTTTCACGGCCACCTTAGAGTGATCTCCGAAAGACACAAATTCGACCTCCACCTTGGTGAGTTCATTGAAGAGAGATTCATCTCCACACATGTGATTCGTTGCTCCAGTATCTAAATTCCATACTAAGTTGGTATAAATCTCGTCACCCTTTGATTTCAAGCATGGCTCAACACCCGAATTCTCAACCTTCAACTCTGAGGTCTTTGATGTCATCAAAATCCTCATCTCTTCTTCATCTTCTTCTTCTGTAAGAAGGTTTCTCTCACTTTTCTTCTCGGCTCGACAAAATTTTGCAATGCGACCGAGCTTACCACAATTGTGGCACTTCATTGATCTACATCATAGTGGCCATGCTTGTCGCACTTAAAACACTCAACTCCTGATCGATCTCCTCAGCCTTTCCCTTGTCCTCGGTCATGCCACACTAGTAAAAACAAGGATTTTAACTCGCGCATTTGACATCGGTTTAGCTGTAATAACCGAAGCAAAAAAATGACGCGATGGCATTTTTGAAATTATCATAAATGTATACGCCTTGGTTAAAAAAGAACTGATGCCTAAAACTGGCGCGCTGGCTTTTTTGTAATTATCGCAAACGTATATGCCTCGGTTCAAAAAGAACCATGCCTAAAACTGGCACGGTGGTATTTTTATAATTATTGCAAAGTTCTATTACCTCGGCTGTTTAAAGAACTGAGACATAAAATAGCTGATTTTTTTTTTAGAGAGTTTAGGCATCGATCGTTATAGAATCAATTGTTATTGTCTCGGTTAAAAAAATAACCGAGGTAATAACATGTGTTTAGGGTTAAATTTAGCGAATAGAGACAAAAGTTGCGCCGCTCCTCTCTTTTCTCCCATTTTCTTTCGGTGGCGAGAGGGAGACCTCCTTCCTCTTCTTTGTTCCGATGGAGGCACGACGGAGGGATCATCATTTGCAAGACGGAGGCGCGATGAACACGCGGCAGAGGCGCAAGGGCGCGGTGGTCTCTCGTTCTTCTTTTTCTTCTCTCAATTTTGATTTGCAGCGAAGGAGGAAACTTCCTTCCGTCCTTTTTTCTGATTTCGATTGGGTTGTTTTATGTTTGATTGATTATATGCAGGAGTGGTGGTGTTTGATTAATTCTCTGCAGGTGATGGTGGGAATGCGTTGTCCTTTGATGATGGTGGTGTGAGATGGAGCGGTGGGCGTTGATGGATTGTGGCCAAGGGCTAACAACTCACCCGGCGAATTGTGAAAACAAAAAAAGAAAAGAAAACACCCCTCTACCGCCTTAGTTGGATTTGAACCGAGGCAAAAACACACACCTTTTCGTCTCGCCTGTATATGCCTGGGTTGTGGAATCGCTGCATATAAGCGAAACTGTATTGGTGCCAATTCTGCTGACCGATTTGCTCTTCATTGTCTCAACCACGTCCACCTTGTCCTCTTTCTCGGCCTCCTCCTCCTCTGCCTCCAAGACATTCACTTTGAGTATTCCGAGTTCCGTTCGAGTCAAATTGTGCTTGTAGTATTTGATTGTTGGACATTCTAAGTTGGTTGGCACTCGAGCTATAAACTCGGCAACTCCCTTCTTTTCATCCATCTCCATATGTTCAAACTCTCTTATGAGGGCTTGAACTTGCACCTGCTTCATGCAGGTATCTCTTTTGTATGCCATCTTCAAAATTTCCATACTTCTTTTGCTGACTTTGCATTAGCTATTTTCTCGAATCTCGATTCATCCACTGCATTATACAGAAAGTACAAAGCCGATTTTTCTTTCACCCGTGTCTTTTTCAATGCAGCAATGTGGTTCACTGTCTGATGCTCATCTTCCGCGGATTCATTGTACCCATCCTCCAGTTTGTCCCATATATCTTGGGATCCAAGAAAAACCTTCTTTTGCAAAGAACAATTGTCGTAATTGATCTTTTTCGACAATTGTGGCACACTCATTCCGTTGTTTACTTTTGCCATCTCTCTCACAAAAAAAACTCAAGCACTCACTTTTCCCCTCACGGTGTTTGACTCTCTCTTTTCCATTTTTTTTCTCTCGATACTTAGAGCATAAATCTGATACTACTTTGTTAAAAAAACGTGACCCACACAAATAATTTGACTCTTCAATTCATTGGGGTTACTTTTCATTGAACCTTGACAACCTTTAAATAGGTGCAAATAGGACCGTGAGCCAAGTACAAATAGTAAAAACTGACAATAGAACATCAACTAACTCAAAAATAAAATATACTCAATCTATCTCTATCATATATCGATAAAATAAAATAATACTCTCCTAAATAAAAGGAAAATCAAAACTACCTATATCTATTTTATCTCTATTAAAATCAAACTAATATTACTAAACCCAAAACTAATAAAATAAGATTATAATGAATCTCTCAAATTTAAGTTTATCTAGCGTGTATATTGTATTTAATTAGCATATTTAACACCGTAGTACTACATGCAAACGTTCTTCACGCTGTAGCGCTTGTTATTCTTAAAGAACGATTCGTAGACAAAAGAGCTTGTTTCTCTTTAATTTGCTTTTGCTGACAGATTATTCTTTTACCTTTTCTCTTTTGTTATAGTTCAGGTTTGGAGTGGTGGTGATTTAGATCGTCATCATCAATAAGGAAACAAAAGTTGAAGGTTTCAGCTCTTGTCATATACTCTTCCTTTTCATTCTCTATCTTTATATGTAGTTGGCAATTAACTGGGTATGGAAAAACTACATGTGCTGTTCTCGGATTTGTTTCTTTTGCTTTGCTCATTTTAGTCCTTTTGTTGGGGAAAATGCTTCTCTTTTGCTTTGGCTCGAGACAAGTTACATATCATGAAAGAAAGCACAATAGAGGAACATAACTTTGCGTCTCAATTAGAAAACCATGTTATCTTTCAACACACGCACTAGAATTACATTTATTTTTATTTTCGGAAAGTGTAATTGCTTGCTATGAAATGGAATATTAGCTATCATATATGGTACAAACTTCAGAAACAAATATCTTCTCGCATGATCTTGTGAATTATGGTGAATTTCGACAAAATTTTAACTTTTTTATATAAAGCTATGGAGTGTCTCTATTTGTTATTAAATGTTAGAATAAACTATATATTTTGAGAAATTAATATTTTTAAATTCAGTTTTAATTTGGATGTTCAATTTTTAAATTGATTTAACTGATTCTTTTGATTTCACATTGGCGGACAATTTTTTTTACCAAACCCAAGATTCTTGAAGCGATTAATGCAGATTGCAGACTACTTTTATGAACTTTCTAGTTTTGCTCTTAGCCTCTTTTAATTTAAATTTAGATTGAGGAATCTTCCTTCCTATCAATTAATTGTGTGCGTATGTGAGCCTATTATGATATGTGAGGGTTGAAATTCTTAATCCAAAACATTCAAAGTTGTCCGCTCTATCATTCAGTTGTGCTATTTTCTCTCTTCTTCTTGTCCTAGTCGTGGGAGAGGGTGTCTGCAAAAGACATTCGGACGCTCAAGTAAGTGACTTGGCTTAATAATGTTTAATCAACATGAGTACACAAAATTAGTTACCTAAACATTTGTTAAACATATATTTAAGATGAGCTTATCAACTTTTATTATTCCATTAACTGTCGATCAATGACTGTATTATTATTGATTACCCTTTAATTACTTTAACGACTATCTTTACCGATGGATTACTGAGTTGTTAATTGCTTGCTCGCCCGGTCATTGGCTTGACGAGTATCCATATAGTACAAGCCGCTCGAGCTCAAGCAACTTCTTTGTATATAATTGTGTAGGGATTATTGTGAGCTTGAGTATTTTTGATGCGCTTTAAGTCTGCGCTCCTTTCTGCATTGAGTTGTGGACTCTAGGAGTTCACTTAGAACGTTCCCTAGGTCGAAGAGACTCGAGTGAGAGTTCACGAAGAACGTTCCTCACTGACCGACAGATTGTAGGAGTTCACTTAGAACGTTCCCTAGGTCGAAGAAATTGAGGTGAGAGTTCAGGTATCTCTCTAGCAGTGTCGGAAGTGTAGGAGCCCGATGATCTTATACGGGCTAACTTTCACTTCTCGTGCCGAGATGGTGGTGAAGGAGGAGGAGGAGGGTCACCACCCTCAGAAAGTGTAAGTCTACTATCTGACTTCTGCTTCATTATTTTTTCCTCAAGCTTTGTATCCACCACGAGACAATATGTGTGGATTTTTATTCTAAGCACTTATATCCTGTGCTTTTGACCTTGTTTGCTGTGACAAAATGAAAAAATTGTTATGATATAAAATTATGAATGATTTTTACCTACACTTACCTGCCACGTCTCGAATGAACAAAGTTGTACAAACTGACGCCATGTTTCTTCGTCAATTGCAGAATATTTGGAACATGGAGTTTCATTACTTTTTGGTCCAAATATATATCTAGACGTCAATTTTGTCTTAAACCCCCAAAATCTTTCTCCAATTGCAGATAAACACCTACTCCTTAGGTTGGTGACATTTGTGATTTCAAATGTCATCTACAATAAAGAAAGTAATAACCTTATATCAATACAAATTTATCAATATAATTACACTAGAATTTGGAGCAATATTGATTAACCTTGTTTATTAATAAAGTAGGAAAACATATCCTGATTATTCAAGTATACGTAGATGATATTATTTTTGGGTCTAAATATGATTTATTGTGTGAGGGATTTGCACAAATAATGCAAGGTGAATTTGAGATGTCTATGATGGGTGAGCTTAACTTCTTCTCAGGACTACAAATAAAGCAAATAGATGGGGGAACTTTTGTCTCCCAAACTAAATATTGTAGAGAAATGCTTAAGAAGTTTGGAATGAATACTTGTAAAGAAGCCAACACACCGATGGCAACGTCTTGTTATTTAGATAAGGATGAATCTGGTGAAGGAGTAAATGAAACCATGTTTAGAGGAATAATAGGATCCTTATATTGTATCTAACTGCTAGTAGACCAGACATTATGCAAAGTGTATGCGTGTGTGCTAGGTACCAAGCTAATCCTAAGGAATCTCATCTAATTGTTGTTAAAAGGATTTTGAAATACCTTAAAGGAACCACATCTTTTGAACTTTTGAATCCCTCTGATGCTTCACCTAGTTTGATAGGTTATTCTGGTGCAGATTATGGGGGTTGTAAAATTGATAGGAAAAGTACTAGTGGAAGTTGTCATTTTCTGGGCTGTTCTTTATTGTCTTGGCACTCAAAGAAATAAGCTTGTGTAGCCTTGTCTACCACTGAAGCTGAATACATTGCTGCTGGCAGTTGTTGTGCCCAAATTTTATGGATGAAACAATAATTGGAGGACTTTGATATCTTCCTTGATCACATTCCTCTGAGATGTGATAACACTAGTGCTATAAACCTAACCAAGAACCCCATAATGCACTCAAGAACAAAGCATATTGAGATTAAACATCATTTCTTGAGAGATCATGTTCAAAAGGGAGATTGCCAAATTGAATACATTGACACTTTACATCAATTAGCTGATATCTTTACAAAAGCACTGCCTAAAGATAGATTCTACGAACTTAGAAGAGATTTAGGAGTATTAGATATGTCTCACAATTCATAATTCTGAAAATTTAGCATTTTTCGAAAACTTAGCGCTTTTAATCGATTATCCTAAGCTCAGAATCGATTATTCTTAGCTTTTGAGAAAGTCTCTAATCGCAGACAATCGATAATCTCATGTCATAATCGATTATCCTTACTCAAACCCAAAACTGGGTACTCAAGAAACAATAATCGATTATCTTCATCAGTAATCGATTATCATTAAATTTCTGGAAAGCGACTTATGAGCAGATAATCGATTATCACTTACAATAATCGATTATCACGCGACCAGTTTCAAAAAAAGAAAATAGTCGCTGCAGCGAATCATAATGGCTGGAAACGGATAAAAAACGACTAGTTTCTTGATTTTTCTTATAAGTAGTCCCCTATAATCGATTAAAGGTCACTCCTTTCCACCCAGAACTCTGTTCAAATCTAATCTGGGCCAACTTTCGTCCTTTCTCTCCATTTTATCCCAAGTTTACCTTGGTCCACTTCTTTCATGATTGAATCCAGACGAAACTGTAGGAGAACCGCGAGAGCATCTTCTTCTTCCAGACCTCGTCCTGCAACCATTGATGGGTGGATTTCGGATCAAGACAAACATGCGGATTATGTTCATTTATGGCAAGAACGACGAATCATGGCGGTAAAGTTCATATGCCTTGATTTTTATCGACTTTATTGTTTTCAATTTCTAGATCTGTTTCGAGCACAGGGACTCACTGATGAGAGGGTCGCACCTCCCACAAAAGTTGTGCATAAAAGAATGTAGTATAGACTAGGAAGTGACTCCTAGGTCGTCTCTCAAGGACCAATTTTTGGTTCAGTCTCAGATCAAACACGCAGGGGGGGGGGTTTGAAAGATTTTTGTGAATGCAACTGAACTTAAATAAGACACTAATGCAAACGGAAATGTAAAAACGGTCTCAATTACAAAATTAAAGCAGTTGGTTACTAAAGCTAACATTACTTTTAAATTAAAGGAGTGAAAATTAACCAATTTAAAAGAGTGAAATTAACTTTGTGATGATTAACATTGAAAGGAGAATATGGTAATCAAGCAAAGATCACTTAAAAATTAGCAACCATTCAAACCTAAGTGTATGCAATATGAAAATTGTAACAAAAAAAAACTTAAGAATAAAATCAAAGCATTTAAAATAATTTAAAAGAAAACCCTTGGAGCATCTCTCTCTTGGACGTGGCAGCTCTATGCTTTACTAAATGCAAAGAAAATAAAACTTCACTGCTCCCCTTCATCCAATATCGTGTACCCTTAATCAAATAAAAGAAACCTTAACCCTTGCGCGTGTTGCTGGAACCAAAACGTGACACCACTCCCATTCTTGAAATCACCGAGCTTTATCTAAATTGAAAAGTGAAGCAGCACCTTTTCCATTCATCAAACCACTCTCCTATTCCCATGTGAAACATTCCACGTGCTTCATTCTCCAAAGCACATGAATAAAATTTCTTCTCTCCAAATTATCACCGTACACCTACCCCATCAAATCAACGAGCTCCTTGCTTAAATGAAAAACCATTCTCTTTTCTTCCAGCAGCCATGACTCTTACTACCGTGATGCTCTCCCTTCAATGCTTCCAACCGTGTATCAACTTCACCTCTAGGATCTGTGCCTCTCCATTAATCTTCGTAAATCAACTGTATGAAAGTGCTTTTATTCTCCGTGCAACAGCTCTCAAATCATCTTCTCATTGCATAAATGAAAAACCATTCTCTTTTCTTCCAGCAGCCATCAACGTGTTGCTGTCTCTCATTATCTCATCACTTTCTCCTTCTCCCGTGTTTCACCATTTCTTCTTTGCTTCACGTTCCAGCACAATACGCGGACACCATTCCTTCTCAATATCCATGTGCTTCTCTCACCAGCTCCAAGCCGAGACACCTATACTACTCGGTGCTGCTTCAACACCTCACCGCTTCATTTCAAAGGAAAAGAAAGAAGGCTTCTAATATTCTCCATCTAGCACCGCATCCTCCAAGGCTCCCATCACTTTTCGGTGCAGCATCTCACGCTTGTCTTCCAACCAGCCGTGACTCCAATCAAAAAGAATTAATGTTTCCTCTTTAAACGAAAGAAAATTTGAGTAACTCTACTGGACGGTGCTAGCATGGAATGAAGCTTCCAAAGTGTAAAACTCAAACGAAAAGGGGCAATAAGAAATCGGCAAAAATAATCACCATCATCTCTTCATTCATCCATTGCAAAAAAAAAACGCGTACAGCCCCCCAGAAAAATTCAAAACAAATACAGTAGCCTTCAAAACTCAGAGCCGAGAGTGTGTGGGGCTACTTTTGCAAGTGGCGGCTACCCTATTCTAATGCCGTGGGTCACCTTTTAACAAGGGTGGGGTCCACACAAAAACCCTAAGGTGCCAAGTCATTTTCCTTCACATTTTGGGTCTAGTCTACTTTGCCAAAAATTGTCCCAAAATGTAAAAGTTGATACAGAAATTCTAAACTACTGAATTACAATTTAATTAATTCTAAAATTTCTGTCTGGAGAGTCTTGGATTTGTTTGGCATTCTTCCTGATGTCCCAAAATGTATTTCCGAAATTTTCCTGCACTTCAAAAATGGACTTAATCAGCTCAGAAAATCCAAATTAGCACAATTACAAATTTCCGACCAAATTAAGCAAAATTCGGAAAACGGGGAAATAACAAGCAATTAAACACAATTCCCTGGTTTATTTAAGTGCAATAAACTAAATATAATTCAAGAAATAACGACTCATCAAAATAGACCACACTTAGTCTTTTGCACTCCTGGGCAAAACCAAAACGAAAACCAGGGAACTACTCAAACATCAGGAAGGTGACACAGACTCGACAGACAGACAACAAAGACTCCAAAACAGGAACAGAAACAAAATTACACAGTCCTCCAAGAATCTGGACCAAGAAAGGAAGTAGACAATATCCAACACAGAATCAATCAGAGAAAGCAGATACTCATGAAATCATCCAAGCAATTCAAGACATGGCAAAATGATCAATCAGCTCAAGACGTGAATCAAAAGTAACAAAACCTCAAAGATGCACTATCAGTGTTTCTCTCAAGTGTATAAGGTAAAGAATTTCAACTCAATGCACTCAAGAAAGCAAACAACAACAGACTTGGCAAGACTCTAATATCAACACTCAAAACATATGCATGTTCAAATCAAAAGGTCTTTCCATGGTTGTAATGGGGCCAAGGACAAGGGAGGATAAATATGGATGAGAAGTTACAAACCAAAAGAAATAGAGGAGCAATGGGGAACAAGTGTAAACACATTCAAACACACCCACAACCTCTAATTCCATCCTCTTCTTGACTCCATTATTCACAATTATTCACATTTTTTTTTCACTATTTTTCTGCTCTCTTTTTTTTTTCATCCTGTCTCTTTTCTTTTCTCTCTGTTTAGGACACAACTATAAGAGACAAGATACACAACATATTTACAAACATAAAACAAGAAGAGGAACCAACCAGCCAATTCATCAGAAACCCCAAGGAGACCACACTTGTTCCCAAAACACTTCCAAAGCTCCAAAATTCCCTAAGGTTAAGGTAATCATGGTTTTTTCACTTAGGGCTAGTGTATGAGCTTCAAAACAAAGAAATGAGGAAAGTATAGGCTCAAAAGGGGTTATCAAAGGATTAGAACAAGGTAAGCTTATTTGGCTAGAGAGGCTCAAGAACAAAACTGCCTTTATCACTTCCAAACATGCATATCAATCAAGAATTATCAACAAGAGTCAAGCCAAGGCATATGTGCAAGCAATCAAGAGACATATTACACACAAGAAAGAACATAAAGTGGCTCAAATTCTAACACAGGGCATTTGTGTCACAATCAATTCAACTCTCAAACATCATGATCATCTTACAAGCAAAGAAAAGCAAGGAATCCAACATCTCAGAGTATCAATGAAGTGAAGGAAAACTGACAACCTAACCACAATCCAGAATTTACGAAAAGTATGCAAAACTGTACACAAGACACAACAAAAACTACCTAGAAAAGAAAAAATTTAACACGGAAAACAAAAACTAACAGAAAAATCAGAATCTCCCCCAATAGACCACACTTAAACTACACAGTGTCCTCAATGTGTCATAAGCATAAGATCAGAAATCAGAACAATCAACACATCATGGACAAGTGCAATAAAAGTAGGGAAAGGGGGAGAAGAGATAAAGAAAACTCCCCTGATCATGGTGGCAGTTGCCAATTTTGGACTTTCAGGGAGATGTCTTCCACCACAGTATCCAGCAAGAAGGTTTTGAGGAAGAATTGCTTCATCCTCCAGATTTGATCTAGCAGGGAGATATCGTCCACAGCTGGATCTAGGAAGCAAAGACTGTTGATGAGCGGGTTCAGCAGGTGCCTACTGATGTTGAAGCTTTTGTGAGTGTTAGCACCTTTGTTTTCCACTGTGGGTGCATGTTGGTCAAATTCTTGTGTACCTCCTGCAATAGGGTTAGTGCAATGTGGCTCTACAGAAATTACATGCAGGGGTATAACACCCAATCCAAGTGTAACAGACTGAACCTCAGATACATCCTCAGAACATGAATCAATTTCAAAATCACAAGCCATATCAACTACAGACTCAGATTCACGTTCAATGCATGGAGAATAAACATTCGGATGCGACAACAAAAATTGGTTCTCATCATGCATAGAGGGAAAATTAAAATCAGACTCAACAACAATATAATCATCAGCATACCTCTCAACAACATAATCATCAATAGCACAATCATCAACAGAATAATCAATTTGAGGTATGTTTACCTCCACTTCCCTAAAGATTGGAATAGTGGTGGAGGATGAAAATGGTCTACCTGGCTCAAAATTGCTGCTTATACCTGCCTGGTCCTCAAAATCTTCATAAGTCTCCGCATGTGCAAGAGTAGAGGCATCTGAAGGTGGGAAAGTATGTGGCGCAGTAGTAAGTTCATGACTCTTCTCCCCATCTTCTATGTTGATGCCACTAACATCATCTGGGATCTGAACAGTCTGAAATGGTAACTCTGAATCTTGAGACTGTTCCTCAGGTCATCTGCCCTATCTGATTGCTCAAACATTGAAGATGTGCTCTGTTCTCTTGCTGAAACTGAAAGTTCTGCATGGTCATCTGCTCCAACAACTCTTGCAATGTAAGCTCAGAAGTAGAAGGTTGAGGAGCTATCTGGGCAGACTCATAAAGTTGCAGCTGTTGTTGTTGCTGGACTGGCGGAGGCATACAAGCATTCTGAGATGGTGCTTCCTGATATCGCTGTGGAGCATCATACCATCCCAAGCTAGGGTCATTCCATCCAGGATCGTTGTTGTAACCATACTGAGCGGGGAAGAATTCATCCAAGAACAGATGCTTAAGATCTTCCCAAGAAGTGATGCATCCTGGAGGAAGACAATACAGCCAATCCCTTGCTGCTTCTTGTAATGAATGTGGGAATGCCCTTAAGAACATGTGATCAACCGGTACATGTGGAGGCTTCATTGAAGAGCAAATGCTGTGAAATTCCTCCAAATGTCTGTGTGGGCATTCACCTGCAAAACCATGAAACTTAGGCAGCAAATGTATCAGTCCAGTCTTGAGAACGCAATGAACATCATCCTCAGTAGGTGGAACCGGTTCCCAAAGAGAACTCTCAGAAGTCGGACGATGAGCCATATTGTTCTCAACATACAAATCAGCAGAATATGAATTACAATCAGAGTAACATGCAGAATGAGAAACATAATCAGAGGCACTGACAGAATAAGCAGTATTCACAAACTCAGAATAGGTAGACATGGAAAAAGAAAAATACTACAAATTACGAAACAAATAAAACACAACACATTTATACATGCAGCACACACACACAAAACAGAACATCACATCACATTACATCACAACACAAGACAAAACACTACACACACAAACACAACAAAAAGACCTAAGATTGAACCGTTGGTCCCCGGCAACGGCACCATTTTGTTGAGAGGGTCGCACCTCCCAACAAAAGTTGTGCATAAAAGAATAATGCAGTATAGACTAGGAAGTGACTCCTAGGTCGTCTCTCAAGGACCAATTTTTGGTTCAGTCTCAGATCAAACACGCAGGGGGGGGGGTTTGAAAGATTTTTGTGAATGCAACTGAACTTAAATAAGACACTAATGCAAACGGAAATGTAAAAACGGTCTCAATTACAAAATTAAAGCAGTTGGTTACTAAAGCTAACATTACTTTTAAATTAAAGGAGTGAAAATTAACCAACTTAAAAGAGTGAAAATTAACTTTGTGATGATTAACATTGAAAGGAGAATATGGTAATCAAGCAAAGATCACTTAAAAATTAGCAACCATTCAAACCTAAGTGTATGCAATATGAAAATTGTAACAAAAAAAACTTAAGAATAGAATCAAAGCATTTAAAATAATTTAAAGGAAAACCCTTGGAACATCTCTCTTGGACGTGGCAGCTCTATGCTTTACTAAATGCAAAGAACATAAAACTTCACTGCTCCCCTTCATCCAATATCGTGTACCCTTAATCAAATAAAAGAAACCTTAACCCTTGCGCGTGTTGCTGGAACCAAAACGTGACACCACTCCCATTCTTGAAATCACCGAGCTTTATCTAAATTGAAAAGTGAAGCAGCACCTTTTCCATTCATCAAACCACTCTCCTATTCCCATGTGAAACATTCCACGTGCTTCATTCTCCAAAGCACATGAATAAAATTTCTTTTCTCCAAATTATCACTGTACACCTACCCCATCAAATCAACGAGCTCCTTGCTTAAATGAAAAACCATTCTCTTTTCTTCCAGCAGCCATGACTCTTACTACCGTGATGCTCTCCCTTCAATGCTTCCAACCGTGTATCAACTTCACCTCTAGGATCTGTGCCTCTCCATTAATCTTCGTAAATCAACTGTATGAAAGTGCTTTTATTCTCCGTGCAGCAGCTCTCAAATCATCTTCTCATTGCATAAATGAAAAACCATTCTCTTTTCTTCCAGCAGCCATCAACGTGTTGCTGTCTCTCATTATCTCATCACTTTCTCCTTCTCCCGTGCTTCACCATTTCTTCTTTGCTTCACGTTCCAGCACAATACGCGGACACCATTCCTTCTCAATATCCATGTGCTTCTCTCACCAGCTCCAAGCCGAGACACCTATACTACTCGGTGCTGCTTCAACACCTCACCGCTTCATTTCAAAGGAAAAGAAAGAAGGCTTCTAATATTCTCCATCTAGCACCGCATCCTCCAAGGCTCCCATCACTTTTCGGTGCAGCATCTCACGCTTGTCTTCCAACCAGCCGTGACTCCAATCAAAAAGAATTAATGTTTCCTCTTTAAAAGAAAGCAAATTTGAGTAACTCTACTGGACGGTGCTAGCATGGAATGAAGCTTCCAAAGTGTAAAACCCAAACGAAAAGGGGCAATAAGAAATCGGCAAAAATAATCACCATCATCTCTTCATTCATCCATTGCAAAAAAAAAACGTGTACAGCCCCCCAGAAAAATTCAAAACAAATACAGTAGCCTTCAAAACTCAGAGCCGAGAGTGTGTGGGGCTACTTTTGCAAGTGGCGGCTACCCTATTCTAATGCCGTGGGTCACCTTTTAACAAGGGTGGGGTCCACACAAAAACCCTAAGGTGCCAAGTCATTTTCCTTCACATTTTGGGTCTAGTCTACTTTACCAAAAATTGTCCCAAAATGTAAAAGTTGATACAGAAATTCTAAACTACTGAATTACAATTTAATTAATTCTAAAATGTCTGTCTGGAGAGTCTTGGATTTGTTTGGCATTCTTCCTGATGTCCCAAAATGTATTTCCGAAATTTTCCTGCACTTCAAAAATGGACTTAATCAGCTCAGAAAATCCAAATTAGCACAATTACAAATTTCCGATCAAATTAAGCAAAATTCGGAAAACGGGGAAATAACAAGCAATTAAACACAATTCCCTGGTTTATTTAAGTGCAATAAACTAAATATAATTCAAGAAATAACGACTCATCACTCAATCATCTCGTGGATCAAAAGGGGTGCATCTACCCTGATCTCATCCGTGTCTTCTACTTCAATCTGCGTTATCGTGACGACATTGTTGGAAGTCCCACATCGACTAGAGATAAGGCCAAATTAAAGTATATAAGTGGGTGCAGACCTCACCTTACAAGCCGGTTTTGTGGGGATGAGTTAGGCCTCAAGTCCACTTCTAACATGGTATCAGAGCTATGGTTAGAGCCTATCCTAGCATTATTGGTTGTTTGTTGGGCATGTTGTTCCACCCATTATCAGGTCACTATTGGACCACCCATTAATGTCTAATCTCACGCTCGAGATGTATATACCTCGGCGTGAGGGGGGGGGGTGTGTTGGAAGTCCCACATCGACTAGAGATAAGGCCAAATTAAAGTATATAAGTAGGTGCAGACCTCACCTTACAAGCCGGTTTTGTGGGGATGAGTTAGGCCTCAAGTCCACTTCTAACAAGCATCATAACAACAAAAGTGAAAGGTGTCCCCATAATTCTGGATAATGACGTATAGACGAATGTCGCACAACTAACACTATGGGATGATGCTGTCAAAGTCCATCTTGGCATCCCGGACTTCAATCGTCTCCTCGCCTTTCAATCCTTTTTGCGTCATCCTGAACAACAAATCAACCGTCGAAAACTGCTTGTTGGTGGATTCAAGGTTGAAGAAAGGATGATCCACTACTTAATTGTGTGGATTCTATGTCCTCGTGCCACTAACCATGCTCAATGTTCGGAGCAAGATCTTCTACTCTTATATGGGCTTTTAAATCACATCCACATTGATTGGACAGTACTCATCTCTGACACCATGGTAAAGGCCAAGAAATATAATTCTTATCATTTTCCATATGCACTTCTCATCTCTCGAATTTTAGAATACAAAGGTGTAAGTGTGGAAGGCGAACTCACTCACGCCATTCAAGCAATTAGCACTGAAATTGGTGAGACAACATTTTGCCAAATGGGTTTTGTTGCTCGTGGCTGCGTGATCATTCACAAGGATGATGATCACCTCGAAGATGACAATGACCATATGGACGCCCATATGGCTGATCCAGTCCAAGCTGCTGCCTCTGCTGATGCTAGACCTTCTCAAATTCCTTCCTCTTCATCACTAACTATGGATGAGCATTTTGCAAACCTGTCTAAACAATTGGAGGATACACGTCTCTTTCAACAGACTCACTTTGAACAGATATATGAGTGGCAACAAAATCATGAAGAATTTGTGATTGACCAGTTCAATGACCTTGATACTCGTCTTGGAAACATTGAAAATCACTTTAATCTCCAACTTCCAGAAAGACCACCAAGTCCTGAATTTTAGATTTAGGATTTTATGTTAGTTTGCTTTAATGTTTGTTTGTTTTGAATTCCTAGGATGTTTTATCATGTTCTTGTCTTGCTTTATGTTCACTTGTAATGTTTGGTGTTTTCTTGAATAAAATGATCTCTTGTTTTAGTGCATACATTGTTTACTTGAGGGGGAGATCATATTCGGGGGGAGAATTTTCATTGATCTTTCTGCTTATGATAAAAAGGGGGAGAAGTAGTACAATTACTGCTAATTCTCTTGTTGTCTATTAGCTTGTATTTTTTGCAGACTAATCAAAGTTGCTTTTAAACAAGTATTTTTGATCATCATAAAAAAGGAGGAGATTGTTACCAATGAGGAAGCATTGGTAAATTGAAGATAAATGATTTTGATGATGTTGCAAGAAGATAAACTTGAAGAGGTTATTATAATTGTTGTAAAAGCACTTTTTAGAATATAAATGTATTAGGAAAGTCTTTGAATATGTAAAACTTAGAAAATCTCGTACCTTCAGTTAAGTTACGCATTTAATCGATTATGAGAAGCTATAATCGATTATCCTGAGCACTCTTGAAAAAGCATTTCGCTATGGAATAATCGATTATTCCTGCAAATAATCGATTATCAATTGGTCCTCTTGAGAACTGCCAAAGTCTCTGAAATAATCAATTGTTCCTCAGGACTCAAATAATCGATTATCACTAGCAATAATCGATTATCCGTGGCACTTATAATGTATCTCTACGAACTCAGATCAGTTGGCTATATAAGGATGTTACCAAACTCTTTGAAGCAAATACTAAGCTTTTTGAGAATACAGTTTGTTTGAGGAAGTTCCAAAAAGCTAGTTCATATTGCATTGCCTGGTCTCATGAATAGGAGAAGCTCGCGCTTTGTGGATCAAAGGTCAGAGCGGTTCTCTTTGAGTTGGTAAAGCTGTTGTTCTTCTAGTTCGTTGGTCGAAGGAAGACTGTTTCTGCACTGTTCCGATTCGTTGGTCGAAGGAAAGTGCAGATTGATTGCTTCCGGTTCGTTGGTCAAAGGAAGCATCCTTCGGGTTCGTTCGTCGAAGGAAGGTTTTATCTTACTGTTCATTTACTATATTGTAAATTGGTGAAACTATTTTTAGTGAAAACGTTAATCACTTTTCATAGTGATTAACAATTGGATGTAGATTCTTTTGAATCGAACCAGGATAAAAATTCTGTGTTGAATTTTTCTTGCTCTCTATACTCTTTACATTTTGTGCATATCAACTGTTTGATAAATTTTCTCTAAGATGGAAACGCCACAATATAGGTATAAATGTTTAAGGCACCTAAGAAACCCTAAAAGAAATATTTGCCACAAAGATGTTAATCTTTGATAAGAAAAATACAATTTATTTTATTTCCTATACTAATTATTATTTAGGAGATAGTCCTCTATCCTACCTTTGGCTCGGGTCAGCCCATCCCTACCTTTGGCTCAGTCTGACCCGTTTCGACCTTCAACTTATGTTAGTTTGTTTGGACCTTTAGTCTTAATCTCCAAACATTCATTTTGGGTCAACCAGTGATATGATCATAGATGAGGCAACAATGAAGAGTTTTCAAAGTGACAACAAGCATAAAAAAGAGTAGAATAGGTTTCATTGGCTTGTATTTGCCTTTTTTTGTTCTTTTGTTATTTTGTAGTTGTAGAGAAACTTATAAACTCTTCTTTTCTTTATAGTATGTGTGACACCCGGGCACTGACGAGGGCGGGGAGTGATCGCCGGTGCAAGAGGCTCGAAGTGCAGGGGGCACAAACAAAGAGCGACTCCTGGCAGGCTTCCAGTGGAATGAGAGGGATCTAGACACTGTACAGGTATGGGACTATACAGTTGAAGGATAGCTTAAAGGAATTGAATTGGCTACTCATATCACCAAAATGCATTTGCTTTTTGGTAGCCTAACCCATAAGAACTCCATTGTTAAGCGTGCTTAGCCTGGAGTAATTTAGGGATGGGTAACCTTTTGGGAAGTTTTCCCGGAAAGTGTGCGAGTGAGGACAAAGCACATTGGAAAGCCTCGTGTTGATGTGTGGGGGCAGTCAATATTCTCTGTAAGTTGCCGGGGCGTTACAGTATGGGACTTCACATAGCTTTGACTTAAAAGAAAAGAAGAAGAAATAGGCTTTCTCCTTTTGTTGCTTGTAGTGCAAGTAAACATGCATAGTTTGTAGCTTTGAATTCTAGACTTGCTAAAGCCGTCGATAAATGAAATGAAGATTTATTTTAGTAAACGATCTATGAATCAATTAAGGAAGAAGTAAAAAGAAAAAAATTTCATGTCTGATTTTAAAGAAAAAAGAATCATAATAGCACTACCTTTTTCTATTGGCGGAAGAAAAAAACGTCGAAGCCCTATCGAATATGACGTTCTATTAATGTGAAGTTAAGAGCTCACCATTAATGTTCGCAACATACTTCAATTCCCTTCACGTCACTGCCTCGAAGCCTTCGACGTTCTATGAGAGGGGAAAAACAAAATGTATCCAAATGTACGCTACTTTTTTATTCTGTGAAATGTACTTTATCGAAATAACAAAAGTTCTTTTCTTTCTAAGTCTTAGAATGTTTACTTTACTAAATAAATCTACATTGTTTTGTAGGAAAATAATAAAGACTTGAAAACCTATGCTGCTGCTGCCATCATCATTTAGCCAAGTTAAAAACACATTTTACATGTGCAAAACGTGGAAACAAGCAAACGTGTGGTTCATTAATTCAACACCTTTTCCATGAGGAACATATGGAGCACATGGACTGGAAACAGCTGCTGCACTTGGATTCTGCACGTTTTTTCATTTGTATGATGATAGAGCTTTCATAGCACACTTCCAAAGCTCATCTTTGCCTATAAAAAGAGAGCTCATCAATTGTAAACTCAACTTGATTTGAAGTAAGGAAATGCTGCCAATTTTCAGCTTTTACTCTCAAGTTCAACCTTGTGAATTGTTATCTTGCACCTCCTCTAGCTTCTTTCCCCTTTGGAAACCTTTCTGAGCTAGAACTCTACCAAAAACAACCACTCAACACCTCCAGCATATTCACAAACACCTTACATGCACTCCGTAACTCTACTGATTCATTCAATCCGCTGCCAGTTCTATGCATTGTGGAGCATCTTCTGCGCATCCTGGAGTAGCTTCCATCATTTGGCATCAGGAGCTAGCTGTTCCATTCACGTTCCAAGAGCTAAGCCACTCTCATCTTCATTTTCTTTTTCATTTCCGTGTTGTTTTGATGTGCATTTGTCATTGTTTCATTGTGTTTCATTTTGATTTTGTGTTTTGCTGTGGATATTTGATTCCATTCACTGTTCATTAGCTTTTAATCATCATTTTAATCGGTGCAACTTCTTTAATTTTCGTTTGAATTCAGCTTAATCATTATTCCAGTTTTGTCTAGTTTTGTGCAAGTCATTGTCGTGTTTTACTGTTTCATTGTAGTACATCTGTTCCAGCAGTATTTCTTTTGGTTTTTAAGTGTGTGCAGTGCAGTGATAGCACTTTCTTGATCAGATAAAGCATCCAGACATTGTCTAGCTTTGATCCTATGAGCTAAAGCATTGACACAAGTTCATTCTGTTCTGCAATTCTGCATAAAACGTGAATTCTACTTGGATTTGGTATAATCTGTTTTGTCCAGATTTATTGATTCTATTGACTTGAGAATAGTTTATTTGATGATTTTATACATGTTTGAAGTACTGGCAATCTGTATTCACCATTAAAATTCAAAAACAGTGGTTGAGTTGCTCAAAAGTCTGGATTCTAAAATTGTCTCAGTTTTTCATCAGCTTTGCACCGTGCTGATTTCTTTGGTTTGTCTTAGGCCATTTAAGATCTGCTGGCTTAATTTTTCCAGCTAGATTTAGTTGCTTAGGACCTTTCCTACATGTTTCTTGATCTAGCCATCTTTTATTGTTTTAGTCATTTAAAGTGATGTTTTACCACTTTTTGCTGCATAATTAGCAACTACAACAGTGATTTTGGAATTCTGAGTGTTTTGGTGCAGTTTGCATGTTTGAGCAAGTATATTTGGTGAATTGAAATCTGTTTCTACAGTTCATTTGGTAATTTTTCAAACTATGTGCAAAATCACTATCCAAACCATTGAATTTGCTTGAATTTTGCAAGTGGACCATTGATTTTCTGCTGTGGTTCCTTTCTTTGCTATTTTATTGTTTGCACATCTTCAAATCCTTGATACAATGTTGCTCCAAACATCAAATTTTGTTTCCAAAGGTGTTGATGCAGATTCACCCATTCATCTATCCAATTTTGGTCAATTTTGGAAGTGAAACAGTGAAATTCTGCTAAGCCTTTGTCTTTGTTGTCTAAGTGTTTGTAGACATCAAAATTGATGACATAAAATTGTTTGAAATATCATTGGAGCCTTAGATACACTGCCATTCGTTTTGCACACTGCTGTTCCATTTTTTTCCAGCCACATTTTTGATGCAGTATGCATTTCTTTGCTGTTTTCTACACTTAAAAAGTTTCAATTTGCAATTTGGATTGGAAAAATCTAGGGGATTCTGTTCCAACCATTTGTGAATCATTATACAAGTGAATTCAAATCATCAAAAAGCACATAACCCCTGCAATCCAGTTTTCACGAATCCAAAACCAGAAAATACTAAAATCTGCTGTTCTTTGTGGCATTTCATCAAACAGTTTTGCATTTTCATCAAACACTTACATTGCACAGAATTCCATCACTGTTTTTGGGTTTTTCTTGCTTTTCTAATCTGTTCTAGACCCTATCTTAAGTTCCTTTTGTGTGCTAGCCTTTATTCAAGCCCCAAAGTGTTTAGAAATCACCTTTTCTTGACTTCCATATTCTGCTGTCATATTAATTCTGCATTCAACTTGGATGCACCATTCTTTTGATCACTCACGGGTTTTTGTGATTCTTGTTTACTGGAACATCATATTTTGGTGGAGTTTTAACATCCAGCTGAGCCTTATCAAAGGGGTAACATCTTAAGGAGTGGAGGTCTTGCTAACATTGTTTCAAGTGGACTTCAAGAGCAATTTCCATTGGCTGCCCAACACTTCCTTGCAGCAGAAAAACACCACTTTAAAGTTACATTTCAAGTCATTTATTTAGCTGTTGCTGCCACACTTGGCTTTGTTTAAATTGTTCTACATATCATTGTGTATTTGGCTTTATATCACGGAAAATTTGAAGTTTCTTTAGCTTGTTATTTTTGCAACTTAAAGTGGCTTGGAAAAATGCTTTAAGCAATTTCAAGTACACAACCAAATATTGTAATAGTTTAGTTTCCACTTCTTAGTGTGAAAGTGTGTCAAGTGGCTCCAAGTGTCATTTGCACTTTCACTTAGGGCCGAATCTCATATTTCCTTTTCACTTGCATTCTTTCTTTAAGCTTTTTGCTTGTTGTTATTTCTATTTTACGTCTCCGTGATATTTAGGTCTGCGCTCATATAGGTAAACCTTCTTTTGGTTTCTAGGCGCATCTCATTGTTGCATTCTAACTGTTTTGAAAGACTTCTCCATTGAAACTTGGGTAAGAAATAGGAGAACCTCTGGCTAAGGAAGGACAAGGTTTTTAAGCTTGTCCGTTGAGACTCACCTCTCCTTCCTGGGAGCTATTCGGTTTCTTTACCTTTAGAATCTATCTAGAAGTCATTGACCACAAATACAAAAACAAATATTTGAAATGTATTTTGACTCAACACTTGTGAAGCTTTTCAAATCTCTTTTGAAAATCTTTTCTCTACTTCACAAGTATGAGTAACTCTAGTATTCAAGGCACCTTTCATCATGATGAGGACAATATGGAATTGAGAGAGGAACTTAATAGAACTAAAGCTGAGTTAAATGAACTCAGACAGATGGTTGCAAACCTCACTCGCAATCAGAGAGGACAATATGATGAGGAACACTCTCATAGGCAACACCGTGATAATGGTGATCATTCCCAACATAGTGATCAGAATAGTTTTCATCCTTTTGATCACTATCAACACCCTCCTAGGAGACACCACCATCATAAGAACCATCATGTGGAACCCAAACTTGACCTTCCCCCTTCTATGGCAGAGATAATGTGGAAGAATATTTTGAGTGGGAGATGAAGGTTGAACAGATTTTTGAATGTTACCACATAGATGATAGGAGGAGAGTGACCTTAGCCACCTTGACTTTTCAAGGAGCAGCCCTCTATTGTTGGACCTTCATCATTAGAGATCAAAAGATGCATGACGACTATACCATCCAATACTAGAATGAGTTAAAAGCAGCCTTGCATCGGAGGCATATTCCATCCTACTATGCCAGAGAGGTCATGGATAAGCTCCATAGACTTCAACAAAGAAACATGAGTGTTGAGGAATATAGAAAAAAGTTGGAATTACTCATGTTAAGAGCTGGAATCAAAGAGGAAGAGAGATTCACCATAGCTAGGTTCCAAAGTGGTCTTAACTATGAGATCAGAGATAAGTTAGAGCTTTTACCTTATTTAGATCTCAATGACTTTGTGCAGCTATTTGTGAGAGTGGAAGAACAAATTAGAAGAAAAGCTTCCACTAAAAGGAATTACCCTACCACCTCCGAGTATAGGAAAGATCCTAAGAGGGAGGGTAGTCCAAAGAGGTATGAAAAGCCTCTAGAAAAAGAAAAAGAGAAAGAGAAAGTGAGAGGTAAACAAAAAGAGAGAGAGAGCGAGAAATAAAAACCTTTCACAAAGAATCTTCAAAAGAAACAAGGGGTAGAGAGACCAAATGCTTTAAGTGTGGAGAGAGAGGACATTATTCTTCTAAGTGTCCTCACAAACGGTCTACTTATCTCTTAGACCATCAAAGTCAAATTGAAGATTCTTCTTGTGACTCAGATACTTCTATATCTGAGGAAGAAGCCTTACCTTGTGAAGGTGAGTTATTATTGGTAAGACGACTTCTTTGAAGTCGAACCAATGAACTAGAACAATCACAAAGGGAAAACCTATTCAGAACAAGATGCAAAATATTTGAAAACACTTGTTCATTAATTGTGGATAGTGGTTCCTCTTGCAATTGTTGTAGTTCTAGAGTGGTGAACAAATTGGCTTTACCTACTATTTCTCATCCCAAGCCTTATAAGCTTCAGTGGATAACACAGGATGAAGAAATAGTTGTGAACACACAAGTAAGCATACCAATATCCATCGGCAACTATGAAGAAAATGTTTTATGTGATGTTGTTCCAATGGATGCTGGGCATGTATTACTTGGTAGGCCATGGCAATTTGATCATAATTCCACTCATGATGGCTATACCAACAAAATAACTTTCCTCCATAAAGGAAATAAAATCACATTGATTCCTCTTACACCTGAACAAGTGAAAGAGGATGAGAAAAAAATCAAAGAAAAAATTGAAAAAGAAAGAAAACAAGAAAATAGGTTGGACAAGCAACCTTCTCAAGAAAATAAGAAGGAGACAAAGGTATGCATGTTGTTAACTTCTTCTTTAAAAGGTAAATACCTTGACTCTTCTTCTCAAAAACATCACTTTGTTTCTTCATTTTCTCATGGGGAATGTTCAAAACAAAGTGCATACAAAAAATTATTAAAGGCCAAGACTTCTTCTAATAAAATTTTTGTCAGAAGGCCTTCATTTTATCTTCTTATCTTCATACTAATTGTTGCTATTTTTTGTAGATATATTTTTGACCTAGGTGGAAAATTAAAACCAAAGTTGTGCTTCTTCTATTCTTCCCAATTTGAGGACAAATCATTTTTAAAGAGGGAGGGAATGATGACAACCCCTTTAGGGACTTCCCATCCTAAGAAGTATCAACTTGAAACTAAGAAAGGGAAGTTGAATAACAAAAGTTATTTTCTTTCTAAGTCTTAGAATGTTTACTTTACTAAATACATCTACATTGTTTTGTAGGAAAATAATAAAGACTTGGAAACCTATGTTGTTGCTGCCATCATCATTTAGCCAAGTTAAAAACACATTTTACATGTGCAAAACGTGGGAAACAAGCAAACGTGTGGTTCATTAATTCAGCACCTTTTCCATGAGGAACATATGGAGCACATGGACTGGAAATAACTGCTACACTTGGATTCTGCACGTTTTTTCATTGGTATGCTGATATAGCTTTCATAGCACACTTCCAAAGCTCATCTTTGCCTATAAAAAGAGAGCTCATCAATTGTAAACTCAACTTGATTTGAAGTAAGGAAATGCTGCCAATTTTCAGATTTTACTGTCAAGTTCAACCTTGTGCATTATTATCTTGCACCTCCTCTAGCTTCTTTCCCCTTTGGAAAGCTTTCTGAGCCAGAACTCTACCAAAAACAACCACTCAACACCTCCAGCATATTCACAAACACCTTACATGCACTCCGTAACTCCACTGATTCATTCAATCCGCTGCCAGTTCTCTGCATTGTGGAGCATCTTCTGCGCATCTTGGAGTAGCTTCCATCAGTATGTCAATTCCCCGCCGCATTCGACGTTAAAACATCATTCAATAAAAAAGTAATAAATATATTTAGATTCTTATATGAAATAAAATACGTCAAAATCTGTTGGGATTCGACGTACATTAAATCATTAAACATCTTGTAAATTAAAGCATTGTTACTGAAGAAATAAGTTAACAGATTTGGATTTCATTTCAAGTTGTACCATTTGAAATCCTATGAGAACCTACCTTACATAACTTCCTTAACAAAATTCATGATAACTTTTACCTTTGGTTTTCCATTTATTCCTCCACTAAACAAAGACATTTCTTTGTTAACTATGACGAAAACCAGAGGAAAATGTTTACACTTATGAATTTGAAGTAGTACCCTTCGAAAACCTATAGTAAACAACTTCTGTAACCAAATTCATGTTAATTTTTTCTTATTTTTTTTAGTTACTTCCTGCGGTTCGTTCTAATGTATTGGGATTCATTTTAGATGTTGTGTTTTAAAGGGGTATAGGACGTCGGTTATCACAAAAAATCGATGTGAACAATGAATAAACTCCAGGTCTTTGCATCAAGGGTACTCAACAATCGACGTCAACTGTCTAAATAGATTCTAAATTTAAATTGTCTTTAAGTTGTTTCCTTCCTTAGAAAAAAGATAGCTCTGAAATCTAACGGAGGAGTGCAACTTAAGGAAAATTTAAAAAAGAATCATACATTGTTAAATGATGAAGTTGAACAACTTTCGTAGATAATTATTTTAGAGCTTAAAATTGTTTCAGCACTAATTAAATATATTGTGAACCATATTTATTTTTCCTAAGCACTTTCCTTTCAATAAGATATCTTAACCATTTTTGTACTATAAAAAACATTTTTTTGACTTGAACATCAAAGGGCACCTTCATATGAAATGACGATGAATGAGCCACTTTCAAAGAAATGCTTGGAAATCTAAGGAAAAGAAAATGCAAACGAAAAAAAAACATGAATGGAAACAGGAGGCAAGGGATTATGTGAAATGCAAGCTATATTTATAGATGAATCGATGACGTACATCGTGTAATTATGCGTAGTAACTGCCACACTCCACCGTCTTGTATGAACGTCAAAGCCCAACTGAATTCGACGTTTAAACATCATTCAAAGTAATAAATCTCGTTTTATTCAGATAAGAACAGATTGACTTCCCACAACCCAAAAATGTCTACTTTTTAATCACCTGCGAAGAAGGTGAGATTTGGAGGGCTTGAAGTTAAAAAGTTTGATGTTCCCCTCTATATTCATATAATTCCACTCTCAATTTTGCTAAGTTAATATAATTGATTCTAAGTAATAAAGAAATGAAAATGAGATTTTAATGATTATTTATGGTCATATTAATGACAACGTGGTAGGATATTGATCACATGTTTGTTAAAATACTAAAAAGCGAAGAAAAAATGCATGAGAGGGGTCAAATTTGTTTTTCTAATAATGTTAATCATAGTATTTATTGATATCATAAATATTTATACTAATAACTAATTATAATTATTAAATTAATCAAAATAATTTATTTCAATGTGGCCAATAAAAGTTGTTCTAAGAGTTGGTTTGATCTTTGATCGTCGTCGACTTTTTAAATTCGAGTTTTTTATAAACGCTTATGTGGTAGTCGTGATCGGTCCGTTTCAAATATACAGACCAATCTCTTTCATGACCTGGCCCGTCCGTCTCGACTTTTTTAAATTTTTTCTTAAGGTTCATAAGACAAAGATGGAAACGCCACAATATAGGTATAAATGATTAAGGCACCTAAGAAATATTTGCCACAAAGATGTTAATCTTTGATAAGAATCAGAGTTGTAAACCAAGAGCCAAAAGAATACTCTCTCAACATTGCAAATGCATATTTATGACTTCCAAAATGTCTACATATGTATTTGGTGTCCCTATATATTGGTATAAATGTTTAAGGCACCTAAAAAACCCTAAAAGAAATATTTGCCACAAAGTTGTTAATCTTTGATAAGAAAAATACAATTTATTTTATTTCCTATACTAATTATTATTTAGGAGATAGTCCTCTGTGCTATCTTTGGCTCGCGTCAGCCCATCCCTACCTTTGCTCAGGCTGACCCGTTTCGACCTTCAACTTATATCAGTTTGTCTTGACCTTTAGTCTTAATATCCAAACATTCATTTTGGGTCAACCAGTCTCCATCGTTAAACTTAACCTTCCTTAATCTTCGACCCAACCCATTCTGTCTTAATTTTTGGTTTATATTTGTCTGACTATTCTCCATACACACTGTCTCTTCTCAATCTTTGACTTGGTGTGATACATCTATGTTGTTAACTTGTCTAAATATTTTTTTTCTAACTGAGCTATCTCAAATTTTGTCCACGATATTCTATCTTAACCTTCAGTTTATCAGTCAACTTATTTTTTTCTCAAACTTAAAGTATTATAATTTAAAAATCAATCAAAGTCTTTTAGTATAATCATATTACTTTTCTCAAACCTAAAACATTGATTTCAAATTACTTTTAATAATATAATAATATTTATTATGATTTTAATTATTGTGATCTATAACTAAAACTCAATTCTCATAAAATATTATTATTATTATTTTCCATATGAAATTAAATTAATATTTTAAAGAAACAAAATTTTATTCTCTTTAAATTTCACCGACAAATCATTCTTATATTTTATAATATGTAAATATTACAAGATAAATTTACACAAATTTATAATATAAAAATACCAAAAATATTGTAAATCTTATCTTAAAATATAAAGGTAATGGTGGGTTATGGGAGGTTTATAAAGGAAAAAAAGCATAGAAAAGGGCGGGAGGCTGAAGAAGAAAACCTCGAATATCCGTAATGTTGCATTTCTAATGGGAGGTTATCTTAAAATGCAAATCTTATATTAAAACATAATGGTAATGGGAGGTTATGAGAGGTTTTAAAAAGGAAAAAAGAGAAATAGAAGAGCACGAGGATGAAGAAGAAAACGTCGTATATACGCACAATTCGACGTATCCTTTGTCTTTTGTCAAACTTTTTGTCTTCCCGATGAGTATGTCGAAGCCCAGTAGAATTTTAAGTTGAGAAGTTAAAAACTACTAGATTGTGAAAGATGTTCCAAGAATTCTATCTAGACATGGCTTCTTCATCATCATCTAGAAGAAAATAGAAGGTTACCCGGGTTACAAGAAACACAAACCCATCTGGATGGATAAGTGATGAAGAGATCCGAGGAAAGTTTTTATTCTAGAGAGTTATAAAATCTGTAGTTCCTCACAAGTTTCTGGACCTGCAATTGTTCAAGAAAGAATGGTTCCTTTTTCAAGAATGGATTACATATCAAGGGGTTATTGATTTTGTCCAGATGAAAGGAGATTGCTATCCAGATTTGGTAGAGGTTTTCTACACAAACCTGAGGGTTGTAAATGGGATCATTCACTCAAGGGTAAAAGGTGTTAACATTACTATTGACGATAATGTTTGGTCACATATTGCTGGACAAAAAGCTGAAGCTTTGGATTCTCATATCCGTGATTCTGAGTCAAACAGATGGCTAACGAAGAGAGTTATATATATAAACTGCTTAAGATATCCACAAAGGTACAAGATGGATAAGTAGTACCTACATGATGGCTTAAACAAGGAGGAGAAACTGATTGCTTATGTCTTGACTTGGCTACTGCTGCTTGGAAGATTTGTCGACGACAGAATGTCAACAAAAGATGTATTTTTGTTGAATGCTATCAAGACTAGAATCCCAACCAACAGGGTTGTGGTACTAAAAGACCACATGATCGCTGTAGGAGATAAATATGCACACAAATTGCCATATGGAGTATTTATCAGCCAAGTGTTGATACTCCAAGGAGTAGATGTATCTAAAGAAGATAGACTTGTGTGCAACAAGTCACAAGAAATTGGTATACTAAGTCTGTTTTCTATTGAGCTAGAAAGGACTATGAATGGATGGTTCTTCAGAGATGAGTTAACTATTGGAAGTACACCTACTCCTGCTGCAGATCATACTGCCTTCATTCCACAAACTGATTTTGAGAAATATGTTGTTGTTCAATTTAGGAAGAAGTCTGAAAGGGATGAGAGAGTTGAAGATACTCTTTTCAGATGGGAGAAGAAGGGAAACAAGAATGGCATTGGCTTTGAAACTGAAGATTCTATGATGAGTCAACAAATGAAGATTGAATGGAATCTTCTTCATAAGAATAGGGACTACTTTTCTATGTTGATTTTTTGTTTATATTTTGTAATCATGGCTATTAAGTCACCTCTGGTTTTATGTACTGCTTTCGGTTTTATTTTGAAATGAAATGAAGATTTATTTTAGTAAGCGATATGTGAATTGTGAATGTGGATTGCATTGTATGTGGACTAACCCTCAATCTAGTTGAGAAGAGAAGATTATGCAGTTATGATATTGATCAAAAACTGATCATTGGTTTAAAAGTGAAAATTTCAGTACACTGCTAATTTGAATCGATTATGGAAGAAGTAAAAAGAAAAAATTTCATGTTTGATTTTAAAGAAAAAATAATCATAAGAGCGCCACATTTTGCTATTGGCGGAAGAAAAAAAACGTCGAAGTCCCATCGAATACGACATTCTATTAAGCACACAATTAATGCTCCCAAGTACTTCAATTCCCTTCACGCCCCAGCCCGGCAGCCTTCGATGTTCTATGAGAAGGGAGAAAAGAAAAAAGATCCGAAAGTATGGTACTTTTCGGCAGAAGAAGAAAACGTCGAATTCCAACAGAATTCGACGTTCTATTAATGCTATTGTGTTTTAAAGAAAAAAATAAAAAGAATTAAAAAGGTAGAAACTTTTGGTTTCCAATACTACGTCGTAACCCCTTCAAATTCGACGTAACATTTGTAATTTATAAGATAAAATAGATAAAATTAATAAAAAAGGCATGATGTTTTAAGAGAAAACATCGAATGGTTTGGGACTTCGACGTTGTTTTTAAACATAACGTCAAATTTTTATTGTATTCGACGTGAAATTTATTTATTGAATGTAAAAACATAACATAGTCACACTATTTGTTCGCGGTTCCATTTCTGCTTGAACTTTCTTCTTGGTGGACGATTGCGATAAAGAAAGAAGGTTATTTTTAAGTCGTTTATGTCTTTGAAATGTCATTTGGTTCTCATTTCTAAGGTTGACCGATTGTTTTTTGTTTATCTTTAGGCTGTTTTTTGTACGTGGTCAACGAACTTCATCATCTTCTCTAGTGACACCACTTGAAGTATGTTTTTTTTTCTTAAAATACTCTTACGTATGATGTATGTGCTTGTGTTTGTGTTGTGTTTGTCGATTCTTGACGTATGATATCTATATGGATAACGATACTATGATAGTTTTTTTTTCCTTCAACGTATGATATTTGTGTTCGTTCGTGGTCAGCGAACTTCGTCATCTTCTCCACTGACACCATTTCAAGTTTGGTTTTTTCTTTTTCTTCAATATCTCTTACGTATGATATATGTGTTTGTGTTTGTGTTGTGTTTGTCGATTCTGGACGTATGATATATGTATAACGATAGATATTTGTGTTCGTGTATGTATACTATGATAGTTTTTTTTCCTTCAACATATGATAGGTATTTATTTTTGGTTCTCTACGTAAGTTAGTTTTTTTTTCCCATGGATTCTTTGCTTTTAGTGTTGTAGTATGGATCGAAGCTGGATTCATTAGCGTCGTATTAGTGAAGAGTATGAACAAAGGGTTTCTGAGTTCATACAATATGTTAAAGAACACGCAAAACCAGTGAACGGGGCATATTTTTGCCCTTGTGTTCATTGTGTCAATCAAGTATATGAAGACTTGGACAACATCCGTGATCATCTGTTCATCTATGGAATAATGAAAGTTATACGGTTTGGACTTGGCATGGGGAAGTATTATATAAGCCAACAACTTTAAGAGGTTCGGATTATGTCGATGAATGGATGAGTGATCATTTAGACAAAATGGTATGTGACGTTGGGGAAGAAAATTTTGGAAGAGCTCATTTATACGATAGTCTTAAGAACAATTCAGAGTCAGAGTTGTATCCAGGATGCATCCATTGTACAAGGTTATCGGCTACTTTGAAATTGTTTTGTTTGAAAGCAAGAAACAGATGGACTGATAAAAGTTTCACTGAATTATTGGAGTTGCTGAAGGGGATGCTTCCAGAAAATAACATGTTACCTATCCGTAATTACGACGCGAAGAAAATTCTATGTCCAATGAGTTTGGAATACCAAAAGATACATGCATGACCCAATGACTGTGTACTGTATAGAGATCAGTATGCTTTAATGAAGGTGTGTCCGACGTGTGGTTCATCACGATTTAAGAAGAAACTTGATGGAAATAACGATGAACACAATGAAGGTCCACCGACAAAGGTCATGTGATATTTACCTATAGTACCTAGGTTGAAACGATTGTTTTCTGTTAAAGAAGATGCGAAGAATCTTATGTGGCACGTTGATGGAAGAAAATGTGATAATATTCTTCGACACCCAGTTGATTCCCCACAATGGAAGAACATTGATGGCACATCTCCTATGTTGGCACGTTGATGTTTATCTAAAACCATTAATTGACCATTTAAAAATGTTGTGGGAAGAGGATGTCGAGGTCTTCGATTCATATTTGAAGAAAACTTTCGTTTGCGTGCAATGTTGTTTTGCACCATAAATGATTTCCCAGCATATGGGAACTTGAGTGGTTACAGTGTTAAAGGTCATTTTGCATGTTTGATTTGTGAAGAAAATACTAGTTATCTTCAATTGAAGCATGGGCAGAAAACTGTGTACACAAGACACCGAAGATTCCTTCCTCGAAATCACCCTTACCGTAGATTGAAAAAAGCGTTTAATGGAAGTCCTGAGGATGATGTAGTGTGCAAACCACGTAATTGGGAAGAAGTATACGACCAGGTGAGGAACATTGATGTTATCTTCGAAAAACATAAAAAAAAAGACCATTGAGAAAAACATTTGGAAAAAGCGATCAATATTCTTTAATCTTCCATATTGGTGTAAACTTGATGTTCGACATTGCATAAACGTGATGCATGTTGAAAAAAATGTATGTGATAGTGTTGTTGGGACTTTACTAAACATTAGAGGAAAGACAAAAGATGGAGTGAAAGCACGACAAGACTTGGTTGACATGGGAATCCGTTCTGAGTTACATCTGCAATCCATAGGAAGACGCACCTATCTTCCTCCAGCTTGTCACACTTTTTCAAAAAAAAGAAAAACAATTTTTTTGTCAATTTTGACATAGTGTAAAGGTTCCACAAGGTTATTCGTCGAATATTAGTAGCCTTGTTTCTATAAAAGATTTGAAGTTAGTTGGTTTAAAGTCTCACGATTATCATGTCTTACCAGTAGCTATTCGAGCCACATTACCTTCCTTTGTTAGAGGTATTCTTACACGTTTGAGTTTGTTTTTAATGCCATTTGCAAAAAAGTTGTTGATCCTCGATAGTTAGATGATTTGCAAAATGAGGCCATCACACTATTGTGCCAATTGGAAATGTATTTCCCACCCTCATTTTTTGATATCATGGTTCATTTGATTGTCCATCTAGTGAGAGAAATTCAAATATGTGGGCCGGTTTTCTTGAGGTGGATGTACTCGGTTGAAAGATACATGAAGATTTTAAAGGGATATGTTAAGACTCAATTGAGACTGGAAGCTTCGATTATAGAGCGCTACATTGCAGAGGAAGCCATTGAATTCTACTCAAGTTATATGCCAAGTTGTGACCCAATAGGACTTCCAAAGAAAAGACATGAAAACAGACGTGAAGGCAAGGAACTTCGAGGAGTAAGGATTGAAAGTGTTAGTGGAAAAGAAGTTAATCAAGCTCATTTGTACATTTTAAACAACATAGAGGATGTTATTCCTTACATTTCACAACACATTGATAAAATCAAGTTAGCACATCCACGTATGAGTGAAAAGTGGACACTTAATGAACATAACAAATCCTTTTTAGCTTGGTTTAAGAAAAAGATTTATGCAACTCCGAATGTTTATGAAAATCTATTGAGACTAGCTCGTGGACCTAACACTGATGTGATCACTTTCGACGGCTATTACATAAACAATTACTTGTTCTATTCAATGGAGAAAGACGATAAAAATAGAGTTCAAAATAGTGGAGTTACCCTACAAGCTGAGGCTATACACTTTTCCAGTTCTAAGGATAAGAATCCATTTACAACATCAATAAGTTATTTTGGAATAATACAAGAAATTTGGGAAATTGATTATGTCACTTTTAGAGTTTAAGCTTTCAAGTGTAAATGGGTTGACAGTAATTCTGGTGTGGTGACAGAAGACCTCGGATTCACTTTGGTGGATCTTAACAAAATGAGTTACACAGATGAACCATTTTATGGCTAGTCAACTGATGATGAAGACTCTCTAGATATACTAATTGTGACAAGCTCCTTCTCATAAAGAACCATTGAAAATAAGGTTGATGATGTACCCGATGAAATACATGCAACTCGATGTGATCACAACAAAGGCATATGGGATAAATAGGTGTCTTAACATTGTTTTAATTACTTGTACAATTTATTTATTTTGTCTGTTCTAACTATAATTTACTAACACTTTGTAAACAGGTATGACGAGCTCTAGATTAGGTCCGATGGGAGGAGGGGGTAGGTCTGTAACTCTGATGCCTGATGTCACATCCCGTCGGGTTAATGATAAACCATTGATGTTGGAGTTTGATCCCCGAACATTTGTGCCTTTTGGGGCACATGCAACATCGTTTAGGAGTTACTTGGGCATGATGGCAAAATATCATGTCCTTATCGTCGCTACCTGTTGGGATGATGTCCCACAGGTTGACAAAAATCGACTATGACAGAATATTTTGGTATGTTTAAGATGTTTTACTTTCATCATTGACTTATTTTTTTTATCATGCTTTAACATTAATTTTGTTTTTAATAGGAAAATTGGGATATCCCTAATGATGAGAGGATAAGGAAGAAGATTTTATCCCACATTGCAGTCCGGTGGAGGGACTTCAAGACGAGAATGACACGTCAATACGTCTTTGGCTCTAAACAGAACGACACTCCTTGTACAATATATAAAATAAGTGAGGAGGAGTGGGTGCAGTTTAAAGAATCTAGACTTACTCCTAATTGACAGGAATGTTTTTTAATATTTTTCTCTAGTCATACAAGATGTTAATTTGTGATTTATGCTTAATGATTTTCATTTTTTCGTAGGTTGAAAAGGATAGCTTCCCAGAAGAGGCAGAAGCTTAATGATACACCACACATACTGTCACGTGGTGGTTAAGCGTTATTAGAGAAAAAGATGAGAAAACGTCATGCTGAGGACTTAGGTCTCTAGTCACCTGATCTAGCACCTCCACCAGCTAGACATGAATTGTGGAAGGATGCACGGTCAAAGTCCAATGGCCAGTTTACATCCCAGTCTGCTCAAGAGATATCCTAGAGAATTGTAAGTGGAAACTTTTAACTAATTACCATAGTTCATAAAAAAATTATGTAACAAACTTTTTAATGTGTCTAACTTCATTATGATATGCAGGATGACTTGGTTGACCAATAGAGTCAAGGCACATTTGTGGCACAAGGTAGGGAGGACCTCCTAGTACTAGCCACAGGTCGGCTAGATCGTCTAGGTCGTGTGCATGCTGTTGGAGGAGCTACTGGATTGAGGGACTACTTTGGCCCTAAACCAAGAAGCAGATAAGTTGTGACTCAGGAAATGGTTAGTAGCATCAAGCAACAGGTGCAAGTCGAATTAGAGGAAAGCGTGGGTTAATGCTTAAGAATGCTCGAAGAAAAACTTGCGATGATCACCCAACAACAACAACAACAACAAGAGCAACCACAACAGTCACAACAGGAGGACACCCCTACAGAGGATCCTACTGCACCTCGTGTGAGCACCAAAGGCTCATGCTCTACTGCTGATCGTACTGATTACAATATTAAGTATGAGTTTTTGGTTGATGAGGATCTTCCGCGCGTAGTGGCCGTGGGACGACAGATTGTAGGAGGCCAGACCATTCATGGTGCTCCTTTATTGCCCACTCACGCGCGGGTAATGATTGATGATCCAAGACACCCTCAGGCTCGAGTGCCAGTGCCTACATCTGAAATCCAATTTGTGGCCTAAGGCTATGATGGTGCCATATTTTGGCCTACCAACGTTATTATATTCTTCTTTTTATTATCTTAAATCTTCAAGTTATAATTAAATGATTCCTAACTTTTGTAAATGTGAGTTGCAGGTCTACCATCCTGAGAAACAACCAATGGCTCAACCAATGAATGAGGCTCGTGAGGAAGCACAAGACCATGATCCTATATCCATATTGACCTCGAGATTGAATAAGTTGAGAAAAGGACCGGTAGAGCTATTGTGGGAGTTAAGAACATTTGGCCTCGAGTGCCATGTTCCATTGTATATTAATTTCGATGATGCATATGAGATCACTAGTAGAGAAAACGTGTTGAACATTGCATGCATACAACTATGGTGCATGTAAGTTTTTTATTTGTTATATTCCAATTTGTATATTAGTATTATTACTTTTTAATAAGTATACTTAACTTTATTCTTATAGGTACATGGACATCAGGTCGGGCGTCAGCTTATGACTTTCTTGAACCTCAAACCATTCAAGCATTTGGAAACACATTAGATTCCAGAAAATTATATATTCAAACATGGATGACTGAGTCTAACAGAGAGATATATATCGCGCCATACATTGATGCGTATGTGTTTCCCAATATTGTCAACTTTTATCAAATTTTAATCAATAAACTCACTAGTTGTTGGTACATGATAGAATTACGTCAACTTTTAATCAAATTTTAATCAATAAACTCCTTTATTGCCCACTCACGCGTGGGTAATTTCCACAGCGACGTCAACTTTATGTCAATTCCCTCATACATTAGACAACAAATCTTACTATAAATATAAATATCTATTCAAATTGGACGTCATTCTCTTTACTAATGGACGTAACCTCACGTTGTTGCACATTATCGATGTTAGAATTACGTCAATTATCGATCCACTGGACATTAAATTTTTCTAGTAACTTCGTCCAATGATATTCGATGTAAAATTTACATCACCCGATATGACGTCAGTCTCGAATTCATCGTTAAATACCAAAATAACCAACGAAATACGCTGTTTTTCGACTAGTGAATTCAAACATAATTAATTACTCGATCCTCGATCCTCAATCTTTAACCCTTGATGTAATCTCCAACACCTTACACTTAGACCCTTGGTTTATGTACCCGCTAACTACCTACTATAACCATTATAGTAACACCGCTATTGATAACGGTTGAATTTACCGTTATTTGATACTTAATTTTGATACTAAAAACACCCTTATTGACTTAGAAACTAGCTTGAAATCATAGTTTAGTGTGAATAAGAGAGTTGAAGGTGAATCTAATGATTCTATGCTAGATTTCCTTGTTTTTAACAGGAATTTAGATGATTTGGAAGAAGAGTTGAAGTAGTAAGGAGTTGGAACTTAGGAAGAGTTGGAAAAGCATAAGAAAGGAGGAATGCAAGAACGCTGAGCGCCATTTCAGGGGCCCTAAACGACAAATTACAGTGTCTTACGCTTGACTGCCCTTTTTCTGAAGCCTTCAGCGCAGGAAGATCCTGTCTCGCGCCACTTCCTCGAGTTGCACCACGCTTGCTTGCCTTCTGAGCTGACCTTGAGCGTTAGATGATTCGGCACGCCGCCTAGGCGCCCTAAGTGGGGCATTGAACGCCAGTTTCGTGGGCTTGGACCCGTTTTCTATTATTTTTATGTTCTATTTAAGGCCTTGGACGTCCTAGGGATTATACCTTTGGACGGAAGAGGCGCAGAAACACACCCTTTGACCCCTCGGAGGTGGATTTGGATGCGGAAGCTCTTATCTTCAACTTCTAGGGTTTTATCTTTCATTCTTTTCCATTATTCATCTAGTTTCACCATGTAAATGGTGAACTAAATTCTATTTGTTGTTGGGGAATGATGTAAACATTTGTAAACTCACATGTATTGAAATGATTCTTAATTATATATGCTTCTTTCGTTAATTGTTAGGATAATTCTTCTTCACTCAATGTTTGCTTTGTTTAACTCATTTGTTAGCATGATGTATGATTTGCATGAGTACCGGATGGTATCATACAATTCAGGTTCTGGACAATTATTTCCAGAAGCAGTATTGCTCAAGAATGGTGGTATGAGTTTTGGTTGTCTTAAGCTTCTAATCGTAATGCAGAATTAATTTTTAGGGATGAAGGAATTGTGACCTAACCCCAACAAGTTTCTTCGTCGAGGAATCAGGTTTTTTAATACTTTAGATAGTGACATTGACATTAATGTAGAAGTAGAATTCGTATATACATGAGAGAAAATTAGGTGAAATCTAACCCCAACAACATATTCATCCCATAATATCAAATTCATTCGTTCATCTCTACACTTTTGTCCAATTGATTAAGTTGCATGCATACTTACTTTTTTGTGTTTACATTTTAAAGCAAAAGATTTTGTTTTCAAGTCTTATTTAATCAAGAAATCACATAATTGTTTAGGCTTTGAGTCCTTTGGGAAACGATACTTGGTCTTACCATGTTTATTACTTGATATGATTCGGTACACTTGCCGGAGTCTTAACAAGTTTCTGGCGTCGTTGTCAAGGACTCGTGATTTAACGGTTCTATTTGTGTGATTATTGATTAGCTTTGACTTGATTTTTTTTTATTTTTTTTTGTTTTGTGCTAATAAATGTTTTCTAGGGTTTTGTTTTCTTGTGTGTGTAGGATAAAATTCGTACTAGAAGCAAGAAAAACTCTGAACCTCTTCTTGAAGGATTGGACTAGAGTAGAAGGAGAAGGAGAATCCGAACGTCTAGAGAATTATTCCCTTCTCCAGAGACACTTTTACAACCTTCAACGCAAGCATCTGACCAGAGCACTGAAAAGATGGCTGGAGAGAATAATGGCAGATGTACTCTAGCAGATTACACAACAGTTGTTGATCCTCATCATTTTAACAGCATAGCAAGACCGAGGGTCAATGCTGCAAACATGGAGGTAAAGCCTGCATTGATTCAATTGGTAAAGAGCAACCAATTCAATGGACTGTCACATGAAAGTCCGTATGAGCATCTGACTACATTCAACGAGATTTGCAACATTATGAAGATCAATGAAGTGTCGGGTGACGCTATAAAGCTTAGTTTGTTTCCTTTTTCACTAGGAAGCAATGCTAAGTTATGGTTGAATTCTTTCCCGGAGGATAGCTTTACTGAATGGGAAGCTATGGTTGCAAAATTTCTAAACAAATACTTCCCACAGTAAAAAATCAACAAAGGTAAATAAGAAATTTCTTCTTTCAGGCAGGTCATGGAAGAAATTTTAGGTCAAGCATGGGATAGATACAAGAGTTTGCTGAGAAACATGGCTTTGATGAAGCAACAATAATCATTCTTTTCCTTGGAGGTCTTGGTTCACAAACCAAATTGATGTTAGAGGCCTCAGTTGAAGGTAATATCAAGTGCAAAACTCTAGAGGAAGCCTATGAATTGATTGACAACATGGCTACCAATGACAATGAGATGCATAGTGAAAGAGGAGTTCCACCTTAGCAGAAGGGAGTCCTATAGTTACAATCTCATGATGCTCTGCTTGCACAAAATAAGATTAGCACTCAACAATTGGAGAGTTTGACGAAGAAACTCTCTCAATTGCCACAAGAGATACAAAATGTGTCGCAGGTTCAGCAGCAACAAAACAAAGGGCAACAACAACCCTCTTCATTCGAGAAGATCACAAAGATTGAGGAAACTTTCTAGCAATTTATGCAAATGAGCATTTCGTATAATAAAAATACGGAGATTGTGTTTATAAGTATGGAGATGCAAGTTGGGAAGGTGGTAAAAAAGATGGAGGTTTTTGAGATGAGTGCTAAAGGTTATCTGAGGGAAGAGTGTAAGACCATTGTTACTAGAAGTGGCAAGGTGTTAGATGAGAGAAAAGTAGAGAGAAAAGAGAAAGAGAATTTGAGTGAACAAGAAGAAGTTGAGTGGAAAAAGAAAGAGGAGGAAGAAAGTGAGATAAAAGAAAAGGAGAGAATTGAGGAAGAAAAAAAGAAAGAAGAAGAGGACGAGAGAAAAAAAGAGAAAATTTTAGAGAAACCCCTTCCTTATCCAAAGATTTATTCAAGGAAGGAGAAAGAAAAACAATTCGAGCATTTCATGGAAATATTTAAGAAGTTAGAAATCACCATACCTTTCTCTAAAGCATTGGAATAAATGCCTTCGTATGCAAAGTTTTTGAAGGAGCTCCTCACAAAGAAAAGAAAATACATTGAAAAGGAGACCATTGAAGTGCAAGGAAACTGTAGTGCAATCATACAGAAATTATTACCTCCCAAGTTTAAAGATCCAGGAAGCTTCACCATTCCTTGTACCATAGGACAATTAGCAGTTTGAAGAGCATTAATTGATTTGGGAGCAACTTAATGTCGCTCTCTATGTTTAAGAAGATTGAGGGTTTAGAACTCAAGCCTACTAGAATGACACTCCAATTGACGGACAGGTCTCTTAAATACCCTTGTGGGGTGGTTGAAGATATGCTTGTGAAAGTGGAAAAATTTGTATTTCCGGTAGATTTTGTTATAATGGAGATGGAGGAGTATGGAGATGTGCCTCTCATTCTTGGGAGACTGTTTATGAAGACTGTAAGAGTCTTAATTGATGTGGAGAATGGCAAGCTTAAAGTAAGAGTGCAAGATGAAGAAGTAAATTTTGATATGTTTGAAGCTATGTCACATCCTAAGGATGATAAAGCATGTTTCTAATTTGACATGCTTGATGAAGTTTATATGGTGCAAGAGAAGATGGTACGTTATTCTTCTCCTTTAGAGAATATTCTCATTTATGCATGTGAAGATTTGAATGAAGAGGAACAAGAACTGATCAATGAGTGTTTGACTGACTTGGAGGTGTTAAAAGAACTCCCATTGCATGAGGCGAATTTTGAGAAGATTGATACCAAGGAAGAGGTCAAGGAAAAGAAACTGGAGTTGAAAATATTACCACCACATTTAAAGTATGTTTTCTTAGAAGAAGGTGGAAAGAAACCGGTCATCATTAGTAATTCTTTATCTTCCATAGAAGAAGAAAAGTTGGTAGAAGTATTGAAAGCCAACAAAAGAGCTATTGTATGGTCAATTTCAGATCTTAAAGGTATAAGCCCAACTTATTGCATGCACAAAATATTTATGGAGGATGATTATAGACCAATTGCTCAACGACAAAGAAGACTAAATCCTGTGATGAAGGAGGAGGTAAGAAAAGAAGTTCTGAAGCTTCTGGAGGCTGGTATTATATATCCTATTTCTGACAGTGCATGGGTAAGTCCAGTACAGGTAGTGCCAAAGAAAGGAGGAATGACAGTAATTTATAATGAGAAAAATTAGCTTATTCCTACTAGGACAATTACTGGGTGGCAGATGTGCATTGATTATAAAAAGCTAAATAAGGCCACAAGGAAGGATAATTTTCCTCTTCCTTTTATGGATCAGATTTTGGAAAGATTGACAGGTCAGGCTTTTTATTGTTTTTTGGATGGATATTCTGGGTACAATCAAATTGTGGTAGATCCAAAGGACCAGGAGAAGACGATATTTACATGTCCATTTGGTATATTTGCTTACAGAAAAATGCCATTCGTATTATGTAATGCTCCGGCTACATTATAGAGGTGTATGTAGGAAATCTTTACAGATCTCATAGAAAACTTCATTAAAGTCTTCATGGATGATTTTTTAGTGTTTGGTGATTCTTTTCATGTGTGCTTGGCTAACCTAGATATTGTGCTTAAGAGATGCGTCCAAACAAACCTTGTGCTTAATTGGGAAAAATGTCATTTTATGGTAACTGAAGGAATTGTTTTGGGTCATAAGATTTCTTCCAGGGGAATTGAAGTTGATAAAGCCAAAGTGGAGGTCATTGAGAAACTTCCACCACCAATGAATGTGAAAGGAATTAGAAGCTTTTTGGGCCATGCTATGTTTTATCGAAGATTCATTAAAGATTTTTCGAAGATTGCCAAACCCTTAAGCAATCTCCATGTCAAAGATGTGGCTTTTGTAATGGATGATGAGTGCATGAAAGCTTTTGAGATTCTGAAGAAGATGCTTGTTTCTGCGCCAATTGTAGCTCCAGATTGGAATCAAGACTTTGAGTTAATGTGTGATGCTAGTGATTATGCTATAGGTGTTGTAGTTGGTCAGCGAAGGGAGAAGGTTTTTCACACCATCTATTATGCAAGCAAAGTCTTGAATGAAGCTCAGTTGAATTATGCCACTACAGAGAAGGAATTCCTTACTATAGTATATGCTTTGGAAAAATTTTGACCTTATCTCATTGGGTCTAAGGTGATTATCTACACAGATCATGCAGCTATAAAGTATTTGCTAACTAAGCCCGACTCTAAACCACGTTTGATTAGATGGGTACTTTTACTGTTAGAGTTTGATGTGGAAATCCGTGACAAGACAGGTAGTGAGAATGTGATTGTTGTTCATCTATCTCGGTTAGTAAGTTGTCAAGTCACAAGCAAGGAAAAAGAGATTTTGGAGTCTTTCTTAGATGAAACACTTTTGTATATTCAACAAAGGCCATGGTTTGCTAATATGACTAATTTTTTAAAGTTGTAGGAGTAATCCTAGAAGATTTTTATTTGCAACAAAAGAAAAAGTTTTTGCATGATGCAAAACAATTTATCTGGGATTATCCATTTTTATTCAAGATTGGAGCAGACAACTTGTTGAGACGTTGTGTTACTAATGAAGAAGCAGAAGGAATTCTTTGGCATTGTCATGATTCACCTTATGGAGGACATTTTAATGGAGAAAGAACAGCTACACAGATTCTCTATTCAGAATTTTATTGGCCTACTTTGTTTAAAGATGCTCATAATCATGCTAGAAATTGTGATAAATGTCAGAGAACTGGAAGCATCTCTAGAAGACATGAAATGCCATTACAAGGTATCTTGGAGGTTGAAGTTTTTTTTATTGCTGGGGGTAGAATCCATGGCGTGTCCCAAGAATGATGCTAGCACTGTTATTAAATTTTTGAAAAGACAAATTTTTTTTCTAGGTTTGGAACTCCCAGGATACTCATTAGTGATGGAGGATCTCATTTTTGCAACTTTCAGCTTGCAAAGGTACTCAAGCACCATGGCGTGAAACATAAGGTGGTTGCATCTTATCATTGATAGACAAATGGATAAGCAGAGGTGTCTAACAGGGAAATAAAGAGGATTCTGGAGAAAATAGTTGCTTCATCAAGGAAGGATTGGTCTCAAAAGCTAGATGATGCTCTTTGGGCATACAGAACGACAATGAAGACAACTATAGGGCTATCTCCTTTTCAGTCAGTCTATGGAAAAGGATGTCATCTACCAGTGGAGATGGAACATCGAGCTTTGTGGGCTTTGAAGTTCTTAAATTTTGATACTAATGATAGGAGAAGAAAGCGAATTCTTGAGCTTGAAGAGATGCGGTTGCATGCTTATGATTCCTCTAGGTATTACAAAGAAAAGGTAAGATTTTATCATGACAGGAAGCTGGTAAAGAAGGTTTTTCATCTAGGACAGCGGGTGTTATTGTTCAACTCATGCTTAAAGCTTTTTCCTGGGAAGTTGAAGTCTAAGTGGTCTGGTCCTTTTATAGTTAAGAATGTTCATCCACATGGAGAAATTAAGTTGACAAATCCAGCTGCTTAAGATCCACAAAGAAGTTGGGTGGTGAATGGGCAACGTCCCAAGCATTATTTGGGTGGTGAGGTTGAAAGCCTTTCCACATTCATGGAGTTGGTTGATCTTTGAGCTTATTGGATCAGGCTCGTGACGTGAAAGAAGCGCTAACTGGGAGGCAACCCAGCTTTCTAAACTTATTTCTTTTGTTTATGCAATTTTGCTTCTGTTATTAGTATAGGATTTGATGTACTTTGCTTAAAACTTAATCTGTGATGCAATGGTTTGATGATGATATGATGTTTGTGATGAGTATTGCTTTATGATGTTGGTTATATTGATTGATGTTGAGATGATGCATTATGCTAATATACATGTTGTTCCTCACAATATTGTGAAACAGATGCATGAGGTAAACTTGTGATTGTGATATTGAGCAGGAATGTTTATCTAAATGTTGGAACTTGAATTAGCCTGTGTGAGGATTGAACTCCAGAGTTTTGTGAATGATTGCTATTACTTTGAAAACACGAATGAGCTTGCCCAGGTTTCTATGATTGAATCACGTGCTTGCTTGTGTCATATGATAACAGTTGAAAATACCATTATCTGTGATGTAATTTTGATATTAAATGCACCCTTTTATGCTTAGAAACTTGCTTGAAATCATGATTTTTTGTTAAGTTGTGCTAATATAAGAGTTGAGGTTGAACTTAATGATTTTATGACTAAATTCTCTTATTTTAGTAGGTTAATGAAGTGATTTAGAAGAGGAGTCAAAGTATGAAGGAGTCAGAACTCAAGGAGCAAGCAGAACTGCAAAAAAAGAGGAAAAAACGCAGTGCTGAAAAAATTCGCGAGGCTTGGGCGCTGATGGACAAATTTGTAAGCACCAAAATATGATGTCACAAACTTGTTTCACAATCGGCAAGTATGACCGAATCGTTCAAGTAATAAACTTGGTAAGACCAAGTATCGTTCTTCCCAAAGGACTCACGGCCTAGTTTAGTTATGTGATTTGTTGATTAGCTAGGACTTACAAACAAAATAATTGGATTTTACTATGCAAGACAGAAAATAAACATGTATGCATGAAGTTTGATCAATGGCAAAGACAAAAGATAAACACTTTCAATGGAATATATGAATGAATATGTTGTTTGGGGTCAATTTCATCTCATCCACTCTCATACATTTTAGGAATTCAACATTCAAATCATCATTGTTAATGCCACTCTCTAAAGTACCATTCTAGATGGCTTCTCCCTAATCAAATAGTTCATACAATTCCTAGCATTCCTAATGATTAGTTCATAAACGCAGGAGCTTAACGACAACCAATATAATATTGGGAGAAATTCCCCGGATCTAGACTTCCCCGTACGTGCCCGTATCGACAAAATCAATAATCATGCATTAGAATGAGTTAAACAATGCAAGCATTAAACAAAGAGGAAAAACCCTAACCAATGATAAAAGAAAGCATATGTCTTAATTCAAAGATGCAAGCATAAATTCCATATATGAGAGCTTCAAGAGATTACATTGATTCCCCAACAAACATACAAGGTTTAGTTCACCATATTCATGGTGAACCTAGATGAATTACAATGAAAGTATGAAAGAATAAACCCAATAAAGGTGAAGAGGTAGCCTGAGCATCCAAGATCCTCCTTCAAAGGGGTGGAAGAGAGAGTGTTTGCCTCGTTTCTGCCAAAGATACTAACTCTAGGACGTGCAAGTCCTTATATACTAATTTAGAATTACAAAAGATTACAAAAGCCCAAGTCCATAAAAGTGCCGCTCAGCGGTAACTGCGCTTCACTTTTCTTCCCCTCAGCGGCCAGTTTGCCCCTCAGCGGACCTCCCGTGACCTCCTGAGTGCCGCTCAGCGGTAAATTGCCGCTGAGCGGTGCCTTCGGCTTCTCCTTTTGCACTTTTTCTTGTCTTTTCTAATGTCATCTCTCTCATTTTTCACTTCTTTCACCAAATTCACCTCAAAACCTGCACAAAAACACTTAAATCAAGCATAAACCTGTCCAGCTCTCTTATTTATGAAAATATGGATAAAAGGCATGATTTCAAGCTAGTTTCTAAGTCTAAAGGTTGCTTTTAGTATCAATTTTAAGCATGAAAATAACAGTTTTTCAACTGTTATCACAACCCCAAACTTAGAACTTTGCTTGTCCTCAAGCAAACAAAATGTAACTCCATCTCCAACCAATTCATATGATGGTTCACTCATTCAAAATCCTTTTTTCAAGATAAGTAACAACTTCACTCAAACTTATGACCAAGAGTTAAATTAAGATGTGCACATGCTTTAGTGTTTCACAAAGTCATTTAAATTCCAACAAATGCTATTTTTCATGAATGATCAATTAATTAAGCATGGATGTTCATGTACTTATGTAATATTTCCTCACTAGGTAAAGTGTTTCACTCAACACACAAGTGTATAAGAGGTAAAGTGTTTCACTCATTCACTCTACTATCACAATGTCACATGAATCAACTTTGCCTTTCATTTTACCACAATCAAAAACATTCACAAGCATGCATCATCACAAGGACTTTTCAATGGCTTATAATGTGGCTGGGCTAACAAGAAAATTGGTTTTTCTGGATCACAAAATCCTTGAGTTAAGAGAATCATAACAACACAATTTTTCTTATTCTTCCCAACTTTCTTTTGCCTTTGCATTTGCATTTGCATTGAGCTTTGCTTCTTTTTCTTTTCTTTTCTTTTCTTTTTTTTTTCTTTGCATATTCTTACTTTTTTAGCTCTTAGCTCAATGCTTTTCCTTTTTCATGTTTCCCCAACAACCCCAAACTTGAACATTTAACAATACCACATAAGATCTTCTACTTAACTCAAGGTAAAGATTTTTCAATCAAAGGGTTCAGTGTATATTCAAGGCTAAGGGTTCAAAGGATAGAACACAAAGTGTTCTCTTTTAATGGGCTAACTTTATGTATTTGGCCAATAAAAAGGGTTTCAAAAACACGGCCTTTGATCATATGATGCAAAACAAGCAATTGATTCAATCATAGAAAACCTGGGCAAAGTCATTCATGTTTCCAAAGTAATAGCATTTAACAATAACAACTTTGGAGCTCAAAACCTCACATATAAGCTCATTCACATTTGACATACACATCCTGCTTAATTTCACAATCACAATCATTATATCATGCATTTGTTCACAAAGCTTGTGAATCACCTGTATAAGCATTTAATGTGCACAACATCTCAACATCAATCAGTCAATAAGCATCATCAAGCATTACTCATCAAACAATCACAGTTAATAGCAAACCATCATAACAAACCAGGTGTTCAATAGAGTACATCAAACCCTAATCTAAAAACAAAAACAAATAAGTTCAGAAAACTTAAACCACAAAAGCATAATCATATGATAGCATTCATCAGTAAATGTTATCTCAGCTCCTCATCAGTCCGAGCTGTCCTCTGTATCTTCCTCTTCCTCTTCATCATCATCATCATCAAATGCATCCTCCTCCTCAGCTTCATCTTCTTCCATATCTCTTGCTGAAGCTTCAGCTGCTCCAGCTCCTCCATGTACTGGTTCTTCTGGCCAAGCTACCACATTATGGAATTCATCCATAGTCCACCTGTGGGCTGGAGGTGTATCATACATCCCCACTATCATCTCAGCAGTGGCCACCTGCCCTCTGTGGATGGACTGCAACTGAGCACCTATAAGAGACATATACATGTCCCTCATCTGGAATGGTTCTGCTTCATGTGTATCAGCAGATGTCTGGCCCTGTGCTGGTCCTCTCTCTCTACGAGCTCGGCGTGGTGGAACTGGCTGAGCTACATCCTCACCTCCACAGTACTGTCTGTAATAGGCCTCATCAATAGCTTTTCTTGGCCTCTCAAATGGTGGAGCAGAAGTGTCCACCCCAGCTAGCTTGCAAAGGTGAGTGATCAAAGAAGGATGTCCTAGTGGTGCTTTGTTGTTTGAGGTGTTAGCACACACACTAATCTCATCAGCTATCACCTGCCCAATATTAACATTCAAATTTCTGATAGCACAGTAGATGAATAGTGCCCTGCTGAGAGTGATATCTGACACATGTGAACACGGCTGAATGTTGGCATGAGAAAATGCCATCCAATACTTTGCAAGAGGAGTCAAATCTGTCCTCCTAATGTTAACCACTGCGCCAGATCTATTCCTTTGGAAGTGTCCTCCAGGTATACACAACACTCTCTCCACATCCTCAAAATCAGCACCTTCCTCCATGCTAAGAGCAAACTGACATTGCTCACCAGCCCACACAGTATCCAGGAAGTTGTTGATAGAATCAGGATCAAACCTGATAGCATGGCCTCTGACATAGCCCAAATAATTCTCAGCTGGATGATCACCAATCTTCTTTGCATTGGTGTAGAATTCCTTGACCACAGCTATGTTGGCAGGTGCTGGATAAGTGGCTAGCTTTCCCCAATCATTCCCTAACACTTGCTCTCCAAATTGAGGAGCAAAGTTAGGTATCATTCCAACTTTTCTCTCCATTAGAAGTCTCCTGTCCTGAACCACCCTGAAGTGTTTCTCATGTTTCCTAGAGAGGAACCTGCTAGAGTGGGGTTGCTCTGATTCCTTTTCCTTCCTCTTGGTTGCCATGGTTTTCAATCTCTTTCCTGAAGAGGATGCCATTCCTGCATTCATATACAAATACAAAACCACAGAACATGATGTTAATCATTAGTATAACACAGAACACAACTCCTTTCGAAGCTAAACCACCGCTGAGGGCCAGAATTTCCCCTCAGCGCCACCAATGCTATTTTCCAACACGCAACAAACCAGAAAAATCAAATCTGGCAGAGTGCCGCTCAGCGGTAATTGCCGCTCAGCGGTGCCTCTGCAGATTTTTGAAAATCTTGTTTTAAAGCTTTCCTAACTCCACCCAAATGCAATTTTCAGATTTCCAGTTCATAATCAAGCAATTTAATCGGTTCAAACATCAAGTATATCATCAAATCATGCATAGAAATCAAAACCCCTAAATATTCATGCTTTGATAATCACATTCAAATTCAAGAACCCTAGAATGAACAACATGCATTTTACTTACTTGGGTGGAGATGCTAGATGATATGAGAATGCTTGCAAACTAGAATGCTCTCTTCCAACCCCAAACTTTGATGGCACACTAGTGAAAAAGTGAGTGAAAGAGAGATTTTCTAAAGAGGGAAGAGTGAAAAGATGTGGAAAACCTAAGAGAAGATGTGTGGAAGTGCTTGTGCAGAGAGAAGTCTGAAAGAATGAAAAATTGCGCAGCTTAGGGTTTAAAAATACCCTAATGGGCTCGGGTTCCGCTAAGGGGAACTTAAGCCCAACTGCGATAGTACCGCTCAGCGGTAATTGCCGCTCAGCGGCACTTTCGTGAAGTGCTCCTCTCCTTCTTTTCTTAACCTACGTGCCTTCCCTACATGTACCTCATAGGTTCCCTGCAATTCAATGTTAAAAATGCTTATGCAAATCCTAAGTAAAAATAAACAAACAGAAACAATCAATCAACTGGGTTGCCTCCCAGGTAGCGCTTGTTTAACGTCACGAGCCTGACCCAAATTCCACCAACACCCATCAGTAGGTGTTTCCAACTTACCAGCACCCATCAGTAGGTGCAAAATTTTCTCACCAACACCCATCAGTAAGTGTTACAAACCTAGTATCCTTCAGTAGATACTTAACCACCTAGCATCCTTCAGTAGATGCTATATTCAACAAAATAATGTCCAGAATAATGTTCACAGATTAAAAGTTACAAAACCAAAATAAAACAAATCAAAAGTTTGTAAATCCACTGGGTTGCCTCCCAGCAAGCGCTCCTTTAACGTCATTAGCTTGACCCTGTTAAAGCTCACGTTCCATCTTCTTTATAGTTGATGTAATCCTTCCACCAACCTTTCAACTGCTTCCTTTGGACTGTTTTGGACCCTCTAGAATATGGAACTCTATCTCTATCATCTCCTTTTCTTTAAAGCCTTTTATAACCCACAACTTGTTCTTGAGTCTTACAGGTGTGCCAAGTTGGAGTCTTATTTTCTTCCAGTCTCTAGGATCTTCTTCTCCTTTTCCAATTTCTTCTACCTTGGGTACCTGAAAAAACAAACAATGGTTATCTGAAACTTCATCCTTACCTCTAGTCATGGGTGCATCTCGAAATGCAGCTTTGTAACTAGCCTCTTCCTCCTTTGCTTGTTTTTCATCTTTGAAGACATCCACCACCACTCTCTCCTCTTTGTCTTGGAGAACCACTATACCTTCATTCACATCTATGATAGCCCTGGCCGTTTTCATAAACGGTCTTCCAAGTATAAAAGGTATCTTCTCGGTTTCCATCTTCATCACCACAAAGTCTGCCAAGAACTGAAGTTTGCCCACACAAACTACAATGTCTTCTGCAATCCCACATGGCTCCTTTGAAGATCCATCGGCCATTACTAAATTAACCTTTACAGGTTTCATTTTGACAGTGCCAATTTGCTCCAATAGAGAATAAGGCATCAAGTTAACACTTGATCCTAAGTCAAGGAGAGCTTTCTTTACCTTTTTCTTCCCTATAGTGCAAAGGATAGAAAAACTGCCTAGATCTGCTGCTTTTGGTGGGAATGACTCTTTCTTAACAGTTATACACTTTTCTTCCTCATCCTCTCTACGTCTTCTTTTTGTAGAGGTTCCTTCATCTGATTTTGTGTAAACTGCTATTTTCTGTAGAATTTGTTCCCATGGTGCTTCATTATCAACCATTCTGAATAAATCTGTGAAGTCCAGTGGTTTCTCTTGATTTGTTGGAAAAGGAAAAGTTTCCTTTCTTTCTACTTCTCTTCTTTCTTCTGTTTCTTCCTCCTCTAACTCAACTATCTCTTCATTCACACTCTTGACCACTTTGCACTCTTCTCTGGGGTTAACCTCAGTATTAGCCCCAAAATTTCTAGTTGGCCTTTCTTCCAATTGCTTGGTAATCTGACCCATCTGAATCTCAAAATTCTTTATAGCAGCTTCAGTGCTCTTTTAAGAAGATTCAGTTTTCTGTATGAATTGTTGAAGAGTTTCTTCCAACCTTGTTGATCTTTCATTAAGCATAGCTAACTGTTGCCACAAGGTTGGTTGCTGTTGCTGCTGCTTATTATATTGATTAGCCTGCCCAGTTTGTCCTTGGCCAATGCTTGGATGTGGTTTCCAACCCTGATTGTAGTTCCCTTGACGGTATGGAAACTGATTAGCCATGAAGTTAACATCCTCCACGGCTTCCACTGGAAAAGCACACTGGCCATTGATGTGATCACCTCCACATAGTTCGCACAACTGGGTTTGTATCTGGGCAGCAGACTTCAACTCTTTAGGTAATTGAGCCAAAGTTTTAGTCAAAGTCTCCAGCTGTTGAGTTAGAATCTTATTCTGGGCTAGCAAGGCATCATGTGTTTGTAATTGAAGAACCCCTTTTTGTCGCATAGGAGTTCCTCTTTCATTGTGCAGCTCATTATCACTTGTAGCCATATTTTCAATGATTTCAGTTGCTTCCTCTGGAGTCTTCCATTTGATATTGCCTCCAGCTGAGGCATCCAGCATCATCTTGGTTTGTGAACCAAGCCCTCCAGGGAAAGTTAGGACTACTTCTTGATCTTCAAAGCCATGCGTGGGAGTTTTACGTAACAAGCTTTTATACCTATCCCATGCATGTCCGAGTGATTCTTCCATGCCCTGCTTGAATGAAGAAATCTCTTGCTTGCCCTTAGTCACTTTAGATTGTGGGAAGTATTTGTTTAAAAACTTTGTAACCACTGCTTCCCACTCTGTGAAACTTTCTTCTGGAAAAGAGTTCAACCAAAGCTTAGCATTGCCCCCCAATGAGAAAGGGAACAAGCTAAGTTTGATAGCTTCGTCTGGCACCCCATTAATCTTGACCGTGTTGCAGATCTCATTAAAGGTAGTAAGGTGCTCATATGGGCTTTCGTGAGATAACCCATTAAATTGATTACTCTTCACCAGTTGAATTAATGCTGGCTTGACCTCCATGTTGGCTGCATTGACTCTAGGTCTAGCTATGCTGTTGAAGTGCTGAGGTCCAGCAAGATTAGTGTAATCTGCAAGAGTTCTTCTATTATTATTGTTCTCCATACTCCCTGTGCTATGAACAGAACCTTGTGGTGATGATTGTAGGAGAGTTTCTGGAGAAGGGAAAAGTTCTCTAGACGTTCTGATTCTTCTCCTCCTTCTACTCTCGTCTAGCCCTTCAAGAAGTGGTTCTGTTGTTTTCTTACTTCTAGTTCGAATTTCTTCCTGCATACACAAGAAAACAAAACCCTAGAAAAGATTTGTTAGCACAAAAAGATATAGAAGAAAAGATATATTCAGAAGATAAAAAGATTTAGAAGATAGAATCAAATAAGATAGAATAAAATAAAACCTAATCTAAAAAATAAAATCTTACCTAACCTAAAAGATAAAATAAAATAAAATCTAATAATATCTAACCTACTCTAAAAGATAAAATAAAATCTAACCTAACCTAAAAGATAAAATAAAATCTAATCAAATCTAATTTAATCTAATAAAATAAAATCTAATCTAATCTAAAAAGATAAAAAGATAAAATAAAATAAAACAGAAAAATAAAAACTGAAATTCAAAATTAAAGTCAAAGATAATCAATAATCACACAAATTAACCAGTTAAACCACGAGTCCCCGGCAACGGCGCCAAAAACTTGATGGACAAATTTGTAAGCACCAAAATATGATGTCACAAACTTGTTTCACAATCGGCAAGTATGACCGAATCGTTCAAGTAATAAACTTGGTAAGACCAAGTATCGTTCTTCCCAAAGGACTCACGGCCTAGTTTAGTTATGTGATTTGTTGATTAGCTAGGACTTACAAACAAAATAATTGGATTTTACTATGCAAGACAGAAAATAAACATGTATGCATGAAGTTTGATCAATGGCAAAGACAAAAGATAAACACTTTCAATGGAATATATGAATGAATATGTTGTTGGGGGTCAATTTCATCTCATCCACTCTCATACATTTTAGGAATTCAACATTCAAATCATCATTGTTAATGCCACTCTCTAAAGTACCATTCTAGATGGCTTCTCCCTAATCAAATAGTTCATACAATTCCTAGCATTCCTAATGATTAGTTCATAAACGCAGGAGCTTAACGACAACCAATATAATATTGGGAGAAATTCCCCGGATCTAGACTTCCCCGTACGTGCCCGTATCGACAAAATCAATAATCATGCATTAGAATGAGTTAAACAATGCAAGCATTAAACAAAGAGGAAAAACCCTAACCAATGATAAAAGAAAGCATATGTCTTAATTCAAAGATGCAAGCATAAATTCCATATATGAGAGCTTCAAGAGATTACATTGATTCCCCAACAAACATACAAGGTTTAGTTCACCATATTCATGGTGAACCTAGATGAATTACAATGAAAGTATGAAAGAATAAACCCAATAAAGGTGAAGAGGTAGCCTGAGCATCCAAGATCCTCCTTCAAAGGGGTGGAAGAGAGAGTGTTTGCCTCGTTTCTGCCAAAGATACTAACTCTAGGACGTGCAAGTCCTTATATACTAATTTAGAATTACAAAAGATTACAAAAGCCCAAGTCCATAAAAGTGCCGCTCAGCGGTAAATACCGCTCAGCGGTAACTGCGCTTCACTTTTCTTCCCCTCAGCGGCCAGTTTGCCCCTCAGCGGACCTCCCGTGACCTCCTGAGTGCCGCTCAGCGGTAAATTGCCGCTGAGCGGTGCCTTCGGCTTCTCCTTTTGCACTTTTTCTTGTCTTTTCTAATGTCATCTCTCTCATTTTTCACTTCTTTCACCAAATTCACCTCAAAACCTGCACAAAAACACTTAAATCAAGCATAAACCTGTCCAGCTCTCTTATTTATGAAAATATGGATAAAAGGCATGATTTCAAGCTAGTTTCTAAGTCTAAAGGTTGCTTTTAGTATCAATTTTAAGCATGAAAATAACAGTTTTTCAACTGTTATCAGGCGCCCCTCAGGGGGCTTGAGCACCAGAAGTGCACTGGACACCGCCTGGGCGCCCCTTTTGGGCGCTTAAGCGACAAAAAGTACCGTTTGACGCCCGGGCGCCCCACTTAGGGTGCTTGAGCGCCAGCGACATGGGTCGAACCTTGTTTCTATTTTGATTCGACTTTATCTAAAGCACCCAGACACCCTAGGTTTTGTATCTTTGGCAGAAGGAACGCAACAACACACTATTTCACTCTCTGAAGGCGGATTTGGATGCGAGAGCTTCCATATCCAATTTTTAGGGTTTTCCTATCTCATTCTTCTCCATTATTCATCTAGTTTCACCATGTCTATGGTGAACTAACTTCTATTTGTTGTTGGGGTTAGATTTCGCAAAAGAAGCTTTCCCATCCACCAAAGGAGTGCCAGAATGTCTTACAGGTTCAACAACTTTGTGAACTATGTGGTGGTGATCATATTAATGGTCAATGTGCAGTGCATGAGAATCTCAATGAAGAAGTTAATTACATGGGTCAAAGTCAATATGGGCAAGTTGACAAACAATTTGATAGACTGCCACAACAACAATGGCAACAACAACCTCTCTATCAGAAAGAATTGCTAAGATGGATGACACACTTCAATAGTTAATGCAGATGTCTGATTCTCATCATAAAAGCACTCAAACAATATTCAGAAGGATAGGGGGCAACTTTGTCACATAATTCAGAAGTTGGATGATCTTAGGAGTAACATGAAAGTTAACCCTAGAGAGGAATGCAAAGTTGTTGTTACCAGAAGTGGTAGAATTTTAGATGAGAGAAAAATAGGGAGAAAAGAAAAAGAAAGGTTGAGTGAAAAAGAGAAAGATGAGGAAGAGAAAGAAACAGAAGAGAGTGAGAGAACAAAAAAAGAAAAAGAGAGGGAAGAGACGAAAAAAAGGGAGGAAGAGGATGAGAGAGAAAAGAAAGAATTGTATGAAAAACCCCTTCCATATCCAAAGAGCTTTTCAAAGAATTAAAAAGAGAAGCAATATGGGCGTTTCATGGAGACTTTCAAGCAATTGGAGATTACTATGCCCTTGACCGAAGCACTGCAGAAAATTCCTGCATATGCGAATCACATGAAGCAATTCCTCAAAAAGAAGAAATATTTAGATGAGGAAACAATTGAAGTGCATGGTAATTGCAGTACCATATTGCAGAAGACGCTACCTCCGAAATTCAAAGATCCGGGGAGTTTCACCATCCCTTGCACCAATGGGAATCATGATATAGGGAAGGCTCTAGTTGGCATAAGAGCTAGTATCAATCTAATGCCCTTATTTACACTTAAGAAGATTGGTGGTTTAGAGGTCAAACCTACAAAAGCAATCTTGCAAATGGCAGACAGGTCCATTAAACATCCTTATGGTGTGGTAGAAGACATGGTGGTGAAAATTGATAAACTCAAATTTCTGGTGGACTTTGTAGTGATGGATATTGAGGAAAATGTAGAGATACCGCTCATCCTTGGAAGGCCATTCATGAAGACATCTAAGGTTTTCATTCATGATGGAGTTATAAAGTTGAAAGACCAAGATGAAGAGGTGACTTTCAATGTCTTTGAAGCTAGACAGCCAATATAAGAAACAAAGACCAGTCCTAAAGCTAAAGACGAAGTTCTATCAGTGACTAATTTACCTGATAAAGCTGCCAAGACAGTCAAGAGGAATCATTGTTGTTGGTTTCCAAGGTTGAAGGAAGATGATGGAGATAAAGAAGGAAAACTCGTTCACCATGAATTTGTGATAGGAAATAATGAACCTTACCTTGGCAAACCAGTGAAATTCAAGAACAGGTTATAGGTTACCAAGGATATAAAGGAAAATGGAGTTCTTGAGATTGAGGCTCCTTAATCCAGGAGAGTCAAGTTGGTGACAAGAAATATGTTGAGATTATGTTGGTGTCATGAAAGGAAGAAGCACATCAACATTGAAAAACAAACTTGAGCTTTATTGGGTCAAGCTAGTGACGTTAAAGAAGCGCTTCCTGGGAGACAACCCAACTTTCTAAACTTTTCCTTTTGATCATTTGTTTTGCTATTGTACTCTGCTTGAATGAATTACACTGCTTTGATTCAACTGTACTATGTTTTGTGATGAGTATTGCTTTGTGATATTCTAGTGTATTGATTGATGTTAAGATGACGCATGATGTTCTGATATACAGGTGATGGCTCACAATGTATGAAACAGGTGCTTGAGGTAAAACTTGATTGAGATACTGAGCAGGGTGTTTTTCTGAATTCTGGGACTTGAGAGTCTACCTGTGTAAGTTTTGGGCTTCAGAATTTTTATGAATAATTGCTATTACTTTGGAAGCATGAATGATTTTGCCCAAATTTTCTGTGATTGAACTACTTCCTTGCATGTTTCATATGATCAAGGCTATCTTTTGTTATCCCTTATTTTTTTAGCCTTCACATGATTTTTATCCACTGAAAAGAAAACAATTTGTTTTACCTTTGAACCTTGAGCCTTGTGTATGTGTTGAAAACCCTTTGTGAAAATATTTACCTTAAGTTAAGTTGAGAACATTTGTAAGGTATTGATAAAGGTTCAAGTTTGGGGTTGCTAGAAAGATTGAGAAAGGAAAAAGAAAAAGCATTGAGCTAAATAGTGAGTACATGAAAAGCAAAACCAAAAGAAAAAGAAAAATAAAGAAAAGAAAAACTCAATGCAAGGGAAAGCTGGGAAAAAGAAAGAGAGTTTGTCCTTGAATGATGGAATCATAAATGTCTCTCTTAACTCAAGGATTTTGCTGACTAGAAAAACCAATTTACTTCCTAGCCCAGATATGTTACAAGCCATAAAAAGCCCTTGTGATGAGAACTTGCTTGTGAGTTTGTTTGATTGTGGTTAAATCAAAGGAAAAGTTAATTTGTGTGACATTGTGATAGCAGAGTGAAAAAGACACCAACACCTCATTATACACCTTTGAGTTGAGTGATACACTTTTGACTGCTTGAGTGAAACACTTTCCTTGGTGAGGAGTAGTTTGAATTTTTTATTACATCTTTGCTTGGTTGATTAATCATTCTTAAGGATAGCATCTGTTGAATTATATGAGCATCACATTGATTTTGATTGGATTAAGGCATCTGCACATCTTGACTGACATCCTTATGCTAAGTTCATAAAAGTGATTTATTGTCTTGTAAGAAAAAGGTTTTGAAAAATGTTGAATCATTGTAGTAATTCTTCTGAAAAGCTAAGTTACAATATGTTTTGCTTGAGGACAAGCAAAGTTCTAAGTTTGGGGTTGTGATAACGGTTGAAAATACCATTATCTGTTATGTAATTTTGATACTAAATGCACCCTTTTCTGCTTAGAAACTTGCTTGAATTCATGATTTTCTATTAAGTTGTGTGAATAAGAGAGTTGAGGTTGAACTTAAAGATTTTATGCTAAATTCCCTTGTTTTAGTAGGTTAATGAAGTGATTTGGAAGAGGAGTCAAAGTATGAAGGAGTCTGAACTCAAGGAGCAAGCAGAACTGCAGAAAAAGAGAACAAAACGCAGTGCTGAAAAAATTCGCGAGGCTTGGGCGCCCCTCAGGGGGGCTTGAGCGCCAGAAGTGCACTGCACACCGCCTGGGCACCCCTTTAGGGCGCTTAAGCGCCAGAAAGTACCGTAGGATGCCCGGGCGCCCCACTTAGGGCGCTTGAGCGCCAGCGACATGGGCCAGACCTTGTTTATGTTTTGACTCGACTCTATTTAAAGGACCCATACGCCCTAGGTTTTGTATCTATGGCAGGAGGAGTGCAGCAGCACACTCTTTCACTCTCTTGAGGCGGATTTGGATGCGGGAGCTGCCATCTCCAATTTTTAGGGTTTTCCTATCTCATTCTTCTCCATTACTCATCTAGTTTCACCATGTCTATGGTGAATAACTTCTATTTGTTGTTGGGGGATGATGTAACCTTGTAAACTCTCATGTATTTGAATTGATTGCTAATAATATATGCTTTTTCATTAATTGTTAGAGTAATTCATCTGTTACAATGCTTGCTTTGTTTAACTCATTCAATAGCATGATTGTCGGGAGGTTCCTTACAATTCAGGTTCTTGTTGAATTACTCCCAAGAGTAACATTTCTCAGGGATGAGGGTATGAGTCTTGGTCGTCTTAAAGCTCTTGATCTTCACATTTAATTACTAGGAATGCTAGGAATTGCATGAACTAGTGATTAAGGACATGCTTATTTCCCCGAGGGATCGGGTTTAAGTGATTTAGTGAGTGAAGTTAACATCAATGCATAAAGAAGAAATCTTACATACATGAGAGGGAACTTGGCCAAATCTAACCCCAACAACATACTCATCTCATATTAAACAACATTCGTTCATCATTGTGCTACTCTACTATCGATCAACTTGCATTCATATTTAATTTTCTGTTTTTGCATTTGAAACCAATGATCTCGTTTTCTTTAAGTCTTAATTAATCAAGTTATCACACGATTGTCTAGTGTCGAGAGTCTCTTGGGACACGATACTTGGTCTTACCATTTTATATTACTTGTGCGATTCGGTACACTTGTCGATCGATCAACTGTTATCCTTTTTTAGCCAATGAATGATTTTACCCAATAAAAGAGAGCACAATGTGTTATATCCTTTGAACCTTTAGCCTTAAACATGATATGAAAACCCTTTTTGAAAATCGTTACCTTGAGTTGAGTTGAGAATATTTGTGGGTATTGATAAAGGTTCAAGTTTGGGGTTATTGGGAAATCTGAAAAGGGAAAATAAAAAGAATAAGCATTGAGCTAAGTGTTGATATTCCCAGAAGTAGTATTGCTCGGAAATAGGGGTATGAGTTCTGGTTGTCTGAAGCTACTAATCGTAATGCAGAATTAATTGTTAGGGATGCAAGGAATTGTGACCTAGTAATTAAGGATAAACTTTCTTCGCTGAGGAATCGGGTTTTTAGTACTTTAGATAGTGACATTGACATTAATGAAGAAGTAGAATTCTTATATACATGAGAGCAAACTAGGTGAAATCTAACCCCAACAACATATTCATCCCATAATATAAATTCATCCGTTCATCTCTGCACTTTTGTCCAATTGATCAAGTTGCATGCGTATTGGCTTTTCTGTGTTTACATTTTAAACCAAAAGATTTTGTTTTCAAGTCTTATTTAATTACGAAATCACATAATTGTTTAGGCCGTGAGTCCTTTGGGAAATGATGCTTGGTCTTACCATGTTTATTACTTGATACGATTCGGGATACTTGTTGGAGTCTTAACTGCTATCAATATAGCAACACCTGGAGCATCTTAAGTACAATGAACATCATCATAGATACACCACCATCATGACTATCCTAGTCATGAACAACCCCATGAGCATCATTATCACAGTTGAAAAACTGTTATTTTTATACTTAAAATTGACTTCAATTACAACCTTTATGACTTAGAAAGTAGCTTGAACTCATGATTTTGTTGAATTTTTGGAACTAATAGAGTTGGAAAGGTTTTATGCTTGATTTCCTTGTTTTTTTGCAGGTTTTTAGATGAAATTGATGAAAGAAGTGAAAAGGGATAGAGATGGAATCAAAGAAGGACAAGAAAAGTGAAAAAGAGGAGAAAACAGAAGTACCGCTCAGCGCTAATTACTGCTGAGCGGCATTCTCAAGAACCGTTGGCACCGTTGAGGGGAGAAAAGCCGCTGAGGGGAAGAAGTGTCACGCGTTACTACCGCTGAGCGACACTTTTCTGGGCTTGGGCCTACTTTTTTGTATTTTTTAGAATATTATATAAGCTTTAGGACGTTCTAGGGTTTGTATCTTTGTCTAGGACGAAGCAAAAAGGCACTCTTTCACCCCTTGGAGGAGGATTTTGGATGCTAATGCTCCTTTCTCAACTTTCTAGGGTTCTATCTTTCATTTTTCCATTATATTTCATCTAGTTTCACCATGAAGATGGTGAACTAAACTTATTTTGTTGTTGGGGAATCAATGTAAATCTTTACAAACTCTCTTGTATGGAATTTGTTCTTCAAGATCATTTTTATGATACATGCTTTCTTTCATTAATAGTTAGGGTTTTTCCTCTTTGCTCAAAGCATGCATAGTTTAACTCATTCGATGTCATGATTATTGGTTTTGTTGATATGGACACATACGGGGAAATCTAGATCTGGGGAATCTCTCCCATCAGTATATTACCAACCTAGACATAGGAGTATGATAGTTGGTTGCCTTGAAGCTTCTGTTCATTATAATGCATGATTAATTGCTAGGGAGACAAGACATTTTAAACTACTGATTATGATTAGGCTTTCTTCGCCTAGACATCGGGTTTAAAGTAATTTAGAAAGTCGCATTAACATCAATGAAAAGAATGATGAATTCCTAAATACAAGAGACTGGAAAAGATGAACTTAATAAACCCCAACAACATATTCATCCATATATTTCAATTCACACTTTTGTTTCTTCTTGCTCATTGATCATCATATGCATACATGTTTACTTTTCAGTATTTTGCATTTGAAACTTACAACACTTTGTTCTCAAGTCTTAATCAGTTAATTAATCAGTAAATCACATAACTGTCTAGGCCGTGAGTCTCTTGGGAAACGATACTTGGTCTTACCAGGATTATTACTTGATACGATTCGGTTACACTTGCCGAGGGGTAAACACATGACCGTACCATACCATCATAGTAGAAAGAGTCCATCTCACTTCTTCACCAAAATGCACTGTGATAATCGATTATCGGTTAAGATAATCGATTATCACTTAAGATAATCAATTTTCTAAGTGAAGTTTACCCAAAAACATCACGCATGAAGGGATAATCGATTATCATCCTAGATAATCAATTATTCCCGAAACCACACTCAAAACCAATGCGTAGATAATCGATTATTGTTGAATCGAAACACATCTTGGACATGATTCAAGCATTCAAACATACATACATCAACCCTAGATCATGTGGATGTTACCAATGCGGAAGCATTGGTAAATTGAAGATAAATTATTTTGATGATGTTGCAAGAAGATAAACTTGAATAAGCTATTATAATTGTTGTAAAAGCACTTTGTAGAATATAAATGTATTAGGAAAGTCTTTGAATATGTAAAACTTAGAAAATCTCATACCTTTAGTTAAGTTACGCATTTAATTGATTATGAGAAGCTATAATCGATTATCCTAAGCACGCTTGAAAAAGCATTTCGCTCTGGAATAATCGATTATTCCTGCAAATAATCGATTATCAACTGGTCCTCTTGAGAACTGCCAAAGTCTGTGGAATAATCGATTGTTCCTCAGGATAATCGATTATCACTAACAATAATCAATTATCTGTGGCAGTTATAATCTATCTCTATGAACTCAGACCAATTGACTATATAAGGTTGTTCCAAAACTCTTAGAAAAGAACTCTGAGCTTTTTGAGAATAGAGTTTGTCTGAGGAAGTTCCAAAAAAAAGCTAGTTCATTCCATTGCCTGGTCTCGTGAATAGGAGAAGCTCGCGCTTTGTGGGTCAAAGGTCGGAGCGGTTCTCTTCGAGTTGGTAACGTTGTTGTTCTTCCAGTTCGTTGGTCGAAGGAAGACTGTTTCTCCACTGTTCCGGTTCGTTGGTCGAAGGAAAGTGCATATTGATTGCTTCTGGTTCGTTGGTCGAAGGAAGCATCCTTCCGGTTCATTTGTCGAAGGAAGGTTTTATCTTATTGTTCATTTACTATATTATAAATCTGTGAAACTGTTTTTAGTGAAATCGTTAATCACTTTTCATAGTGATTAACAACTGGACGTAGATTCTTTTGAATCGAACAAGGATAAAAATTCTTTGTTGAATTTTTCTTCCTCTCTATACTCTTTACATTTTGCGCATATCAACTGTTTGATAAATTTTCTCTAAGAAAATTGATTTTCTAAAACTGACCATCTTAAAACAAGTTTGACCGAACACACTTTCCGCTTTCTAAATCATTTCGCTACGCGACTCTATAATGGTACCAATTGTTCCGACAATTAGTATTAGAGCTTGCTTTGATATTCTTTCAAACTTTTGCGCAAATGGTCAGTCATCAAACTCAAATGTACGTCGAAGGTGCTTCCATCAACAGACCACCACTTTTTACTAGTGATAACTATGCATTCTGGAAAGTCATAATGGAAATTTTTATGGGGTCTGTTGGCAGAGGCATCTGAGAAGCCGTACAGAATGGTCCATACATTCCTAAAAGCACAGTTGATGGTGTAGGAGTAGAAAAACCTTACTTTAACTAGACTGCTGAGGAAAATAGAAGAGCTCAATTTGATATTAAGGCTCGTAATATTATTTCATCTGCTGTAGTACTTGATGAATTTTATAGAATTTCAGTGTGTAAGACAGCACATGAAATGTGGGAAGTCCTCAAAGTCACACATGGGGGTACAGATGACGTGAAACGTGCAAGGAAGAACAAACTCATCCAGGAGTATGAGATGTTCAGAATGCAACCTGGAGAAACAATCTCTGATGTTCAGAAGCGCTTCACTCACATTGTGAACCACTTGACAGGTTTGGGTAAGACTTTTGACACTGATGAATTAAATGTGAAAATATTGAAGTTGAGAAGATTAACTACAGAAGAGGATCAAGGAAAAAGAAAGACGTTTGCCTTGAAGTCTGAAATCTCAAAAGGAAAAAGTACTAAAAGAATTAACGACGACGATTCTGATGACGATGAGGAAAACATGAGTCTTATGATTAAGAAGTTTGCTAAATTTATGAGAGCAAAGGGTAAGTGTTTCTCCAACAATGACTTTGAATTTGATGTTCACCTTAAACTTTTATGTTAAATATAGTTATATTAATTTTACTTTGTGTTTTCAATCTATACAGAGTTATTGGTAAAACTCGAAGTCAACTAGTTCAAATTTTGTATCCAAAGGTTGTAAGTCATTTATAGTTCTAATTCATTTTCTATGTTATTGAATGATCTAAATTCTTGACTATTTAGTTTGTCATTTTAGTGTAACCAGCAGCTAGATTCATGGGAATGTGGCTTCTATGTCATGTGTTGGATTAAGACCATCATTCGAGCTGTCATTACAGATGAATGGAATTAGGTAATGATGCATACCTTGAATACATTACAAATCAAATTCATCTTTAAACATATATGAAACCATAATGAATCTTTCTTCAATTTTGCAGCGCTTCAAGAGGACATCTCCTGTACCAGAGGACACAATTAGGCAGATAAGGCAGGAGTGAACAACTTATCTTCTGCAAAGATGGAGCTAGGAACACTTTTATTTGTTGTTGAACATTTTTTAGGTTTAGTTTAAGTTTATATCTTGATAGTTTTTGTATTGGATTATTTTTTACATTAAGTAGAACTTTCTTTATATGAAACACATATATATATTATACTATATTGTTTTGGGACAATTTTCTGCTTTTCAGGTGTGGTTTTATTGTAAAAATAAATAAAAAATTAAAAAAAAACACCCAGTAGACATCGGTTAGTGCACTTACGGATGTCTATAGACGTCTGGCAGTGCACAAACCGACGTCCAACCCCTAAACGTAAAACAAACTGTTTCAGGCCTATGGACGTTGGGGGTGGCTTCATCCGATGTCTACACAGACGTCGGTTATAGCCCTTGGACGTCTATATAGACGTCGGGGTTATACCTTAGACGTCTATATAGACGTCGGGTCTGACCACATCGGACGTCTATATAGACGTCCGAGGTATACCCCCGACGTCTGAGTAACTGTTTACCTCTCGGCAAGTGTAACCGAATCGTAGCAAGTAATAATCCCGGTAAGACCAAGTATCGTTTCCCAAGAGACTCAAGGCCTAGACACTTATGTGATTAATTAACTAATTAAGACTTGAGAAGAAAGTGTTATAAGTTTCAAATGCAAAAGACTGAAAAGTAAATATGTATGTGTATGATGATAAATGGCAAAAAGAAACAAAAGCGTGAATTGAATTATATGGATGAATATGTTGTTGGGGTTTATCAAGTTCATCTTTTCCACTCTCTTGTATTTAGGAATTCATCATTCTTTTCATTAATGTTAATGCCACTTTCTAAATTACTTTAAACCCGATCTCTCGGCGAAAAAGCCTAATCATAACCACTAGTTTACAATCTCTTGTCTCCCTAGCAATTAATCATGCATTATAGTGAACAGAAGCTTAAAGGCAACCAACCATCATACTTCTATCTCTAGGTTGGTAATATACTGTTGGGAGAGATTCCCCAGATCTAGACTTCCCCGTACGTTCCCGTATCGACAAAACCAATAATCATGACATCGAATGAGTTAAACTATGCATGCTTTGAGCAAAGAGGAAAAACCCTAACTATTAATGAAAGAAAGCATGTATCATATAAATGATCTTGAAGAACAAATTCCATACAAGAGAGTTTCTAAAGATTTACATTGATTCCCCAACAACAAAATAAGTTTAGTTCACCATATTCATGGTGAAACTAGATGAAATACAATGGAAGAATGAAAGATAGAACCCTAGAAAGTTGAGAAAGGAGCCATAGCATCCAAATTCCTCCTCCAAGGGGTGAAAGAGAGTGTTTCTGCTTCGTTCCAGCCAAAGATACAAGTCCTAGAACGTCCTAAAGCTTATATACTATTCTAAAAAATACAGAAAAGTAGGCCTAAGCCCAGAAAAGTGTCGCTCAGCGGTAGTATCGCAAGTCATTTCTTCCCCTCAGCGGCTTTTCTCCCCTCAACGGTGTCCACGGTTCTTGAGCGGTACTTCTGTTTTCTCTTCTTTTGCACTTTTCTTGTCCTTTTCTGATTCCATCTCTATCCCTTTTCACTTCTTTCATCAATTCCATCTAAAAACTTGCAAAAACAAGGGAATCAAGCACAAAACATGTCCAACTCTATTATTTCTAATAATTCAACAAAATCATGAGTTCAAGCTAATTTCTAAGTCATAAAGGTTGTAATTGAAGTCAATTTTAAGTATAAAAGTAACAGTTTTTCAACTGTTATTAGTAACGTCACCCACAAAGACGTCGGGTACAGGTCTGACGTCAAAAGACCAAAAGAACAGACGTCTAAAGCCCTTTCTGCACTAGTGACGTAACTCTTCTCCTTTCTCATGCAAAAACCTCTTCTCTTTATCTCTAACACCCACACCTCTATCCCTCCAACATCCACTCACATCCTCATTCACACCCTAACAACCCACACACAAACTCTCCCTGCATGTTAATTTCCATCTCCCATACTTTCTCTACCCTCACACACACATTCTTACACCTCACATAGATTTTCCCCTCTCTCATTTTATTCATCAGTGCATTCCTATACATATTTTACACAACTCACTTCTCTTTCCACGCTACTTTCTTTCTTCCTCCCAAACTTTTCCCCACTCCCCTTCTATATTCTAAAACCCGAAACTACTCTTCCAACCTCATCCCAAACTTTATTTCTTCATTTAACTCCAACAACTACTTTATCCTTATTCATCTTATTACTTCATCTTACCATGCCCTTACTCTCCATATTCTTCCTCTCTTAAGCCCACTTATCTTCTTCTATATTTTTCATATCCAACAAAACCCCTAAAACATCAAAATCATATAAACCTTTCCACTCAACCCCAAAACCCTTACATATTTCTCCTCTTTCAAACGTAACCCATACAAGACCCCATGCAAAGTCAGCAACTCTTCTTTCCTTCATATTCTCTTACTCTATTTCTTTCACTCACAACTACAAGCTGAGACCCCCTTATACCCAATGGGGCACACCTTTTCTCAACCACACCAAAAAAACGAAATAGAAACAAGATAATCATACAACTTAAACACATAGATATTCTAGTCACTCCCCTTACCTTACTTTTAGTAGAATTTGCCACGCCCTTAGGGTTTCAAATCACTTCCAAATGTGTTCCTCTCCACAAGTTGGTCTCCAAACCCTTTACGTTGACGAACTTGCTTGAGAAAGATTTGCTTTTCCACTCCTTCCACAACACTTTAAGTGTAAATATAGAAGGGTTACCTCTGCAACGCGGCTGCTCTAGGTATTCTCTCCCCTTGCTTTACCCTAAAATAGTTTTAAATATACTCATACTATCCTCCAACAACCCATAAACTTAGCCTCTCATATACTCTAATCTAGCCTAAGAAAATCTACTCCAACAACCTCCATATATACTCCTAAAGTTATCTAAAACTCCATTCTTAGATTTATCTTACTTTTCTAAAATAACCTTGTTAATAAGAAAAATGTTCTTTTAACAACTTTTTTACTACCGCATATGTGGTAGCTTGTGATTGGTCCGTTTCAAATATATGGTCCAATAAAACAGTGATACACAATCCATTGTCAAAAAGTTGTTAAAAAAAGTTATCAACGTGTGAGAGTGATAACAGTTGAAAAACTGTTATTTTCATGCTTAAAATTGATACTAAAAGCAACCTTTAGACTTAGAAACTAGCTTGAAATCATGCCTTTTATCTATATTTTCAGAAATAAGAGAGCTGGACAGGTTTATGCTTGATTTAAGTGTTTTTGTGCAGGTTTTAAGGTGAATTTGGTGAAAGAAGTGAAGAAGGAGAGAGATGACATTAGAAAAGACAAGAAAGAGTGCAAAAGTAGAAGCCGAAGGCACCGCTCAGCGGCATTTTACCGCTGAGCGGCACTCAGGAGGTTGCGGGAGTCACGCTGAGTGGCAAACTGGCCGCTGAGGGGAAGAAACGTGAAGCGCAATCACCGCTGAGCGGTATTTACCGCTGAGCGGCACTTTGATGGGCTTGGGCTTTTGTAATCTTTTGTAATTCTAAATTAGTATATAAGGACTTGCACGTCCTAGAATTAGTATCTTTGGCAGAAACGAGGCAAACACTCTCTCTTCCACCCCTTTGAAGGAGGATCTTGGATGCTCAGGCTACCTCTTCACCTTTATTGGGTTTATTCTTTCATACTTTCATTGTAATTCATCTAGGTTCACCATGAATATGGTGAACTAAACCTTGTATGTTTGTTGGGGAATCAATGTAATCTCTTGAAGCTCTCATATATGGAATTTATGCTTGCATCTTTGAATTAAGACATATGCTTTCTTTCATCATTAGTTAGGGTTTTTCCTCTTTGTTTAATGCTTGCATTGTTTAACTCATTCTAATGCATGATTATTGATTTTGTCGATACGGGCACGTACGGGGAAGTCTAGATCCGGGGAATTTCTCCCAATATTATATTGGTTGTCGTTAAGCTCCTGCGGTTATGAACTAATCATTAGGAATGCTAGGAATTGTATGAACTATTTGATTAGGGAGAAGCCATCTAGAATGGTACTTTAGAGAGTGGCATTAACAATGATGATTTGAATGTTGAATTCCTAAAATGTATGAGAGTGGATGAGATGAAATTGACCCCCAACAACATATTCATTCATATATTTCCTTGAAAGTGTTTATCTTTTGTCTTTGCCATTGATCAATTCATGCATACATGTTTACTTTTTGTCTTGCATATTAAAATCTCAATATTTCGTTTGTAAGTCCTAGCTAATCAACAAATCACATAACTAAACTAGGCCGTGAGTCCTTTGGGAAGAACGATACTTGGTCTTACCAAGTTTATTACTTGAACGATTCGGTCATACTTGCCGATTGTGAAACAAGTTTGTGACATCATATTTTGGTGCTTACAAATTTGTCCATCAGAGAGTCCTATTAATAAAGATACATAAACGGTAACATTTTAGGGTATTAATAACTTCTCTAGAGTGAAAACCACAACCCTGAACTAAGCCCCTCCACTACATGGGTTCGGGATCAAACAAGCCTTCGCGCTCTCGTTGCTTCAGTACGCTTGAACTGAGTAACAAAATTAAACAACCCCTTTTTGCCCATTTTCACATTCCCAAACAATGCAATAACTAAAACTTTTCTCTTTCATTGCAGTCAAAGTGTCAAGAAAAAAATACCCAATGAGAGAATTAAACTCCTCTCGGCCAAACCGTTGTGCAAGGTATAAAACTAGAAAGAAGGCTATTTTTATCCCATGAAGTATGATGAACAAATTTTTGATCCCCGAAAACGGAGTCAAAAACTTGTTAAGACCTCGACAAGTGTAATCCAATCGTATCAAATAATAAAACTGGTAACACCAAGTATCATTTCCCAAGAGACTAACGGCACTAAACAATTATGTGATTACTCAACTAATTAAGACTAAAGAATATATTTTGGGGTTTTCAAATGCAAATGTAATAAAATAAACATGAATCAAAATTTGATCAATTGAGGTTAAACACAAGAATGAATGGATGAAGTTGATGATATTGTTGTTGGGTTTAGATTTCACCTAATTTACTCTCATGCATATATGAATTCATCTTTCTTCATTAATGTTAATGCCACTTTCTAATTTAACTTAAACTCGATGTCTCGGCGAAGAAAGCCTAATCATAATCACTAGTTTATAATGATTTGTCTCCCTAGCAATTATTCATGCATTATAAAGCACAGAAGCTAAAGGCAACCAACCATCATACTCCTATGTCTAGATTTATACTACTATTGGAAGAATTTCCTAGATCGTGATTTGTAAGATATCTCTCAATAACAATCCTAGGGAGAGAAGATGAGAGCTGTCACATCCTCAAATCGTCCAACCCTAGGAGTACGAAATCTCCTGATACATACAAATAATAAGATTTATGCCATACATGAATAAAACATCACAAGCATTTGAGCAAAGAAGAATATCTCTAACAATTAATGAAAGAAACCATATATCTTAAAGATCTTAAAGATCTTAAAGAACAAATTCAATACATGAGAGTTTAAGAGGTTACATCTTTCTCAACAACAATAAGGGTTAGCCCTTCATCGTCATGGAGAAACTAGATGAACAATGGAATGAAAGAATGGAAGAGATAGAAAAACCCGAGAAAGAGAAGAGGAGAGTCGTCACCATCCCCAAATCTACCCCCAAGGGGTGAAAAGTGTGTTTTTGTGCTCAAGCCATCAAAAGATACATTCCCTAGGACGTGGAAGTCCTTAAATAAAACATAAAAATAACAGAAAACAGGTCCAAGCCCACTTAAAATGGCGCTCAGCGGAATTTGGCGCTCAACGGTAAGTGCGACACTAGCGCTCAGCGAAATTTGGCGCTCAGCGGTGATTTCGGCACTTCAAAACTGCCGCTCAGTGAAAATTACCACTTAGCGCAACTTTTTCTACACTTTGGTTGACTTTTCTGCATTTTTGTTGACTAGTTGACTGGTTTACTTTTTTGGCTGACTGGTTGACTTTTTTGGTTTTTGGTTGACTTTTCTGCAACTATGGTGCTCACATAATCAAGACATACGCAACAGATGCAAGCCTCATCAACAACCAAGCTAGAATGTTATCATAAAGTGCATGGAATTATTCCTCACCAAAGATAGTGTTTCACTCAAGCACTCAAAAGTATTTCACTCAAGCACTCAAAAGTGTTTCACTCAACTCAAAAAGTGTATAGTGAGATGACACTCTTACACTCTACTATAACAATGCCACATGAATCAACTTTTCCTTTTATTTAACCACATCAAACACACTTACAAGCAAGTTATCATCACAAGGGCTTTTCAAGGCTTGTATTGAGGCTGGGCTAAGAAGAAAATTGGTTTTTCTAAACAACAAAACTCCTTGAGTTAAGAGAGTGCATAATTCATTCACTCCATTAACAATAATCTCTCTTTCTCCTTTTTTTTATGTGAGAAACCAATATTCAACTCATTCCCAAACTTTACTTGCATTGAGCTTAACCTTTTCTTTTCTTCTCTTTTGCTTTTTGCTTTTGCTTTTTGCTTTTGCCCAATGCTCTTTAATGAATTTCTCAAAGTTATTTTAGGTTTCTCACCACCCCAAACTTGAACCATTCTCCATTACCACAAAACATACTTTACTTAACTCAAGGTAAGGATTTTAAAAAAGGTTTTTCCACTTTTCAAATTTAGGCTCAAGGTGCAAAGGTTAGAGAAAACATTGATCTTTATTGGGTTCACCTATAAACATTGGCTCTAAGGGAGAACAAAAAAATGGCCTTGATCATTTGTAATAAGCAAGCAAGTGGTTCAATCATAGAAAATTAGGCAAAATCAATCATGCTTCCAAAGCAATAGCACTCAATCAATCAAAAACTCTGGAGCCTAGTCTCTCACAGATTAACTCAAGTTCCACAATTTTATAAACATTTTGCCCAACATATTAATCATGCATATGTTTTTTAATAAAACTATGAGCAACCACCATCTATGCTTAAAAAGCCTCAAAATCATTAACTCAACATGCATCATAGACCAATAGAGCAAACACAAGAATATTACTCATCACAAACAATAGTTTATCACATCATACCAAACCATTGCACACAACTCATTAAACCAAGTACATAAGCAAAAATAAAAATAAAACAAAATTTCAATAAAATAAAGCAAAAACATAAAAATCCTGATCCAGTAGCATCCATCAGTAGATGGTAATCTTTCTCCTCTTCATCGGCATCCATCAGTAGACGCCTTTACTAGCATCCATTAGTAGATGCTATCATTCATCACCCTCATTATAGCAGCATCCATCAGTAGATGCTGTCATTCTTGCAAAGTAAATTCAAATCCAAAAGAAAAAGTCAGAAATTGGGTTGCCTCCCTATAAGCGTTTGTTTAACGTCACGAGTCTGACCCAAAATCCTCCAACATCCTTCAGTAAACGCATATCTTTATCACCAACACCCATCAGTAGGTGTATACAAACATAGTATCCTTCAGTAGATACTCTTCCACTAACATCCATTAGTAGATGCAAATCCTTTTCATCAACACTCATCAGTAAGTGTCTGATAGCATAGTATCCTTCACTAGATACTCAATCACCTAGCATCCATCAGTAGATGTTGTGCTTCTTCTCTTGATGATCTTGTGCTCTTAGTACAGATTTTCGAATTTGATCCTGCACACACTAAAGAACACTACAGTAGAGCACCTAATTAGCACAAAAGATAAAAAACAAAAAAAATGAAGAGATAGAAAGATAAAGAGATAAAAAGAAAAAAATAAAAAGATAGAAAGATAGAAGGATAAAAATAAAAAAATAGAAAGATAGAAATATAGAAAGATAGAAAGATAGAAAGATAAAAAGATAAAAATAAAAAATAAAATTAAAAAGATAAAAAGGTAAAAAGATTAAAAGATAAAAAAATAAAAAGAGAAAAAGAGAAAAAGATAAAAAGAGAAAAGATAAAATAGAAAAGATAAAAAGATAAAAAGGATAAAAAAAATTAAAGATAAAAAATAAAAAGATAAGAAGATAGAAATATGAAAAGATGAAAAGATATAAAGATGAAAAGATAGAAAGGTGAAAAGATAGAAACATGAAAAGATAGAAAGATGAAAGATAGAAAAAAATAAAAAACATAAAAATTAAAGATGAAGTCTAATCGGTTAAGAATCACACAAATAGAATAGTTATACCACCAGTCTCCGGCAACGGCACCAAAAACTTGATGAACAAATTTTTGATCCCCGAAAACAGAGTCAAAAACTTGTTAAGACCTCGGCAAGTGTAACGAAATCGTATCAAGTAATAAAACTGGTATGACCAAGTATCGTTTCCCAAGAGACTCACGGCACTAAACAGTTACGTGATTACTCAACTAATTAAGACTCTAAGGAATATATTTTCGGGTTTTTGAATGCAAATGCAATAAAATAAACATGAATGCAATTTGATCAATTGAGGCTAAACACAAGAATGAATGGATGAAGTTGATGATATTGTTGTTGGGTTTAGATTTCACCTAATTTACTCTCATGCATATATGAATTCATCTTTCTTCATTAATGTTAATGCCACTTTCTAATTTACCTTAAACCCAATGTCTCGACAGAGAAAGCCTAATCATAATCACTAGATTACAATGTCTTGTCTCCCTAGCAATTATTCATGTATTATAAAGAACAAAAGCTTAAAGGCAACCAACCATCATACTCCTACGTCTAGGTTTATACTACTATTAGGAGAATTCCCCAGATCGTGATTTGTAAGATATCTCTCAATAACAATCCTAGGGAGAGAAGAGGAGAGTTGTCACATCCCCAAATCGTCCAACCCTAGGAGTACGACATCTCCTGATACTTACAAATCATAAGATTTATGCCATACATGAATAAAACATCACAAGCATTTGAGCAAAGAAGAATATCTCTAACAATTAATGAAAGAAACCATATATCTTAAAGATCTTAAAGAATAAATTCAATACATGAGAGTTTAAGAGGTTACATCTTTCTCAACAACAATAAGGGTTAGCCCTCCATCTTCATGGAGAAACTAGATGAACAATGGAATGAAAGAATGGAAGAGATAGAAAAACCCGAGAAAGAGAAGAGGAGAGCAGTCACCATCCCCAAATCTACCCCCAAGGGGTGAAAAGTGTGTTTCTGTGCTCAAGCCATCAAAAGATACATTCCCTAGGACGTGCAAGTCCTTAAATAGAACATAAAAATAATAGAAAACAGGTCCAAGCCCATAAAAATAACAGAAACCAGGTCCAAATCCCCTTAAAATGGTGCTCAGCGAAATTTGGTGCTCAGCGGTAAGTGCGACACTGGCGCTCAACGAAATTTGGCGCACAGCGGTGATTTCGGAACTTCAAAACTGCCGCTCAACGGAAATTACCACTCAGCCCAAATTTTTCTACACTATGGTTGACTTTTCTGCATTCTGGTTGACTGGTTGACTTTTCTGATTGATTGTTGACTTTTATGGTTGATTGGTTGACTTTTCTGGTTTCTAGTTGACTTTTCTGCATTCCAACCATTCGGTACTTTAACTTTTCTTCCAAATCATTCCAATAACCTACAAAATCAAAGGAATCTAGCACAAAACCATTAAATTCATCTTCAACTTTCTTATTTACAAAACTAAAGCAAAAGCATGAGTTAAAGCAAGTTTCTAAGTCAAAAAGGGTTGATTAATTATCAAAATTAGGTATAAAAATAACGGTTTTTCAACCGTTATCAAAGTATTGCACCATGCAAAAATAAATGTCTACGTGATTCCCTCTTTTTACCAAATCTAGAATCTTTATCTCTCTTCCTACATAAAACAAATTGAACTGTAATTTTCATTGATCTACAACAATTTTCCTGGCCCCACCAATAAGCTTTTGATTAATTAAAAAAAGAGTATTGATACCTTGACAAGCAGACGTGGAAAATATCATTTGACACGCTGCCATGTCAATAAAATTTAAAACGGTGCAGTGTGATTAATTATTTGACATTGGAGGTTAAATTTGTAAACTTCCTTGTTTGAAATATTTCATTTGTTTTGATGGTTTTCTCTCTTTCCCGTAGTTCTTTATTTCATTTGTTTCAAAGGTTTTCTCTCCTTCTCAGCTCTTTTACAAATGCTACTTTTAGTGGGTGTTTGTGTGTGAAGGTTTTCGATCATGGTGGTTATGCATGTTTCCCTTATCTGGTGACGGTTATCCATTTCTTTCTTCTTTGTCTTTTGGTTATTCATTCTTTTCGTTAAAGAGGCAGAAACCGTAGGTCAAGCAAAAATGGGATTTTTGGTGCGGCGGCAAGGATCGTGGGGAAGGTCCAATTCCAGGTATGGGAGAAGCTAACTTGAACTGATTTCTTCAAGTTTTGTTAATATTTGATGAATCTATAAACCTATATGTTTCTCTTAGGGTTATGAATATAATACTACATCTTCCATCTTTTAGAGTTTCATTCCTTGGTCACTTCTTGTTCATATTTCAAACCAGCTTGAAGTTGGCTTATTTGGCTTTCTAGTCTTCCAATTTCATTCTCAACCATCAATATCTCTCCTAACAGTTCTGTCATCTGAACGAATTGCATAATTAATTCCTAAACCAAGGTCATGAATAAAGCTAAACTAAAAAAAATTATCAAATACTTTAAGAAATTTTGGTTGGTCTTATTTTTGGTGTAATGAGATCAATTCAAACACTTTATGGAGTTATTTAATAACCTTAATCAATATTAGTAATTATTATCTTTTATAATGCAGATGAACATAAAGGTAGGCTTAACAGAGCATGTTCTTGAAAAATGTATTTGTAGAGGGAAGTATTAATTTCCATGGATAAGTGACTTTTTGAAAACATATTTTATTTATTTTTCCTTTTTCACACAGTTGGCTTCTTTTTCCTTTCTTGCACCTTTCCTTGTGGCAACATTTTGGGAGAACTATTTTCCAAATTTGACTAAAAAAACCAATAATAAGTGATGGAAGTGGTGCTATTAAGCTTTCTTTTAGTGCACGGGAACATAAATTAAGTCAATGGACTTCATTGATGGAAAATTAGTAATATGTCCTCACTATACAAAGGTAGATTATACTGTTCAATAATGTTTTTATATCTTAGCCAAACACCTAAAGAAATAGAAGAATGGGAATTGAAAAACCATTTATTGTACCAATAAATTTGACCACTTGTATCCTTTTTAAGCATTTCTTGTTGTACATAATGATTGTCAAAACAAACCACATAAGATGAACTGCATAACCACTTACTACAAAGAAATCAAACCACTTCAAATCATGTTTGTTTCATATTATATATTCTTATCTGATGACCTAAAATTTGTTTCATATCATAAATTATATATCCTTCTTTTAACCTTTTTTTTTCTCATGTCTTCTTTTCCAATTACTACTATATGTTTATCTGAACTTATATGTAGATGTCATGTCGTGTACTTATGGACGGTGTCACGCCCCGATATTTTATCCTGAGAAGGTGACACCGTTTCACAAAACAATGCTTTTCCAAAAACATGCAGAAGCGTTTATTTATTATTATTTTTTTAAAGACAAACACGTCTGATACCTTGCATTAAACTCGACATCCAAAATAACTTAAACAAAATAGTTTCATCCTCTAGTTACAGTGAGGAAATAATAAAATTAAAGTCCAAATAACATTCACAATTATTCAAAATATTCGAAATCCCTATTCAGGTTCCCCACTCACAAATCCTTGCATTACACTGTTTCTTCTTCCTTTGTCACGTCATCTGCTCTGGTATAACATCACGCGTTATACGATCATCGCATTTATATGCACAAACACAAACAACAAGGTAAGCTAACTAAAACAAACATACAAACCATTCATAGTCCTTTAAAAATATAATAACAATATTTAGCACAGTTAAACACACCACTGAACATAATAACCCTCGGCAAGTGTAACTGAATCGTATCAAGTAATAATCCTGGTAAGACCAAGTATCGTTTCCCAAGAGACTCACGGCCTAGACAGTTATGTGATTTATTGATTAATTAAAACTTGAGAACAAATTATTGTAAGTTTCAAATGCAAAAGACTGAAAGGTAAATATGTATGCATGTTATGATCAATGGGCAAGAAGAAACAAAACACGTGAATTGAAATATATGGATGAATATGTTGTTGGGGTTTATCAATTTCATCCTTTCCACTCTCTTGAAATATATGGATGAATATGTTAATGCCACTTTCTAAATTACTTTAAACCCGATTCCTCAACGAAGAAAGCCTAATCATAATTACTAGTTTACAATGTCTTGTCTCCCTAGTAATTAATCATGCATTATAGTCACTAGTGCAGAAAGGGCTTTAGACGTCCGTTCTTTTGGCCTTTTGATGTCCGACGTTCCCCCGAAGTCTTTGTGGGTGACGTTACTCAGACGTCGGGGGGTTCACATCGGACGTCTATATAGACGTCTGATGTGTCAGGCCGGACGTGTATATAGACGTCCGGTGTGTCAGGCCGGACGTGTATATAGACGTCCGGTGTACACTCTTGGACGTCCATATAGACGTCCCCACGTGCCCGTCTGACGTCCCCATAGACGTCCGGCTGCTCCCTCCCCCGACGTCTACCTGCCTGAATTGTTTTGTGGTAGGGGCTGGGGTTGGACGTCCGTGTGTGCACTGCCAGACGTGTATAGACGTTCGACAGTGCACTAACCGACGTCTACTGGGCGTTTTTTTTTTAAATTAATTTATTTTTGCAATAAAACCACACCTGAAAAGCAGAAAATTGTCCCAGAACAATTTTCCAATAATATAAATATGCGTTTCATATAAACAAAGTTCTACTTAATGTAAACTATAATCCACTACCAAAGCTATCAACATAAAACTTAAACTAAAACTAAGCAATGTTCAACAAGAAATAAAACTATTCCTAAATCCATCTTTGCAGAAGATAAGCGGTCCACTCCTGCCTTATCTGTTTAATTGTGTCCTCTGGAATAGGCGATGTACTCTTGAAGCGCTGCAAAATTCAAGAAAGATTCATTATGGTTTCATATATGTTTGAAGATGAATTTGATTTGTAATGTATTCAAGGTATACATCATTACCTCATTCCAGTCATTACATCTGTAATGACAACTCGAATGATGGTCTTAATCCAACACATCACATAGAAGCCACATTCCCATGAATCTAGTTGCTGGTTACACTAAAATGACAAACTAAATAATTAAGAATTTAGATCATTCAATAACATAGAAAATGAATTAGAAACTATAAATGACTTACAACCTTTGGATACAAAATTTGAACCAGTTGACCACGAGATTTACCAATAACTCTGTACAGATTGAAAACACAAAGTATAATTAATATGACTATATTTATCATAAAAGTTGAAGGTGAACATCAAATTCAAAGTCATTTTTGGAGAAACACTTACCCTTGAAGCATGGTTCTCAAGTCATTTTTCATCCTCCTGTGTAACGAACAAAACCATATAATTTTACATTGTTTGGGAATGATGACCATCAGCTGCTAGTGTGACCTATCACGAAGGACAAATAGTTATTCAACTAATTAAGGAAACTATAATAATGAACTGACCACATATAACAACACCTACCCCTCAATGTATGGCACAAGGTATACGTCTCTTTTTGACTCATCCATCCATGTTTGCAAATAATGTTGTCTGTTTTGAAGTGTGTTACCAGACGGTTGAATGGTCTGAGGTTCAACAAATCCGTACATATGGGACATGAAAAATGCCCTTTAACACTATAACCGCTCAAGTTTCCATACGCTGGGAAATCATTTATAGTGCAAAACAACATTGCACGCAAACGGAACTGTTCCTGAACATGTGAATCAAACACGTCGACCCCTTCTTCCCACAATAATTTCAAATCATCAATTAAAGGTGCTAAGTAAACATCAATGTCATTTCCAGGTTGTCTAGGACCCGATATCATCATGGACAACATCACATATTTTCTCTTCATGCACAACAAAGGAGAAAGATTGTAAATCATCAACATAACTGGCCACGAACTGTGTTTGCTACTTAAGTTTCCATAAGGATTCATACCATCAGTTGCAAGTGCAAGCCTTAAGTTTCTTGGATCTACACCAAATTCAGGGAATTTGTCATCAATCTTTTTCCATTGTGAAGAATCAACAGGGTGTCAAAGAAGATTATCGCACTTTCTTTCGTCAGAGTGTCATTTAAGGTTCTTTGCATCTTCTTTAACAGAGTACATGCGTTTGAACCTAGGTATTATAGGCAAATACCACATCACCTTAGCAGGTGCACCATCATTACCTTCATTACTAGTGACTCTGTCAGATTTCTTTTTAAAACGGGATAAACCACATGTTGGACAATACTTTAACGAAGCAAACTCCTTTGTGTACAAAAGACAATCATTAGGACAAGCATGTATCTTTTGATATTCAAGACCCATTGGACATAAAAATTTTTTAGCCTCGTAATTACGAATAGGTAGAGTATTATTTTCTGGAAGCATCTCCTTCAACAACTCCAACAACTCGGTGAAACTTTTATCGGTCCATTCATTCCTTTCTTTTAAACTAAACAACTTTAAAGTTGAAGACAGACGTGTAAAGTTCGAGCATCCTGGGAACAACGGTTGCTCTGAATCATTAATAAGAGAATTATACAAATTAGCCCTTCCAAAATTATCTTTACCGACATCACGTATCATGTCCTCTAAATGGTCACTCATCCATTCTTCCACATAATCCGTTCCTCTTGACGTGGTAGGCTGGTCCAGTACTTCTCCATGCCAAGTCCAAACGGTATAAGTCCTCATTATGCCGTACATGAATAGATGGTCAGGCACATTACCTAAGTCTTGTCGTATTTGATTAAGACAACGGACACAAGGACAAAAATATGTCCCGTTGACAGACTTAGCATTTTGTTCAACATATTGCAAGAACTTCGAAACACCCTTATCATATTCTTCACTGATGCGATGTTCGTTCATCCATCTTCGATCCATACTATGTTCGTAAAATCATCAGTTGAAGTTTTTTAACTCTCACAAGGTTAGGCCCTACCCATTGAAAAAAATTAATTTTCATAATTTGCTCAGACACGTGCATTGAAGTCTACATCATAAAATTGATAAGATTTCAGCAGCATTTCGCATTGGTCTCCGAAATACACGAAATGAGAGTAGTCAACGATGACCACAATCAAATATGCATCCGGAGAACAACATAAATACTGAACCGAAATTTTATCAATCTTATCCATAAACTCTAATTGACATGTTATTGCAAATTATGAAAATTAATTTTCTCAAACTGTCTAATCGGACAATTCAAAATTCAACACAAACGATTAAAAGATTAATCGTTTGTGTTAAATTTCAAACGGGAACTAAGTGTCACTCAATGATTTGATACTTATAATAACACAACTAATACATGCATATTCAAAAGCCAATAACACATGCATACCTTAGAGTAAAAACCATGCATAGACAAAACCCAATTACATGCATACAAAAATTTATCAACCAACAAGCTAACCTAAAAAGTAGATTCGAAATGAAAGGAAGGGAAATCGAGGAGGGAACGGCCTAAAACGTAGCCCAAAAACAGTCAAAGAAGCCGCTCAAGAACACGCAAGAGACTGCACCAAAACAATTTTTAATCGGTTCAAATCACAGATATTTCATCACAGGGCAATGTAATCGGATTGAAAGTAAATTTAAACGGTCCAAAAGAGAGAAAACGCACCTGGAAAAGCAATGGTGCAGACAGCGTTCGCGGGGAAGACGATGAACAGTGAGCACAACTGCCCGTGGGTTCGCGTTTCCCATATTAATACTATTAGACGTCCGGTACTCTAGGGCCCCGACGTCTATACTATTATAGACGTCCAGCCCATCACTAATATGACGTCTTTGGGGATTTAAATTTGATATTCGTGGGGGGTTTTAGACGTCCGTGGAGGGGTCCCGGACGTCTATAATATTGTAGATGTCCGTCCTGGGGGGACGGACGTCTAAGAGGCTGAAACAAATGAACGCTTCAACTCCCCTGTCAGCCCATTAAATATCCCTTGGGGAGGGGGATGGATGTCTATAATATTATAGACGTCCGACCCCCCATATCAGACATTTAGGGTGCTGACAGGGTGGTTGAAGAATTAATTGTCTTCAGCCCCTTAAACGTCCGTTGGGAGGGGGCCCAAACGTCTATAATATTATAGACGTCCGTCCACCCCATGACGGACATCTGAGAGGCTGAACAAATGAACGCTTCAACTCCCTTGTCAGCCCATTGAACGTCCGTTGGGGAGGGAGACGGACGTTTATAATATTATAGACGTCCGGCCCCCCATATCGTACATTTAGGGTGTTGACAGGGTGGTTGAAGAATTAATTATCTTCAGCCCCTTAAACGTCCATTGGAGAGGGGGCGGACGTCTATAATATTATAGACGTCTGGATCCCCTCCCAACGGACGTTTAAGGGGCTGAAGATAATTAATTCTTCAACCACCCTGTCAACACCCTAAACGTACGATATGGGGGGACGGACGTCTATAATATTATAGACGTCCGTCTCCCTCCCCAACGGACGTTCAATGGGCTGACAGGGGAGTTGAAGCGTTCATTTGTTCAGCCTCTTAGACGTCCGGGCCCCTCCCACGGACGTCTATAATATGATAGAAGTCCGTCCCCCCACAACGGACGTCTAGAGTTTCACTTATTTACGAATATGCCACCGGTCAATTATTTACGTTGGGGCTTTTGTGGACGGACGTCTATGGGGGGACGTTAAAAGCCAATTCTGCACTAGTGAGTGAACAAAAGCTTAAAGGAAACCAACCATCATACTCCCATGTCTAGGTTTGTAATATACTATTGGGAGAGATTCCCCAGATCTAGATTTTCCTGTACGTTCCCATATCGACAAAACCAATAATCATGACATCGAACGTCTAGATAGGCATCGGGCATGACACATCGGACGTCTATATACACGTCCGATGTGGACCCCCGACGTCTGAGTAACGTCACCCACAAAGACGTCGGGGGAAGGTCGGACGTCAAAAAGCCAAAAGAACGAACGTCTAAAGCCCTTTTTGCACTAGTGTCACCATATTCATGGTGAAACTAGATGAAATACAATGGAAAAGTGAAGGATAGAACCCTAGAAAGTTGGGAAAGGAGCCTTAGAATCCAAAATCCTCCTCCAAGGGGTGAAAGAGTGTATTTTTGCTTCGTCCCAACCAAAGATACAAACCCTATAGAACGTCCTAAAGCTTATATAATATTCTAAAAAATACAGAAAAGTAAGCCCAAGCCCAGAAAAGTGCCGCTCGGCGGTAGTAACGCGTGACCCTTCTTCCCCTCAGCGGCTTTTCTCCCCTCAGCGGTGCCAACGGGCCTTTAAGAGTGCCGCTCAGCGGCAATTGGCGTTGAGCGGTACTTGCGTTTTCTCCTCTTTTGCACTTTTTGGCTCCTTTTCTAATTCCATCTCTATCCCTTTTCACTTCTTTCATCAATTTCATCTAAAAACCTGTAAAAACAAGGAAATCAAGCATAAAACCTGTCCAACACTGTTATTTCTAATAATTCAACAAAATCATGAGTTCAAGCTAATTTCTAGGTCATAAAGGTTATAATTGAAGTCAATTTTAAGTATAAAAATAACAGTTTTTCAATTGTTATCAGAGACAATGTTAATATGTGGTTGAACTCTTTTCCAAAAAATAGCTTTATTGAGTGGGAAGCTGTGGTGGCCAAGTTTCTGAACAAGTACCCTCAATCCAAGATAAACAAAGGGAAGCAAGAAATTTCTTCTTTTAGGAAGGGCATTGATGAAACATTAGGTCAAGCATGGGATAGATTTAAAGGCCTATTGAGGAAGATGGCCACTCATGGCTTTGATGAACCTACAGTAGTCATTCTATTCCTTGGAGGTCTTAGCTCACAAACGAAATTGATGTTGGGTGCCTCAACTAGAGGTAATATTAAATGCAAGACTCTAGAGGAAGCTTATGAATTGATAGAAAATATGGCTACAAATGATAATGAGATGCATAGTGAAAGAGGAGCTCAACTTCAACAGAAAGGAGTTCTACAATTACAGTCTCAAGATGCTCTCTTGGCGCAGAACAAGATTATATGACTCAACAATTGGAAACTCTGATGAAGAAAATCTCTCAATTGCCAAAGAAGTTGCAGAATGTGTCACAAGTTCAACAACAACCCTGTGAGTTGTGTAGTGGAGATCATATTAATACCCAAGAAGAAGTCAATTTTATGGGTAATCAAGTCTGTCCAGGTAATTACAACCAAGGGTGGAAACCTCACCCAAGTATGGGTCAAGGGCAAGTTGGACAATTCAATAGACCATCACAGCAACAATGGCAACAACATCCCTCCTTATCTGACAAGACTGCAAAGCTAGAGGAGACACTCCAAAAATTCATGCAAATGTCTTTCTCCAATCATAAAAGCACTGAAGCTGCCATTAGAAATTTGGAGATACAAGTTGGTCAATTAGCTAAGTTGGAGGAGATGCCTGATCGAAGTTTTGGGGCAAATACTGAAGTTAACCCTAAGGAGGAGTGCAATGCCATTATGACTAGAAGTTGCACGATGCTAAATGAGAGAAAATTTGGGAGAAAAGAAAAAGCTGAGTTGAGTGAAAAAGAACAGATGAATAAAGAAAGAAAAGAAGAGGCTGAGAGAAAATAAGGTGAGGAGGATGAGAGAAAAAAAGAAAAAAAATTTGAGAAGCCCCTTCCTTATCCAAAAAGCTTTTCAAAGACTAAAAAAGAGAAACAATTTTTGCATTTCATGGAGATTTTCAAGCAATTGGAGATTATTATGCCCTTGACCGAAGCTCTGTAGCAAATTCCTGGTTATGAGAAGCACATGCAGCAATTCCTCAACAAGAAGAATAAATATTTAGATGAGGAAACAATTGAAGTGCAGGGCAATTGTAGTGCCATCATGTAAAAGACTCTTCCTCCAAAATTTAAAGATGTAGTGATCAGATGCACAATGTTGGAATCATATTTTAGACTTCAAGAGTGTGCCCACGTCAGTAGTGTAGTTTCATTTCATATTAGAAGGTCATTGGGTCAAACCTTAGGACTTTGGACCCCATTTTAGGTCATTTTGAAGGAGACTCATTAGGAGGGCATTTTGGTCTTTTGGGGTCTATATACTCCAAAAATCACTTTCACTTTCAATATTCTCCCAGCCGCCACTTAAATTTTCTGTTCTTGGGAGCTTTTTGTTCCTCCTCCCTTTTTGGGGAGGTTTAGGATTTGCTTTCATTTCCATTTTCATGTATTAAATCTTGTTTACAGTGCAATTTAAGAATTGAAATCTTTGCTGCATCCACTTTTCTTTTTCGTTTTTGTTACTTCTTCTTTGTTGTTGCATTTTTACTATTCATCATCATCTTCGTTGTTGTGCTTCGTTTCTGGTTTTGCATATTACTGTTCATTCTCGGTTTGCATTTATTGATGCTTCTACTGTTGCACTTTGTTTCCAATCACGTTTTCAGATTTAGATTTTGAACCCACTTAGTTTACACTTTTAATTTATGCTTTTAGCTTTTGAATGCATCTGATTTCATTTTCTAATTTGCGTTTGAGTTTCATTTCTGCATTCTGCATGTTTACTGTTGTTACATTCTCTATAGACTGTTCGGTCTCTGCTTGTGTCATTCGATTGAATTTACTAGTTTCGAGTCTCGTTTCTTGTCAGGATTGTTTGGTTTTAAATTAATACCGCTCGGCTTATGGTTATGTTGCATTTACACTGTTCGGTTTTATTATTTTACACCGTTCGGTCTTTAGACCGAACGACTTCTTCATTTTTCTGATGTCAACACTGTTCGGTTTTAGTTTCCCTTTTGTTTTAACTTTGCAACCTTTTCTGTAATTTTGCATTTTCATAACGTTTGTTCTGTTAGGTCACTGTAAAACCGTTCGATCACTGTAAAATCGTTCAGCCTGTTCAGTTTTCTTTTACCGTTCGGTTTCCAAATTTCCTGCATTTTCATTTCCTTTCTTTAGAGATTGTTCGGTCTTCGCTTTAGAACCGATTGGTTGTCTTAGGATCGTTCGGTCTTCATGTTTCATCTGGCACCCCATTTATCTTTACTGTATTGCAGATTTCATTAAAGGTTGTGAGATGCTCATAAGGGCTTTCATGTGATATCCCATTAAACTGATTACTCTTAACCAGCTGGATCAACTCCAGTTTCACCTCCATGTTAGCTGCATTAACCCTCGGTCTTGCTATGCTGTTAAAATGTTCAGGGCCAACCACATTGTTATAATCTGCAAGAGTCCGTCTACCATTATTATCCTCCGCCATCTCCTCAGTGCTATGGTAAGAACCTTGTGGTGAAGGTTGTACAAGATCTTCTGGAGGAGGGAAAAGTTCTCTAGATGTACGGATTCTTCTCCTCTGTCTACTCTCGTCTAAGCCTTCAGGAAGAGGTTCCGAGGTTTGCTTGCTTCTAGTACGAATTGCTTCCTGCATACACAAGAAAACAAGTTCCTAGAAAAATTTGTTAGCACAAAAAGACAGAGAAGATATATAAAAAATAAAAGATAAAGAGATAAAAGATAGAAAGATAGAAGAAAAAATAAAAACAGAAATTCAAAATTCAAAAATTCAAAAATTTAAAATTCAAGTTAAAGATTATCAATAATCACACAAATAAACTAGTTAAACCACAAGTCCCCGGCAACGACACCAAAAACTTGATGACAATATTTTTGAACACCAAAAACGGCGCCAAAAACTTGTTAAACCTCGGCAAGTGTGACCGAATTGTATCAAGTAATAACTTGGTAAGACCAAGTATCATTCTCCCAAAGGACTCACGGCCTAGTTAGTTATATGATATCTTGATTATTTAAGACTTGTAAAAACAAACAACTTCTTGAGATTTTAAATGCAAAATACAAAAAAGTAAACATGTATGCATGAATTTGATCAGTGGAAAAGAAGAACAAAACACTTGGAACGAATTATAAGGATGAGGATGTTGCTGGGGTTTATCAATTTCATCTTATCCACTCTCATATATTTAGGAATTCATCATTCTTTTCATCAATGTCAATGTCACTCTCTAAATTACCTTAAACCCGATGTCTCGGCGAAGAAAGCCTAATCATAATCACTAGTTTACAATGTCTTGTCTCCCTAGAAATTAATCATGCATTATAACAAACAGAAGCTTAAAGGCAACCAACCATCATACTCCTATGTCTAGGTTTATACTACTATTGGGAGAGTTTCCCCGGATCTAGATTTCCCCGTATGTGTCCATATCGACAAAACCAATAATCATGACATCGAATGAGTTAAACAATGCATGCTTTGAGCAAAGAGGAAAAACCCTAACTATTGATGAAAGAAAGCACATATCTCAAATAAGATGTTTAAACACAAATTCCATATATGAGAGCTTCAAAAGATTACATTGTTAGAATCGCTGCAGCGGAATTATTAGCGTGGTAACAAACCAAGAGGAGGGGGGGGGGGTGAATTGGTTATATTCTTTTATTATGCCTTTTTAATATTTTTCTCTTCGTCTTTCTTACTAAGCAGATAATTAAAAATAAATAACAGAGTAAGGGAAAGAGAAAAATTGCACAGGTGATTTTATCCTGGTTCAGATCACTAGGATCCTACGTCCAGTCGCTTATCTTAAACAAGATAAACCTTTTTCACTATCACAAAACAATTACAAATATTAGTCACACAGAAAAATAATTTGTAACAGTTTAGAAATTACCACCTCTCTTGAAACTACAAGAGATGAACTTACACCTCCTTTGAATCTTCACAAAGGATGATCACCTCCTTCGAATGCTTCACGAAGGATGATTCTCTTCCAAACACTTCCTCAGACACACCAAGGATGATCAAGCTATTCCTCCGTCACCGCAGTACCACTTCAGGACTTTGCAGACAGGAGTTTCCTTAGCTTCAGCAATTTCACAGAGTTCTCAAAAGAGTTCAGAGTACTAGAGCACAAGGGAAGAGTTGTTTTTGAGAGAAATAGTGAGCCAATTTATAGACTCAGCCTAATACCCTTCCATTCTTCGAAAACGGGCCATCTAACGCATTTAATCGATTAACATAAGTATTAATCGATTAAAATGAGTACAATGGCTAGTTTTTCAAATCTGAAATCCCCAACGGTCAATGTTAATCGATTATTCTCAAGATTAATCGATTAGCTAATCGATTATTATACACTTTAATCGATTATTCCAGTGGCACTTGGGTTTTCAGGGCCAGCCTCGGTTTTAATCGATTAAAACTAGGTTTAATCGATTAAAACAGAATGCTGACGAATCTCAACAGCATTTAAATGTAAATTACAATAATCAGTCCTAATACATTTGTGAGCATTACTTCATCAACTTAGATTATTACAAAAGCTTTATAAAAATACATAAATCTTTATTTTGTCTTGACTTGTGCAACTTTGTTCATCATCAAAACTTCATAGTTGATTTTTGCCAACATACATTGATTCCCCAACAACAATACAAAGTTTAGTTCACCATATTCAAGGTGAAACTAGATGAACAATAATGAAAGAGTGAAGGATAGAACCCTAGAAAGTTGAGTAGGTAGCCTTAGCATCCAAAATCTTCCTCAGAGGGGTGGAGAGGTGTGAGTTTCCTTCATTCTATTCCTTTATTAAAGCTTTTTAATAATCTGAAACAGTCACAACTCATAAAAAGAGAGATTAATAGAAAATAATAATTTTAAACTTTCTTCTCCCCCTTTTTGATCAGAAGAAAAAATGCGTGCTCCCCCTAAATAAAAAGAGATACGGCATATTGAAAAATGAAATAAACAACACTTTTTATTAAGGATGCACATAATCATAAAACCAAACAAACAAGACAAGCTAATAAGCCCTAGAATTCATCACTTTCATCACTAAGAGGATGTTGCTCTAAACCTGAAACTCTAATGTCTAAATTTCTGAGATGAGTACAAATTTCTTCATGGCGAATGTTTTGGATATTCATCATCTCAGTTTGAAGGCGAGTCATCTCAGTCATTTGTCTAGAGAGACTTTCTAGACTGTATTCCTCATGGACTTGAGATGGGCCAGCAACATTTGTGGGATCAGGCATTGGAATATCTTTAGCTTCATCTTCATTGCCCTCAATAGCATCCTCAGGATGTATGTAAGATTGTCCCTGTTTGATAAAACCCATTTGTCTTAGGGAATTATCTCCAACCTTATGACCAGGGAGGACAGTCTCATGGTTTTCATTGGTGATATCCACTCCTTTGAACTCACAGATTTGGGAAACTAGGAGAGGATATGGAAGAGGGGCTACATCTAACCTTTTGGCCTTGTACATAATTGTCTTAATCAGATGAGGCCAATTGAGAGGAATGCTCTGAAGAATACCGTACATGATGATGAGATCAGTCTCAGAGCATTGGGCATGATTGGATCCTCTAGGGCACAAAATCCAGACAATGAGGTAGTGCAGGAGGCGTTCTTCCATCTTGAGTCCACCTGCAAGGAAAAGACGCGCATTGTGCTGACGAGGATTGCGGAGAAAGGACTGGTAGACCGCTATCTTATTGAATTGTGCAAAGTCATCTGGGATAGTTTGAGAATGCTCTAATACAGGGACCTTTGCAACATTAGTCCAAATGTCATTGTCCAAGACAATGTCTACACCTTTTACTCTTGTTTGAAACACCCCATCCCGGATCTTTAAATTGTAATAGAAAGTGCGAACGAGATCCGGATAATACCTTCCACGGAGTTCCATAAGGTGTTGAACTCCTTGTTCAATGATGAGATTTGGGAAGGAAAAGTTGTAAGATATATACCAGGATAGATCAATGAATTTTTGCTTGATCAGCTTCCTTTCCTTCCAGAATCGTGAGAAAGATAGTTGATCTGCTTCATCGGAGAGCCACCCTTCTACGGTAGCATCTCTTGTTGGAACAGGATTCTCCGAACCAGCACTGGTTCTTCTTCTCCTCCTTCTTGAAGATTCAGCCATTGAAACAAAGGAAAGGCAAGGATTTGGGTGAAAGAAGAGAGAAAGTAGAAGAAATAGGCTTAAGGTTTGTTCAAGTAATGAAAATGGGTATCAAATGGTGTATATATAGGCTTAAAAACGTGTCCCAACGGTTAGATTTGGAGAATATGGCCGTTTATGGCCGTTGGCAACGGCTAGATTTCGAAAACAAATTTTTAAAAAATTGTCTGGAGCGTATTTAATCGATTAAAGGAAGTTTTAATCGATTATGTAATCGATTAATACTTGGATTAATCGATTAATCCAGTCGCAAATCTATAGGTAGCGTTTTTAATCGATTTGCAAGTAGATTAAATGCGTTAAACAGCGAAAAATGCAAGATTAATTCCAAATATGCCTATTTTACTATTTCTAATATTCCAAGATCTCTCCTAAGCTCAAAAAATCTATCCTTAGGCAAAGCTTTGGTGAAAATGTCCGCTAATTGATGCTTAGAATCTATAAACTCCATTTCACAATCACCTTTTTGGACATGGTCTCTAATAAAATGATGCCTAATTTCTATATGCTTGGTTCTAGAATGCATGATGGGATTTTTGGTGAGTTTTATGGCACTGGTGTTATCACACTTAAGCGGAATATGATCCAAATGAATACCGTAGTCTTCTAATTGCTATTTCATCCATAAGATCTGTGCACAACAACTACCCGCAGCAATATATTCAGCTTCAGTGGTTGACAAGGCTACACAGGCTTGTTTCTTAGAGTGCCAAGAGACTAAGGAGCTACCGAAAAAGTGACAGGTTCCACTGGTGCTTTTCCTATCTATTTTACAGCCTCCATAATCAGCATCGGAAAATCCTACAAGACTAGGTTCAGCGCCTGAAGGATACCATAATCCAAAGGATGTTGTCCCCTTAAGATATTTAAAAATACGTTTTACAGCAGTGAGATGAGACTCCCTAGGGCTTGACTGAAACCTAGCACACACACATACACTTTGCATGATGTCAGGTCTACTAGCAGTGAGATGTAATAAAGAGCCAATCATACCTCTGTATTTGGTCTGGATTACCTCTTTACCTGTCTCATCTTTGTCTAAGTAGCAGGATGTCCCCATGGGGGTTGATGCTTCTTTGGCATTGTCCATCTCAAACTTTTTAAGAATTTCCCTGCAATACTTGGTTTGAGATATAAAGGTTCCTTCCTCCATTTGTTTGATTTGAAGTCCGAGGAAGAAAGTAAGTTCTCCCATCATTGACATCTCAAATTCTCCCTGCATGGACTTAGCAAAATTCTCGCAGAGAGTTGCGTTAGATGAACCAAAAATAATGTCATCTACGTATACTTGAACAAGTAGAAAATGTTTTCCATTCTTTTTAATGAATAAAGTTGAATCAATTTTTCCTCTGTTGAAATCATTTTCTACCAGAAAATTGCTCAGACGTTCATACCAAGATCTAGGTGCCTGTTTTAAGCCATATAGTGCTTTCTTTAATTTGTAGATGTGATTTGGGTTTTTAAAATCTTCAAAACCAGGTGGTTGTTCAACAAATACATCTTCTTTGATATAACCGTTTAGAAAAGCACTTTTAACATCCATTTGAAATAATTTAAATTTCATCATAGATGCATAAGCAAGAAGCAGGCGTATTGCCTCTAACCTGGCAACTGGAGCGTATGTCTCATCATAATCTATACCTTCTTCTTGACTATATCCTTTTGCGACAAGCCTAGCTTTATTCTTGGTTATGTTTCCTTCTTCATCCAGTTTGTTTCTGAACACCCATTTAGTTCCAATTACTTGATGAGTGTCTTTTCTGGGAATTAATTCCCATACTTGATTTCTTTCAAACTGGTTGAGTTCTTCTTGCATTGCGATACACCATTTTTCATCTTGAAGGGCTTCTTTAATGTTCTTTGGTTCAATCTGTGACACAAAAGCAACATTCATACAATAATTTGCAGTATTACTTCTTGTGTTTACCCCTTGTGTGATATCGCCAATTATGTTGTCCAAAGATAATCCTCTAGGTTGTTGCCATATTTTATTTAAATCTTCATCTTGAGGATCGTCATTATTCTTTTCTTCATTTGTCTCCTTTGATGAATTTTCACTTGTTCCTGCATCAAATTCTTCTGACTCAAGAGGTTTTGCCTCAAGGTCCACAATTTCATCAAAAGTAACATGTATGGACTCTTCTATTGTAAGCAGATTTCTATTAAAGACTCTATATGCTTTGCTAGTTAAAGAATATCCAAGAAAAATTCCTTCATCAGCTTTTGAATCAAATTTTCCCAAATTCTGTTTTCCATTGTTTAAAACATAGCATTTGCATCCAAAGATTTTCAAATGGGAAACATTTGGTTTTCTATTTTTAAAAAGTTCATAAGGAGTACGTTTTAAAATAGGTCGGATTAACATTCTGTTTAAAACATAGCAAGCAGTACTTACAACATCAGCCCAAAATTGTTTAGGAACATTATTTTCATTTAACATAGTACGAGCAAGTTCCTCTAATGATCTATTCTTTCTTTCTACTACTCCATTCTGTTGGGGAGTTCTAGGCGAAGAAAAGTTATGAGAAATACCATGTTCTTCACAAAAATTTTCAAATAATTCATTTTGAAATTCACCACCATGGTCACTTCTAATAGCTTTTATTCTTAAATCCTTTTCATTTTGAATTAAAATAGCAAACTTTTTAAATTCTTTAAAAGCTTCACTCTTAAGAGTGAGAAACAGGGTCCAAGTATATCTTGAAAAATCATCAACAGTAACTAAAGCATAATAGTTTCCACCAAAACTTTTTATCCTTGAAGGACCAAATAAATCCAAATGTAAGAGTTCTAAAGGTTTTAAAGTAGAAAACAATATTTTTTGAATGAAAGGAATTTTTAACTTGTTTCCCCTTTTGACATGCATCACATAATTTATCTTTTACAAACTTTAATTTTGGTAAACCAATTACTAGTTCTCTAGATACTAGTTTGTTAAGTTGTTGCATATGTATATGAGCAGCACGCCTGTGCCACAACCATGGGTTTTCCTCTTTAACAACTAAACATGAGATATTTTTATTTAATACGTTTTCTAAATCGATTAAATAAATATTATTGTGTCTAACTCCTTTCAAAGCAATTTCAGAAGAATCACTCTTAAAAATAGTGCAAGAATTCTTCTCAAAGGTTACCTTGAATTCTTTGTCGCACAGTTGACTGATGCTAATTAAGTTATGCCTCAGTCCTTCTACATATAGCACGTCTTTAATCATCAAGGTGTCTTTGCTTCCTATATCCCCTTTTCCAAGAATTCTTCCTTTGTTGTTGTCACCATAGGTAACAAAGCCTTGTTCCTTTTCTTTAAAGTTTGTAAATTTTGTTATGTCTCCTGTCATGTGTTTTGAGCAACCACTATCGAGACACCACATGACTTTTCTTGATTTTTGTAATACCTGCAAAAGAAAGGAACAAACAAGCTATTTTAGGTACCCAACTTCTTTGTATGGGTCCTTTCGGGTTAGATTCAAATTATTTAGCAACCCAAACATATCTACCACTTGGAACACCATAATGCTTAATTTTACATTTATTTGAAGTATGACCCTTTTTCATACAATAAAAGCATGATACAACGTTTGTGTTCCCATGAGTTGTTCCTTTTTCTACCCATATTCTACGGGTTTTTTTATTCTGTTTGTTTTTAATTTTAGGAACATACTCATTTTTAACAACCTTATTTTCATTATTTTTGCTACATTCTCCTAAGGTTGTTTGTTCAGAAAAATATTTGAATTGTATGCAAGACTCACATTCATTATTAGCAACATATTTTTCTTTTTCATAATATAACACTTTACTTTTCAAATTCCTGATTTCTTCTCCTTGATATAAAAATTTATTTTTCAAACTTCTGTTTTCTTCAGATGAATTTGAAAATTCAGGCTTCAAGGCATCATTTAATTTAGTGAGATTTTCAGAAGTAAACTTCAAATTTTTATTCTCTTCAAGAAGGTTATCAAATTCAGATTTTAAATTTTTAAAATCCTTTTTCAGCTTTTTGTGAGAAATATTTAATTTTTCAGATTCAATTAACAATGCAGCATATGTTTCATGCAATTCATCTTCATCAACTTGGCTATTATTATCAGAATAATGTGAGCTACTTACTTGGCTGACATTATCATCATCTGCCATTAAACAGATGTTAGCTTCTTCATCTGAATCGCTTGAATCTGAAATGGACTCATTATCATCTTCCCATGCAATGTATGCTTTCTTTTTCTTGAAGAATCTTTTCTCCTTTTTGTCTTCACCTTTCTTCTGATTTGGGCAGTCTGCCTTTAGATGCCCCTTTTCTCCACAGCTGTAGCATCGGTAATTTGAGGAAGATGATTGATTATCTTTCTTTTCGTACCTAAACCTTCCTTTACCTTTAGACTTCATGAATTTGTTTAATCTTTTGATCACGAGGCTTAAGTTTTCCTCTTCGTCTGAGTCTTCATCTTCCGATTTACCTTTGCCTCTTTCAACCTCTGATTTTAACGCCAAACTCTTCTTGTTGGTTTTGGCTTTTGCTTCTTCTTCATCAAGTCTTCCAAGATCTAATTCATGTTCCCTCAACTTTCCAAATAATGCCGCCATAGTCATTGTGTTGAGGTTTTGTGACTCTGAGATTGCAGTCACCTTAGGTTGCCACGACCTGTCTAAAGACTTCAAGATTTTAATGTTTAATTCATCAGTATCAAATGACTTACCTAGTCCAATGAGATGATTGACAATGTTGGTGAAGCGTTTTTGAAAGTCGGAAATTGTTTCTCCTTGCTTCATCCGGAACATTTCATACTCTTGAATTAGGGAGTTCTTTCTTGCCCTCTTTACGTCATCTGTTCCTTCATGTGTCACTCTGAGCACGTCCCACATTTCTTGAGCAATTTTGCAGACAGAAACCCTGTAGAACTCATCAACAGTCAATGCTGATGCAATAATATTCCGAGCTTTAACGTCATTCTGAAATCTTTTCTTTTCTTCAATGGTCCATTGACCACGAGGCTTTGGTTCCTGTACATTGTTAGTAGGAACAGAAGCACCAGACGCAATAACATCCCAAATTTCACAGTCAATAGATTCAATAAATATTTGCATCCTTACCTTCCAGAATGCATAGTTCTCACCTGTGAATAGTGGGGGTCTATTGATTGAAGCACCCTCTGCAAAGGTTTGATGTGATCCTGCCATTTGAATGACTATCAAAGCAAGCTCTGATGCCAATTGTTAGAATCGCTGCAGCGGAATTATTAGCGTGGTAACAAACCAAGAGGGGGGGGTGAATTGGTTATATTCTTTTATTATGCCTTTTTAATATTTTTCTCTTCGTCTTTCTTACTAAGCAGATAATTAAAAATAAATAACAGAGTAAGGGAAAGAGAAAAATTGCACAGGTGATTTTATCCTGGTTCAGATCACTAGGATCCTACGTCCAGTCGCTTATCTTAAACAAGATAAACCTTTTTCACTATCACAAAACAATTACAAATATTAGTCACACAGAAAAATAATTTGTAACAGTTTAGAAATTACCACCTCTCTTGAAACTACAAGAGATGAACTTACACCTCCTTTGAATCTTCACAAAGGATGATCACCTCATTCGAATGCTTCACGAAGGATGATTCTCTTCCAAACACTTCCTCAGACACACCAAGGATGATCAAGCTATTCCTCCGTCACCGCAGTACCACTTCAGGACTTTGCAGACAAGAGTTTCCTTAGCTTCAGCAATTTCACAGAGTTCTCAAAAGAGTTCAGAGTACTAGAGCACAAGGGAAGAGTTGTTTTTGAGAGAAATAGTGAGCCGATTTATAGACTCAGCCTAATACCCTTCCATTCTTCGAAAACGGGCCATCTAACGCATTTAATCGATTAACATAAGTATTAATCGATTAAAATGAGTACAACGGCTAGTTTTTCAAATCTGAAATCCCCAACGGTTAGTGTTAATCGATTATTCTCAGGATTAATCGATTAGCTAATCGATTATTATACACTTTAATCGATTATTCCAGTGGCACTTGGGTTTTCAGGGCCAGCCTCGGTTTTAATCGATTAAAACTAGGTTTAATCGATTAAAACAGAATGTTGACGAATCTCAACAGCATTTAAATGTAAATTACAATAATCAGTCCTAATACATTTGTGAGCATTACTTCATCAACTTAGATTATTACAAAAGCTTTATTAAAATACATAAATCTTTAATTTGTCTTGACTTGTGCAACTCTGTTCATCATCAAAACTTCATAGTTGATTTTTGCCAACATACATTGATTCCCCAACAACAATACAAAGTTTAGTTCACCATATTCAAGGTGAAACTAGATGAACAATAATGAAAGAGTGAAGGATAGAACCCTAGAAAGTTGAGTAGGTAGCCTTAGCATCCAAAATCTTCCTCAGAGGGGTGGAGAGGTGTGAGTTTCCTTCATTCTATTGCCAAAGATACAAACCCTAGGATGTCCTAAAGCTTATATACTATTCTAAAAAATACAGAAAATTAGGCTCAAGCCCATAAGAATGGCGCTTAGTGGTAAATACAGCTCAGCGGCACCAGCGCGTACTCAATTCTTCCCCTCAGCTGCATTTTTACCCCTCAGTGGTGCCAAATGGTCTTCAGAAGTGCCGCTCAACGGTAAATAGCGCTGAGCAGTACTCGCTGCTTCTCTTCTTTTGCACTTTTTGAGTTCTTTTCTGATTCCATCTCTGTCCTACTTCACTGCTTTCATCAAAATCATCCTAAAACCTGCATAAAACAAGGAAATCAAGCATAAACCTGTCCAACTCTCTTATTTCCAAAAATATAAGAAAAAGCATGATTCCAAGCTAGTTTCTAAGCCTTAAAGGTTGCTTTTGGTATTAATTTTAAGCATAAAAATAACAATTTTTCAACTGTTATCAGTGTTGCATTTAGATAGCTTTAATTGCATATTTTCATTGCATTCTTCCTTTCCCCCCTTCTTTTACCATGTCTACCTGTTTTGGTTATACAAATAGTGCTTCTTCTGCTTGTACCTATAATTATGATTCTCCTTCTACATGTTACTATGATTATGGTTCTCATGTTGATTTCTATGTTGAGAACAAATGACTCATCCTCCCACTCGTGAGAGTGCTCATTGGGAGCAGGTTACATCAAATGAGGATGAAGTTCATTGTGTTCTCACTACTAGACTGATACATTTGTTGCAAGTGAATGCCCACATAAACATTTGGAGGAGTTCCACATCATTTGCTCTTCAATGAAACCTTCACATGTCCTAGATGATCACATGTTCTTAAGGGCATTTTCGCACTCATTACAAGGAGCAGCAAGGGATTGGCTTTATGGTCTTACTCCAAGATCTATCGATTTATGGGAAGATTTTAAGCGACTATTCTTGGATGAATTCTTCCCTGCTCAACACTATTTTGATTAGTATGGTTATAGCAACGATCTTGGATGGAATGATCCTAATGTAGGATGGTAAGGTACTCCACAACAGCAATATCAATATTAAGAACCACCATTCCAGAATTCTTGCATGCCTCCTACACCAGTCCAACAATACCAGAGTTAGCAACATGATGCTCCTGCCCAAATAGCTCCTCAGCCTTCTCGTTCTGAGCCTACATTGGAGGAGTTATTGAGGCTGATGGCCATGTAGAACATTCAGTTCATGCAAGAGACCAAAGCGTCAATTCAAAGCTTGACTAATCAGATGGAGCAGATGACCACTCAGATCATTGAGGAACAGTCTCAAGATTCAGAGTTACCATTTCAGACTGTTCAGATTCTAGATGATGTTAGTGCCATTGACCTAGGAGATGGGAACCAGAGTCTTGTGCTCATTGTGCCACCTACTTTCCCACCTTTATATGTCCCTACTCTTGTACTTAAGGACACAGATCCTGATAAAGATTTTGAGGACCAAGCAGGTATGAGCAACACCTTTGAGCCCGGTAGACCATTTTCATCTTCCACCACTCTACCAATCTTTAGGGAAGTGGAGGTAAACATACCTCAACTTGATTATGCTGTTGATGATTATGCTTTTAATTCTACCTCTCTGCATGATGAGAACCACTTTTTGCTATCACATCTGAATGTTTATTCTCCATGCAATGAACATGAATCTGAGCCTGTTGTTGATATTGTTTCTAGATTTGAAAGTGATTCATGTTCTGAGAGTATATTTGAGGTTCAGTCTGATAAATTGGGATTGGGTATTATACCTCTACATGTCATTTCTTTAGAGCCACATTGCACTAACCATGTTGCAGGAGGTACACATGAATTTGATCAACAAACACCCACAGTGGAAAACAAAGGTGCAAGCATACACAAAAGCTTGAAGATCAATAGGCACCGGCTGAACCCACTCATCAACAATCTTTGTTTCTTAGATCCAGTTGTGGAAGACATTTCCCTACTCGATCAAATTTGGAAGATGAAGTTGTTCCTCCTCAAAACTTCCTTGCTAGATCCAGTGCTGGAAAACATCTTCGTGCTAGTCCAAATTTGGCAACTTCCACCATGACCAGGGGAGTTTTCTTTTCCCTTCTCCCCTTTCCCTACTTTTATTGCACTTGTCCATGATCTGTTCACTGTTCTGATTTCTAATCTGATGCTTATGACACATTGAGGACACTGTGTAGTTTAAGTGTGGTTTATTTATTGGGGGAGATTTTGATTTTTCTTTGTTAGTTTTTGTTTTCTTTGTTAATTGTTTTCTGTTTTAGGTTTTTTTTGTCGTGTCTTGTGTACAGTTTTGCATGATTCTTTTCATTTCTGGATTTTGTTCAAGTTGTAGACTCGTCTTTCACTCCACTTGATTGATACTTAGGGTTTGAAATTCGTGCTTTTCTTTGCTTGGGAAGATGATTATGATGTTTGAGAGATAGATTCGATTGTGATAATTACCCTGTGTGAGATTTGAGCCACTTTATGTTCTTTCTTGTGTGATATGTCTCTTGATTTCTTGCACTCATGCCTTGGCTTGACTCTGTTCATGATTCTTGATTGATATGCATGTTTAGAAGTGATAAAGGCAGTGTTGTTCTTGAGCCTCTCTAGCCAAATAAGCCTACCTTGTTTTGATCCTTTGATAACCCTTTTGAGCCTATACTTTCCCCATTTCTTTGTTTTGATGCTCATACACTAGCCCTAAGTGAAAAACCATGTTTACCTTGACCTTTGGGAATTTTGGAGTTTCGGAAGTGTTTTGGGAACAAGTGTGGTCTTCTTGGGGATTCTTATGGATTGGCTAGTTGGTTCCTCTTCTTGTTTAGTTTTTGTAAATATGATGTTTATCTTGTCTCTTACAATTATGTCCTTGTCGCAACCGGAATCGCGACGGGACGACGATCCAAAAAGAAACGTTTTTTGAAAAGAGATTTTGGAGTCGCCACCATAGTTTATTATGGAAAACTACGGAAAAACCATAAAATAATAAGACACAGTCCGCGAAAACCAGATTCTGGGTTCGGGAGTCGGTTACGTGTAGGGAAGGTATTAGCACCCTACAACGCCTGCCCTAAGGCAGTACCTTTAACTAAATACGCGAATTTGATGTGGTTTTCAAAATGTTTAACTATCCCTAAAATAAAAATTCTAAATAAACAAAATATATATTTTTTAGTTTTTTGGGCCCGACAAGGATTAACCTTGCTCCTACGTATTCTCATTCAGAATGAGAAATCAGGGTTACGTAGTTCTAGCAGAAATTGTCTGTTGCCTTGAAATTGTTGATGTTTTTAGTTTTTTTGAAAATTTTATATTTTTTTGATATTTTTATAAAATAAACGGAAAAGATATTTAGCACAAGGACGATGCGTGCGATCACACGTGTGCTCAACCTTTAAAATATTTTTTGTAATTTTATTTGAGAAAGAAGAAAAGGTTTTTAGCACAAGGACGACGCGAGCGGTCACACGTGTGCTTAACCTTCAAAACGTATTTTTGTAACTTTGAATAAGAAAGAAGAAAAGGTTTTTAGCACAAGGACGACGCGAACGGTCACACGTGTGCTTAACCTTCAAAATGTATCTTTGCAACTTATTTAAGAAAGAAGAAAAGGTTTTTTAGCACAAGGACGACGCGAACGGTCACACGTGTGCTTAACCTTCAAAACGTATCTTTGTAATTTATTTAAAAAATAAGAAAAGGTTTTTAGCACAAGGACGACGCGAGCGGTCACACGTGTGCTTAACCTTCAAAACGTATTTTTCTGCAATTTTACTTAAAAAGAAGAAAAGGTTTTTTTTTTTAGCACAAGGAGGACGCGAGCGGTCACACGTGTGCTTAACCTTTAAATGTATTTTTGTAAATTCTTTTATTTAAATTATAAATATTGCATTATTAAATATATATTTTAGGATAAGTAGATATCTAGAATAAATAGATAAAACAAAATAAAATAAAATAAGACAATAAAACTAAATACTAAAATAAACAAAAATAAAAAAAAAACAAATAAGTAAATAAAAACAAAGCAAATAATGAGGGATCCGAGAAAAGGGTGCCGAACGCTCCGTCGCAGGCGACTGTACTGTCCGTGGTAGTGGTCGAACGTACGTTGGGAAAGGAGCTGAATGACGAGCGCTCGTTGGGGACGAGCGTTCGTTGGGGAGTTGACGAACGGACGCTGTGAAAGGGGCTGAAAGACGAGCGCTCGTTGGGGATAGCATTCGTTGGGGAGTTGATCAACGGACGCTGGGAAAGGGGCTGAATGACGAGCGCTCGTTGGGGAGTTGACGAACGGACGCTGTGAAAGGGGCTGAAAGACGAGCGCTCGTTGGGGACGAGCGTTCGTTGGGGAATTGACGAACGGACACTGGGAAGGAAGCTGAATGACGAGCGCTCGTTCGGGACGAGCGTTCGTTGGGGACGAGCGTTCGTTGGGGAGTTGACGAACGGACGCTGGGAAAGGGGCTGAATGACGAGCGCTCGTTGTGGACGAGCGTTCGTTGGGGATATTAGAACGGACGCTGGGAAAGGAGCTGAATGACGAGCGGTCGTTCTGGATGAGCGTTCGTTGGGGACGAGCGTTCGTTGGGGAGTTGACGAACGGACGCTGGGAAAGGGGCTGAATGACGAGTGCTCGTTGTGGACGAGCGTTCGTTGGGGATATTAGAACGGACGCTGGGAAAGGAGCTAAATGACGAACGCTCGTTGGGGACGAGCGTTCGTTTGGGATAGGGTCACCGAACGGTCCGTCCAAGAAGTGGCCGGACGGACGTTCGGAGAGGAGGTAGATGACGAACGTTCGGAAAAGGCTTAACGTGCGTTTATTTCTGGGCTTGGCCCACCCGGGTGATTTCTAACCTAGAATTCCCCTAGGGGTTTGGCATCTTCCCTTCCATTCCTCACCCACTCAGATCCAACACTCTCCAGAGACCCAAGGTCTCTTACTCTCCCCGCAGGCTCACCGCCGCCTATGCCGGTGCCGGCCACCGGAGCCACCGTTGGCCGCAACGCCTATGGATCCCTCGCTCCCTGTCGAGCTCGTCTTCTTCTCCATGCAACACTCCCTCTGAACCCCAAATCTTCCGCTACCTTCATCTCGGACTCCACCGAACCACGACCTTCTACCTCATCTTCATTTTCTTCACCCTCGCGCTCCTTGCCAACCATGAAACGATGCCGGTTTTCCTCGCCTTCAACCCTGAGGTTATGTTCCTCTAGGCCTGCTTTCATACTCATCACGACCACCTCTCCCACTTTTGCTCTTCTACTCATTTGCAGAGACTGAGCCGTTAAAGAACACAGCAGCCGGGAAATTGAAAGGGAGGCAGTAAGGGGTGAGGGGGAGTGACACGCCGAGGGGGTCTCGGTGGATGGTGAGTCGGAAGATGGCTGCATGCTTCCTAGATTGGGCGAGAATGAGTGAAGAGTGAAGTATGGGTTTTGTTTTGATTTCTGTTTCTGAGTTTTGGTTGATTGCAGGTTAAAGATGGTGTTGTGTTTGAATTGGGGGGATGGGGTTCGGAAGGAGACGTGGAGTGCGTGGATGAGGGAGTGGAAATCAGGGGGAGGTAGTGCGTGTCATGGCGGAGGATGTTGGTTTCAGATTTAAGACAACATGTAATTATACATTGGATGATGATGGCGAAACGCAGACATTCACACAACAATGCATTATCAATGGAACCACAACCAGTATGAAGCATAATACATCCAAGACTATACGAGTGAGCAAGTCTACTTACCTCTTGGAGCTCCACTGGCTGTCGTTAGCTACGCTAATTCGATGCCTCCTCCTCCTTCGTTCAAGCTAACCTTTGTCTTTGCAGGCGCCAAAAATGGTGGACCTCAGAAGCAGTGTGTGTTAAGCCTCCGCTCTCCAAATCTCCTTTCTTTTCTTTGTGTGTTTTTTTTCTCTTCTTCTCGATGATGGCCCTTCTAGCCCCCCAAAATCCCCCTTTCTCTATGCTTTTCTCTGCTTTCTGTGCCACCCTGCCATCCCGTATATCAAATCGTGTATGTGCCATGGCTCCAAAACGTCTCTACCACACCCGCACACTCTGCAGAAACGGTTTCCTGCACCCTCTCCCTCCAACACACGTACACGTCGTACCCCAACCAAAACACTTTTCATTTCTCGTATACTTTTACTAAAGACAAAACGCCCCTCTTTTTTTCCTAATTCTTTTTTTTTAATAAAATAAAAAGGTAAAAACTAAAAAAACAAAAACTAAAGACACCAATAAACTAATAAGAAAATAAATAAATAATAAAAACGAAAATAATAAAATAAAAATAAAAATGATAATAAAAAGGGTAAATAATAAAACAAAGGAGAACAGTCTACGGTAAAGCCAAAACCCCAATCCGGACGAAATTCGGTATTGACAGCTGCCTCTCTTTACTTAGATTTTACTAGATAATATGACAAAGTAATGTTTTCATATTATATTGTAAAAGATAAGTAAAGATGGAAATACTAATTTCGTCTGGATTTCTAAGGAGGCAAAAGGAAGGAAAATGAATACGAGACCTAAGATTGTAACGTGAGATTGTAATGAAAGAAAATCGACCATTGCGTTGCAGAGGGCCGACGTCGCAGGACAACAAAATGGAATTGACCATTGCCTAGCAGAGGGTCGGTAGTACAAAACGAAAAGCTGACTTTGACCATCGTCGAGCAAAGGGCCGACAACACGAAACGAAAACCTGGATTCGACCACTGCCTAGCAGAGGGTCGGTACGTAAAATAACAAGCTGAATTCGACCATTGTTGAGCAGAGGGTCAACAACATAAAATAACAAACTGAATTCGTCCATTGCCGAGCAGAGGGCCGTTAGAAAAACTAAAATCTGGACTTGACCATTGCCTTGCAGAGGGTCAACACATAAAATAACAAGCTGAATTCGACCATTGCCGAGCAGAGGGTCAACAACATAAAACGACAATTTGGATTTGACCATGGCTTAGCAGAGGGTCAACCCATAGAATAACAAACTGAATTCGTCCATTGCCGAGCAGAGGGCCGTTAGAAAAACTAAAATCTGGACTTGACCATTGCCTTGCAGAGGGTCAACACATAAAACGAAAATCGAGACTCGACCATTGACAAGCAGAGGGCCGAAACATAGAAGAAAACTCATATTTGAAACTTTCTGAAATGTTGGTAAACGCTGAGCAAAACATTGAATAGACTTGAAAGAAATGTCGTATTATCCTTTTCACAACTTCTCTTGTGCCTTAAGGATTTTGGAACAAAATACCTTGCTTATCATGAAATGTATGATGTAATGTCATGAGGGTGCATGAATGCATAAACACATGAAACCCTTGCTCTTTTTTTTTTATTTTATTTTATTTTATTTTTTTTTAACATCCCTCTCTTAATTAGACTGCCCATGTTCGAAACTCGTTGTCAACATCGTCATCAAACTTGATGTACGTTCAAAACGTAATCATAAAAAAATGCCAAGAGACAGTGAACCCTCTAATGAGAAAGAGAAGGGTGTAACCATGAGTTCAAATTCTCTTTATCGCTTCCTGCAATCCAATTTGGCTTGAACCCGAGAAGGTGAGGAAAAACAAGGACGAGACGTAGATAGCTGAATGATTGTATGTGGGGCTAACATTTGTGTTCTCCTCATCTGGAAAGTTGGTTTGATTTTCTTTTGCATTATGCTGGCTGATTGGCAAAGGGATCCCTTCTTCCTGAGCCATTACTTTTTTCATTTTCATTTTTCTTCTTTTTTTTTTTTCGACAAATTGCAAGTCATCTCGTATTATCGCAAAATTAAGCTTTATGAAAATTTGAGCAAACATTATTCAATATGTGTGGACTTTATTAGGCTTGTAATGTGGCTAGGGCTAGAAGGTATCAAAAGAAAGGGATAAAGGCTCAAACGAATGCTTGTCGGTTATTTTTTGAAACAAGGGTTATCATCTAGGGATCGCATCAACTATTTGACTTTTTGAGCACTCTGCTTTTTCTTTTTCTTGAACTGCGTTTTTTCATTCTTTTTCATTTATCACCACTTTGTTTGTTTTTTTTTTTTTTTTTTTTTTTTTTTTACTATTTTGAAGGATTCTCCCATTTGATCACTGAGTGCTCTTCATCTGCTTCTTGGGTTGACTCATACTGATGATAACCCTTGCTTGGGAATGATTTTGAAAAAGGATTTATTTTTTTGGCTCAAAACAGGGTAACAATGGATATATTTTTGTGTTTTTTTTTTTGATAAAGAAAGGAGGCCACACATCATTTCGAACTCTGATTGCTTTATTTTCAAAAAGATTAACTCTACGATTGGATGACCTCAACATGAGTCATTTTTTTTTTGAAAGTTCCCTTGTTTGTCTCAAGGGATTTGGGGATCACCCTGCTAGCGCAAGTGAGGGAAACTTTGGCCAGGCCAACCTGCCCCAGTGTTATATCCACGACAATCCTTTGTTTTGAAGGGAAATGAAAAAAAAAAGTTACGGGTTCACGTGATGTGAAAACAGATGCTTTAACGAGAAATGAATACAAGTTACCCCGAAACCCTGAATCAGGAGAAGACTCCACATCTTTGCCATTTCAAGTTATTGTTTTTTTTTTAACGTACCATGCCCTAGACAACTTAATTGACAATGAATTCAACATGTGATTTTTATTCTCTCCTTTTTTAATCTTTCACGACATCCCTCAGGAACGAGCTTGTGCCAACCGAATATACCCCGCGATGCTTTTACTCATGTGTGCTTAATTATCATTGCCTTTATTTTCCTTTATTTACCTAAAAGCTCAGCGCGACATGCAATATTTCAAAAAGCGTGCAAACAAAATATGAATGAAACCGTGCAGTATTTATTGAATGAAATAACACAGAGTACAACAAACTGTAAAGATCATGTCAATATCCCTTAACAGCATTCCCCCATCACGGAATCATCATGCGTAAAACTTTTTGACCGCATCCGAATTAACCGGTAATGGTAACTCCTCTCCATGCATCCTTGTGAGAATTAGTGCCACACCAGAGAATGCTTTCTTCACTACGAATGGCCCTTCATAATTCGGGGTCCACTTGCCTCTATGATCCTTTTGTACAGGCAAGATCTTCTTCAACACCAGCTCGCCTTCGTGGAATTCTCTTGGATGCACCCTTTTGTCAAATGCATTTTTCATTCTTCTTTGGTACAATTGCCCATGACACATTGCTGTTAACCTTTTTTCTTCAATGAAATTGAGCTGATCAAATCGGGCTTGAACCCACTCAGCTTCCTCTAATTGGGTTTCCATTAACACTCGTAAGGACGGAATTTCCACCTCAAATGGAAGTACTGCTTCCATCCCATACACAAGCGAGAAAGGTGTTGCTCCGGTTGATGTTCGTACCGATGTGCGATATCCATGGAGAGCAAAAGGAAGCATTTCGTGCCAGTCTTTATAGGTGACCACCATCTTTTGCACGATTTTCTTGATATTCTTATTGGCAGCCTCTCCCGCCCCATTCATCTTTGGACGGTAAGGAGAAGAATTATGATGATGAATCTTGAATTCCTCACATAACTCTGCCATCATCTGGTTGTTCAGGTTAGTGGCATTATCAGTGATGATTCTGTTAGGGAGCCTGTATCTACAGATCAACTCCCTTTTTATGAATCTGGTCACCACCTTTCTAGTCACGTTGGCGTAAGAAGCAGCCTCCACCCATTTGGTGAAGTAATCGATTGCGACTAGTATGAAACGATGTCCATTTGACGCCTTCGGCTCTATAGCTCCAATGACATCTATCCCCCACATCTAAAATGGCCACGGTGCGGACAACACGCTTAGAGTGTAGGTGGCATATTGATATTATCTGCATACTTCTGACATTTCTCACACTTTCTCACATGTGTGCAACAATCACTTTCCATGGTCAGCCAAAAATAACCAGCTCTCAATATCTTCCTGGCCATCGAGTGCCCGTTCATGTGCGTGCCAAAGGTACCCTCGTGCACTTCTTTCAATATCAGCTCAGCCTCCTTTGCATCCACACATCTGAGGAGGACCATGTCGTGATTTCTCTTGTATAAAATATCCCCACTCAAGATAAAATTGCCAGCCAATCTCCTTAGCGACCTTTTATCGTTTTCCGATGCTTTCTCAGGGTATTCTCGGGTCTTAAGATAATGCTTGATATCAAAATACCAAGGTTTACCGTCTAGTTCCTCCTCGATGAAATGGCAATATGCTGGCTCTGCATGGCTCTTCATTTTAATCATTGGTAATTCTGCATCTTGGTCAATTTCGAACATTGATGACAAGGTAGCCAACGCGTCTGCCAATTGATTATCTTCTCGCGGTATGTGGTTAAATGTGATGGAGTCGAAATACTCTATCAATCCCTTGATGTAAGCCTGGTAGGGAATTAATTTTGTATCCCTAGTCTCCCATTCTCCCTTCAACTGGTGGATGACCAAAGCTGAATCTCCGTATACATCTAGAACTCTTGCCTTAGATTCGATTGCCGCCCGAATACCCATAACACAAGCCTCATATTCTGCGATGTTATTCGTACAATTAAAACACAACCTTGCTATCATTGGTATGTACTGCTTCCCTGGAGAAACAAGCACTGCCCCTATTCCATGTCCCACCACATTCGAGGCTCCGTCGAATAATACCGTCCATGCTTTTTCGTCTCGTTCTTCTCCGTTCTCTTCTAGTAGAGCCATGATGTCTTCATCGGGAAATTCAGGTTGCATTGGTTGATAGTCGCTAATGGGTTGATGAGCCAGATATTCTGCTAGAGCACTACCCTTGACAGATTTTTGAGTAACATATACGATGTCATACTCCGACAATAGCATCTGCCACCGAGCTATCCTTCCAGTGAGAGCAGGCTTTTCAAAAATAAACTTGATAGGATCCATCTTGGATATCAACCATGTAGAGTGACTCAACATGTATTGCCTTAGGCGATGAGCAGCCCATGCCAATGCACAACAAGTTCGCTCTAACGCTGAATATCGTTGTTCGCAGTGTGTGAATTTCTTGCTCAAGTAATATATTGCATGCTCTCTTTTTCCAGCTTCATCATGTTGACCCAATACACAACCCATTGACCTTTCCAATACAGTTAAGTACAAAATGAGTGGTCTTCCTGGCTCGGGGGGACGCAATACAGGTGGGTCTTGCAGGTATTGTTTGATTTTTTCAAAAGCGGCTTGACAATCCTCGTTCCAAACCATAACCTGATTCTTCCGTAGCAACTTGAACATTGGTTCACAGGTATTGGTTAATTGGGAGATGAATCTAGCAATGTAGTTCAATCTACCCAGAAAACCGCGAACCTCCTTCTCTGTGCTAGGCGTAGGCATTTCTAATATCGCTCGCACTTTGTCAGGATCCACTTCTATCCCCTTTTGGCTAACCACAAAACCCAACAACTTCCCGGATTTCGCTCCAAATGTGCATTTGGCGGGGTTTAACCTGAGTTTATATTTTCTCAACCTCTCAAATAATTTGTTCAAGTTGAGGATGTGTTCTTCTTCCGATTCAGACTTTGCAATCATGTCATCCACATAAACTTCGATCTCCTTGTGCATCATATCATGAAAAAGTGTCACCATCGCCCTTTGATATGTTGCCCCGGCATTCTTGAGCCCGAAAGACATAACCTTATAACAAAAGGTCCCCCACAACGTGATGAAGGTCGTCTTTTCCATGTCCTCAGGCGCCATCTTAATCTGATTATACCCCGAGAAACCATCCATGAACGAAAATAGCGAGTACTTGGTTGTATTGTCAACCAAAGTGTCGATGTGTGGTAACGGGAAGTTATCCTTCGGACTTGCACGATTCAAATCACGATAGTCGACGCACATTCGAACTTTCCCATCTTTCTTAGGCACTGGTACAATATTTGCTACCCATTGTGGGTATTTCGCCACAGCCAGAAATCCTGCGTCGAATTGCTTCTGTACCTCTTCCTTAATTTTCAATGACATTTCTGGTTTCATTCTTCTTAGTCTTTGCTTGACTGGAAGGCATTCCGGTTTAAGGGGGAGCTTGTGTTGCACAATATCGGTATCCAACCCTGGCATGTCATTGTAAGACCAAGCGAACACATCCTTAAACTCTTCCAATAGGGCTCGCGAAAACCAGATTCTAGGTTCGGGAGTCGGTTACGTGTAGGGAAGGTATTAGCACCCTACAACGCCTGCCCTAAGGCAGTACCTTTAACTAAATACGCGAATTTGATGTGGTTTTCAAAATGTTTAACTATCCCTAAAATAAAAATTCTAAATAAACAAAATATACATTTTTTAGTTTTTTGGGCCCGACAAGGATTAACCTTGCTCCTACGTATTCTCATTCAGAATGAGAAATCAGGGTTACGTAGTTCTAGCAGAAATTGCCTGTTGCCTTGAAATTGTTGATGTTTTTAGTTTTTTTGAAAATTTTATATTTTTTTGATATTTTTATAAAATAAACGGAAAAGATATTTAGCACAAGGACGATGCGTGCGATCACACGTGTGCTTAACCTTCAAAACGTATTTTTGTAACTTTGATTAAGAAAGAAGAAAAGGTTTTTAGCACAAGGACGACGCGAACGGTCACACGTGTGCTTAACCTTCAAAACATATCTTTGCAACTTATTTAAGAAAGAAGAAAAGGTTTTTTAGCACAAGAATGACGCGAACGGTCACACGTGTGCTTAACCTTCAAAACGTATCTTTGTAATTTATTTAAAAAATAAGAAAAGGTTTTTAGCACAAGGACGACGCGTGCGGTCACACGTGTGCTTAACCTTCAAAACGTATTTTTCTGCAATTTTACTTAAAAAGAAGAAAAGGTTTTTTTTTTAGCACAAGGACGACGCGAGCGGTCACACGTGTGCTTAACCTTTAAATGTATTTTTGTAAATTCTTTTATTTAAATTATAAATATTGCATTATTAAATATATATTTTAGGATAAGGAGATATCTAGAATCAATAGATAAAACAAAATAAAATAAAATAAGACAATAAAACTAAATAATAAAATAAACAAAAATAAAAAAAACAAATAAGTAAATAAAAACAAAGCAAATAATGAGGGATCTGAGAAAAGGGTGCCGAACGCTCCGTCACAGGCGACCGTGCTGTCCGTGGTAGTGGCCGAACGTACATTGGGAAAGGAGCTAAATGACGAGCGCTCGTTGGGGACGAGCGTTCGTTGGGGAGTTGACGAACGAACGCTGTGAAAGGGGCTGAAAGACGAGCGCTCGTTGGGGATAGCGTTCGTTGGGGAGTTGATCAACGGACGCTGGGAAAGGGGCTGAATGACGAGCGCTCGTTGGGGAGTTGACGAATGGACGCCGTGAAAGGGGCTGAACGACGAGCGCTCGTTGGGGACGAGCGTTCGTTGGGAAGTTGACGAACGGACGCTGGGAAAGGGGCTGAATGACGAGCGCTCGTTGTGGACGAGCGTTCGTTGGGGATATTAGAACGGACGCTGGGAAAGGAGCTGAATGACGAGCGCTCGTTCTGGACAAGCGTTCGTTGGGGACGAGCGTTCGTTGGGGAGTTGACAAACGGACGCTGGGAAAGGGGCTAAATGACGAGCGCTCGTTGTGGACGAGCGTTCGTTGGAGATATTAGAACGGACGCTGGGAAAGGAGCTGAATGACGAACGCTCGTTGGGGATGAGCATTCGTTTGGGATAGGGTCACCGAACGGTCCGTCCAAGAAGTGGCCGGACGGACGTTCGGAGAGGAGGTAGATGACGAACGTTCGGAAAAGGCTTAACGTGCGTTTATTTCTGGGCTTGGCCCACCCGGGTGATTTCTAACCTAGAATTCCCCTAGGGGTTTGGCATCTTCCCTTCCATTCCTCACCTACTCAGATCCAACACTCTCCAGAGACCCAAGGTCTCTTACTCTCCCCGCAGGCTCACCGCCGCCTATGCTGGTGCCGGCCACCGGAGCCACCGTTGGCTGCAACGCCTATGGATCCCTCGCTCCCTGTCGAGCTCGTCTTCTTCTCCATGCAACACTCCCTCTGAACCCCAAATCTTCCGCTACCTTCATCTCGGACTCCACCGAACCACGGCCTTCTACCTCATCTTCATTTTCTTCACCCTCGCGCTCCTTGCCAACCACGAAACGATGCCGGTTTTCCTCGCCTTCAACCCTGAGGTTATGTTCCTCTAGGCCTGCTTTCATACTCATCACGACCACCTCTCCCACTTTAAATCTTCTACTCATTTGCAGAGACTGAGCCGTTAAAGAACACAGCAGCCGGGAAATTGAAAGGGAGGCAGTAAGGGGTGAGGGGGAGTGACACGCCGAGGGGCTCTCGGTGGATGGTGAGTCGGAAGATGGCTGCATGCTTCCTAGATTGGGCGAGAATGAGTGAAGAGTGAAGTATGGGTTTTGTTTTGATTTCTGTTTCTGAGTTTTGGTTGATTGCAGGTTGAAGATGGTGTTGTGTTTGAATTGGGGGGATGGGGTTCGGAAGGAGACGTGGAGTGCGTGGATGAGGGAGTGGAAATCAGGGGGAGGTAGTGCGTGTCATGACGGAGGATGTTGGTTTCAGATTTAAGACAACATGTAATTATACATTGGATGATGATGGCGAAACGCAGACATTCACACAACAATGCATTATCAATGGAACCACAACCAGTATGAAGCATAATACATCCAAGACTATACGAGTGAGCAAGTCTACTTACCTCTTGGAGCTCCACTGGCTGTCGTTAGCTCCGCTAATCCGATGCCTCCTCCTCCTTCGTTCAAGGTAACCTTTGTCTTTGCAGGCGCCAAAAATGGTGGACCTCAGAAGCAGTGTGTGTTAAGCCTCCACTCTCCAAATCTCCTTTCTTTTCTTTGTGTGTTTTTTTTCTCTTCTTCTCGATGATGGCCCCTCTAGCCCCCCAAAATCCCCCTTTCTCTATGCTTTTCTCTGCTTTCTGTGCCACCCTGCCATCCCGTATATCAAATCGTCTCTGCCACACCCGCACACTCTGCAGAAACGGTTTCCTGCACCCTCTCCCTCCAACACACGTACACGTCATACCCCAACCAAAACACTTTTCATTTCTCGTATACTTTTACTAAAGACAAAACGCCCCTCTTTTTTTCCTAATTCTTTTTTTTTAATAAAATAAAAAGGTAAAAACTAAAAAAACAAAAACTAAAGACACCAATAAACTAATAAGAAAATAAATAAATAATAAAAACGAAAATAATAAAATAAAAATAAAAATAATAATAAAAAGGGTAAATAATAAAACAAAGGAGAACAGTCTACGGTAAAGCCAAAACCCCAATCCGGACGAAATTCGGTATTGACAGTCCTAAAGAGAGACAAAAGAAAAAGAGACAAGATTAGAAAAGAAAGAAAAAAAAATAGAGAGAAATGAGAAAAATAAAAAATTGGGTGAATAATGGAGTCAAGAAGAGGATTGAATTAGAGGTATTGGGTGTGATTTGATTGTATATTCACTTGTTCCCCATCGCTCCTCTATTCTTTTTGGTTTGTAGCTTCTCACCCATATGTTATCCTCCCTTGTCCTTGGCCTCATTTAATCCATAAAAGACCTTTTGATTTGAACATGCATATGTTTTGAGTGTGGATATTAGAGGCTTGCCAAATCTGTTCGTTGCTTGCTTTCTTGAGTACATTGAGTTGAAATTCATTATCCTAGACACTTGAGAGAAACAATGACAGTGCATTTGTGAGGTTCTTTTGCGTTTGATTCACCTCTTGAACTGATTGATTATGTTGCCATGTTTTGGAATTGCTTGGATGACTACCATGAGTATTTGTTTCCTCTGATTATCTGTGTGTTGGATATTGTCTACTCCGTTTCTTTTTCCAGAATCATTGAGGATTGTGTAAATCTGCTTTGTGTCTTTGGTGTCTTTTTTTTGTTTGCTAAAGATTGTGTCACTCTCTTAATGTATTTAGAATTGTTCCTTATTCTGCGTCTTGATTTTGCCCAAGAGTGCAAAAGACTAAATGTGGTCTATTTTGATGAGTCATTATTTTCTACTATTCACTTAGCTTTTTTGCACCCAATTGTATTAATGAATTGTGCTTAATTCTCAGTTATTGTCTCATTTTCACTATTTGGGCTTAATTTCAAGACTAATTCTTATTTTAATTAATTTGAATTATTTGGGCTTAATTCTTTCAATTATTATTTTGAAGGACAATCACTGTTTGAAAGGTAGAGAACTTATTGCACACAATGGCTTGACCAAACAGTCTGTTCTTGACCGAACGGTCTATTCTTGATCATACGGTCTGTGCTTGACTGAATGTTCTGTTCTTGATCAAACGGTCTGTTCTTGACCGAACGATATGTGGAAGTCGAGCTCTATTGAACCAAACGATCTCTGAAAATTTGTGACCGAGCGGTCATAGAGAGCGAACCTGCTAAACACTTATTATACCGAACGTCTTGAACCGAATGAAAGAACATCTGGACCAAGCGGTTTAAGCCCTGAATTACCGAACGAACAGATGCAGTGATCAGATGCACAATGTTGGAAGCATATTCTGGACTTCAAGAGTGTGCCCACGTCAGTAATGTAGTTTAACTTCGTTTTAGAAGGTCATTAGGTCAAACCTTAGGACTTTGGACCCCATTTTAGGTCATTTTGTAGGAGACCCATTAGAAGGGCATTTTGGTCTTTTAGGGTCTATATACTCCAAATCACTTTCACTTTCAATATTCTCCCAGCCGCCACTTACATTTTTTGTTCTTGGGAGCTTCTTCTTCCTCCTCCCCTTTTGGGGAGGTTTAGCTTTTGCTTTCATTTCCAATTTCATGTATTAAATCTTGTTTACAGTGCAATATAAGAATTGAAATCTTTGTTGCATCCACTTTTCATTTTCGTTTCAGTTCCTTCTTTTTTGCTGTTGTGTTTCTACTGTTCATCATCATCTTCGCTATTGTGCTGTGTTTCTGGTTTCGCATATTACTGTTCATTCTCGGTTTGCATTTATTGATGCTTCTACTATTGCACTTCGTTTCCAATCCCGTTTTAACATTTAGATTTTGAACAACCCATTTAGTTTACGCTTTTAATTTACGCTTTCAGCTTTTGAATCCATCTGATTTCATTTTCTATGTTGCGTTTGAGTTTCATTTCTACATTCTGCGCGTTTTCTGTTGTTGCATTCTCTATAGACCGTTCGATCTCTGCTTGTGTCGTTCGGCTAAATTTACTAGTTTCCAGTCTCATTTCATGTTAGAACCGTTCGATTTTAAATTAATATCGTTCGACTTATGGTTCTGCTGCATTTACACTGTTCGGTTTTATTGTTTTACACCGTTCGGTCTGTTAAAGACCGAACGACTTGTTCGTTTTTCTGATGTCAGCACTGTTCGGTTTTTGTTTCCCGTTCGTTTTAACTTTGCAACCTTTTCTGCATTCCTTCATTTTCATACCATTTGTTCTGTTAGAACATTGTAGAACCGTTCGGTCATTGTATAACCGTTTGGCTTGTTCAGTTTGCTTTTACCGTTCGGTTTCCAACTTTCCTGCATTTTCATTTCCTTTGTTTAAAGACTCTTCGGTCTCCGCTTTAGAACCGATCGGTCGTCGTAGAACCGTTCGGTCTTCATGTTTTCCACATCTCTTTCATCGTTTTTAATTATGTTTGGTTGTGTTCAACTTTCAGTTTTAATTTAGTTTAATTCTCCTTGCAAAAACACTTTCAAACCCCCCTACCACCACTACGTGTTTGACCTAAGTCTCGAACCACATTTGGTCCTTGAAAGACGACCTAGGAGTCACTTCCTAGTCTATACTGCATTTTAATTGCACATCAAATTTGTATGGGGTGCGACACCCAACAGCATGCAATGTTGTTTTTCATAATAAATGATTTTCCAGTATATGGAAGCTTGAAAGGTTGTAGTGTTTAAGGGCATTTTGCATGTCCGATTTGTGATGAAAATACTAGTTATCTTCAATTTACGAATGGGCAGAAAACTATGTATAGAAGACACCAAAGATTCCTTCCTCGAGATCACCCTTACCGCAGATTGAAAAAGCGTTTAATGGAAGCCCAAAAGATGATGCTGTGTCTCATCCTCGTACTGGGGAAGAAGTATACAAGCAGGTGAAGAACATTGAAAAAAACATTTGGAAGAAGCGATCAATATTCTTTAATCTTCCATATTAATAATGTACACTTGATGTGCGACATTGCATATACGTGATGCACCTTGAAAAAATGTTTGTGATAGTGTTGTGGGGATTTTTGCAAAAAATGTACGTGATGCACGCTGAAACCCTCTAAATCCCAGCCACGCGGGTGGCATTTTCCTTGTGAAGGAGTGGCTTTCCATGTGATTAGGTCTGGTTCATGTGCTTCGAGTAGTTGGATCTTCTAGTGCAAATTATTTGAAAATTATGAGGGAAATTAGCTTAGAAACAAGGCCCTTCTTCACCTATGAATAGGAGGGCCACCTCATTGTATTTTCCTCACTTGAGAGGTTAATAAAATGCTGCAGATTTTAATCCAACTTCTTTTTCTCTTCAATTACTTGAGAACTTCGAATTCTCTCACTCTCTTCTAGCTTCCTTCCCTGGTAGGCAGGCCTCTTGAGCTTAAATGCTTCAAACACCAACCATTTCTTCATTCAGACCTTCATCAAACGCCTTCATTAAAGCTAATTTCACTACACCAGTTTCCATTCCGCTGCAATCTGATTTGGAGCTGCTTCTTGCGTGGTTAATGCTAGGAGAAGCTTCCATCAATACAATTAGTAATTAATATAAATACTAGTTACCTATATCAAATGATAAGAAGAGGAAAACATATGATGTGTAGGGCTGGGTACAATTAACTGATCTATAATGAATTATAGTTACTTATACTATATTATACGGAAAAAAAACTAATCCATTTTTATTGAAAGTTAAATAAACTATTTTCTAGTTTAGTTTTAAAAAACTGAACTTATCAAGTTTTTAGTTTAGTTAACTGTCTCATAACTGTATTGTGGTATTTCCATCCCTCTCTCATTTTTTATTATTCCTAAAATGTTGCCCTAGCTGCTCTAGCTTGATACGACGTTGCCCACTATAACTCTGATGTCGAAGAAGAGCTCTAATGAAATCCTGTCGTGACGCAATTGATGCCCACCGTTGTCGTTGAAAGAGAGCTCCAATGAAAACCCACGATGACCCTGCTCTGGCCCTACCGTGACGCATGGCCGCTGCCACCGTGACCTTGTCGTCAAAGGAGAGTTCCAACGGTGACCCTACTCTGACCCTTGTCGTAGTTGTTGTTGCATCGACTATTGAGGAGTCCGTCTTGTTCACTGTCGTATTGACCGTCGAGGTAGGCAATGATTCGATTATTGTGTTCGAGCTTGTCTCTCTTTGCCTCTGCCCCTCTGTGTTGTCTCTACCTTTTTTTGTTGTTGCCTGTACTTTCCTTAAATCTATGTTTTATGAAATTTTAATCTTGTGGGTTTCTTCTTTTCTCCATTTTTATTGTCCCTTTTCATCGTTTGTACTTATTTTTCTGCTTGATTGATGAATTTAAGGTGTTTATGGTGCAACCTAATGTTGGTCTGTATTTTCGTTTGATCAATTTTATAGATTGTGTATGATCGTGTCATAGGTAGAAGCAGGGGATTCACATTGGTCACAATGGCAAGTGTAGAGGATGCTAAAGAGGCAATTCTAATGTTTGATTGCTCTGTAAGTTTCAATACATTACTTGCTATATAATTTTGTATGCATACTGTTGTATTTGAGGGAAGGTTGATTTTAGGATAGTTTACATATTTTTCTTCCAAGCATTGAACCATGTATTTGACTTTTTATGAGTTAGTTAAAAAGAATTTATGATCTTTAAAGCATTATCATTTGTTTCTAGTGAGAGTAAGACCCAATATGTAACGAGCCTTTGTTTAATGCCAGTATCCTGTGAAAAATGTTCCAAGGTGAATATATTTCGGGGTTGCACAATGGCATTGTGCTTAGAATGCAGAACACTTGTATGGTAGTATCATTCATAGAAGCGTTGCCTTTGTTGAAATTTGATGATAATGTTGAAAGTGGTTGATTCAGTGTGTCTTTATGTGATTATATCTGACTGTAAAACTCATAATTTTTTATCAGGAATTTCATAGGGTAGATAGAATATTACTAGAAATGGAAAATACAGCTAAACAGAACATAAACCAAAAGAGTAGACCATCAACTAAAAAAAAATCTCTAATCTCGTTGCATACCTAAGTATGCCCTATAAATATCAATGAACTGAAATATACAGGTTAGGAAAGCAATCCCTTCCCAAAATAGATATGAAACTAAAAACTTTAGATTGAAAATCTACCTAATGAGTCATACCTAATGAGTCATACCTAATAAACCTTTCTACAGATACAACCAAAGTTAAGCTCAACTGCTGAAGTAGTCATTGGTATTAAATAAATACAGATGTGTCACCCCTTTTTAAAGTGCTAATAGGGAGTTCTACTGCGAATGGAGAGGTGTAGAAATGGTGTGGTTTTGGTGGTTTGGAACAGGTAAATTACCTAGGAAAGTATAAGGCATATTATGTGGTCCATACGGTTCGTCATTTCTAGATTGAAGAGATGAGACTGTAGAAGAAACAATGAGAAAACCAGATTGACTTGTGGCTAGTAAGGGAAGATGTAACATAAATTGATTATATTAGTATAACAGCAGGTATTTTGAAGTACTATTGTCATGTAAAAGTTTAAAGTTTAAAGATTCTTCTAGTTTTTACTTAATGTATTTTGTGGTGATCAACTTCTGAACTTATGTACTTAGCTGTTATTTATTTCAACTTGGACCAAACTATAATAGTTTTTACCTAATGTATAGTTTGGTTGATGGGTTGACCCAAAGAAGAGAATTATGAGTTCGCGTAGATGAGATGATGTTTATGTGGATGAATTATTTTATTATTTTTTGTTTCTACCAAAATAAATATTATTGTGGCATATATTAATTAATCCTGGGAATTTTACTTTATCATGCTTTATTTTCTTCTACAGTTTTATGGTTTATGTCTTTGGGAAGATGATGAGAGGGTCGCACCTCCCACAAAAGTTGTGCATATTAGAATGCAGTATAGTACTAGGAAGTGACTCCTAGGTCGTCTCTCAAGGACCAATTTGGGTTCAATCTCAGATCAACACGTAGTGGGGGGGGGGGGGTTTGTGAAAAATGTTTTTGGTTGCGGATAAAATTAAATAAGACACTAATGCAAACGGAAACGTAAAAACGGTCTCAATCACAAAATTAAAGCGGTTGGTCACTTAAACTAACATCATAATTAAATTTACACAACTGAACCTAATAGACAACATTAAAGTGAAAAGTGCTTCAACCAATTTAAAATGCAACATTGAGCTAAGCAATTAAATGCACACCAAAAATAAAGTCACCAATTTGAAAGTTGAATGCCCCGCTCCATATCTCCCAAATTATTAAATCTCCAGATCAACGTGTGCACACTACATTCACCAACCCGTGAGCTCACCATGTGCCATTCTGCAAGGTATTAATTCCTACAATGAATGTGGGGTAGCCTTTCTCATCCAGCAGCACTTCAATTCAACTTTCTCCTCTTCCCAAAATCATATTACTCCCTTGCCTTTATCCACATCTCCGTGCACCTACTCCTATCAAATCAGCATCTCATTAAAATAAAATAAACTTGCATAAAAGCCTTTAAAGGTGCTACTCCAGATTTAAGCCTAATTTTTCCCACACGTCCACGTGCACACCAAGTGTTTCATTCTTAACTTGACACCACATTTTTCTTGCTCCATGAATTCCCTGGCACACCTCCAAGCCGTGACACCAAATCAAATCACCATGCACACCATTTTCCACATTCACGTGAATCACTCTTCACGGTTCTAGCACTTTTGCTTTCTAAAATGTATGACTTCTTCTCCGCATGACAGCTCTTCAACAATTTTGCTGTTGGACCATTCTCTGAATAAAATAAATTCTCCAATAGAAAACACTGCACCCTTCTTGCTTTGCTCCCCTGCACTACCTTTCTCTTCTCCGCGTTTCAGCACACCACTCCTCCACCTAATCTCCCGTCTCCAAGCTAGGAAAAATTAAATGAAGATAAAAGAAACGTGCGTCTCTCCTTCCAGTCATCACCGTTCAGCTACTCTCTCCCGTGCTTCACCATTTCTTCATCCCGCCAGCAAAATGATTCACGCCTTTCAATGTGCTTCTCCATCTGCCCATGTGCTTTCTTGTCCGAGCCTCATTCAAAGAAAGAAACACAATGAAAGCTCTAAACGTCCGTGCCTCTTCTCCAGCAAGGATAAATCAGCACCCACTTTCCGTGCTTCCAGCTCATTCTCCGCGCACCATGCTGCTCAATTAGCTAAATCACTAAATCAATCACCGTTTTGCTTCCAGCCAGCGTGGCACCTCCAGCTCCTAAATCTACGTGCAGCACCTTGCTTCCAGCTCCTTCAACGTACACCAACTTTCTCTAAATAAAAATGGATCCTCCTCGGCTCATTCCAACTCTGTGACAGCTCTCCATGCCGTGACACACACCGAGACACATCCAACTCCACGCACACCATACAGTTTAATAATGAAGCACTACTGGACCTCAAGACCAAACACCGAGAGAAATAAAAATTTCCAAAATGTGTGGCGGCTGGGGGCACCAGAACCAAATGGAAAATTCAAGTAGAATTCAGCAAAAAAGAATTACAACTGTTCATTCATTCCAGACCACATTCCACTCTCTTCATGTTTCCAAGACCGAGAGAAAATAAAAACAAGTGGGGCTGGCCTGTGTGGCGGCTGGTCTTTTTCTAAGGGCCGTGTGTCCTCTCTTTTTAGGGTAGGGTCCACACAATAAAACCCTAGGGTGCCAAGTCATTAATTTCTAATTTTTGGGTCTAATCTAATTTACCAAAAATTGACCCAAAATGTAAGAGTTGATACAGAAATTCTAAACTACTGAATTACAATTTAATTAATTTCTAGAATGTCTGTATGGAGAGTCTTGAATTTATTTGGCACTCTTCCTGATGTCCCAAAATGTATTTCCGAAATTTTCCTGCACTTCAAAAATGCACTTAATCAGTTCAGAAAATCCGAATTAGCACAATTACAAATTTCCGACCAAATTAAGCAGAATTCGGAAAACGGGGAAATAACAAACAATTAAACACAATTCCCTGGTTTATTTAAGTGCACTAAACTAAATATAATTCAAGAAATAACGACTCATGAAAATAGACCACACTTACTCTTTTGCACTCCTGGGCAAAACCAAAACGAAAACCAGGGAACACTCAAACATCAGGGAGCTGACACAGACTCGACAGACAGACAACAAAGACTCCAAAACAGGAACACAGTTGCACAATTCTCACAAAATCTGGACAGTAAAAGGTATAGGCAGAATCCACACAGAGTCAATGAAAGCAAATACTCAAAGAATGATCCAAACAGTTCAGTACAAGGAAAACAGTCAATCAGTTCAAGAGATGAATCAAAAGCAACAGAGCCTCACAGATGCACACAATCGGTGTTTCTCTCAAGTGTTTAAGGTAATTAAATGTCACTCAATGCACTCAAGAAAGCAATCACAAATAGACTTGGCAAGCCTCTAATATCAACACTCAAGCACATATGCATGTTCAAATCAAAAGGTCTTTTCATGGTTGTAATGGGGCCAAGGACAAGGGAGGATATATCTGGATAAGAAGCTACAAACCATAAGGAACAGAGGAGCAATGGGGAACAAGTGTAAACACATTCAAACACACCCACAACCTCTAATTCCATCCTCTTCTTGACTCCATTATATTCACAATTATTCACAATTTTTTTTTCACTATTTTTCTGCTTTCTTTTTTTTTTTTTTCCATCCTGTCTCTTTTCTTTTCTCTCTTTTCAAAACAAAACTGTAAAAGACAAGATACACATATATTTACCAAAACAAAACAAGAAGAGGAACCAACTAGCCAACTCATCAGAAACCCCAGGGAGACCACACTTGTTCCCAAGACACTTCCAAAGCTCCAAAATTCCCTAAGGTTAAGGTAATCATGGTTTTTCACTTAGGGCTAGTGTATAAGCATTCAAAACAAAGAAATGGGGGAAAGTATAGGCTCAAAAAGGGTTTTCAAAGGATTAGAACAAGGTGAGCTTATTTGGCTAGAGAGGCTCAAGAACAAAACTGCCTTTATCACTTCCAAACATGCATATCAATTAAGAATTATCAACAAGAGTCAAGCCAAGGCATATGTGCAAGCAATCAAGAGACATATCACACACAAGAAAGAACATAAAGTGGCTCAATTTCTCACACAGGGCATTTGTGTCACAATCAATTCAACTCTCAAACATCATGATCATCTTCCAAGCAAAGCAAGGAATCCAACATCTCAGAGTTTCAATGAAGTGAAGGAAAACTGACAACCTGACCACAATCCAGAATTCACGAAAAGCATGCAAAACTGTACACAAGACACAACAAAAACTACCTAGAAAAGAAAAAAAAAATTTAACAAAGAAAACAAAAGCTATCAAAGTAAAATCAGAATCTCCCCCAATAGACCACACTTAAACTACACAATGTCCTCAATGTGTCATAAGCATAAGATCGAAAATCAAAACAGTGAACAGATCATGGACAAGTGCAATAAAAGTAGGGAAAGGGGAGAAGAGAGAAAGGAAACTCCCCTGATCATGGTGGCAGTTGCCAAATTTGGACTTTCAGGGAGATGTCTTCCACCATTGGATCCAGCCAGGAAGTTTTGAGGAAAAATTGCTTCATCCTCCATATTTGATCAAGCAGGGAAATATCATCCACAGCTGGATCTAAGAAGAAGTGATTGTTGATGAGCGGGTTCAGCTGGTGCCTATTGATGTTGAAACTAGTGTGTATGTAAGCACCTTTTCCTTCCACTGTGGGTGCATGTTGGTCAAATTCATGTGTACCTCCTGCAACATGGTTAGTGCAATGTGGCTCCAAAGAAATGACATGTAGAGGTACAACACCCAATCCCAATTTATCAGACTGAACCTCAGATACATCCTCAGAACATGAATCAATTTCAAAATCACAAGCAATATCAACTACAGACTCAGATTCATGTTCAATGCATGGAGAATAAACATTCGGATGCGACAGCAAAAATTGGTTCTCATCATGCATAGAGGGAAAATTAAAATCAGACTCAACAACAATATAATCATCAGCATACCTCTCAACAACATAATCATCAATATAATCAAATTGAGGTATGCTTACCTCCTCTTCCTTGAAGATTGCTAAAGTGTGGGAAGATGAAGGTGGTCTACCTGGTTCAGGATTACTGCTTATTTCTGCCTGCTCCTCAAAATATTCATCACTCTCCTCAGGTGCAAGGGTAGGGACATAGGATGATGGGAAAGTATATGGCACAGTAGTAAGCTCATGACTATTCTCCCCATCTTCTATGTTGATGCCACTATCATCATCATCTGGAATCTGAACAGTCTGAAATGGTAACTCTGAATTTTGAGACTGTTCCTCAGTGAGTTGAGTGGCCATTTGCCCTATCTGATCAGTCATACTCTGAATGGCAGCTTCTATTTCTTGTTGAAACTGCATGTTCTCTTGCTGAAACTGAAAGTTCTGCATGGTCATCTGCTCCAACAACTCTTGCAATGTAGGCTCAGAAGTAGAACACTGACGAGCTATCTGAGCAGACTCATAAAGTTGCAGCTGTTGTTGTTGCTGGACTGGTTGAGGCATATAAGTATTATGAAATGGTGCTTTCTGATATTGCTGTGGAGCATCATACCATCCCAAGCTAGGGTCATTCCATCCAGGATTGTTGTTGTAACCATACTGAGCAGGGAAGAATTCATCCAAGAATAGATGCTTAAGATCTTCCCAAGAAGTGATGCATCCTGGAGGAAGACAATACAGTCAATCCCTTGCTGCTTCTTGTAATGAATGTGGGAATGCCCTTAAGAACATGTGATCAACCGGTACATGCGGAGGCTTCATTGAAGAGCAAATGCTGTGGAATTCCTCCAAATGTTTGTGTGGGCATTCACCTGCAAAACCATGAAACTTAGGCAGCAAATGTATCAGTTCAGTCTTGAGAACGCAATGAACATCATCCTCAGTAGGTGGAACAGGTTCCCGAAGAGAACTCTCAGAAGTCGGAGGATGAGCCATATTGTTCTCAACATACAAATCAGCAGAATGTGAATTACAATCAGAGTAACATGCAGAAGGAGAATCATAATTAGAGGCACTCACAGAATAAGCACTATTCACATAACCAGAATAGGTAGACATAGGAACAAAAATACTAAAAATTACGAAACAAATAAAACACAACACATTTATACATGCAACACGCACACACAAAATAGAATATCACATCACAACACAAGACAAGACACAACACACACTGATGCAACAAAAAGACCTAAGACTGAACCATTGGTCCCCGGCAACGGCGCCATTTTGATGAGAGGGTCGCACCTCCCACAAAAGTTGTGCATATTAGAATGCAGTATAGTACTAGGAAGTGACTCCTAGGTCGTCTCTCAAGGACCAATTTGGGTTCAATCTCAGATCAACACGTAGTGGGGGGGGGGGGGGTTTGTGAAAAATGTTTTTGGTTGCGGATAAAATTAAATAAGACACTAATGCAAACGGAAACGTAAAAACGGTCTCAATCACAAAATTAAAGCGGTTGGTCACTTAAACTAACATCATAATTAAATTTACACAACTGAACCTAATAGACAACATTAAAGTGAAAAGTGCTTCAACCAATTTAAAATGCAACATTGAGCTAAGCAATTAAATGCACACCGAAAATAAAGTCACCAATTTGAAAGTTGAATGCCCCGCTCCATATCTCCCAAATTATTAAATCTCCAGATCAACGTGTGCACACTACATTCACCAACCCGTGAGCTCACCATGTGCCATTCTGCAAGGTATTAATTCCTACAATGAATGTGGGGTAGCCTTTCTCATCCAGCAGCACTTCAATTCAACTTTCTCCTCTTCCCAAAATCATATTACTCCCTTGCCTTTATCCACATCTCCGTGCACCTACTCCTATCAAATCAGCATCTCATTAAAATAAAATAAACTTGCATAAAAGCCTTTAAAGGTGCTACTCCAGATTTAAGCCTAATTTTTCCCACACGTCCACGTGCACACCAAGTGTTTCATTCTTAACTTGACACCACATTTTTCTTGCTCCATGAATTCCCTGGCACACCTCCAAGCCGTGACACCAAATCAAATCACCATGCACACCATTTTCCACATTCACGTGAATCACTCTTCACGGTTCTAGCACTTTTGCTTTCTAAAATGTATGACTTCTTCTCCGCATGACAGCTCTTCAACAATTTTGCTGTTGGACCATTCTCTGAATAAAATAAATTCTCCAATAGAAAACACTGCACCCTTCTTGCTTTGCTCCCCTGCACTACCTTTCTCTTCTCCGCGTTTCAGCACACCACTCCTCCACCTAATCTCCCGTCTCCAAGCTAGGAAAAATTAAATGAAGATAAAAGAAACGTGCGTCTCTCCTTCCAGTCATCACCGTTCAGCTACTCTCTCCCGTGCTTCACCATTTCTTCATCCCGCCAGCAAAATGATTCACGCCTTTCAATGTGCTTCTCCATCTGCCCATGTGCTTTCTTGTCCGAGCCTCATTCAAAGAAAGAAACACAATGAAAGCTCTAAACGTCCGTGCCTCTTCTCCAGCAAGGATAAATCAGCACCCACTTTCCGTGCTTCCAGCTCATTCTCCGCGCACCATGCTGCTCAATTAGCTAAATCACTAAATCAATCACCGTTTTGCTTCCAGCCAGCGTGGCACCTCCAGCTCCTAAATCTACGTGCAGCACCTTGCTTCCAGCTCCTTCAACGTACACCAACTTTCTCTAAATAAAAATGGATCCTCCTCGGCTCATTCCAACTCCGTGACAGCTCTCCATGCCGTGACACACACCGAGACACATCCAACTCCACGCACACCATACAGTTTAATAATGAAGCACTACTGGACCTCAAGACCAAACACCGAGAGAAATAAAAATTTCCAAAATGTGTGGCGGCTGGGGGCACCAGAACCAAATGGAAAATTCAAGTAGAATTCAGCAAAAAAGAATTACAACTGTTCATTCATTCCAGACCACATTCCACTCTCTTCATGTTTCCAAGACCGAGAGAAAATAAAAACAAGTGGGGCTGGCCTGTGTGGCGGCTGGTCTTTTTCTAAGGGCCGTGTGTCCTCTCTTTTTAGGGTAGGGTCCACACAATAAAACCCTAGGGTGCCAAGTCATTAATTTCTAATTTTTGGGTCTAATCTAATTTACCAAAAATTGACCCAAAATGTAAGAGTTGATACAGAAATTCTAAACTACTGAATTACAATTTAATTAATTTCTAGAATGTCTGTATGGAGAGTCTTGAATTTATTTGGCACTCTTCCTGATGTCCCAAAATGTATTTCCGAAATTTTCCTGCACTTCAAAAATGCACTTAATCAGTTCAGAAAATCCGAATTAGCACAATTACAAATTTCCGACCAAATTAAGCAGAATTCGGAAAACGGGGAAATAACAAACAATTAAACACAATTCCCTGGTTTATTTAAGTGCACTAAACTAAATATAATTCAAGAAATAACGACTCATCAGAAGAGTTTAGTGCTGTGTTGTCATGCTTTATTTTCCTCTATTGTAGTTAATTGAACTACATTATAGTGAACTAAAAACTAGTTAACTGAACTATTCTACAGTATAATTGAACTAGAAAATAGTTCAGTTCAGTTATTCTGAACTATTTTATAGTTCCATGCAGTGTTTATGAACTAGTTTATAGTTAACTATAAAATTTTATAGTACAATGCAGTATAGTGTACTTTGCCCATCCCTAATGATGTGCATGCAAAATAAATTCTATAAATAGTTTGTAATTGAAACTTACTAAAGTTAGGAATAAGTAATTTGTTGTATATGATTCTTCAAGAGCACTTGAATCTTCAATAAAAGAAATCATAGTAGAACAATTTCTCAATTTTAATGTTTGTAAGGAAGGAAATTCAGATATAGAAGGAAAGATAATAGAAAGACTCGTAGATTTTCAAGAGAAGCATCCTTCAATTCATGAAAGGTAAGTTTCTCTCTCATTGCGTCCTCTTCTTTTTTAGTGATAATAATTGTATCCATTATCTCACAATCACAAATTTCCAGATTTGTTAGTTTTAGATGAACTTGTTATTATTTTAATATAATATTACAAAAGTTTTGGATGGGCAGTTGCGAACGCCATCAAATGCGGAAGAATTTTTTTGTGCTTGGACCGCAAGCCTCTTGCCTCCAACGTTTGCTTTGGAGATATCTCCCTAAAGGCATGCTCCCAACGTTCATATTTGCTTGCACGTTCCTTTTATTAATAAAAAAAAAGGTTTTCTCTTGTACATATTTTAGGTCTTGGGCCTGATCCATAAACTCTACAAATAGAGCACTCCATCACTCCAAAATCATCATCAGACATCATTCTTCTCTCTTCTCTTAGTTTCATTCTTTCTCTTTTCTTCTTTCCCTAAAAATATTCTGGGTGTATTTTATTCTCTTTATAGAGATCCTTGTTAGTTCTGAGATCCTCAGAAATCCTGAGAAGTTCCTGTTGTATCTTGGGGGGCTTGCGCAATACACCGCAGATAAGTCCTTAGGGGCAGTGATCTACACACCTCAGGAAATCCTTTGTTTGTGATCTTTGTTCTTTATTGTCAACTTATACAACAATCTTAAGGACTTATGGCTGACAACAACAACAACTCAATCCCGGAGAATCAAAATATTGTTTCCGGAACTCAGACGATCTTCACGAAACCTTTCCAGATGTATCAAAAATTGAAGTCTTCTCTGGTAAGAATTTCTGACTCTGGCAAGAATGCGTGTCAACCCCCTTAGACATGTACGGAGTCGCTTTTCCTCTTTCATCTTCAAAACCGGACTCCAGTCTCCCTCCAAATTCAAAATAAGTTGAAGATTTGGTCCATGCAAACAAGGTATGTCGTCATACTTTACTTAGTGCACTCTCTAACAATTTGTTCGATGTATACTATTCCTATAAGGAAGCGAAAGACATTTGGGATTCGTTGATTCTCAAATACACTGCTGAAGATATAGTCAAACAAAGATTCATCAGTGGGAATTACTATCATAGGGAAATGGTTGAAGAAAAGGACATAAAGTCACAAATCAATGAGTACCACAAGTTGCTCGAAGATATCAAAGCGGAAAACGTTCTTCTACCAGATGAGTTTGTTTCAGAGCTTATGATCGAGAAATTGCCGCCTTCCTAGACTCATTACAAGCAACAACTAAAACACAAGCACAAGCAAATGTCACTTTGAGAACTGATCACTCATAATTATTGAAGATACCAATAGGAAAGAATGTGTTGTTGTGAGGGCCAAAGCATTGTCTGCAAAAGCAAACATGCTAGAAGACAAATTTGCTCCAAAAAGGTACGAACACAAACCTGATGACAATAAGAAAAATAATTTTCGAAAATATCGCCCCAACGCATCTAACCCCACCTTTAAGAAGAAAGGAAATTGCTTCATATGTGGGAAGCCAAGCCATCATGCACCACAGTGTAGGCGTATAGCAAGAAACGACAATCCTCCTAAGGCCAATATAGTCGAAGGAGATGACATTATTGTTGCGTTCGTTTCTCAAGTAAATCTGATGACCAATGTGAGCAAGTGGGTGGTAGACTCTGGTGCTACCAGGTATATCTGTGCAACATAAGTGCCTTTACCTCTTACACTAGTGTAGGGGATGGAGAAGAACACGTTTACCTCGGTGATTCCAAGACCACTCCTGTTTTGGGAAAAGGGAAAGTTCTTCTCAAACTCACATCTGGAAAGACTCTGGCCTTGAGTGATGTGCTACATGTGCCATCAATAAGAGTTAATTTAATCTTTGTAGCAGTATTGGGAAAAGTGGGGGTTAAAGTGCATTCGAGTGTGACAAGATTGTGATGACAAAAAATAATGTTTTTGTGGGGAAGGGATATTGTGATCAAGGTCTCTTTGTACTTAACATTTCTTAGAATATTAATGAATTGTCTTCTTCTGCTTATATTGTTGATTCATATGATATATGGCATGCTAGATTAGGACATCTGAATTCTTCCTATGTTATGAAATTAAAACAATTAGGATTAATTAATATGCATGATAAACAAAGTAGTAAATGTGATATATGTGTAGAATCTAAAATAACAAAGAAAACATGTTTTTCTGTAGAACGCCAAACTGAATTGTTAGGGTTAATTCATACTGATCTAGCTTATTTGAAACAAACTATGTCTAGAGGAGGTAAAATTTATTTTGTGACCTTTATAGATGATTATTCTAGATACACCAAAGTATACTTAATCAAACATAAAGATGAAGCCTTTGATGTGTTTTTAACCTATAAAGCAGAAGTAGAAAATCAATTAAATAAGAAAATTAAAAGGATTAGATGTGAGATAGAGGTGGTGAATATGTTTTGTTTAATGACTTTTGTGTTAAAGAAGGTATCATCCATGAGGTAACTCCACCATATTCACCTGAGTCTATGGTAGTAGCTGAGAGAAAGAATAGAACTCTTAAGGAGATGATGAATGTTATGCTTATTAGTTCTATAGTGCACCTGCTAACCTTTGGGGAGAAGCCTTTCTTACTGCGTGTTTTTTACAAAATAGAATACCTCATAAGAAAACTGGTAAAACTCCTTATGAGTTGTGGAGAGGTTATCAACCTAACCTTAAATATCTAAGAATGTGCGGGTGTCTAGCTAAGGTGATGTTACCCGATCCAAAGAAAAGAAAAATATCTAAGAATGTGGGGGTATCAACCTAACCATTCGGCTTCATAACCCAAATTATTTTCATTTTCCTAATCCCATGCGGATTCAAATTGTTTTTCCTCTTCAATATAGGTGACAACATCCTACGCACAAACCATCTGGCGTCTTTCAAGCTCATAAGTCCTGTAGTTAATAATAGCTAAAAGTCGAACGATTAACTTAGACTTGGGGGGCATGTATCGGATATAGTGTTTACCAAACGGTTACTAATTATTAACCGGTCAACACCAAATCTAAAATATCTAGTTAAAGATATTGGATATGTTGTTTATGAGAAACCGACCGGATTTTAAGGTAAGTTTGTTTATATTTTATTGGGCCTGTGTCATTTTAGGATCCATGAGACAACTTATAAATACAAGGTCAGGGCCATCAGCCAAGTATGCTCAATTCATACTCCAAAATGTTCCATTCACGTTCTACTGAGTTTACAATACTCAATTGCCATAATATTTATTTGTGAGCAATAGCTCCTTCAACACTCCAAAATGTTTCATTCACGTTCCCCCCTCTGTTCAGAAGGCAATCGTGCGGTCTCCACTGAAGGCCGAGCGTTCGGAGAGGAGCGAGCGGCTCGGATTAAAGGAAAGCGAGCGACTTCGACAATTCAGGTGTTCAGAGGCAAGGAGAATACGTCTGAAAGGTTAGTGTCTTGGTCCCCGAAAATATCTACCGAAACAAATATTAAAAAACTCAATTAAAAAGTTGTATTATTATGAATATTATTCAAATAATCTATTTATTTTATCAAAAAGATATCATATATATTAGAAGAAATTTCATACATGTATCTATTTTTCTATTATGATAAAAGAAATAAACACTGAATTATTAAAGTAAATTATAAAAATATTTCATAAGAAAATTAATTTTATGATTTTACTGTTATAGTTAACAAAATTTGAAAACACAATTATAAAATCTAAATGATAAAATAATAAAAGTTTTCTAAGAAAAGTACTTAAGAAGATCATTCCCTTAATTAATTTGGTGGTAAAATACACTTGTTTCCATATATTAATATTTTTATTACATTAAAATAATATAATTTTTAAAATACATATAAATTTATCAACTTTATACTTTTATTATGAATAATTAATTAAAAATAATACTAAATAATATATTTATTTTTTTAAAAGTAATATTAAAAATTTATGCATATCTTTTTTAAAGGGAAAATTTTATTTAATTATTTTAAAATAAATTAAGATTGTTCATTTTTTTATTAAGTGAATAAATTATTTTTTATTTGTTAAAAAGTAACCTTGTTTAAACAAAATATAATATCAAAGAAAATTACCAAATAGCATATCTTGTAAGATCCGGGAATATAAATATTTTAAAAATAAAATAATTTATGATATTTTCGGTTTTTGTTTGAAAATTAGTGTTCTTGAGTTGAGTTGTTAGAATATAATTGTTATATTATTTTTTATTTTTTTATTTTTGTGTAGGGGCAAAAGAATTTTTTACCTTTGTTTAAATTGTATAAAAATTAATTAAGAGAGTTTAGAAAGGAAAATCACGCAAATTAAATAATCTATATATTTAATAAAATGATATTATGTAAATCTTTTAGAAGATTTTGTTGTTTTTATTTTAAAAGTTACTTAAACGAAAATAGGAAAAATAATCTTGGTAGATTTAAAGATTGAAAGAAATATTATTATTAGAGAAAATAATTATTAGATATTATTGGATATTTTAAAAGTTTACCTGAATTTTAAAAGGATTTGGTGATGGATGATAATTTTAAAAAGTAGTTAAGAGAGAATAAGAGAGAAATACTAATGATTTTAAAAATAAAATAAGAGGTTTTATTAAAACTGAAAAGATAGAGATGGCGTAAGACAGGATAAAATAAAAATACTTTTATTTTTATTTTTATAATTTTTAATATTAAATATTCAATTAAGATATTTTATGGAATGATAAATGTGTTTAGGAGTCTATAAAATTAATTTATAACTATTTTGTTTTAATTTTAAAAAAGGATTGAAGTATTTAAATATTAGGGTGTGTTCACTTATGACAGAGGAATTATTATTATTATTATACGTTTATTATGAAGCAAACAATGCTTCATTTCCATGGATGAACATGTTCGGCGACGCTATCATATGGTGGGGGATCTGCCAAGGATTGAAGAGAAGGTTTGGAATCTACGGGATCTCGACGGAGAGGTCGCCGATGTCTTCGGCATTCTAGAGAATTGAATTCAGAAACCGCAAAAGATTGGCGGGCTTCATTGTTTGAGCGTTGAGGATGTCGTTGCTGGCTTCCATCTCAACATATGCTTCCTCCTTCACCTTTATGCTCTACGCAACATGTATGTTCTCGTTTTGCAATCGGCTCGCTTCCTCGGTTAGGTTTTGATAACGGTTGAAAAATCGTTATTTTTATACTTAATTTTGATATTAAAAACACCCTTTTTTATTTAGAAGCTTGCTTGAACTCATGTTTTTGCTTTAGTTTTGTGAATAAGAGAGTTGAAGGTGAATTTAATGGTTGTGTGCTAGATTCCCTTGATTTTGTAGGCTAATTGAATGATTTGAAAGAAGAGTTAAAGTACCGAATGGTTGGAATGCAGAAAAGTCAACCAGAATGCAGAAAAGTCAACCAAAATGCAGAAAAGTCAACCATAGTGTAGAAAAGTCAACTAGAGTGCATAAAAGTCAAGTAGAATGCAGAAAAGTTGCGCTGAGCGGAAAAGGGGCGCTGAGCGCCATTTTTAGTGCCAATTTTCTTCTGTTTCGCGCCTGAGCGTCGCCCCTGAGAGTCATTTGAGTGTCGCACCTAGCGCTGAGCGCCGGCGACGCGTGTTTTGGGCCAGTTTCCTACTATTTTTATGATCTATTTTGTTCCTGGACCCATTTTCTATTATTTTTCTGCCCTATTTAAAGACCTGAACGTCTTATGGTTTGTATCTTTCGATGGCTTGAGCACAGAAACACATTTTTCACCCCTTGAGGGTAGATTTGGGGATGCGGGAGTCTCCTCTTCTCTTTCTAAGGTTTGTTTTTTATCTCTTTCATTCATTGTTCATCTAGTTTCACCATGTCTATGGTGAACTAAACCTCCATTGTTGTTGGGGATTTATGTAACATTTGTAAACTCTTATGTATTGAATTGATTCTTGATTATATATGCTTTACTTCATTAATTGTTAGGGTTTTTCCTCTACACTCTATGTATGCTTTGTTTAACTCATTTAATTGCACGATCATTTATTTTGTCGATATGGATACATACGGGAAAATCTAGAACTGGGGAAATTCTCCCCGAAGCAATATTACCTAGACAAAGGAATAGGAGGATCGGTTGCCTTTAAGCTTCTGTGCAAATATAATGCATGATTAATTGCTAGGGAGACAAGACATGGTGAACTAGTGATTATGATTAGGCTTTCTTCACCGAGACATCGGGTTTAAGGTAAATTAGAAAGTGGCATTAACATTAATGAAGATAGATGAATTCATATATGCATGAGAGTAAATTAGGTGAAATCTAAACCCAACAACAATATCATCAACTTCATCCATTCATTCTTGTTTTTAGTCTCAATTGATCAAATTGCATTCATGTTTATTTTATTGCATTTACATTCAAAACCCCTAAAATTTGTTCTTTAGAGTCTTAATTAGTTGAGTAATCACATAACTGTTTAGTGTTTGAGTCTCTTGGGAAACGATACTTGGTATTACCATTTATTATTACTTGATACGATTCGGTACACTTGTCGAGGTATTAATGTAAGACCCTTGAAAATATTTGCAATTGAGATACTAGATTACTAAAAAACCAATTATGTATTTTAATAAATAGTATCAATTGCTTTTGTTAGTAGTAATAATTTTAAAGGATATAATTAATAATAAAACTTATGATTAAAAAATATTAAAAATTTAAGATAAAGGATTATAGTAATTTTAGAAGGTTTTGTAAAATAATAATAATAATAATAATAATTTGTGGAAGGGATAAGTGCTCCACGTTGCATTGAGTCATAAGGGATCAGACTTCATCAAATTGTGAATAAAAAATTATTTTTTTAATAGTAAAATGAATAGTAAAAAAATGAATAGTAAATTTTTTTTTTGGCTATAAATAGCCAAGGGGGGAAGGTTGGAATTTGCACCAAAAGTTGAGAAAAATTTTGAGAGAAGAGAGTTGGAGGAATTTCTAGTTGTAAAGGGGAAATTCTGAAAGTTTTCGAGGAACAATTTCTAAGGAGGAGATTAAGTCTGGAATAGAGGTAAGAGGAGCTACCCTTGAGTCTTTTGTTTTGTATTACCTTGAGTCTTTTGTTTTGTATTATTTTGAGTTTTAAATTTTGAATAAGAACATGCTTCTGTGCTGATATCCAAGTTTGATAGTTGTAAAACGTGATATTGATTTTGTTATACTATTTGTACCTTATTATTACTCGTAACATTTAGTTGTTTCTTTTTCATTTTTGGAAGGATGAGAAGTTGTCTAACCGGCTCTGCCAGATTCAACTTCTTATTTCCCCAGACCATTTATTGTTTTTCTTATTTATTTATATTGTATTTCTGGAAAGAATAGAAGTTGTCTAACTGGCCTTGCCAGATTCAACTTCTTGTTTCCCCAAAATTTTTATTGTGTTTATATTCTCTTGCATTTTCTGGAAGGATTAGAAGTTGTCTAACCGGCTATGCCAGATTCAACTTCTTGTTTCCCCAAGACTTTTATTGTGTTTATTTTTTTTTTCTCTTGAATTTTTCTGGAAGGATAAGAAGTTGTCTAACCGCCTATGCCAGAGTCAACTTCTTAGTTCCCCAAAACGTTTACGTTATGATATTTTATTATGGTTAATTTATTTTGCGATACATTCATTTTGTATGGAATCTGTGATGAATACATTTTATTATATTGAATAAGTAAACTATAAGATTGTGGGAGTAAACACTCAATCAAATTGTGAACTTTAAAACCTTGATCATGTTTTTTTTTTATTTTTCGAAGATATCTTAGTAAGACTCTAATTGCTAATCAGTCTAGCATTAAATCAATATGGAAATTTATTATACAGTTTATAAGACATAGAAATTAACTTTGACCGTCAGGATCTTTAATTTGAGAATTTTACTTAGAGGAAATAATATTATAATTTTTTTGGTAGAATGACCATCACTTTCTTTCTATCTTCAACTTATATCGAGAAAATTTAAATTTTCCCTTCTTTTGCCGATAGATTAAGTTGAAAATTTTTGATAAATGATTCCAGAAATATATTACTATATTTTGACAACTCGAATTTGTAACTGGATATTTGTACTTGAAGGAATTAATTCCTCAAATTTGATAGAGTTAACAGCCTAATTGAATAATGTTTTCGAGTTGTATAAATCTTAATCTCTACCTAGTTAACCATTAGATTAACTAAAATTTAGATATGTAATTCCTGATACATGTTGATGTATTTTGGCTAATCTATAACTTTTGATTGGTGAAATTATGTTGAGTTTATACTCGTTATGGGAAACATTAGATTATAATAAGAGTATGATATTTGATAATAGGTTTATTTTATTTTGAATATTAATACTAAAATGGACTATTATCAATTTATGATTAGAGAATGAACATGATTGAGTTAGGTGGATGAAAAGATGATTTGTTGATGTTAGAAATGTTGGGGTGAATAAAATAAATTATTAATTATGAAATGATGTTTACTATCGGGAGTAGTATATTTGGTTTATACCAAGAGACCTTGATGTAAGCGGAGTAACACATGAGGTTTATGAAAGCAGGCAGAGAGTGGTCTGACCATAAGGCTTTGACATAAACATATTGCTCATAAGTCTTATAGAAGCAGGTAGAGAGCGGTCTGACCATAAGGCTTTGGAAAGTAAAACATAGTATACGGGTAAGGCTTAAGGAAGCAGGCAGAGAGCAGTCTGACCATAAGGCTTCATGAGTAAGCATAGTATACTTGTAAAGATTTATGAAAATTAGAAGGATGATTTTGAAGAAGCTAAGCAGAAAAAAAAATGAATTAATGACATCAGGATAATTGTGTTATTATATGATTGAATTATATATTATAAATAAGTTTAATGATTGTATGATATGATTAGCTTACTCTTATTTGTTTGTGCTATGATCATATAACTCATGTTATACGTGAGTAGATAATGTTGCAGATGTGGTTGAAAAAGCTTAGAGATAATGAGAGACATGCTGAAAAAAAAAACTTTCAGGGATTTTTGTAAAAAAAATAAATTTGTACTGAAAAAATATGCTGTGTAAGATTGTAAGTTAATTGGTGGACACTGTATTGTTTAAAGTTAGTAAGTTTGGAATCGTACTTTGGTTGAATCAAAATAAAGTTTGGTTGTTTATATCAGATATCGAATTAATTTAGTTTTTACTACTAGTAATACCCTTAAATTATTTGAGTGTTAAAATTAACAAGTTTTTGACTTCGTTTTCAAGGATTAAAAATTTGTTCATCAGGTTTTCCAACTGCTTCTGCTTCCACATCATGATCTCCTCGTTGATTCACGGTTCAACCCTATCTGCTTCCTCTTCCTCTCGTCTATGGCCGTATCTCTTCCCTCGAACAACGTTCAAACGACGTTCACTAGTTGAACCAAAAAATGTTGGAATCAAATATGCTGGAACCTCTGCTGGAACCGAATCCATAGCTTCTTCCTCTCTTCTTCTTCTTCTTCACGCTTAACTCGTCCTCTCCTTCCTCTTATTTATCTTCAACGTCTCTCATCTTCATCTTCAACCTCCATTCTCCTTCCTCTCCTGCAAAAAAAATAAAACAACTCCAAGAACAAAACATTCACCTATGATAAAAGGTGATGGCATTTTACAAAAAGATTGAGGTTAAAAAGGACATTTGATAGTGAATCAGCTCAAATCTTCGCAAGCTCATTCCTCCATGTGAACATGTTTTCAATCGCAAATCATCTCTCGCAAAACTCCATCAACAATAATTCCGCACAAGTGAACACAAGCTTAATCTTTGCACCGTAATAATGGTGAGGAAGAATGTTTTAACAGTTAAGTTGCTTGTGCTATTGCCCCTCCTAGGAATGGCTCCTAGCCTTGAATTCCCGATATGTGCTTTTGGTTGTTGTATTTTTTTGGTTGAATCAGTGGGGCCTGCACATGACACAGTGACGTAAGAGAGATGATATCTCAATTACTCATGTGCATAGGAGTGTAAGGAAGGAGTGTTGGTTGCTTTCTTGCCTTTATAAATTGCATTAATTGTTTTAAATAATTTTGAGGAGAGAGAAAGCTAAGGATATGATTTAAGTTTAGCTTTTAGGTTTGTTTTTGGTAAGTGGCGTGATTGAGAGAGAATAAATTCTCTTTGTTTTATTTTTTTTAATAATAATAATACTTTGACACGTTAAAGAAATCCTATAATCAAAGGAAAATGATACTTCAACAACCATTTTTGACAACATTTTGACACGGGACACGTGTCAAAATGGTAGTGGTCCACGTGGAAAAATAAATTGGAAATGAAATATGACGTGGAAAGGGAGTGGTCAAGGGTTTGAAGTTTGGCGTTTCAAATTTGAATTTCATTTTGGAACATTTGTAGAGAGAGAAGAGAAGGTTGAGAGATAGAATCTAACCTAGAGAGAGAGGCCGAGAGAGTTGGAGAAAGGGAATTCGAGAGAGAGAGGTCCGACGGATTGCTTGCCGGAGTGCCGCCGGACAACGTTGAAGGCCGTCGGAGCTCTTCAACCCCTCCAGGCGGTTCCGATTCACGGCCGCTGCAGCTCCGACGTTGGCCAACGAAACGAAGGCGGCATCGTCTTCCCTCCGACCCAGCGAACTAGGGGCGCGTTCTGAGTCTTGATTCGTCCCACCTGCTTCCCTCCCTGTGCCGGACCTTTGCATTCACCGTCGGAGTGCCGCCAGAGCATTGCCGGAGTGCCGCCGGAGTGTACGAAAAAGAGGGGTTTTCTGGGTTGTTAGTCCCACCCACACATTTTTCTTCGTGTGTGTTCCAACCGACACACGTTGTGTTCACTCAAGGTTCGTTTTTTTTATTTGAGTGGAATGAATGTATAATATATGTATGATGTTGTTTGTGGATGATTTTGGTTATGTATGATACCTTGTTATTCTAATATTTTTGGATCTTATTTGGTAGTGTAGGTATTGTTGCAATGGAGGAAGTTGATCACGAGGATGAAGTTTATTAAGACAAGAAAAAGGTATGTTGAGTTATATTATATTTTCATAAATTTAGGATTTTTATGTATTTAAATAGAAACCATATTTTTGACGTTGATTAAGGAAGAAATGGAGAATATGCATTGAGTGATGAACTTGAAAAAATGAGATTGAAAATCTCTTATAAACTTCCTTTGAGTATTAAGTTTGATCCGGATGAAATCACCAACTTAATCAATCTAAATTGTTTGGTCCTCGTGTGTATATTATTCATGCCAACCCTGATCCGAGCTTGAGAAATTTTTCTATTGCCCATAAACTTCAAATGATGTCCAAGGATTACGCGTGACTTTTAAGTGATACCCATGATGAAAAAGGAAACATAGTCAATGTTGGTTAATTCATATATATCTACTCAATTAGTTACGATTGTTTTTGAGTTGACATACAATGTTTTTATTAAAAGGCAGCTATGCTATACGTAAAAATTCTTATGGATGAAATAATATTATGTTTTTTCTTGCTCCAAAGTTTGTAAAAAAATTTACCAGTTCTTTATTTTTCTTCTTCCTTATAATATTTTTGGGTAGAATCGCAGTGAGAAAAGAAGGGAACAAAAATTGAAAAATTTGTAATCAACATTTGTTTCTATTCAGTGTTGTCTTAATTTTGATAACATGTAATCCTTGAAAATTGTTTAGGTATATGATTTTGTTGTTGGAGACCTTGCAATTGTAACTAACCGTACAAGGATTATGGATTTTTCTCAGCCTTTTGCATCATCTAGCCTTGTCATAGTGGCTCCTATCAACAAATCAGGATCAAGTGCTTGGGTGTTCCTCAAACCATTTACAGCAGATATGTGGTGTGCTACGACTGTCTCATTTTTTGTGATTGGAATTGTTATATGGATTCTTGAACACCGAGTCAATAGTGACTTTCGTGGTCCTCCTAAGAAGCAAATTGTAATTATGTTAATGTACGCCTTTGTAGCGTCATATGATAACCTTTTACGGCCAGTTTATTGAATTTGGTGCAGCAATAGGTGCCCCAATGTTCATCTTTTGTTTAAGATTCTAAATCCATGTTATTTTGTTGTTTTTCAAGTTCAGCCTCTTAACCCTGTTTAAGAAAAATCATAATGAAACAACTTAGTCCTAAGTCTAATAGTTTCTGTTTTCTTTTTCTTTCTCAAGGTCGTCATAGGATACAGGAGAGGTGGTTCTATAAAATGGGTTGTCCTGAAGAAAGGACAAGCAACTCCAAGCCTTATCAGCTTCACTTGATTAGCTTTAGGGGCCTATATCTTTCATGTGGTGTTGTCTCTCTTGTTGCACTCGTTCTGTTTCTGCTGTGAAAGATTCGGCAATACTCCCGCTTCAAAAAAAGGCAAAAGGATATTGCTTCTTCATCCTCAAAACAACCATGAGGCAGTCAGTGTTCCTAGGTTGTTGTTAACTTCTTTAAATTTATTAGTCAGTCACGGATCCCAAGATATTGGCTTTGTTTGTTCACTTGGCTTATTATTTAATTTATTTATTTTTTCTCTGAACTGTACCAATAAATCAAGTTTGGAACTCAAGTCCTATCGAATTTATTAATGTTTTGTATTGACGTTGGCCCTCATGCTTAGTAAGTAGTTTTATTGTGAACTTTTTGTATTGGAACTCTACCAATATTGTGTGCTCAATTTCCTATATTTCCATAAAATTTTCTTTTGTTATTGATGATTTGAATTATTGCTCTCTGAATATCATATTATTGATCAGAGTTTTGAAAACTACACCTACCATTTAACGAGTTGTTCAAAGTGCTTCAAAATAGACTGAAAAAAACTGAGCCAGTGCTAGTTGATTAATGATTGTGAGGCACTCTTTGAATTCTTTGTTTCCTGGATCAACACTCATATTATAGTCCTGTTGCAGCAAAAATTAATCTAATAAATGAGGTCTTAGAATCATTTTTGTAGCAGAAATTTTCAACTATAGATGTACCATGATGTTTATAGCTTACAATTTTTGTCCTTTTAGTGATTAGTTTTTGTGGATACATATATTCACTAGTGCAGAAAGAAGATACGGCACCGGTTAATTTCACTGATAGGCTTCGGTTTTTGAACCGAGGCATATTCAGACGAGGCAAAAAGTGATAGCCATTTTACCTCGGTTCTGAACCGTGTCATTTTGTTTGTCTCTACGGCCTCGGTTAGAACCTAAACCGAGGTAGTAGGATATTTTTTTTAGCTTGTTTCGTTTCTGATTTCAGTTTCTGATTTCAATTTCAAACCCGAACCGAAAAATGAACTGAAAAACGTTAAAAATGACCAAGAACTCAGATAAGAAAATGAATAATCAGAGAAAGATATGCACCACACTGTTTCAGAAACTCAACAAACTCAGATAATACAATGTTTCAGAAACTCAACAAACTCAGATAATACAATGGAACCCCAAAAAGATGAATAACTGAAACCGTAAATTGCAAAAACAACAACAAAATCCCAAATCTGAAAATGAAATTTCAGAAACCCTAAATTGCAAACACAACAACAAAATCCCAAATCTGAAAATGTAATTTCAGAAACCCTAAATTGCAAACACAAGAACAAAATCCCAAATCTGAAAATGAAATTTCCGAATCCAAAATCTCCCATCCCCTGCATGCTCGCCACCGCTCTCCCCATCGTCGAACCGACACCGCCGCTGCCCCCGGAGGACCGTCGTACAACTGTTCCGCTTACCGACTCTCTCTCGCCACCGCCTTCCTCGCCGCGCCTGGAATCGCCGCGCCTGGAATCGCCGCGCCTGGAATCGCCGCGCCTGGAATCGCCGCGCCTCGCATCGCCGCGCCTCGCCGTGCCTCACCTCGCCGCGCCTCGCATCGTCGTGCCTCGCCGCGCCGCGCCGCGCCTCGCTTCGCCGCTATCAGTCGCGCCTCCCCGCGTCTCTCCACGTCTTCGCTGGCCACTCACCTCCATCACAACACTCTGCTCGTCCATGTTCAAGGGAAGAAGAGAAAGGGAAGAAGCGTGGCGTGGCTGCTGGGGCGCATTGAAGAGAAAGAGGAGGATCTGAGTGTGGGAAACGAGAGATCTGGTGCGGTGCGAGGGAAAGAAAGAGATCTGGCGGTGCGCGTTAGGAAAGAAGTTTCACCCTTAATTAATTAGGTCTAGGGCACTTGGCACGCGCAGAGGATCTGGGCCGTATAGGCCTCGGTTCTTTAATTTAACCGGTGCCTATTGTGGGCATACGGCCTCGGTTCTTTAATTTAACCGGTGCCTATTGATATTGATTTGACTGATTTGACGAGTTGCAGATTTTTATGTTTCGGTTCTGCGTGCAACCGAAGCAGTATTATTTTTTCTGACCATGTTTAGGCACCGGTTGCCTTTGAAACCGAGGTAATAGAGCTGTTCTGCACCAGTCTTTTTTGAACCGAGGCCTATAAGGTCTCTTTAATTACGAAACTGCCACCGCGTCTGAATAGGCAGCGGTTTAGTGTAAACAGAGGTCTAATGTGCGAGTTTAAAAACACATTTTGTACTAGTGATTTATGTATGTAATGGACTACAAAGTAATGTGTAATAATTAGTTATCATTAAGCATTGAGGCTTTGTGGAATTATATAATTTTTTTTGATTTTTTATTTACTCATTAAAATATCTTAAATATCTAAAATACATTGTATTGACACTTCTTGTACGTCTTGTTTATCTTTTCTAGTTTGGTAAAATATTGAATTTTTCTTAGTTATCTAATATATCATATTAAAATTTTGTTTTCATAATAGTTATCATTGTCAAATCTGGATACAAATCTTTAAATTTGTTATAACTTAACCTTAACCATTTTTTTTTTTCAAAAAGTGTTTTTACTTTTGTTTAAAAAATTACAATTTGTAATTACAATTTTTTATTATCAGTTTAAATAGATTTAAAATATCCTATCTTAAATTGTTTAAAAATAGGATTTGATACAGTGCTGCTTCAACTTTCTATACCTGAAAATATAAAATTAATATTAGAGAAAAAATTGTCACAAACTTTATAAGTGGTGTTTGGATCATCGGCTGAAAACATAATAATAACTTCCAAACAGTTGAATATTGGGTAAAACAAACTCCACTGGGCACATGATCCAAACAAAGTTGATGAATGGAATCACAAATATAAGCATGATAATGTGAAATATTAGGCAAAGATAATGACATTTATATTGAAGTTCATCCCAAGGAACCATTTTTTGCAGAACTCTTCATGCAAAATTGCATTGGTACCAATGGCTAAATAACTGGGGACTTAAGGCAAAGGTTTTGCACAGTCATGTCAACAAAGAAAATGCCGTTAATTTTTAAGTGTAATTTTTTTTAATCGTTATTGGACATACAAGTGATGTTTAGGCAATGATTATGACATTTATATTGAAATCTATGTCCAAGGAACTACTCTTTGTAAAACTCATTATGAAGAAATAACACTGGGAGCAAAGGCCAAATAAGTGGGGAGTTCAGGCAAAGATTTTGCACACATGGGTCAACTGTGAAAATGACATTGATTTTTAAGTGAACCAATTTTTTATAAGACTTATTGGACATATAAGTGATGTTCAGGCATTTATTATCACATTTATATTGAACTCCATGCCCAAGGAACCATTCTTTGTAAAACTCATTGTGCATAAACAACACCGGGAGCAAAGGGAAAATAAGTGGAGAGTTCAGACAAAGGTTATGCACCCAGGGGTCAACTATGAAAATGACATTGATTTTTAAGTGAACCAATTTTTTTTAAGACTTATTCGACATACAAGTGATATTTAGGCATTTATTATCACATTTATATCGAACTCCATGCCTAAGAAACCATTCTTTGTAAAACTCATTGCAGAAACAAAACCGGGAGCAAAGGCCAAATAAGTAGGGAGTTCAAGCAAAGGTTTTGCACACACGGGTCAACTGTGAAAATGACATTGATTTTTAAGTGAACCAATTTTTTTTAAGACTTATTAGACATACAAGTGATATCCAGGCATTTATTATCACATTTATATCGAACTCCATGCCCAAGGAACCATTCTTTGTAAAACTCATTGTGTAGAAACAACACTGGGAACAAAGGCCAAATAAGTGGAGAATTCAGGCAATGTTTTGCACACAGGGGTCAATTGTGAAAATGACATTGATTTTTAAGTGAACCAATTTTTTATTAGACTTATTGGACATATCAATGATGTTCAGGCATTGATTATCACATTTATATCGAACTCCATGCCCAAGGAACCATTCTTTGTAAAACTCATTGTGCAGAAACAACACCGGGAGCAAAGGCCAAATAAGTGGGGAGTTCAGGCAAAGGTTTTGCACACAAGGGTCAACTGTGAAAATGACATTGATTTTTAAGTGAACCAATTTTTTTAAGACTTATTGGACATACAAGTGATATTCAAGCATTTATTATCACATTTATACCAAAAGTCATGCCCAAGGAACCATTCTTTGTAAAACTCATTGTGCAGAAACAACACTAGGAGCAAAGGCCAAATAAGTGGAGAGTTCAGGCAAAGGTTTTGCACATAGGGGTCAACTGTTAAAATAACATTGATTTTAAGTGAACCAATTTTTTTTAAAGACTTATTGGACATACAAGTGATGTTCAGACATTGATTATCACCTTTATATCAAACTCCGTGCCCAAGGAACCATTCTTTGTAAAAATTGTTGTACAGAAACAACATTGGTAGCAAAGGCCAAATAAGTGGGGATTTCAGGCAAAGTTTTTGCAGAGATAGATCAACTTTCAAAATGACATTGATTTTTTAATGAATTTTTTTTAACACTTATTGGACATGCAAATTATCTTCAACCATTGATTATGTCATTTATTGAACATTTCTTTGATGATTTGTAACAAAAAATATGTACATTCAAACCTAATCATCACAATTTCAAATAGTGATAAGAAATCCATAAATGACATTTGTACTATCCATTTTGTAACAACCCTAAATGTTGCAACACTTCATTCCTCCACACAATGTCAACATCCAAAATCCAATCACACACATACTTCTCCCTAACCTCTTGTAGTTCCTCCTACAAAGAAAAAAATGCACACAATATCAATATAATGCCAATGTTCAATCAAAGGGACACACCATGAAAATGTTGATAACTTACACTAGTGTAATTGGATATTGTTTTGCCTTCATATTTCTGAACAACATCCCACAACTCCATAAATTTCAAAAAAATAACTCCACAATCATATCTACATCAAAAAGAGTCCAAAATACAAATAATGAAATGCTACTTATATGAAACAAACAAATATTATAATTAAAAAAAAACAAGATTAAAAACTTACGAGTTCGGTTGGAATTGAGTATGCACGTGTTGAACCTACAAGGACGGTTTGTTGTCTTTGTAACGATTAAACAAATGTCCAAAAAACAATTCAAGATTATGGGCCTGCAAAAAGCCAAAATCAACTTTACTTTCCAAACTACTAAATCAATTTATAAATACAAAGTACACATCAATTCCAAGACTTACAATTAGAGTGTCAATGAGATTTAGAACACCTTACAATAATTTTTCTCTGTCTCTAAGATAGTTAAAAGCAACAAATAGATCATTCTCTCTAACAATAAATAATTACCATATTTAGAGTTTGAACTGATACCATGATATCAAAATATAATATTGGTTAAGAAATAAGGCATTAAAATTGAGAAATATTGAAATTGTGTACCAAAGATAAACTTGTAGGTTACCTCATGGACCAGGGATCCAATAAATGCAATGAAGCAGCTTTTCGATCAGCAGTAGCACAGTGATACTCCAATGTTTTCCAACATTCATTGACTGCATCTCTATTAGATAGTAAAATCATGTATGACTCTTGGTCGAAGATCAAGAGACATAAAGTTTAAAGATGCTGCATCATTTGTAATGGGTTCCTCAATATAAGGCCTAAGCTCCATGGTGTGAGTACGAGGGGTTTTGATTCCATCTCTAGATAAGCAAACAGAAAAGTATGGGTGAGTTAACGTTTACCACCTATACACGAAGCATATACCATATCAAAATACAATAATTAAAGCATTAAAATTAATATCATTCATCTAAAATTTAAACATGATATCATCATTTAATTAAGAACACTTGAATATTCTTATCCTTATAATATTAAATAAAGACCCCTGTTTTACTTCTTAACAATTACTTTTCGATCAGACACTTATACATATAGCATAGTTTTAATTAAGATTGCACCAAATCCATTTTAAAACATTAATTATTATTATTATTTTTTATTACGTTTCATTTCTCGCAAAGAAAACCAAAATATAATATATATTAAGATGACTTTCCAATATTAGTAAACTTTATACAGTTGATGAATGCTTTAATATAAAAAAATCTGCACTACTTAAAGTGATACATACATTAAAGGTCCTACCACCATAAGCTTAATTTATTTATTTTAAATAAATCATTTCCAATGAGGGACCTTTCGTTAACCTTTAAACCTTTTATTAGCTTTTAAATAACAGTGGTGACATCAAAATTTTTTTTCCTTATTTCCAATGTATACCATCAAAATCCAGTAGCTCCAAACTCTATTAATGTGTACCCATAGTAATTGATAAGTACTACAGTTGATCAAGACATTTCACTTGCACCTTCTATTTACGTAAGATAAATTGTTACTACTAACACTGCATCTAAAATAAGACAAATCTCCCTCCAACTAAAGTTAACCCCTCATGAAATAATAGATGCAACCAAGACTGTCTATCAATCTTTTAATTTAAAGAAAACTTACAAAAGTCTATTCCATAAATTTTCCCACTTCGGAGACACATTTTCAGTATCGTCAAAGGAAGAATCTTTATGTTCTCATGTCCATAGTATCAATCACCACACATTTAATTTATCCAACAAATACTATTAACAAACCACCTCCATCATACATAAACAACATTCCACCGCCATCCAACAAGTCATATTTTTACAACTTACAAACAACGTATCATACATAACCAAAATCATCCACAAACAACATCATACATATATTATACATTCATTCCACTCAAATAAAAAAAAACGAACCTTGAGTGAACACAACGTGTGCCGGTTGGAACACACACGAAGAAAAATGTGTGGGTGGGACTAACAACCCGGAAAACCCCTCTTTTTCATACACTCTGGCGGCACTCCGGCGATGCTCTGGCGGCACTCCGGCGGTGAATGCAAAGGTCCGGCACAGGGAGGGAAGCAGGTGGGACGAATCGAGACTCAGAACGCGCCCCTAGTTCGCTGGGTCGGAGGGAAGACGATGCCGCCTTCGTTTCGTTGGCCAACGTCGGAGCTGCGGCGGCCGTGAATCGGAACCGGCTGGAGGGGTTGAAGAGCTCCGACGGCCTTCAATGTTGTCCGGCGGCACTCCGGCAAGCAATCCGTCGGACCTCTCTCTCTCTCAAACTCCGTTTCTCCAAATCTCTCGGCCTCTCTCTCTAGGTTAGACTCTCTCTCTCAACCTTCTCTTCTCTCTCTACAAATGTTCCAAAATGAAATTCAAATTTGAAACGCCAAACTTCAAACCCCTGACCACTCCCTTTCCACGTCATATTTCATTTCCAATTTATTTTCCACATGGACCACTACCATTTTGACACGTGTCCCGTGTCAAAATGTTGTCAAAAATGGTTGTTGAAGTATCATTTTCCATAATCAAATGAATATCCAGTAAGGGTAATGTTGGAAGAAAAAAAGTAACGTTTTCTATTATTCTTTTCATGATGACAAGTTTCTTCTATTTTCTTTTCTCTTTTGTTCCCACTTTGAAACCCCTCCCCTCTATCCCTTTCTCTCCTCTGTAGAGTCGAAAATCAAATTCTTCTTTCTACAATCATAAAGTTTTCTTCTATTTTTGTTTCTCTTAGAATATATGTTTGGATTATTTCAAATGGTGTGTGAATGACGGTGAGAGAGTGACGTTGCTTTTGTGGTTTTGAATAAAAGAGAAGGTGTGTTCTTGCGTTTCTTTGTTTGATTGTGGGTGTTGGTGATTTATTTTTTTATTGTAAGTGTTCATTGTTTTGCTAGATTTAGGGTTTTCTAATTTTTGTTGGATTATGGTTGTGGTTCATTGTTCTTGTCTTTGAAAGTGAATTTCCTACTTCCACTTTTACAGGTCCTTTGTCAGTGTCATTTATGTTTTTGATTGTTGTTTGGATATTTTGGAGCGACCTACATTCTATGGCCCCAAATGACCTAAACAATGATTGGAAGTCTTAAAACAAAATTGTTGGATGAAATGTCTCAATGAAGTACGCAAAACTACAGATTTTTCAATTTGTGTTTAGGAGCTTTTATTTTGAACTGCATAAGTTTTAGGTGCGTTTTACTTAATTATGACATTATGAATAGCTTAATTGAAGCAATTATATTGACTTTAACTTTTGATACAGTTCAAAATAGATCACTAAAATAGATTAATCACTCATGAAATCATTGGTTCAACTTACAACAAATTTTGACAGTTTTGGTGGTTTTGGAAGTGACTTTTCATTTTAGTAAACAATAAGCGAATTCTAATCTAATCCTTGATTACTACAAATAGACTTCCTTTCGATCACTAGATTTACAAAAATTGATAGCTAATATAAAATCTAGAATGTCTTGGAACAATAAAAATTGCAGAAAATGAATCCAACTAGACCACCAATTTTGTATATGTGTGATTAGAATGGCAAAACATCAATGAAATTGATTGTAGAATATTTAAACAAAGTGAAATCAACCCTAGTATAAGGTTAAGTATGAGTGACTCATATTTTGGACTAAAGTTATGCCAAACAATTATTGGTACAGTAATTGGTTATGTAGTCAAAGTCATGTGGTTAGTTATTAAGTTGGTTTTATACAACTAAAAAAATGCTTAATATATATATTAGTGGTTAGATTAATTAGTGTAGTAAGTGGTTATTCAGTCAATGTTATGTGGTTTTCAATGAAACTCAACATGTACAACATTTGTAGTGGTTCGTGAGGATAAATTTCATCACATTTATTGGTGCAGAAATTGGTTATATGGTCAGTGTTTTATGGTTATTTCTTAAGCTTGTTATGCATAACTAACAAAATACTAAGGTGAATATCAAGGGTTAGATTAGTTAATGAAGTAAGTGGTTATCCAGTCAATTTTATGTGGTTTTCTGTGAAAGTCGTTATGTACAACATTTGTAGTGGTTCTTGAGGATAAATTTCATCACATTTATAATGGTTCTTCAAGATAAATTTTATCATATTTATTGGTGCAGTAACTAATTATGTAATCAATGTTATGTGGTTATTTGTTTAGGTGGTTACGTACAACAACAAAAGTGTTTACGATGAATATCAAGGGTCAAATTAATTGGTGCAGTAAGTAGTTATCCAATCAAGGTTATGTAATTTTCTATGAAAGTCGTTATGTACAACATTTGTAGTGGTTCTTGATGATATAGATTTTATCACATTTAAAGGTACAATAACTAGTTATGTAGTGAGTGTTATGTGGTTATTTGTTAATATAGTTATGTACCATTGACAAAATGCTTAAGATGAAGAGGGAAGTTGCCAACGTGTCATTTTTTGATGCAGTAAGTGGTTATCCACTTTAGCTTATATGGTTAGTTGTATTTATCATTTTGTACATGAAAAAAAATTGTCAATAAGGGTTCAAGTACTATGATTTCTTGGTGCAGTAAGTGGTTAATTTATGTTTGTTAAACTGTGATGTATCAATTTTTAATTTACACATGAAGAAGTGATGAGTGCATATTTATGCCCACATTTATGCTTTAAAATTAAACTTTTTGATGAAATTTATGTGCTTAAATGATTGATTTAAGGTAAACGTGTGACAATTAGATTTATTGGATTTGAAAGTTAAAAAGACGAAAAAAATGAATTTTAGCACATAAATTACTCTTAGATATTCTTATATTTATTTTAGCAGTTGAAATATAACCTTTGCTGGTTCAAATTGCAATTTAAGACCAAGAATCATAATTATGAAAAAGGAAATTAGTTTATTCAATAAAAGGGATTGAATACACCCTTGTTTTTACAAATATACAATCCTAATTCTGAAACAGACCCAAGAAAACCAAGCCCAAAATACTAAACCTTTTCTCATATACCCCTTAATTTCCTACACACCCTTCCTAAACTAGATTCCACCCTATTATGCCATGTGGCAATCTAAAACCCTAAGTGCTATCCAACCAGATCCTGCCACATTACCCTTTCTGCCACGTCAGTTTTATCATCTCCAACTCCAGAAACCCTAATTCCATCACCCAGACAACCCTAGCCGCCGCAACAGTGCCAATGTCGTCGTGAAGCCACCTTCGTCAACATCACGCACCACCACATCGACCAAACTAGTGCCGCCGCCATCCTCCATCACGAACCACCAACTCTTCTTTGTCGCGCCACCCAAACCAAGAATCGCGATAGAAAAACCCTTGCGTTGTTCAACCTCCATAACCATCGTGAAATCAACACCATCACCATGCCGTAAGCACGTCGCCGCCATAACCAACCTCCATCATCATCTTCAGCGTCTTCATCGACTTCCATCTCCACCATCAAACCGTCATCCATGGCCGCTGCGAATCGCGAGTCTTTCATGGCATCCACAGAATCACCTAGAAAACCCAGTCCGAAAGCCATTGCGCCTCCGACATTCTCCACCACCGTCACTGGACCTGCATCAGAAAAACATCAAACGCAAAACCCAATTCCAGGTCCATGCATCCAATTTCAAAAACCCCATTCCGCGGGCACCATCTCCTTCCTCGCGTCTTCATCATTAGGGCAAAACCCTAAAAGCGACATTCTCCAATTAACGAGTAGCGCCTCCGCATAGGGAAGGAATCTAACCCAGGAGTGACTTTCCATGTTGCCATCATGCAACCTTCTCCATCTCACGCCTCTACATTGAAATCCAGCAGCCTACAAACAGAAAACCACAAGTCACCCAAGCCACCATCAAATGCGATTCCCAGGTTGCGCAATGCAACCCTAGGCCGCCGTCACCACGAGCTCACCGAAGCCTCCGTCGCACATCAATCACCATTATCTCCTCCATTCACGCAAGCTCTACACCACAACGTCCAGCAATCACCCAAAATCGTGTCGCCATTAAGCTTCGAGCGTCATCTCCTTCAAATCGCGACCACCATTTTGCTTTGTCCTCTTTTGCATCGCCTCCGTGAAAAGCCACCTACAATTTGAAACCAGAAAAATCCAAAAACAGAACCCAATTGTGCCACCAGGTTCTTACAAGGTCCTCCATTCTTCACCACCAAAAATCCCTTCACAGTGCAAAAGCACAAGTCTTTCTCCTCTCTACACATCAGAATAATGGCAACAGAAACAGAATAGCAGCGTATGGAATATAGGAGTATATGAAAAACTGAGAGACAGAAAATATGAAGTAGTATTATGAGAAAGAAAGAATAGTGTTTTTATATAAGAGAAACTAACTGTAAAAGAGTAACAGAAAAAACTAACTAGCTTATAACTAACAACTTGAATTATATATCCAATACACCTCCTTAATTCAAGTCACTTAGAGCTAATACACTTATTCCAGATCTGAGATACTCAAATCTGTCATGTTTGAGTGCTTTAGTAAATAGATCAGCCAGTTGTGATTCAGTTTTGCAGTAAACCAACTCCACTTTGCCTTTATTCACCATATCACGTAAGAAATGAAACTTCACATCAATGTGTTTGCTTCTTCCGTGGCTCACAGGATTCTTGGCCAAACTCATAGCAGATGTGTTGTCCATCTGTAGCATAAATGGTTTCTCACTTTGCACCTTTAAATCTTTTAGAACTTCATTCAACCACACACCCTGACATACTACATGACAGCCAGCTACATATTCTGCTTCACAACTTGATAGAGCAACAATGGTTTGCTTCTTAGAACTCCATGATATAGGTGTTGTGTTCATGAAAAATATATTCCCTGACGTGCTTTTTCTCTCAATTTGATCTCCACCAAAATCTGAGTCAGTGTAACCAACTAGTTCCAACTCATCCTTCTTCACTTCATATGGAAACAAAATACCAAACCTAGTTGTTCCTTTAACATACCTTAGAACACGTTTAGCAGCAATCAAATGGTTCTTCTTTGGATTGCTCATGAATCAGCTCAACAGACCAACCCCATACATCAGATCTGGCCTGCTATTACATAGATACCGCAAAGAACCAATGAGTTGCTTATAAGCTGTCTCATCCACGCTTTCTTCATTTATATCAGATTTTAGCTTGGCATTAACCTCAATTGGATTCCTGGTAATGTTACACTCAGTCATCTTAAATTTCTCCAACAAATCCTTCACGTACTTTGTTTGGTGCATAACTAAGCCTCCAACTATGTGCGTAAATTCCATTCCCAGAAAGTAGCTAAGCCTCCCAAGATCTGTCATCTCGAATTCTGCTTCCATCCTCTGCTTGAATTCTTCAATCCAATGTAGACTGGAACCCGTCACCAGCAGATCATCAACGTACAAACATACGATCATTATATCATCACCATTCTTCTTAACATACAGGCTATGTTCAACAACATATCTCTCAAGTCCATAGCTGATAAAAAAATCATCAATCCTTCTGTTCCATGCCCTGGGTGCTTGCTTCAATCCGTAGAGCGCTTTGAATAGCTTATACACTTGATGCTTCTTCTCTTTGATAAATCCTAGAGGCTGCTGTACATATACTTCCTCCTCCAACAAGCCATGCAAAAATGCAAACTTAACATCAAGAGCAAACAAAGACCAATTCTTAGCACATGCAATAGCAACAACTAAACGAATAGTTTCTAACCTTGCAACAGGTGCGTAGACTTCCTTGAAATCGACTCCTTGTTGCTGTAGAAATCCTCTTGCCACCAGCCTAACCTTGTATTTTGAGATTGTACCATCTGGATTAGCTTAGTTTTGAAAACCCACTTAACTCCAATGCATTTCTTCTCGGGTGGCAAATCGACCAGCTTCCATGTTTTATTCTTCTCGATCGATCTAAGCTCCTCCAACATAGCTTCCTTCCAGAGTGGTTGTGATAAGGCATCATCAACATTCAACGGTTCACTTCCAGCCATTAATGCTAGGTGAATTATATCACCTTCTTCATCCACTCCAGCATCAGAATACATTTCATATTCTGTAAACCGAGAAGGTCTTACCACTTGTCTTCTCTGTCTCGTTGAAACCTCTGCATTATTGTTGTTGCTCCCAGTATTGCTAGTGGCTATCGGAGTATCCACCTTTTCTTCGATCTGCATAGGTATTTGCAATGCTGCTCTTGATTTCTTCATGCTGGTTTGATTGCATTCCCAGTCCCAATTTTCATCTTCGAGAATCAATACATCTCTGCTGATGATCATCTTCTTCCTGATAGGATTAAATAGTTTGTACGCTCCAGTAGAATGATAACCCGCGAACACCATTGCCTCTCCTTTGTCATCCAGCTTCGTTCTCTTCTGCTCTACAACATGACAAAAAGCCAAAGAACCGAAAATCTTAAAATGCTTAACAGAGGGTACAGTACCTAACCAAATTGCATGTGGGACGTTGTCTGTCAACTTCTTTGTAGGACATCTGTTCATAACATACACAGATGTTGCCACTGCTTCTCCCCACAATTCACGTGGTACGCCCTTTTCTCTAAGCAAGCACCTGGCCATATTCATTATTGTTCGATTTCGTCTTTCGGCCAAACCATTATGTTGTGGTGTATAAGGGGCTATAATCTCGTGTGCTATTCCCTGTGCCTGACAAAACTCATCAAATTCATGCGATGTATACTCACCTCCACCATCTATCCTGATCAGCTTTATCTGCTTATCAATTTCTTTTTCAACACAATTCTTGAACCGCTTGAAAACTTCTAGGACATCACCTTTAAACCTTATGAAGTATACCCATATCATACGACTGTATTCATCTACAAATGTAACAAAGTATCGATTACTAGCTATGGTTGATATCTCAAGTGGACCGCACACATCTGAATGAATTACTTCCAGACGTTCTTTAGACCTCATCTTCAAGTGCGTTTTGAAAGGTTTTCTCGTTTGCTTTCCTATGATGCATGATTCACAAGCTCTCTGGGGTATAGATATATCTGGTTGTCGCAACCGGAATCGCGACGGGACGACGATCCAAAAATAAAACAAATGAAACGTTCGAAAAAGAGATTGAAGTCGCCACCATAGTTTATTTTGGAAAACTACGGAAAAACCATAGAATGATAAGGCAATGGTCTACGAAAATGAGATTCTAAGTTCGGGAGTCGGTTACATGTAGGGAAGGTATCAGCACCCTACAACGCCTGCCTTAAGGCAGTACCTTTAACTAAATACGCGAATATGATGTGGTTTTCAAAATGTTTAACTATTCCCTAAAATAAAATTCTAAATAAACAAAATATATTTTTTAGTTTTTTGGGCCCGACAAGGATTGACCTTGCTCCTACGTATTCTCATTCAGAATGAGAAATCAGGGTTATGTAGTTCTTTTAGAAACCGCTTGAAAATATTGTTTGAGAAATTGACTATGCATAAATTTGGATTTTTAGGGAAGTGAACCTGACAAGGACTAGCCTTGCTCCTACGTATCTCCACTTTTGATGAAGAATCAAGGATCACGTAGTTCTGACGAGCAAGACTGTTTGTTGTTTGAAAATGGGGATGTTTTTAGTTTTTGAAGATTTTATATTTTTTTGGTATTTTTATAAAAGATAGAGAGAAATTTTTTAGCACAAGGACGATGCAAGCGATCACACATGTGCTTAATTTTATTTTATATTTTTTTGGGATTTTGATGTAATATTTAGATTTTTTTTTTTGGCGTAATGAGGACTAGGCTGATGCGTACGATCGCACGAGCATTCATACGACTTTTTCTTATTTTTTTATTCTTTTGTGTAATGAGCACTAGGCTGATGCGTACGATCGAACGAGTACTCATACGACTTTTTTTTGTTTATTTTTAATTTTGGGTAATGAGTACTAGGCTGATGCGTATGAGTATGATCGCACAAGTACTCATACCGGTATTTATATAATTACATGTTTTTTAAAGTTTTTGTATTTTTTTTATTAAGAAAGATAGGTGAGTTGAAATATCTATGACATAAAAATATGAAAAAGCATAGGATAGAATTGTGGTAGAAAACAGGATAAATAAAAAAAATGATCAAAATGCATATAAATAAAATGAAAAGAAAATATGTACCTTGTTGAAGATTTGAATGATGAAAACTTTGCTTGTAATAAGTTGTGAGAAGAGATAGATTGATGGTGAAGAAGATGAATTTATAGTAGAAATGTGGTATGGGATTTTATATGTATAGAGAGATAGTAAAATGTGAGAGAAAAATGAAGTAGAGTTTTGGGATGAAGAGGTTTGGTGTGAGAGACAGAAGATGGATATTATGTAAAAAAATGTGTGTGTGAAGTGAAGAGAATGTAGGTATTTATAGAGTTAAGGATGAAGAAAGTTGATGAATAATATAATAAGTTGGTGGAAAATTTAGATGAATTAAAAAAAGGTGAATAGAAAAAGTTAATGTGAAAAATAAGTGAAAGAAATAATATAAAAAGTTGGTGGAGAAAGTAGGTGAAATAAAATATAGTAAATAGTAAAAGTTAATGTGGAAAATAAGTGAAAGAAATAATATAAAAAGTTGGTGGAGAAATTAGGTGTGAAAATTAAGTGAAAGAAATAATATAAAAAGGTGGTGGAGAAATTAGGTGTGGAAATTAAGTGAAAGAAATAATATAAAAAGTTGGTGGAGAAGGTAGGTAAAATAAAATATAGTGAATAGTAAAAGTTAATGTGGAAAATAAGTGAAAGAAATAATATAAAAAGTTGGTGGAGAAATTAGGTGTGGAAATTAAGTGGAAGAAATAATATAAAAAGTTGGTGGAGAAATTAGGTGAAATAAAATAGATAATAAAAAATGTTGATGGAGAAGATATAATTAAAAAATGTAAGTGGAATAATTAGAAAAGTTGATATATAAAATTAATATGGAAATGATGTGGAAAAAGTAAATGAAAAAGGTAGATGATGTGGAATGAGATGTGGAGGGTGATGTGGAGGGTGATGTGGATGGTGATGTGGAGAGTGGGGTGTGATAAGAGAAAAGAGGTGGTGAGGAAGTAAAAAAGTAAGAGATTATTTTGGGCCATTGGATTAAGTGTTTAAAAGAAAATTTGGGGGTGCAAAAAGTAAAATAAATAGTATTTTTCATTTTGGTTTTTTTTTTATGTTTTTTTTTATTTATTTTTGTGATGAATTATATTTACCCGGACGAAATTGGGTTTTGACAGCTGCCCCTCTTTACTTAGATTTTACTAGATAATATGACAAATTTGACATTTTTTTATTATCGGAGTAAAAGCTAAGTAAAGAAAGAAACGATAATTTCGTCCGAATTTCAAAATAAACAAGGAACAAACAGAGAAAAATACAATAAAAAAGAACAAAACTGAGAGAATTGAGGTGTACAAACCCTATGGATGAAGTGAGTGAGGTGTAACAACCTCGTGGAGGGTGTCACAACCCTATGGATGAACTGAATGAGGCGTACAAACCTCGTGGAGGGTGTCGCAACCCTATGGATAAGTGAATGAGGTGTACAAACCTCGTGGAGGGTGTCGTAACCCTATGGATGAAGTGAATGAGGCGTACAAACCTCGTGGAGGGTCTCGCAACCCTATGGATAAGTGAATGAGGTGTACAAACCTCGTGGAGGGTGTCACAACCCTATGGATGAATGAATGAGGTGTACAAACCACGTGGAGGGTGTCACAACCCTATGGATGAAGTGAATGAGGTGTCCAAACCTCGTGGAGGGTGTCGCAACCCTATGGATAAATGAATGAGGTATACAAACCTCGTGGAGGGTGTCGTAACCCTATGGACGAATGAATGAGGTGTACAAACCTCGTGGAGGGTGTCGCAACCCTATGGATGAATGAATGAGGTGTACAAACCTCGTGGAGGGTGTCACAACCCTATGGATGAAGTGAATGAGGTCTCCAAACCTCGTGGAGGGTGTCGCAACCCTATGGATAAAGTGAATGAGGTGTACAAACCTCGTGTAGGGTGTCGCAACCCTATGGATGAATGAATGAGGTGTACAAACTTCGTGGAGGGTGTCGCAACCCTATGGATGAAGTGAATGAGGTGTCCAAACCTCGTGGAGGGTGTCGCAACCCTATGGATAAATGAATGAGGTATACAAACCTCGTGGAGGGTGTCGTAACCCTATGGATGAATGAATGAGGTGTACAAACCTCGTGGAGGGTGTCGAAACCCTATGGATGAAGTGAATGAGGTGTCCAAACCTCGTGGAGGGTGTCGCAACCCTATGGATAAATGAATGAGGTATACAAACCTCGTGGAGGGTGTCGTAACCCTATGGATGAATGAATGAGGTGTACAAACCTCGTGGAGGGTGTCGAAACCCTATGGATGAAGTGAATGAGGTGTACAAACCTCGTGGAGGGTGTCGCAACCCTATGGATGAATGAATGAGGTGTACAAACCTCGTGGAGGGTGTCACAACCCTATGGATGAAGTGAATGAGGTGTCCAAACCTCGTGGAGGGTGTCACAACCCTATGGATAAGTAAATGAGGTGTACAAACCTTGTGGAGGGTGTCACAACCCTATGGATAAGTGAATGAGGTGTACAAACCTCGTGGAGGGTGTCACAACCCTATGGATGAATGAATGAGGTGTACAAACCTCGTGGAGGGTGTCGTAACCCTATGGATGAATGAATGAGGTGTACAAACCTCGTGGAGGGTGTCGAAACCCTATGGATGAAGTGAATGAGGTGTACAAACCTCGTGGAGGGTGTCGCAACACTATGGATGAAGTGAATGAGGTGTACAAACCTCGTGGAGGGTGTCACAACCCTATGGATGAAAAGAATGAGGTGTCCAAACCTCGTGGAGGGTGTCACAACCCTGTGGATAAGTGAATGGGGTGTACAAACCTCGTGGAGGGTGTCACAACCCTATGGATAAGTGAATGAGGTGTACAAACCTCGTGGAGGGTGTCACAACCCTATGGATGAATGAATGAGGTGTACAAACCTCGTGGAGGGTGTCGCAACCCTATGGATAAGTGAATGAGGTGTACAAACCTCGTGGAGGGTGTCGCAACCCTATGGATGAAGTGAATGAGGTGTACAAGCCTCGTGAAGGGTGTCACAACCCTTTGGATGAAGTGAATGAGGTGTACAAGCCTCGTGGAGGGTGTCACAACCCTATGGATAAGTGAATGAGGTGTACAAACCTCGTGGAGGGTGTCGCAACCCTATGGATGAAGTGAATAAGGTGTACAAACCTCGTGGAGGGTGTCACAACCCTATGGATAAGTGAATGAGGTGTACAAACCTCGTGGAGGGTGTCGCAACCCTATGGATGTAGTGAATGAGGTGTACAAACCTCGTGGAGGGTGTCGCAACCCTATGGATGAGAATGAAGGATTTTGATTATTGGGTTCGACCATTGTCTTATAGAGGGCCGAAATACCAATGGAAGAAAAATGAACCGGGTTCGACCATTGTCTCACAGAGGGCCGAGAAAAACTAAAATCTGGACTTGACCATTGCCTTGCAGAGGGCCGAGATACCAATGACATAAGGTAAAATGTTTGATTGTTTTGAATTGGAGAGTTTTGAATTTGTTTTGTTTTGTTTTTTTTTTAGATGTTGAATTTGTTATTTTTGATTTTTGATTGATTTTTTTTTTGAGATAGAACTGAGTGTTCATTTTTTTTTTGTTAAAATGAGAAACAAGGTTTTAAAACTTTTTCACAAGGTTGAAATTATCATTAAACAAGGCATTGCATTTTTGTACAAGGATTTTGAAACCTCGATATGTAAGAGAAACATGGTTGATGTAAATTTTGGTATTGGAGGAGAAAACTTTGATGCATTTTTTTTGTCTTTTTGAAAGAAGAAGATTTGGTGAAAATATGTAATTCTGAAATTGGAGGAGAAAACTTTGACGCATGTTGATTTTTTTTCTTTTTGAAGGAAGAAGATTTGATGAAAATATGTAATTTTAAAATTGGAGGAGAAAACTTTGATGCATGTTGATTTTTTTTTTTTTTTAAGGAAGAAGATTTGATAAACATTCATGAAAATATGTACATGATGTTGACTTTTGATTATTTTTTTTTATGGAAGGATATGAAAATTTGACACCCTTCTCTTTTTTTTTACTGAGTCAATTTGTTTTCTTTGAAATCATCAAATTTATGAAGACCTTCATATATATATATATATATTTTGCAATGGTTGTCCAATTCTAAAGTCAAACGTTCAAAATGAAGTTTGTGTGCTAGACATTTTCTGATGAAATACCTATGTATACATGATTGATATGAGAGGTTGGTTAAAGTGGTAAGAAAGACTTTTGGCAGGGTTTAGAGGGGACTGAGATGACTTTTTGGGCATATCATTCCTCATACAATCATCAATGAAGATGTTATATGTGAATGTCAATGTGAAATATGATATACCCAAAGGTTACCCCGGTTTGGTGGTTGGGAAAAGGAATGTGAGGGGATAAGTTATGAATCAGGGAGTGAGAATATCATGTGAGATTTAAAAATTGCCCCAGTTTTGGTGGTAATAGATTTTTGAAGTTCGGGGTGAACCAAGATCATGCAAGGCCCAACAAGGGATGCCCCAGTAAGCTTTTGAATACCAAAGTTGCCCAATATTTTGAATGGGCCAAGACATATGAAACTCCCAAAGTTGCCCTAGTTTTGGAGACCGGGCGAAAAGGTTATGTAAAACCTACAAAGTTGTCCCCTAGTTTGAGAATCGGGGGAAGAGTTTGAATGGGATATGTATTTGTTCAAAAATGTGATGGATATGGAAATGATTGGCTTAAAAGGATTGCCCTAATTGGCTTGATTTTTCTTCATATAATTTTGATCCATAGGGAGTTGCCTTTCTTCCGAGGACATTTATTTATTTATTTATTTATTTATTTTTTAACTGCATTGTTAGTCATTTTTTCTTGTCTCAAAATTAAGCTTTATGAAAATTTAAGCAACCATCATTCAATCTGTGTGGACTTTTATTGAGCTTGTAATGTGGCTTCGGCTGAAGGGTGTTGAAAGAAAGATATAAAGGCCCTAATAAGTGTTTGTGGATTTTTTTTTTTTTGAAACAAGAGTTACCATCTATACCTTGTATCAACTATTCGTCAAATCTGTTTTGACTTTCTTTGTTTGTTATCACTTTGTGATTCTTCCTATTTTTGCTTCACTTTTGATGAATTTTCTTCATTTGATCACTAAGTTTGTTCTTTTGCAATTTGAGTTGACTTCTATTGTGATGGTAACCCTTGTTTAGGTAAATTTCTGAAAAGAAATTTCTTATTGGCTCAAATTTGGTATCAATGGATATATCTTTTGTTTTTGGATGAAGAAAAATGGCCACACATCATTTCAAATTTTGGTTGTCTTATTTCCACAAAATTAATTAGGAGACAGAACTAAATGATCCCAACAAGACTCATTTTCCTTTCTTTTTTTTTTATTTTGTCCCAACGGATTCAAGGATCTTCGAAATGAAGGCCAATGGAGGTAATCTTAACATGGAAAATCTGCCCTAGTGCAAAATTTTGTGTTTATTATTTGGACTGTAGAACATGATTGGGGTCAATCTTTGGTTTAGTGAAGGTTGAAGGATTGATGTTTTCAAGCAATGCATACACAAATAATTCTCAAGAATATGTGATTTAATCATTTGACTATAGGAGATTATGACATCCATCATATATATATTTTTTTTAAATGTCATAAAATGGATGATTTGCATCGAAAATAATTGACTCGATATGCATATTTTTTGGGTTTTATGAATGAAGAAAGGTAATATGAAGTAAAATGATGATACTAGCTGAAAGAAAGTTTTTTTTTCTTTTCTATTTTTGCTTGAGTCAATTGTCTTACTTGCAGTCATTATTTTCAATGCTTCAGAAAGTGAGGAATGTCATACATCCGAGATCTAACTTTAACATTATCACATTTTGACTTTTTCTTTCGAGACATCAACACACACATGCTTGAATTTACTCGCAAGTGAAGGATGCGAGTTGTTTAGTGGAAGATAATGGGATAGCCATGCCGGCATGTCACCTTGTTAAGAGATTTCGGCAAGCGTACCGAATCGTTCAAGTAATAAACCGGTAAGACCGGGTATCGTTTTCCCAAGAGACTCGTAATACTAGAGAATTGTGTGATTAACAACTCATATAGACTCAAGAACATAACATCATTTAAGAATATGTGCAAAAAGATAAATTCATACATAATTACAAGGTTGGACTTTGGTATTGAAGGCACTTGAAAATGGAAAAGACTAGAAATGGTATGAAATGACATTGTTAAGGTTAGGTTTCACCAATGCCCTCTTGTGTAAAATCAATTTCATCTCCTCTCTAACAATTTACTAAAGTCAATCCACTAAAACACTCTAGCCCTAATCCCTTAGGTGAAAGAGCCTAGGTTTTCCTTATTAAACTCCAATCCCTTGGACAATCTAACAAGCAAACCCGCATTAAAGAGCTAGGATCTAAGACAACATGTGAATCATCTTCCATCCCTAGAATCAATGAACCACAAGGACTCCTATTTCAGTTATGGGTTCCATCTTACGTCCCCATAATCCATAAAACCCCAAAATCAAGTCATGAACGTCCCCATTACATGCAAGCTTTAAGATCGGAAACAAGAATACTAGCAATTGATAGAAAAGGCATATATATATATTCAAATCATTCAACAATTACACAAGAATTCAAAGGCTACAACTAATCCCAACAAGATGAATCAGGTTCTCCATTTCCATGGAGAACCCTAAAGCTTACAAACATGGAAGATGGAAGAAGAAGGAGACCCAAAGGAAGAGGAGGAGATGTTCCCACAAGCTCCTCGCGCCCTCATTGAGCTCCAGACGTGAAATCGCGCCTCCAAAGAACCAAAGACCCTTTCCCCTTCGCGTTTTAGGGTTAAATAGATTATGCTGCCACATCAGTAAAAATCGCGCCCGGCGCCCCTCTGTTTCGCGCCCGGGCGCGAGACTCTCTGGAAAGTCACGCCCGGGCGCCCCATTTCTCACGCCCAGGCGTGAAACTCTCTGAACTGAAAGTGACGAGCGTACTGAGCGCCTCTAAATTGGACGAGCGTCCTATTCTCCTGGACGGACGTCCGCTGAGCATCTCGCTGACGAGCGTCCACTGCGCTCTGGACGAACGAGCGTCCTCTTCTCTCTTTGCTGGACGAGCGTCCTGAATCTTGGACGAGCGTCTACTTCTTGCGCGCACACTGGACGATCGTCCACTTCTCGCTGGTCGAGCGTCCTCTCTAAACGTCCTGGACGAACGTCCTCTTCTCGCGTCTTCTCTGGACGAGCGTCCTCTTCTGGCTCGGCGAACGTCCGCTGAACGTCTTCTGGACGAGCGTCCTCTTCAAAGCATCCTGGACGAGCGTCCTCTTCTGCTTCCAGGACGAGCGTCCTCTCTACCTCTCTGGACGAGCGTCCGCTCGTGCTTCCACTCTGGACGAGCGTCTACTTATCCCCGGCGAGCGTCCTCTCTTCTGGGCGAACGTCCTCTCTGCGACGAGCGTTCTTGCGCGGCTGACGAGCGTTTCTGCGTGCCTTATGGTTGGTTCAGCTCTATAATTTATTGGAGACTCTTTCAAGCACATTTTTAGCTACAAAATAAGGGATTATTGATGGAAGTGCATCAAAGTAGCCAAAAACATATTTATTTAGAAAACAAGAGAAAAGAAGAGGATTTAACAAGTTATAAGTTAGAAAGGAGTTAATTTTGCTACTAAAATGATGCTTAAATAGTGGTAAAATTTAGCATTATCAAATACCCCCAAACTTACAACTTTGCTTGTCCTCAAGCAAAAGTACTTCACCTAGTAAACAATTCAATCACAATGGTCTAGCAACTTTAAGCACACTTTCAATCAAATAAACAAAAATCAATCATGCTTGATCAACTTATAAATCACATTCAAGAGACAATATAGTCTTAGCAAGCTAAACTTCAACCATGGTGCTCACAAATTAAAAGTCACAAGATAGATGCAAATGATAGATCAACAAACATGGCAAATTGTTTTCAATGAGTACATGGAACCAATCCTCACCAAAGAAAGTGTTTCACTCAAGCACAATGGTGTATAAGGATGTGTGTCTTACTCTCAAATATCACAATGTTACACAAATCAACTTTGTCTTTCGTTTCAACAATATCAAACACATTAACAAGCAAGTTATATCACAAGGACTTTTTGAAGCTTGTATTGTGGCTGGGCTAAGAAGAAAAATTGGTTTTTCTGGACAACAAAGCACCTTGAGATAAGAGACCAAACAATTTAATTCATGATATAGCATAATATCTCTCTTTTGCTCCAAAATTGAATAAACCACTCTCAACTTATTTCCCAACTCTTTTTCATTGAATTCATGTTTTTGTTTTTTCTTCTTCTTTCTTCTTTTTCTTTCTTTTTAACTCAATTTATTGTTTTCTCAATGCTCCCCTTTTGACAAGAACTCCCCCAAACTTAAACCATGCTCCTCATCCTAACATATATGTTCATCTCTACTCAATGTAAGGAGGTTAAGGATTTTTCAATAGGCTTAAGGTTTCGGGAATGAGAAAGTTTTCTTTAAGGTTCAAAGGTTATACATTGGCTTTTAGGCTCAAAATGTAGAAGAGGTGGAAGAACAAGATGGCCTTGATCATTTGTAACATGCAAGTAACTAGTTCAAATAGAGAAACTTAGGCAAAATCAACTGTGATTCCAAAGTAATATAATTCATCAATAAACTCTGAGGCACAACATCTCACATGTTTACTCAAGGTTCCAAAATTTGATAAACATCATGCCAAGAATATTGATCACAATTAAAACCAAGCATCTATCTAAACAGATACAAGCAACCACAATCTCTGTTCAACAAGCTCAACCACATAATCTCAATCATATTTTCAAAACAATTCTCATGGATAAAGAGCAAGCACAACAAATTTGTATTCAATTCAAGCATAACAAAGGATTCACTCAAATCACCAGACCAATTGCACAAGAACTATCCACTAAGCAAGTCAAAAAGAAATCCAAATTCAAAATCTGAAAGCAAATAAGAATTGGAAATTAAAACTGAAAAACCGAATTAGGTGGACTCTTTGCAACTTCACAACCGTAGAACACTAGCTTCACTTCCATCTGAAACATCTTCCTCCTCCCAGTAGCTTATACTCCGCAACTGCTCCACCTCCCCCATCAGTAGGGGCCTGGCCCCCAGGCCATGCTACACGAGCAACAAAATCTCCAAGTCATATGGTTGCTCAACTCACACATGCTTCAAAGGATGACCACTGGTGGTTTTGACACCTTTAAAGTTCTAAGAAAGATGTTATCTTGCACAAAGTGAGCTCAAAGTGAAATTAGTATTCCATAGTCAATTGAAGAGAAAGGTCCAAAAACACACTAAAAGAAATGTGCAAAAGAAAGCAAAGAAACAAACCAATGAAAGGCAAAACAAACAAAGATAAAAGGTTTAAAAAAAACACATCAAAAGAAGTGTGTGAAAGAGTGCAAAAGAATGGGAAACTCATCATAAATCAAGAAAAACAAAAGTGCAGAACCAGAACTTTTGGTGCTGGGCGCCCCTGGTGCAGCTCGCGCTGGGCGCCCCTCAGCAGGGGGCGCTGGGCGCAACTCGGTCAATAGGTGCAGGATGGCCCTGATGCAGCTCGCGCTGGGCGCCCCTGGTGCAGGGGGGCTGGGCGCCACTTCAGTTTTCTGCATAATGCAGATTTCTGCAAAATTGGCCACTCACCATGTGATTTTTGGTTCCAGACCTTCATTCAATGCACTCACACACCAAACAAGCTAAAACTAACCTAATACACTTATACAAACCATAAAAACAACATCACAAACCAAAAATCACAACAATGCAAAACTACACAAACATGCAAAACATAAACCAATAATGCAAACAGCACAAAAATCACACAAACACTAGTGAAAAGGATAAGAAAACTGGGTTGCCTCCCAAAAGCGCTTGTTTAACGTCATTAGCTTGACGGATTACTCAATGAAGTGCAGATTTTGTTGTTGTTGGTGTGCTCCTTTCACCAACTCTTCTTGAACACTTTCTAGCCACGAAATCAGCTCTCATAGCTTGAATTCTACTTTTTAGCCCTTCCACTACCTTGTCATCTTCAAACACTCAATCCTCTTGATCAACTTTGGCTTGCTAGGCTTGAGTTCCTTGTCTCTCATCAAAGGGTGGTGGTGACTAGTCTTTCTCTTTTCCTTCTCCCTTTCTTCATCTTTCACTTAGCATTTGGAGCATTTTCAAGGGAGGAAGAATTTGGGGCAGCTTGTGATGCTCAACATAGTTGTCTCCTTGTGTCCTATAATTCCTTCAATCTCAGGGTCTTCATGATGCTTTTGAGGCTGCAGTCCTCCTTATGTGAACATCTCCCTGCATATACACTTAGACACAACTAGGCTAAAGCCACAAATTAGCCCAAATAACAGTGAAAATCTATTTACAACAAAAGAGTTAGTTCTATATACAAAATCAAGTCTACACAAGTTAGAAACCTCACAAAAATCTAGTATTGACACGAGTCCCCGGCAACGGCGCCAAAAACTTGTTAAGAGATTTCGGCAAGCGTACCGAATCGTTCAAGTAATAAACCGGTAAGACCGGGTATCGTTTTCCCAAGAGACTCGTAATACTAGAGAATTGTGTGATTAACAACTCATATAGACTCAAGAACATAACATCATTTAAGAATATGTGCAAAAAGATAAATTCATACATAATTACAAGGTTGGACTTTGGTATTGAAGGCACTTGAAAATGGAAAAGACTAGAAATGGTATGAAATGACATTGTTAAGGTTAGGTTTCACCAATGCCCTCTTGTGTAAAATCAATTTCATCTCTTCTCTAACAATTTACTAAAGTTAATCCACTAAAACACTTTAGCCCTAATCCCTTAGGTGAAAGAGCCTAGGTTTTCCTTATCAAACTCCAATCCCTTGGACAATCTAACAAGCAAACCCGCATTAAAGAGCTAGGATCTAAGACAACATGTGAATCATCTTCCATCCCTAGAATTAATGAACCACAAGGACTCCTATTTCAGTTATGGGTTCCATCTTACGTCCCCATAATCCATAAAACCCCAAAATCAAGTCATGAACGTCCCCATTACATGCAAGCTTTAAGATCGGAAACAAGAATACTAGCAATTGATAGAAAAGGCATATATATATTCAAATCATTCAACAATTACACAAGAATTCAAAGGCTACAACTAATCCCAACAAGATGAATCAGGTTCTCCATTTCCATGGAGAACCCTAAAGCTTACAAACATGGAAGATGGAAGAAGAAGGAGACCCAAAGGAAGAGGAGGAGATGTTCCCACAAGCTCCTCGCGCCCTCCATGAGCTCCAGACGTGAAATCGCGCCTCCAAAGAACCAAAGACCCTTTCCCCTTCGCGTTTTAGGGTTAAATAGACTATGCTGCCACATCAGTAAAAATCGCGCCCGGCGCCCCTCTGTTTCGCGCCCGGGCGCGAGACTCTCTGGAAAGTCACGCCCGGGCGCCCCATTTCTCACGCCCGGGCATGAAACTCTCTGAACTGAAAGTGATGAGCGTACTGAGCGCCTCTAAATGGGACGAGCGTCCTATTCTCCTGGACGAACGTCCGCTGAGCATCTCGCTGACGAGCGTCCACTGCGCTCTGGACGAACGAGCGTCCTCTTCTCTCTTTGCTGGACGAGCGTCCTGAATCTTGGACGAGCGTCTACTTCTTGCGCGCACACTGGACGATCGTCCACTTCTCGCTGGCCGAGCGTCCTCTCTAAACGTCCTGGACGAACGTCCTCTTCTCGCGTCTTCTCTGGACGAGCGTCCTCTTCTGGCTCGGCGAACGTCCGCTGAACGTCTTCTGGACGAGCGTCCTCTTCAAGGCATCCTGGACGAGCGTCCTCTTCAAAGCATCCTGGACGAGCGTCCTCTTCTGCTTCCAGGACGAGCGTCCTCTCTACCTCTCTGGACGAGCGTCCGCTCGTGCTTCCACTCTGGACGAGCGTCTACTTATCCCCGGTGAGCGTCCTCTCTTCTGGGCGAACGTCCTCTCTGCGACGAGCGTTCTTGCGCGGCTGACGAGCGTTTCTGCGTGCCTTGTGGTTGGTTCAGCTCTATAATTTATTGGAGACTCTTCCAAGCACATTTTTAGCTACAAAATAAGGGATTATTGATGGAAGTGCATCAAAGTAGCCAAAAACATATTTATTTAGAAAACAAGACAAAAGAAGAGGATTTAACAAGTTATAAGTTAGAAAGGAGTTAATTTTGCTACTAAAATGATGCTTAAATAGTGGTAAAATTTAGCATTATCACACCTCATGCACTCCTACGAGGCACCTAAAAAGTTGCCCCAATTTGGTGTAATGAGTATGATGATGAAAAATTCAAGTAAAACTCGCAAAGCTGCCCCAGTTTTTGTTGTTTTTTCTTTTTTGGCATAGGGTTCTGCTTGGAAGAGGTAGTGGGCATGACAGGATCGGCTAAAAGGATGGCCCAGATTGGTTTGATTTTCTTTTGTATGCTTCTGGCTAGTTAGTAAGGAGATCCTCTATTCCTGAGACATTATTCATCTTCAACTCCCTTTTTTTTTATATCACCCTTTCAGGTTTCTGAATCTAGTTGACTTATTCTCCTTTTTTCAATGGATTTAGGGATCACCCTACAAGCGCAAGCGAGAAAACTTTTGGCCAGACCGATTTACCCCGGTGTAAAGGTTTACTTTGCTACTGAGGGCAGTGACAGTATTTGTTGGGGAAAATCCTTTCATTTTGGAAGATGAAGGGTGAGATTTTTCAAACATCATGCGCGCAAACGTCTCGAGAGAAAACATCAAATTGTTATTTTTGATTCAACATTTGGCCTCAGAAAAATCTGACACTGCAACTTTTGTTTTTTTTTTTTTTAATTTTATTATCAATTTTTTTATTCCTTTTTTTTCATTTTCAAAAAACAAGAGTTTGGCAATTTGCAAGAAAGACAAGTGACTCAAGATTGCCTTCAATTTTTTTGGTTTTTTTTCAATTTTGTTTGTTTTTTTTTGTATTTTTTTTTGTATTTCTTTTTGTATTTTTGTATTTTTTTTTTTTATTTTTTTTTTTGCAATACCCTTTCAGGACTCGATTTCTAGCATTGCTTGGAGAAACCATGTAGTAATGTTCACATTGAAAATCATTGATGAAAGTGTGATAACAATATGCATACCTCCCCGGTAGCAAGAGACTTCAAATTCACTTGTACAATGACTTATGTTTTCCTAAAGCCCACTTCATTTCTTTATGGTGTCTGTAGAGACATCCTCAAACCCTGCCTTACTATTGGGTTGACTTTCTTCAAACTTTAACCATCTTGAATCAATTAAAGTTTGTCTTTGCTCGAACGCCCTACACTTTCTGGTGGAATGACCGATAGCCTCTCCATGGTAATCATAAGTCTTGGAGCATGGAGCTTTTACAGGCTTCACATAAAAAGTAGAGACAAGGCCTTTTTGTAGGAGACTTGGTAGCAACGCGCGTAAGTCATAAGGATAACAGTAAAACTCACAAGCATTTTTCTGCCCAGTGATTTGGTGGGAAATTGAGTTTGGATCTAGTTTCCAATTATATCTTGGAAACATTTGTGATGGAGGGTAGGCAAATGGTATTTGAGTGGTGGGACATGATTGAAATCCTCCTCCTTTTCTATTTTTAGGCTTAGAACTGATTCGTTCGCATTTGTTGTCATGGTATGACCTTGTTCGATCTTTCCAATCCTCATGTTAATCTAAACCCTTTCTTCAATTATCACCCAATTTGCGAAGTTTGAGGGAACACTACTCACCATAGGCTCACAGAAGGTGATTGCAAAGTATTTAGGAATATGACAACCATCTCCTTGTCATTCATACAAAACTCCACTTGAGTACTAATTTTTTTCTACTTTTGATTCGAACTCCTTCATCATGCTCTGTAATTGTAATCTATGAGATGTCTTATCCATGTTATATTTGTAATGTCTCAAGAAAGCATCCACTAGATCATCCTAAGATCGAATGCACCAAGGTTCGAGATGAGTACCCCAATTAGAGTCATGCCAGCCAAACTCTTTGAAGAGAAGAATTAGCAACTTTTCATCGTATGCATGAACCACTACTTTCTTGCCATACATCATGAGATGGCTCTGGGGACAAGTATTTTCCCGATATTTCTCAAACTCTGGCAACTTGAATTTTGGAGGTACCCTCAGATCCGAGACTAAGCAAATCTCACGACATTTTCAAACTTGGCACTTCATCCACCTTCTATGGCCTTAACATTGATGTAATGACATGGTGAGAGGATTTCAACTCAGGCGGCTTTGTCCTCATCGTGCTCACAATACTTGGCTTAATAATTTCCCTAAGGACCATGAAAGTGATTGCCCCAAGCTCGTTTCCTCCTTCAATTATGTTCTCTTCGACCTTTTGTGTGTTAACATGCGCCGAGTCTCCCCCTTAGGGTGGAGTGTAATTTGAGGAAAGACCAATAAGGGGTAAAGTTTGTGCCTCTGGAACTTTCTATTGTAGTTGTGGTTCGCACGAACTCCAGGGCTTTGTAAGACATTCAGGGCTTTTAGGATTAGGCTCATTTGTCCCTTCGGTTGTTGGATATCGACTTTCATCCCTTCTCTTTGGTTCTCCAAGATTTGTTAACTGGCTCGAGTCCTTTAGGTATCTTAGATGTTTAGTTGTATTTTAGTTTTTTTTTTGTGAAATTAAGAAAAAGGGAATAAAAAAATGAAAAGAAAAGACAACGTAGTTCAAATTCTCTAGTCAGAAATTATAAAGCTGTGAAAATATTGCCCCGGTATAATTTGGAAATTAACGCGAAACAGAGTCAATAAGGTGGTTCATCATTCATAAGTTCCCAAAACGTGAGACATAGGAAGTCTTGGTCAAACATCTCAAGCTTTAGTCATCACACTCTTCATTTCTCTAGTCAGTTCTTGCAGCAATCGAGGAAAGTTCAATCCCCTTAGGCAGGTTAAAGATTGACACCGCAGACTCAACATCAGTGAATAACTTCGGAACACCTTCAATGGCTTCATTGACGAGGGAAGCTAATTAACCCGTCCTTCTTCAATGACATATTCCTTCATCTGACTCATCAATCTTTTATGTCCCCTTTTAGCTAAATGCCATCATTCCTTCTCTAGTTTTGTCATTGCTGCTTTTATCCACTACTCATCATTTTGAAATTGCTTTTCACAATTTGGGTGGGGAAATTAACGTGAATTACAATTTGATTGTCTTAACCCTTTCTGCAATTCATTGGCTAAGGGAATCTTTCATTAACAGTCCTGATCTTGGGCCTTTCTTCGAAGCGAACAACATTGCCCCCAAGTGTCCTTAACTTGATGAAACATTTCAGCAAAGATTCATTCCTCTGCAATGTGGCGAGAGATGCAGGCGTTGGCGATCCTCTCAGGATACCCAAATTGTTTTTTATGCTGAGCCACACAACACTGGATACTCATGAGGGAGACATTAGGGTAATTCCCGCAACGGTATGTGATACACTATCTTTCTTGCCAAGAAAACATGCGATTTAAAAATTTCCTCCTCTAAGCTTGCATACAGTTGCGCTCATTCATTTGCCCCTTTCATATTCGGTTTACACCGTAGCAACTCCTCCATGTGACATGTGGCATTCAAAATGGCCCTACTCATGCGAGAGATCTTCTTTATGCATGGCTCATAACCTTAACTAAGGGTCTTGGAAACTTCAGTTAGGGCAAATACTGACTGGATTCTCAGAGGGAATTTTATACCCCATAAATGCATTCATGGTAGCATAGTCAATGAAATCCTTGGTATTAGGAAAGAGCATGACACCATGGGGGATCAGAGCCCGTACATTCATGAATGTTTCCCACTTTTCGATGCAAGTATCACTCTAGGTATCCTCTAGAAATGCCCCTTGCTTTACCTTTAAGTATGAATTCACTCTCAAATTCCATAGGGCACACTCTTATGATTCTCACTTGCTGCAAGATATGGGTATACTGCCCGATTTAGTTGTATAGAACTTTGGCCTCAAGATGTGTATTTAAGATTACCCCAAATTCTTCCCCTCTGACAAGCTCACCAAATTCTTATACCCCTCGACTCAAAATCCCATGTTAATTTCCATTTTTACCTTAAGGATTTAATCACAAATTTATAATTTCTCGACTAGAATCCACAAAATGTGACAGGACCATAAAAAGCATGAGCTAAAAAAGAAGGAAGGAAAAAAAAAGAAGGAAGAAAAAAAAATGTATAAAGAGATATGATGATATGTACAAGGTGCGTGATTTTATTAAGCAAACATGAGGGTTATGAAATTGCACACATCTCCCTTCGTGCCCTAGATAAGGTTCGAGACTTGAGGTTTAAGTATATGCAATCTCACAAGGATAGTTCCCTAATGCTTAAATCAAGGCCACCAGAGCTATGGCTCTTTTCACTGTCTCTCCACAACAGTCAGAGTAATCAACTAGATGCGGAGACACGAATGAAAAGAACAGAATCTGGGTGGAGTTCTCACGATAGCCAAACAGGAAGTACATCCCAGAGTGACACCGCTACACAACCCCTCTAATTCTAAGCTGCGCTCAGACCCGGGTATAGGGCCCCACTCATGATATGCATAAAGTGTGTGTGTGAAGGGAGAACATAATGCATACCTAAACCTTCACCTGCAATACAAACCAGAAAAAATCCAAGCAGATATAAACATGTTTTTCTATCTTAGGGTTCAATATAAAACAATCAACATAATCCACACGCAATTACTTCAAATATCAAACATAGATAAAAAAGGAGGGTAGGGAAACATAATGAAAAACCACATCAAATTTGCACATCTAATTAAATGGCTTGACTCTCTAGCGTCCCCAGTGAAGTCGCCATCTGTCGCAACCGGAATCGCGACGGGACGACGATCCAAAAATAAAACAAATGAAACGTTCGAAAAAGAGATTGGAGTCACCACCATAGTTTATTCTGGAAAACTACGGAAAAACCATAGAATGATAAGACAATGGTCTACGAAAATGAGATTCTAAGTTCGGGAGTCGGTTACGTGTAGGGAAGGTATCAGCACCCTACAACGCCTGCCTTAAGGCAATACCTTTAACTAAATACGCGAATATGATGTGGTTTTCAAAATGTTTAACTATTCCCTAAAATAAAATTCTAAATAAACAAAATATATTTTTTAGTTTTTTGGGCCCGACAAGGATTGACCTTGCTCCTACGTATTCTCATTCAGAATGAGAAATCAGGGTTATGTAGTTCTTTCAGAAACCGCTTTAAAATATTGTTTGAGGAATTGTTTGAGAAATTGACTATGGATAAATTTGGATTTTTGGGGAAGTGAACCTGACAAGGACTAGCCTTGCTCCTACGTATCTCCACTTTTGATGGAGAATCAAGGATCACGTAGTTCTGGCGAGCAAGACTGTTTATTGTTTGAAAATGGGGATGTTTTTAGTTTTTGAAGATTTTATATTTTTTTGGTATTTTTATAAAAGATAGAGAGAAATTTTTTAGCACAAGGACGATGCGAGCGATCACACATGTGCTTAATTTTATTTTATATTTTTTTGGGATTTTGATGTAATATTTAGATTTTTTTTTTGGCGTAATGAGCACTAGGCTGATGCATACGATCGCACGAGCATTCATACGACTTTTTCTTATTTTTTATTCTTTTGCGTAATGAGCACTAGGCTGATGCGTACGATCGCACGAGTACTCATATGACTTTTTTTTGTTTATTTTTAATTTTGGGTAATGAGTACTAGGCTGATGCGTATGATCGCACAAGTACTCATACCGGTATTTATATAATTACATGTTTTTTAAAGTTTTTGTCTTTTTTTTTATTAAGAAAGATAGGTGAGTTGAAATATCTATGACATAAAAATATGAAAAAGCATAGGATAGAATTGTGGTAGAAAACGGGATAAATAAAAAAAACTGATCAAAATGCATATAAATAAAATGAAAAGAAAATATGTACCTTGTTGAAGATTTGAATGATGAAAACTTTGCTTGTAATAAGTTGTGAGAAGAGATAGATTGATGGTGAAGAAGATGAATTTATAGTAGAAATGTGGTATGGGATTTTATATGTATAGAGAGATAGTAAAATGTGAGAGAAAAATGAAGTAGAGTTTTGGGATGAAGAGGTTTGGTGTGAGAGAGAGAAGATGGATATTATGTAAAAAAATGTGTGTGTGAAGTGAAGAGAATGTAGGTATTTATAGAGTTAAGGATGAAGAAAGTTGATGAATAATATAATAAGTTGGTGGAAAATTTAGATGAATTAAAAAAAGGTGAATAGAAAAAGTTAATGTGGAAAATAAGTGAAAGAAATAATATAAAAAGTTGGTGGAGAAAGTAGGTGAAATAAAATATAGTAAATAGTAAAAGTTAATGTGGAAAATAAGTGAAAGAAATAATATAAAAAGTTGGTGGAGAAATTAGGTGTGAAAATTAAGTGAAAGAAATAATATAAAAAGGTGGTGGAGAAATTAGGTGTGGAAATTAAGTGAAAGAAATAATTATAAAAAGTTGGTGGAGAAGGTAGGTAAAATAAAATATAGTGAATAGTAAAAGTTAATGTGGAAAATAAGTGAAAGAAATAATATAAAAAGTTGGTGGAGAAATTAGGTGTGGAAATTAAGTGGAAGAAATAATATAAAAAGTTGGCGGAGAAATTAGGTGAAATAAAATAGATAATAAAAAATGTTAATGCAGAAGATATAATTAAAAAATGTAAGTGGAATAATTAGAAAAGTTGATATATAAAATTAATATGGAAATGATGTGGAAAAAGTAAATGAAAAAGGTAGATGATGTGGAATGAGATGTGGAGGGTGATGTGGAGGGTGATGTGGATGGTGATGTGGAGAGTGGGGTGTGATAAGAGAAAAGAGGTGGTGAGGAAGTAAAAAAGTAAGAGATTATTTTGGGCCATTGGATTAAGTGTTTAAAAGAAAATTTGGGGGTGCAAAAAGTAAAATAAATAGTATTTTTCATTTTGGTTTTTTTTTTTATGTTTTTTTTTTATTTATTTTTGTGATGAATTATATTTACCTGGACGAAATTGGGTATTGACACTGGTAAACCAGAAACTATCGTCTTTTTGCTTAACAATTGCAGATCTCTGAAATTCAGATGTCCGAATCTCAGATGCCATTTCCAATTTTCATCCACGTCTATAGTAGATAAACACTGCAGATTCTCAATTATATCCATATGAACCTTGAAGGTACGATTCTTAGTAATCTTGCTTTCCAGGACTAACCTTTTATTTTTATCAAACACTTCCACTCTTCCTTGATTGCCCATCATCACGGTGAAACCTTTCTCAACCAGTTGACCCAGACTAAGCAAATTGCATTTCATCTCTGGGACAAAAAGAACATTTTCTATCGTAGCCTTCAGTCCATTCTTCTATTTTATGATAATATTTCCTATCCCTTCAACCTTCAATGTACTATCATCAGCAACTCTGACCTTGCTTTTCTCTCCTTCGTTGAAATTGATAAGCCATTCTCTATTGTATGTCATGTGGTTTGAACATCCTGAATCCAGATACCATAATTTGTTTGTTTGATTTGTCATAGCAACGCTTTCTGAAGAAGTTGTAACCATAAGAATTAATGGCTCTGTGTCAGACTCGTCTTTTACAAAATGAGCTTGCTTGCTTTGATCTTTCTTAAACTGTCTACCTTTGTTGAAATAACACTCATAGGAGAAATGTCCCAACTTATGGCACGTAAAACACTCTATATTTCTTCTGTCTTTCTTCTTGTAATATTTGTCTCTTCCTATGCTTTCTGCAGAATCACCTCTTTCCTCTTGTTCTTCAACTCCATCATTCTTCCACTTTGATAAGTCAATATTTTGTTCACTTCACTTAGTCGATTGTACCGGATTTAATCGGGGAATTATTCTTAATTGTCCAGTATTTTCCCGTTTTTCATAATTGTGCTTAATTTGACCGGTAATTTTTATTTTGATTAATTTGAATTACCTTTGATTAATTATTTACTTATTAATTCTAGGGAAATTATTGGGTAATAATTTGTCATATTTGGAGGGCATATGGCTGCTGTATCCCGAGAGCAAAGTTTTAGATCAATTTATTTTCCTTTAGAAAATTGATGTCCTGTTCAATTACTTTTGGGAAATGATATTTCATTTGGTTTTTAATCATGAATGGTCAAAGCTCAAGTCTCACGGCTGGAACGCAAGCAAGAAACACCATGCACATGGTCACGGCCCATTGTTTTTCTTTGAATGAAGTGAGGTGTTGTCCAGCACATGGAATCAAAGAAGGAGGCCACCCATGTCAAAGAAACTTATTACTAAAAATCATAATGGTGTGCACACAGAATTCTTTCATTTCTTCAACCACAATTATTGGCTTGCAACCAACAATCCAACACGGTCCAGTATCCAGCAAAGAAAGTGGCTGACTCCAGCAACATTCACGGACAGCAGCTGCATTCAGCAGCCGTCTACGTCCAGCTCCAGTCCAGCTCCGGCCAGCAGCTCAACCACACCAATCCATGGTCCAGCAGCGTCCAGAGGAGGAAGCGTGATCCAGCAGCAGCAGATGGAGAGGAAGGCACACATCCAGCATTCAACGTTTTCCAGCAAGCACAAGGAATGGTACTTCACGGTCCAGCAGCTCCAACAGCAGTAGTAGTCACGGTGGGGGCTGGAAGCAACTCCAGCAACACGTTCAGCAATGAGAAGATGCGTTCCAGCCAGCAGCCAACACGTTTCCAACAGCTTGAGACGCACATGGTAGCAAAACAGAGAATGGGCAGCAGCTTGGAGTGGCGTTCACGTTCCAACAACTGTCAGCAGCAAAGGATAGAGCCAGAGAATGAGTGGAATGTTCAGAGATGGATGTGCAAGTGATGGAGAACATGGGAGTTGAGAAAGGAGTCCCATCCACAAAGAATTTTGATCAGCACATGGGAAAGAAATAATTGGTGCTGCACGGTATTGAATGATGACTCACTAAGTCACGCACATGGAAAAGCATGGGAGAATAAAATGGTATATGATGACATGGAAACCACTCATGAAGAATCAATTGGAAAGTGATGCCAAATTTCTGAAACATCACGTGAAAGTGGAAAAACATGGGAGAATAAAATGGTGTGATGAATAAAGAATGAAGAAATGAGAGTATGTGAAAAAAGAAGGGGCCGTCTGGAATTCATGGTAAGTAAAGCACATGAAGAAGGGAGAAAGTGGTGCTGCACGTGAAGCAACACACCACATGGCCATCATCCAATTTTGAAGAACATTTGCTTTTAAAAAAAAATAGAAAAAAAAAAGGTGCATGGAGAGCACCGAACGTCTAGCAATTGTGGAGAAGGAATTTATTCAAAATTGCTGCACTAAAGTGGCCCACCAACACATGGTGCTTCACGGAAATAAGAAGTGGCTAGTGTTTTCAATTCAAAGTGGAAGTGCACGGCTGACACGTCCAGGGGAATATTGCATGGAAAAAGGAAGTAGTGCTATGAAGAGAATATGCCACGGTCAGGGGAATACATTTTTAATTTGGAAAGAAAAAAAGGTGGCTGCCACACATAGCATTCACGTGGCATAAGATGCTGCACTTGGACAAAAGCAATCAGCAGCCACCACATGGGAATTTACTTTTAAATGGATAAAATGGAGGAGCCACTTCTCAAGAACAGCACCACGTGAAACAGCAGTAAAAGCACCAAGAAAAATGACAAAGGTATGGGCAGCACTAGAGTATGGAAAACAGCTTCACATAATTGACACGTCCAGCTTGCATCCACTCATCTCTTTCATTCAACAATGATCACATTTAGATGGGAAGCAAGTCCTAGTGCACGGCTGCAACAAAAGAGGAGTACATTGTTACGTTCCAGTTTTAGTGCAGATTCAATTTAGAAGAAAATAGATGCACAAGGATGAAGTAGTATCATGACTGGAAGCATTAGTACATGGAAGCTCACGGCCTTGGACCAGAAAAGAGGTGAAGAGCACACGACAATGAAGAAGTGGTTAGACAGGATTTAGTGGAGATTCACGTTTGTAATAGGAATATGATGGTCCACCTCTTGGACAACAACTCCTTGATGGAAGTGGGAACCACACACATGGATATCACGGTTTCTTTGGAGCAGTCCACGGACATCCATTCTTCACCAACTCCTCACCGTCCAGAAACATCCAATATACAGTAAAGATTTCCATTGAGCTGGAAGAAAAGTAGACAGCATCAAGGAAAGAAGAAGACAAACACGGGATGGATGATTGAAGCGTGTAGTTGGTTCACACGGCTCCACATAGTGGAGGGTCCTTCTTGTTCTTGTCTGGATTGAAGAAGGATGGAAGAAGTTGGGCACACCAGACGGAAAAGAAGGAGCAATCACACATAGAGTACGTGATGACATGTACGTGATGACAAAATTTCAATCATCTTTTGGAAGTGAAGTGGTGGAACCAGAAATGGAGGGGCTTTACATTTTGTTTTGGACCATCAAAGAGCACACAGAAACGGCTCTTACCACAATAAAAGGAGAGCTTTGGACAGAAGAAAAAAAAAGTAGGTAGTAGACAGATTCCAGTAGGCAGTAGGAGTAGGAGTAGGGTAGAGGTTTTCTAGTTCTGTGTTCTGGCTTTCATTTTTCCCCCTCCCCCTTAGGGAGGTTTGGGTTTTCTTTTCAATTTCGAGTACTGAATCTCATTTGGTGTGTAATGTAATTTCTTATTTTCTGTAACGGATTGTAATTTAATTTTCCAGTTTCATTTCAATTCTGCATCTGAGCTTCCAGGTCTGTTTTAATGTTTCTGTTGAACATTTAATTTCTGTGCAATTTAAATTCAACCATATGCTTTCTGCCATCTTGAATTTCTTGAATTTTCTGTGCTGTTTAATATTTTGTTGCACTTTAATTTTCGTTTTTACTATTCTGCTGTGAAAATTTCCGTTTCTGTTTTATTGTTTTCAATCTACTGCTTTCTGAACTTAAGTTTTCTGCAACTGTTTTCTGCTTGTAATTTATGATTTCTGCACTGCTGAATTTTCGTTTTCTAGTCTGAGCAATCTAAGTTTTCTGTTCTGTTTTCTGTTCTAAGCAATCTGATGAAGGCTGCGTTTTCACTCTTCCGCACGTTTTTACTGTTTGCAAGTTTTTACTGTATTGTACATTTACTATTTTAATTTTCGTTTTCTGTCTTCTACTATTTTTATTTACTGTTTTAAATTTAATTCAAGGTTTATTGCATTTTACTGTTTCAATTGTGTTTTTACAGTTTTAAATTTATTTTTATTGCAATTTACTTTTCCGTTCAAAACCTTACAACCCCCCTTTCATAAAAAGATCTAAAACTGAACCACACATAATTGGTCCTTGAGAGACGACCTAGGAGTCACTTCCTAGTAACTATACTGCATTTCTTTTAATGCTCAACTTTTGCGAGAGGCGCGACCCTCTCGTCACACTTCCTTTGTACAGAATTATCATTCTTCCATCTACTTTGTGCAAAATTATCATTCTTCCATTTACCTGAAACATTGGATTTACCTTTCAAGGTCTTTAACTTCTTCTTCCCATCACCTCTAACATGTTGCACCTTTAAAGCCTGATCATCAGCTCTGACAAGATTTCTATCAAGAAGCCTCATCTCGTGAGCTTCCAAAGAACTCTGAAGCTCTTCGATTTTTATCTTTTCAAGATCTTTAGATTCTTCAATCGCAACAACGATGAAATCAAATCTCCGAGGTAATGATCGCATTATTTTCTCCATAATCAACACATCACTAAGCTCTTCCCCACAACTCTTCATTTGGTTTGTAATTGTTAAGACTTTGTTGAAGTAGTCACTGACCTTATCGCCATCTTCCATTTGCAATAATTCGTACTGCCTCCGCAAAGTTTGTAGCCGTACTTTCTTGATTTTCTTTCCGCCGGCATGACAACGTACCAAAATATTCCAAGCCTCCCTCGCCGTTTTCGCGTTTTGGATCTTCTCGAAGTATGTATCATCTACACACTGATGAATGATCAGCAGAGCCTTATCGTCCTTCTTACTAATCTCCGCCTTCTGATCTTCTGTGCCACAAAACTCATTTGCAGACTCCACCCCTTCTATCACGCTGCTAACTCCTTGTACCCGAAACAACACCCGCATTTGCGTGCTCCATCGACTCCAATTCTTTTCGATTAGAATAGGAAGATTCATCGTGGAAAAATCTGCCATCAACGCTTACTTTCTGCTTCAAAAGAAACTTCTTCTTTACTCACTTCTTGGTTAGCCGTACTGAACCAAGTACTCAAAACACCTTACGTCTCTATTTCAAGAACCTAGGCTAACTGATACCACTAATGGCAACAGAAACAGAATAGCAGCGTATGGAATATAGGAGTATATGAAAAACTGAGAGACAAAAAATATGCAGTAGTATTATGAGAAAGAAAGAATAGTGTTTTTATACAAGAGAAACTAACTGTAAAAGAGTAGCAGAAAAAACTAACTGGCTTATAACTAACAACTTGAATTATATATCCAATACAGAAAACCCTAGTTGGGTGAGAAAGAGGGATGCCACGTGACAGACCCTCGTTGGTGCGTCTACTTAGTCAAAGTTTGTCAAGTTTGGTCAACCAAGGGGTTCAGGTGCAATTTTGGGAAATTCAGTTGGGGTTAAAGTGCAGTTAAAGGAACTCTCAGGGGCTTTTACGTAATTTTGGAAATTTAAGAAGGACATTAATGAAATAGATAATTTAGTTGATATTTTTAAAGATAATTGATTTAATTTGAAAATATATCAACAGAAAATATCTTATCAACAAACTATTCAGAGTCCAAGCCCAATAAAATCCTATATAAAGAGACCCAAAGGAGCGAGATAACACACTTCATTCATTCTCTCAGACTCCTCCACTGGAAGGAAGCATTCACCACTCCTCTCACTTTTATTCCATCATGTATTCTACTCCATTCATGGAGAGATAAGCTCCTATGGCTATTCCACTGTAAATTCATTATGGATTCTGAGGTTAAGTTGAATTAATCCAATTGTTTCTTTTGATTATTGATTTGAGTTATTCTTCTTCTATGTCTTTCATCTCTCAATCATATTGATGGAAGAATGATCCAGCTGATTCTGGTGCAAGATGGAATCAACGGAACTTCTCCTAGGAACTTCTGGAATCTGAACTAGAAAGGAGGATGAACATCATTTTGTTGCAACAGAAGAAGATGAATTATGATGATTATGACCGGAGGAAGCATAAACTCTGGAACCCACTCTTCAAACAGTTTTCGGTGACTGGATTGAAGGAGAGGGGATGATTCAGTGATGAAGATAAGGTTGAGGCAAAGGAAGATTGAATCAAACAGTGATGCGGTGAAGAAAACAGATGAATCGGTGATGGAGAAAATGGAATGAGGGAAGTGGTTTAGGTGCTGAAATATGATACGGAATGTGTAGAGGAATGCTAGGAATGGAAGCCTAGCTAGGGAGAGAGGCTAGAGGAAACTCTCAGGCTCTCTCTCTCGGTGACCTTCAATAAGAAGAAAGTTCTGGAAAGCATCAACAGAAAACAATTCTTCATTCAAAGGTAAAGGTTACAAGCAATGGAGCAAGCTATTTAAAGGAGAAACAAAGCTCCTGGTTCACGCCTATTTAGCTAACGTTAACTATGATGCCATGGAGCAAGTGCCCAGCTATGCAAGTGTGAAGAAAACATGAAGAGATACGTGGAGATCTCTTGAATCTGTTGAAACGTTTCTGAAGCTGCTGGTTACACATGAAAGGTGCTGGATGCACGTGGAAGATCACAGCTGGTGCTGGATGCACGTCAGGCTTCATATGGTGCAAAATTATGCCTTTTACTCCTTTGCTTCTCTTGGCTAAACAACTCCTTGGCTGGTTGTTTCATGATCTCCTAGCTTCATTAGACCCTACAAAACACATATAAACATATTAAAGAGAATTCTACTAAGACTTAGAGAAAGAAAATTAAGAAAGAGTCTTTAACAATCCTTCTTCACTTCCCTTTTTTTAGCCTTAGCTTAAGTTGATACTCCTTTGAATGGAATGCCCTAAATGGGTTTCCATCATACCCTCCCTCTTGAAAAACGATTTGTCCTCAAATCGGAAAGATATAAAGAAGCACAACTTTGGTTTGTTACTTTCCTCCTGGATCAAAAATATATCTACAATAAGCATCAAATATATCTCTAATTAGTATCAATCCAAGAAAGAATTTTTTTATGGAAGTAACTTTACAATAAATACTTTGTTTTATAGTTTTAAAGAAATCTGAAAGTCCTAATTCACAAGTCACTTTTCTTTTATCTTGAGTTTCTTGTATTCCTAAGGTAACAATAACTCAAGATTTAAATTGCCATAGTTTGAAGAGGGTAGTATAATGATAATTGGTGTGGCAATTGGTTTAAAAGAGAAGTTATCATGCAAAGACTTAAAGATAATTGAAGAAGAATTAAAGGATTGGAAACCTTCCCTTTTTGGTTCACTTTGAATTGTAGGAGTAGAATTTGCCATCAATAGCAAATGCTCCTTTTCTCTCTTTTCTTTTTCTCTTCTATCATCTTCTGCTCTCTTCTCTTCTTCTCTCTTTCTCTTTTCTTCTTCTATCTTTTCTCTCAATTCCTCTTCTCTCCTTCTAGTCTCTCTCTTTCTTCTCTTATCCAAGAGTTTCTCAAGTTTTTCTTTAAATTCAATTTCCCTTCTAGAGAAACCATCTAGACCTTTCATAAATGTTTTTCCCTCTTGAATGAGGTATCCCATTAATTCTAGGTCTCTCTTGGTTGAAGGAGGAACAAAGTTTCTTCTCATGGAAGCTCTTAGCTCATACCAATCATGAATGGAGGATTTTCTACCTTTCTTGACACTATATTGCCTATGATTCCACCACTCACTTGCATGTTCTTCTAATCTAGAAAGATATATGTTAAGAGCAAAGGATTCACTATCTCTAGCAAGAAAAAGATGTATTTTATCAATTTTTCTTTCCCAAGCTAAATATGTTAAAGCACTAATGTCTTTACAAAAAAATGGAATATCTTTCCTAGCTTGACTGTACCTTTCATCCTTCCTTCTTTCTTTTTGTTCACACTCATTTTGATTTTTCATGTATTGGGCAAACAAGTTCCTAAGCTCACTCATTTCTATTCCTCTCTTGGTGATCATGATTTCCTCATACATCTTTTTAATTTCAAAAGTGGATTCTTAGTTTCAAAAGGTTTAAGATTTTACTTAGAGACAATTCCCAGGTAAGAGAGGTGAGCCAAAGGCCGCTTAAATACCAAGTCTTACCTAGCCAGAATGTCTAAGGTTACTTACTTGACCATTTTCAAAGTAAGGTTCACTATTGAATTTAAAAATGGACTCAAACAATCTAAATGAAAATAAAACACCTATACTTCTAATGGAACAAAATCTTAGAGCATGAAAATTAAACAAAAGAAATCCTAGGTGAGGCTTGTAGCTTTGGCTAACAAGACACACTCACCGTCTACTATCAAAGCAAGCAAAGAAAATTGCCAAGATTAGAGAGAGCACCAAGGACTCTTCTAAACACACTTGGTCTTAATGGTCTTTTACAAGAAAACAAATGAAAACAGATTACAAGTTCAAAACTCAAATAGGATCAAGTTAAACTACTCTACTGCTCCATGTATTCACTGATTTTGAATTTCTTTCTGTATCTCTCTTGGTGCTTTACCCCTTCAATCCTTGCTCAAAGAGGATTCAATCTTCTGGAATAGTATTGGCTACTGCAGAGTATTGATTCTGCTGTTTAGCTCCTGATGCAACCGTGAAACTTCAATTAGAGCACATTCATCTCACTCTTAATGGTCTTCACAAAGCTCTCCAAAACAGTTCTGCATAGGTTGAACTTAAATCACGAGCAATTGCACTCAGCTGCAAGGTTTTCCTCTATGAATTTTTCTTATTCAAACTCCAAAATCACGTGGAAATCTGGTTCTTAATCTGTGATTGAATTCAATTCTTTACTTTGAAAATCTGCTGCACAAGCTGTAAGACACCCTTCAAGTGAAAACCTGCACTGTTATATCAAACCAGCAAGAATATCTAATGCTCCAAACTGAACAAATTAATGAACTAGCAAAACTGATTTTGAATTAAACAGAATTTGGAGACCAAACTGGCTAAAACATATATAGCACCAGAAAACTAGAAACTGAACTGATATAAACAAGATGTGAAGAAATCTGTTTTGAAAAACTTTGAGAAGTTGAAATCTGCACCTTCAATTATAGAAACCAGTTCAATTAGGTGTTTCAAAAATCGTTTTGATCATTAGCATTGCCTTTTCAAAACAAAAACTGTGTAGACATATTGAATAACACAAATCAGATTTAAGAAATTGGACTTTTCAGCATTGGAAGCTAAAACAGGATTTTCCTCTCGGCCAAGTATTTTGGCTTCATGTGCATCCACTCAAATCTCACTTTCTGAACTGTTTCAGGGTATTTTCACTCCACTAACAAATTTCTTTTGGATGATATACACTCAATCTCACCATCACTCAACTGTTTGGCTTGTGTCTCAAAATTTGACTAGTGGAGTTGCCAAATTTTCACTCTTTTTCTCACTGCAGAATGGTGTTTCAGGAAGCTATTTCTCCTTGCTGTGGAGGCACTTGGATCAAGAGCTATATGAGTTTCCACCCCTCAAGATGCTACCACTAGCATGAGCAATCACCCTAGCACAAAATCTGCACCAATAAGCATCTAAATAGCACCAGAAATCAGAAACTAAGGCTGGAACAGAATTGACTTATTATGGACAAAACCAGATTTTCAATTTAAAGACAAACAAGCAATTAAGGCTATTAATAAAGGAGGTACTGCAAATAGATCCTAACAAAGCTCTAGAGTAGATTAATAAAGCAAGAAAAAACACAAGCACAGTTCAAAAATCATTCCAAATGCAAACTGTTTGATAATTTTCAGAAATGTTGGATAAAATGCCCCAATGAATTTTAGATTTTGTGTCTTTGATTTTTTAGGGCGTGTAATCTGGATTGGTTGGTTCTAACAGCTTTTTAACACTTGATACTTCTTCTTTTGATCATGTATTTTCATTTTTAAACATTGAACCAGCTTTTTCACAATCCAGCAATGAATTTTACACTAAATTTACCAAAACAGTGGCTGGAAAAACAAAAGCTACACCAGAAAAATGAACTAAAATGGTGCTTTTGGAACCCAAAATGAGTGGCAGTGATTCAAAAACTTTGATGAATGTTCAAACAACTTTTCTTGGTGATATTAAACATGTTTAAACTCTTAAACAGCTGAAACAATGATTAATATTCAGAATCACTGATCCACTTCCATTTTTAACTCAAAAATGATGGTTTAAATATCCAATCTGCATATAAATTCATTTTTGACCAAATGAGCAGTATTAACAACTTTCAAACATCCATTTAGACTTGCTCAAGCTTTCCAAAAGCACATAAACAGCAGGATTCGAAAATCACCCTTGTTATGGCCAAATTATGCAGCAAAAACCATCAATTAACCAACCACTTTTAGTTTTTCATGGATTCAAAAACTGGACAGCAAAGGAAATGACTCTAAGAAGTGTAAAAACACAGATCTAAGATAGATTTAAAATGCTTAGCATGACCAAACTCAGATTAGACCAAATCAAGTATATTTGCACGGTGAAAAGCTAGAAGTTCAAGCTGAAATGGTGAATGGTTAAGGATTTTGAGCAACCACACTATGCATATTGCATTTTAGTGCTTGTTTTGGTTTGCTATACCTTAAGACACATTCAACAACATCACACAATGTTGTACCAAGCTTCCAGGATCAAAAGAAAACCATTGAAACAGTTTTAGAAATTTAGCACCAAATTTAAATTCTGTATCAGAATTCAGAATGGAAAACAAATCAGATTTGCATTTTGATGCTTCAGCTTGTATAACCCAAGCTAGATCAAGTCCTCATTGCCTTATTTGGTATATATACAGCTTGTTTAGCACTTGCAAATCAATTAAAACGAAATAATCCAGCAGAAAAGAAAACTGAACAGAGACAGAAATAATACTGCAACAGTAAATTGCACAAGACTTAAAACAATACAGAATTGAAATATAAAGCTGGAAATGACCCAAACAAAAAGGTTTCACCGATTAAATTGAAAGGACAATATAAGCACACAAAGGAAACTAAAATTGAATGACTGGAAAAGTAATACAGAATTGAAAACAGCACAAACTGGACTGAAAACAGAAACAGAAATAGCACAAAGTGGACTGGAATTAAACAGTAGAATGGAAAGGCACTTAGCTATTGTTTGCGTGGACAACCAGAGCTCTGATACCACTTGATGGAAGAATGATCCAGCTGAATCTGGTGCAAGATGGAATCAACGGAACTTCTCCTAGGAACTTCTGGAATCTAAACTAGAAAGGAGGATGAACATCATTTTGTTGCAGCGGAAGAAGATGAATTATGATGATTATGACCGGAGGAAGCATAAACTCTGGAACCCACTCTTCAAACAGTTTTCGGTGACTGGATTGAAGGAGAGTGGATGATTCAGTGATGAAGATAAGGTTGAGGCAAAGGAAGATTGAATCAAACAGTGATGCGGTGAAGAAAACAGATGAATCGGTGATGGAGAAAATGGAATGAGGGAAGTGGTTTAGGTGCTGAAATATGATACGGAATGTGTAGAGGAATGCTAGGAATGGAAGCCTAGCTAGGGAGAGAGGCTAGAGGAAACTCTCAGGCTCTCTCTCTCGGTGACCTTCAATAAGAAGAAAGTTCTGGAAAGCATCAACAGAAAACAATTCTTCATTCAAAGGTAAAGGTTACAAGCAATGGAGCAAGCTATTTAAAGGAGAAACAAAGCTCCTGGTTCACGCCTATTTAGCTAACGTTAACTATGATGCCATGGAGCAAGTGCCCAGCTATGCAAGTGTGAAGAAAACATGAAGAGACACGTGGAGATCTCTTGAATCTGTTGAAACGTTTCTGAAGCTGCTGGTTGCACATGAAAGGTGCTGGATGCACGTGGAAGATCACAGCTGGTGCTGGATGCACGTCAGGCTTCATATGGTGCAAATTTATGCCTTTTACTCCTTTGCTTCTCTTGGCTAAACAACTCCTTGTCTGGTTGTTTCATGATCTCCTAGCTTCATTAGACCCTACAAAACACATATAAACATATTAAAGAGAACTCTACTAAGACTTAGAGAAAGAAAATTAAGAAAGAGTCTTTAACAATCCTTCTTCACTTCCCTTTCTTAGCCTTAGCTTAAGTTGATACTCCTTTGAATGGAATGCCCTAAATGGGTTTCCATCACATATTAAAAGCAATGATTTTTGCATCATAACATGTTTGGATCTACATGCATATTAATCACATGAGTTCAAGGGTTTCTAGGTTGGGTTGAGAATCTACTTTGATTAAAATTAGGAACTTTGATATAACTAAACGGTTTTTTCTTTCAATTGAGAATGTACTTTGATTGCCGGTAATAATTTCAACTATAATTAATTGAGAATTTACTTTGATTAATTAGCTTTTAATTTGGTTATGGGATTTAAGAATAGACACGATTAAACACAATAGAATTTGATTAAGAATGTACTTTGGTTGAATTCAATGTGAATAATCTAGAAAGGTTTTGAGTTTGATTGAGAATCTACTTTGGTTAACTGCATGATCATCCTCAAATTAATTGAGAATGTACTTTAATTAATTTGAAACTTGAACAATGATTTGTGGATAACCAATGATGAATTTGTCTTGGAAAAACAGTGGAATTAGCCTATTTAATTATAATTGTTTCTAAGTTTCCTATTCGTTTTTCAAACATTAACTTCATTAGATAGTTTCTCACTTTTATTCTCAAGCATTGCATAACGTTCATGAGAGTCAAATATTGAAAATCAATTCCGTATAAATTGGGAGACGACTTAGGGTTACTTTAACCCTATCTACTTTCTTGAATACTACATGGCAATACTGATGTTGCCTTCAAAAGTAGTATTAATTTGGTAGCTTCAACGACAGGTATCAAGAAGACATATTGTCATAACATCTTAAATATACAAACATAAAAAAAAATTAATTTCAATTGAAAGAAAGATTACAATGAATATATTTAACGGGTTTAAAAGCAAAAGGCAAATGAGTTAAATGACTTTTGTGAAAAATTCAAAAGTTAGCACATCCATTAAACATCAAAATTACAAAGATGGAACCCAATTCCGCAAAACATAGTTAACTATATACTTTTTATTTACAAAGATGGAACCCCATAGGATTGCAACCACTGTGAAGCCACCCATGCGAGTTATAACTTTGTCAATATCCATTTTTCCATTTATAGGAAGTTACTTCCTCATAGGCCTAAATCCTTCATCAAAAATCCATTTCCCCAAAAAGAATCAGAATCCTCTTGAATTTCTTCAAAATTGATCTCCTATTGTACATATTCACACAACTCAAGCACAATAAGAGCATGAACCATCATATAAAGTAAGCATCCTTCCAGAAATTTCATTAAACTAGGAAATAAAAATCTCAACAATGAGTTGACAACCAAATAAGTATGAATTCTTGAAGATTAATTTCTTGATCACCAAACAATGTTCAAATTGAAATACCACCAAGTATTACTTGATGGAACTTGTAGTCACTATCATGAAGAGCCTTCAAAACATCATTTATATAATTGATGTTACTTGACTTCATGAATGCAATAACAAATTTTTTGGTTGCAAGATGAGAAATAAATTTTGCATTATGCTGAACAGGACAAGATTCATCATCAGATCAACTATAATGACAAGTGAAACACTAGGATTTATGTATTCTTTAAGCCTATAATACTTTGAATACTACATACCCATCTTTCAAAAGATAACTTGCTAGGAGAATGTAAAAATCTTTTCGTGAAGTGACTTGCACATTGTTCTCTTGCCATATCTCAACATGTTGTAAATAGAAAATGCCTTTGAATAAGCATTTACCCGATGGGATATTAAAAAGGAACAAAGCTCCTACAAAGAGAGAAAGTCATTATAAACTTTTATTTAGTAACTAAACCAACATCAGATGAAAATAAGATTGTAGTAGCTTCATCAAATGAAACAATCTCAGTTTCTTAATTGTGTAAGTGAAACTTAGACTCTATACATATTCTCAATAACACGCATTGCTCATCAATCACAAGTCTTATAGCACAATCTCAATACACACTTAATCTCAATAATATATTGTTTCTTCCCTTCAAAAGGTATACTCGCCATTCATCATACCACTACATACATCACCCAGTGTCTTACCATACTCACACCAACACAACCAAAATCATAAACACTATAAATAGTAAACAATTTAATTAAACACTATAACAAGTAATAATTCCACATGGCTTAAGAGAAACATAAAGCATTTTTGTCCATCAATGTAACTCTTGTCTAAGTGAAATTAGACATTGAATATGAATCTGCACGTTCCTGTCCCATTGATGGCACTTACCAATACTTAAGCAAAATACGATGGGCCCACACTTCAGTCAACATGTAAACAAACACACCAAGACCCTTACAAGAGTAACTTTACCTCTGCATAAAGGAATCCAAGCACCACCAAAAAGAGTCATTAAATTCATATTTACCAAACGCTCTCGGTGGGACCCATATCAATTAAATTTACCAATTTCCTTCACTTTTCGAATAAACCCGAGAGATATACTTTACCCTCTATTGAGTCACCGACAAGTGTACCAGATCGTACAAGTAATATAAAATGGTAAGACCAAGTATCGTGTTCTAAGAGACTCTCGGCACTAGACAGTCGTGTGATAACTTTATTAGTTAAGACATAAAAGGAATGAAATCATTAGTTTAGAATGCAAATACAGAAAATTAAATATGAATGCAGTTTTGATCACTTGAAGAGTTGCACAGCGAGGAACGGATGAGGTTTGTGTTATGAGATGAATATGTTGTTGGGGTTAGATTTTACCAAGTTTACTCTCATGTATATAAGAATTCTTCTTCTTTCATTAAAGTCAATGTCACTCTCTAAATTACTTAAAACCCGATCCCTCAGTGAAGAAAGCCTATCCTTAATTACTAGTTCATACAATTCCTAGCATTCCTAATAATTAATTCTGAAGATTAGGAGCTTAAGACAACCAAGACTCATACCCCCATCCCTGAGAAATACTGCTCTTGGGATTAATTCTACAAGAACCTGAATTGTAAGCAACCTCCCGACACTCATGCAATTCATACATCACGTTATGAATGAGTTAAACAAAGCGAGCATTGATCACAGAAGAATTACCTTAACAGTTAATGAAAGAAATATAAATTATTAAGAATCAATTCAAATACATGAGAGTTCACAAGGTTACATCATCCCCCAATAACAAATAGAAGTTAGTTCCCCATTGTCATGGAGAAACTAGATGTACAATGGAGAAGAATGAGATAGACAAACCCTAAAAGTAGAAAATGAAAGCTCCCGCATCCAAATCCTCCTTCAAAGAGTGGAAAAGTGTGTTGTTGTGCCTCCTCTGTTAAAGATACCAAACTTAAGGTGTCTAAGTCCTTTAAATAGAGCAGAATAAAAACAGAAACAAAGCCCAGGCCCATCTCGCTAGCGCGCAACACCCCACTTAGGGCGCCTAGGCAGTGTGATGTACTGAAACTGGCGCTCAGCTTCACTTGGAGGGAAAAGCAGGCGTGGTCCAGAAGAAGTGGCGCTTAGTGCCCCAAAAAGGGCGCCTAGGCGGTGTGGGGTAGGCTTTGGCGTTGAGGGCCCCAAAAAGGGCGTTCAAGCTTCAGGCCTTCCTACTTTCTAGTGCTTTTTCAACTCTGCTTCCATATTATCTCATTTCCTGCCAAAACAAGGGAATTTAGTCATAAAATCATCAAGTTCAACCTTAACTCTCTTATTAATGCAACTTGACAAAAAAACATGATTTCAAGCAAGTTTCTAAGTAGAAAAGGGTGCATTTAGTATCAAAATCACACCACAGATAACGATATTTTCAAACCGTTATCACAACCCCAAACTTAGAACTTTGCTTTTCCTCAAGTTAAACAAAATGTAACTCAGCTTTTCTCAACAATTACTACAATGACTCAACATATTTCAAAACTTTTTCTCCCAGGACAAGTAATCACTTTTACCAAATCATCATAAAGATGTCAGTCCAGATGTACAGATGCCTTAATTCAATCAAACTCAATGTGATGCTCATGTACTTCAATAGATGCTATCCATAAGAATGATCAATCAACCAAGCAAAGATGAAATCATGAATTCAAAGAACTACTCATCACCAAGGAAAGTATTTCACTCAAGCACTCAAAAGTGTATCACTCAAGCACTCAAAAGTGTATCACTCAAACTTACTGGTGTATAGTTAGGTGTTGGTGTCTCTTTCACTCTACTATCACAATGTCACACAAATTAACTTTGCCTTTCATTTAACTACAATCAATCATACTCACAAGCAAGTTTTCATCACAAGGTCTTTTCTCGGCTTGTAGCTTGGCTTGGCTAAGAAGAAAATTGGTTTTTCTGGACAATAAAATCCTTGAGTTAAGAGGGACATTTATGATTTTATCATTAATACACAACCTCTCTTTCCCAAAACCATCCTTACTTCTTCCCAACTTTCCCTTGCATTGAGCTTTTCTTTTCTTTCTTTTCATTTTTCCTTTCTTTTGCTTTTGTTTTTCATTTGATCACTGCTTAGCTCAATGCTCTTTCTTTTGATCTCTTTTCTCAAATTTCCCAGCAACACGAAACTTGAACCTTCATCAATACCCCACAAATGTTCTCAACCTAACTCAAGGCAAAGATTTTCAAACAGGATTTTCAAAACATGCTTAAGGCTCAAGGTTCAAAGGTCAGAACAAATTGTTCTTCTCTTTTTTCATTGGGCTAAAATCATGTGTAGACTAAAACGGGATAACAAAAGATGACCTTTATCATATGAAACTTGCAAGCAAGTAGTTCAATCACAGAAAATTTGGGCAAAATCATTCATGCTTTCAAAGTAATAGCAATTATTCACAAAAACTCTAAATCTCAATCCTCACACATGTTACTTTCAAAGAATTCAGATAAACATCCTGCTTAGTATCTCAATCAACTTTTTACCTCAAGCATCTGTTTCATACAAATTGTGAGCCATCACCTGTATATAAGCACATCATGCATCACATCAACGTCACTCAATATACTAGAGCATCGTAAAGCAATACTTATCAGAAAACACAACATAACTGAACCACAACAGTGTAGTTAATTCAAACCAAGTACAATAACCTATACTAAAACATAAACATGAACATAAATTAAAAAGATAAGTTTAGAAAGTTGGGTTGCCTCCTAGTAAGCGCTTCTTTAACGTCACTAGCTTGACCCAATAAAGCTCATGTCACATCTTTGATCTTGGTGTTCTCCTTTCTTTCTCCGCACCAACTTATCTTCAGCAGCTTCCTGTTCACCTTCTGGACTCTTCTTGAAATTGGAGATTCAATCTCTATCAGTCCGTCAGCTCTGAGTTCTTTTACAACCCATAATTTGTTGTTGAATCTCACTGGTAAGTCTGGTCTAAGTTCTTCATATTTTTCCAGGGAGTCTTGATGAACACTTCTTCTTTGCTGTCTTTTTCTTCTTCATTCACCTGTGACATAAAACACTTTTTACCTTTCTTGCCTAGCTTAGCAACTTTTGTACTAGTCCCTGGTGCATCTTCATATGCAGCTTTGAGCCTAGTCTTCTCCACCTGTATCTGTTGCTCTACATTGAAGACGTTGAACATCACCTCCTCTTCTTGGTCTTTGAGGGCTATAGTTCCATCATCAACATTGATGATTACCTTGGCCATTTTCATGAATGGCTTTCCAAGAATAATAGGGATCTCCAAATTTTCCCCATCTCCATAACCACAAAGTCCACCAGGAATCTAAGGTTGTCTATTGGAATCACAACATCTTCCACCACACCATAGGGCTTCTTAGTGGATCTATCCGCCATTTGCAAGGTCATCTTTGTAGGCATGACTTCAAGACCACCAATCTTTTTAAGTACAGATAAGGGCATCAAATTGATATTGGATCCTAAATCAATTAGTGCTTTCCCTATTTCATGACTCCCAATATTGCAGGGAATAGTGAAACTTCCTGGGATCTTTAACTTTTGGAGGAAGTGCCTTTTGAAAGATCACACTGTAATGGACATGTTCCTCAATTGTTTCCTTTTCTGGATATTTTTTCTTTTTGTTGAATTTCTTCAGGAATTTCACATAACCAGGAACTTGTTGTAATGTCTTAATCACAGGAAATTTAATCTCCAATTTCTTGCAGATTTCCATGAATTGCTCGAACTATTTTTCCTTCTTCTTCCCAGAATAATTCTTTTGGTAAGGAAGGGGGTTTTTCATATAATTCTTTCTTTTTTCTCTCATCCTCTTCCTTTCCCTTTTTTCTTCTTCCTTCTTTTTTTTCTTTTCTTTTCTCTCGCTTTCTTCTTTTTCTTTCTCTACACCTTTCTCTTTTGCACTCAAACTTTCTTTTTCTTTTCTCTCTATTCTTCTCTCATCTAAAACCTTGCCACTTTCAGTGATAACGACGTTACACTCCTCCATAGGGTTAACTTTCGTGTTAACCTCAATCTCTTTCATCTTCTCAACTAGATGACCAATTTGTATCTCCATCCTTCTGATTGCAGCCATAGTGCTTTTATGATGAGATACAAACATCTGCATCAACTGTTGAAGTGTGTCAGCTAGCTTTGCCATTCTTTCTGAAAGGAATGATTGTTGCTGCCATTATTGTTGTTACTGTGGTGGTCTATTGAATTGTATGATAGCTTGCCCAAATTGACTTTTTCCCATGCTTGAGTGAGGTAACCACTCATGGTTGAAATTACCCTTGTGGAATTGAGTGCCCATATAGTTAACTTCTTGTCCGAAGTGCATCCTGCATGCACTAGACACAAAACCCTAGAAAACACTGTTAGAAATAAACAAAACAAAAAGGCATGATAAAAATAAAAATAAAAATAAAGTCAAAGTTAATCAAGAATCACACAAATAGAATAGTTTAAACCGTGAGTACGCGACAACGGCGCCAAAAACTTGTTGAGTCACCGGCAAGTGTACCGGATCGTACAAGTAATATAAAATGGTAAGACCAAGTATCGTGTCCCAAGAGACTCTCGGCACTAGACAATCGTGTGATAACACGATTAATTAATAATTAAAAGGAACGAAATCATTGGTTTAGAATGCAAATACATAAAATTAAATTTGAATGAAGTTTTGATCACATGAAGAGTAGCACAGCGAGGAACAAATGAGTTTTTGTGTTATGAGATGAATATGTTGTTGGGGTTAGATTTCACCAAGTTTACTCTCATGTATATAAGAATTTGTTTCGATTGTTGATATGGGGAGCACTGGTTTAGCTGAACCTACAATCTCAGAGCTTCTGGTTTTTGATGATGACAACACATAATTAATAACACATGTTGTCGCAACCGGAATCGCGATGGGACGACGATCTAAAAAAGAACGCGCGAGTTTGAAAAAGAGATTTGGAGTCGCCACCACAGTTTATTCTGGAAAACTACGGACAAACCATAAAATGATAAGGCATGGTCTGCGGAAACCAGATTCTAGTTTCAGGAGTCAGTTATGCGTAGGGAAGGTATTAGCACCCTTCAACGCCTGCCCGAAGGTAGTACCTTTAACTAAATACGCGAATGTGATGTGTTTTCAATATGTTTAATTATCCCCTAAAATAAAACTCTAAAGAAACAAAATATATTTTTTAGTTTTTTGGGCCCGACAAGGATTGACCTTGCTCCTACGTATTCTCATTCAGAATAAGAAATCAGGGTTACGTAGTTCTTTTGACAATGTTTGAGAAGTTTGTTTGGAAATTGTTTGAAAATCTGTTTTGAAATGATTTTGGATTTTTGGGAATTGAACCTGACAAGGACTAGCCTTGCTGCTACGTATCTCCACTCTTCATGGAGAATCAAGGATCACGTAGTTCTGGTTGAAAGATTGTTTGTTCAAAATGGATGTTGTTAGTTTCTGAAGGTTTTTTCATTTTTGGTATTTTTTATAAAAGAAAGAGGAAAGGTCACTAGCACAAGGACAATGCGAGCGATCACACATGTGCTTAACCTTTAAAATATTTTTGGTATTTTTTTATAAAAGAAAGAGAAAAAGAGAAAAGGTTTTTATCACAAGGACGATGTGAGCGATCACACATATGCTTAACCTTTAAAAAAAAATTTCTTGGTATTTTTTTATAAAAGAAAGAGAAAATGGTTTTTAGCACAAGGACGATGCGAGCGATCACACGTGTGCTTAACCTTTAAAATATATTTTTTTTGTATTTTTTATAAAAGAAAGAGAAAAGGCTTTTAGCACAAGGACGATGTGAGCAATCACACATGTGCTTAACCTTTAAAATATTTTTTTATAAAAGAAAGAGAAAAGATTTTCAGCACAAGGACGATGCGAGCGATCACACATGTGTTTATGTAACATCCCAAAAATACAGTGTAAAACTATATAATAGAATTATCACATAATAATATTACATATCAGTTTCACATATAAAAGAGGTACGGTTATGGTCGAACGTACATCCCAAAAATACATATACCGAACATTGTTACTATTAAGAAAGAAAATAGAAACTAAGACCAAAACCGAACGGTTTACTATTAAAGAAGATAATAGATGATCGCACGATCATCATACAAAGAAACCAAAGACTGACCGAACGGTTCTTACTGTTCGGTCTTCACTTCCACCTCGACCAATGCCTCTTCCAGTGCTTCTTCCAGCAACTCTTCTCCTTCTGTTCACATCCACATGAATGATCATTGCAACAGGACAAATGACCGAACGTACAAAACGGACAAGACAGGAAATAGGGTAAGCTTATGTAATTTAATTCATTCAATACAACATATAATACACATAAATCTGAGATAAATCAATAGGTCAATCATGCAATAGCAAATCATACATTTTCAACCATAACCATACAGTAATACATGCAATGACCGACCACTTTACTCTGACTATTCGGACTGTATGAATTATGTAGCTACGACGTTCTTGCACTCGTGGAAAGGTAATCTGGAAAACCATGAGAATTACCATAGCTGGAAACCCAAGCCGCCACACGAGGTTAGCCCTTCATCCCTCACTTTAGCTGGAAACCTAAGTCTACACATGAGTTTAATCCGATAGCTGGAACCCCAAGCTATACGCAACCAGGCCTCCTACTATTCTCACCACATGCGCCACCACTCTCTACTTGAGACTCGGTGACCATTAGAATGTCAGGATGAACGACAGCTTAGTCTGACCATATTCATACTTTACCATTTCAATATTCATTCATGAGATATTCCTCCCCGGAATACTCTTTCATATTCATACTCATTTCATCTACATCATATTCCATCATCTTTCATTTTCAAAACCTCAAACCGAACCAATTTGAATACAGATCCCATAGGATACCGAATACCAAACGTTAATCTTCAACCCCGAACAAGACCGAACACTTGGAGTGAGACCGAGAGGTCTCCAGTTCCAAAACAGATCAAAATCGAGGGAGTTACTATCGGGATTGTGAAAGAAACCGAATAGAATAATATACTTCAAAGACTAATAGAACCGAACGCTATTTACAAGGTGAGCCAGTTTAATGAACTGACTCATGAGAGTTTAGACCGAACGCAAATCAGCCTAGGCCGAGTACTAAGACCCTAGGCCGAACACTATTAGAAACTAATACTGTAGGACATCAAATAATAATAAGTGACGAAATTGTATGAAGAACTAATCGCTATAAATGCTTAGCTTATTTATGAGTTTAATATCAAGGATAACGAGTGCTAGTCGAAGACCGAGCATTGTAGAGACCGAATGCTATTGGTATTGGCCGAATTCTCTTATTTTAAAATTAGATTAAGGAATCAATGTCGAGCGCTTGGTTTAAGACCGAGCACCATTTAGTACGAGCGCTTGGTGTAAGACCGAGCACTACTTAGTACGAGCACTTGGTGTAAGACCGAGCACTACTAAACTTATAGAATAAAGGTTTCATAAATATAATAAGATACAATTTAACTAGTTTTCAAAGAAGAACGAATATACAAATACATATATGTATATTTAAGTAATATAGAATACCATTTTAAGTTTACAACCGAATACAAAGGAACGACTACCCTTGGCCAAACGCTTCTGTACAAATATTACAAAACGAAGATGCTCGTCCTCAACTGGAATTCTCTCCAAATGAAAGAATCCTGCTCCAACTGAGTCCACAAGAAAATCAAACACTATATCGAACGAGCGCTGGTCTAATACCAAACACTTATTAAGAACGAACGCTACTGAAAACGAACGTTTGGTCCAAGACCAATTACTCAAGTATAACTGAATGGTCAATACTGACTCTCGATCACAGTTTACATAATACAGCAAAGTATTACAGAATGACTCTCAGACAACATCCCTACCCATTTCATGGCTTTCATTAATCATCAATACTCCTAAATAACATACAATATTTCATCATCAACCCAATCAAAGAACGCAATATCATTGCAGTTTCTCATCTTTTGGATTCATATACTCATAAAGCCAACAATGCAGTAACAACCATATTTCATATTGTTAGATATATTATATCTTTTATCTTTTAGTTAGTTTGTTATTATTTCTCATTTGTATTTTGGGCTTAGCCCATATTTCTTCTATTATAAATAGAGAACCCTATGTGTGTATTTTACACAAGGGAGATTAATCCAACTATAGTTTTTCACTATATTTAATATGGTATCAGAGCCAGTTTTCTGATCCTCTTCTAGTGGTCTCTGCTGTCTGCCGACGGCCGGCTGTCATGGCCGCCGGCAACCCCTAAAATCTCAGTGGGCAGTCCATTTCTTTTCTTCTTAAATCTCTGCACAGTCAGCACCAGTCCAGACCCAATGTGCCACTGCTATCGCCGCCACTTTCCGCTGAAGTCGCTGCTAACCCCGGTCACCGTCGCCGCCGCTGCCGTCGCTGCTAACCCCGGTTACCGTCCTCCCCCCGCTGCCATCGCCGCCGCCACCGCCACCGCCGGCCACCGTCACAGTTTCGACGGGTGACCTGCTAACCCCGGCCACTGGCCACGCAGCGCTTCTTTCAGGCCACTCCGCCATCGCCGGCCACCGCCGACCGCCGTCACAGTTTCGACCGGTGACCATCGAACCTCAAGCGTCTCTTCGAGCGATGGCCAACCCCGCTGGAGTGATGACCATACTCCTCAGCACGCGCCTCCACGCGCCGCTTCTTCTCGGCCAGTCTCGGCCGCATGTTCTGCACGCACCGCCTTCCTAGTGTCGGAGTTTTACCACGTCACTCCGGCGAAGCTTCTTCAGTGTGTTTTGGTTCCTGTTTCTCCGTTTTGTTGGTGTCAATACCCAATTTCGTCCGGATTATTTTTATAGTTTTATTGCATTTTGGTTGTCACATATTTAATCTTTTTATTATTCATTTACCTATTTCCCCTTTTTTAGTTCTATTTATTTTATCTTATTGTTTTTATTACCCATTTCCTTTATTGCTTATTTTGTTTATTTTACATTTTTTTTTCTTTTACGTTATTTATTTACTTATTTATTATTTATTTTTTTATTCTTCGTTTTAATATTAATTCTTATTTTATTTTTGTTTCTTATTTATTTTTTTTATTTTTTTTATTTTATTTTTATTTTATTTTTTTGATTTATTTTAATTTTAATTAAATTTTTATCTTTTCATTTTGTTTATAATTAAAAAAATTATTATTAGTTAAAAGGTTTTAAAATTAAATTAAATGAAAAAAAACGAAAATGAATCAAAAAGTTAGAAAAGGACAAATTGGAAAAAAGGAGGGGACACAACAGAGGAAAACGGTTTTCTGCTGCGAGGAGACAAAAATTGGTTTTGGGGCAGGCAAGGATAAGGCAAGTTTTGGGGAGAGCAGAGGCACGATTTGGTTTAGCAGGAGGCACAGCAGAGGGATTGACAATTGGCAAAAAGCAATGGAGAAGAGAAAGTGAAAAAGACGCACAAGAAAGGGATAAAGGGGATAACCAAGACAAACGCTCTCTAAAAGAAAAAAACTCCCCTCACTGTATCAAGAATCGACGACCAAGAGAAGCCATCTTCCTGGGAGGTTTAGACCTGCACCGAGAGAAGAGAAGGAGATTATAAAAAAAAAGAGAAGGAAACTTCAGCATTCAGGTAAGTCGTCCATCCCTGTCCTCCATCCTAGTTTGATCCTAAAAGGTAATCAATATTGTATGTTAATTTTCAAGTACTCAATATTGTATTGTTGTTTTTTTTGTTTTCTTCCTTCTTCTTGCTACATTCACTGCCTAATGTTTCTGCTACCAACGTATCTCCATTCCCTTCCCATGAGCACATGAACGCGCCTCACACCACGAGGCTTCACTAAATTTCCTTTTCTTCTGAGTTCTGGTCTTTCATAACACTCAACACCTTTTCTTCTTCTCAACACTTATCCATAAAACATCATGATGGTCAAATCCAGAGAAACATGGTTTCCCATTTTGCTCAAGGCGCCATCGCCATAGCCTTTGTCTTGCCTCTCTCGGCCGGGGCAGCCATTCGCCTTCTCATATGTACCCCATCCGTAACCACCTCAACCCAACGCCTTCATCATCTATCATACAGAAACTCATAACTCCAGCCCACCGTATTCATTCTTACCGTTCGGCCAACATCATCTCCAACACTGAGCCGTCACCTATCCTCTGCATCTTCAACCATCTACCTTCAACTATAATCCAACCTCGACCCCCCCTCACCCCAGGACCATTCATCATTTACCTCTGACCAGAGCCTTTGCCTCTCACCACTTTCATCTCCAGCACCACTTCCAACATCATCACTCTCATCTCCCCAACATCTCCGACGCCACCTCCAACAAGCATAACCCAATCAACACACAAGGCAGAACAAATCCAGCATTCACCCCTCACATTCAGATGTACACAACACACACTCATAATTTTCAAATTAATCAGTAAATCAATAAAAAACAATAAAAAATTAGGGGAAGAAGAGAGGGAAATATGGTTTTGCGGGGACGATTAGCAGTCGAGAAAGCCCTCGAACGGAGAGGAAGGAAAGTGACACTGGTGGCGCCGGTGAGGAAGCGCGCTCCAGCTAGAGGCGACGGTGGCCAGCTCTGGCAGAGGCGGCGGCAGGAGGTGCCCAAGGTGGAAAAGCCTCAACCCTAGGCTAGTGCAGAGAAGCGAGGGAGAGAAAGCAATGGGTCTGGTGGCACGAGTTGTCGCCGGCGAGGCCAAGGCGTGTTCTGGTTGAGGCGACAGTGGTCGGCGCTGGCATAGACGGTCGTGAGCCTGCGGAGAGAGTAAGAGACCTTGGGTCTCTGGAGAGTGTGTGAGTTGGGGGAGTGAGCTTACGGGAGAGTGTTGGATCTGCGTGGGTGAGGAATGGAAGGGAAGGTGCCAAACCCCTAGGGGATTCTAGGTCAAAAACCACCCGGGTGGGCCAAGCCCAGAAATAAGCACGCGACCGGGAATCTTAAGCCTTTTTCGAACGTTCGTTAATCCCCCCAACGAACGCTCGTTCTTTCTCCTCATTCTCAACGAACGTTCGTTAATCCAATCAACGATCGCTCGTTCTTTCTCCTCATTCTCCACGAACGTCCGCTAATCCCCCCAACGCTCGTTATTCCTCCTCATTCTCAACGAACGTTTGTTAATCCACCCAACGAACGCTCGTTCTTTCTCCTCATTCTCAACGAGCGTTCGTTAATCCCCCCAACGAACGCTTGTTATTTCTCCTCATTCTCAACGTTCGTTCATAATTCCCCCAACGCTCGTTACTTCTCCTCATTCTCAACGAACGTTCGTTAATTCCCCCCAATGATGGACAAATTTGTAAGCACCAAAATATGATGTCACAAACTTGTTTCACAATCGGCAAGTATGACCGAATCGTTCAAGTAATAAAACTTGGTAAGACCAAGTATCGTTCTTCCCAAAGGACTCACGGCCTAGTTTAGTTATGTGATTTCTTGATTAACTAAGGACTTACAAACGAAATATTTAAGGTTTAATATGCAAGACAGAAAATAAACATGTATGCATGAGTTTGATCAATGGCAAAGACTAAAGATAAACACTTTCAATGGAATATATGAATGAATATGTTGTTGGGGGTCAATTTCATCTCATCCACTCTCATATATTTTAGGAATTCATCATTCAAATCATCATTGTTAATGCCACTCACTAATGTACCATTCTAGATGGCTTCTCCCTAATCAAATAGTTCATACAATTCCTAGCATTCCTAATGATTAGTTCATTACCTGCAGGAGCTTAACGGCAACCAATATAATATTGTCAGTATAATATTGGGAGAAATTCCCCGGATCTAGATTTCCCCGTACGTGTCCGTATCAACAAAACCAATAATCATGCATTAGAATGAGTTAAACAATGCAAGCATTGAGCAAAGAGGAAAAACCCTAACTAATGATGAAAGAAAGCATATGTCTTAATTCAAAGATGTATTCAACAAATCCATATATGAGAGCTTCAAGAGATTACATTGATTCCCCAACAAACATACAAGGTTTAGTTCACCATATTCATGGTGAACCTAGATGAACAATAATGAAAGTATGAAAGAATAAACCCAATAAAGGTGAAGAGGTAGCCTGAGCATCCAAGATCCTCCTTCAAAGGGGTGAAAGAGAGAGTGTTTGCCTCGTTTCTGCCAAAGATTCCTAACTATAAGGACGTGCAAGCCCTTAAATACTAATCTAGAGTTACAAAAGATTACAAAAGCCCAAGTCCATAAAAGTGCCGCTCAGCGCCTATTTACCGCTCAGCGGTGGTTACGCGTCTTCTTTCTTCCCCTCAGCGGCCATTTTGCCCCTCAGCGGTTCCAACGTCACCTCCTGAGTGCCGCTCAGCGGTAAGTTGCCGCTGAGCGGTGCCTTCGACTTCTCCTTTTTGCACTCTTTCTTATCTTTTCTAATGTCCTCTCTCTCATTCTTCACTTCTTTCACCAAATTCACCTCAAAACCTGCACAAAAACACTGAAATCAAGCATAAACCTGTCCAGCTCTCTTATTTCTGAAAATATGAATAAAATGCATGATTTCAAGCTAGTTTCTAAGTCTACAGGTTGCTTTTAGTATCAATTTAAGCATGAAAATAACAGTTTTTCAACTGTTATCACAACCCCAAACTTAGAACTTTGCTTGTCCTCAAGCAAACTAAAATGTAACTCCATCTCCAACCAAGTTTCATATGCTGGTTCACTCATTCAAAATCCTCTTTTCAAGATAAGTAACTAACTTCACTTCAAACTTAATGACCAAGAGTTCATTCAAGATGTGCACATGCTTTAGTGTTCACAAAGTCATTTAAATTCCAACAAATGCTATTTTTCATGAATGATCAATCAATTAAGCATGGATGTTCATGTGCTTATGGAATCTTTCCTCACTAGGTAAAGTGTTTCACTCAACACACAAGTGTATAAGAGGTAAAGTGTTTCACTCATTCACTCCACTATCACAATGTCACATGAATCAACTTTGCCTTTCATTTAACCACAATCAAATACATTCACAAGCATGCATCATCACAAGGACTTTTCAATGGCTTATAATGTGGCTGGGCTAACAAGAAAATTGGTTTTTCTGGATCACAAAATCCTTGAGTTAAGAGAGTCATAACAACACAATCTTCTTATTCATTCCCAACTTTCTTTTGCCTTTGCTTTTGCATTTGCATTGAGCTTTAGCTTCTTTTTCTTTTCTTTTCTTTGCATATTCTTACTTTTTAGGCTCTTAGCTCAATGCTTTTTCCTTTTTCATATTTCCCCAATAACCCCAAACTTGAACATTTAACAATACCACACAAGATCTTCTACTTAACTCAAGGTAAAGATTTTCAATCAAGGGTGTTCAGTGTATATTTAAGGCTAAGGGTTCAAAGGATAGAACACAACGTGTTCTCTTTTAGTAAGGCTAACTTTATGTAATTTGGCCAAGTAAAAAGGGTTTCAACAACACGGCCTTGATCATATGATGCAAAACAAGCAATTGATTCAATCATAGAAAACCTGGGCAAAGTCATTCATGCTTTCAAAGTAATAGCATTCAACAATAACAACTCTGAGCTCAAAACCTCACATATAGGCTCATTCACATTTGACATACACATCCTGCTTAATTTCACAATCACAATCATGATATCTTGCATTTGTTCACAAAGCTTGTGAATCACCTGTATAAGCATTTTAATGTGCACATCATCTCAACATCAATCAATCAATAAGCATCATCAAGCATTACTTATCACACAATCACAGTTAATAGCAAACCATCACAAGAAACCAGGTGTTCAATAGAGTACATCAAACCCTAATCTAAAAACAAAAACAAATAAGTTCAGAAAACTTAAACCACAAAAGCATAATCATATGATAGCATTCATCAGTAAATGCTATCTCAGCTCCTCATCAGTCCGAGCTCTCTGTATCTTCCTCTTCCTCTTCATCATCATCTTCATCAAATGCATCATCCTCCTCTGCTTCATCTTCCTCCATTCTAAGAGCAAACTGGCATTGCTCACCAGCCCACACAGTATCCAGAAAGTTATTTATGGAGTCAGGATCATACCTGATAGCATGGCCTCTAACATAGCCCAAATAATTCTCAGCTGGATAATCACCAATCTTCTTTGCATTGGTGTAAAATTCTTTCACCACAGCTATGTTGGCAGGTGATGGATAAGTGGCTAGCTTCCCCCAATCATTCCCTAACACTTGCTCTCCAAATTGAGGAGCAAAGTTAGGTATCATTCCAACCTTTCTCTCCATTAGAAGTCTCCTGTCCTGAACCACCCTAAAGTGCTTCTCATGTTTCCTAGAGAGGAACCTGCCATTATGGGGCTGCTCTGGTTCCTTTTCCTTTCTCTTGGTTGCCATGGTTTTTAATCTCTTTCCTGAAGAGGATGCCATTCCTGCATTCAAACACAAATCCAAAACCACAGAACATGATGTTCATCATTAGTAAACTCAGAACACAACTCCTTTCGAAGCTAAACCACCGCTGAGGGCCAGAATTTCCCCTCAGCGCCACCAGTGCCACATTCAAACACGCAACAAACCAGAAAAAGCAAATCTGGCAGAGTGCCGCTCAGCGGTAATTTACCCCTCAGCGGTAACTCTGCAGATTTTTGAAAAATCAGTTTTAAAGCTTCCCTAACTCCACCCAAATGCAATTTTCAGTTTTCCAGTTCATAATCAAGCAGTTTAATCGGTTCAATCATCAAATATATCATCAAATCATGCATAGAAACTAAAACCCCTAAGTATTCATGCTTTGACAATCACATTCAAATTCAAGAACCCTAGAATGAACAAAATGCATTTTACTTACTTGGGTGGAGATGCTAGATGATATGAGAATGCTTCCAAACTAGAATGCTCTCTTCCAACCCCAAACTTTGATGGCACACTAGTGAAAAAATGAGTGAAAGAGAGATTTTCTAAAGAGGGAAGAGTGAAAAGATGTGGAAAACCTAAGAGAATGTGTGTGGAAGTGTTTGTGCAGAGAGAAGCCAGAAAATAAACCCTTAAAACGCAGCTTGGGGTATAAAAATACCCTAATGGGCTCGGGTCCCGCTAAGGGGAACTTAAGCCCCTCTGCGATAGTACCGCTCAGCGGTAATTGCCGCTCAGCGGCACTTTCGTGAAGTGCTCCCCTCCTTCTTTTCTTGACCTACGTGCCTTCCCTACATGTCTCTCATAGGTTCCCCGCAATTCAATGTTAAAAATGCTTATGCAAATCCTAACTAAAAATAAACAAACAAAAACAATCAATCAACTGGGTTGCCTCCCAGGTAGCGCTTGTTTAACGTCACGAGCCTGACCCAAAATCCACCAACACCCATCAGTAGGTGTTTCAAACTTACCAGCACCCATCAGTAGGTGCAAAATCTTCTCACCAACACCCATCAGTAGGTGTTACAAACTTAGTATCCTTCAGTAGATACTTAATCACCTAGCATCCTTCAGTAGATGCTAGATCAAACAAAATAATGTCCAGAATAATGTTCACAAATTATAAATTACAAAACCAAATCAAAAGTTTGTAAATCCACTGGGTTGCCTCCCAGCAAGCGCTTCTTTAACGTCACTAGCTTGACCCTGTTAAAGCTCATATTCCATCTTCTTGATAATTGATGTAGTCCTTCCACCAACCTTTCAACTGCTTCCTTTAGGACTGTCTTAGATTCTCTAGAATATGGAGACTCTATCTCTATCATCTCCTTCTCTTTAAAGCCTTTAATAACCCACAACTTGTTCTTGAGTCTTACAGGTGTGCCAAGTTGGAGTCTTAATTTTTTCCAGTCTCTAGGAACTTCTTCTCCTTTTCCAATCTCTTCTACCTTGGGTGCCTGAAAATACAAACAATGGTTATCAGAAACCTTAAGATTTTTATTTTTACCTCTCGTTATGGGTGCATCTCGAAATGCAGCTTTATAACTGGCTTCTTCCTCCTTTGCTTGTATCTCATCTTTGAACACATCCACCACCACTCTCTCCTCTCTGTCTTGGAGAACCACTATACCTTCATTCACATCAATGATAGCCCTGGCCGTTTTCATAAACGGTCTTCCAAGTATGATAGGTATCTTCTCGGTCTCCATCTTCATCACTACAAAGTCTGCCAAGAACTGAAGTTTGCCAACACAAACTATAATGTCCTCTACAATTCCACTTGACTCCTTTGAAGATCCATCGGCCATTACTATTCTCACCTTTGCAGGTTTCATTTTAACCTTGCCAATTTGCTCCAGTAAAGAATAAGGCATCAAGTTAACACTTGAACCTAAATCAAGGAGAGCTTTCTTTACCTTTTTCTTCCCTATAGAACAAGGGATAGAAAAGCTGCCTGGATCAGATGCTTTAGGAGGGAATGGCTCTTGTTTAACAGCTATACACTTCTTTGCTTCCTCATCTCTACGTCTTTTCTTTGTAGAGATGTTCTCATCAGATTTTGTGTAAACTGTGATTTTCTGTAGAATCTGCTCCCAAGGTGCTTCATTATCCAACATATTAAATAATTCTGTGAAATCCATTTGTTTCTCCTGATTTATTGGAAAAGGAAAATTATTTTCACTCTCTATTTCTCTTCTTTCTTCTGTTTCTTCTTCTTCTTCCAACTCAATGATCTCTTCATTTACACTCTTGACCACTTTGCACTCTTCTCTGGGGTTAACCTCAGTATTAGCCCCAAAGTTTCTGTTAGGTCTTTCTTCCAATTGCTTGGTGATCTGACCCATCTGAATCTCCAGATTCTTTATAGCAGCTTCAGTGCTCTTTTGAGAAGATTCAGTTTTTTGGATGAATTGCTGAAGAGTTTCTTCCAACTTTGTTGATCTGTCATTAAGCATAGATAATTGTTGCCACAAAGTTGGTTGCTGCTGCTGCTTATTAAACTGATTAGCCTGCCCAGTTTGTCCTTGGCCAATGCTTGGATGTGGTTTCCAACCCTGATTATAATTCCCTTGACGGTATGGAAACTGATTAGCCATGAAGTTAACATCCTCCACGGCCTCCACTGGAAAAGCACACTGGCCATTTATGTGATCACCTCCACATAGTTCGCACAACTGGGTTTGTATCTGGGCAGCAGACTTCAACTCTTTAGGTAATTGAGCCAAAGTTTTTGTCAGAGTCTCTAGCTGTTGAGTTAGAATTTTATTCTGTGCTAGCAGAGCATCATGGGTTTGTAATTGAAGAACCCCTTTCTGCTGCATAGGGGCGCCTCTTTCATTGTGAAGCTCATTATCACTTGTAGCCATATTTTCAATAATTTCAGTTGCTTCCTCTGGAGTTTTCCATTTGATATTGCCTCCAGCTGAGGCATCTAGCATCATCTTGGTTTGTGAACCAAGCCCTCCAAGGAAAGTTAGGACTACTTCTTGATCTTCAAAGCCATGCGTGGGAGTTTTACGTAACAAGCTTTTATACCTATCCCATGCATGTCCCAGTGATTCCTCCATGCCCTGCTTGAATGAAGATATCTCTTGCTTTCCTTTAGTCACTTTAGATTGTGGGAAGTATTTGCTTAGAAACTTTGTAACCACTGCTTCCCACTCCGTGAAACTTTCTTCTGGAAAAGAGTTCAACCAAAGCTTAGCATTGCCCCCCAATGAGAAAGGAAACAAGCTAAGTTTGATAGCTTCGTCTGGCACCCCATTGATCTTGACCGTGTTGCAGATCTCATTAAATGTTGTAAGGTGCTCATATGGGCTTTCATGTGATAACCCAGTAAATTGATTACTCTTTACCAGTTGAATTAATGCTGGTTTGACCTCCATGTTGGCTGCATTGACTCTAGGTCGAGCTATGCTATTGAAGTGCTGAGGTCCAGCAAGATTAGTGTAATCTGCAAGAGTTCTTCTAGCATTATTATTGTTCTCCATACTCCCTGTGCTGTGAACAGAACCTTGTGGTGATGATTGTAGGAGAGTTTCAGGAGAAGGGAAAAGTTCTCTGGACGTTCTGATTCTTCTCCTCCTTCTACTCTCGTCTAGTCCTTCAAGTAGTGGTTCTGTTGTTTTCTTACTTCTAGTTCGAATTGCCTTCTGCATGCACAAGAAAACAAAACCCTAGAAAAGATTTGTTAGCACAAAAAGATATAGAAGAAAATAAAGATTGAAAAGATATAAGAAGATAAAAGATTTAGAAGATAGAATCAAATATAATAAAACCTAATCTAAAAAATAAAATCTAATCTAAAAGATAAAATAAAATAAAATCTAATCTTAAAAAGATAAAAATAAAATCTAACCTAAAAGATAAAAATAAAATCTAATAAAATCTAACCTAAAAATAAAAAACAGAAAACAGAAAAACAGAAAACAGAAAAATAAAATAAAAATTCGAAAATAAAATAAAATCTAATAAAATCTAATCCTAAAAGATAAAAATCAAATCTAAAAAAAAAAAAAAATAAAATCTAATAAAAAACAGAAAAAATAAAAACAGAAATTCAAAATTAAAGTCAAAGGTAATCAATAATCACACAAATTAACCAGTTAAACCACGAGTCCCCGGCAACGGCGCCAAAAACTTGATGGACAAATTTGTAAGCACCAAAATATGATGTCACAAACTTGTTTCACAATCGGCAAGTATGACCGAATCGTTCAAGTAATAAAACTTGGTAAGACCAAGTATCGTTCTTCCCAAAGGACTCACGGCCTAGTTTAGTTATGTGGTTTCTTGATTAACTAAGACTTACAAACGAAATATTTAGGTTTAAAATGCAAGACAGAAAATAAACATGTATGCATGAATTTTGATCAATGGCAAAGACAAAAGATAAACACTTTCAATGGAATATATGAATGAATATGTTGTTGGGGGTCAATTTCATCTCATCCACTCTCATATATTTTAGGAATTCATCATTCAAATCATCATTGTTAATGCCACTCACTAATGTACCATTCTAGATGGCTTCTCCCTAATCAAATAGTTCATACAATTCCTAGCATTCCTAATGATTAGTTCATTACCGCAGGAGCTTAAGGCAACCAATATAATATTGTCAGTAAAATATTGGGAGAAATTCCCCGGATCTAGATTTCCCCGTACGTGTCCGTATCAACAAAACCAATAATCATGCATTAGAATGAGTTAAACAATGCAAGCATTGAGCAAAGAGGAAAAACCCTAACTAATGATGAAAAGAAAGCATATGTCTTAATTCAAAGATGTATTCAACAAATCCATATATGAGAGCTTCAAGAGATTACATTGATTCCCCAACAAACATACAAGGTTTAGTTCACCATATTCATGGTGAACCTAGATGAATAACAATGAAAGTATGAAAGAATAAACCCAATAAAGGTGAAGAGGTAGCCTGAGCATCCAAGATCCTCCTTCAAAGGGGTGAAAGAGAGAGTGTTTGCCTCGTTTCTGCCAAAGATCCTAACTAAAGGACGTGCAAGCCCTTAAATACTAATCTAGAGTTACAAAAGATTATAAAAGCCCAAGTCCATAAAAGTGCCGCTCAGCGCCATTTACCGCTCAGCGGTGGTTACGCGTCTTCTTTCTTCCCCTCAGCGGCCATTTTGCCCCTCAGCGGTTCCAACGTCACCTCTTGAGTGCCGCTCAGCGGTAGTTTGCCGCTGAGCGGTGCCTTCGACTTCTCCTTTTTGCACTCTTTCTTGTCTTTTCTAATGTCCTCTCTCTCATTCTTCACTTCTTTCACCAAATTCACCTCAAAACCTGCACAAAAACACTCAAATCAAGCATAAACCTGTCCAGCTCTCTTATTTCTGAAAATATAAACAAAATGCATGATTTCAAGCTAGTTTCTAAGTCTAAAGGTTGCTTTTAGTATCACTTTTAAGCATGAAAATAACAGTTTTTCAACTGTTATCACCCAACGAACGCTCGTTATTTCTCCTCATTCTCAACGTACGTTCATAATTCCCCCAACGCTCGTTACTCCTCCTCATTCTCAACGAACGTTCGTTAATCCCCCCAACGAACGCTCGTTATTTCTCCTTATTCTCAACGTCCGTTCATATTCCCCCAACACTCGCTATTTCTCCTCATTCTCAACTTCCGTTCATATTCCCCCAATGCTCGTTATTTCTCCTCATTCTCAACGTACGTTCGTCGTCTCCCCCGACGAACGCTCGTCATGCAGCCTCATTTCACAGCGTCCGCTCGTCATCTTCCCAACGAGCGCTTGTTATTCTGAATCCTTTCCCAACGTCCGTTCGGCCACTTCCACGGACTGCACGGCAGCCTGCGACGGACCGTTCGGCACCCTTTTTCGGACCCCTCATTATTTGCTTTATTTACTTATTTGCTTTTTTATTTTATTTCATTTATTTTGCCTATCTTATTTCATTTGTTTTATTTATTTCTTTTATTTTTATTTTTTATTTATTTTTATTATCTTATTTTATTTTATTTTGTTCTATCCATTTATTCTAGATATTTATTTATCCTAAAATATATATTTAATAATGCAATATTTACAATTTAAATAAAGGAATTTATGAAAATACGTTTTAAAGATTAAGCACATGTGTGATCGCTCGCATCGTCCTTGTGCTAAAAATCTTTTCTCTTTCTTTTATAAAAAAAAAATACCAAAAAAAACCGAACATTTTAAAGATTAAGCACATGTGTGATCGCTCGCATCGTCCTTGTGCTAAAAATCTTTTCTCTTTCCTTCATAAAAAATACAAAAATATATTTTAAGGGTTAGGCACGTGTGTGATCGCTCGCATCGTCCTCGTGCTAAAAACCTTTTCCCTTTCTTTTATAAAAAAATACAAAAAAATATATTTTAAGGGTTAGGCACGTGTGTGATCGCTCGCATCGTCCTCGTGCTAAAAACCTTTTCCCTTTCTTTTATAAAAAATACAAAAAAATATATTTTAAGGGTTAGGCACGTGTGTGATCGCTCACATCGTCCTCGTGCTAAAAACCTTTTCCCTTTCTTTTATAAAATTACAAAAAATACGCAGGTTAAGCACACGTGTGACCGCTCGCGTCATCCTTGTGCTAAAAACCTTTTCTTCTTTCTTAAATAAAATTACAAAAATATTTTAAAGGTTGAGCACACGTGTGATCGCACGCATCGTCCTTGTGCTAAATACCTTTTCCGTTTATTTTATAAAAATATCAAAAAATATAAAATCTTCAAAAACTAAAAACATCAACAATTTCAAGGCAACAGACAATTTCTAGCCAGAACTACGTGATCCTTGATTCTCCATCGAAAGTGGAGATACGTAGGAGCAAGGCTAGCCCTTGTCAGGTTCACTTTCCCAAAAATCCAAATTTATCCGTAATCATTTTCTCAAACAAATCTTTCAATCAATTTCTCAAACAAATCTCTCAAACATTTTCAAAAAGAACTACGTAACCCTGATTTCTCATTTTGAATGAGAATACGTAGGAGCAACGTCAATCCTTGTCGTGCCCAAAAAACTAAAAAATATGTTTTGTTTATTTAAAATTTTATTTTAGGGGATAGTTAAACATTTTGAAAACCACATCATATTCGTGCATTTAGTTAAAGGTACTGCCTTAGGGCAGGCGTTGTGGGGTGCTAACACCTTCCCCATGTGTAACCGACTCCCGAACCCAATCTTTGGTTTTCGTGGACCGTGCTTTATCGTTTTATGGTTTTTCTGTAGTTTCCCATAATAAACTATGGTGGCGACTTCAAATCTCTTTTCCAAAACTCGATTTTCTTTTTTGGATCGTCGTCCCGTCGCGATTCCGGTTGCGACAGTTGGCTTGGGCTCATACCTAGGGTTTCCGTTGTCCAGGCGATGTTTGTCGCTGTCCAGGCGGCGTTTGCCGTTGTCTAGGCGTCGTTTGCCGCTGTCCATGAGTCGTTTGACGCTGTCCGGCCGTTTAACGCTGTCCGGCCGTTTACCGTTGTCCGGCCGTTTACCGCTGTCCGGCCGTTTGCCGCTATCCGGCCGTTTTCCGCTGTATGCTTCCAACCATTGTAGGCCCCATCACCTCGTCAGTTAGTGATGGCAGTCCCTGTAGTTTTGTCGATTCCAGCCACTACAAGCCCTATCAGTTAGTGATGACAATTTAGTCCCTACAGTTTTATAGCTGTCAACCGTCACTGCAGTCGCTACCGTCTCAGACAGACGCAACTGCGTCAGTTCTTCTTGGTCTAGAGTTTAGCCCGATCTTCTTGTGATACACTGCTAAGTATCACCACTTGGGAGTTGTCCAGCAAAGAATTTTGGTCCTCCAACATATCTTTGGATCTTTGATGCCTTTGTTTCAGCATTGTAGCTTAATATTTTGTTTTTTTTAGTGGTCCAACAACTGTGATATTCCACATTTCTGCCCTTCACACTAACGGGGAGTACGTTTCCAAGACACTGCAAGTCACATATATATGGGTGTAGTCCCTGCAGTTTTGTATATTTCAGCTACTACTGTTGATCCCGTCACCCAACCATCATTTATGAGGATTTAGTGTAGTCCCTGCAGTTTTGTAGCTCTTAGCTTTCAGCTACTACTGTTGATCCCGTCACTCATCCATCATTGATTGGGAATCAGTCCTTACAGTTTGTCATTGTTCACCACTGCTCTCGTTCATCCACTTTTGAAGTTGAAGTTTCACAAGCTGCTGTTAGTCCATCTATGTTTGCCTCACACTCTTGAAGACAAATCATCTAGTTCAACACTGAGTTCATCTATTCCAAGCTTAGTTCATACAATTTGTATGCTCCTGCTTGAGGGGGAGTGTTACATATATTATATCTTTTATCTTTTAGTTAGTTTGTTATTATTTCTCATTTGTATTTTGGGCTTAGCCCATATTTCTTCTATTATAAATAGCGAACCCTATGTGTGTATTTTACACAAGGGAGATTAATCCAACTATAGTTTTTCACTATATTCAATAATATTCATTCAGCAATCAACGAGCATGCATCCATTCAAAACAAGAATCTTAATCAAATTATATAAGCTTCCCTTACCTCTAATGTAGTCGAACGCTCACAGATGCAGAATAGGGTTCACCTCTACCAGAGACCTTAGAGTTCTACAATCACGCTTTAAGAAACCAAACCAAACTGAAGACCAGAAATACTCAGGATAAGGGGATCCACTCGTGCAACCAGAAATCTTGGTTTGCATGTGAAAGAAAACGAACGGCTGAGGGAGAGATGAACTTACCAGCTCAGAATCAAAAACTGATCGGTTCAAACGAACGTCGTCGACGTCGGGAATGCTCAGGTGTGGTCTGATTGAATATTGGAAGAAGAAAATGGTAAGAATTCTTAAATGAAAATGTAAAGAGATAAAGGAGAGAAAAACAAACACAATTGTTATACTGGTTCGGCCTCAATGCCTACATCTAGTCACCCTCCCAATCAACCTTAGATTGGAGAGTAATGCACTATAATGATCAGAGTATTACATCTAAGGCTTTACAGAGCAACCCTCAAATGTAAACACCTCACAAACTCTCAATCAAATATATAACAACAACACCTGCATACACAGAACAACTTGTCCATATTGCAGCAACCCCTTTGAGAATCCCCTCTCAAAGTCAAGAGTTCCACACTCTTCTTCCTAACGCTCACGTACAGGGAAACAACAAATCCAAGATTGCAAGTCTTCTCTCCTGATCTATCAAGATGCACCTTCAGTTGTGCAAAAACGATCAGTCAATACAGTTTAGTATTTTACTTCTCAAGAATTCTTCAAGATGTTCCAACTCTTCTCATTCTTGATTCTTGGAGCGTTTGAGTAATCTGTAAAACCTCTCAAATGAAATCAATCAGATATGAAAATGTAAGTATGATCAATCGTTACATAGTTTATATCAGTCCTGACCAAAGCAATCGATTACTAAACTTATGTAATCGGTTACATTAAACAGATGTAACAAAATTACAACAAACTTAGCTCCTAATTGAATATACAATTAATGTAATTAAACATATTTAAAAATATGACCGTTATAGCAGCTATGAGAAGCATGAAGACAGTTTTCAAACAAAACAGACTTAATCGAATACATAGAATATGTAATCGATTTAAGCTTCAACACTTAGAATATTTTTCAAAATTTTTCTTTCTAAAAACTCCTCATAGCACATTTGAAAAGGATATATGAAAACACATGAGTTTTAATCGATTCACCAACTAATGTAATCGATTCAAACAAGTTGCTTTGCCACATTTCAAAACATAAGTTGTTTTATGACTTTAATTGATTACAACAACACTGTAATCGATTTCGTCATACATATATGCTTTTGTTCATGTGGTTTTCTTATTACAGAAACATACATAGTGCATACACAGTATAATCACTTCATAAGCAAAATAGTATGCAAAAACACTAGTATGTTCCACATATGCATTTATCAAACATTATATGCAATTTCAAGTTCACATATGTAATAACAAAACATATAGAAACTCTTTTCTATTATGACTTGACAACATTCATGTGTTTTTATTATCAATGTGTCGTCATCATGAAAAACCAACATAACAAAGATATAGTTTAGCTAATACATGTGCTCCCCCAATCAACATGGTTGACGTTGTTGGATGGTCTAGGTAGAAGTTTTTCTAGGAGGTGAGGCCAGTCTTGAAGTAGAAGGTAAGAAGAAGTCTAGAGAAAGGCATTTCTTAGAGTGAGAAGTGAAGGAAACTTGCAAATTTGGTAAAGAAACTCTAGCATTCAAAATAGTTCTAAACAATTATACAAGGTTTCCTCTCCTTTTATATGTGAAGGAGTAGGCTAGAATTTAATGCACTAGAAAGGAACTAGAAGCTTCTTATGGCAAGGAGGGAGGAATGAGAGCCTTCTCCACTATCTACCGTCCAAGTTCAATGTTTAGGAGCCTTCCCTCCTAACTACCGTCCAAGTTCAATATCTAGGAGCCTTTCTTGCTGTTGACATATTCCAAAGGCTTCCTATGACCCATTTTAGGCGCATATTCACTAACATCAAGGTTTATGGTGCACTACTTTACTCTAAAAGCTATTAAGCTTCTAGAACAAAGCTAAACAAAAATTTTACATATTTATAAAATGTGTTTTAAGATAAAGAACAATACTAAAATGTGACCCTCCCAAGAGAAGAATCCTTCAAGCTCCATCTTCTTCTTCCATCTTCTTTAACCATGGCTCTTTAAAAGAGGTCCAATGTCTTCTATGGCTTAAGGGAAAGCAAGAATAAGCTTGAAAATCCTTCTTCTTCTTCTTCTTCCAATCTCCTAGCCTTAGCTTAAGTTGATGCTCCCTTCATGGGTCTCCATTTAGTTCCCAAAACGGATTCAATCAGAAGCGTTCAAGAGCAACGAAGATACGCCAAAAGAAACTGTAAAGAGTTTTTGTGAATTTGCACTTTTTTTTACCACTACGAAGACATTCTGCTTCAGTTATTAAAATAGTCGAGGCTATATTTACTCTATAGTCTCGGTTCTTCTAAGAACAATGCCAAAAGTTGAGCGAAATATTTTAAAAAATAAAGGTTTTAGAGCCAATTTTGAATTTTGCCTCACATCTTTGGCCTCAATTCTTAGTAGAACTGAAGGGAAAGGGGTCTATGGCACCAATGCTCAAAATAATCGACGCCATAACGTCCCTTAAGAATAGAAACAATCTTCCTTCTTTTAGGTGTAAATTTAGAACCATATGGTAGCAATTGTACAAAGAACCGAGGCCAAAGACCTGTTCAAAATATGAAAAGTCTGACATAATCTCTTTGCATGGGAAATGTCAAGACCTTATGCATTGGTTCTGAGAAGAACCGAGGCCATAGACATGTTCACGAACTTAAAAGTTTGACATAATCTCTCTCCATAGGTAATGTCAAGACCCTATGACATCAGTTTGTTAGAGTGGTGCACAAAATGGCTAGCGTGTACAACAAACCAAGAGGGGGGTGAATTAGTTCCTTATCGCAAATAATACCTTTAATAATTTTCTTGTATAATATCAATTCCTTAACAAGAATTTAAACAAATTAAAGAATAAGGAATAGGGAAAATTGCATAGATGATTTTTATACTGGTTTGGATCACACAGATCCTACGTTTAATTATTAATCTCATATGCGAATTAACGCTTCAATATCACAAACCAACCATCTATTGCAATCACAAAGAAAATAACACAGTTTAAGGTTAGAACACCTCTGTTAGAGTGACTGCAGCGGAATGGTTAGCATGGGATAACAAACCAAGAGGGGGGGGGGTGAATTGGTTTTAATAATAAAGTGTGCCTTTTTAAATTTCCTCTCAGTTTTACTAACTAAGCATATAATATAAATGAATAACAAGAGTAAGGTTGAGAGAAATTTGCACACATGATTTTATCCTGGTTCGGATCTTACCAATCCTACGTCCAGTCGCTTATCTCAAACCAAGATAAACACTTCACTAATAACAAAACGATTACAAATTACAATCACAAAGAAACAATTTGTAAAAGTTTAGAAACCACCTCTCTTGATACCACAAGAGATGAACTTGCACCTCCTTTGAGTCTTTACAAAGGATGAATCACTTCCTCTGAATACTTCACAAAGGACGAACCTCTTCCAAACACTTCCTTAATTGCACCAAGGATGGACCAGCTATTCCTCTGTCACCGCAGTAGCACTTTAACAGCTTCACAAATAAGAGTTTCCTTAGTTGAGCAAGAGTACACACAATTCTCAATGATTGCAGAGATCTAGAGCACAAGGGAAGAGTTGTTGTTGATGGAAAATGAGAGCCTATTTATAGACTCAAAAAAATACTCCTCTATTCTTCGTTTCCAGCCATTTCATCCTTTTAATCGATTAATATCTTTGTTAATCAATTAAAACGAGTGCAACAACTAGTTTTAACGATTATAAACTCCAACGGTCACTTTTAATCGATTAATTTACATTTTACTCGATTAGTTAATCGATTAAAGTAAGTTTTAATCGATTAGTTAATCGATTAAAGTAAGTTTTAATCGATTATTACGAAGCCAGCTAGAGTTTTTCAGCTGTTATCGATTTAATCGATTATTACTAGTCTTAATCGATTAATACGGTACATTCTTGACTCCAAACATCAAATTTGAACTATGAAAGTACATGGAACCAAAAACTACTAAGAATCTAAGTCCTAACCACTTAATTACAATTATTACAAAAGCTTTATATAATAATACAAGTCTTCAAATGATTTTCTTAAAACTTGTACTTCTTGACTTGATTTGGACATCATCAAAACTTCTTCCACATTTTGCTAACAACCTCTTTTGTTACCACAAGAGATGAAACTTACTTTCCCTGAATGCTTTATGAAGGATGAACACCTCCTTTGAATCTTAACAAAGGATGACAGACCTTAACTTAGCAACAACAACAACACTCAATCACAACTCTAGTGAAAGTTCTCTCTCTATGCCAACACCAAGTTCTCAAAGTCAAAGCACAAGGGTTACACAAACCCTAGAACACACAACACACAACAAAATAGATAATTTTTTCGAAATTCAAGTATTACGTAGTTTAGAATGAGAGTCGCAATCTAATTTATAGAGATTTCACTCAAGGATTCCTCCCAAAATCTATTGTTAGTTATTTAACATGTGATAACTGATTATCCATTTGTGATAATCGGTTATGCTTTTAATGAATGCATAACAGTAAAAAAACTTGTTTAAATATTCTCATAATTACTCGTGATAATCGATTATGGCAAGTCATAATCGATTACTGATAATTGATTATGATAAGTTGATAATCGATTATCTTGAGTATAAAATGAATATTTCTGATTCAAAACAAATTATAACGCAACTTAAGGTAAATAATACATAAAATTAAGGATAAACCACATCCTATACATAAATGTACTAAATTACAAAAGCTTTAACACAAAAATAAGTCATAATGAAGATTTTCTTGCAATAAGAATACTTGAGACTTGATTTTGAAACATTATCAAAACTTTTTCTCTTCAATGGTAACATGGGAATAAAAAGTTTAAATTTTTGTAGATGTGATCCTACTTTTATGATTCGATTGTTTTTTAACCGATATCAAAAGGGTCATATGACCTTAGTTTTTTATATAACCAAGACCAATAAGTTTCGTTTTAAGTATTTATGATCGATGTTCATCCCGAATTCTAAAATAGTGTGTATGCATCTATAATTGAAAAAGAAGTAAAAGCCTATAATTTGAAATTATAAAAATCAATTAAACGTTTCTACAATTATGTTTTGGTGTCAAAAAGGTGTTTTTGGTAGCTTTGATTTATAGGATTGAAAAAGGGACCCAGCCAACTTCTTTTTATTTAAGTTATAAAAGAGATGTACACACTCATTTGAGAGATGCTTGTCCAATACGAAAAACTACTAATAATAGTAATAAAAAAAAGTAATGATAACATAAAATATACGTAATAGGAATTATTTTTCTTGAGGTACATAATAATTCATTTTATAAACGCATTGTTAAATTTCATTATTCATTTTTATAAAGAAAAAAGTATTATTATATATAAAAAAATAATAAGTGGATTTGACTCACATGTTAAAAAGTTAAATTTAATGTTATAAGGAATAGGGAAGAAAGAGAGAAAGATGCATGCATTGAAGAAAGAAAGAGAGAAAAGAAAATTCGCATATTTATTTTTTAGGTTATTATCGAGTTAACTTGGCTCGTTTGATAGAAGAGACTTGATTGATGCAATTATACCATATTAGAACACAATAAAGACACTTTAGAAAAAATACTAACAAGACACTAATCCCTAAATTTAAGGACTAAGTAAGTAATTAAGCTTTTTTTTATTTCAAATTATTTTACAACTTCATCGTATCATTTTATGTATTTAAATATTAGTTACTTGTAGTTTATATCAAAACTATGTCCAATATTCTAAATTTAATATTCGAGACACATGAAAAGAATATTAAAGAATGTAAAGATAAGCAAGGATCGGGAAAAGTGAAAAAGTATTTAAGGGAAAAAGAATTACGTGGAACTTTTGCACTTTGGTTCCTTCACTTGCTTGTGTATAATGTTTAATCTGATGCCATAGTTCACGAAAACCTTTGTGTGTGTATATATATAACATTTGATTGTGTCTTGAAAATTTGTGAGAAAGAAAGAAAAGTTGTGAGAAATTGAGGAAAAATGTCTATCAGAACAAACCGAATGAAAGCAGTGCCATCACTGCAGAGACGGTTGACATTGGTTAAGAGCAGAGAAGAGCCTAATATTTCTGATAAGCTTGACAGGTTAATGTCTGATCTAACAGCCATAAAAGATTTGTTTTCAACAGTGAAAAGTAACGAAGAAGAACTCCTTGACACGTTAAAACTTGTCGATGATCTTCTTCGTAACTTCAAAACAGAAAAGAAGTTCGACGAGATTTCCCGTCGAATTTTGGAAACAGAGAAAGCCGATCCACAAAAGGGTGAGCTGCTTAATTTCTATATATATATATATTCTAAGTCTTTTGTATATTATGTTTAATGTATAATATGCTTTACCATTACAAATATGATGTTAGTTCGGAATGAGATCGTGGTATCTGATATTTACATATGAGTAATTTGATTTGCCCTTACAAGTTCCAATTTGATGACTGCATGAACGCACGAATTTGGTTTACATTTCTCTATTTTTGGTTCTGATTTATTAGGGTTTTGGTTGCTATTACAGCCATAGAATAGTATGTTTGGAGTGATTTATTTATTTAATGAATTTGAAAGAGGGGATTTACTAGAGTAATTTATTTATTTAATGAATTTGAATTATTTTTAGATAGTCTTTATTGTTTGGATGGGAAATTTTTTAAAAATAAAATAAAACTTACAAATTTTAATAAAATATTTTAAATAATTAAAATAATGGACTTATTCAAGAAAAAGAAAGAAAATTAAAATTACACAAGTAGTCGTCACTCCTCATTGTATTACGTATATATTTAAGAAAAAAATAAAATTGTTAAATATTATTTGATAATTTAAATTGGGTTAAATATGTTTTTAGTCCCTAAACTATTGGCCGTTTCGGTTTTTCGTCCCTCTTTCAAAATAAGGTACAATTTGGTCTTCATTCTTTTCGAAACCTTAGTTTTAGTCCTTGAAACTTTGCTTTTAGTCCTCGAAAACTACCAAATTTTTAACTGTGTTAATTTTCGAGGACTAAAACCAAAGTTTTGAAAAGAATTAGGATCAAATTGTACCTCCTTATTTTGAAAGAGGGACGAAAACCAAAAACGACCAATAGTTTAGGGACTAAAAACATATTTAACCCATTTAAATTTGACTAACAGTTTTTTAAAATTTAAATTTTAAAATGAAATTTTATCTTAAAAGAAAAAATCATTTATTTTATCCAAAAAAAATTACTCAATCCAAATAATATTTAAAAATAAAAGAAATTTTAATTACAAGTACTTTAAATATAAATTTTAAGTGTTCAGAATTATTAAAATTCTTCATCCAATCAGTAAAGAACAATTTTCTTTTTCCTCTGAGACAATACTTTTATGAGTTCGAGAAGACCAACAGAAGTGAGTGGAGAATAGAAGAGACTTTTTCAATACTAACATTAAAATCCTTAAAATTTCTGTGAACACTTGAGAATTTCATTGTCTATTCTGATTTTCTTAGATTATATTAGAAAAACATGCTATGCAAATTGGCATTGTACTTATATATATATATATATATATATATATATATATATATATATATATATATATGTATATATATAATTTGAACAAAGGAAATTATTGTTAGGGAAACATATTATTTGATATTATTATTTTATATGGACTAGTAGGGAGTGATGAGCCATCTTCAAGTCAAAAGGCAGAAAAAAAGAGTGGGAAAAAAGATGAAACGATTGATGAAAAGTTGGAGAATTTGGAAGGCACGTTTAAGAACTTGAAGGCCAATTTTTCCACGCTGAAGAAAAACGAAGAACTACGAAGAAAGTTAAGGGAACTTGAAAATTTCCTTCAGAACTTCAACTCTAAGCTCGCAGAAGATGCAAATGAAGATGAAACAAAAGGATTAGAACAATCAAGCCAAACATCAATGGAGGAGAAGAATCAAGACTTCATTGGAGCAGGTGCTTCTCGGGAAAATAACCATTAATTCATATTTGGTGAAAAAAAATTATTTTGTTGAGAAACTTATTCTTTTCTCTCTTAAAATTGTTTATAGAAATTCTGCTACACCTATCACATTGGTATTCGTATTCTATTAGTGTTCATAGGAACTGATAAGCCATCTTCTAGCCAATTGACAAAAGACAAGAAGAGCATAGTAGAAGAAGTTAAAAGTTCATCTGGGATTGCCAAGCCTTCACAACATTCTGATCAAAGTGAAACAAAAAGTTCAGAGCTACCAAGACAAAAATCAAGGGTTGAATCACTAGATCAAGACTTGAAAACCACTGGTAAGAACATCAACTTCTTTTAAACTTTGCTGGAAAGTAGAAAATTATACGTGAAATTTCATCTAGGAAATACGACTCTCAATTTTTTATTGTTTCCAATACATTCTAACCAAAATCATTAAGTGAGTGTTAAAAAAATGACGTGCGAACAATATTGCTTATATGTTTATATATATATATATATATATATATATATATATATATATATATATATATATATATATATATATATATATATATATATATATATATATATATTTTGTAACATCCTAAAAATACAGCAATATATTATATGATAGAATGATTACATTTAATAATAATTCAGATCAGCCTTGAAATCTAAAAGAACGTACGGTTTATGGCCGAACGGCCTTACAAAAAGTTAAAATCTTAAAATGTACAGAATAAGCAGACCTGACCGAACGGTTTACAAAATCAGCATCGGACGGTCATACAAAATGAAAGGAAAAAGTGATCGAATGATCACTTTACAGAATAACTAAACTACTGACCGAACGTCCTATTGTTCGGTCTTCACTTCTACTTCTACCAAATTTTCTTCTTCCAGCGCCTCTTCCAGCAGCTCGTCTCCTTCTGCTCACATCCACACGGATGATCATTGCAACGACAAGGACGGATGTACAAAACCAGACAACACAGGAACGATGCAGGGTAAGCTTATGTAATTTAATTCAAATAATAACATACATTTATCATATTCAAACACACCTAGTATATTTCAACATACGATTCAAACAATTCCTACTACTAGACTGACTGTCCGGACGGTATGAATTCTGTGTAGCTACGACGTTCGGGCACCCGGGTGATGTAGTAACTGGAATACTCTCATCAGCTGCCACCCGAGGTTAGTCTGTTCCGTCTATAGTACCCCTAAGGACTAGGACCTCCTGCCGTTCCCACACATGACCTACCCTCCTCTACGTGAGGACGAGTACTCACGGAACATCAGGATGAACCGCCAGCTAAGCATTACCACATTCATACTTTACAATTTCAATAGCCATTCATGAGTCGTTCCTCCCTGGAAAGCTCGTTCATTTTTCACAATGTTTCCTCCATCTCATAAATTCTTCATCATTTATTATCCATCATTTTACTTTCATCCTTATCATCAATGTTAAGACCATCAAATACCGAACGTTCAGTCCTCACTAAGAAAGAGGATGAACACTGTGGACGAGACCAAGAAGTCGCCCGTTCCAGATCAGAATAAGACCGAGAGAATTACGATTAGGTTTAGAAATAAACCGAGTACTATCATATTTTATATGACGAACGTTACTCACTACGTAAATCAGTTGAATGAACTGACTCTCGTGAGTTCAAACCAATACTCAAAGAATAAATCGAGTATGGAGGCTCTAGGCCGAATCCAATGAATGTAGACACGTCAAGACGTTAACGAACCATATTTAGAGTAATTCACATACAGAAATCCAATGCCAGTAAATGACCGAACATGGTAAAGGAAAATTCTACTGAAGTTGGACGAATGCTATTTCACCCAGATTGATTATACAAGAATTGAGTACGAGCGCTTGGTATAAGACCGAACACTAATGAACTTATAATAAAAGACTTGATAAATATAGTTAGATACTATTGAAGTAGTGTTTACGAACAACGAAAATATACCATTACATATATATATAATTAAATTTAAGTTATCACAGGATACTCAGATACAACTATGCTTGGCTGAATGCTCAAGCATAGTATTACCACACGAGGATGCTCGTTAGGGGTGGACAAACTGCACTATTTGCACTGCACTATAAATCTATTACAATTAACTATAAAATAGTTTAAAAAAACTGAACTGCACTAGAAAATAGTTCAATAAAACTGAACTAAACTATTTTTTAGTTCAGTTAACTACAAAACAATTCAGTTAACTACAATGCACCTTTTTTTAATAAATAAATGTGGTTTTGCACTAGTACAACTGTCAATGGCTAATCATCGATAGAGTTAAAAGAATTAGTTCAATTTGATTTTTTTTTAATAATTACAAACAAATAAATTAATATTCAATAACATCACAGCATTTAAAAAAATTAAATTATAAATCTATATAATTAGAATTAGTAAATAATTATAATAAAAAATTTAAAAAAATTAATGAAATATTATTGGTACTATTTTATCATATTATTAAAATTAAATTAATAACTATAATTATTTATCATTACTATTTATTATTAATTTAAAAATATAAAATGTCTAAAATTTGATTCTCATATTAAATATAGTTTAATTTAATAATATAAATTTGTTTATATATTATTTTATATAGATTAAAAACTTAATCTCTAAAAAATATTTCTGTTTATCTCTGTTTTGCGTTATTCGAAATATTTTTATTTTGACAATTATCTAGTTTAATATAAAAACTCTCATATTTCTTCTCTTCTCACCTTTTTCTGAATTCTCATATATATATATATATATATATAATATTATATTTTATAATTATTTACATAAGTACTTTTATCTTTTTATTTTTACAATTATAGTTAATTTTATTAAGTTATAAAAATAATTACGAGTTTTTGAAATATAATTACAATATAATAAAATTTAGTTTTTTTAAAATATATAATTATTTTAGTATAAATTTAATAATATCATTTTATTTTAATAATTATTATAATAATAGTTAACTTTTTAAGAGACTTGAAAAAGAACATTTATATATATATATACATATATATATATATATATAATTTAGATTTTATTATATATATATATATATATATATATATATATATAAAAGTGACGTAAAAAGTAATTAGAGATATATATATAATTCAGTTTTTATAAAAAGTAGTTTAGTTTTTATAGTGCAAAATAGTATAGATAATCCATAGTTTAGTATAATTTAGTTAATCATGCCCAACCCTATCAATAAGTAATTAGAGATTAAAAAAAACAAACAAATGTAAATTTTGAAATAAACAAAAACTATTTAAACAAATTACAAAATACGAAAAAAATAAATAAAATTTCAAATTGAAAAATTTCAAATATTAAAAAAATTAAAAATTAATAAAATTTTAAGAAATAAATTCAAAAGTATAAAAAAACCATAAATAAATACATAATAAATAATATTTAACCGTAAAACATAACATACAAATAATAGATACAAATATCATAAAATATATACAAAAATAAATATAAAATGTTATAAAAATATTTCGAACATATATTTTTAAAAAAATTTAATAGTATAAATAAATATCAAATAATATAAATAATATTAAAAATATAAATAAAAATTAAAAATGTAAAAGAAATCAAATTAAAATATAATTAAACATAGCATAAGAAATAAAAAAGTGAAAAAATAAGTATTTAAAAGTGAGATAAGATTAATACTACACGTAACTAGGTTGAGTTTTTCATAGAGTTATTCATCTAACTTACAGTTTTAGAACAAAATGAAGGTAGAAGTGATAGGAACTCACTAAACATAGTTCAGTTTTTAGTTAACTTCACTAGAAATATAATAAGTTCAGTTTTTCTAAACTGAACTAGACAATAGTATAATTAGTTTTTAGTTAAAATAGATTAGTTTTTTTTAGTATAAAATAGTACAGTTAACTATAGTTTAGTATAGTTAAGTTATTTTTGCCCAGCCCTAATGCTCGTCCTCAACTAGGATTCTCTCCAAATGAAAGAATCCCATTTCAACTATGTTTACCAGAAGAACCGAACGGTCAATGACCGTTCAGTTACGAACGTACACTTTCATATGAGAAATTTCATATTCAGAATTCAATTGTATTTATCTCCTTTCTTAACATATAGTTTCATAATTTCATACATTCATATCATGATCAACTTTCATACTTCATAAAATCCATATCATATAAGGTTCATATCTTTCGTGCATTAAAACTTAACTCAACCATATTTCATTTCCACTCATTAAACAAACGAACGTTCATGCAATCCACTCATATCAATCATCATGCATCAAAATCATTCAGTTAACTAACGAATGGTCATACAGTACAGTAGCATAAATATTAAATTAGATAAGCTTCCCTTACCTCTGAGCGTGAACGAACGTCCTACAGACTGCAACTCGGTTTGTCAAACTAAGATTCCTTCTACCCTCAACGCTCCACTACTCTTCGAACCAAAATCAAATAACAGACCAAGAGGGTTCAGAATTAAACTAAGGACTCATGCAACCAGAACTTGGTTTGCATGTCTATAAGAACGAACGACTAAGGGGGAGGAAACTTACCAGTTTCAGAACTCGAAACTGTTCGGTTCAAAATGAAGCTTAGGCCGCCGGGAACGCTTCTACGGTCTCTGAAGATGATCGGAGAAGAGAAAGGGTGAGTTTTCTTAGAGAGAATATAGATTTTCTAGTGAGAAGAAGGAGAAAATGAAAGATCAGAGTTTTTGGAAGAAGGGTGCATGCAGAGTGAGTGAAACGGGAATTTCAGAAAATCAGATTTTGCTTCTTTCGTTAGAACGAACGTCCGCTCACTCACTGACACCTGCCTTCCACTATCTGATTTTCGAATCTTCGTTGCCTGACACCTGGTGTCCGTTCAGAGGGGTTTTCTAAGTGCGTTTTAATGAGTATGACGGGAGTGGTTTTGGGTGCTTTTAACGAGGCCTGACATATATTAAGAGTAATCAAGGATTTTTAAAAAATTAAATTTATAATTCATATCAATTTTAACAAGATTAATTCCATTTAATTTTTTCTATTCAATTTAAATTAATATTAAATTCACTTTATCAATTATATTAAATCGAAGGATACAATAGACATGAGATGAGATGACCCTCAACTTGACATATGGACATAAATTTTCTCGAAGCATATCTAAAAGAGAAAAACAAAAGCTCTTTATAAACTAAAATCGGCTTATATATAAATTATTTTGTGGTAATGTGTAGAAATTAATTTCAATTTTGTATATATAAATTGATACCTGTATTTTATTTATGCTCATAGGTATTGAAAAGCCACCTTCAAGTCAAGAGACACAAGACGAGAAGAGTATTGCAGAAAAGGATAGAACGATTGAAGAAAAGCTTGAAAGTTTTATGTCCAAGCTAGACAAAATAAAGGGAATGTCTTCCAAAGAAAATGAAGAACTTGGGAAAAAATTAGGAGTGATGGAAGATATTCTTCGAAAATTCAATTATAATCAAAGTGAAACAAAAAATTTAGAGCTACCCACTAGTAAAAAAACATCTTTAGAACGCGCCTAATATGCCTCGGTTTCGGAAGAACCGAGGCCTATACATGTAACTACTTCGGTTATAAATGCAACCGAAGCACAAAACCCTCTGCAACTCACCTGCCCTCTGCTGTACTCTGCAAGTCAGACTGACAAAGGGATACCGCCTCGGTTCTTTTCAGAACCGGTGTCTAAACACTGTACGACCACGGTCCTCGAGAAAACCGAGGCATAAAAGTCTCTGATTCTACCTCGGTTCTTTTGTAGCCGGTGCTGAAATGGGATACGACCTCGGGTGTGATTAAAACCGAGGCATACCCTTTGTTTTATTTTTACCAAACTGTTCAACAGTGCTTTGTCTTCCACCCTCGTCTCTAAGAGTTTTCTCTTCCACAGCCTTTCTTCCTCTTCGAGCAGCCGTTCGTTGTCTTCGGTTTGGGTTTCGGTTTGGATTTGTCTTCGACCAAAAGACCAAACGCGAACTGCTGCAAGGCGAACATCGGTCTCCATCTCTGTCGCGGGTGTCCCTTTTCGTCTTCTCCTTCCTCAGCTTCTCCTTCCTCCACGGCTTCTCCTTCCTCAGCTTCTCCTTCCTCCTGCTCTCCATTCTTCCTCTGCGTCGCAGGTTCCTCCACCTCTTCCACGGCTGCCTCTGCGTCGCGGGTTTCATCCACCGCTCCAGATCGCGACCTCTGCGTCGCGGGTTCCTCCAGATCGCGACCTCTGCCTCTGCCTCTGCCGGAAATAGGGTTCCTCCACCGCGCCACCGTCACCGCTGCGTCTGCCTCCGACAGTGCTCCAGATCGCGACCTCTGCGTCGCGGGTTCCTCCAGATCGCGACTCTGCCTCTGCCTCTGCCGGAAATAGGGTTCCTCCACCGCGCCACCGTCACCGCTGCGTTTGCCTCCGATAGTGCTCCAGATCGCGACCTCTGCGTCGCGGGTTCCTCCAGATCGCGACCTCTCTGCCTCCGACAGTGCTCCAGATCGCGAAGCCCCAAATCGCGAAGCCCAGATCGCGAGTGGGTCGCCTCCGGCCCGGCACCATCGCGCGTTTCTCTCTCAACGGCGACTGGGTCGCCTCCGCCTCCGGTACCGACACGATCTGGGGCACGCGATCTTCAGTCCCGACGGCCACCGCAAAACTTCTGATTTGTTGATGATGTATATTGTGCTATGAAGCTTCTGCGTTGTGCATTTCTGTTGTTTTTGCTGTGAATGCATTTCTGAACTGTTGTTGTTTTTGCTTTGAATCCCAAATGGCTGGACGGCTGAGGACGGCTGAGGACGGCTGAGAACGGTTGAGAACGGTTGTGGATGGCTGAAAAAAAAAATAATACGTTACCGCCTCGGTTCCCTGAGAACCGAGGCATAATCCTATTCTTTTTGACTCGACCAGCAACCGAGGCATAAAACCTATTATTTTTTATCTCGTTCGTATACGCCTCGGTTGTAGAACCGGGGCCTATAAGGAAAAGCAACCGGTGCCATTTCCTTTTATTGTACTGGTGACCTACTCAAATAAAAAGGGATGAGTCGGTGGACAAAGGCTTCAAAGCCACCGGTAAGAAAATCAGTTTTTTTTTTTTTTATTTATGTATCGACAGAGAGGAATTGAGAATAAAGTTTCTAACGTAATCTACAATATATTAATTGTTTATTATTGGTTAGAAATTGTTAAAAACTGTAAAATTATGTGTTCAATCTATATAAACAATGTTCTTGCATTTTTTATCTATTATGACTTGAAATTCCATATTTTATTTGTGCTCATAGGTGTGGATAAACCAGCTTCAAACCAAGAGGAAAAAGACGAAAATTTTCAGGAAAAATATGTACCCGTTGATGAAAAGTTGGAGAGTTTGAAGTTGGAACTAGACAACATGAAGGCCAAGTTTTCCCCAGTCAAGGAAAATGAAGAAATGAGTAAAACGTTACGAACCCTAGAAGATCTTTTCAGAAGCATGGATATTCCTGCAGAAGATGCAAACCCAACTGAAAAAAAAAGGTTCAGAGCTAACAAACCAAATATCAAGGGGAGAATTGGAGAATCAAGTCCTTAAAGGTATTTATATAAACTTCAGTGTCATATAATTAGTAATGTCCATGGTTTTAGGTTATGTGTTAGTATTTTTAAGTTGTAAAAGGAATAGTTGATGGGACAGAGAAAATGTAGAGATAGTTGAATGTAGAGAAAATGTAGAGATAGTTGAATGTAGAGAAAATATAGAGAAAGTGGAATGTGGAAGTAGTAAGTGTTGTAGTTGTAGTAGATGTTAGCTTCATACAAACAGTAGATGTTGCCTACATGCATCAAATGGTAGAGTACATGGGTATTTATAGACTCATAGATTATTCTAGAACATGATAGCTACAACTTATGTGGAATATCCTCGATTTTACCTATGTAAAATATTCTTGATTTTTTCTTCTTATCTTAGGTTTCTACAATATTCTAGAACTTGTATTACATGTTAGTACTTCTATCTTAGGACTTTCTATATTCTTCTAGAATTTGCATTATACTTTAATACTCCTCCTTAATGCAAATTCGATAACTCCAAGCATAGTGCATAGCAGTTCAAATCTTGATCGTGGTATGCTTCGTAAAAATATCTAATTTGGTCTTTTGTTGGGCAGTACTCGAGTCTAATTTGTTTAGTTGTCTCTTCATCTTGAATGAAGTGATATTTAATGCCTATGTGTTTTGTTCTTTGATGATGGACTGAATTTTTTGCTATTGCTATTGTCGATTTGTTGTCGCAATAGATAATAGTCGATCCATCTTATGGTTCACCCATTTGTTCAAGTATTCTTCGTAAGTAGTCATATTGTTTGACTCGTGGTTTCATCAGCTGCTACATACTCTGCTTCTGCTGTTGACTGTGCCGCGATTTCTTGCTTCTTTGATGCCTAAGATAAAATATCGGATTCAAGTGAGAAAGCATATCCTGACGCACTCTTCATGTCATCCATTGATCCTGTCCAATCACTATATGTGTAGCCAATCATCCTTGAGTTAGTCATGGTTTTGTACCATACCAAACTCTTTTATGCCTTGTATATATCTTAAAATTCTTTTTCCTACTCCATAGTGAATCTGACTTAGCTTTTGTATGAATCTTGATAGAAGACTTGCAGCATACATAATGTTTGGTCGTGTGATTGTGAGATATAGGAGACTTCCAATTAAACTCCTATAGCGTGATGCATCTACCTCTTGTGCTCCATCATCTTTCTGTAGCTTCTCGTTTACCACCAATGGAGTAGTGACAAGTTTACAACCCTTCATCTTGAACTTCTTTAGTAGAGCTTCAATATATTTCTTTTGAGAGATAAATATAACTTACTTTTCTTGTTTCACCTCTACACTGAGGAAATAGTTCATTAAGCGAAGGTCGGTCATTTCAAATGTCTTCATCATGTCTTCTTTAAATTCTTTCATCATCTCTATATTGTTTCGTGTATAGATAAGATCATCAACATATATAGAGAGAATGAGATGGTACTGACCTTATGCCTTAATATATAGTGTTGGCTCACTCTTGCTCCTCCTCAATCATTGATTGATGAAGTATTGATCAATTTTATTATACCATGCTCGAGGAGCCTGCTTTAGGCCATATAATACTCTTTTAAGTCTTAGTACTTTGCCTTCATTGCCTTTGTTGATGAAGCCATGTGGTTGCTCAACATAAATATCTTCTTCTAGCACTCCATTTAGAAAGGCTGATTTGACATCTAATTGATAGATATTCCATCCCTTTTGTGCTGCAAGAGCTATTAAAACTCTAATTGTATCTAAGCGAGAAATTGGAGCATATGTCTCATTATATTCGATTCCTGGTTGTTGTGAGTAGCATTTGACAACCAATCTTGCCTTATGCTTTTGTATAGTTCCATCAGGATTAAGCTTTGTTTTATATATCCATTTCACTCCAATTATGTCTTTTCCATGAGCGCAATTTACGAATTCCCAAGTGTTATTTTTCTCAATCATTTTAATCTCTTCTTCCATAGCCTTGACCCATACTTCTTGCTTCGATGTTTATTCATAACAGTTAGGCTCAATCATGGTCATATTGCAAGTTTCATATATGTTTACCCAAGATCTTACTCTTCTAGGACTAAATTCAGGTGAAGAATCTTGTTGTGGAGGTGGACAAAACGTACTTGAATTTTCTGCCTCTTCTTGAGTTTCTTCTTGAGATTGTTGCATTGGAAGTAAAATGTTGCTTTTAACAACTTTTTCTTCTTCCCAATTCCAAGAAGCATTTTCATCAACTTCAACATCTCGACTGATGATGAGCTTTTTTATTTGTAGATTGTAGACTCGATAGCCTTATGACTGTGTGCTATATCCCAAGAATATTCCTTGTATAGTCTTGTCTTCAAGCTTGTGCCTCCTTTGATCAGGAACATGTATGTAGCAGATAGACCCAAATAATCGTAGGTGTTTAGTTAATGGCTTTCTTCCTCTCCAAGCTTCAATAAGAGTCTTGTCTTGGACTGCGTTAGTTGGACATCTGTTTAGAATATAAACTGTAGTGTAGACTACTTCAGCCCAAAAAGTGTTAGACATACTTTTCTCTTTTAGCATTGATCTTGCCATCTCCATAACTGTGTGATTCTTTGTCTCTGACACTTCATTTTTTTGTGGAGTATATGCGACTGTAAGTTGTCGCTTTATGCCTTCATCTTCACAGAATTTATGAAACTCCTGAGATGTGTATTCCTTTCCACGATCACTTCTAACTACTTTTATCTGTTATCCATTTTGTTTCTCAATAAGGGCCTTGAATTTCTTGAATACTCTAAAGACTTCTGACTTTGCCTTTAAGAAATAGACCCATGTCTTTCTAGAGAAGTCATCAATGAAGAGGATGAAATACCTCTTGTTGTGATGTGAAGACATTCTGATCAGTCTACAAACATTGGTATGAATCAACTCTAGTAAGTCTTTTGCTCTCCATGCTTTGTCTATCGAGAATGGTAATCGGTGTTGTTTTCCGAGGAGACATCTTTGGCATGATTCATTATTCTCTTTCAAGCATGGAAGATCTCTCATCATGTTTTTCTGATATAGAAGCTTTAAGACATGTGTGTTGAAGTGGCCAAATCTCTATTGCCAAAGCCATGAGTCATCAACTTCTACCTTCATGGCAATATTAGTTCCAAGTTTGAAGCTTATAGGAAAGCTTCTATTTCTCTTCTCCATTTTTACTTAGCCAATTTCTATCATTTTACTGTCATAAATTTTTGCATGTATCTTTCTCAAAATGAAGATAATATCTATTCCCCATCATTTGGCCAATACTTAAAAAATTCCCTTTAAGATTTGGAACTAGTAAAATGTCCTTGATGAATTTCGTACCTTTTTTTATCTCCCTCATGACAGTTCTTTTGCCTCAAGACTCCATTGTGGTGCCATTTCCTAGTCGAACTTTGACATTGACAAATTTATCAATGTCTTTGAAGATAGTTTGATCTTTCTCCATGTGATTACTGCATCCATTATGAGATTATTGATTAGCATAGAATAAGAGTTTCTCCTAATTATCTTCTTCCTCAAAGTTTGTTTGATGCTTATTTTTATTACAACAATACTTCTATACGTGACGAAATTTCTTGCAATACTGGCATTAAGGTTTTCCATGATGCCAACAATCTTTTTCGAAGTGACTTGTCTTTTTACAGATGCCACATGGAGGATATTTTCCTTCACGAGTCACAAAGAAACTTCTAGAATTTTCTTTATTTCTAGAAATTTCTTCCCTACTTTTATTTCCTTCATATTCTTTATTCTGAGACTATAATTTTAGTTTTGATTGAAAGACATTTTCAACCGAGTCTTCTTCATGCCTTTTAAATCTCTATTCATAAGCTTCAAGAGAGCCCCTTTTGTGTTATTGACGATGTAATCAAATATTTTGTTTGTTCAATTACGGTTGCGATTGCATCATATTTTTATGGAATAGAAATTAAAATTTTCTCAACGATTTTTTTGTCAAGAATATTTTCCCCATAGACTCTCATTTGACTAACTATTTCTTTTATTCTAGAATAATAGTCTTTAATGGTCTCGGACTCCTTCATTCTTATTAATTCAAACTCTCGTCTTAGAGAATGAAGTTTAACATTGAGTACCTCATCACGTCCTTGAAACTCTTCTTGTATTATGTTCCAAGCTTGCTTTGCACTTGTGGACCAATTATTCTTGGAAAAATTGTGTCATCAAGTGCTTGTTGAAGAACAAATAAAGCCCTTGAATCCTTCTTCTTGTTTTCCTTCAACTCCTTCGTTTGAGCTACAGTAAAAGTGGAGGTGTCTTCTTGAATAGTGAATCCCTCTTCTATGATGTCCCACAAATCTTGAGAGCGGAAGAATGTCTTCATTTTGACACTCCAAAAATCATAATTTTCTCTTGTGAAAATAGGTACTGGAATTGATGATGTTTGCATAATTACGAGTGGGTAATGTATTTCCATATGGTAGCATTTCATTCAATAGCAACAATTCTGTAAAACTCTTATCAGTCCATCCACTGCTCACCTTTAAATTCATGAGTCTTAACACTACTGACAACCGTGTGAACTTAGTTGAACCCACATACAAAGGAGTCTCCGCATCAGTGGACATCATTTCACATACATGCGTTTGGGCAAAAGCTTCAGCACCAACATTGTTGATTATGTCCTCTAAGTTGTCTTCTTCCCGTCAATCTTCCATATCCATGGTGGAATCATATACATTTTCAGTTGGAGAGACAGTCGGAAAGTCTATTAATTCGTCGTTCCATATTCATGTTGTATAACTTCGTACGAAACCATCACAGATAAGATGTTCCCTAATATCGGTTGTGTTCAACTTCCTCCCATTCAAACAATTCACACACGGACATCTAAACTTCACATTATCATCACTTGTACTCTAATTACGAAGCGCAAACTGTATCAATTCTTCTACCCCTGTCTCGTACTTGACACTAATGTAATCCAATATCGATCCCTATGCATATTTACTGAAATTGTTTACACAATTTCAATAATCTTGAATAATCACTTTGATCTGTTTTTTTCAAGGTGTGACCCTATCCTATTGAAGAAGATTCACTTTTTTTTAGTTTATTAAACATACAAATTTTAAACAACATATCTTAAATTTCACGAAATTTTTCCAACATTTCGCATTGGTCTTCAAGTGACACAAAATGAAAGTGATTATAAATCACAATCAAATATGCACCCAAAGATCAATACAAAACACAACTGCAAATTTTCTTGAAATTTAAGACATGTATATTAAAATTTATATATATTAAACTATGAACAAGTTATTACTCTTCTTAAATTGTCTAACCAAACAATTCAAGATTAATTACTTTATATCAATATTACCATCTCTTCTCTATTCATTTTTAAAAGGTACATTTCTTCAAAAAAAATCTAGAGATAGTAAATAATTTTTGTATTGAATCTGAAATGGGAAACTAAGGCTAATTCCCAACAACAATATATATTCAAGCAAACAAATAATTACATATGCAATATGAAATATATTCAAGCAAACAAGTTCATATTAAAAGGATAATTTTAAGAATAGGAACCTGGGAGCGTGAAAGCCAGTCAATTATCGAGAATGTTCGCGTATAAAACCTCAGCACAACAATACAATATCTAGACAAAAACAAACAACACATTATTTAGTTTCATGATTTCTAACCTTAAAATTTATTTCATTACCAAATCAACCAATGTAATCCAAACAATTCAAAATTATATTCCTTAATTTCTATACTCTAATTCAAAATTATACATTAATTTACATCATCAACCAATTCAATCCTAACAATTCAAAATTATATCCAACCTAATTCAAAATTATATAAACCTAATTCAAAATTATATAAACCTAAAAATTATATAAACCAATTAATACAAATTATATAACACAAATTATATAACAAATTATAATTCAAAAAACTTACGAGGAAGAAGAAGACACCAAGAGAAAGATGAACGTCGTGGAGGAAGGGGGTGGAGCAGCGGGGGCAGTTCAGCGGGGCGCCGTGCAGCGGGGGCAATGCAGCAAGGGCGGTGCAGCCATTGCAGTGCAACGGGGCCGGTTTAGCAGGGGCGGTGCAGCGGGCAACAAGGCCGGTACAGCGGAGTCGATGAGTCGAACGGAGCACCAACGCAAAAGAAATGGAGGCAGAGGCTTCCCAATGTGCGAAAGAAGTGGAGGAACGACGATGGCAAACAAAGCGCGAGAAATGGAGGCACGAAAAAAACCTTGCGCGAGCAAGCGAAAGCGAGAACAATGGTGAAAACGAGTTCTGCGCGAGAGAGGAAGAAGAGTTGTTGCTCGAGGAAGAAGAAAATGGAACAGTAGGTTAAATTTTTTAACACAAAGGGGTTAAGAGAAAGGGATACTACCTCAGTTCTCAACTTAACCGAAGCAATACACCACTATCTGCCTCGGTTAACACACAAATTAATGCCTATACTCCTTAGAAAAAAAGAAAAATAAAAAATGAAATGACATTTTTGAAATTATATTCAACTTATACACCTCGGTTTGCGGTTAAACTTAGGCATAAAGGCATTTTTGCCCCAATTTTGAACAAACCGAAGCCATAAGCTTTGAAAAAAAGAATTAGAACATTCAAAATTCTGACCTGTCAGGCGGAAAAGTCTGTTATGCAGAGGGACAAGTGGGATTTTCAGGCTTTTAGGCATCGCTTGGCCTCTCAACAGAGGTAATACAACATATATGCTTCGGTTCCCTGACGAACCGAAGCAGTAGGTTAGGATCGAAAAGGTGTCAGGCGGAAAAGACTGTTTTTGCAGAAGGACAAGTATGATTTTTCAAGGTTTTAGGCATCAGTTGGCCTTTCAACCGAGGTAATATGGTCTATATGCTTTGGTTCCCCTTGAACCGAGGCGTATAAGTTCGCCTAAACTACAGAAATTCCACCGCATTTTGATAGGCTTTGGTTACTCCTAACCCAAAGCCTATTGGCCGATTTTAAATGGCGTTTTATTACTAGTGGTAGTAGCCATGAGTTGAGAAAATATCTTGGAGGTAGTACAAGATGGAGTTATAGTTTTGTTTAAGGTAGTTGAAAAATTTTATCTACGCCCAGTAGAGGACCGAACGTATAACTCTGGTACCACTGTTAGTATTTTAAGGTTGTGAAAGGAATAGTTGATGGGATAGAGAAAATGTAGAGAGAGTTGAATGTAGAGAAAATCTGGAGATTGTGGAATGTGGAAGTAGTAGTTGGAAGAAGTGTTGTAGTTGTCTTTAGTTGTAGTAGATGTTAGCTTCATTCAAATGGTAGATGTTGTCTACATGCATCGATCAAATGGTAGAGTACATGAGTATTTATAGACCCATAGATTATTCTAGAACATGTTAGCCACAACTTATTGAAATGTCCTAGCACTAGTAAAAAAAGAGGCTTAGAAATCGCTATATAGGCTTCGGTTGTACACCACCCGAAGCGTATCAAGGTATATACCTCGGTTGAATCAAAACCGGTGCCTAAAGCACCCTACTGACTCGGTTATAGGAAAAACTGAAGCCAAAAAGTCTGGTCCACCCTGCCACGCCTGCCTGCTCCGCCTGCCATGCCTGCCAGATGTGACTTTGCTGACAGTATAGGCCTCGGTTCTGATACGACCGGTGCCAAACAGTCTGAAAAGCTGATACTGCTTCGGTTGCGCGCAGAACCGAAGCAGAAAGATCAAGTCTGGTCAAGAGGAACGACCTCGGGTAGCTTGCAACTGGTATGAAATCCCTTTTAGGCTTCGGTTTTCCTAGGGACCGAGGCATATAAGCTTCAGTTTTTTGCACTATATGCCTCGGCTACGTTAAAAAACGAGGTGGTAGTGTCTTATTGCTTCGGGTATCACTGGCAACCGAGGTAGTATAGCTTTTTTAAGTTCTGACCTTTTCTTTTCTTCTTCGCGCTGCACCGTTTCTTCTTCCCAGAGGCTTTTTCCTTTCTTCTTCGTGCACCATTTCTGCTGCTTCATTTATTTTCGTCTTCGCTCTTGTGCCGCCATTGTCTTCTTCATTGCAACTCCTTGAGCCTTTGTTTTCCGCCTTTGCCATCACGGACGTTATTGTCTCCAAGGGCTGGCTCCACCACCGTGACCGCCGCTCCGCCGGGAGTCCTTGGTTTTGCTTGTGCCGTCATCGTCTTTCTCACCTTTGGTGCTTCCTTCGTCCCTGCCGTTGGTGCTGCACGGTAAGTTGTCCAAACCTTCTTTATTTTGTGTTTGATTTTTGAGTTGGAATAAATGTTGAGAATGGTATATTGTTTGAGACTTGGTGCAATAAGAACATTGATCAAAATGTAGAGAAAATTATAAACTGATTTAATGTACTGATTTTGAGATCCAGAATGCCCTGTGGCATAGTTGTCTAATACGAAGGTTGTTGGTGTTTCTAAACTTATACCAGAACGGTAGCAATCAGAGAATAGAGCCATAAAAGTAATAACACCTAGTTAATTTTTTATTTCAATCTCATTCCTACTGTGAAATATAGTAAGAAAAATTAAACAAGTGATAGAGTAACGTAGAAAGGGAGCTAAAAATTTTCAGAAAAGATAAGGACATTGGATTGGTCATGAAGAAAATAAAATATTAACAGTTAATCTTTTGTTCAATGTATTTATTTGGCATGAGAATGAGTGAGAGAATTCATAACTTATAGATTATAAATTCATAGGTTAATAGTTAATTTAGAATTTCATAACTTATAGATTATAAGTTTATAGGCTAATAGTTAATTTATTAGTTAAATACCGGGACATTATTAGTTAATTACATCTTATAAGCTAGTCAAATAAGTTATCGTTAACTTATTGATTTTAAATATATTAACCTTGTTATAAAAATTTCATATATCTCTAACAATTAATATAACACTAATTAATCAATTATTTTATAACACTAGTAAAAAAAACATCTTTAGAACGCGTCTAATATGCTTCGGTTTTAGAAGAACCGGTGCCTATACATGATACTACTTTGGTTATTAAAGCACCCGAGGCATAAAATTTGTATTCTTTGTTATTCTATTTTGTGTATGAGATATCCTTCTGTTTTAATTAGCCTTAGATTCCCGTTTGAGATTCAATACAAAAATTATTTACTATCTCCAGATTTTTTGAACAAACATACTTTTTACAAATGAAAATATAGGAGATGGTAATAATAATTTATAGTATTGAATCTTGAATTGTCCGGTTGGACAGTTTAAGAAGAGTAATAACTTTTTCATAGTTTATTATAACATATCGATTTTAATATACATTTCTTAAATTTCACGAAAATTTGTCGGTGTGTTTTGTATTGATCTTCGGGTGCATATTTGATTGTGATTTATAATCACTTTCATTTCGTGTAACCTGAAGACCAATGCGAAATGCTGGCAAAATTTCGTGAAATATGAGATATGTTGTTTAAAATTGATATGTTTAATAAACTAAAAAAAGTGAATCTTCTTGAATGGGATAGGGTCACACCTTCAATACAAACACGATCAAAGTGATCATTCAAGATTATTGAAATTGTGTAAACAATTTCAGTAAAGATGCGTACGGATAGAGGGTGGATTAATTTACCGCGCATCAGCACTGAGTACGAGAGAGGGGTAGAAGAATTTATAGAGTTTGCGCAACGTAATGCGAGTACAAGTGGTGATAATGAAGTGAAGTTCAGATGTCCCTGTGTGAACTGTTTGAATGGGAGGAAGTTGAACGCAAGTGATATTAGGGAACATCTTATCTGTGATGGTTTCATACGAAGTTATACAACATGGATATGGCACGGCGAATTAACAGACTTTCCAACTGAAAATGTTTATGATTCCACAATGGATATAGAAGATCAAGTAGAAGAAGACAACTTAGAGGACATGATCCGCGATGTTGGCGCAGAAGCTTTTGCCCAAGCGCATGTGTATGAAACGATGTCGACTGATGCGGAGACTCCTTTGTATGCGGGTTCAACTAAGTTCACACGGTTGTCAGCAGTGTTAAGGCTCATGAATTTAAAGGCGAGCAATGGATGGAGTGATAAGAGTTTTACAGAATTGTTGTCGTTGTTGAGTGAAATGCTGCCAGATGGAAATACGTTACCCAATCGTAATTATGATGCAAAAAAAATTCTGTGTCCGATGGGTATGGAATACAAACGGATACATGCATGTCCGAATGATTGCATATTATATAGGAATGAGAATGAAGTTTTGATAAAGTGTCCAAAATGTGGGTTATCACGATACAAGTCAAAAACCAACGGTGAAGATGGTGGTCACACAGAAAAGAATGGTTCTGCTTTGAAAGTAGTTTGGTACCTTCCACTAGTTGCCAGACTTAAGCGTTTGTTCGCAAATCCCAAAGACGCTAAAAACCTAAGATGGCATGCAGACGAGAGAACAACTGATGGACTGCTTCGTCATCCAGCTGATTCAAAGCAATGGAAAATTATTGATCAAGAATTCCCCCAATTTGGTGAAGAATGTAGAAATCTTAGGTTTGGCTTAGCTATTGATGGAATGAATCCATTTGGTAATTTAAGTACCAATCACAGTTGTTGGCCCGTTATACTGATAATTTACAACTTATCTCCTGGATTGTGCATGAAAAGAAAGTACATGATGTTGTCAATGTTGATATGTGGTCCAAAGCAGCCTGGAAATGACATCGATGTTTATATAAGGCCACTAGTTGAAGACTTGAAGTTGTTGTAGGTTGATGGGGTTGAAATATTTGATGCCTTTGCTTCAGAAACTTTCTTGATGCATGCCATGTTATTTTGCACCATTAATGACTTCCCAGCTTACGGTAATTTATCGGGGTACAGTGTGAAGGGTCATAAAGCATGTCCTATATGTGAAGAAAACACTGCAGCTCAACAATTAAAACACGGAAGGAAGACAGTGTATATGCGTCATCGGCGATTTTTACAATCTAATCATCCATATCGAAGGCTAAAGAAAGCATTCAATGGAGAACAAGAGAAAGACAATGCACCCATTCCACTTACTGGACTTGAAGTTGTTGAGAAAGTTAATAAAGTACATCATCAATTTGGGAAAACGTCGAAGAAGTCTTCTGTAGCGACCCCTTGGAAGAAGAAATCAATATTCTTTGATCTTCCATATTGGTCAAAGTTAGATGTTAGACATTGCATAGATGTCATGCATGTTGAGAAAAATGTTTGTGATAGCTTGATTGGTACACTACTAAACATCCAGGGAAAAACAAAAGATGGAGTGAATGCGCGTTTGGATTTGGTTGACATGAAGATCCGAGAAGAATTGGCACCAAGAGAGATTGGTAAACGTACTTATTTGCCCCCTGCATGTTACACAATGTCCAAACAAGAGAAGATAAGTTTTTGTCTTTGTTTAAAGAGTATCAAGGTACCACAAGGATACTCTTCAAATATCAAGAGCTTAGTGTCAATGCAGGACTTAAAGCTTGTTGGACTGAAGTCTCACGATTGCCACGTCTTAATGCAACAGTTGTTACCAGTGGCAATTCGTGGAATTTTGCCCAAAAAAGTTAGGCTGACCATAACTCGATTGTGCTCATTTTTCTCGTCAATTTGTAGTAAAGTCATCGATCCTACAAAGTTAGATGAACTTCAAAACGAAATTATCATCATCTTGTGTCAACTAGAAATGTTTTTCCCTCCATCCTTTTTTGACATCATGGTGCATTTACTTGTTCATTTGGTCAGAGAAATAAAGTTGTGTGGACCAGTATACTTAAGATGGATGTACCCTATTGAGCGTTATATGAAGATTTTGAAAGGGTACGTCAAAAATCAATATCGTCCAGAAGGTTCGATGATTGAAAGATATATTGCTGAAGAAAGTATTGAGTTTTGCTCTGAGTATATGGCTAAAGCAAATCCGATAGGAGTCCCTCGAACATCATGGTTGAGTAGATATTCTACAAGTAAAAGCATCCGAGGTGTGAATGTGGTGACGAAAAGTCGTGAAGAATTGATGCAAGCACATCTATACATATTAAACAACACAGATGAAGTGATCCCATTTTTGGAAGCTCACAAAGCCGTTGTAAGGGACAAGTATCCACGACAATCAAAGAAATGACAGTTGATGGAGCATAACAGAACATTCTTGTCCTGGTTCAAATCTGAAGTTTCAAAAGAATCACGTTCCTCTGAGACTTTGTTGTGGTTAGCAAATGGCTTGAAGTTTGATGTTGTATGTTGTACAGGATACAAAATTAATAATTGCACATTCTATACGAAAACTTTGGATGATAAAAGCACAGTACAAAATAGTGGCGTCAGTCTAGAAGCTGAGTCGCTACAGTTTTCCACATCCAAAGATCAAAATCCTATAGTTGGTTCCATGAGATACTATGGTAGAATTGAAGAGATATTTGAAGTTGATTACACTAAGTTCTCCGTTGCACTCTTCAAATGTAAGTGGATAGACAATAAGAGTGGTGTCAAAATAGATGAATCTGGTATGACACTTGTTGATTTTCGAAAGGTTGGTTATAGAGACGAACCGTTCATCATGGCATATCAAGCAAGTCAGGTTTTTTATGTAAAAGATCCTGCATCTGACCATTGGTATGTTGCTCTCCAAGGAAAAAGGCAAATTGAAGATAAAGAAGAGAATCTAAGTAATATTCATATCGCTGACAACCATCCATTTAAAACGACAATAAATTTGGATGACGACCCTCTAATTGATGATATACAAGCAATACGAGAAGATCACAATGAGGGGATATATATATTACCAATCCATATGATTATGTATGAATTTCATGTTTGTGTAAATATTTATGGCTTTTGTTAAATAATATATTGCACATTTTATAAGTGTTTTATTTATATTTCATCTTATTTATTGTGACAGATATATGGCTGAGTCACCTCATTCGTCAGGCGATGAAGTCCCCACCACTTCTAGACGGACGAGAGGAGCAACGAGGTTACGACAACTTATACTTAGACGAAATGCAGGTGAGAGGACACCTGTCATTATTGACGTGGTCACTGGAGTTGCATCTGGCCCAAATGCAGATATATTTAGGTCTTACCTTGGAGTACTAGCACGTGATCGTATCTCTATACTTACTCCATCCTTTGACCATGTTTCTGAGGCTGATCGGAATCTCATCTGGCAAGATCTATTGGTAAGTTAAGCAATATTGCTCCAAATTCTATATTCACATTATTGATAAATCTGTATTGTGATAAGGTTATTACTTTCTTTGTTGCAGATAACATTTGATATGCCAAACGTTGAGAGCTTAAGGAATAGGTGTTTATCTGCAATTGCAGAAAGATTTCGAGGGTTTAAGACAAAATTGACGTCTAGATATATATTTGGACCAAAAAGTAATGAAAATCCATGTTCCAAATATTCAACAATTGACGAAGAAACATGGCGTCAGTTTGTAGAGCTTCGTTCATCTGAGGCGTGGCAGGTAAGTGCAGTAAAATCATTCAATTCATCCTTCATAATTCTCTACCATGACAATCGTTTAATTTTGTCACAGGAAAAAAGGTCAAAAGCACAGGGAATAAGCGCTCTGAATAAAAATCCACACCTACTGTCTCGTGGTGGATATAGGAAGCTTGAAGAGAAAATAATGAAGCAGAAGTCAGATAGTAGACTTCCACTTTCTGAGGGTGGTGACCCTCTTCCTCCTCCTTCACCACCATCTCGGCACGACAAGTGGAAGTTAACCCGTATGAGACCATCGGGCTCCTACACTTCCGAGTCTGCCAGAGAAATATCTGAACGAATTGTAAGATGTCATTTCTTATTATATTACATTAGTTTTGTTATATATCTTAAATAGATATTTCAAATGACTTTGAACTTTTGTTATGTGACAGGACTCCTTGGTTGAGCAGAGCTCCCAAGGTCAATTCACACAAGAAGGTCGTCAAGATATTCTTGCCACAGCTATTGGACGACCTGAGCATCCAGGACGGGTGCGTGCTGCTGGGACTGGCATAGGCATACGAAAGTTTTTTGGGTCTTCCTCGCGTCCATATTCATATGAAAAGATGAAGGAGGAAATAAGAAAAGAGATGACGCAGGAGATCACAAAGAAGGTTCGAGCAGAGTTATATGATGAAGTTGCTGAAATGGTTGCGCGCCAGTTCCAGCAGCCTTTTGAGGATTATGGCAATCGTCCTCCACCATCTCCTGTCGCGGAACATGTTGTGCCCCCTACAGGTAAGGTTATTTATTTTTGGTTACTAATTTACTTTTTGCATAAACTAACATTTAATTTGACAGGTAGAAGCGGTAAAGGAAGTTGCTCAGCTGTCGGTGCCCCAGGGGACGACATGGATGACACTCGTCCATGTGAGTTATATATTCTCTCTGATGCTGGGACCATGCTAGTGGCTCGTGGTACAGTTTATGAGACAGCCACTGTAGTGCATGGTGTACAGCTTGCAGAAGATGAGGTCAAGGTCACGGTAGATGAAGTTGTTATAGCGGATGCCGTTCTTCCTGTGCCTACAGATGAGTTCTTCACTGTGGAAGAAGCATTTAGGTCCTTTGTCGCCTGGCCTAGACATTTGGTTGGTCATGTATCTAATCCCCCAGTAAACACTCGTACTATATACTTCTCAATTTTAATATTTACTTCTAATTGACGTTATAACAAACATTTTTGCATTTAACAGTAGATAGGTCAAGAGGGAAGTCCTAGACCGAAGAAGACTCATTTATCTGAGGATGACCCTCTTGGTGCATTAGACGAGCTTGCTAAACTCATTTCGGATGTGCCGATGAATGTACATTGGGATTCTACTACATTTACAAGAGAAGCTCATATCCCATTGTACTTGCATCAGACAAATGTTAGGGAGCTTGCGTCGGGGAGAGATGAAATTAATATTACACTCATTCAGCTGTGGATGATGTAAGTTTATGAAAACTTTTATATATACATGTATTTTATCAACTTACTTATATCATATTATTTCTTCATTTTAGGTATCTGTATGATGTTAGTAACAAGAAGGGGTTCAACGATGTATATGGGTTCATTGACCCTTCTATGACTCATGAGAGAAATAAATTTGATGATATCCAGACATACATCACCACCTGCTTTGGAACGGGGAAGGAGATATATTTTCTCCCTTATATACATGGGTAAGTGAAGTTTGTTAACTTCAACACATTCATTTATTAATTTTGCTATATCATTCATAAGTTATTACCAATTTCAGGTGTCATTGGCAGCTACTTGTGATCTCCGTACCTGAGAACACGACTGTTTGGTTTTGTTCATTGCATAAGTCTCCTCCCAGCCCTCTTAGACATGCAGTAGATTGGTAAGAATCTCAATGTCTGGTCCTTTTTTTTATATAAATGTATGCTAAAAGAATTTCTTTTTATAGTTCCCTTGCAGCACATATGATGTTATCTGGGAGATCTACTGCTACAGCTAAAAAGCTTGCATGGGTTTCTCTTAAGGTTTGGTATTTTAGTCCATACTTTGTTACATTTGGTTCCATTCAAATGATGTTACTTAACATGTTATAATTATGATGATATATTGTAGTGTAATAGACAAATGGGGTCATATGAATGTGGTTACTACGTTATGTTTTGGATGATGACCATCATTCGTGCACATTACACCACTGGATGGGAAACGGTAATATTTAGGTTTGAATTTTATGTTCTCTATATTTGGATTTCATATACACTAATTGAAATCATTGTACTTTATGCAGAGATTTAATAGGACTGCTTCAATTCCAGAGAAGTCAATGCAACTTGTGAGGAAAACACTTGCTAGATATGTAATTCATTTATATAATAGTATGTAGTAGATATTAGGATATACTAAGTTTTAAGTTTATGTTTCTAAGTTGTTTTATGCTTTTCCACGTTACTATAAATTCAACATGCACATTGCATTGATTTATGCTTGAAACTTGATTTATGATTACATTGGATTGATTTATGCTTCTAAGAATTTGATTTATGATTCCATTCAATATATTTTATGTTTTAATATGAATTTCATTTAAAATATACGTTTCTGTAATATTCTGGACTGTTCTGGTTATAAAAATATATGCACGTCTGTTTCTGTGATTGGGAATGTTGCAGAAACAGACACCATTTTAAAAAAAAAATGTAAGACCCATAAAATATATATATATATATATATATATATATATATATATATATATATATATATATATATATATATATATATATATATACATACATAAATATATATTTTAGTAAATTTCAGCATTTTATTAGTAATAATAATTTTAGTGGATAGAAAAATGTAAAATTTGGATATAAAATTATAGTAATTTTAGAAGGAGAGGTTCAAATTTTTGGTAATTTATTTAGTATTTTTTTTTAATTAAATAGTAAATAGTAAAAGTGAATAGTGAATAATAAAAATAAATTCTTATCATGAAAGGAATTAGGATTCCTTAGCACAGAAGAAATTAGGATTTCTTAGTATGGAAGAAATTAGGATCAGATTTAATAAGTAAATGATTAAAATATTATTTTTTTAAATAATATTAAAATAATAAATAATATTAAAATATTAATGAATAGTAAATTTTTTTACCTATAAATAGCCATAGGAGGGAAGGGTATTTTGCACCAAGAAAAGAGGAATCAAGTGAGAGCTTGAGAAATAGAGAAGAAAGAGTTAGGGAGAAATTTTTAGTTGCAAGAAGAGTAGAAGTTCTGAAGGGTTTCGGGGAAACAAATTCGGAGCAGGAAATTAAGTCTCAAATAGAGGTAAGGGGGAGCTAATCTTTCTTGTATATGATTTTTATCCATGTTATGATAATGAATATGAGTTATGAGTATGTTAAAATTTTGGTAATGGTAGTTATCTATTCACTTATATAAATTTAGTTTTCATGATTATAATTTTCTTATTTTCGAGTTAGTATGGTAAAACTTTTCTTTTAATCATTTTGACCGTTGGATTTAGCTAAAATTTTAATATATGAATCCTAAGACCTATTTCTTCACTTTGACCGTTTGGATTTGTAATTAGAAGTCTGTACTTAGAGAAATAAATCCTGCATGTTTGAGTAAATTAATTACCCCTGTAGATCTGTTACTGAGGCATCTCGGTAAAATATATATTATGACTTATTTGACCGTTAGATCAACTTGAAAATTTTATATATGATTCCTAAGATATATTAATACACTTTGATCGATCGGATTTTTAATTGAAAGTCTATGTTTGGAGAAAATAATTTTTAAGTTTTGAAAAATCTGATGAACACTATATTTCTGTTCTTAAGTTATCATGGTGAAAATTTCATATATATTTCATTTACCGTTAGATTGAGCCCAAAATTTAGTATGTAATTCATAAGACATATTAAGTCATTTTGACCGTTCAGATTTGTAATTAAATGTCTGTGCTTAGGGAAATTAGTTCCGCATTTTTAGTATAACCGAAAACCACTTAAAATTCTGCACCTGAGTTACCTCGGTAAAACCTCAATATCTATCTAGTTAACCGTTGGATCAACCTGAAATTTTAATATGTAGTTTATAACAAATAGTGAATTATTGTGACCATTCAGGTTTGAAATCGGAGTTACAGATTTAGAGATATTAATTTCGTATCTTCTCAGGGATCTCAATATTGCTTAATTTCTATTTTTTTGATATCTATATTAAATTTCGGTGTTAATATTATATGCTGTTGTTTTAAATCTGTTAATAAGAAATTTGTTAAAAAAAAATAGTTGAGGAACACTTTGGCTAAGGAAAGATTTGGTACTTAAGATGTCCATTGTGACGCACCTCTCTTTCCTGGAAGTCTACTCAATGAGTTTTTTTTTAACCAAAATCTTATCAGGCAGATTATGTACAGTTAAATTAGTATGTGATATAGTCAATTTGTATGACTTTTGGGATGGATGGACGTGATGCATATTGGTGTATGCATTCTGATTTGGTGTTTGATGCATATTGGTGTATGCATTCTGATATGTTGTTGATGCATATTGGTGTATGCATTCTGATTTGGTGTTTGATGCATATTGGTGTATGCATTCTGATATGTTGTTGATGCATATTGGTGTATGCATTCTGATTTGGTGTTTGATATATATTGATGCATGCAATGTGGTTTAGTGTGTAACTCATATTTGTTTATGTAATTTGATCTGGTAAAGTGAGCATAGTATGGTTTGGTATTGAGGTATGGTTATTGTATTGATTGTTAGCTCACCCTTGCTTGTGTGTGCATGTGAATGCGATGATCGTATAATGCGTGATGTTATACGGGAGCAGATGTTATTACAGATGCGATGGCTGACGCTTTTGAACATGCATAAAGGTCGAAATAGAGATGGGATAGAAGACTTGGGATTGTGATTTTAGTGTTTTAAAAATTTATTTCGATCCTGACTGTGTGGACATTTTATTTTCGGAAGAATCGATTGTAATAAATAATGTACTATTTTCTTTCTATGTTGAAGTTTAAAATTTCAAAATTTCTACATTTATTTTTTTACGGAAAAATTTAGTCGATGTAGCGCCAAAAACTCGGGGTGTTACACTTGTGGTATCAGAGCGGTGATTCTTTTCGAAAAATAAAATTTTTGGGATTGGGGAGTGAGAAATCCTATCATGCATAAATGTGTATTCCTTGTTTGTTTGTGAAATTGATCTAGTTATTATGATGCGTGTAAATAGAGCATCATGTCTAGGAGAACTGAAAATGGCAACTCTCAAAATGTGACTGAGAGAATAGAAGGAGTTGTTGGTGCTATCGAGAGGGTGGTAGACATTCTGCACCACAATGCTACAACTGGACCGAGAGAACAAGTTAGTCTGACTCATTTTATGCGTCATAATCCTTCCAAGTTTAATGGGAGCGCAACACCTGACGAAGCAGAATACTGGGTCCAAGAAATCGAGAAAATCTTCGAGGCTATATCTTGCCCAGAAGACAAGAAAGTGATATTTGCAACCTTTTTACTGATTGGAGAGGCAGAATACTGGTGGAGTGGATTTAAGCGACTTATGGAGTCCAACAGGGAAGTTGTCACCTGGGAGAATTTCAAAGACAAATTTCTAGAGAAATACTTTCCCAGTCACGCAAAGTTCACAAAGGAGCTTGAATTCCTGAGTCTACACCAAGGAAGAATGTCTGTACACGAGTACGTGGTGAAGTTTGACCAACTTTCAAGGTATTACTCGCAGACCCTCTCAGATGAATGGAAGTGTCAGAAGTTCGAAGAAGGTTTGCGCCATGAACTAAAGAGAGCAGTGATACCGTTGAATATCAGACATTTCTTGACTATGGTCGAAACAGCTAAGAGGGTGGAAAAGCTAGAGATAGATCCGTAGAGGGTTGTCAGACCTCAGAAAGGAAGCTCGTCCGTGACTAAATTTCAAAAGCAGCCTTATAATCGACCTCAGAGGCCACAACAAGGACCAATGAAGTGTTTTAACTGTGGAGGGGCACATTTTAAGCGCAACTGCCCTCAACTGGGAGACACACAATCTTTTATTAGATGCTTCATTTGCAATGAACAGGGACATTATGCCAACATGTGTCCCAACAAGAAGACAATGGATGGACCCAAGCCACAAAATTCAGCAAGAGCAAAACCTCAAGCTGTAGGGAGAGTATTTGCTATGTCTGGGGAGGAGGCTACTCAATCAGGTAACCTGTTCCTAGACACTTGTTTAATACATGGGAAATGTGTACATGTGTTGTTTGATTCAGGAGCTACACACTCCTTTGTGTCCTTGTCTTGTTTAGAAAGACTTAGTTTGCCAGTAAGTAATCTAGGATGTAAGTTACTAGTTTCGACACCAACATCTGGGCAGATTACAACCAATTCAGTTTGTGTTGGATGCCCGATCGTAGTAGCAGGGCGCAAGTTCAAAGTGAACTTGATTTCCTTACCCCTTCAAGGGTTGGACGTTATCCTAGGAATGGATTGGTTGACCAGCAATCACATTCTTCTCGATTGTGCAAGACAACAATTAGTATTCTCAGACTCTAACGATTTAGAGTTGATCTCAGCTAAAGAAGTTCTGAAGGAGGTCACTAGAGGAGTTGCGTGTTTTGTAGTAATGGCTCAAGAGAAGAGGATAAATTCTGAAGATCCGGTAATGAGTATTCCAGTGGTAGAAGAATTTGCGGATGTCTTTCCGGATGAAGTGCCAGGATTACCACCGAGCAGAGAGGTAGAGTTCTCCATAGATCTGGTACCAGGAGCTGGACCGATATCTATAGCTCCATATAGGATGGCTCCGGCAGAGTTGGCTGAACTGAAGAAGCAAATTGAAGAGTTGTTGGAAAAGAAGTTCATCAGACCAAGTGTGTCGCCATGGGGAGCACCAGTATTATTGGTGAAGAAGAAAGATGGGAGTTCAAGATTATGCATCGATTACCGACAGTTAAATAAACTGACTATTAAGAACAAGTACCCACTGCCGAGAATTGAAGACTTGTTGGATCAGTTGCATGGCGCTAGCGTGTTTTCAAAAATCGATTTGAGGTCTGGGTACCATCAAATCTTGGTCAAACCCGAAGACTGTCATAAGACAGCTTTCAGGTCACGTTACGGACACTATGAGTATGTGGTGATGCCATTTGGAGTGACCAATGCTCCTGCCATATTCATGGACTATATGAATCGAATTTTCCGACCTTGGTTAGATAAGTTTGTTGTTATATTCATAGATGACATTCTCATCTATTCTAAGGATCGAGAGGAACATGTAGAGCATTTGAGGACAGTGTTGGAGACGCTCAGGAGGCATGAATTGTTTGGAAAATTTTCCAAGTGCGAGTTTTGGTTGGAGGAAGTACAATTTCTGGGTCATGTGATTTCTGCTCAAGGAATCTCAGTGGATCCCGCAAAGGTGGAAGCGGTGTTGAAGTGGGAACGCCCGAAGTCAGTATCGGAAGTAAGAAGTTTCGTGGGCCTGGCTGGATACTATAGGAAGTTCGTCAAGGATTTCTCAAAAATTGTAGGTCCATTAACACAGTTGACTCGGAAAGATCAATCGTTTTCTTGGACGTGCAAGTGTGAAGCAAGTTTTGAGGAAATGAAGAGAAGACTGACAAGTGCTCCAGTGCTAACGATCCCAGATACTTCAAAGGTTTTTGAAGTATTTTGTGACGCTTCATATCAAGGACTTGGTTGTGTGTTGATGCAGGAGAAAAGACCAGTGGCATATGCATCAAGACAATTGAAGGTGCATGAAAGAAACTACCCGACACATGACCTTGAGTTAGCGGCTGTCGTTTTCGCTTTAAAGACTTGGAGACATTATCTGTATGGGTCACGTTTTCAAGTCTTTAGTGATCACAAAAGCCTGAAGTATCTCTTTGATCAGAAGGAATTAAACATGAGACAGAGAAGATGGATGGAGTACATGAAAGATTTTGAATTTGAGTTGCAATACCATCCGGGAAAAGCAAATGTTGTTGCAGATGCTCTAAGTAGAAAGCAGATGCAAATGTCGACAATAATGGTGAAGGAGCTGGAAATGATCGAGAAGTTCAGAGATATGAATTTGGGTGTACAGTTGGGCCAAAATCACATCTGGTGTAGCCATTTGGAAATCACAAATAACTTCTTGGAAAGTATACGAACTAAGCAGAAGGAAGACACAAGTTTACAACAAATAGTGAGGTCATTGGGGACAGAACAAGCAAAGGACTTCAATTTGGGAACTGATGGTGTTCTTCGATTCAGAAGTAGGGTATGTGTTCCTGTAAATTCAGGGTTGATAAGACAAATTCTTGAGGAAGGACACAAGAGTCATCTTAGCATACATCCTGGTATGACTAAGATGTACAAGGATCTAAAGGATTCTTTCTGGTGGACTGGAATGAAAAAGGATGTGGCAGACTTCGTTTCTGCTTGCCTAACTTGTCAGAAGGCAAAGACAGAACATCAAAGACCGGGTGGAATGTTGCAGCAGTTGGATATTCCCCAATGGAAATGGGACAGCATCTCGATGGATTTTGTAACTCATTTACCAAAATCATCGAAGGGTCATGATTCCATTTGGGTAATAATTGATCGACTGACGAAGAGCGCTCACTTTTTGCCAATTAACCTAAGGATGTCAATGGAGAAGTTGGCGGAGTTATACATTCGAGAAATAGTGAGATTGCATGGTGTGCCCAAAAGCATTGTCTCAGATCGAGATCCAAGGTTTACCTCAAGGTTCTGGCAGTTATTGCAGGAGGCATTAGGTTCAACGTTGAGAATGAGCTCAGCCTATCACCCTCAAACAGATGGATAGACTGAGAGGACTATTCAGTCATTAGAAGACTTACTGAGAGCATGCGTATTGGATCATCTGGGAGGTTGGAGTGATATCCTACCGTTGGTGGAATTTACATACAACAATAGTTATCACTCTAGCATCGGGATGGCGCCATATGCAGCTTTATATGGGAGAAGATGTAGAACACCGTTATGTTGGTTCCAAGATGGGGAATCACTGATAGTAGGACCAGAGTTATTGCAACAAACAACAGAAAAGATAAAATTGATCCAAGATCGAATGAGAGCAAGTCAAAGTAGACAAAAGTCATATGCTGACAAAAGGAGAAGGCCGTTGGAATTTGAGGAAGGAGATCATGTGTTCTTACGAGTAACATCAACTGCAAGAGTCGGGAGAACTATCAAGATGAGGAAATTGACACCTAAATTTCTTGGACCATATCAAATTCTCAAAAAGATTGGACCACTAGCTTATAAGGTAGCACTACCGCCTCAATTGTCAAATATACATAATGTTTTTCATGTATCCCAACTGAGGAAGTATATTCCAGATCCAAAACATGTGTTGGAAGTTGACGAAATTCAGGTCAAAAAGAATTTAACGACAGAGGTTCGACCAATACGAATAATGGATGTTCAAATGAAAAGGCTAAGAGGAAAGGACATTCGCACGATAAAGGTGCTATGGAATGAAGATACATAGGAAATGACTTAGGAATTAGAGGAATTAATGAGAAAAGAATATCCATATCTTTTTGTTCAATAATCAATTTTCGAGGGCGAAAATTTTTGTTGTTGGGGAGAATGTAAGACCCATAAAAATATATATATATATATATATATATATATATATATATATATATATATATATATATATATATATATATATATACATAAATATATATTTTAGTAAATTTCAGCATTTTATTAGTAATAATAATTTTAGTGGATAGAAAAATGTAAAATTTGGATATAAAATTATAGTAATTTTAGAAGGAGAGGTTCAAATTTTTGGTAATTTATTTAGTATTTTTTTTAATGAAATAGTAAATAGTAAAAGTGAATAGTGAGTAGTAAAAATAAATTCTTATCATGAAAGGAATTAGGATTCCTTAGCATAGAAGAAATTAGGATTTCTTAGTATGGAAGAAATTAGGATCAGATTTAATAAGTAAATGATTAAAATATTATTTTTTTAAATAATATTAAAATATTAATGAATAGTAAATTTTTTTACCTATAAATAGCCATAGGAGGGAAGGGTATTTTGCACCAAGAAAAGAGGAATCAAGTGAGAGCTTGAGAAATAGAGAAGAAAGAGTTAGGGAGAAATTTTTTGTTGCAAGAAGAGTAGAAGTTCTGAAGGGTTTCGGGGAAACAAATTCGGAGCAGGAAATTAAGTCTGAAATAGAGGTAAGGGGAGCTAATCTTTCTTGTATATGATTTTTATCCATGTTATGATAATGAATATGAGTTATGAGTATGTTAAAATTTTGGTAATGGTAGTTATCTATTCACTTATATAAATTTAGTTTTCATGATTATAATTTTCTTATTTTCGAGTTAGTATGGTAAAACTTTTCTTTTAATCATTTTGACCGTTGGATTTAGCTAAAATTTTAATATATGAATCCTAAGACCTATTTCTTCACTTTGACCGTTTGGATTTGTAATTAGAAGCCTGTACTTAGAGAAATAAATCCTGCATGTTTGAGTAAATTAATTACCCCTGTAGATCTGTTACTGAGGCATCTCGGTAAAATATATATTATGACTTATTTGACCGTTAGATCAACTTGAAAATTTTATATATGATTCCTAAGATATATTAATACACTTTGATCGATCAGATTTTTAATTGAAAGTCTATGTTTGGAGAAAATAATTTTTAAGTTTTGAAAAATCTGATGAACACTATATTTCTGTTCTTAAGTTATCATGATGAAAATTTCATATATATTTCATTTACCGTTAGATTGAGCCCAAAATTTAGTATGTAATTCATAAGACATATTAAGTCATTTTGACAGTTCAGATTTGTAATTAAATGTCTGTGCTTAGGGAAATTAGTTCCGCATTTTTAGTATAACCGAAAACCACCTAAAATTCTGCACCTGAGTTACCTCGGTAAAACCTCAATATCTATCTAGTTAACCGTTGGATCAACCTGAAATTTTAATATGTAGTTTATAACAAATAGTGAATTATTGTGACCATTCAGGTTTGAAATCGGAGTTACAGATTTAGAGATATTAATTTCGTATCTTCTCAGGGATCTCAATATTGCTTAATTTCTATTTTTTTGATATCTATATTAAATTTCGGTGTTAATATTATATGTTGTTGTTTTAAATCTGTTAATAAGAAATTTGTTAAAAAAAAATAGTTGAGGAGTAGTTTGGCTAAGGAAAGATTTGGTACTTAAGATGTCCATTGTGACGCACCTCTCTTTCCTGGAAGTCTACTCGATGAGTTTTTTTTAACCAAAATCTTATCAGGCAGATTATGTACAGTTAAATTAGTATGTGATATAGTCAATTTGTATGACTTTTGGGATGGATGGACGTGATGCATATTGGTGTATGCATTCTGATTTGGTGTTTGATGCATATTAGTGTATGCATTCTGATATGTTGTTGATGCATATTGGTGTATGCATTCTGATTTGGTGTTTGATGCATATTGGTGTATGCATTCTGATATGTTGTTGATGCATATTGGTGTATGCATTCTGATTTGGTGTTTGATATATATTGATGCATGCAATGTGGTTTAGTGTGTAACTCATATTTGTTTATGTAATTTGATCTGGTAAAGTGAGCATAGTATGGTTTGGTATTGAGGTATGGTTATTGTATTGATTGTTAGCTCACCCTTGCTTGTAATGCGTGATGTTATACGGGAGCAGATGTTATTACAGATGCGATGGCTGACGCTTTTGAACATGCATAAAGGTCGAAAGAGAGATGGGATAGAAGACTTGGGATTGTGATTTTAGTGTTTTAAAAATTTATTTCGATCCTGACTATGTGGACATTTTATTTTCGGAAGAATCGATTGTAATAAATAATGTACTATTTTCTGTCTATGTTGAAGTTTAAAATTTCAAAATTTCTACATTTATTTTTTTTACGGAAAAATTTAGTCGATGTAGCGCCAAAAACTCGGGGTGTTACAAAAAACGCACTTATATGCCTCGGTTCTGGTAAGAACCGAAGTCAAAAACCCACTTACTGCCTGAGTTATGGTCAAACCCGAAGCAGAATGTGTCGCGGAAGAGAACAAAAAAAAAAAAAAAAAGACTCTACTGCCTCGGTTGTAGCCAGAACCGAGGCAGTAGAGTGCAACTTTATGCCTCGGTTGAAGGGACCCGAGGCAGTATCTCCTACGAAAAAAATAAATTAAAAAAACCTAAAACTTAATGCTTCGGTTGGGGATGAACCGAGGCCGTAGAGTGGGAGTATATGCCTCGGTTCACAACCGAGACCAAAAGTATTGGACTTTTTACCTCACCTGAATATGCCTCGGTTCAGAACCCGCTGCCTATAGACAAAAATAACCGCTGTCGTTTCCCCTGATTGTACTAGTGTAGATTTTACCTATGTAAAATATTCTTGATTTTTTTTTCCTATCTTAGGCTTTTCTACAATATTCTAGAACTTTATTACATTTTAGTACTTCTATATTAAGACTTTCTATATTCTTCTAGAATTTGCATTATACTTTTAATATTATGGTTGTGATCATTGCAGTTTTATCTTAATCCTTGATACAGTGAAACGTTGCCCAGAAATGTAACTGCAAAACTTTCATCGTTTGACATGATGAAAAACTAGAGAAAAATATGACTACAATCAAGACATGACATATTACAATATCTTGAAAAACTTACATTTTTCAATTATAATTGTTGTTTCAGTCCGTAATTTGAGCATACATAAAATCTCTTCTCATTTGATATCTGTTAATCTGTGCTTGTAGGTGTTGATATGCCATCTTCAACCCAAGAGGTGCAAGACAAGGAGAGTGTGGAAAAAGACGTATCAGATGATGAAAAGGTGGAGCGTTTGAAGTCTGAGAGAGACAACGAGAAGGCAGATTTAGTAACATTGAAAAAAAATAAGGAAAATCTTCTAAAACACACACCAACGAAAAAGTCTCAGATGAGAATGTCAAGCGTAAAGATTCCAAGGAGGAGGTGGTAGAAAAAGTAGTGGAGGCCATTAATAAAAAGATCAAGAAATCAACTAAAAAGCTTGGTGTTAGTGAAATTGAAACAGAAGCTAAAGAAAAAGGAAAAACACCCAAAACAGTGCATTACCCCACACTGCCTTTAAGTCGAGACGATGAGACTTTGAAGCTAGTCTTGAAAAGGTGCCAAGCCAGTTATGATGCCCTTAATTCTCATTCAAAAGTTTGCTGTTTGTCTCTCTCGATTTTCCCAGAAAATGTTGTTATAATGAAAAGACATATAATTTACTGGTGGATTGGAGAGGGGTTTGTAAAAAGGTCAACAGAGAAAACAGCTGAAAAAGAAGGTGAGAATGTTTTCGACGAGCTTCTGAATTCTAATCTGATTGTACCACATGGTTCAGCCAAGTGTCCTGTTGTCAATAAATTCAAAATTAATCCTTGGATCCGCCACATGTTGGTATCATCTGTTCTGGGAGAAAATAAACAACCCTTTGGATTTTATCCACAAATAACAACCTCTTCCTATGGTTGCCTAGTACTTGACCAACAAAAAGTTGAAATAGGTGGTGACTTTGCTCCGAAATCTGATCAATGGAGAAGTGTTTTCAATCTTAGTGCCAAACATCTTACTATTGAACCTCAATGGATGGCTAAAATGAAGAAGTTGGTGGTGCTTCAGCTTGGTCGTTGGCAAGAGTCTCCTAAATATCACGTTGAAGTTGCCGGTACAGAATTCATGACAGACACAAAGGCTCAAAAGCATCTGAAATATCTCAGCCTTCGTGGTATATCAGGAATATCAGCTTTGCCACCCTCTATTGCTCAACTTGTTAGCCTAGAAATTCTTGACCTCAAGGGTTGTCACAATCTCGAAAGCTTACCTAATGAAATTACTTCATTGAAAAAGCTCACACACTTGGATGTGTCACTGTGCTACTTGTTGGAGAGTATGCCAAAGGGGATTGGGAAGCTCACTGAGCTCCAAGTACTCAAGGGATTTGTAGTAGGCAGTTCCAACAAGACTGCTACAATATCGGATCTTGCAAACTTTAAAAAGTTGAAACGATTGAGCATACACATTGGAAGTGAGGCTGTGATCCAAGATAAAGAGTTTGAAAACCTGAGAAAATCACAAGTTAAATGTCTCAAAATATCATGGGGCGTGTCATCCAACACCAAGTACAAAGATATTGATATCGTTCTCCCACAAGGTTTGGAAAAGTTAAACCTTGAAGGCTTTCCTGGTGAGAACACTCCAACATGGTTGAAACTCCTACCTTCTGAATTGAAGAGACTATACATAATAGGAGGAAAACTCAGGAGCATAGAAGAGCTAAAAGACAGTACAATAAATTGTAAGGTGGAGATCTTGCGTCTGAAATACCTAAAGAATCTTGAAATTGATATTGACCATTTGAGAAAGTTGTTTCCTTCACTGAAGTATGCTGAGGTGAAAAAAGTCAAAGAGGATAGCTATGAATGGAGCATTATGTGGTAAAACTACACCCATTTTGTTCAATGTATTTTATGTTAAATAAACTTAAATTAAAATAAAAATTAAAAGTGGAATTTTTGTTTGGTTTATTGATTTTGCTAGTATAAGCTATTGGTATCAAATATACTTTTATTGAAAATAAACACTTTCAGAAATACAAGAAAGACACGGTATTGTCACTCAAACTAAAATTCTCTCAATAAAAGTTCACTCACAAACTAAAACCAAACGGCCCCTTCTCTCTCCTTCTTGCTTTCACTGTATATGCACACTACACTTGTGTATTACATTCACTTCTTGGTGCTTATTCACAAACACGTGCTTCTATTTATAATAGAGCAAAGACTAATAAACCAAAACATTTGTGGTAGTGGGGTAGGCCGAAAATGGTGGACACGAGGATTCAATCAAAGCTGGTAGTAGAGTAGGCACACAGACATATTTTACGGTAGTGCAAGACCCATTATGGTAAAGTGATTGGAGCTGACTGTCCATTCGGTTTATTTTACAAATCTCATCCATAACCTAATGGACTTTTTATCCTTCATTCATGCTGATCATCTTCCTTAACTCTTGAAATAACTTCGTCGGTAATGGTTTCGTGAATATATCTTGAATTTGCTTCTTGCTCTCTACATGCTTCCTTCTTTCAATTTTTCGCTGATGAAGTGAAAACGAACATCAATATGTTTGCTTCCCTCATGGTTTATCGGGTTCTTTACTAACTCAATTGTCGATCTATTATCTACTCGGATCAACACCTTCTCTTCTTGTATTATCTCCAAATTTTTCAATAGGTTTCTCAGTCATATTGCATGTCGGACACTCCACAATGTTGCCACATACTCAGCCTCACATGTGGATAACGTCACAATGGGTTGCTTCTTTGATAGCCAAGTAAATGTTGTATCTCCCATGAAGAAAACATAGTCAGTCGTGCTCTTTCTATCATTTATATCTCCAAACCAATCACTCTGTCTGAATATCCACTAAGCCGATAAGGATCTGACTTGGTGTACAATAATCCAAAAGACATGGTTCCCTTTACATACCTCAGTATCCGCTTTAGTGCTTTCCAATGAGAATACCTTGACTCCTCCATAAACCGGCTTGTGATTCCCACACTTAGCATCAAGTCTGGTCTTGTATTTGTCAAGTATCTCATACTTCTGATTAAGCTGCAATACCTCCTTGCATCGACTCGATCTACATCTCCGTGTTTGGATAAATTTGTTCTAGGTTCCATAGGAGTAGAAACCGAATTGCACTTCATCATCTTCGCTTTCTTCAATATCTCCTCAGCATACTTCTTTTGAGATACAAAAATTCCTTTTGTGCTTTGGTCCACCTCCAAACCAAGAAAGTACTTCATAACACCTAGATCAGTCTTCTCAAATTCCTTTTTCATCACCTTCTTAAACTCTACGACCAACTCATTCCTACTTCCCATGAAGATTAAATCATCTACGTATAGGGCAACAAATAACATATCTCTTTTTTTCTTCTTTAGGTACAGAGCATGCTTATACAAACACTGCTCATAACCATTCTTCTTTAAGTAGGTGTCAATTATCTCATTCCTGGCTCGAGGAGCCTGTTCCAAGCCATACAATGCTTTCTTCAGCTTCCACACCTTTTTCTCTTCACCTCTTGTCATGTAACCGAGAGGTTGCTCTACATAGATCTCTTCTTTTAAAATTCCATTCCGAAATGAAAATTTCACATCCATCTGTTGTATCTTCCATCCGTGTTGCTAAAGAATATAGCAGTTGAATTGTCTCCATTCTTGTTACTAGAGCAAACACTTCATCATAGTTAATTCCTTCACCACAAGACGAGCTTTGTAACGTTCCACATCCCCATCTGCATTGATTTTCTTCTTGTATACCCATTTCAAGCCAATTGGTTGAGCTCCTATAGGTAGATCTGTCAGCTCCCAGGTTTAATTCTTTTAAATTGAGCCAATTTCTTCGTCCATTGCTTTCTTCCATCTTCGATTGATCATAGCCTCTTCAAATTTTACATCTTTTGTTCCTACCGACAAACATATTACATGTACCTCATCAATGGAGTTATAAATGTCTTATAAACTAAGAGATCTAGGTTGCACAGGTTCATCTTCTTCATCAGAATAATTGTTGATTTTCTTAGCTATGGTTTCGAGGTTCCTTTCAGCAGCTTCCGAACTCTTCTCAGATATTGTTGAGTTCTCTCCTCCAGACTCTGAGCTCCATGAGGACTTCTCCTTTATGTTGTCCTAGCTCCATTCACTTTCCTCATCGACTTGGACATCACGGCTTACAACAACCTTTTTTGTAATTGGGTTATAAAGTTTGTATGCTTTTACTTTTTCATCGTACCCAATAAAAACATATCTCTTACTTCTGTCTTCAAGTTTTGTTTTGTGCTGAGTAGGAACATGATCGTAAGCCATGCTGCTGAAAACCTTAAAATGGCTGACACTCGGCTTCCTCCCAATCCATGCTTCTAGTTTAGTATGTGGACACTTCTGCCCAAAACTTCTTTGGCATATTCTTCCCTTTAAGCATGGGATGAACCATATCAAGAATGGTTCGATTCTTCCTTTCAGCAACACCATTATGTTGTGGGGAGTATGGAGTTGTAAGAAATCATTTTATCCCATGTTGTTCACAGTATTCATTAAACTTTGTCGAAGTGAATTCACGTCCCCTGTTTGATCGGACAACTTTTATCTGTTTGTTGGTCTCCTTCTCCACTATTAGTTTGAACTTCTTAAATGCATCAAATGCTTATGATTTATCCTCTAAGAAATATACCCAAGTCTTTCGAGAGAAATCATTTATAAACAAAATAAAGTATTTCTTACCACTTAATGAATTAGGAGACATTAGACCACACAGATCGGTGTGTATTAGACCGAGTTGTTCTTCTGCCCTGAACTAACTGACTTCGGAAACCTAGTCCTCGAATGTTTTTCGAGTACACACTCTTCACAAAACTTCTTTTCAAATTCTACACTAGGTAGTCCACGTACTAATTGCTTCTCTGATAGTTTGGTCAGACCTCCAAAGTTCAAGTGGCCAAACCGAAAATGCCATACCATAGCTTCGTCCTTCACGTCAAGCTTCAGACACTTGTTTTTCAAAATATTCAGCTCCAACTTATACATCTGGTTTTTCTTCATTTCTACTCGTGCAATCAGACGACCGCTTTTATCTTTCAAATATAGTACTCGATCTTTTATCAGAATTGAGTTACCTTTCTCCATCATTTGACCCATGCTCAAAATATTACTTTTCAGCTCAGGAACATAGTAGACATCCCTTATTTCTCCAATCCATCCATCCTTCTGCATGTGTTGGATTGTTCCGTGCCCTTATACAGCCACCTTGGAATAATCTCCAAATGAGACATGTACGACTTCAACCTTGATGAGTTCATTGAACAAACTCTCATCTCCGCACATGTGGTTACTTGCCCCCGTGTCTAAGTACCAAAACGAATTGTTTGAACAGTTTGGCACAAGCTCAGTTTCTGGACATTTTGACATCAATAAGATGTCAATTTCTTCATTGGTTTCCTCAGAAAGCAAATTTGTTTCCTTTTTCTTTTCAGCCTGACAATATTTCACTATATGGCCTGGCTTCCCACAATTATAGCAACTCCCTGATCTATTCTCGTTTGTATAGTGGCCAATTTTTCCACACTTGAAGCATTCAATTGCTGACTTAGATCGACCTCCTTGACCTCTTCCTTGACCACGACCACATAAATTCTGTTGTCTGGTCTGTTCTGTGTCGACTTCAAATTCACCTCTGCCACGTCCGCCTCTGCCACGTTCACCGCGTCCTCAGTCACCTCTTTCTCTTCCTCTAGGACCTTCGCCCTGAGTGTTCCGAGTTCCTTTTAAGTCAAGCTTCACTTATAGTGCTTGGTCAAAAGGTTCTTTCATTTTTCTTCTCCTTTGTTCATGGGCCTCAAGTGACCAGTAAGCTCTTCAACTGAGAGTGTTGAGAGGTCCTTCAATTCCTTGATAGCGCGAATTATGCTTTCGAAATCATCTGTTAGTGATCTCAAAATTTTCTCTACCACCCTGCTAGCTGGCAATTCCTTCCCATTTTTGCTGATTTGATTTGCCACTGCTTCCACCTGAGATATATACTCGGTTACTCTTTCTTTTTCCTCCATTCTCAAACTTTCAAACTCGCCTCTGAGAGTTTGAAGCCTGACTTGCTTGACTCGGTTGTCTCCTTTGTATACTTTCTCCAAATCTGCCATGCTTCTTTTAAAGATTTTGCATTTGCTATTTTCTCAAAGCCAGATTCATCCACAGCTCGGTACAATATGTATAGAGCTAATTTATCCTTCACACGCATTTTTTCAATGCTGCAAGTTGGGCAACTGTTTGTGCTTCGTCATCTGTGGGTTATTTATACCCATGATAACGGTTGAAAAACCGTTATTTTTATGCTTAAAATTGATACCAAAAGAAACCTTTAAGACTTAAAAACTAGCTTGAACTCATATTTTTGCTTTAGTTTTGTGAATGAGAGAGTTAAAAGTGAATTTAATGGTTTTGTGCAAGATTCTCTTGATTTTGTAGGCTAATTGAATGATTTGAAAGAAGAATTGAAGTACCGAATGATTGGAGTGCTGAAAAGTCAACCAGAAACTAGAAAAGTCAACCAGTCAACCAGAATGCTGAAAAACCAACCATAACGCAGAAAAAGTGTGACCGAGTGGCGCTGAGCGGTAAAATACCGCTGAGCGGCACTTTTCAGGTGCCAAAATCACCGCTGAGGGGGCAAAAACAGCAGTTGGGGGCAAAATGGATCATGCGGTATTACCGCTCAGCGGTAAAATACCGTTGAGCGCCAGTCTAAGTGGGCTTGGACCGGTTTTCTTTTGTTTTTATGGGCTTGGACTTGTTTTATGTTATTTTTATGCCCTATTTAAGGACTTGCACGTCCTAGGGTTTGTATCTTTGGCTGGGAGGAAGCAGAAACACACTTTTCACCCCTTGGGGGTAGATTGGGAGATGGTGACGGCTATCCTCTTCTCTTTCTAGGGTTTTTCTATCTCTTTCATTCTTTCATTATTGTTCATCTAGTTTCACCATGAATATGGTGAACTAAACCTTGTATTGTTGTTGGGGAATCAATGTAGTCTTGTGAAACTCTCATATATGGAATTTGTTTTAATATCTTATTTTAAGACTTATGCTTTCTTTCATCATTAGTTAGGGTTTTTCCTCTTTGCTTAAAGCTTGCTTTGTTTAACTCATGCATTGCCATGATTATTGATTTTGTCAATATGGGAACGTACGAGGAAATCTAGATCTGAGGAATTTCTCCCAATAGCATATTGGTTGCCTTTAAGCTCCTGCACTTCAGAACTAATTACTAGGAATGCTAGGAATTGTATGAACTCGTAATTAAGGATAGGCCTTCTTGCAAGGTGATTTAGAGAGTGGCATTAGCAATTGATGAAAAGAATGATGAATTCCTAAAGTATATGGATAACCCCAACAACATACTCATCCATTTAATTCATTAAAGTGTTTGTTTTCCTCTTTTCCATTGATCAACATTCATGCATACATGTTTAATTACTGTCTTTTGCATTTAAACCCTACAATCAATTGTTAACAAGTCTTAAATAATCAACAAATCATATAGCTAACTAGGCCGTGAGTCCTTTGGGAAAACGATACTTGGTCTTACCTAGTTTTATTACTTGATACGATTCGGTCACACTTGCCGATTGTTAAACAAGTTTGTGGCGCCGTTTTTCAGTGTTCATAATGTCATCAACCCACTCTCCACTACATCCCATACGTCTTGGGATCCTAAAAGATCTCTCATTTGCACACTCCAGTCATCAAAGTTAACCTTCTTTGTTAACTGGGGCAGGGACACACTGTTTGAAAGGTTTGCCATTTCTCACTCTCCTGTTTTTACTCGAACACTCAGACTCAGAAAGCTCTTATACCAATTTGTTGGTATCAAATATACTTTTATTGAAAATAAACACTTTCCGAAATACAAGAAAGACACGGTATTGTTACTCAAACTAAAATTCTCTCAATAAAAGTTCACTCACAAACTAAAACCAAACGGTTCCTTCTCTCTCCTTGCTTTCACGGTATATATGCACACTACTTTGTGTATTACATTCACTTCCTGGTGCTTATTCACAAACACGGTCCTACTATTTATCATAGAGCAAAGACTAATAATCTAAAACATTTGTGGTAGTGGAGTAGGCTGAAAATGGTGGACACGAGGATTCAATGAAAGCTGGTAGTGGAGTAGGCACACAAACATATTTTACGGTAGTGCAAGACTCATTGTGGCAAAGTGCATGGAGTTGACTGTCCATTGGGTATATAAGTTCAGAAAAAGATATATATAAGTTCTGTGGTAGGTTAGTGATTATTGTAACTGAACTTATGTTGTGTCTCTGATGCATTGATTGCTACTTCTTATTTACTTTTATATCTCAATCTTTTTTATTTTTTAGATTGAATTGATCAATTATATGTCAGTTTTAGCAGCATCTCATTGTCTCGGCATGTCATAATTAAAACGATATTATAACCAACACTTACGAAACAATTTCTGATATGGAAAAAGAGGACATATGCGTGTCATGAACTAAAAATATGGGATTGAATTTAGACCATCCTGCATATCTCATTTATACACTGAAGTGAACAATATTTGTTCACATATTTATAAATGTCATAACTCTTATAACAACGTGGTGTATGTCTAACATTGAAATTTACTCCAACAAAAATATAAAAGAGAAACTATTTGATGGAAGACCATCTAAGATGCACATTGGACCTCTTACTAGAGCCATGGCAAAGAGGATTCAAGAGGAAGAAGGACCACATACTATTTTGCTTCTATGGAAGGTTACTTATAAAAATCCTTCTTCTCTTAACTAAAGCATTTATACTTTGTTTTGTAGGAATTAATAAATTTTGGAGACTATGATTGAGCCATCCAAGAAGATAAATCAATAGATCAAGCAAAAGAGCCAAAAAGAGGTGCTTACGGCATGCACCAACATTTTCCACGTGAAATGGGCTGATGTGGAAGGAAGCACACACCTTGCTTGATGAGCTGGAAAGAGGCATGGACCTTGCTTGATCAGAATAAATCTGAACCATTTGAATTTAGGAGGGAATTAGACTTAGAAATTAGGCTCCTCTTCACCTATAAATAAGAGGGCCTTTTCCTTGTATTGAGGCACTTTTGAGCTTAATGATATGCTGCAGAAATTGTTTTCCAGCTTTTGTGCTCTTAAGTCACCTTTGAATTACTACTTCTCCTCCTTTCCTCAAGCTTCCTTCCTCTGTATGAAGGCCCTCTGAGCTGTGAGGCTTCACCCATACACCTTTCCTTCATTAAAACACATCAAACACTGCATCATTTCATCCATCCGCTGCATCAATTTTCATTACTGGTTTTCTCTGGTCTGGAACCTCTTCCTACACGTTTCCAGCTGGGAATTGGTCTCCATCAAGTGGTATCATGAGCTTAGGTCATCCACGCACCAAGAGCTAAGCTATTCCTCCATCTTTGCACTCCATTTCTACATTCTGTTGTGATCTCTGTTCCAGCTTTCCAGTTCTGTTTTAAGTACTTTTGTTTCTGTTTTGTGCTTTTTCCAGTTAGTAATTTTGTGTTTCCTGTGCATTATTTGTGTTTCCAGTAGTCATACATGTTTGTTACTCATTTTAAACGGTGAATCATTCTTGTTTATGTCTCTTCCAGCTTTAATTTTCAATTCCAGTTATGTTTTAGTCTTGTGCAGTCCATATTTGCAGTTTTAATTCTGTTTCACTTTGGTTTTCTGTTCTGCTGGGTTTCATTTTGGTTTATTTGAGTTTAGAGTGCTGGAAAAGCTTTAAATCAACCAAATAAGGCAATGAGAACATGTTTTAGCCTTGGTGATGGAAGCAAAAGCACTAGAAACTAATTCTGGTTTCAAATCTGCTCAAGAAATTCAAATCTGGTTTTAAAATTTGAAATCTGTTTCAGCTGATTTTATTTGATTCTGTTGCTTGGTAAAAATTTGTTTGCTGTTATTGGAAGTGGCTAAAGGTGTGGCAGACCATTAAAAGCAAGGAAATGCATCTAGCATAGCTTGGTTGCCTTAAAAACCAGTAGCCTTTTGCTGTCCAGTTTGTTTTGTTTTTCTGTTCTAGCTTTTCACCGTGCTACCATTCTTTGCTGTCCAGTTTGAGTTTATTCATACTAAGCACTTTAATCCTAGCTTAGTTCAGTGTAATAATATTCTCTAGAGTCATTGTGTGTGCTGTCCAACCTTATATCCACAAGGTTCTTAAATCTGGTGCTGTTTTGGTGGGAATTTGCTGCATAAATAGGCTATAGCAAGGGTGAATTGTTGAATCTTGCTATTTCTGTGCATTTACAACATTCGAGCAAGTTTAAATTGTCATTCCAAAGTTGTTTGCACTGTTCATTTGGTCATTTTTTAGCCTATATGCAGATTTGCTTTTTAAACCTTAAAATTGCCTTTAAAATGGAAGTGCACCAGTGAATTCACATTGCAATCTGTTTTCTAGCTGTTTCAATGTTTAAACATCTTTAAAATGATGATACAAAGTTGTTTGATGCATCAATTGAACTGCTGAATCACTTCCAATCAATTTTGGGTTTAAAACCACCATTTCAAGCCATTTTTTCTGGTGCAGAAATCATTTTCCAGCAACTGTTTTGGTCATTCTTGTTCAAATTCATTTCTGGATTGTAGTAAGAGCTGGTTCATTACTTTAAATTGAAAATAAATGATCAAAATAAGTCAGAGCAAGTGTTAAAAAGCCTGTTGAATCGTGCAATCCAGTTTTTGGCAGTTAAAAACCCCAAAACACCAAATCTGGTTTTCATTGGGACATTTTAACAAACACTTTGGTAAAATATCAAACAGTTTGGTCTGGATGAGTTTGTGATCTGCTATTTCTGTTTTTGTTGCTTTCTTAATCTGTTCTAGTACCATTATTAGGTTCCTTTTGAGTGCTTTCTGTTATTCCATCCCTGTTTCCATTTGATTTCCCATTCTTGGCTTCCAAATTGTCAAACATTCAAAACAAAATCTGGTTTGAAATTCTGGTGCAGTTTGCTAATTCTGTTTGGTGTGTTTGACTGGAATCTTGAGGTGCTGTGGTAACTATTGTGAGGCATCCAGAAGCAGAAACCTTTCCCTACTGAGGCACCATATTAGGAAGTGAAAAGGGGGCTGAAGTGGGAACAAAAAGGGAGCTTTTGAGCAGCTGCAACTCTGCTGTTCCAGCAGCTAAAAATACACCAGAAAAGCTTGAAGTGCAACCTGTTTTGGAGTAGCAATCTGCAGCAGCAAGAGAGTGAAGCTTACATTAGTTTTAGGCCTTCTTTTAAGTTTGTTTACACCACATATCACGGAACCTTTGTTGTTTAAAGTTGATTTTCATTTCTTGGCTAAGTGACTTGGGAAAATGCTCTTGAAGCAATTCCAAGATCACATTTAAACATTGTAATAGTGCAATTTCGTTTTCTTAGTGTGGAAGTGTGTCAAGGGGCTCCAAGTGTCACTTGCACTTTCACTTAGGGCCGTCTAGCATTTACATTCTTGCATCTTTATTGCTTTCTTTAATTTCTTGCTTAATCTTTTTGTTTTTAAGTCTCCGTGGTATATATAGGATAGCATAGCATATAGTAAACCTTTCTTTGGTTTGTAGGTTCATAACATTTAAAAAGAATTTAGCTTGTCCATTTGTGACTCACCTCTTCTTCCTGGGAGCTACTTAGAAACATCTTTTGCTTCTAGAATCTCTTTAGAAATTTTTTCACCAAAAACAAAGAAAGCTTGTGAAAATCTTTTCACTCATTACTTGTCAAATATTTTGAAAACTTTGTGAAAACCTTTTCCTTTGACAAAAATGAGTCAATCAAGTGTGCAAGGTAGCATCAAACCCAATAGTGAGAGTTCTTTAAGGGAAGAATTTCAACAAAAATTTGAACAAAGGGATAGAGAGATTAGTGAGCTCAAAGACATGATTAGTCAACTTTTGAATAATCAAGACAAAAGAAAAGAGAGATCTTCCCATAGGAGAAGAGAAGAATCATCATCTTCTAGTGAGCTTGAGCAAAATAGTAGTCATCACAATGATGACCACTACCAAATGCCTCCTAGAAGACATCATAGAGTGAGAGAACACCATCCAAGAGAGCCCAAAATTGATCTACCTTCTTTTCATGGAAAGGATGATGTGGAAGAATATTTAGAGTGGGAAATGAAAGTTGAGCAATTGTTTGAGTGCCACCAAATAGATGATGAAAAGAGAGTCACCATGGCTTCTCTAAGCTTTCAAGGCTATGCCTTAATTTGGTGGACAGCCTTGGTCAAAGATTATAGGCTAAGACACTTACCTCCCATTAGATATTGGAATGAGTTAAGAACTGCCTTGAGGAGGAGGCATGTACCAGCCTACTATGATAGGGAAATAATGGATAAACTCCATAAACTCCAACAAAGGAACATGAGTGTTGAGGAATATAGACAAAAAATGGAATTACTCATGTTGAGGGCTGGGATAAGAGAAGAACCTAGGATAACAATTGCTAGATTTCAAAGTGGACTCAACTATGACATAAGAGATAGGGTTGAACTTATACCCTACAATGATCTCAATGAGTTAGTCCAACTTTGTGTGAGGGTAGAGCAACAACTAAAGAGGAAAAGCTCCACCAAGAAAGATTACCCTCATAGTTTTCACCATAAGAAAGAGTATAAGAGGGAGGGTAGTCAAACCAAGCCAAGATATGAAGAAAGAGAGAGAGAGAGAGGAAAAGAAAAAGTCAAAGAACCTTCAAGAGATCATAAGAGTAAGGAGACTAAGTGCTTTAGATGTGGGGAAAAAGGGCACTATGCGTCTGAGTGCCGCAATAGAAGGTCAACTTACATCCTTGAGCATGAGAGTGAAAGTGAGGGTTCTTCCTATAGTGAGTCTGAAACATCCATTTCTGAAGAAGAAGAAGCTTTACCTTGTGATGGTGACTTACTTATGGTAAGGAGACTCCTGGAAAGTAAACATGTAGAATTAGAACAGTCACAAAGAGAGAACCTATTCCACACAAGATGCAAAGTTTTAGAAAAGACATGTTCAATGATAGTGGATAGTGGATCTTGTTGCAACTGTTGTAGTTCTAGAATGGTAGAAAAGCTTGGCTTAACCACTACTCCTCATCCTAAACCTTACAAACTTCAATGGATCAAAGAGGATGATGGAATAGTAGTTAAAGAACAAGTAAGTGTACCTATTTCCATTGGCAAATATGAAGATCAAATTGTTTGTGATATAGTACCAATGGAAGATGGGCACATATTACTTGGAAGACCTTGGCAATATGATAAACAAGCTTTACATGATGGAGTCACCAACAAAATCACCATTCAACACAAAGGAAAGAAAATTATTTTGTGTCCTCTTACACCTTCACAAGTAAGAGAGGACCAAATAATTCTTAAGAAGAAGTTGGATGGAGAAAAGAAAAAAGAAACTAAGAAAGAAAGAAAGAATTTGGTAACCCATGCCACAACCCATGAAGTTGTCCAACCTCAAACCTTGAATATTTCCAAAAATCTTTTTCTTGGACAACCTCATTTACTTCTTTATTGCAAAGAGGCATTTGTTTCAATCACTCATGAACTTGGTTCTCTACCAAAAGGGTTGCAAAAACTTTTAAAGGAATTTGATGATATATTTCCCAAAGAGGTACCAAGTGGATTACCACCTTTGAGGGGAATAGAACATCAAATAGATTTGGTGCCTGGGGCAAGCCTACCCAATAGGCCAGCCTATAGAACCAACCCTATGGAAACAAAAGAAATAGAGAAACAAGTTAATGAATTGTTGAACAAAGGGTGGATCCAAAAGAGTTTAAGTCCCTGTGCTGTGCCTGTGTTGTTGGTCCCTAAAAAGGATGGGTCTTGGAGAATGTGTACAGATTGTAGGGCCATCAACAACATAACTATCAAGTATAGGCATCCCATTCCTAGGCTAGATGACATGTTAGATGAATTACATGGAGCAAATCTCTTCACCAAAATTGATCTTAAAAGTGGATACCATCAAATAAGAATTCATGAAGGAGATGAATGGAAAACTGCTTTCAAGACCAAGTTTGGTTTGTATGAATGGTTAGTCATGCCCTTTGGCTTGACCAATGCTCCAAGTACATTCATGAGATTAATGAATCATGTGCTTAGGGAATGCATAGGCAGATTTGTAGTGGTCTACTTTGATGATATCTTAATCTATAGTCAAAGCCTTCAAGAACACCTTAACCATGTCAGAAAAGTCTTGCTTCTTCTTAGAGAACATCATCTCTTTGCCAACTTTGACAAATGTACTTTTTGTCAAGAAAGTGTGATTTTCCTTGGATTCAAAGTGGGAAAAGAAGGTGTACATGTTGATCCAGAGAAGATCAAGGCTATACAAGAATGGCCAACCCCTAAAAATGTAGGAGAGGTGAGAAGCTTTCATGGGCTAGCAAGTTTTTATAGGAGATTTGTGAAAGATTTCTCCACCATAGCTGCTCCTTTAAATGAGCTAGTCAAGAAAGATATGCCTTTTATTTGGGGTGATAAGGAGGAGTTGTGTTTTGAGACTTTGAAACACAAGTTAACACATGCACCTATTCTAGTTTTGCCTGATTTTTCCAAAGCCTTTGAACTAGAATGTGATGCATCTGGGGTAGGAATAGGAGCTGTTTTAATACAAGGAGGACATCCCGTAGCTTACTTTAGTGAAAAACTTAGGGGGCCTACCTTAAACTATCCTACCTATGACAAAGAGTTGTATGCCCTCATTAGAGCTTTAAAAACTTGGGAGCATTACTTGGTAACTAGAGAATTCATCATACACACTGACCATGAATCTCTCAAGTACATTAAAGGGCAAGCAAAGCTAAACAAAAGACATGCAAAGTGGGTGGAATATCTTGAGCAATTTCCCTATGTCATCAAACACAAAAAGGGGAGTACTAATGTTGTTGCGGATGCTTTATCTAGAAGACATGCATTATTAGTAACCCTAGGATCCCAAATATTAGGATTTGATGACATAAAAGAGTTATATGAAAATGATGAAACATTTGCATCCACTTATTCATCATGTCTTAAGAAGCCTTTTGATGGATTCTATCTTTCTGAGGGGTATCTTTTTAATAAAGGAAAACTTTGTATACCCCAAGGATCCATTAGAAAACTTCTTATCAAAGAGAGTCATGGAGGAGGACTCATGGGCCATCATGGAGTTGATAAAACTCTAAACATTTTGAAAAGTAAATTTTATTGGCCACACATGAGAATAGATGTTCAAAGGCATTGTTCTAAATGTATAGCTTGTTTACAAGCTAAGTCCAAAATTATGCCTCATGGACTTTATACACCTCTTCCTATAGCTAATACCCCTTGGGAGGACATAAGCATGGACTTTGTCTTAGGATTGCCAAGAACTCAAAGGGGGTATGATTCTATATTTGTGGTAGTAGATCGTTTTAGTAAAATGGCTCATTTTATACCCTGCCACAAAGTAGATGATGCTAGCTATATCTCTAGACTCTTCTTTAAAGAGATAGTGAGATTGCATGGCTTACCCAAAACTATAGTGTCTGATAGAGATGTGAAGTTTCTAAGCCATTTTTGGAAAACTTTATGGGAAAAGCTTGGAACTAAACTTCTATTTTCTACTACATGTCACCCACAAACTGATGGGCAAACTGAAGTAGTAAATAGATCTTTATCTACATTATTAAGGGTAATATTAAGAGGAAATAACAAATCTTGGGATGAACATCTACCTCATATTGAATTTGCTTATAATAGAGTAGTCCACAAGACTACTAATCTTTCTCCTTTTGAGGTTGTTTATGGTTTTAACCCTATCACACCTCTTGATTTACTACCTCTTCCAGAATCATCTTCTTTTCTTCATAAAGAAGGTGCTTCTAAAGCGGAGTTTATCAAGAAGTTACATGAGAAAGTTAAAATCCAAATTGAAAAACAAACTCAAAAATATGCAGAACACAACAACAAAGGGAGAAAGAAAATAGTTTTTGAAAAAGGAGACCTAGTTTGGCTTCATTTGAGAAAGGAAAGATTTCCCTCTCAAAGGAAATCCAAACTTAGTCCAAGAGGAGATGGTCCATTCAAGGTGGTCAAAAGGATAAATGATAATGCATACATATTAGACCTTCCTGAAAGTTATGGTGTCAGTCCTACTTTTAACATCTGCGATTTAATTCCTTTCACAGGAGATGATCAACAGGATGAAGCAGATCTGAGGACAGATCTTTTTCAAGAGGGAGGGTCTGATGGAAGACCATCTAAGATGCACATTGGACCTCTTACTAGAGCCATGGCAAAGAGGATTCAAGAGGAAGAAGGACCACATACTATTTTGCTTCTATGGAAGGTTACTTATAAAAATCCTTCTTCTCTTAACTAAAGCATTTATACTTTGTTTTGTAGGAATTAATAAATTTTGGAGACTATGATTGAGCCATCCAAGAAGATAAATCAATAGATCAAGCAAAAGAGCCAAAAAGAGGTGCTTACGGCATGCACCAACATTTTCCACGTGAAATGGGCTGATGTGGAAGGAAGCACACACCTTGCTTGATGAGCTGGAAAGAGGCATGGACCTTGCTTGATCAAAATAAATCTGAACCATTTGAATTTAGGAGGGAATTAGACTTAGAAATTAGGCTCCTCTTCACCTATAAATAAGAGGGCCTTTTCCTTGTATTGAGGCACTTTTGAGCTTAATGATATGCTGCAGAAATTGTTTTCCAGCTTTTGTGCTCTTAAGTCACCTTTGAATTACTACTTCTCCTCCTTTCCTCAAGCTTCCTTCCTCTGTATGAAGGCCCTCTGAGCTGTGAGGCTTCACCCATACACCTTTCCTTCATTAAAACACATCAAACACTGCATCATTTCATCCATCCGCTGCACCAATTTTCATTACTGGTTTTCTCTGGTCTGGAACCTCTTCCTACACGTTTCCAGCTGGGAATTGGTCTCCATCACTATTATTGAGAGAAAAACATGTACAACATAATAACTTCCTCAATAGTTCAGTATATGAAACCAAAGCACGTATTCATATTAGAAAACTTACTTTAGCTACTTTTTGACCTCTTTTTTTAGCCTTGATTTAAAACTGCTTGAATAGGCCTAAATGAGTCATCAATAGCCAAACAAGGGAAAGGAATTCCCCACCTTGTAAGTTGTTCACTACAAAAAAAAAAGGGCATTACCGAAGGCCAAAATCCCTCGGAAACAACCAAAAGCCGTCGGAAAAAGACATTGGTAAATCTCTTGTCGCTAACAATTACCGACGGCTTTTGGCCTTCGGTAATTACCGAGGGCCGAAAGCCTTCGGTAATTACCGAGGGCCACGAGCCTTCGGTAATTACCGAGGGCCAAAAGCCTTCGGTAATGACATGAGATGGGTATTTACCGAGGGGCAAAAGCCTTCGGTAAGTGGCACGAAAATATAACAATTTACTCTATTTTTTATGAAACCAACCACGCAAACAGACCTGCATAACAGTTTCAAGCACAAACAGACCTGGATAACAGTTTTCAAGTATATACAGATCTGCATAATGTGCATCTCAAAGATGCAATCACTAATCAATATCCATAGAACATCCATTAAGAAATAGAACATGCATTAATCCATATAACATGTAATTTATAGTTAAAACATAAAACCATATTGATGTCCTAACATCCAAAGTCATCTAGTTTTATAACATCGAAATGATCTAAATTCCAATTGTTTGTAATATCCAAATGTTTGTAATATCCAACAGTTTCTATAAGAAGTAAAAACTAGGTCAAACTAATAATGTACATAGTCTTCATCAGAATGATCTTCATCATCCTGCTCTTGTATTGATGGCTGGACTGGTGTGGGTTGGACTGATGAGGGTTGCTGGACTGATGTGGGCTGCTGAGGGGCAACGGGTGATGACGAGGAGGGTCATGGCTGTGTCGAAGGGATATGTTGTACGTCCTGTGAGGTCTCAAGCAACACTCTCATGACCAGGGCCTTAAAGTTTGTAAACTCTGCTCTGAGATCAGTGAGCTCCTTGTCACGTTGCTCCAATGCTTGCGTGAGGCGGACAACAACCTCCTCAGGAGCAGTGGTGGAAGAAGAAGGTTGGTGCTTCAGAGTACCTCCTCTCGATGCCGTGTAGTTTGCAGCAAGTTGTCCTGCACCGTACAAGCGACCCTTTTTCTTGCCACCGACGATGTCGACCTAGCACTGCGTCCTACGGATGTCGTCTTCTGCATTACTCGCATCATCCGGTGTAGGAGCTGACTCATGTTCAGATCTAACCTGTGAAATTCTCGTAGAAAATTCTTCCTATTGAAACATTAAAAGCAATGTTAGGGAATGACATAACATAAATGAAAAATTAGTAATAGTAATAGTGTTATTTGCTTACATGAGTCTTCCGAGATCTTTCATCAACGAACTGATTAGTGCCCTTCCGAACATGAGTCTGTGCAAAGACCTCATCAACATGGACCGCCCGTCCCAGAGCTTGTGCCTGTAACAAAATTGACAATTATAACTGTACATATGAAATAAAAAATACATAAGTGGGGCCATGAAAGCAAAAGTTAGGGAATGAAATTTTACCATACGAATGACATGCTCATGAATGGTTATCGACCCACCAGTATGCAGGGTGCCACCCTTTTTCAGATGCTCTGTTCCTCTGGGCTTTGGCACACTTATTGCGAAACTCTACTGTATTCCAATGAGCCAGTAAAGAGTTCCAAATTTGATCACCCAGCCAGTAAGGGCGCTGTCCTGCATTGCGGGCATCCCTAAACATCTCTGAGAGCCGATGAGATGCTTTCATGTGGAAATTTCTGTGTATCTGAGTTTCATGTTCAGGTTTCCACTGCACCTTCATCTGTAACATTAAAGAGAACAAACATTTATTACAGAACATACTAAAATAAGAGGGACAATTAGTTTAGTGGATTGTTCACCTGAAAACGCTCCCAGAATGGCTTTCTGTCGTCGTCAGGTATTGCTCCCCAAGTAGGCCATGGACTTAAAAACTGTTGCTTAATTGAACGTGTGATGGCCTGGGAAGCAACCCTAGATGGAATAAACCTGCATAATAGAAGTCATATCAATTACAGTAAGGTATAAACATCAAATTATGTGAAGAGATTAATATCTTACCCTTTACCATACGGCTCAATCCATGGTCGATCATGGAGGGGCAGGTCAAGACCATCACCATCACCACTTGAATCTGGATCAGCAGATGGTGTGACAGTCTGAGAAGGCGGTATAGTAGATGAAGAAGGTATCGAAGTAGGGTCAGGGAGAGGAGTGGGGGTAATAACCACAGGGGAAGGAGTAGGGTTTATAATCACAGGAGGAGGAAGAGGGTCTGCTGCAGGGGTAGTAGAAGGGTGTGCTGCAGGAGTAGGAGAAGGCTGTACTGTAGGGGTAGGAGAAGGTTGTACTGTAGGGGTAGGAGAAGGCGCCACAGATGATGTACCGGGGGCAGCAATGCTAGGTAGTCTACCAGGCACCCTAAGTACATACTTTGGTGCCTGCCGTTGCCTCTTTTTAGGCCTTGTTACCCCCTTTCCTTTATCAGGGCGTTTTGAACCTTGTCCTGTCATTACTGCATTGGAATGGTTACAAATAAAGGGAGAAAAAAGAAATGAATAAGGAAGGATCAATATTTTTTAAAGTCAATGTCTAAATAATTGCATACAACTTTTGACATAGTATTTTAGATAACTGTATTCAAATGATAGTTCAATTTGCTACAACAGATGTCCAACATTCAATCGTCATCATCTTCATCTTCATCATCTTCTTCTTCTTCATCGACATCATGATCATCATCTTCATCTTCTTCTTCTTCATCATCATCTTCATCTTCTTCTTCTCCTCCTTCTTCTTCTTCTTCTTCTTCTTCTTCGTCTTCTTCTTCTTCCTCTTGTTCTTCATCACCTTGTAATTCATCGCCATCACCATCAGGGTCGACCAATGCGGTTATACGTTCAACTTCAAGAATTTCTTGTGGTTGTGACATTTGGTCAAGTTGGTAGGCAACATCTTCCTCAACCTCATTTGAGTCAATGCGACCTCTAGGCTTGGTTTGTATTGCTACAACCCAACCACGTTTGTCAATATTGCGGAATGGTGGATATGGCACATAATAAGCCTGTCGGACATTAGTTGGTAGAATGAAAGGATCAAACGGTTGATATCTTAATCTTTGGTTGAGTTCGACAATATTAAAGCGTGGATCAACTCTAGTACCAGCTCTAGAAGGATCAAACCATTCACAATAAAAAGTACTACTCTGTTTGGAGAAGTAGTGATGTTGTACTCCAGCTCATATATTTTATGAATGATGCCGTAGAAATCATCATAACAACCCTCTGTTAGGCCCTTCACATACACACCACAATTTGATGTTTTCTTTCCTTTAGACCATTCTTGTGTATGGAATTTGTAACCATTGGTGAAGTAAGTGTGCCATTCTTTGACACATCTCATTGGCCAATTCGAGAGATGTCCTTAACTCTTGAACTGTGGGAGTTAATGCCTGATTAAAAACCTACAAATACACTACAAAAATTATGACAGCAAGAGTCAAATTAACCGATTTCTAAATGTACGAAAAAATACAGACCTGATTTCTAAACCAATGGGGAAACTCAGAGTGTATTCTAGTAGAAGTATTTCCTTCTGTGACTTGCTCGATGACAAGAAATGAGCTGGTATAAACGAAATTCTTTAGTGTATAACAATTGTGTCGTTGGAAAGATAAGAGATGGATGATGACATACTCAAGGTATGGCTTCACTTCAGTGCAATTGATTAAGACATGGACATGAGCAGAATTGAATTCAGCATCAGTTAACCAATGTGTGAACTCTTTCCCTGCGTGACGGCCAGATTGTCGGAAAACTGATAATGCACCTTCACGTGGTTGAACTTTCCATTGCATTTCATTTCTGACATGAGTGGGGGACAACATGAAGTTTTTGAAATAATGTGAACAAAAATAAGTTGTCTCTCTGTGCAAGTAAGCTGCACAAATTGAGCCTTCTACTCTAGCTTTGTTTTTAACTGAACGTTTGGATTCTCCCATAAACCTTTCAAAGGGATACATGCACCTGTATTGCACGGGTCCCCCAAGCCAAGCTTCATATGCAAGATGAATTGGAATATGCTCCATTGAATTAAAGAATGCAGAAGGGAATATTCTTTCCAATTTGCAGAGAATAATCGAGATATTTTCATCCATCTTTTTAAGGGAATTCTCCTTTAGTGTCGTGCAGCACAAATCTTTAAAGAAGTTACTCATTTCTATTAGTGGATTTAACACGTGCATTGGCAAACAACTGAACGCAAGAGGGATGAAAGTCTCCATGAATACATGACAATCATGACTCTTCAACCCTTGAATAGTACCGTTCTGAACATTGGCACATCTGGACAAGTTAGAAGCATATCCATCTGGAATTTTAAGCTCCTTGATCCATCCACACACTATTTTTGTCTCGTCTTTAGACATGGTGTAATTTGCTTTTGGTTTAAATAATCGGCCGTTACCTTGCGCCTTCAACTCTAAGTCTTTTCGTCCATAATACAAAGGTAAATCTTTTCTTGCTTTCTCATTATCTTTTGTCTTACCTTTAACATTCATAACTGTGTTGAAGACATTGTCAAAGAAATTTTTTTCTGTGTGCATGACATCAAGGTTGTGTCTTAGCAAGTTGTCCTTCCAATAGGGAAGTTCCCAGAATATGCTTCATTTAGTCCAATTATGCCATTCCCCAAACCCTTCTAGCCTATTAAAGACCAGATTCAGTGACTTTTGGATAGTCTTTCACTCTTCTCCAGACGTGTGATCCAGTCAACTTTGGTGGGGGCATATCTGTTTCAACTTGCCCTTTGCGAAATGCCTTTTTGTTTCTTCTAAAGGGGTGATCAATGGGCAAAAACTGTCGATGGCAGTCAAACCAACTACTTTTCCGCCCATAACTCAATTGGAATGACTTTGTTTGTTCCATGCAATGTGGACAAGCTAATCGACCATGCGTGCTCCATCCAGATAACATGCCGTATGCTGGGAAGTCATTAATAGTCCACATCAACGCTGCCCTCATAAGGAAATTTTGCTTCCTTGAAACGTCATACGTCCAAACACCATTCCATAACTTCTTCAAATCATCAATCAAAGGCTCCAAATAAACATCAATCAATGATTTGGGATTAGATGGACCTGGTATTATACACGATAAAAACATGTACGGCTTTGTCATACACATCTCTGGTGGTAGATTGTATGGGGTAACTATCACGGGCCAACATGAATATGGTGATGCCGAGGCCTGAATGTATGGGGTAAACCCATTAGAGCATAGACCAAGTCTTACGTTACGCGGTTCACTTGCAAAGGAAGGATGTTTACGATTGAAGTGCTTCCAAGCTTCACCATCGGAAGGATGACGCAAAAATCCTTCAGTTTTGTTACCATCATGCCATGTCATGTGTTCTGATGTTTGCATTGAAGTAAACATTCTTTGTAATCTTGGAATTATAGGCAAGTAGAACATGGACTTTAAGGGAATGGGTTTTTTTTGCCTCCGTCCAGCATGCATCGTATGATATCTTGGTGAGCCACAAAATTTGCATTCAACCAACAATGCATCTTTTTTACCAAAGTCATTGTCGTAGAATAACATACATCCATTAACACAACAATCAATCTTCTTCACTTCCAATCCCAACTTTGAAACACATTTTTTTGTTTGGTAATAATTCTTCGGCATCAAATTGTTTGGTGGTGTCAAATCTAACATCAATTTTGTATAAAAGTCCATTGCTTCGATGGGCACATTCCAATTACATTTGCCAGCCATGAGTCTAATGCACACTGATAATTTTGACTCAGTTGAACCTTCAAATACAGGCATATTTGCCTCTATCAGTAAATTGAAAAACCTCTGTGTGGTTTCATTTGGAGGCTCTTCATAATGGCTATGGTTTGCTTCTTGTTCAGCGTGGCGACGAAGACCATTGTCGACCATCTCTTGCATATCCGCAAATTGATCTATCTCAGATGTATGTACACTACTATTTGAACCTGATGGAAGCTGCTTTTCAGCTGCAGTGGAGGTCGAAGGAATTTGTTCACCATGAAAAGTCCAAACCGTGTAATTAGGCATGAACCCTTTCTGGTATAGGTGAAGCTTGACGACTTCATCTTTCAAAATCCTTGTACATTCGCACTTCATGCATGGACATCGAATCCCTCCATCAACAACATAATATTGATATCGTCGGGCCGTCTCCACAAACTCTTCAACTCCGATGACAAAAGATTCCTTCAAACCTCTCCTTCCACTATAACAACGGTCGTACATCCATCCACGATGGTTGGTAAAATGGGCCATGTTCTGTGACAAGCCAAAAAAATAAAAACTTAGCCAAAACAGTAACACTCCATGTGACATAAGTAATAAACCTATTACTACTCAAGTCGAACATGGAGGGCAATTTTAACACTACTGTCATAGGCATACAATAAGGGCATGCAAAGACAACTCCTCAGTATCGAAATGCCTTAAACATCCTAAGGGGTTGTGTATTAAATTTGGAGGAGACAACTTATTATTAATGAAGTTATCTTTGTATAGATTACTTCCAAATATTTTGTAGGTTCTAAGTGTTTATACTACTTTTACCTTTCTCTTTCTATTGAGAATGTGTGTAGTACCAAAGGATTTTAAATGACTAGTTAACTTAATCAAGTTGTACCATATTATGACTTTTATCCTATTCTGCTAACTAGTTTTAGGTTCTAGGTAGTCATCTTTTGAGTTTTAGGTACTTTTGGTAGTGTCATTTTTGTACTAGGTAGGTTTAACTATTCTAAACTTTTTAGAACAGTGTCTGTGTAGTTTGGTAGCCTACTTTAGTATGTTGTGTTTTTTGGTCAAACATTAAGACTTACTTTAAATGTGGTTGGATGTTGGACATAAAGGGAGAGAGTGAGATCAAGTTTGGACCATAAACATGAACCAAAGGCACGGATTATAGGTCTGTTATGTAGTTTTTTACCATACAAATCAGAATTTAAATCAAATACAAGTCCACAGTTCAAAATATTCCAATAAGGTTATCTACAATGCTAAAATCAGCACATACCCAACAAAGTTTACAATAAATGCACATTCAGGCACCAAAAATAGGACTTTGAAAACTTCAATAAAATATGATTGAGTACATACTTGTTTCAGATGCTTAACTCCTCCTAATTTGCAACACCTCCAAATTTGACACCAACTTGATTCAATTGAACAGTGGGTCTTCCTCCAAAAAACCTATATTTGCAACATATAATAATCTTTATATACCAACTTATAATAATGTTACATATTATAAACAAACAGTAGCTTAAAATGAATAATGCACGACAAAAAGTTCAAAATGACCACTCTTACTTCCATTTTAACTCAAAAAGTAATGGTTTAAACACCAAATCTGGCTATAAGCTAAAATATCTGGTGTTGAACAGTGTTATCAACTTTAGAACACCAATTTAAGCTTCTTCAAGCTTTTCAATAGCATAAAAACAAACAAAATTCGAAAATCACCCTTGTTATAGCCAATTTATGAAGCAAATTACACCATTATACCCCCAAAATTAGATTTACAGAGTCAAATGAATTTTGGACACTGAAATGGACTTACAATCAACAAATAAGACTTGAGAAAGATACTATAATCACACTTAAAGACTTGCAATGTTTTTGGGAGTTTTCTTAAGGTGCAATGAAGCTTTTGCTTCACCAAATCATTGGTTAAATGGTATGCACCTAGTACTTACTCAAGTTAATGTGTATAGCACAAATTTAATAGTGAAACTAACTACTTTAAACGGAAACAACTGACTATGAACTTCTTGCCTAATAAATAGAAAATGGAAACCCATTGCATATCCAAAGAAGTAATAGACTAAAGTTTGAAGGATATGATTGAAACCTTATAGAAGTGTATATATTTGTATTGTATTATTTAAAAATATCTCATCAGCTCCTTGATGAGTAAATATTTTATTTACTTTACTTAGCTTATTGTGCTAGTTTAAAAATGGGTTAGCACATGGGCATACCAAAGGGAATATTATTCCTCTTAAGAAGTGGAGACACCATGTCCCCACATGCACTAACATTGCAGCTGAAGAGAATGGATGTGCGCGGATACGTTTGGAAGGGAATCTTCCACCCAATTATTTCTTGATTCAATACAATACATGAAGAATGGTTCTGCAAATTGGAGGGGCTGCACGAGAAGCAACACACCACATGGCCATCATGAATACTTGCTTTAAAAATAAATAAATGTACCATTATGGAGAGCACATGGACATAGTTTATTGGCAGCAGTGGCAACTCCACATTCACGGCCCACAATGTAAAAATTTGCTTCAATTGGAGTAGTGGGAGGCACTCACGGTATGGTCCAGGGTCATGGGAAGCATGCGGCACATGGCAGGAATTTACAAAGAAGAATGGTCAGAGTGATGGCTTGGTGGATGTCACGGCTGTATGGGCACATTAAACAAACTTAATTGAAAGACTGACATTCAATAAGAAAATGTGCACGTTGGAAATAATGGGGGACAACATGCCATCAACGCACTCACTCCATTAAGCATGGGAGAAAGGCACCGAGAATGGAATTTAGAAGGCCGTGAGCTGAGGAAGATAAAAGAAAATCTCGGGTGTTCAGAGGAGGTAGTAGACAGATTCCAGTAGGCAGTAGGAGTAGGAGTAGGCTAGAGGCTTCCTAGTTCTGTGTTCTGAGTAATTTCCTCTGAGGTAGTAGACAGATTCCAGTAGGCTAGAGGCTTTGGTGGTAATTTCCTCTGATTTTTTAATACTGTGAAGACTTTGTGGTTCAAACCAGTAGCTTCAATGTTACCAAAACAGTGTTTGTCAATCTGTTTTGAAGTAGCGTCAAAATAAGTATAAACTTTGAATCATCTACGTATATTAGAGGTTGTTTGTACTTTACTGTTGTATATCACATAACCTTTTAATTATAATGTTTCTTTCTTTGATGTTTTGTGTACTTGTGTTTACATACAGGTTCTGGTCTAGTGAGAAGAAAACTAGGCTCTATATGTCACTAATGTAGGACACTGAATGCAAGAGAAAGAAAGATTGACCAATTAAGTTGGTTTATAAAGAACAAATTTATGCAGTTTAAAATTTTACAGATTCATCATCGTTTGATTGGGTCTGTGAACACAGCAGAACATGGGTTTGATGGACTTATGAAACCTTTTTATTTCTCGTGACTGTATGGTGGTTACTTTTTCAGGATGTTTTTGGTTACTTTCAGCTAAACTGAACTTGGGTACATAGTTTCAGGTGTCTGTTTTACATTTTCCACCTTCACTATTGCGTTATTGTGAATTTCATGATGTGTATATATGTACAAATTTCTGAACTGAGTACACAACTTTCCAACTACCTTTTACACTCCTTTCATTGTTGGCTACACATCTTATATGTTCAAACATCATGCACCCATTCTGGCACATTCTATACTTACATACACTTGACCTTAATTGTTTGATTCTAGTGTGATCCACTTGTGTAAGGTACATTGTACAACTTGTGGACATTTTTGTTAGTGTCAATTGTTTTCAGCACACTTAAGGTACCAAACGAGAATGTAGTTAAGTTTGGTGTTCAAGAAAACTACGAGTGGTTGTTGTATTGTGGTGTGAAAGGTGAATGATGAAGCCAAAGTCTTAGTGTTAACAGAGGGAACTTCCAGGGGAGACAGAGTGTGGGAAAATAAGAGATGAAGAAAGGATAACAACAATAAATTCAATGGACAAATACAAAAGAGGATACTTGCTTTAAGTTCAAGAAATTTGCCATTTGACAGGATCTTTAATTATGCCTCACTGTTCAATTGCTCTATTTCAGAATCATGGTCTAGGTCCATTAACAGAACATAAAGTTAAATCCTAATAACTAAAACATACATAAATTAAGAACCACACAATGATAAATGTTGATAAACTTTTATATAGGTGACACATACATATGGACCAACGACAACTAAAAAAGCACTAAACCTTCCTTCTAAATTCTAAGGTGCCAGACAAGGCACCAATTATTAGAATCAGACATACATCAAATCAACACATCCCTATAATTTTCCTACTTCTGTGACATTTTAGGATGATTTTTATACTCTTTCATTGCACTCATAACATGATGATGGTGTTTGAGTCAGGATCCAGATTTGGGAAACAGAGAAAGTGAAGGCCAACTAGCCCAGTATGAAATTGTGTAAATGGTAAATAAGAGAGGGAAAATAAAAGGTTACTGTAAAGTTAATTTTGGTCATGGTAAAAGGCACACATAACTGGTTTAAAGGTCAAAAAGGACACACTTAAATAAACCATCACTTAAACATTTACAGTGATAAAATTCAAAAGAAAAGGAATTTGTTTTTAATGAGTAATTATAATATTTGTTTTTCCGTAGTGAAGTTTACTGTGCATAATAATAATTGTATCTTTTAGTACTTATAACTCCTTGCTTGTAATCTATATAGCAGTAAATAGGAGGCTATATAGATAATAGAGGGCACTCCAACAGAGGCCACTCCAACAGAGGAATGTAACTAGGAGGCTATATCTTTTAGTACTTATAACTTCTTTTAGTAAATAGGAAGCTATAGCTTTTAGTACTTATAACTTCTTGGAATGTAACTTCCTTAATAACCCTCCAACAGAGGCCACTCCAACATCTCTTGTATGAAAATTCTCTAGAGGGGGAAAAACAGAAAATGCTAGCTTCCACTCTGTACTCAACACAATCTCTCAACATAAATTGCTCCATCTCAACCCCATCAAAAACACAACTGAGTTTTCACCAAAAGCAGGTACTATTCTACAACACAAGGGAGGAACAACAAGAGGGGTATCAACAGTGGCAGAAGCTATGTGATAAAATGTGCAGCAAGTGACCAACACACAGTGCTGATTGGTTTGGCTGCTGACTTAGGTTGTGGAAAAACTACCTTCATGAGGAGGCTTACCAGTGTGTTTGGAGGAGCATCAGAACCACCAAAGGGTGGCAACCCTGATTCCAACACTATCATCAGTCACACCACTACAGTCATATGCTTGGATGATTACCACTATTTGGATAGAACTGGCAGAAAGGACAAGGGAGTCACTGCCCTTGACCCTAGAGCCAACGATTTTGATCTCATGTATGACCAAGTTAAAGCAATCAAAGATGGAATTGGTGTTCAAAAACCAATCTACAATCATGTCACTAGTCTCTTGGACCCCCCTAACCTCATCAAACCTCCCACAATCTTAGTCATTCAAGGTTTGCACCCAATGTAAGTTTCTCATTTTCTCATTTCATCGTTACAACTATTTCACTCAATTAATCCTTCTTTTATTTAACTTTTGAGGAAAGTTCTGTCACTCACAGTTTAACTTTTACATTAATTGAAACTTACGACTAATGTTTAATTGTATTCCTCGTTTTCTTTGATTTTCCTATAGTACGGTTAAAGGTTATTTAAACCTTCTAACTGGCATGCCAATGCCTTGCCCCTCATTCAAAATACAAACCAATCTTTCTGAATCAAACAAGCACATACACTGATGCCACAACAAAATCATACAGATTTAACAACATTCTAACTGATAACCAATTTTTAAACGAACAACTTACCTCAACCGAGATAGCCTTGACAGCAACGCCCCACAATGGCCACTCCAACGCAACCCTCAACCAAGTTCCTTCAACCGTATACTAAGAAGTTAATGAAAAGTAGATGAAGGCAGCAACACTATCTAGGCTTTACCAAAATGAACATGACAGTGTGAATGAAGTTCTGTGGAACTTACCTCCGACAAAGTCCCTCAACCTCCACACCACCAGCCCTCAACGAAAGAACCAACCTAGGACGAACCCTAGCCCCGGACTCCCGAAAACCACCACGCATCGTGAACCAACACCGATGGACGCATCACTGACCACCGTGACCAACCACCACCGGTTACTCACCGATAAAGTGACAGACCGTGAACCAACGGAGGCAACTGTGTAAAGAGAGGGAGGATACGCCCAAAACGACGAGGCTGATGAAAATGAATTTGGGGCACGAGGAACCTAATTTTTGACTTAAGTTAGTGAGGTCCTTACCGACGGCTTCAAGGCCTTCGGTAATTACCTCTATACCGACGGCTTCAAGGCCTTCGGTAAAATGCCGTCTGTAAATCCCAATTTTCCAGTAGTGGTTGGACATGGGTGATTGGTATGCAATTTTCTGCTGCATATGATAATAACTATTAAAAAACAAAGAGGATTCTAATGCGCATATCATGCTTCGGTTAATAAAAAACCGAAGCATAAATTGACGCGGTGACATTTTTGAAATTTTCGCTAATGTATATGTCTCGATTCTATACTAACCGAAGCCAGGGGGTTTATGCTATTGGTTGCCCTTATAACTGAGGCCATAAAGTCTGTGATACCTGCCAACAAAAAAACTTTTCTCCTGACAAAAATATCTGTGCAGGGATTTTGGCCTGGGTTGTTCTCAAAACCGAGGCCAAAAACCCATGCTCCAACTGACAATCCTCTCCGCAGCCTGACATTATCTCTGTGCACTCTGATGTTTGAATTGACAGACTTTTCTGAGAAGGGTATATGACCTCGGTTGCTTGCAGAATCGAGGCCATAGAGTATGTCAGTTGTAATGTTCGAATTTCCTCACCTTGTAAACTAATTAAAATATATTTTTTTATTGGTTGTGGCACCGGTTTGATCCTTAACCGAGGTAAAATGGTTGATGAAAAATTCAAAAATGTCATTTAAAAATAATTTTGAACTTTTTCTATAGACTTTAGACCTCAGATCTTTGTAGAATTGAGGTAGTAGATCCCCTACTACATCGGGTTTCAACTTAACTGAGGTAGTATCCCCTACTCAGGTAAAAATTTTGCGAAAACGCAAACAATTTCCTTCTTCTCCAGTGATCACTCCTTTGCAACTTCTTCTTTCCTTCCCCGCCGCGACCTTCTTCAAGATTTCTCACGCCTCTGTTGTGTTGTCTTCTTTACTGTAGATCAACGTCAACGTTTGTATCCGATCAAATTGGGCTTTGGTCACCGGAGTTTTTTCATTTTTTTTTTGGGATTTGTTTGATGCATTTTTTATTGTTTTGGATGATCAAACTCACGTTTTATTGTATTTTTATGTAGGTATTGTGTTTTCAGATCAAAGGAATGCGGGTTGTCGCATCTTCTCCGTTGTTGTCTGGTTTTTCACGCTCTCAAGTTCCTACTATTGTGTTTATTAATGTTCTTTTATTAATTTTTAATTTATTGTATGTTGAATATAAATAATTATGTATGATTGAATGTGTGACTTGATAATTTGAATGCTTATTAATTGTATGATTGTATGATTGAATTGATTACGTGTTGAACATATTGTATAATTGTATATGATTGTAATTTTGTAGAATATTTAGGTATGGGTCGAAATTGGATTATTTACCACGCATTAGTGATGAGTACGAGAGAGGAGTAGAAGAATTTATACAATTTGCGCAACATAATGAGGGTAGAAGTGATGATGAAATAAAGTTTAAATGTCCTTTTGTGAACTGTTTGAATGGGAGAAAGTTGAACGCAACCCAAATTAGGGAACATCTTATCTGTGATGGTTTTTTGCGATGCTATTCAACATGGATATGGCACGATGAAGAAATACTCTTTCTGAATGTCTCCTAAACTAAAAATGTTATTGATTCCATCATGGAAGAAGATCGACCGGATGAAGATAAATTAAAGGACATGATCTGCGATGTTAGCGCAGAAAATTTTGCCAAAGCTCATGTGTATTAGACGATGTCGACTAATGTGAAAACACCTTTGTATGTTGGTTCAAATAAGTTCACATGGTTGTCAGTGGTGTTAAGGCTCATGAATTTGAAGGCGACCAATGGATGAACTGATAAGAGTTTCACAGAATTGTTGACGTTGTTGAATGAAATGCTGCCAGATGGAAATACACTACCCACTCATAATTATGATGCGAAGAAAATTTTTTGTCTGATGGGTATGGAGTATAAAAGAATACATGTTTGTCCCAATGAATGCATTTTATATAGGAAAGAGTTTGAATTTTTGAAAAAGTGTTCAAATTGTGGGTTATCACGATACAAGTCAAAAAACAATAGTGAAGATAATGGTCAAATAGAAAAAAATGGATCTACTTTGAAAATACACTAGTGGAAAAATGACTTTTTATAACGTACAAAAATGATCTTTTATAACGTAGTTATTGGAGACATAGTTCTGGGCGATATAATAACTCTGCGCATTTTATAACGTAACAGAAATTTACGTTATAATATGTTCCACATATTATAACGTAGTTTCTGAAGTACGTTATAATATGCGCAGACTATTATGACAAATTTTCATTTGTATGTTATAATAGGGTGAAAGGTATTATAACGTAGAAATTTTTGTACGTTATAATATGTTATATATTATTACGTATATATTATTGTACATTATAATATGTGATCAATGTATCCTGATCAATGTATCCTAACGTACTAAGCAATGTACGTTATAATATATGTTTTTATTTTAAAAAAAAATTTATTATTAAATTTGACATCCAATAAAATTATAATAATATTCCTGTATTATGATATCATCCAATCAATTTATAATCAATAGAGCTTTAAATAAACAAATTTAATGAAACTAACAAAATAGAATTTATTTCAAATATTAAATAGTCTAATATTTAATACCATGAAGCTATATATTAAATCTAAATATTACATTAATGTACATACACTATTTAATTGTAACCGTTTCTACTACCACTTAAAATAAAAGAAGCCCAGTTACTTCTAATGTCTTCAATGTCTGCAGCAGCATCCATGGGAGATGAATCATTAAAGATGGAACACCCCCACAACCTTGAATGAGCTTTCAAAGACCTATACAAAATTTAAACATCCATGTGCCATAACCCATAAGCATAAAATAAACAAAGCAACCAAGAACCTTATCAAATATCTTTATATCCCAATTCTGCCTGTGAAATGTCAAGAAAACGTATTATTTCTAATTCCATGTTGTCAAGAAATAACTTACCTTTGACTTTCTTTCACCATCTTGTCATTTCCTGGGACTAACTACATGTCCAAAAACCTCATAATGGCAACCAGTCGAAAGTTGGGCATGTTGTTGACTAACACTTTTTATAGCAAGCTTGTGTTAGCAATAAATTCTAACAGCTTGTTGCAAGGACCATCAGAAACATTCCTTTGTTTAGGGACAATTATTGGATTAAAGGATGAGAAAATGCCTGTAAGGATTTTAATCCTTAAATTATCCAAGTTATCAAGAAAACTCTACAACTCCTTCAAACCTTAAGCAGAGAAGCTCCAGTGCACTCTAGACCGAGGGGCCACCAAGTTGCGAGGAGGTTGCTGCTGGAAGCAAATCACAACTGACAAATTGTCTCCACTCTTTCTCTTTGAAGCCTCATCAACCAAATCCTTACTGCACAAGCTTCGATCATTATGGTCCTGGAGCCTATTGTATAAGAAAAACACATATTATCTGGTATATATAATGTTTTTTTGGAAATAGAAAAAGGTTATATTTCAAAACAAACAATGACAAAGAATGGGGTTCTGGGCTTTATATAGTTGGAGACCAAAGTCATTGATAAATTAAAACATTACTGTAAAAAAGTAATTGAATAAAATTATTATTCTTTACTGAACGTTCTATTGGAATGGCCCACATGAAAATGGTTTAGAAACTAGTAATTACTACCTAGTATGCAATTCATGTCTTGAATGACTATTAGTATAAATTATTATTTATTTTTTGCTAGTAATGAATTATATCCTGTCACACCATAAGAGAAAATAAATTTTCAAATTAAGTATTTATAAGTCACAATTTTATAATATAATAATGCGTGATATAATAACAAAAATAGCAAAAATTTATAAAGTAGTTAAAGTTATTAACATCAGAATCAAATTAGTATTTATCAGAGGAGAAAATTGTCATTTTAATATTCATTAAAATAAAAATTGCAAGAGTTTATTAACACCAGAACCCCATTCATTTATCCTTCTATTAGACCAAAAATAAATACAATCATACCTTATCCAATTATACCAGATATACAATCATATCTTATCCAATTATACCAGATATACAATCATACTAACCTTGTTTCACTTTGAGGCATACTAACCTTGTTTCACTTTGAGGCACTACTGTTAAATTCAGGTTTACTTTAAATGTCTGAACTATTTGTGTTGTTTACAAATAAAAAGTTGTATACCCATAACTGCAAGCAGACAAAGTTAAGTATCAAGTGCTATAGATCACTAAACTATAACTTGTTTCAGGATGTTTGGATCATCTGCCTAATTAGAAAATTAACGTGTCCATTCCCACTTATCTTATGAGTGCAGATATAAGTTGCATCTTCGCACCACTTCATACATCTCCAACCTCATGTGGAAATGTTGTTTATTATTATCACATATAATGATCACATTAAATAGTAACGCTAGTGATATAAAAATGGAAGCAGAGACAACAAATATACAAGATGAGAACAAAACTAAAGGGATACAATTTGGTAAGAGAAGAATAAGATTCCATGGTTGTGTACCTTAACAAATAGAGAGGAAGGAGAACCCAAAAAGAGACTAAGCACGGAGGAAGGAGAACCCGAAAGGTCCATGCCATGTTCGGTGCAGCTACTTATTCCCATGCCAAGCAGAGTGTTGAAAGAACCAACATCAGAGTGAAGTTATACAAGCCATAAAGTTCTCTTATGAGGATGTCTTAGAACTAATAATGTAATGTATACAAAAAACTTAAACATGATAAGCAAGATGAAATTAAAAAATGATTTGTTTTACATAAAAGTTTATCTGAACCATGTAATACTCCTATTAAAAAGAACAAGATTGTTGAAATGCATCACATAACCATGCGTACTGATTATGCAGAAATATAACAAGAATGATTTAGAGACAGTGGCAGTGATTGTAAACATCCAAGAACTAAATTAAATGTCGACTAGATGGCATATGTTATAGTCAAAGTTTTCTCTCAAGCATACTACACCTACACTTACAAATGAATCTTAATCCTTAAAAAGAAGAAAATTGAAGGAACTCAATTACCCAAGTTATCAAGGAAACTCTGTAATTCCTTCAAACCATAAGTAGAGAAGCTCCGGTGCACTTTAGAGCGAGGGGCCTCTGTAAAATTCTTTAAGCTCATTCTGCCTCTTAAACATCAAATGTTTCATCTTACTGACTTTTCAACATTTAATCGCTGGACCTCACCTTCAACCTGCAAATATATATATGATCAAACCACAAATACTTAAGTATTGAAGTGAACATCTGTATTCTAAGTTCAAATCAACAAAAGGGGTGAAACGCAGCGGAATGATACGAATCCAAGAGCAAATGAACCAAAACTGTAAATGAAGCAAGGATACCCTAAATCGAACGGTGAAAGAACCTTAAAACACTAGGTTAACCGATTAAACGGTGGAAAGTGTTTAATCGAAGCAAAAGAGGATTTAAACGGTTAAAATCAAAGAAAAAGATGAAAGATGAGGGAAACCCTAGCGGAGGCCATAGATCGAAGAACTCATCGGTGAAGATGATGTTTCTAAGGCCGAAATAGCTTAAATAAGGTAGAAATGTGAGGAGAAAAGGTGGATATGTGAAGAACTGTGGCTGTTGTAGGAGAGAGAACTCGAGGTATGGTTTGATGGCGATGCTTCGCGAGAATGAGAGAAGCAACAGGCGCAAGCACTGACGCAAGCTAGCGAGAGGCATATGGGAAATGAGAGAGAGGAAGAGATATTATAACTGATTTCTAAAACTCCGTTATAATACATTAATAATAGGTTTTGAACTTATTTACAAGTTTGCCATCGCTTTTTATATTATATCTGATTTTCAAAACTACGTTATAATATGTCTTAAATTTATTTACAAGTTTGTCATCGCATTTTATATTATAACTGATTTTCAAAACTACGTTATAATATGTCTTAAACTTATTTACAAGTTTGCCACCGCGTTTTATACTATAACTGATTTAAAAAAATACGTTATAATATCTCCCTATTATGATGGATAATTTTTGTCCGTTATAATAGGCTTGTTATAAAATGTCATTTTTCCATTAGTGATAGTATGGTACCTTCCAATTGAGCTCAAACTTAAGCGTTTGTTTACGAATCCAAAAGATGTTAAAAACCTTAGATGACAAGCAGAGGAGAGAAAAATTGATGGACCGCTTCGTCATCCAGTTGATTCAAAGCAATGGAAAAATATGGATCAACAATTCCCTCAATTTAGTCAAGAATGTAGAACTCTTAGGTTTGGTTTAACCATTGATGGAATGAACCCATTTGGTAATTTAAGTACCAATCACAGTTGCTGACCAGTTATTTTGATAATTTACAACTTATCTCCTGCATTATGCATGAAGAGGAAGTACATGATGTTGTCTATGATGATATCTGGTCCAAACTAGCCTAGAAATGACATAGATGTTTATCTAAGACCATTAGTTGAAGACTTGAAGTTGTTGTGAGTTGATGGGCTTGAAATATTTGATGCCTTCACTTCTGAAACTTTTGTGATGCATGTAATGTTATTTTGCACCAGTAATGACTTCTCAGCTTATGATAATTTGTGAGGATATAGTGTCAAGTGTGAGATTCCAAAATAGTATTTTAGATATTTTAACTCTTCTCGAATTCAATAAAAGGAAAATATTATTGTGCTATTATAATTTGGTGTTCAAATATTGAGAGTGTGATTCTAGCATTTTATTTAGTGTGATTCTAGATACTTTTAAGTAAACATAATCAATCCAATACAGTATATGATTTTTTTCAAGGCAAGAAATCCTTGTTTTGTTTTAGCTAAGGAAAATCCATAGCTTTTTTTTTTATTTTTCCTCTTTAACGTGTTTTGTCTTCTTACCCATACAATTGCATTATTTCCTTCCTTTCCCCACACTCAATGTGTTGTCTTCCTCCACCGTAGCATCCTTTGACACTACTTGCTTCACATCAAGAGTTTCTTTGTATAAACCAAACGAAAACAAACTTGCATAGGACCTTGAAATGAAACTTTGGAGACATTTAAGCTTGATTTTAGGAAGAATTGTTCCTTCATTTATAGAACCGTCCAAATTCCACGGTTGTTGAAAACAAGATAAAAAAAAACTTGACTTCCTCCTTATAAAAATAAACGAATATTAAGGGAAAAAAAAGAGAGGATGAGAGCGTAATATGGAGAGAGAAGATGTGAGTGTGCTTGAGAAGTTTTCCTAACCTGTAAGAAAGTGAGAACAAGCATGAGAGGATGCTTGGGATTTAGAGCACTGATGAGTCAATATTTTATCGATTTCACTTAGTTGATTGTACCGAATTTAATCAGAAAATTGTGCTTAAATGTCCAGTATTTTTCCATTTTTTGCTAATTGTGCTTAATTTGACCAGAAATTCTTATTTTAATTAATTTGAATTATTTGAGGCTAATTATTTACCTTATTAATTGTAGGGAAATTGTTAGATAATATTTTGGGACTTAAAGAAAAATGTCACAACAATTAATTTTAAGCTAAAAAGGAAGAGAGGTGTGGATTTCATTTTAAGAGGTGCATGAAGAAGCGGATGGAAGCAGCAAGTGGTGTTCATTTTGGTGTGCTTGGAGAGGAAGGGTGCTACGCACAAGCAAAGCACACGGCCCAAAAATTGCCTTCAATTGGAGGGGTGAACACACGTTCGGTTTCGGCGTTTTGGTATACTCGAGTAACTCTTAAGCGTTCGATCCTGATATGTTATCGACCGTTAGCGTTCGACCTAGATCCGAGGCTTGTGAACGTTCGGTCTGAGCGTTCGGTCATACAATGTGAACAGTCGTTCGTTTTCGGTAGCGGGCTCCCGTTTTTGACCGAACGTCCAAAAAAGTATTGGTGGCTGCGTTTTAAAATTGGTCTGAGCATTACACCAAGGATTTCCACCTTCGGCTGCCGCTGTCCGCCATTAACAGTCTGGAAAACCACTCACAGTATGGCTTTCTGGCAATTTTGTCTGGCTTTCACTTTTGGATTATAATTTGGAAGCAAACACGACTGGAAGCATGGGGAGCAACACGCTGGCAACATCATGGGCAGCTCCATATTCACGGCCTGGCTGGAAAGGAAGCAGACCAACACGGCAGAGCAATTGTTGGGAGCACATGATCAAGCACACCACGTGGCCAAAGTGAAAGCAGTATGGGTTTCGTAAAAAAAAAAAAAAAAAAAAGAGAGAAAGAGGACACCTTACTAAAAAAAGGGGAGTCAGCCACAAGAGGGAGGATCCATTGGCTAAAAGGAAAAGGAACAAGAGAGATCAATCCAAGGAGGGAGGAGAAACAGAGAGACTGTGTCAGGCCTTGAAAATGACGAACGTAGTGGAGTCCACGTGGCAGCAGGAGAGCACGCCACCTCAGACCGTGCACATGGGCGACAGCAGACGCTGACGCGCCACTGACGGACGCCAGGTGTCGCACGTGGAGGTGAGTCAGAAACGTTAGTGGAGAGCATGCGGCCAGGGGAGAACGTGCGTTCAGCAGTAGTGGAAGACACGTGGCGACCTTAGAGTGGACGACCGTCCAGCATGGGCAGTCAGAAATCAGAGGTGCAGAACGTGCGTCCGGCATGGCTGTCAGAAGCGTTAGTGGAATGCGCTGGCAGAGTGCGCACGTGCGCTGGCAGGGTGGAAAGCTGGATCTGAGAGTTTCTGAAATATTCTCCACCCTCCACACGCTCCACCATTTTCGTTTCTGAGAATTCAATTCTCTCCTCCTTCTCTCTACGTTCTCTGCACTTCTCTCTAAGAAAACACCCCTTTCATATCCTCCGACCAGTATTCCAACACCGTAGAAGGACGTACAGCATCAAGGACTTCCAGAGAAGACGTTCGGTTGGCGAAGCTGGATTGGTAAGTCCTTTTCCCACTCTCTGGTCGTTTGTTTTTCATGCCTGCAAACTCAGTTTTGAGTTGTACGTTCGTCATCTTTCTTAAAGTGGAGTAATTCTGATCTTGGTGATTGGGGTTCGTTCGTGTAGTGGATTAACGAGCGTTGACAGTAGGCGAATCAGTGTTTGAGAGGTTGTGTCTCTACGTTGTGGACGTTCGGTCATTTCCAGGTAAGGGAAGCTTATTTAATTTAACTGGTTTGATGTATGTGTGTGAACGTTCGTTGTTAACTGCATGAGTTTAATGCATGATGTTACTGTGATTTTGTTGTATGAACGTTCGTTATTTGATTGGGTACAATGCATGATTTTTGATATGACTGAAGTACATGAACGTTCGTTATTTTGGGTGAAGTGAGAAATATGAATTTACATGATATGGATCGTATGAAATGTGAAAGTTAATGATGATATGAATGAACGTAACTATGATATTGTATGATGATAAATGAACTGGAATATGAATGAATATTGAATAAGAACCCTCCATATGATCATGTGCGTTCGTTGCTGAACGGTCCTTGACCGTTCGGTTTTCCTGATAAATTAGCAGAAGTGGGATTCGTTCATTTGGAAGGATCCTTTGTTGGGTACGAGCGTCCTCTTATCTAAAAACTATGCTTGAGCGTTCGGCCAAGCACTGGTGTACCCAATATCCTTTAATAAACTCCCTTCTGTTGTATGCATATGTGTAACAGTGTATTTTACCGTTCGTAAACACTTCTTCGAAATCAAAGTCTATTATTTTAAGGCTACTAGCGTTCGGTTTCACACTGAGCGTTCGTTCTTTATTGTGCTCGGTTTGAACTGAGCGTTCGTCCTAATTGGTGTTCAGTCTTATACTGAACGCTCGTTCTGTTTGGTGTTCGGTTCATAATGAACGCTCGCTCTAATTGGTGCTCGGTCTCACACTGAGCGTTCGTCCTAATGGTGCTCGGTTTTGAAATGAGCGTTCGTCCTAAAATGGGGCTCGGTCTTATACTGAGCGCTCGCTCAAAATGGTGTTCGGTTTTATTGAAATAGCGTACGTCCAACTTCAGATTTTCCACGTTCGGTCATTGACTGGCAGTAGGTTCAGCATGAGAATTTTTATAAAAACGTTTCCTTGAAGTCTTGAAATATTCGCGTTTGATGTACTCGGCCTAGGGCCTCTTCACTTAAAATTGTTTCTGGAATATTCACGAGCGTCAGTTCCCTAAACTGATTCTCAAGGTAAATAACGTTCGTCCAGTGAACAGTATATTATGTAGCTATTCCCGTACGTCATTAAAATTCTGCCGTTCGTACTCTGATTCGAACGAGCGTCTTTTTGGGTCTCGCTCACAGCGTTCGTCTTCGGTCTTATTGGGGACAGAACGTTCGGTTTTTGATGGCTTCCTTATAAATGATGAAAATGGTTATGGAATGATGAATAATGAATGATAAACAGTATATGAGATTGAAATGAAAGTATGAATGTTAAACGAGTGTTCCGAGGAGGAATGACTCTTGGATGATTATGAGAATTTGTAAAGTATGACCGTGGCCAGACTTAGCAGGCGATTCGATCCTGATGTTCCGTGAGTACTCGTCCTCACATAGAGGGGGTATGTCATGCGTGGGAACGGTAGGAGTTCCTCGTCACATAAACGTAATTTGGACGAAACGGACTAACCTCGGGTGGCAGCTGATGAGAGTGCCAGTTACCACACCACCCGGGTGCGCGAACGTCGTAGCTACACGGGAAATCATACAGTCCGGACAGTCAGTTGTGTATTGAGTTTTATGTTAAGCGTGCGTTGAAATGAGCATGTATGTTGAATTGTTTACTTGAATTTGTATGTTGATGCATGAGTTAAATTACATAAGCTTACCCTGCGTTCTTCCTTGTGTTGTCTCGTTTTGTACTTCCGTCCTGTCATTGCAATGATCATCCGTGTGGATGTGAGCAGAGGGAGACGAGCGTTTGGAAGAAGCATTGAACGAAGAGAATCTGGTTGAAGTTGAAGTGAAGACCAAGCAATGAGACGCTCGGCTAGTAGTGTAGGTTTGTGGTAGAGTGGTCGTTCGACCAACTTATGCTTTTATTTTGGTTATGTTCGACCGTTCGGTATTTTCATGTGTAAACCGTTCGGTCAGGTTTTAATTGTACGTTCGGTTGAAAATTGTAACTCTTGTAAGGACGTGCGGCTTTGCGCGTTCGTTCGTTATTGATGTAAGACTGCACTCAAGGACGTTCGTTAATGAGCGTTCGTTCGTTCATTTTTATTTTTTTTGTTGGAAAACTGTACTGTTTTATTAACTGTGATTTTCTAATTATATGGTTTATTACTGTATTTTTGGGATGTCACAGACTAGTTACTGGAAAAAGGACTGGTTAACAAAGACCGAACCAAGCTTCAAAAAGAGGGAGGAGCACCTTATCGAAAAAGGCAAGCCAGCCACGAGGAAGAAGAAGACATCGGACGCACGGGATTAGCAAAGAGTGAACCAAGCTTCAAGAGGTAAGTAATGCATTCCACTCCATGTTTTATTGAGTTTGGTTAATTGACCTTGAACATGTCTCTGTCACGTTACTCTTGAACATGTCTCTGTTATGTGTTTGCTATGTTTGCATGTGTTAAGTTTGCATGTCTTACTGTTAAATAGATGTTGTTGTAAATATTTTTACGTGTCTGTTGTTACCGAACAATCATCACATCTAACCATCTTGACACCCACGGCCACTGTTAACACCTCACAGCCACTACCTATCTTCACCCATCATCATCTGTCCCAGCCAGCAAACTCATCTTCCATCAGCAACCATACACCTCACGGCCCATGTCACCATCTTCATCCTTTCTTCTTTCATTTTTTCCCATCACTCTCATCTCCAACCCACCACCGAAAGCATCACCATTTTGTCTCCACCGTGACCCAATCCCGCAAAGCTTTTGTCAAAACATCAACCTCATTTCCCGCCCACGGCCTATATCCATCCACCGATCACTAAGAATCCCAATGAGCCAAACAATCAAACACAAAAACTGAAAATAGATAAAAGAGAAATAGGAGAGCCCATTGTAGCGGCCTCAATAACGGCAGTTTATGCCTCTTTGGTGGCGACTGGGCGCGGCGGCTATGGTAGACGAAGAGATCGGACAGAGCGGCCCTTGACGGCCTCGGAGGCTCACGGAGGCCGACTTCAGTGGAGGTAGCGGCGGTTGCAGGGTGCAAGGCGAGAACTTCCCGCGCGCGAAGAGGAGAAGGGAAGCTTGGAGCGACGACCGGCGATGGGCTCGACGGTGGGCGGCTGAGTCGGCGACGACTTGGACGGCGACACGCAGTGGCCGGTCTGGCGGAGGTGGCAATGTGTGCGGAGATGACGCGGTGGCTGGTCTCGGCTGGGAAAGGGAGATTTGAGTTTTGTGCGTGGTTGTGGGGGTTTATGTTTTGTCTTGGAGAAGAAGAGATGAATTTGGGGAGAAAAAGTGAAATAGCCCCTGGCTGCTGGCTTCCGAGAAGGGAAAGAGGGGAGATCTCCCTTTTTCTGGCTTTTGACAAAGTTTTACCCTACAAAAAGAAGTTTGGGCTCTTGCCCGGTCCATGTTTTTTGGAAGAAAAGAGTATAGGCTTTAATCCATCTTGCGAAAAAGAAGAATAAATTGGGCTTGGTCCAATTCCAAAATTTGGAAGAAAAGAAATAAAACACTTCGGCTTTCTGGCCCGTTTTTGAAACGGGAGTTGCTCCCTCCACCCCCACGCATCTCTTCCTCCACCACCCCTTTACTTTTTTGCCCTTTCCTCTATCTTTCTTTTACTATTTTGCCCCTCAGTAACATTTTATTGTAAAAATTATTGTTTTTTAATTTTATTCATTTATAACATATTTCACTGATAACCTACGTAGTTCCTTGTATGAGTAAAATATTTTTCTGCAAAGCTTGGTGATCGTGAAAAGAATTATCAAGCAATCTTCTTCTTGTTCTCGGTGCAGTACGTGGTGCAGTGTGTTTATGGTGTAGTGTCCTTATTGTGGTTCCTCTCCAGGTACGTAGTCATAATCCTTCCTATAATCCCAAACCCTAAACCTTTCCCATACTTCCAATAATCTTTTTAATATCAAGCATATAATCTTTGCATGAGCAGTAAAATAAAACCGAACGTAAAAGGAACACTGCCTCTGGACGGATGACATCCTTCAATGGATGTCAACATCCGTTGAAGGATGTCATCCGTCCAGAGACAGTTTCCTTTTACGTTTCGTTTTTATTTTATTTGTTTATTTTATTTACAGTAACTTATATTTAAATTTATAATTTTAAATGTTATATATGGTTAGTTTCGTTTTTATTTTATTTGTTTATTTTATTTACAGTAACTTATATTTAAATTTATAATTTTAAATGTTATATATGGTTAGTTTCGTTTTTATTTTATTTGTTTATTTTATTTACAGTAACTTATATTTAAATTTATAATTTTAAATGTTATATATGGTTAGTTTTTAAACGTAATAATTTTGTTAAAATATGAATTTGTTATAGATGATTTTTGTATCTTTAATTCTTTAATAATTTGATAATTATATAAAAAATTTATTTATTACTCTATTTATATCAAATATATAATTTAATTATATTAATATTTTTATATTTGTTTGATTAATTATTAATTATGTTAATAAGGGTCATTATAATTTTGTAGGTGATTATTATTAAAAATGAATGAATATCTTCATATGGATTCTCAGATTGGTTGTAGTTTGAAATCTGATTTGTCTTCATCAATTAGCAAAGTTGTAGAGAGAGATTTAACAAATAGATTTACAACAAATGAAATATTTCATTCACGGGAGCACTTAATTCAATGGGTAAGAGGGATGGCTTTTGATTTAGGATTTGTTGTGGTAATAGTAAGATCTGACATAGCTACTCGTGTACGGGGAAGAAAAACGTATGTCATACTTGGATGTGAAAGAGGGGGAAAATATAGGAAATACAAAGCTGATGCAGTGGCTAGTGTATACGGCACTCGTAAATGTGAATGTCCGTTTAGATTAAAGGGTAAACCATGTTCAGATGGGGCCGGATGGGTGTTGAAGGTGATGTGTGGACATCACAACCATGAGTTGGCTGAAACTTTAGTGGGTCACCCTTATGCTGGCAGGTTAAATACGAGTGAGAAGTCATTACTGGTTGATATGACAAAGAGTAAAGTTACACCTGCAAATATTTTATTAACACTCAAACAAAATAATGATCGAAATGTCACAACGATTAAACAAATCTACAACGCAAGGCATGCGTATAAACGATCATTAAGAGGGTCCAGAACTGAACTACAACAACTTATGATGTTGTTGGATCGGGATAAGTACATTCACTGGAGTAGGTGTGCTGATGATTCAAAGGTTGTTACTGACTTGTTTTGGACACATCCTGATGCGGTGAAATTGTTAAACTCATTTAATGTTGTATTTATGATGGATTCCACATATAAAACAAATAGATATAGACTTCCGTTGCTTGAGATTGTGGGTATGACGTCTACAGGGTTAACCTTCTCAGCAGCATTTGCTTTCTTGTCTACTGAAAGGCAAAGTAATTTCACATGGGCTTTGGAAAAGTTGAAAGGTTTATTTTTAACATCTGAGGGTGGTCCTAAAGTTATTGTGACTGGCCGAGACTTGGCTTTGATGAATGCCATATCAAGTGTATTCCCTGAGTCATATCAGATGTTATGTCGGTTCCACATCCTTAAAAATGTTAAAGCTAAATGCAAAATGTTAGTTCATGCTACTGAGGTTTGGGAAGTGTTGATGGATGCATGGGAAAATGTGATGGATTGTGCTGATGAAAGCTTGTTTGCTGAGTATGTGAATGGTTTTGAATACGCAAGCAGATCATGGCCTTTGTTCTTTGAATATGTTAATCAGAATTGGATTATTCCGTATAGCACATACTTTGTAAAGTTCTGGACGAACAAAGTAATGCATTTAGGGAACACAACCACAAATAGGTATGTTGTAATGTTATTTTATTTATTTGTTTTGTAGATAAATATTTATTTGTACTTGTTGAAGTTTTTTTTTTGTTTCAGGGCTGAATCTGCTCATTGGAGCCTGAAGAAAGTTCTGGGCAATAGTATGGGTGATTTGTGTTCTTGTTGGGATAGTATTCATAACGTCATTATCTTACAACACAACAAGATTAAGGCGTCATTTGAAAGTAGTTTGTTGCTCAGGAGTGACTATTTTAAAGGCTACATATATAGAGAACTTATTGGGCGTGTGTCTCGATATGCATTGGATCTCATTGCTAAGGAATTGAAAATAATGCAGCAGATAGGATTGGACTCCTCAAAGTGTGGATGCGTATTGAGACGTACATTTGGTGTCCCATGTGCATGTGAATTAGCACGATATGATCCTAGGATGATCCCTATAGGTGAATTTCATATCATGTGGCGAAGATTGCATTTCTCAAATGTTGAATTAAATGAAACTAAGCCTCAGTTATCCATTAAAGATGAGTTGAAACAAGTAGAAGAACGATTCAATGAGGTTGACATTGGCGGTAAAGTCACCATCAAGCAGAAGTTACTAGAAATTGTTTGTCCTACATTGACATCAATGGTCCCTCCATTACATAAAGTCAAGACAAAGGGTGCACAAAAAAGTAAAGTTAAACGAAGTGAAAGGTCTACTACGCGGGATCCATCATATTTTGAGTATGTGGACGCCTTTCATTCAACCATAGAATCTTCATCTGTGAGAAGTAAATTACAATCAAAGCCAAAAGCAATGAAGAAAAGGAGAGTTCCAATGATAGACCAGTTTCATTCTACTACTCACCCCTTCAATGTGGACGTTGTTGATGTTGTGGCTGATGGTCACTGTGGGTATACATGCATTGCTGCGTTGTTGGGACTCGGAGAAGATTCATGGCCCGTTGTGAGGAATGAGTTGTACAAAGTGTTAGAATCGCTGCAGCGGAATTATTAGCGTGGTAACAAACCAAGAGGGGGGGTGAATTGGTTATATCCTTTTATTATGCCTTTTTAATATTTTTCTCTTAATTTCTTACTAAGCAGATAATTAAACGTAAATAAGAGAGTAAGGGAAAGAGAAAAATTGCACAGGTATTTTATCCTGGTTCAGATCACTAGGATCCTACGTCCAGTCGCTTATCTCAAACAAGATAAACCTTTTTCACTATCACAAAACAATTACAAATATTAGTCACACAGAAAAATAATTTGTAACAGTTTAGAAATTACCACCTCTCTTGAAACCACAAGAGATGAACTTACACCTCCTTTGAATCTTCACAAAGGATGACCACCTCCTTCGAATGCTTCACGAAGGATGATTCTCTTCCAAACACTTCCTCAGACACACCAAGGATGAACCAGCTATTCCTCTGTCACCGCAATACCACTTCAGGACTTTGCAGACAAGAGTTTCCTTAGCTTCAGCAAATTCACAGAGTTCTCAAAAGAGTTCAGAGTACTAGAGCACCAGGGAAGAGTTATTTTAAGAGAAAATAGTGAGCCAATTTATAGACTCAGCCTAATACTCTTCCATTCTTCGAAAACTGGCCATTTAACGCATTTAATCGATTAACATAAGTATTAATCGATTAAAATGAGTACAACGGCTAGTTTTTCAAATCTGAAAACCCCAATGGTCAGTGTTAATCGATTATTCTCAGGATTAATCGATTAGCTAATCGATTATTATACACTTTAATCGATTATTCCAGTGGCACTTGGGTTTTCAGGATCAGCCTCGGTTTTAATCGATTAAAACTAGGTTTAATCGATTAAAACAGAATGTTGACAAATCTCAACAGCATTTGAATGTAAATTACAATAATTACTCCTAATACATTTGTGAGCACTACTTCATCAACTTAGATTATTACAAAAGCTTTATAAAAATACATAAATCCTCAATTTGTCTTGACTTGTGCAACTCTGTTCATCATCAAAACTTCATAGGTGATTTTTGCCAACATTCTCCCCCTTTTTGATGATGATCAAAAAATTCCTCTGAGTTCAAAGCTTTTTAATAATCTGAAATAGTCACAACTCATAAAAAGAGAGATTAATAGAAAATAATAAATTTAAGCTTGTTTTCTCCCCCTTTTTTTGATCAGAAGAAAAATGCGTGCTCCCCCTAAATAAAAAGAGATAAGGCATATTGAATATTAAAACAACACTTTTTATTAAGGATGCACATAATCATAAACAAACAAGCAAATAAGCACTAGAATTCATCACTTTCACTAAAAAGATGTTCCTCTAAACCTGAAACCCTAGTGTCTAAATTTCTGAGATGAGTACAAATTTCTTCATGGCGAATGTTTTGGATGTTCATCATCTCAGTTTGAAGGCGAGTCATCTCAGTCATTTGCCTAGAGAGACTCTCTAGACTGTATTCCTCATGGACTTGAGATGGCCCAGCAACATTTGTGGGATCAGGCATTGGAATGTCTTCAGCTTCATCTTCATTGCCCTCAATAGCATCCTCAGGATGTATGTAAGATTGTCCCTGTTTGATAAAACCCATTTGTCTTAGGGAATTATCTCCAACCCTATGACCAGGGAGGACAGTCTCATGGTTTTCATTGGTGATATCCACTCCTTTGTACACACAGATTTGGGAAACTAGGAGAGGATATGGAAGAGGGGCTACACCTAACCTTTTGGCCTTGTACATAATGGTCTTAATCAAATGAGGCCAATTGAGAGGAATACTCTGAAGTATACCGTACATGATGATGAGATCAGTTTCAGAGCATTGGGCATGGTTGGATCCTCTAGGGCACAAAATCCAGACAATGAGGTAGTGCAGGAGACGTTCTTCCATCTTAAGTCCACCTGCAAGGAAAAGACGCGCATTGTGCTGACGAGGATTGCGGAGAAAGGACTGGTAGACCGCTATCTTGTTGAATTGTGCAAAGTCATCTGGGATAGTCTGAGAATGCTCTAAGACAGGGACCTTTGCAACATTAGTCCAAATATCATTGTCCAAGACAATGTCTACTCCTTTTACTCTTGTTTGGAACACCCCATCCCGAATCTTTAAATTGTAATAGAAGGTGCGAACGAGATCCGGATAATACCTTCCGCGGAGTTCCATAAGGTGTTGAACTCCTTGTTCAATGATAAGATTTGGGAAGGAAAAGTTGTAGGATATATACCATGATAGATCAATGAATTTCTGCTTGATCAGCTTCCTTTCCTTCCAGAATTGCGAGAAAGACACTTGATCCTCTTCATCAGAGAGCCACCCTTCTATGTTAGCATCTCTTGCTGGAACTGGATTCTCCGACACAGCACCGGTTCTTCTTCTCCTCCTTCTTGAAGACTCAGCCATTGGAATAAAGGAAAGCAAGGATTTGGGTGAAAGAAGAGAGAAAATAGAAGAAATAGGCTTAAGATTGGTGCAAGTAATGAGAATGGGGACCAAATGGTGTATATATAGGCTTAAAAACGTGCCCCAACGGTTGGATTTGGAGAATATGGCCGTTTATGGCCGTTTGGCAACGGCTGGATTTCGAAAGCAACGTTTAAAAAATTTCCTGGAGCGTATTTAATCGATTAAAGGAAGTTTTAATCGATTATGTAATCGATTAATACTTGGATTAATCGATTAATCCAGTCGTAAATCTATAGACAGCGTTTTTAATCGATTAGCAAGCAGATTAAATGCGTTAAACAGCGAAAAATGCCAGATTAATTTCCAAATATGCCTATTTTACTACTTCTAATATACCAAGATCTCTTCTAAGCTCAAAAAACCTATCCTTGGGCAAAGCTTTTGTGAAAATGTCCGCTAATTGATGCTTAGAATCTATAAACTCCATTTCACAATCACCTTTTTGCACATGGTCTCTAATAAAATGATGCCTAATTTCTATATGCTTGGTTCTAGAATGCATGATGGGATTTTTGGTGAGTTTTATGGCACTGGTGTTATCACACTTAAGCGGAATATGATCCAAATGAATACCGTAGTCTACTAATTGCTGTTTCATCCATAAGATCTGTGCACAACAACTACCCGCAGCAATATATTCAGCTTCAGTGGTTGACAAGGCTACACAGGCTTGTTTCTTAGAGTGCCAAGAGACTAATGAGCTACCGAAAAAGTGACAGGTTCCACTGGTGCTTTTCCTATCTATTTTACAGCCTCCATAATCAGCATCAGAAAATCCTACAAGACTAGGTGCAGCGCCTGAAGGATACCATAACCCAAAGGAAGTTGTTCCCTTAAGATATTTAAAAATACGTTTTACAGCAGTGAGATGAGACTCTCTAGGGCTTGACTGAAACCTAGCACACACACATACACTTTGCATGATGTCAGGTCTACTAGCAGTGAGATATAATAAAGAGCCAATCATACCTCTGTATTTGGTCTGGATTACCTCTTTACCTGTCTCATCTTTGTCTAAGTAGCAGGATGTCCCCATGGGGGTTGATGCTTCTTTGGCATTGTCCATCTCAAACTTTTTAAGAATTTCCCTGCAATACTTGGTTTGAGATATAAAGGTTCCTTCCTCCATTTGTTTGATTTGAAGTCCGAGGAAGAAAGTAAGTTCTCCCATCATAGACATCTCAAATTCTCCCTGCATGGACTTAGCAAAATTCTCGCAGAGAGATGCGTTAGATGAACCAAAAATAATGTCATCTACATATACTTGAACAAGTAGAAAATGTTTTCCATTCTTTTTAATAAATAAGGTTGAATCAATTTTTCCTCTGTTGAAATCATTTTCTACTAGAAAATTGCTCAGACGTTCATACCAAGATCTAGGTGCCTGTTTTAAGCCATATAGTGCTTTCTTTAATTTGTAGATGTGATTTGGGTTTTTAAAATCTTCAAAACCAGGTGGTTGTTCAACAAATACATCTTCTTTGATATAACCGTTTAGAAAAGCACTCTTAACATCCATTTGAAATAATTTAAATTTCATCATTGATGCATAAGCAAGAAGTAGGCGTATTGCCTCTAACCTGGCAACTGGAGCGTATGTCTCATCATAATCTATACCTTCTTCTTGACTATATCCTTTTGCGACAAGCCTAGCTTTATTCTTGGTTATGTTTCCTTCTTCATCCAGTTTGTTTCTGAACACCCATTTAGTTCCAATTACTTGATGAGTGTCGTTTCTGGGAATTAATTCCCATACTTGATTTCTTTCAAACTGGTTGAGTTCTTCTTGCATTGCGATACACCATTTTTCATCTTGAAGGGCTTCTTTAATGTTCTTTGGTTCAATCTGTGACACAAAAGCAACATTCATACAATAATTTGCAGTATTACTTCTTGTGCTTACCCCTTGTGTGATATCGCCAATTATGTTGTCCAAAGATAATCCTCTAGGTTGTTGCCATATTTTATTTAAATCTTCATCTTGAGGATCGTCATTATTCTTTTCTTCATTTGTCTCCTTTGATGAATTTTCACTTGTTCCTGCATCAAATTCTTCTGACTCAAGAGGTTTTGCCTCAAGGTCCACAATTTCATCAAAAGTAACATGTATGGATTCTTCTATTGTAAGCAGATTTCTATTAAAGACTCTATATGCTTTGCTAGTTAAAGAATATCCAAGAAAAATTCCTTCATCAGCTTTTGAATCAAATTTTCCCAAATTTTGTTTTCCATTGTTTAAAACATAGCATTTGCAACCAAAGATTTTCAAATGGGAAACATTTGGTTTTCTATTTTTAAAAAGTTCATAAGGAGTACGCTTTAAAATAGGTCGGATTAACATTCTGTTTAAAACATAGCAAGCAGTACTTACAGCATCAGCCCAAAATTGTTTAGGAACATTATTTTCATTTAACATAGTACGAGCAAGTTCCTCTAATGATCTATTCTTTCTTTCTACTACTCCATTCTGTTGGGGAGTTCTAGGCGAAGAAAAGTTATGAGAAATACCATGTTCTTCACAAAAATTTTCAAATAATTCATTTTGAAATTCACCACCATGGTCACTTCTAATAGCTTTTATTCTTAAATCCTTTTCATTTTGAATTAAAATAGCAAACTTCTTAAATTCTTTAAAAGCTTCACTCTTAAGAGTGAGAAACAAGGTCCAAGTATATCTTGAAAAATCATCAACAATAACTAACGCATAATAGTTTCCACCAAAACTTTTTATCCTTGAAGGACCAAATAAATCCAAATGTAAGAGTTCTAAAGGTTTTAAAGTAGAAACAATATTTTTTGAATGAAAGGAATTTTTAACTTGTTTCCCCTTTTGACATGCATCACATAATTTATCTTTTACAAATTTTAATTTTGGTAAACCAATTACTAGTTCTTTAGATACTAGTTTGTTAAGTTGTTGCATATGTATATGAGCAGCACGCCTGTGCCACAACCATGGGTTTTCCTCTTTAACAACTAAACATGAAATATTTTTATTTAATACGTTTTCTAAATCAATTAGATAAATATTATTATATCTAACTCCTTTTAAAGCAATTTCAGAAGAATCACTCTTAAAAATAGTGCAAGAATTCTTCTCAAAAGTTACCTTGAATCCTTTGTCGCACAGTTGACTGATGCTAATTAAGTTATGCCTCAGTCCTTCTACATATAGCACGTCTTTGATCATCAAGGTATCTTTGCTTCCAATATCCCCTTTTCCAAGAATTCTCCCTTTGTTGTTGTCACCATAGGTAACAAAGCCTTGTTCCTTTTCTTTAAAGTTTGTAAATTTTGTTATATCTCCTGTCATGTGTTTTGAGCAACCACTATCGAGACACCACATGACTTTTCTTGATTTTTGTACTACCTGCAAAAGAAAGGAACAAACAAGCTATTATAGGTACCCAACTTCTTTGTATGGGTCCTTTTGGGTTAGATTCAAATTATTTAGCAACCCAAACATATCTACCACTTGGAACACCATAATGCTTAATTTTACATTTATTTGAAGTATGACCCTTTTTCATACAATAAAAGCATGATGCAACGTTTGTGTTCCCATGAGTTGTTCCTTTTTCTACCCATATTCTACGGGTTCTATTATTTTGTTTGTTTTTAATTTTAGGAACATACTCATTTTTAACAACCTTATTTTCATTATTTTTGCTACATTCTCCTAAGGTTGTTTGTGCAGAAAAATATTTGAATTGTATGCAAGACTCACATTCATAATTAGCGACATATTTTTCTTTTTCATAATATAGCACTTTACTTTTCAAATTCCTGATTTCTTCTGCTTGATATAAAAATTTATTTTTTAAACTTCTGTTTTCTTCAGACAAATTTGAAAATTCAGTTTTCAAAGCATCATTTAATTTATTGAGATTTTCAGAAGTAAGCTTCAAATTTTTATTTTCTTCAAGAAGGTTGTCAAACTCAGATTTTAAATTTTTAAAATCCTTTTTCAGCTTTTTATGAGAAATATTTAATTTTTCAGATTCAATTAATAATGCAGCATATGTTTCATGCAATTCATCTTCATCGACTTGACTATTATTATCAAAATAGTGTGAGCTACTTACTTGGCTATCATTATCATCATCTGCCATTAAACAGATGTTAGCTTCTTCATCTGAATCACTTGAATCTGAAATGGATTCATTATCGTCTTCCCATGCAATGTATGCTTTCTTTTTCTTGAAGAATCTTTTCTCCTTTTTGTCTTCACCTTTCTTCTGATTTGGGCAGTCTGCCTTTAGATGCCCCTTTTCTCCACAGCTGTAGCATCGGTAATTTGAGGAAGATGCTTGATTATCTTTCTTTTCGTACCTAAACCTTCCTTTACCTTTAGACTTCATGAATTTGTTTAATCTTTTGATCACGAGGCTTAAGTTTTCCTCTTCGTCTGAGTCTTCATCTTCCGATTTACCTTTGCTTCTATCAACCTCTGATTTTAATGCCAAACTCTTCTTGTTGGTTTTGGCTTTAGCTTCTTCTTCATCCAGTCTTCCAAGATCTAATTCATGTTCCCTCAACTTTCCAAATAATGCCGCCATAGTCATGGTGTTGAGGTTTTGTGACTCCGAGATTGCAGTCACCTTAGGTTGCCACGACCTGTCTAAAGACTTCAAAATTTTAATGTTTAATTCATCAGTATCAAATGACTTACCCAGTCCAATGAGATGATTGACAATGTTGGTGAAGCGTTTTTGAACATCAGAAATTGTTTCTCCTTGCTTCATCCTGAACATTTCATACTCTTGAATCAGGGAATTCTTTCTTGCCCTCTTTACGTCATCTGTTCCTTCATGTGTCACTCTGAGCACGTCCCACATTTCTTGAGCAGTTTTGCAGACAGAAACCCTGTAGAACTCATCAACAGTCAATGCTGATGCAATAATATTCCTAGCCTTCACGTCATTCTGAAATCTTTTCTTTTCTTCAATGGTCCATTGACCACGGGGCTTTGGTTCCTGTATATTGTTAGTAGGAACAGAAGAACCAGACGCAATAACATCCCAAATTTCACAATCAATAGATTCAATAAATATTTGCATCCTTACCTTCCAGAATGCATAGTTCTCACCTGTGAATAGTGGGGGTCTATTGATTGAAGCACCCTCTGCAAAGGTTTGATGTGATCCTGCCATTTGAATGACTATCAAAGCAAGCTCTGATGCCAATTGTTAGAATCGCTGCAGCGGAATTATTAGCGTGGTAACAAACCAAGAGGGGGGGGTGAATTGGTTATATCCTTTTATTATGCCTTTTTAATATTTTTCTCTTAATTTCTTACTAAGCAGATAATTAAACGTAAATAAGAGAGTAAGGGAAAGAGAAAAATTGCACAGGTATTTTATCCTGGTTCAGATCACTAGGATCCTACGTCCAGTCGCTTATCTCAAACAAGATAAACCTTTTTCACTATCACAAAACAATTACAAATATTAGTCACACAGAAAAATAATTTGTAACAGTTTAGAAATTACCACCTCTCTTGAAACCACAAGAGATGAACTTACACCTCCTTTGAATCTTCACAAAGGATGACCACCTCCTTCGAATGCTTCACGAAGGATGATTCTCTTCCAAACACTTCCTCAGACACACCAAGGATGAACCAGCTATTCCTCTGTCACCGCAATACCACTTCAGGACTTTGCAGACAAGAGTTTCCTTAGCTTCAGCAAATTCACAGAGTTCTCAAAAGAGTTCAGAGTACTAGAGCACCAGGGAAGAGTTATTTTAAGAGAAAATAGTGAGCCAATTTATAGACTCAGCCTAATACTCTTCCATTCTTCGAAAACTGGCCATTTAACGCATTTAATCGATTAACATAAGTATTAATCGATTAAAATGAGTACAACGGCTAGTTTTTCAAATCTGAAAACCCCAATGGTCAGTGTTAATCGATTATTCTCAGGATTAATCGATTAGCTAATCGATTATTATACACTTTAATCGATTATTCCAGTGGCACTTGGGTTTTCAGGATCAGCCTCGGTTTTAATCGATTAAAACTAGGTTTAATCGATTAAAACAGAATGTTGACGAATCTCAGCAGCATTTGAATGTAAATTACAATAATTACTCCTAATACATTTGTGAGCACTACTTCATCAACTTAGATTATTACAAAAGCTTTATAAAAATACATAAATCCTCAATTTGTCTTGACTTGTGCAACTCTGTTCATCATCAAAACTTCATAGGTGATTTTTGCCAACACAAAGAACTGAGTGCATGGCGTGATGAATATGCAAGCCTAGTAGGAGGCTATGATAGACTAGAAGAACTGAGGTCCTCTTTGTTGGTGCAGTCACTGTCCGCGGTAAGTGTTTCCCGTTTTATGTAGTTTCTTTATTGCACAAAGGGTTTTTTCTAACAACTTTTATTCATAACAGGCTAACACGAGCAAGTGGATGACATTACCAGACATTGGTTATGCAATTGCTAACCGATATAACGTTATCTTAGTGTGTTTGTCATACTCTCAAAATTATACTATCTTTCCACTACGTTCCACACCACCTTCTGATATCACTCAACATCGCTTAATTTGTATAGGACATGTTCATGGATGTCATTTTGTGCAGGTAAGTGCATTTTGTTATGAATTTATTTTAAAATTACTTATCACTCAATTATATTTTGTTATTTGTATAATGTAGGTTAAGCTACAAGAAGGTTGTCCGTTGCCCACGGTGAATATCATGTCCTCAACCCACTGTTATCCTGAGGCACGAGCGTGGTCATCTATTTATACTAGTAGGATGCACGCATTTGAACAGTTGATGGACATAACAACATCTTATGTTGACTTAGGTGATTCATGATATTTATATTATGTATGAAGATATGTAGAAATACACTATTATATTTTGTTATTTAAGTACTTATTGTCAGTATTCATGATAATTATATTTTTATTATTCGTGATATTTATGTAGTATTTATTTATATATGATCATATTTATATTACTTGTTGTTAATTAAGTTCTTTTTTTTTTCCACTTAAACATATAAATATTTGATCATCTATATAACCAATATAAAAGAACATGTAACTCAAAATGAAAACATTGAAATTATAAGAAATTATAAATGTCTATTACAAATACAAAGATAATATAAAGTCTTGTAATACATAATCAGATAAAGGAAATATAAAGTCCTATCAATTAGACGTCGACCGTCTACCACGCACATGCCTCTGCTCTCTCCTAGGCGTGGAATATTCGTCGATGCCTTCATTAGCAATCTGAAGCAGGTCCACTGACACCTGATGTGCAACAGTACCCTCGGTGACATGACGACACGATATCAAGGACTGTAACATTCTCGCCATTCGCCTAAATCTAGCCTGCATTATAATTATATCAAACAATTAAATAAACAAGGTGATCAAAATTTAATAATATAAGCAATGAAAAATAATATACCAGGGCGCCAAATGGTGAAGGTGGAGACGATCTACGATGGGGTCGTGCCTCCCGTGGAACATCGGGGCGTTGTCTAGGTGCAAGAGCCGGTCGCGCGTCATCTGCAGCAACAATAATATAAGGATGCGAAACCCTTCTGAACCACTGAATGTACCCATCAACACAGTCAGAAGGGGATGCTGCATGTCTGACATTACTCACAACGTGAGCTCTGAAGTGCAACCACATATGATCAATGGCCACTACATCTGCATCTGGAACCGTAGTCGGTGATCGTGGAATGTCTTGCTGAAACCCAAATTGCCTCAGCACACGCTCAGGCAAATGACGCCAAAGGGTGTCACCAATCCGAATCCATCCAGAATACATACAGATGTCGAAGAATGGCCGAATGCCTCGATGCCCCTCATACGGATGCCATACAACTCCACTGTATGTCAGCGCATCCAACTGTGACCGAATCTCTGCGAGAGTGGAACTCTGTCTAGGGCTCTGCCACCCCATGGCACGTGGTGTGGTATCATCGTAAGAAGTCACCAACCGCCTCCTCCCCAAGCCAGGGAAATGTTCGTATATCCAACTCTAAAAAAATAATCATTCAATTAAATTACATCCATGTTCGAACATGGAAATAAATACATGAAATAAATGTCAAAGTTATAACTGTACCTGAAATAGAGTCAAATATCCAGCCATCTGCTTCGTGGACGCGAGACTCGCATCCCCGAGCTGCTCGTACAAATAGGCGAGTGCAGCAACACCCTAGGCATATCTGCCACACGCGTGTACGTCTCTAAATAACAATAAGTAAGACACGCGTATAGAACTGGCACTCTTATTTGCAAAAATCGTACATCCTACTAGATGCAACAAATATGCTCTAGCAGCATAGTCCCAATGCTGCGACTCACACCTCTGAACATATATCTCTCTAAGCCAGCTGAGTCTGACTTTCGGACCACGTGCGTCCTCCATCTCAGCACCTGCTGTGCCACCATCAACGCCGAGCAGTTGCACAAGGGTTGTACGAGCCTCCTCAAACTCCAACTCCTCCAAATCACACATTTGTCCCATCACGGGCAGGTGAAGTAATGTCGAGACGTCATCAAGAGTAATCGACATCTCCCCTATAGGGAGATGGAAACTACTGGTCTCAAAATGTCACCTCTCTATGAATCCGAGGAGTAACCCCTTATCAACGTAATCATAACAAATCCCTGTAAGAGGCATCAAACTGGAATTCAAGACAATGTCTTAAATTCCCTCGTGGCATGGTCCTAACTTATTTACTTTTTTTCCGTGGGAGATCAACTTCAGTGTGTCCCCTCGATCCTACACATCAATATTTAATAAATTTTCTATTAAAAAAATAATAAAATAAATTTTATTTTTGCACTCACCCGGCCTTGGGAAATAGCATAAGCTACATGCTGAACATAGTGCGTCAGCAATGAATGATCGTGTGGACCTCCAGGAAATCCAGCGACATCCTCTTGTATGTCATGAACATATGCATGCTCCTCTCCATGAGTCTCATACGCCTCATATGTTTGTTCCTCAACGGCTCGCTCCTCAGCTATGGGGTCATGCTGGATAGGAGCTGCCCGACTTCTACGAGCAGAAACGGTAGGTCTTCTCTGAGCTTCGCCCTGCGACGAACTCTCTCCTCGAGAACTCTCACCTCGAGAATTAAAAGATGCACCACGTGTTCTTGCCATTTCTAACAATAATTTGTTTATTTAATTTCAAAAATTAAAATAAATTATTGTTTCAAATATCATTAATAAACTATAAAAAATGCAATTCAAAATAAATTAAACTAATAATAATTAATTTATTAACTTACAACAAAAATTAAAAAAAAGAAACAATTAGCTAATTAATTAAAATAATATATTTAAATACATTTCCATTTAATTATTATTAAATTAATTATTATTACAAATACAAATTTACTATAAATAAAATAAATACAAATACAAATTTACTAATATTAAATAAATTAAATTGATAATATTTATTTTAAGAAATAAAAATAATTTAAATATATAAAAATTTTCGTATCTAATTCTTAATCAATTTATTTACAAACTACAAATAAAAAAATTTATAAAATATTCAAATAATAATCTAAGTCAAAAGAAAATTTAAAAACATTTAACAATAAATATATCAAATATATAAATATATATTTCAGTTATAATAATTTAAAAACAATTAAAAAAGTAAAAAAAATTCAGCAGAGCCGAAACGGATGTGGGATATCCGATTGGCCTTCAACGGATATCCCACATCCGTCGACGGAAGTCGGACATCCGTCGAAGGCAAACGGATGTCCCACATCCGTTTCAGCCTTTCTTGCACAGTAACATCGTCGACAAAGCACGGGGTGAAAGACCAACCTGGGACGCAGATCTGCTCGTTTCCTCCGCACACGCTGTTTTCTCCGCACCAGTGTTGCTCCACACCAAACGATCTTCTACAAAAACGAAAAACAAAGAAGAAATTGAGAAACAAATGGAGAAAGAAATGGAAAAAAATGGAGAAGTTGGAGACGGAAGTGAGAAGTCAGAGAGCTTACGGAAGTGAGGGAGAGTTACGGAAGTGGGAAGTGAGAAGTGAGAGATCAAAATGAAAGGTTGGTAGGGTTAGGAAAAAGTAAATTTAAATTAATTAAAATATTAAAATAAAAAAAGTAAAAAAATTTAACTTTAGGACATAATTGGAATTATATAAAATTGGGTTAGGACATAATTGAAATTATATAAAATTGGGGAGGTGGAGGGAGAAGCATGTGGGGGTGGAGGGAGCAACGCCCTTTGAAACTCTGGAAAAAGAGTTTGGACTTTGGTCCATTTGTTTTATGGAAATTCCAAAAATGGTTTAGCTTTAGTTTTTTTTTTATCCCACGTTGTTGCAAATATTGTTTTAACAAAATAAAAAAATTTTGAAAACATAAAATCACAAAAATAATTTTTAGGCTTTTGTTATCCCCATAATTAAAAATTACAAAAAACAATATTTATTAGACTAGTTTGTTTCATATAAAAATTACAAAAATAAGAAAAAAGAAATAAAATATTAAAATTACCAATTTTATAAAATAAAATAATATTTAAAAAAAAACCTTTTCACATTCTTTTTCTCAAAAGAAAAAAAAATAATAATAAAAAATATATATAAAACTTAAAAAAATATATATAATAAATATCGGTATGAGTACTCGTGCGATCGTACGCATCGGCCTAGTATTCCTTACCCAAAATATAAAATAAACTTCAGAAGCCGTATGAGTGCTCGTGCGATCGTACACATCAGCCTAGTGCTCATTACGCAAAACAATAAAAAACAAAGAAAAAGCCGTGTGAGCGCTCGTGCGATCGTACGCATCAGCCTAGTGCTCATTACGCAAAAATTTAAATATTATAAAAAAAAATAATAAATACCAAAAAAAAATATAAAATCTTCAAAAAAACCAAAAACATCAACATTTTCAAAAAACAAACAGTCTTGCTAGCCAGAACTACGTGATCCTTGATTCTCCATCAAGAGTGAAGATACGTAGGAGCAAGGCTAGTCCTTGTCAGGTTCATTTCCCCAAAAATCCAAATTTATCCATAATCAAAATTCTCAAACAATTCCTTAAACAAACTTTTCAAACAATTTCCAAAAAGAACTACGTAACCCTGATTTCTCATTTTGAATGAGAATACGTAGGAGCAAGGTTAATCCTTGTCGGGCCCAAAAAACTAAAAAATATATTTTGTTTATTTAGAATTTTATTTTAGGGGATAATTAAACATTTTGAAAACCACATCATATTCGCGTATTTAGTTAAAGGTACTGCCTTAGGGCAGGCGTTGCAGGGTGCTAATACCTTCCCTACACGTAACCGAATCCCGAACTTAGAATCTCAGTTTCGCAGACCGTGTCTTATCATTTTATGGTTTTTCCGTAGTTTTCCAGAATAAACTATGGTGGCGACTCCAAATCTCTTTTTCAAAACGGTTTTATTTTTCGGGTCGTCGTCCCGTCGCGATTCCGGTTGCGACAGATGGCGACTCCGCTGGGGAGTCCTAGAGAGTCGAGCCATTTAATTAGGTGCGCGAATTCGATGTGGTTTTGCTTTGTGTTTTTCTTCCCTTTTCTCTATCTATGCTTGATATTTGGAATAACTGCAATAACTGTTGAATATTGAACCCTAGGGTAGATAATATATTTATATCTGCTTGGGAATTTTTCTGGTTGCTTTGCAGGTAAGGGTTTGGATGTGCATGATGTTCTCCCTTCACACACACACTTTCGGCATAGCATGAGTGGGGCCCTATACCCGGGTCTGAGCGTAACTTAGAATTAGAGGAGTTGTGTAACGGTGTCACTCTGCGATGTACTTCCTGTTTGGCTATCGTGAGAACTCCAGCTAGAGTCTGTTCTCTTCATATGTGTTTCCACACCTAGTTGATTACTCGACTGTTGTGGAGAGGCTATGAAGGGGGCCATAGCTCTAGTAACCTTTGACCTTTAGGTTCAGGGAACCATCCTTGTGAGATTGCATATACTTGACCTTGAACTCAAAACAGTGAACCTTTGTTAGGGCACGATGGGAGGAATATGTACTTCTGTAATCCTCACGCTGTTCGTTTTTTTATGATATTACATTTCATACCATGCATGTGCTTTGTTTCGTCATGTGGTTTTATTATCATGCATCATATTCATACATCATTTAGTAACATGTTAATTTTAAAGGAAATCACGGGTACCTACTTGACTTCATACGAGATGGATGTTGACACAAGATCCGATGCTACACGGCACACCTACTCTTCCGATTTAAGAAAGAAGTATAGTCTAAGGACCCATGTTGGAAATTTGACCAGACTGATAAACTTGGGCAAAAGGCTCAAGACTATAAAGAGAGAAACCTTTCAGAGAAGATATGGAAATTTGTTGAATTTAATGGAGGTTGAAGTACAGATACCCGCTATCACAGCCTTGGCACAATATTATGATTCTCCGCTTCGATGTTTCACATTTCAAGACTTTCAGTTGGCGCCAACTATAGAGGAGTTCGAGCATATCTTGGGTTTGTCACTAGAGGGCACCACCCCCTATCAACATTCAGAGCATCATGCCTCTATACCCACCATTGCTGCCATCATGAAACTACATCCCAAGGAGCTTGAAGACAGGATGATGATGAGGAATCAATTGCATGGGTTATCACAGGGATATCTAGAGCAGTATTTACATCACCTGGCTGATAAAGAGGATTGGAAAACTTTCATGGATGTATTAGCCCTCACCATATATGGCATTGTCTTGTTTCCCAAAATAGAAGAATTCGTGGATTACACCGCAATAGACGTCTTCGTGGCGAGTAAAACCAGATCAGAAAATCCTGTAACAGCAGTTCTTGCGGATGTTTATGGGACCTTGAGTTTTTGCCAGGAAAGGAAGGGAAAGAAGATTCTTTGTTGTTTACCGGCGTTGTATACATGCATGATAGAGCACATGTTTAAGGAGATGGTTGACATCAAGAGTCTATCGGAAACTTTGTCACACCAAGGGTTTAAAGGTAAGGGAGGAAACGATTGGGCCCGATTCCTTGCTGGCTTGAGCGAAAGAAGTATAAAATGGCGCCTTCCTTGGCTCGGAAATAAACCGGCTATACAGCATTGTGGTAGCTTTCCTAATATGCCTCTCATAGGTGTCTGGTACTGTGTCAATTACAACCCCCTTTTGGTGCAAAGACAATTCGGGCATCCCCTGAGAGGGGCACCTTCATCAGATTGCCTTGCTACCCTATTCATTTATTACGAAGACGGGCATTTCATCGAACTTTTAAGAAAGGTTAAAAGCGCTTGGGAAAATGTTGTTCGAGCAGAGAAGGACTTGAGGGATGGAGTAGTGGATAGCAGGGTTAGTTATCACACCTGGATTCTGGAGAGAGTGAAAGTAGTTAAGTTGCCTTTCAAGCCAATCAAGGATCAGTCAGCTAGTGAAGGACCGTCCCAAGCCTCAGAAAGTGAAGAGGTGCAACAATTGAAGGCTGAGGTGGAGAAATTGAAGGTGAGGAATGCTAAGTTGGAAAACGAATTACAAAAGGCGCGTAATGATCTTGTGGATATGAGAAATGATAATGAAGAAAAGTCGTGCGCTTATGAAAACATTGTCAAAAGTCAGAAGACTGAGAGGGATTATACATTTCGAGTGAAACAGGATCTAATGGCCGCGAGTAAGGAATTATCCAAGAGGGTAAAGGAGAAGAAGGTGGCTTTAGAAGAGGGCAGACAATGGAAACAACTCTATGAGGAAGTCAAGAGGGATAAAAGGGAAGCCCTAAAAAGATTAAGAGAAGCGCAGGTCCAAGTATAAGAAGCGGGGCATCAAATGAGGGAGATGGCTACATCATTTGAGGCAGAATTGAATCAGGAGCACTGGAAGTTGGCGGAAGCCGAAAAGGAGCACCGGGCCATGTTAAAGCAAATGGAGGATTACATCGAGGAGCAGGAGGAGCGATGGAGGTCGATGGAGTTTGAAGAAAGGCATCAGGCCTTGATAAAGCGAATGAAAGAGCACATCGCAGAGCAAGAAATGGGTGTAAAGCACTGGAAGGAAAGTTTCTCTCAGTTGGCTGCTTTGGCAAATGGGGCAATTGAAGACATCCCCAGGATGGTGTCGAATGCTGAAGCGAGTACTCGTTTTCGTAACTCACCAGCGGAAATAGAATTGTTTATTAATCATTGTAAATGGTTGGTAGGAGAGATGAAATCTTTCATTGCCCGGGCACGGGATTGATGTACATCAGAATTGCGTGTTTTGTTTCTTAGACGATGTAATGGATCAAATCTTCTTTAAATAAAAGACAAGGGATGTTTGCTTGGTATCGGCTTGTGTTAATTTTCCATCAGTATTGTCATCGTTATCCTGTGATTTCCACTTATCATTAGCATGCATCATGTTTTCTTTTGCATTTTTCATCCTTATCTAATTTAATTTAATAAAAATAATCATCAGTACAAGTGAGAGAACAACGGCACATTTTCCACGACATCCGTACAGGACCAGAGCTAAGTCAAAGGTCATGGAGAATTGGGAGCAGTCACACGAATCTATTAAGGCTGATGTCAGCCAGTTGAAGGACCAGATCGGCCAGATCTTAGCGGCACTTGAATCCATGAAGACTACCGGAGAATCTTCATCTGCGCATGTTGAGGGGAATCCTCACCCTTATTCCCCAATGTTCAATGCTGCAAGCCAATCGGTTCCTTTCGCACTATATGGTTTACCTCCGGGTTACACTCCTCCTGTAGGAGAGTACTCAGAAGCTGAGCACGCTTCATTCTCGTTTCCCGCGACTGTCAATATACCACCAATCGGCACTCAGGGACCTGTCTTAGTGTCGGCTCCCATGGTGGGCACGGGAATGAATGAGACCAACACAACTGATGGAATTCGGGTGACCCCAGTACCGCATGTGGTTGCTAGGGGGGATTCTTCAGCCGAAGTTGCACCGCATGCCACGGTGGTTGGGGGATTCGGTAGCCTCGTTGGAGCTACAGGTAGGTTGGAAAGTCTGGAGGCAAGGTTGAGAGCTGTTGAGGGAGTTGAGAGCTACGGGCTTGGAGATGCGGCCAGATTGAGTTTGGTTCCGGGCTTGAAAATCCCGCCTAAGTTCAAGGCGCCGGAGTTTGAAAAATATAAGGGTAACACTTGCCCTAAAAGCCATGTGACCATGTACTGTAGAAAGATGGCTGCGTATGCTCATGATGAGGAGCTACTCATTCACGTTTTCCAGGAAAGTCTGGCCGGGGTGGCATTAAACTGGTATACCCATTTGGAGCCGACTCGAATTCGTTGTTGGGCGGACTTGGCTGATGCTTTTGTGAAACAATACATATACAATACACGTGTTACGCCAGATCGTTTACAACTGCAAAACATGTCAAAGAAAGACAACGAAACTTTTAAGGAGTATGCTCAACGGTGGAGGGAATTGGCTGCACAAGTTGAGCCACCTTTGTATGATAGAGAAATGGTGGCAATGTTTGTAAATACACTCCAACCACCATTTTATGAACATATGGTGGGAAATGTATCTTCAAATTTTGCTGATATCATTGTGATAGGCGAACGAATAGTGATCGGGTTGAAAAATGGGAAGATTGCATATGGCTCGTCGGTGGTTGCAAATTCCAAAAAACCCAGTTTCAACTCAGGAAAAAGAAAGGAAGGAGATGTGCATGCAACATCTGCAACCCCCGTGTGGAGAGGTCAGGCTCCCGCTCATAACTATCGACCATACTGGGGTCAACATCCACATGGAGCTAACGCATCATTTGGTCATCAAATTAGGCCTCAACAACAACCAGGGTACTATCAACCACAATACATCCCGACGAATAATTGGAGGGGAGGGGCAAACGTAGGTTCCAATATGAATGTGGGTCCAAATACTTATCCAAGAAGGAACCAGGAAAGAAGTTATGTTAACTTTACCCCAATTCCTACAACTTATACGGAATTATTGCCTCATCTTATCAAACAGGGTCTGGTTGTCATTTGTCCCCTGAAGCCTTTGGAGCCTCCGTACCCAAGAGGTTATGATGCAGATGCAAAGTGTAGTTATCATGGAGGGGCCGTTGGTCATTCCACTGAGAGGTGTCTGGCTTTCAAGCATAAAGTGCAGACTCTAATTGATTCTGGGTGGTTAAAGTTCCAAGAAGATAAGCCTAGTATCGAGGCCAATCCTTTATCCGGGCATGGAAATGCTTCGACGAATGCTGTCGAAGTGAAAGAACATGAGCTGGTGAGAAATGTGAAAGAAGTCAGGAGCTCTAGGAGGTTTATTTTGGAGGCGTTGCTAAAAGTGGGAATCTTGAAGGGTAATTGTGATGAGAGTATGGCATGCGCGCTCCATTCAGATGCTAAGCACTTTATTTAGGAGTGTGTTGAGTTTGAAGAAATTCTGCAAGACCTGCTAGATCGTGGTCTGATGCAAGTATGCTACAAGAGTGAGGAGGGAGATGTATTTGCACAAACTGGTGATGAATCCAGCATGATTTCACCTGAACCATTGGTGATTCGTTTCACTAGGAATACCTCTACTTCACCAACTCAAGGAAGGTCGCCCGTTGTTATCTGTGTACCAGCCCCTTTTCCTTACAAGAACGAAAAAGCCGTCCCATGGAGATATGGGACACATGTGTCAACCGAAGCACAAAACGTTGATCCTGTCGTCAAAAGCATATCAGGCATAGGTGGAATGACTAGGAGTGGCCGAATTTTCACACCACCAGAGTTGGCACGAGAAAGAGTTAATGATAAGGAAGCAACGATGGCCGCGAGGACAAAAGAATTCTTAAAGGGGAAGGGTGCACAGACAGAGGAGATCCCCGACAAGGAAGATAAGAAGGAAGTTTCTAAAGAGGAGGCTTGTGAATTTTTAAAATTCATACAACAAAGTGAATATAAGGTGGTGGAACAGTTAAACCGTATGCCTGCTCGCATATCCTTGTTAGACTTGCTCATGCATTCGGCATCACACAGAAAGTTGTTAATGAAGATACTTAGTGAGGCTCACGTGGAGCAAGGTATTTCGCTGAATAAATTCGAGGGTATTGTTGGCAATATTGTTGCTAATAATTATCTCACCTTTACGGATGAAGAAATACCTGCTGAGGGAAGAGGGCATAACATGGGTCTTCATGTCTCTGTAAAATGCCTGGATCATGTTATAGCACGTGTCTTAGTGGACAATGGCTCCTCTTTGAATGTCATGCCGAAAGCAACCTTGGAAAAGCTACCTTGCAAAGGAATGCATATGAGGCCGAGTTCAATGATTGTGAGGGCGTTTGATGGTAGCAAAAGAGAAGTGATGGGAGAAGTGGAATTACCAATGCAAGTTGGCCCGTGTGTCTTCCAAATAACATTCCAGGTTATGGATATCCTGCCAGCTTATAGTTGTCTGTTGGGGCGCCCATGGATCCATTCGGCTGGAGTTGTGCCTTCTACACTACACCAAAAGTTGAAGTATGTGATGGGAGATAAGCTGGTGATAGTATCAGGAGAAGAGGATCTTCTTGTAAGTGGGCCATCATCCACGCGCTACATCGAGGCAGCTGAAGAAGCTCTCGAGACAGCCTTCCAATCGTTGGAGATTGTGGGAAATGCTTGTGTGGAACCGTTTCCGGTAAATCCTCATCTATCGTGTGCTTCTATTATGATGGCCAAGATTATGCTAAAAGAGGGCTATATATATGGGGAAGGTTTGGGCAAATATCGGCAGGGGCGAGCATTCCCTCTAGAAATTGTTGAAAACAAGAACAGATACGGCTTGGGGTACAAACCTACCAATGAAGACAGGAAAAGGATGATTGAAGAAGGAAAAGAACGCAGTCTAGCCCGTGCAGAAAGACAAAAGCCTAGAGAGAGCAAAATTCACATTGTTGACATCAAGGAAAGCTTCCGCAGTGCTGGGTGGATCAACACTGGCCAGATAGCAGCTGTGGAGGATGAAGACAGGCCTCAAAGTTCGAGCTTTGTGTGGGTTTGCTCCCCTGATACTCAACTCAGCAATTGGGAAACACTGGACTTACCTGTGATGCTTAATGTGAACGAAATGTAATAGTTTTAATTAAGCCTATAGTTTCAATTGGGGCTTTAGAACTGAGGTTTCGCGGATTGACTTTTTACTTTTCACTCAGCATGATAATAAATTTGCATTTCATCATCATTTGGCATTTTTCTTTGTTTATCTCATTTATTTATACTTTTTCATAAATTTAAATGATGCAGATGTGACAATGATTGTTTTAAAAATAACGATATTAATGTTCCTGATTTTGAGCACCCTATCAATAATATGGAAGATGATTTCGAAGATGATGTGGAACCCTCTCCGGAATTGTTGAGATTAGTGGAACAAGAATCTAAGGGGATAAAACCCCATCAGGAGGAGATTGAAATACTCAACTTGGGAGAGAAGGATGAGATAAAGGAAGTGAAAATCGGTACTAGTATGAAAACGGGAGTGAGAGAAAGATTGCGTGCCCTATTGAAGGAGTTTAAAGATGTGTTCGCGTGGTCTTACGATGACATGCCGGGTTTGGATACCGATATTGTGCAACATAGGCTCCCATTCAAGCCAGAATGCCCTCCAGTCAAGCAAAAATTAAGAAGAATGAAGCCAGAAATGTCCCTAAAAATTAAAGAGGAGGTCCAAAAGCAATTTGACGCAGGATTTTTGGCTGTGGCAAGGTACCCACAATGGGTAGCAAATGTTGTACCAGTGCCTAAGAAGGATGGGAAAGTTCGAATGTGTGTTGACTATCGTGATCTGAATCGTGCAAGTCCGAAGGATAATTTCCCGTTACCACACATCGATACTCTGGTTGATAATACGGCCAAATTTTCGTTATTTTCGTTCATGGATGGATTCTCGGGATATAATCAAATTAAAATGGCACCGGAAGATATGGAGAAAAGACCTTTATCACATTATGGGGAACATTCTGTTATAAGGTGATGTCTTTCGGACTCAAGAATGCTGGAGCAACATACCAAAGGGCAATGGTGACACTCTTTCATGATATGATACATAAGGAAATTGAAGTTTATGTGGATGACATGATTGCAAAGTCGGAATCAGAAGAGGAGCATATTTTCAATCTAAGGAAACTATTTGAGAGACTGAGAAAGTACAAACTCAGGTTAAATCCTGCCAAATGCACGTTTGGAGTAAAGTCTGGAAAATTGTTGGGCTTTATTATCAGCCAAAGGGGATAGAAGTTGATCCTGACAAAGTAAGAGCGATAACGGAAATGTCGGCGCCAAGAACAGAAAAGGAGGTTCGAGGTTTTCTGGGAAGATTGAATTACATTGCTAGGTTCATCTCCCAATTAACTGCTACTTGTGAACCAATGTTCAAGTTGCTACGGAAAAATCAGGCTGTAGTCTGGAATGAAGATTGTCAAGTCGCTTTCGAAAAGGTCAAACAATACCTGCAAGACCCTCCTGTATTGCGTCCACCTATGCCAGGAAGACCGCTCATTTTGTATTTGACCGTATTGGATAATTCAATGGGTTGTGTATTGGGTCAGCATGATGCAGACAGAAAAAGAGAGCATGCTATATATTACTTAAGCAAGAGATTCACAGATTGCGAACAACGATATTCGTCGTTAGAGCGAACTTGTTGTGAACTGGCGTGGGCTACTCATCGTTTAAGGCAATACATGTTGAGTCACTCTACTTGGTTGATATCTAAAATGGATCCTATCAAGTATATTTTCGAAAAGCCCGCTCTCACTGGAAGAATAGCTCGATGGCAGATGCTACTATCGGAGTACGACATTGTATATGTTACTCAGAAATCTATCAAGGGTAGCGCTTTAGCATAATATTTAGCCCATCAACCCATTAGTGATTATCAGCCAATGCAACTTGAGTTTCCTGATGAAGATATCATGGCTTTATTTACTGAGAACAAGGAGGACAAAAATGAAAAAGCCTGGACGGTATTATTTGATGGGGCCTCGAATGTAATGGGGCATGGAATACGGGCAGTGCTTATCTCTCCTAAGAATCAATACATACCAATGACGACAAGGTTGTGTTTTAATTGCACAAATAATATCGCAGAATATGAAGCCTGTGCTATGGGTATTCGAGCAGCAATAGAGTCTAAAGCAAAAATTCTGGATGTATACGGAGATTCAGCTTTGGTCATCCATCAATTGAAGGGAGAATGGGAGACTAGGGATACAAAATTAATTCCATACCAAGCTTACATCAGGGAATTAATTGAGTATTTCGATTCCATCACGTTTAATCATATACCGCGAGAAGATAATCAATTAGCAGACGCGTTGGCTACTTTGTCATCGATGTTTGAAGTTGATCAAGATGCAGAATTGCCAATGATCGAAATGAAGAGTCATGCGGAGCCAACGTATTGTCATTTCATCGAGGAGGAAGTAGATGGTAAACCTTGGTACTTTGATATCAAGCATTATCTTAGGACCCGAGAATATCCAGAGAAGGCATCTGAAAACGATAAAAGGGCGTTAAGGAGGTTGGTTGGCAGTTTCATTTTGAGTGGGGGTATCTTATATAAGAGGAATCACGACATGGTTCTCCTTAGATGCGTAGATGCAAAAGAAGCCGAGCTGATACTAAAAGAAGTGCACGAGGGTACATTTGGCACGCACATGAATGGGCACTCAATGGCCAGGAAGATACTGAGAGCGGGGTATTTTTGGTTGACTATGGAAAATGATTGTTGTACACATGTGAGAAGGTGTGAGAAATGCCAGGTGTACGCAAATAATATCAATGTGCCACCCACGACTTTGAATGTGTTGTCTGCACCATTGCCCTTTTCGATGTGGGGAATAGATGTTATCGGAGCTATAGAGCCAAAAGCGTCAAACGGACACCGTTTCATATTAGTCGCAATCGACTACTTCACCAAATAGGTTGAGGCTGCTTCTTATGCTAATGTGACTAGAAAGGTGGTGACCAAGTTCATAAAAAGGGAGTTGATTTACAGATACGGGCTCCCTAACAGGATCATCACTGATAATGCCACTAACTTGAACAACCAGATGATGACAGAATTATGTGAGGAGTTCAAAATTCATCATCTTAATTCTTCTCCTTATCGTCCAAAGACGAATGGGGCAGTAGAGGCTGCTAACAAAAATATCAAAAAGATTGTGCAGAAGATGGTGGTCACATATAAGGATTGGCATGAAATGCTTCCTTTTGCTTTACATGGTTATCGTACTTCGGTACGAACATCGACTGGGGCAACGCCTTTCTCGCTTGTATATGGAATGGAGGCAGTACTTCTGTTTGAAGTGGAAATTCCATCCTTACGAGTTTTAATGGAAACCCAATTAGAAGAGGCTGAGTGGGTTCAAGCTCGTTTCGACCAGCTCAATCTCATCGATGAAAAAAGATTAACGGCAATATGCCATGGACAATTGTACCAAAGAAGAACGAAGAAGGCATTTGACAAAAAGGTACACCCAAGAGAATTTCATGAAGGTGAGCTGGTGTTGAAGAAGATTCTACCTATACAAAAGGATCATAGAGGCAAATGGACTCCAAATTATGAAGGGCCATTTGTGGTGAAGAAAGCATTTTCTGGTGGGGCACTAATTCTCACGAGAATGGACGGAGAGGAGTTACCATTGCCAGTTAATTCTGATGCAGTAAAAAAGTGTTACGCATGATGATTCCGTGATGGTGGTTGCTATTAAGGGGATGTTGATATTATCTTTAAAGCTTATTGTACTCTATGTTTTTTTTTACTAAATGAAGTTCGCGTGATTTCATTCATATTTTGGTTGTTTGCATTCCATCTGAAATACTGCATGTCACGCTGAGTTGTTAAGTAGTCAAGGGAAAATGAAAATGAAAATAAGTAAGCACATGTTGATAAAAGCATCACAAGTATATCAGGTTGGCGAGCTCGGTCCTGAGGGATGTCGAAAAAGAAAAAATGAAAAAGAGGTGAAAAAGAAAGGTCACATGTTGAGTTTGTTGTTAATAAAGTTGTCAAGGGCATAGTATTTTCGAAATGAAAAAAAAAAGTTTTGGAAAACACCGTTGGTGAGTCCTTTCCTGATTCAGGGTTTTAGAGTAACCTGTGTTCTTTTCTTGATAAAGCATTTGCATTCACATTACTTGAACCCTATCTTTTTGTTTCCCTTAAGACAAAGGATTGTCATACGTATAATATTGGGGCAATTTTCATCATATTACATATCACCGATAATCCGTTGATCAGGGAGATAGATATAAAAAAAAAGAGAAGAAGAAGAAGAAAACAAAGGAAACAAAGCAAAGAGAAAATGAAGTTGATTTGTCAAACACTACATAGTTTCGTTTCAGTTTTAAATTCAAGAGAAAGTCAGAAAAACAAGATTCAGAGTGACGTGTGGCCATTTTTCGTTATCCAATCGTCAAAAGCAGTTAATCCAATTGCACCCCTTTTGAGCCAAAATTCATAATTGTTTTCATTACCCTAGACAAGAATCATTAGCATATCGACGTCAACTTAAAAGGGTACATCATAAGCATACAAAGTTGAGGAGGAAATCCCTAAAAAAAAAAAAAAACCATGAAAAAAATAAAGGATGCCTGAAGTTCAAATCCCTAAAGACAGTTGACTGGGCATCTCGCAAATGATTCTTGTTTAAAGACTTTAACCGTCAAACACTTATTTGGGACCTTCGTTATCCTTTCTTTCAAAACCCTTTGACCTTTAGCCACGGTACAAGCCAATAAAAGTCCACGCTGACTGAAGACTGTTTGTCCTAATCTTTCTCACGAATTTAACTTTGAAACAGAATGATATAGTGAACGATGCATTCAGTTTTATTTTCAAAAAAAAAAAAAAAAAGAAGGTCTCCCTGTCAATCGAAGATCATCCAATTTGGGGAAATCCTTCATACCCAAACCTTTTCACTTTTCCAAAGCATACTTATGGTGCAAAATTGGGGCAGTATGGGAGCCCAACATGTTAATAGCATTTTCCCCAGATGAGGGACACACATACGTTAATATTTGCTCACGGAAAATCATTATCTGCTTTTCCTAACCATTTCTTTTCACATCCTACAGGGTTCAAGTTAATTTGGATTGCAAAAAGCGATAAAAAGAATTTTAACTCAGGGTTACACTTTCTCCCTGCTCATCAAAGGGTTCTCAACGTTGTTTTCAAGGAATGCGTTTTGAATGTGCACCGTGTCTGATAACAATATTAACAATGGATTCCAAACATGGCAAAAAAAAAATGTGAAAGCGAGAGTAAAAGAAAAGAACGAAATAAAAGTCTCATGTGTCTATGCATTCATGCACCATCATGACATAACATCATCTCAGAGGAAGCAAGGAAAATTGTTTGCAAAATCTTCATGTTTTACTCGGCATTTACCAACTTTTCAAAGCTGCAAATCCAGATTTTAGTTTTCTGTTATCAGCCCTCTGCTTGGCAATGGTCAGATTTAAATTTCTGTTCTGTGAGTTTGGCCCTCTGCGAGGCAATGGTCAAATCCAGGTTTTAGTTTTCTGTTATCGACCCTCTGCTTGGCAATGGTCCGATTTAAATTTTTGTTCTGTGAGTTTGGCCCTCTGCGAGGCAATGGTCAAATCCAGGTTTTAGTTTTCTATTATCGACCCTCTGCGTGGCAATGGTCGGATTTAAATTTCTGTTCTGTGAGTTTGGCCCTCTGCGAGGCAATGGTCAAATCCAGGTTTTAGTTTTCTGTTATCGACCCTCTGCGTGGCAATGGTCGGATTTAAATTTCTGTTCTGTGAGTTTGGCCCTCTGCGAGGCAATGGTCAAATCCAGGTTTTAGTTTTCTGTTATCGACCCTCTGCGTGGCAATGGTCGGATTTAAATTTCTGTTATGTGAGTTTGGCCCTCTGCGAGGCAATGGTCAAATCCAGGTTTTAGTTTTCTGTTATCAACCCTCTGCGTGGCAATGGTCGGATTTAAATTTCTGTTCTGTGAGTTTGGCCCTCTGCGAGACAATGGTCAAATCCAGGTTTTAGTTTTCTGTTATCGACCCTCTGCGTGGCAATGGTCGGATTTAAGTTTCTGTTCTGTGAGTTTGGCCCTCTGCGAGGCAATGGTCAAATCCAGGTTTTAGTTTTCTGTTATCGACCCTCTGCGTGGCAATGGTCGGATTTAAGTTTCTGTTCTGTGAGTTTGGCTCTCTGCGAGGCAATGGTCGAATCCAGGTTTTAATTTTCTGTTCTCGGCTCTCTGCAAGGCAATGGTCGAGTCCAACAATCCAACTCAACTCATTCGCTTCCATAGGGTTGGTACACCCTCCACAAGGTTGTTACACCTCAATTTTCTCAGTTTTGTTCATTTTTGTTAAATTCTCTGATTTGCTTCTTGTTTATTTTGAAGTCCAGACGAAATTAGTGTTTCTTTCTTTACTTAGCTTTTACTCCGATTATACAAAAATCTCAAATTTTCATATTATCGAGTAATATCTAAGTAAAAAGGGGCAGCTGTCAACACCCAATTTCGTCCGGATTTGACTAGCAGATTTGTTTTTATTCATGAGTGTAAAATAGAAATAAAAAAATAAAATAGAAATAAAATTAAAACATAAAAAAAAAAGGAAAAGAAAAAAGAGAAAAGAAATTTATGTTCGTCAAAAAGAAAAATAATAACAAAAAATAAGAAATAAAGCAAAATAAAAAAAAAGAGGAAGAATAAAAAATAAAAAAGGACGTTCGGCCTTTCACTGTAGATTTACAACCGTTGGTGCGCGACCGTTCGTCCTCTGCATTGTGCTCGTTCTGATCGTTCCAACTTTCGGCCGCTTGTCCTCGACCGTTCGGCCATTAATTCGATTTCAGCGACGTTCGGCAATCTTCACCATCTAGCGCTCCAGCTGTCAACCGTTCGTCCCATACCGTTCAGTCATCCTTGGCCCCAAGTGTTCAAGCATACGAATGTTCGTCATTTATGATCAAGTTACCGTTCGGTCATGCTTTGAAACGATCGTCCAAACCGCTAGGTGTTCGGCGAGGTGCTCTAGGTGTTCAACCAGGATTCTAACGTTCGTCCTTTTGGTCTAAGTGATAATGGTGGTCGATCTTATAGTATTCCTGTAAGTGGCGTTCGGCCTGTGTGCTAGTGATTGTAACGTTCGGTTTCGGCGTTTTGGTATACTCGAGTAACTCTTAAGCGTTCGATCCTGATATGTTATCGACCGTTAGCGTTCGACCTAGATCCGAGGCTTGTGAACGTTCGGTCTGAGCGTTCGGTCATACAATGTGAACAGTCGTTCGTTTTCGGTAGCGGGCTCCCGTTTTTGACCAAACGTCCAAAAAAGTATTGGTGGCTGCGTTTTAAAATTGATCTGAGCATTACACCAAGGATTTCCACCTTCGGCTGCCGCTGTCCGCCATTAACAGTCTGGAAAACCACTCACAGTATGGCTTTCTGGCAATTTTGTCTGGCTTTCACTTTTGGATTATAATTTGGAAGCAAACACGACTGGAAGCATGGGGAGCAACACGCTGGCAACATCATGGGCAGCTCCATATTCACGGCCTGGCTGGAAAGGAAGCAGACCAACACGACAGAGCAATTGTTGGGAGCACATGATCAAGCACACCACATGGCCAAAGTGAAAGCAGTATGGGTTTCGTAAAAAAAAAACAAAAAAAAAAGAGAGAAAGAGGACACCTTACTAAAAAAAGGGGAGTCAGCCACAAGAGGGAGGATCCATTGGCTAAAAGGAAAAGGAACAAGAGAGATCAATCCAAGGAGGGAGGAGAAACAGAGAGACTGGTTACTGGAAAAAGGACTGGTTAACAAAGACCGAACCAAGCTTCAAAAAGAGGGAGGAGCACCTTATCGAGAAAGGCAAGCCAGCCACAAGGAAGAAGACATCGGACGCACGGGATTAGCAAAGAGTGAACCAAGCTTCAAGAGGTAAGTAATGCATTCCACTCCATGTTTTATTGAGTTTGGTTAATTGACCTTGAACATGTCTCTGTCACGTTACTCTTGAACATGTCTCTGTTATGTGTTTGCTATGTTTGCATGTGTTAAGTTTGCATGTCTTACTGTTAAATAGATGTTGTTGTAAATATTTTTACGTGTCTGTTGTTACCGAACAATCATCACATCCAACCATCTTGACACCCACGGCCACTGTTAACACCTCACGGCCACTACCTATCTTCACCCATCATCATCTGTCCCAGCCAGCAAACTCATCTTCCATCAGCAACCATACACCTCACGGCCCATGTCACCATCTTCATCCTTTCTTCTTTCATTTTTTCCCATCACTTTCATCTCCAACCCACCACCGAAAGCATCACCATTTTGTCTCCACTGTGACCCAATCCCGCAAAGCTTTTGTCAAAACATCAACCTCATTTCCCGCCCACGGCCTATATCCATCCACCGATCACTAAGAATCCCAACGAGCCAAACAATCAAACATGTACCAGAAGGACCGGACGTCGTACGGAAAAGACACGCGTCGCCAAATAGACCGGCCGCCCATGTCATCCTCCTGATTGTTGAGAAGGTATGTCAAGCCGTACGGAAAGACGTACCCGAGCGTCCAGACTAGAGTCCGTCCAAGGCCGCTCGCCAAGGTCAAAATGAGAGACCGCGCGTCCGTTCAAGACTGCTCGCCCATATCACAAGCAAAACCGAACGTGCAATAGAACGGTTGTCCGAGCTTTCATAGATCCAGCGGTCTTCCAATGTCGCCCATCCAGCCGTGCACAACCCCTTCGCACAATAAAATTATGCTCGGGCTTGGGGGGCTTATGTACTGACAGGTCCTCCCGGCATAGACCGAGCGCCCACCCATTCAAGATGGGACGTTCGCCCAAGATGTGAATCAGGACGAGCGTCCAGCCATTCAAGATGGGACGTCCGCCCAAGATAACTATCAGGAAGCCAAACGTCTTCCCAAAGATGGGACGTCCATCCAAGATGGCAAGCGTCCAGCCATTCAAGATGGGACGTCCGCCCAAGATGACTATCAGGAAGCCGAACGTCTTCCCAAAGATGGGACGTCCGTCCAAGATGGCGAGCGTCCAGCCATTCAAGATGAGACGTCCGCCTAAGATGACTATCAGGAAGCCGAACGTCTTCCCAAAGATGGGACGTCCGTCCAAGATGGCGAGCGTCCACCCATTCAAGATGGGACGTCCGCCCAAGGATCAGGACCGAGCGTCCAGTCATTCGTAAACCGGACGTTCGCCCAAGGATCAGTATCGGGCGTCCAGTCATTCAAGAACTGGACGTCCGCCCAAGAACTGGACGTCCGCCCAAGATGGAACGTCCGTCCAAGATGGTGAGCGTCCAGCCATTCATGATGGCGAGCGTCGGACCGTTCAAGAGCGTCCGTCCAGTGTGACAAGTAGAACCAGACGGACGCCCACCCAGGTTGACATCCCTGGCCGACCGTCATTCCCAACCGACCCGCACTTTGTCTACTACCCGATTAAATGTTAATGACACATTAAAGTCCTTAATAAAGATTAAGGTATTATTGGGCCGTTTCCAGGCCCCCAAAAGGTAAAAGCCCATGACAATCAGTATAAATAAAGGTCTCAGGTATGATTTCTGGAGAGATTGCTTAGAACGCAACACATGCATGCATTATATAACGCTCTATCATATTACTGACTTGAGCGTCGGAGTGCCTTTGACAGGTACCCGACCCCCCGGCTTGGAGCATGGGGCTGCGCCAGGAGAAGGAGGACATCCGCCCGACTTGGAGTGTGGAGCAGCACTGGGAGTATGAGGACGACCGCCCGGCTTGGAGTGGTGAGCAGCGTCCGTCCGCCCGGTCTGCGTCAACTAGACAAAAAGCGTCCGCCAAATCCGTGGCAGCTGCACCGTTCGTCCGCCCGTCTCTAACGTTCGCGATCGTCCGCCTGCCTCTACCGTTCGGGATCGTTCATCCGCCCAGTCAAGTTTGTGTTTCAGCAGGGTCCGCTCGGATTCAGTCGAAACAAAACACAAAAACTGAAAATAGATAAAAGAGAAATAGGAGAGCCCATTGTAGCGGCCTCAATAACAGCAGTTTGTGCCTCTTTGGTTGCGACTGGGCGCGGCGGCTATGGTAGACGAAGAGATCGGACAGAGCGGCCCTTGACGGCCTCGGAGGCTCATGGAGGCCGACTTCGGTGGAGGTAGCGGCGGTTGCAAGGTGCAAGGCGAGAACTTCCCGCGCGCGAAGAGGAGAAGGGAAGCTTGGAGCAACGACCGACGATGGGCTCGACGGTGGCGGCTGAGTCGGCGACGACTTGGACGGCGACACGCAGTGGCCGGTCTGGCGGAGGTGGCAGTGTGCGCGGAGATGACGCGGTGGCTGGTCTCGGCTGGGAAAGGGAGATTTGAGTTTTGTGCGTGGTTGTGGGGGTTTATGTTTTGTCTTGGAGAAGAAGAGATGAATTTGGGGAGAAAAAGTGAAATAGCCCCTGGCTGCTGGCTTCCGAGAAGGGAAAGAGAGGAGATCTCCCTTTTTCTGGCTTTTGACAAAGTTTTACCCTACAAAAAGAAGTTTGGGCTCTTGCCCGGTCCATGTTTTTTTGAAGAAAAGAGTATAGGCTTTAATCCATCTTGCGAAAAAGAAGAATAAATTGGGCTCGGTCCAATTCCAAAATTTGGAAGAAAAGAAATAAAACACTTCGGCTTTCTGGCCCGTTTTTGAAACTCTGGAAAAAGAGTTTGGATTTTGGTCCATTTGTTTTATGGAAATTCCAAAAATGGTTTAGCTTTAGTTTTTTTTTTATCCCACGTTGCTGCAAATATTGTTTTAACAAAATAAAAAAATTTTGAAAACATAAAATCACAAAAATAATTTTTAGGCTTTTGTTATCCCCATAATTAAAAATTACAAAAAACAATATTTATTAGACTTGTTTCATATAAAAATTACAAAAATAAGAAAAAAGAAATAAAATATTAAAATTACCAATTTTATAAAATAAAATAATATTTAAAAAAAAACCTTTCCACATTCTTTTTCTCAAAAGAAAAAAAAATATATATAAAAAATATATATAAAACTTAAACAAATATATATAATAAATATCGGTATGAGTACTCGTGCGATCGTACGCATCGGCCTAGTATTCCTTACCCAAAATATAAAATAAACTTCAGAAGTCGTATGAGTACTCGTGCGATCGTACGCATCAGCCTAGTGCTCATTACAGCAAAACAATAAAAAACAAAGAAAAAGTCGTGTGAGCGCTCATGCGATCGTACGCATCAGCCTAGTGCTCATTACGCAAAAATTTAAATATTATAAAAAAAAATAATAAATACAAAAAAAAATATAAAATCTTCAAAAAAACCAAAAACATCAACACTTTCAAACAACAAACAGTCTTGCTAGCCAGAACTACGTGATCCTTGATTCTCCATCAAGAGTGGAGATACGTAGGAGCAAGGCTAGTCCTTGTCAGGTTCATTTCCCCAAAAATCCAAATTTATCCATAATCAAAATTCTCGAACAATTCCTTAAACAAACTTTTCAAACAATTTCCAAAAAGAACTACGTAACCCTGATTTCTCATTTTGAATGAGAATACGTAGGAGCAAGGTCAATCCTTGTCGGGCCCAAAAAACTAAAAAATATATTTTGTTTATTTAGAATTTTTTTTTAGGGGATAATTAAACATTTTGAAAACCACATCATATTCGCGTATTTAGTTAAAGGTACTGCCTTAGGGCAGGCGTTGCAGGGTGCTAATACCTTCCCTACACGTAACCGACTCCCGAACTTAGAATCTCAGTTTCGCAGACCGTGTCTTATCATTTTATGGTTTTTCCGTAGTTTTCCAGAATAAACTATGGTGGCGACTCCAAATCTCTTTTTCAAAACGGTTTTATTTTTCGGGTCGTCGTCCCGTCGCGATTCCGGTTGCGACAATAGTAAATAGAATTATATCCTAAAGAAATATTCAGTATAACTTAATTATAGTAAATAGAGTTATATCCTAGGAACTATTCAGTATAAGTTAATTATAGTGAATAGAATTATATCTTAGGGAAATATTCAGTATAAGTTAATTATAGTAAATAGAATTATATTCTAAGGAAATATTTAATATAAATAAAGTTAGATGCTAGTGTTAGGGCATGCTTTTGATTATTGAGTTTGTTGACAGGCGGTTATGCTCCTGTGAGGGAGGTTATGCTCCCAATTACCCTTGTTTACTTTTGTTTATTCAGATATCACCATCAATAAAAGAGATTCATTCGTCCATTATCCTTCATTCATTGTTTTGTGCTTGTTGTGTGAGTGTATGAGAGGTTATCTGGTTAGGTTTCGTACTCAAGTACATAACAAACCATCTTCTCAAACAGCTTCTGAGCCTCATCTTTTTGTAATTCTTTTAATTAAAACACTTTATTAAGCTTAGAGGCATCCTTTAAATATTGCATGAAATTCAAGTTTCCTCATGTCAACAATACTTTGAACCCTTCATGTTCATTACCTGAAGGAACTCTAAATTCCTCCAAGTCAAATTCTTTTGGGTTCAATTCTCCCCACGTATCATCAACTGTGATGAGAGTACTTTGCTCTTTTTTTACTCTATGACGCAATTTGTGTCCTCTTTTCACAAGACTTCATCCATTGGTAAATTGCACTCCCATTTCATCTACAATAGAATTTTGAACTTGCTCCAAATTTGGCTTATCAGTTATAGTTATGAAAACCATTGAATCAAACAAATTTTGTTCTTTTGCTTTCTCTCTAATGTTTTCGGCTAATGAGGTTGTGCCTGAACCACCCAGCCTCCATACTCCAACTTCTTGGATATCAAGGTTCTTTAGGGCTTCCATAATATCTACTATCGTTTCATCTTTTGATATTGGTCTTTTGTAATGTCCTTCATTAATTAATACTGAAATCTCTGGTTGCATCTTTCTTGATTGTTTACCAACCTTGTGCCGCAACAAAATATTTGTATAAGTACTTATGCCTTCATAGGAGTTCATAATTTATCCCCTTGTCCAAGAATCTCATCCACTATTTTGAGCCAGTCACTTTGAGTATGGAATTCTTCATCTTCCTAAATAAGATTTTCTTGCACATTTTTCCTTTGATCTTGCAGAGTCTTGAGGCAAGTTTTGAGATTCTCCAAAATGCTTTTGTTGGAAATTAGGTTGCCATGTTGATGTGCAACCACTATTGCTTTCATCTTTTGAAACAATGTGCCAAATGATCTTTCTTTCCTTTGTTCTTGTGTTGTTTGCTGCAAAGGAGTTGATACTATTTTAATCTAAGATAGATAATAGATAGAGGTAACAACTTTAATGAAGTGACGCAAAATGTGAAGCAAATGGCACACCCTCTTTTAGATAATGACGAAAACAAAAAGGATGTGACTTTGTTAAGGGTTGGAAGGTATATGAGAGAAAAATGTATAGGAGAGAAGGAGAAGACCGAACGGTGGAAGCAGGAAGACCAAGTAGAACGGTGGAAAGCGGGGAGAGGCCAGACAGAATGGTGGAAGGCAGCGAAAGGTCAGGCCGAACGGTAGAATATAGTGAGGAGTCAAGCCGAACGACCGAAGCAGGTGAGAGCTCGAGCGGAGCAATGGGAAGAGGGGAAGACCCGTAGCCGATCGGTTGAAGAATGACTATCCTAACTGGGACAACACATAGGATAGGCGGGAAATATTCAATACAAGATAATTACAGTAATTAGAGTTATATCCTAGGGAAATATTCAGTATAAGTTGATTACAGTAATTAGAGTTATATTCTATTATTCAATATAAGTTAATTATAGTAAATAGAATTATATTCTATTATTCAGTATAATTTAATTATAGTAAATAGAATTATATTCTAGGGAAATATTTAATATAAATAAAGCCTAAACGCTATGGTGGAAGGCATGCTTTTGATTATTGAGTTTTGTTGACAAGCGGCTAAAGTCCTGTAAGGGAGGTTATGCTCCCAACTATCTTTGTTACTTTTGTTTATTCCATTACCATCAATAAAAGAAATTCATTCACTTACTGTTCTTTTGATTTACTTTGAGAGTTTAGTGTTATTTTGTGCCTACTGTGATCGTGGTTAATTACGTCTCCTATTCGGATACGTAACAATTGGTTCGACCTGCCGGATCTAGTTGAGGGAGGTGAATGACGTCATGGAAGGAAGCATGCATGCAGTCAAAGGGAGAATGAATGCATTCGAAGGGCAACTGGAGAGCATGGGGCTGAAGTTGGAGAACGTAGAGTTGTCCATGGGAATGTTGGAGGCGACAATGCAAAAACATTTCCAAGAACTAATGAGGATGATGGGTGGCCGAGACCAACCACTAGATGGAAACTCAGATGGAAGCTAGGAGTTTGTCAATGGGAAAATGAGGGAACGACGAGATGAAGAGGAAGGCGAGAAAGAGAGTGGCGCACACGAGCAACCAAATTGGAGGAAAAGGGTAGAGTTAGCCACGTTTGAGGGGAGTGATCCGTTAAATTGGACCAATAGGGCTGATAAATTTTTTGAACTGCAAGAAGTGTCCGAGGAAGAAAAGGTGTGCCTAGCATACATCAGCATGAAGGAAAGTGTCGGATACTGGTTCAAATTTTGGAGGGAGCAGACCAGTGACCGCTCGTGGGCGAGTCTGAAGGAGGCGATAGTGATACGGTTTGGAGGAAGAAACAGGGGGTTAGTCTAGGAAAGGCTGGCAACTAGTAAGCAATTGGGATCTGTAGAAGAATGCATCCAAGATTTTGAAGTCTTGGTGGGATAGACGAACGGAGTGCCCGAAGAACAGTTGATGGGGTACTTCATGGCATGGTTATAGGAGGGGATTCGTAACCGAGTACGATTGCTTGATCAACACAAGCTGATGACCGCCATGAGAATAGCAAGGGTCGTGGAGGAGATTCACAATGGTTCGAAGACTGGAGCCGGAAGTACGAGTAAGAATTAGTCTTGGGGAAACTGAGCAGTGCAGTAGTGAGGATGGAGTCCGGTCGGCTAACCAAAGCCGAGGGGAGCAGCGGTGGAGAACCGATCGGGAGTTACTGAGAGTGTGGGGTCAGGAAGAAGGGAAGGAACATAAGGGAGTGAGATACGCTGAACATCTTTCGACAACAGGGGAAGGAACGTGAGGAATCTGCCCTGTGCTGAATTTGTGAAACGGAGGGAAGAAGGGAGGTGCTTCAAGTGTGGAGGACCGTTCGGTCCAGGCCACCAATGTCCGGAAAGGAGTCTTCGGATGGTTATACTAACGGAAGATGAGGATGAAGGATAAGAAGCTGAGACCGAACCCGATGCAGATGGAGTTATCGGCCTTCTCGGCGGGAGGCGTTACCCAGCCAAGAACGATGAAATTACACGGACACATATGAAAGAAGCAGATGTTGATCTTGATAGACAGTGGCGCTAGCCATAACTTTATAAGCAAGGAATTGGTGAAAGAACTAGGATTACCCGTGGTAGACACTCCACCTTATCGGGTGAGCTTGGGAGATGGGTAGAAAAAGAAGATTATAACAGTTGAAAAACTGTTATTTTCATGCTTAAAATTGATACTAAAAGCAATCTTTAAGACTTAGAAACTAGCTTGGAATCATGAATTTGCTTATATTTTTAGAAATAAGAGAGTTGGACAGGTTTATGCTTGATTTCATTGTTTTATGCAGGTTTTGGGATGAATTTGATGAAAGAAGTGAAGTAGGACAGAGTTGGAATCAGAAAAGGATACAAAAACTGCAAAAGAAGTGAAGCCACAAGTTCCGCTCAGCGCCATTTTACCGCTGAGCGGCACTTCTGAACACCCGATAAGGTGAGGGGTAACAATGCAACTGAGGGGAAGAATTGACTACGTGTTGGTACCCCTGAGCGGCATTTTATCGCTGAGCAACATCATTTTGGGCTTGGGCCTACTTTTCTGTAAATTTTAGAATAATATATAAGCTTTAGGATGTTCTAGGGTTGGTATCTTTGGCTTGAATGAAGCAGAAACACTCTCTTTCACCCCTTGGAGGAGGATTTTGGATGCTAAGGCTCCTTTCCCAACTTTCTAGGGTTCTATATTTCATTCTTCCATTGTATTTCATCTTCCATGACGATGGAGAACTACACTTTTATTGTTGTTGGGGAATCAATGTAATCTTTTTGAAACTCTCTTGTATGGAATTTGTTCTTCAAGATCATTTTTATGATACATGCTTTCATTCATTAATAGTTAGGGTTTTCCTCTATGCTCAAAGCATGCATTGTTTAACTCATTCGATGTCATGATTATTAGTTTTGTCGATATGGACACATACGGGGAAATCTAGATCTGGGGAATCTCTCCCAACAGTATATTACAAACCTAGACATAGGAGTATGATAGTTGGTTGCCTTTAAGCTTCTGTTCACTATAATGCATGATTAATTGCTAGGGAGACAAGACATTGTAAACTAGTGGTTATGATTAGGCTTTCTTTGCCAAGACATCGGGTTTAAAGTAATTTAGAAAGTGGCATTAACATTAATGAAAAGAATGATGAAGTCCTAAATACAAGAGAGTGGATAGGATGAAATTGATAAACCCAAACAACATATTCATCCATATATTTCAATTCATGTGTTTTGTTTATTTTTGCCCATTGATCATCACATGCATACATATTTAATTTTCAGTCTTTTGCATTTGAAACTTACAACAATTTGTTCACAAGTCTTAATTAATCAATAAATCACATAATTGTCTAGGCCGTGAGTCCTTTGGGAGAATGATACTTGGTCTTACCAGGTTTATTACTTGATACGATTCAGTTACACTTGCCGAGGGTTAACAAGTTTTTGACTCTGTTTTTTGGAATTGAAAATTTGTTAATCATTCATAATGCAGAATTAATTATGAGGGATGCAAGGGATTGTGATCTAATAATTAAGGATAGGCTTTCTTCACGGAGGGATCGAGTTTTAAGTAATTTAGAGAGTGACATTAATAACTGAATGAAGAAGATGAATTCTTATATGCATGAGAGTAAGGACGGTGAAATCTAAACCCCAACAACATCCTTGTCTCAAATTAGCAATATCATCCACTCACTTTTGTGTTTTGCCCCAATTGATCAAATTGCATTCATATTTACGTTTTCTGTATTATGCATTTTAAACCAATGAAATTGTTCTTAAGTCTTAATTAGTTGAGGTATTAAGTGACTGTTTAGTGTCATGAGTCTTCTGGGATACGATACTTGGTCTTACCATTTTATATTACTTGATATGATTAGGTACACTTGCCAAGGTCTTAACAAGCTTTTGGCGCCGTTGCCGGGGACTCATGGTTTAAACTATACTTTTATGTGATTCTCAACTAGTTTTGACTTTATTTTTATTGTTTTTAGTTTTGTTTGTTTATTTTAATTTTTAAATTTTTAAGCTAATTGGGTGCTCTAGTGTTTTATTTTTTAGTGGATGCAGGATAAGATTCGCACTAAGAGCACAAAAATATTTGAACCTCCCTTTACAGGTCCGAAAAATAGTACAAGAAGGAGGAAGAAAAGGATTTCCAGAGAACTTTTCCCCCCTCCTAAGACTCTTCAACAGCCTTCACCTCAAAAATCTGACTAGAAAATAGAAGATATGGCTGAAGAGCACACTACAAAAAAACAGGGAATTACCGAAGGCCAAAAGCCCTCGGAAAATGCCAGAAGCCCTCGGAAAATAGTATTTACAGACGGCTTATCGACGGCCAAGAAGCCCTCGGTAATTCTCTTGTCGCTAACATTTACCGAGGGCTTTCGCCCTTCGGTAATTTACCGAGGGCTTCTGCCCTTCGGTAATTTGACAAGGGCTTCTGCCCTTCGGTAATTTCTGAAGGGCAAAAGCCTTCGGTAAATGCCGAAGGGCAAAAGCCTTCGGTAATTGCTGAAGGGCAGAAGCCCTCGGTATATTACCGAAGGGCAGAAGCCCTCGGTAATCAGCGAACGTGGGTATTTACCGAAGGGCAGAAGCCTTCGGTAATCAGCAAGCATTGGTATTTACCGAAGGGCAAAAGCCTTCGGTAAGTTCGAGGGAGATGTCAAAGACATTTGTATTTATTATGAAACCAACAACAAACCTGCATAGCAATTTTCATACACAAACAGACCTGCATAACAATTTTCAAGCACATACAGACCTGCATAATGTGCATCTCAAAGATGCAATCATTGATCAATAATATCCACCATAGAACATCCATTAATGCATAGAACATGTATTTATATTAATTACATATAAGAATGTAACATAATGATATTCTAACATCCAAATCATCCAACTAATCTAACATCCAAATGATGTAAACTCCAAATGTGATAATATCCAATTGTTGATATAACTTGATTATAACAAAACGAATACAATACTGTACATAGTTATCATCAGAATGATCTTCATCATCCTGCTCCGGTATAGATGGTTGGACTGTTGTGGGTTGGACTGATGAGGGTTGGACTGATGAGGGCTGGACTGATGAGGGCCGCTAAGGGACAGCGGGTGACGAGGAGGGTTGTGGCTGGGTCGGAGGGATAACTAATTCATCCTATGAAGTATCAGGCAACACTCTCATGACCAGGGCCTTGAAGTTTGTAAACTCTGCTCTCAAATCAGTGATCTCCTGGTCACGTTGCTGCAGTGCCTACGTGAGGTGAAGAACGACCTCGTCAGGAGTAGTGATGGAAGAAGAAGGTTGGTGCTTCAGAGTACCTCCTCTCGATGTTGTATAGTTTGCAGCAAGTTGTCCTGCACTGTACACTCGTCCCTTTTTCTTCCCACCAACGATGTCGATCCAGCACTATGTCCTACGGATGTCATCTTCTGCATTATTGGCATCATCCGGTGTAGGAGCTGACTCATGTTCAGATCTAACCTGTGAAAGTCTCGTAGAAAATTCTTCCTGTTGAAACATTAAAAGCAATGTTAGGGAATGATAGAATAACTTAAATGAAAAATTAGTAATAGTAATAGTGTTATTTGCTTACATGAGTCTTCCGAGATCTTTCATCAACGAATTGATTAGTGCCTTTCCTTACATGAGTCTGTGCAAAGACCTCATCAACATGGATCGCCCGTCCCAGAGCTTGTGCCTGTAACATAATTTAGAATTAGAAGTGTACGTATTAAATAAATACATAACTTATATATGAAAGAAAAAGTTATGTAATGAAATTATACCATACGAATGGCATGCTCATGAATGGTGATCGACCCACCAGTATGCAGGGTGCCACCCCTTTCAGACGCTCTGTTCCTCTAGGCTTTGGCACATTTATTGCGAAACTCTACTGTATTCCAATGAGCCAGTAAAGAGTTCCAAATTTGTTCACCCAGCCAGTAAGGGCGCTGTCTTGCATTGCGGGCATCCCTAAACATCTCTGACAGTCGATGAGATGCTTTCATGTGGAAATTTCTGTGTATCTGACTTTCACGTTCAGGTTTCCACTCCACCTTCATCTGTAACATTAAAGAGAACAAACATTGATTACAGAACATACTCAAATAAGAGGGACAATTAGTTAAATAGATTGTTCACCTGAAAGCGCTCCCAAAATGGCTTTTTGTCGTCATCAGGTATTGCTTCCCAAGTAGGCCATGGACTTAGAAATTGTTGCTTAATTGAACGTGTGATGGCCTGGGAAGCAACCCTAGATGGAATAAACCTGCAGGATAAAAGTCATTTGAATTAAAATAGGGTTTAAGCATCAGATTATATCAAGAGATTAAAAGCTTACCCTTTACCATACGGCTCAATCCATGGTCGATCATGGAGGGGCGGGTCAAGACATTCACCATCACCACTTGAATCTTGATCAGCAGATGGTGTGACAATGTCAGAAGGCGGCACAACAGATGAGGAAGGTATAGAAGTAGGGTCAGGGACAGGAGTGGGGGTTATAACCATAGGGGGAGGAGTGGGGGTTATAATTACAGGAGGAGGAAGAGGGTATGTTGCAGGGGTAGTAGAAGGGTGTACTGCAGGGGTAGGAGTAGGGTCTACTGCAGGTGTATGAGGCTGTACTGTAGGGGTAGGAGGAGGCCCCACAGATGATGTACTGCCGGCAACAGTGGTAGGTAGTCTAGCAGGCACCCTAAGTACATACTTTGGTGCCTGCCGTTGCCTCTTTCTAGGCCTTGCTACCCACTTTCCTTTATCAGGACGTTCTGAACCTTGTCCTGTCATTACTGCATTGAAATAGTTACAAATAAAGCGAAAAAATAGAAATGATTAACGAAGGATCAATGGTTTTTAAAGTAAATGTATAAATAATTGCATACAACTTTTAAGATGGTATTTTAGATAACTCTATTGAAATGATAGTTCAATTTGCTACAATGGATGTCCAACATTCAATCGTCGTCATCATGATCTTCATCTTCATCTTCTTCTTCATCATCGTCTTTATCATCATCATCTTCGTCTTCTTCTTCGTCGTCGTCATCATCATCATCATCTTCTAGTTCGTCTTCTTCTTCTTCTTCTTCTTCTTCTTCCTCTTCTTCTTGTTCTTCATCACCTTGTATTGTTGCTTGTAATTCATCTCCATCACCATCAGGGTCGACCAATGCGGTTATACGTTCAACTTCAATAACTTCTTGTGGTTGTGACATTTGGTCAAGTTGGTAGGCAACATCTTCCTCAACCTCATTTGAGTCAATGCGACCTCTAGGCTTGGTTTGTATTGCTACGGCCCAACCACGCTTGTCAATATTGCGGAATGGTGGATATGGCACATAATAAACCTGTCTGACATTAGTTGGTAGAATGAAAGGATCAAAGGGTCCATATCTTAATCTCTGGTTGAGTTCGACAATATTAAAGCGTGGATCGACTCTAGTACCAGCTCTAGAAGGATCAAACCATTCACAATAAAAAAGTACTACTCTGTTTGGAGAAGTAGTGTTGTTGTACTCTAACTCATATATTTTATGAATGATGCCATAGAAATCATCATAACAACCCTCTGTTAGGCCCTTCACATACACACCACAATTTGATGTTTTCTTTCCTTTAGACCATTCATGTGTATGGAATTTGTAACCATTGGTGAAGTAAGTGTGACATCATTTGACACATCTCATTGGCCAATTCGACAGATGTCTTAACTCTTGAACCGTGGGAGTTAATGCCTGATTAAAAACCTACAAAGGTACTAACAAAATTATAAAAGCAAGAGTCAAATTAACCTTGCTCTAAATGTAGGAAAAAGTACGGACCTGATTTCTAAACCAATGGGGAAACTCTGAGTGTATTCTAGCAGAAGTATTTCCTTCTGCGACTTGCTCAGCCACAACAAATGAGCTGGTACAAATGAAATTCATTAGTGTATAATAATTGGACCGTTTGAAAGATAAGAGATGGATGATGACATACTCAAGGTATGGCTTTACTTCACTGCAATTGATTAAGACATGGACATGAGCAGAGTTGAATTCAACATCAGTTAACCAATGAGTGAATTCTTTCCCTACGTGACGGCCTGATTGTCGGAACACTGATAATGCACCTTCACGTGGTTCAACTTTGCATTTCATTTCTGACATGAGTGGGGGACAACATGAAGTTTTTGAAATAATGTGAACAAAAATACGTTGTCTCTCTGTGCAAGTAAGCTGCACAAATTGAGCCTTCTACTCTAACTTTATTTTTAACTGAACGTTTGGATTCTTCCATAAACCTTTCAAATGGATACATCCACCTGTTTTGCACAGGTCCTCCAAGCCAAGCTTCATATGCAAGATGAATTGGAATATGCTCCATTGAATCAAAGAATGCAGGAGGGAATATTCTTTCTAATTTGCAGAGAATAATTGGGATATTTTCATCCATCTTTTTAAGGGAATTCTCCTTTAGTGTCGTGCAACACAAATCTTTAGAGAAGTTACTGATCTCTATCAGTGGATTTAACACGTGCATTGGCAAACAACTGAACGCAAGAGGGATTAAAGTCTCCATGAATACATGACAATCATGACTCTTCAACCCTTGAATAGTACCGTTCTGAACATTGGCACATCTGGACAAGTTAGAAGCATATTGATGGACAAATTTATGAACACCAAAATATGATGTCACAAACTTGTTGAACAATCGGCAAGTATGACCGAATCGTTTCAAGTAATAAACTCGATAAGACCAAGTATCGTTCTCCCAAAGGACTCACGGCCTAGTTTAGTTATGTGATTTGTTGATTAGCTAAGACTTAAGAACAAAATAAGTGGAGTTTAATATGCAAAAGACGAAAATAAACATGTATGCATGAGGTTGATCAATGGCTAAAACAAAAGACAAGCACTTTCAATGAAATATATTGATGAATATGTTGTTGGGGGTCAATTTCATCTTATCCACTCTCATATATTTTAGGAATTCAACATTCAAGTCATCATTGTTAATGCCACTCTCTAAATTACCTTTCAAGAAGGCTTCTCCCTAATTACGAGTTCATACAATTCCTAGCATTCCTAATAATTATTTTTTTTAGCACAGGAGCTTAAGGCAACCAATATACTATTGGGAGAAATTCCCCGGATCTAGACTTCCCTGTACGTTCCCGTATCGACAAAATCAATAATCATGCATTGAATGAGTTAAACAAAGCAAGCATTGAGCAAAGAGGAAAAACCCTAACTAATGATGAAAGAAAGCATAGGTCTTAGATTAAGATGTAAACACAAATTCCATATATGAGAGCTTCAAAAGATTACATTGATTCCCCAACAAACATACAAGGTTTAGTTCACCATATTCATGGTGAAACTAGATGAACAATAATGGAAGAATGGAAGAGATAGAAAAACCCGAGAAAGAGAAGAGGAGAGCTGTCACCATCTCCCAATCTACCCCCAAGGGGTGAAAGAGAGAGTGTTTGCTTCATTTCTGCCAAAGATACCTAACCCTAGGAAACCCTAAAGCTTATATACTATTCGTAAATTACAGAAAATTAGGTCCAAGCCCATAAGAGTGCCGCTCAACGGTGAGTGCGTGAGTAGTTTTCTCCCCTCAGCGGCCATTTTGCCCCTCAGCAGTTCCAACGTGAACTCCTGAGTGCCGCTCAGCGGTAAACTGCCGCTGAGCGGTACTTGCGGCTTCTCCTTTTGCACTTTTTGATGTCTTTTCTGATTTCATCTCTCTCCTTCTTCACTTCTTTCACTAAATTCACCTTAAAACCTGCACAAAAACACTGAAATCAAGCATAAACCTGTCCAGCTCTCTTATTTATGAAAATATGAAGAAAAGCATGATTTCAAGCTAGTTTCTAAGTATAAAGGTTGCTTTTAATATCAATTTTAAGCATGAAAATAACAATTTTTCAACTGTTATCACAACCCCAAACTTAGAACTTTGCTTGTCCTCAAGCAAACAAGATATAACTCAATCTTCAACCAATTCATATGATGGTTCACTCATTCAAAAATCTTCTTTTCAAGATAAGTAAAAACTTCAATCAAACTTATGACCAAGATTTCAATCAAGATGTGCACATGCTTTAGTGTTCACACAGTCATTTAAATTCCAACAAATGCTATTTTTCATGAATGATCAATCAATTAATCACGGATGTTCATGTGTTCATGGAATATTTCCTCACTAGGTAAAGTGTTTCACTCACACACAAGTGTATAAGAGGTAATCACTCATTCACTCTACTATCACAATGTCACATGAAACAACTTTGCCTTTCATTTCACCACAATCAAAAACATTCACAAGCATGCATCATCACAAGGACTTTTCAATGGCTTATAATGTGGCTGGGCTAACAAGAAAATTGGTTTTTCTGGATCACAAAATCCTTGAGTTAAGAAAATCATAACAACACAATTATTCTTATTCATTCCCAACTTTCTTTTGCATTCGCATTGAGCTTTGCTTCTTTTTCTTTTCTTTTCTTTTTCTTTGCATATTCTTACTTTTTAGCTCTTAACTCAATGCTTTTCCTTTTTCATGTTTTCCCAACAACCCCAAACTTGAACATTTAACAATACCACACAAAATCTTCTACTTAACTCAAGGTAAAGATTTTCAATCAAGGGTTTCAGTGTATGTTCAAGGCTAAGGGTTCAAAGGATAGAACACAAAGTGTTCTCTTTTAGTGGGCTAACTTTATGAATTTGGCCAATAAAAAGGGTCCCAACAAACGGCCTTGATCACATGATGCAAAACAAGCAATTGATTCAATCATAGAAAACCTGGGCAAAATCATTCATGCTTTCAAAGTAATAGCATTCAAACATAACAACTCTGGAGCTCAAAACCTCACATATAAGCTCATTCACATTTGACATACACATCCTGCTTAATCTCACAACCACAATCATGATATCATGCATTTTTTCACAAAGCTTGTGAATCACCTGTATAAGCATTTTAATGTGCACATCTATCTCAACATCAATCAATCACTAATCATCATCAAGCATTACTTATCACACAATCACAGTTAATAGCAAACCATCATAACAAACCAGGTTTCTAATAGAGTACATCAAACCCTAATCTAAAACAAAAAATAAATAAGTTTAGAAAACTTAAACCCCAAAAGCATAAGCATATGATAGCATTCATCCGTAAATGCTATCTCAGCTCCTCATCAATCTGAGCTGTCCTCTGTATCTTCCTCTTCTTGGATCTTATAGTCTTGATTCTTTTTGCTAGATGAGGAGGCCATCCCTGCATCAAACATAATTCACAAAACCAAAAGATACATTGTTAAGCATTAGTAAACCATAATGAAGAAATTAGCCCCTTCAATGATGCTCTCTCCCAACCCCAAACTTAGATGGAAAACTAGTGAGCAAGTGAGTGGAAGGGAGATTTTCTAAAGAGGGATGAGGGAAAAGTTGTAGAGAACCTTTGAAAAGGTATGTAGGAGTGTGTGTGCAGAGAAGAGCCTGAAAATAAACGCATTTGCGCATCTTAGGGTATAAAAATACCCTAATGGGCTCGGATCCCGCTAAGGGGAAACTAAAGCCCATCTGCGAGAGTACCGCTCAGTGGCACTTTCGTGAAGTGCTCTTCTCCTTCTTTTCTTAACCTACGTGCCTCCTAGACATGCCCCTCACTGGTTCCCTGCAATTCAATGTTTAAAATACTTGTGCAAACCCTAACTAAAATAAAACAAACAAAAACAATCAATCAACTGGGTTGCCTCCCAGGTAGCGCTTGTTTAACGTCACGAGCCTGACCCAAAATCCACCAACACCCATCAGTAGGTGTTTAAAACTTACCAACACCCATCAGTAGGTGCAAAATTTTCTCATCAACACCCATCAGTAGGTGTTACACACTTAGTATCCTTCAGTAGATACTTAACCACCTAGCATCCATCAGTAGATGTTATATCCAACTAGCATCCTTCAGTAGATGCTATGTTCAGCAATATAATGTTCAACAGATTTAAAGATTACAAACCAAAGTAAAATTTAAAAGTTCTAAAATCACTGGGTTGCCTCCCAGCAAGCGCTCTTTTAACGTCATTAGCTTGACCCTGTAAAGCTCAAGTTCCTTCTTTATAGTTGATGTTGTCATTCCACCAACTCCTCAGTTGTTTCCTATGAACTGTTTTGGTCCTTCTAGAATGTGGAGACTCTATCTCTATCATCTCCTTCTCTTTAAAGCCCTTCACAACCCACAACTTGTTCTTGATTCTTACAGGTGTGCCAAGTTGGAGTCTTCTTTTCTCCCAGTCACCAGGAATTTCTCCTCCTCTTCCAATCTTTTCTTCCTTGTGTACCTGAAACAACAAACAATGGTTACCTGCAACCTTGAGATTTTCATCTTTACGGCTAGTCATGGGTGCATCTTGAAATGCAGCTTTATAACTAGCTTCTTCCTCCTGTGTTTGCGTCTCATCTTTAAAGACGTCTATAACCACTCTCTCCTCCCTGTCCCGGAGCACCACTATACCTTCATTTACATCAATGATAGCTCTGGCTGTTTTCATAAACGATCTTCCAAGTATGATAGGTATCTTCTCTGTCTCCATCTTCATCACCATAAAGTTTGCCAAGAATTGAAGTTTGCCAACACAAACTATAATGTCCTCTGCAATCCCACATGGCTCCTTTGAAGATCCATCAGCCATTACTAGATTAACCTTTACAGGTTTCACATTAACCTTGCCGATTTGCTCCAGTAAAGAATAAGGTATCAAGTTAACACTTGAACCTAAATCATGGAGAGCTTTCTTCACCTTTTTCTTCCCTATGGTACAAGGGATAGAAAAACTGCCTGGATCTGTTGCTTTAGGAGGGAATGACTCTTTTTTAACAGTTATACACTCCTTTACCTCATCATCTCTACGTCTTTTCTTTGTAGAGATTTCTTCATTAGATTTAGTGTAAACCGTAATCTGTTGTAGAATCTGTTCCCAAGGTGCATCATTATCCACTATTTTGAATAATTCTGTGAAGTCTAGTTGTTTCCCTTGATGGATTGGAAAAGGAAAAGTGCTTTTGTTCTCTATTTCTCTTCTCTCTTCTGTATCTAACTCAACTTTCTCATCATCAACACTCTCTACCACCTTGCACTCTTCTCTGGGGTTAACCTCAGTATTAGCCCGAAAATTTCTATTTGGCCTTTCTTCCACCTGTTTGGTGATCTGCCCCATCTGAATCTCCAAATTTTTGATAGCAGCTTCAGTGCTCTTTTGGGTAGACTCAGTTTTCTGTATGAAATTGTTGAGAGTTTCCTCCATCCTCATGGACCTTTCATTAAGCATAGATAACTGTTGCCATAAGGTGGGTTGCTGCTGCTTATTATATTGACCAGCTTGCCCAGTTTGCTCTTGACCAATACTTGGGTGTGGTTTCCACCCCTGATTGTAGCTTCCTTGACGATACTGATTGGTCATGTAGTTTACATCCTCTACGGCTTCAACTGGAAAGGCACATTGACCATTGATATGGTCGCCTCCACACAATTCGCACAACTGGGTTTGTACCTGTGCAGCAGTTTTCAACTCTTTGGGTAATTGTGCAAGAGTTTTGGTCAGAGTCTCCAGCTGTTGAGTTAGAATTTTGTTTTGAGCTAGTAGGGCATCATGTGTCTGTAATTGGAGGACTCCTTTTTGCATAGGAGCTCCTCTCTCATTGTGTAGCTCATTATCACTAGTAGCCATGTTTTCTATAATCTCTGTTGCTTCCTCTGGAGTTTTCCATTTAATATTGCCTCTTGCTGAGGCGTCCAGCATCATCTTGGTTTGTGAACCAAGCCCTCCAAGGAAAGTTAAGACTACTTCCTGATCTTCAAAGCCATGCGTGGGTGTTTTCCTTAGCAAGCTTTTGTATCTGTCCCATGCATGCCCCAGTGATTCTTCCATGCCCTGCTTAAATGAAGAAATCTCTTGCTTGCCTTTTGTCACCTTAGATTGTGGGAAGTACTTGTTTAAAAATTTTGTGACCACTGCTTCCCACTCTGTGAAACTTTCTTCTGGGAAAGAATTCAACCAAAGCTTAGCATTGCCTCCCAATGAGAAAGGAAACAAGCTAAGTTTGATAGCTTCGTCTGGCACCCCATTAATCTTGACTGTGTTGCAAATCTCATTGAAGGTAGTGAGGTGCTCATATGGGCTTTCATGAGATAACCCATTAAATTGGTTGCTTTTCACCAGTTGGATCAGTGCTGGTTTAACCTCCATATTAGCTGCATTGACTCTTGGTCTAGCTATGCTGTTAAAGTGCTGAGGTCCAGCTATATTGGTGTAATCAGCAAGAGTTTTTCTAACATTGTTGTTCTCCATATTTTCTGTGCTATTGTCAGAACCTTGTGGTGATGGTTGCAACAGAGTTTCCGGAGGAGGGAAAAGTTCTCTAGATGTTCGGATTCTTCTCCTCCGTCTACTCTCGTCTAAACCTTCAAGAAGAGGTTCTGTTGTTTTCTTACTCCTTGTTCGAATTGCCTCCTGCATACACAAGAACACAAAACCCTAGAATATTTGGTTAGCACAAAAAGATATAAGAGAAGATATAAGATTTGAGATGAGAAGATAAAAACAGAAAACAGAAAAATAAAAATAAAAACAGAAAATAAAATAAAATAAAATAATAAAATAAAATAAAATCAGAAAAAATAAAAACAGAAAAAATAAAAACAGAAATTCAAAACTAAAGTCAAAGATAATCAATAATCACACAAATTAACCAGTTAAACCACGAGTCCCCGGCAACGGCGCCAAAAACTTGATGGATAAATTTATGAACACCAAAATATGATGTCACAAACTTGTTGAACAATCGGCAAGTATGACCGAATCGTTTCAAGTAATAAACTCGGTAAGACCAAGTATCGTTCTCCCAAAGGACTCACGGCCTAGTTTAGTTATGTGATTTGTTGATTAGCTAAGACTTAAGAACAAAATAAGTGGAGTTTAATATGCAAAAGACGAAAATAAACATGTATGCATGAGGTTGATCAATGGCTAAAACAAAAGACAAGCACTTTCAATGAAATATATTGATGAATATGTTGTTGGGGGTCAATTTCATCTTATCCACTCTCATATATTTTAGGAATTCAACATTCAAGTCATCATTGTTAATGCCACTCTCTAAATTACCTTTCAAGAAGGCTTCTCCCTAATTACGAGTTCATACAATTCCTAGCATTCCTAATAATTAGTTTTTTTTAGCACAGGAGCTTAAGGCAACCAATATACTATTGGGAGAAATTCCCCGGATCTAGACTTCCCCGTACGTTCCCGTATCGACAAAATCAATAATCATGCATTGAATGAGTTAAACAAAGCAAGCATTGAGCAAAGAGGAAAAACCCTAACTAATGATGAAAGAAAGCATAGGTCTTAGATTAAGATGTAAACACAAATTCCATATATGAGAGCTTCAAAAGATTACATTGATTCCCCAACAAACATACAAGGTTTAGTTCACCATATTCATGGTGAAACTAGATGAACAATAATGGAAGAATGGAAGAGATAGAAAAACCCGAGAGAGAGAAGAGGAGAGCTGTCACCATCTCCCAATCTACCCCCAAGGGGTGAAAGAGAGAGTGTTTGCTTCGTTTCTGCCAAAGATACCTAACCCTAGGAAACCCTAAAGCTTATATACAGAAAATTAGGTCCAAGCCCATAAGAGTGCCGCTCAGCGGTAAAGTACCGCTCAGCAGTGAGTGCGTGAGTAGTTTTCTCCCCTCAGCGGCCATTTTGCCCCTCAGCGGTTCCAACGTGAACTCCTGATTGCCGCTCAGCGGTAAACTGCCGCTGAGCGGTACTTGCGGCTTCTCCTTTTGCACTTTTTGATGTCTTTTCTGATTTCATCTCTCTCCTTCTTCACTTCTTTCACTAAATTCACCTTAAAACCTGCACAAAAACACTGAAATCAAGCATAAACCTGTCCAGCTCTCTTATTTCTGAAAATATGAAGAAAAGCATGATTTCAAGCTAGTTTCTAAGTATAAAGGTTGCTTTTAATATCAATTTTAAGCATGAAAATAACAGTTTTTCAACTGTTATCACATATCCATCTGGCTTTCTAAGCTCCTTGATCCATCCACACACTATTCTTGCCTCGTCTTTTGAAATGGTGTAATTTGCTTTTGGTTTAAATAATCGGCCGTTATCTTGCGCCTTCAACTCTAAGTATTTTCGTCCACAGTACAAAGGTAAATCTTTTCTTGCTTTCTCATTATCTTTTGTTTTACCTATAACATTCATCACTGTGTTGAAGACATTGTCAAAGAAATTATTTTCTGTGTGCATGACATCGAGGTTGTGTCTTAGCAAGTTGTCTTTCCAATAGGGAAGTTCCCAGAATATGCTTCTTTTAGTCCAATTATGCCATTCTCCAAACCCTTCTATCCTATTCTGACCAGATTCAGTGACTTTTGGATAGTCTTTCACTCTTCTCCAAACGCGTGATCCAGTCAACTTGGGCGGGGGCATATCCGTTTCAACTTGCCCTTTGCGAAATGCCTTTTTGTTTCTTCTAAAGGGGTGATCAATGGGCAAGAACCGTCGATGGCAGTCAAACCAACTACTTTTTTGACCATAAGTCAATTGGAATGACTTTGTATGTTCCATGCAATGTGGACAAGCTAATCGACCATGCATGCTCCAACCAGATAACATGCCAAAAAATAAAGGGACCTATTTCAAATTCTGAACAAAAATAGGAACCTATTGAGACATTAAACACCAACATTGAACGATGAAGAAATATTTGAAGCTCAAGACAGCTAATCACTTTTTCCTTTAGGTTGGATACATGTAAGTGTCCCACCAATCTCGGCCGTTGCTTATCCATTCTTTTAATTATATTCATGAGTAAATTCTCTTATACCCTGGGTGGCGACAGCAAAAGACTTGATATGAAGCAGTAATTTTTATTTTTTTTTCATCTCCATAATTGAAGGGTTCTCATCTCAAGAAACTTTTGTTGGTGCGGTGGTATTTTATGAGGGACACTTTATTCTGTATTATAGACGGGTGGTTTGCTTATTAGGAGGAAATGGAAGAGTTGTGAGATAGAAGAGGAGAACGTTAAACACAGAACAGAGCAGAGCAGAGGAGTTGACTCTAGATTTTGATAGCTATATATAGCGCGCATAAAGCTACTCTGCTCTGCTATGGTGTGCCATTTTCTTTCATCGTCTCTTATTTCATTTGGCAGAAGATAACTTTTTCAACAGTCTGATGACTATATTTGCAACGTAAGTTTTCAATTTTATAAATTAGAGGGAAATGATTTTCTGTGGTTGGCGTATTTTTTCCTTAATTAGTTGAACATTATTTCAATTTAACGTATTTCATGAGACTTTGTAGCTCTCTTTTTTCTATTCTCTTTCCTTTATTGCAGGTGTTTGCTAGGGTATTAATTTCACTGTTCAGGATAGCTAGCTGTTTCCTTTAATCTCATTAATTGTGAATGGTTCCTTCTCCTGTTCTGATTCCAAGGTATGATTGTTTCTATTGTGGAATCACATTTCTAGGTAGTGAGTTCGGACTATACATGTGCATGTGCTTTAAAAAAATAATTTGAGAAAATTGAGAAAAAAAAGTTAAACCAACTCTGAAATGAATATAAGTCTTTTAATTTTTATTTTCACTTATTATTTTTAGTTTATTTGATAGCATTTGTTATGTGATGATAATGAGTTGCTTTGGAGAAATCTGCATATTATTCATCTTAATGTTGCTATAATTTCGGGGCAGTGGGTTTCTTGGGTTTATAATTTATTGAGTTACTTTGTTAATAAACTTCAAAGTTTTTACAATTAAATTTAGGTTTAAACTTTTTAGTTGTTCCTATTTATGTGAGTTTTTTCAAGTTTGATCTCCGACTTATTAGAATCTCCAATTGAGTCCTTAAAAGTGCTAATTTGAATCAATTGAGTTCTTGCCATTAAATTTAGTTAACGAGGTTAAGTTTTTGCACAAATGGGAGAATGATGTGTCAATTCTTGAACACGTGGCATGGTAAGAGTTGAAACGTGGAATTTGGCAATTCTTCGTGCCCAATTCTTCATCTTCCCCAAAGAACCACGAGTGCAGCTCACAGTAACTCCCGCTTATATCACAATGCCAAAAACTACAAATCTGCTGATTACAAGCCACTCGTGCTCGAAGTTGTTGACACCGAGAAAACATGACTAGGTTCTTTTTCAAGTCAAGAAAAAATATGAATTTCTGAAAAGGGATTTAGGGTTCAATAAACTTGAATTTGGGATTTAAAGTATTGGGATTCAATTTGGCATTAAATTTGGGATTCAATTTGGAAGATGAGCGAAGTCGCGGATTTCTGGTTCGACTTCTTCGACCTGGTTCGTCGCCAACGAAGGACGGAGCTTTTGGTTTATTCCTTCAACGGCGGTCTTTGGTCTTCGTCCTTCTTCCTCTTCCCTCGATCTGGTTCGACGATAGCAAGATGCGTAAAGTCACGATTTTGTTTTGCAGTTTAGGTGGGCTGGCGGCTTGCTTGTTTTCGTCGCTTACGATGGAGTCGCGTCGCTTTCTTCATTCTGTCATGGACAAGTCTCTTTTGTTCTGTCAGAGTAATTAATTTAGAGTGGCTATATTGCTTCTCTGATTCATTTTCTGGGCTAATTTAGAGGGAAAATATGTTCTTCTAGGGTTTTCCTGCAGATTAATTGTTGTTTTCCTTCCAGATTTAAATGGTCTTCTTATGCATGAAGATGAATCTTGTTTGTTTTCAGATTTTACAAATGTGTAGTTGCATAGCCATACTCAAGTTCAACGTATTTCTCAATGAAATCTTGAATTGGCACAATGAAGAAAATGGGTATCCAACTGATGATTAATTTATATAGTGCATGTTTTCTGAGTTCTGTTTTGCGGTTTAGGTTCACAAGCACACTATTCTAACATCAGCATGCCACGTTTCAAAAGATTACACATCAACCTTCCATCTGTACAAAAACTTAACTCCCTTAACTAAATTTAACGGCAATTGATTCAAATTAGCATTTTTAAGGACTCAATTGTGGATTCTAATAAGTCGGGGATCAAACTGGGAAAAACCCACATAAATAGAGACAACTAAAGGATTTAAACCTTAAACTTAATCCAAAGATTACAGAAGTTTTCTTAGCATTTTGGTTTTATATATTTGATATGCTAAGTAAAACCTCTCACGGTCAATTTTAGGTGTATCGCTTAGACGACCTTTACTTTTTTTACGAAGATTGAATGCTTGAATTGAAAGACTGCATAAATAATCTTTGAAACTTGTATGTTAACGTATATGAGTCATATATTTTGGTCAGCTTGATGAAATGAAACCGATATTTATACAGTTTTCGGGTTTGACTTTTTATTTAATAATTTCACATTATTTTCTGGGTGAAGCAGCAGTATGTAAAAGGCGCCTGGTGTGTAATTGAAGACCATTTTTTTTTCAAATGGCTGAAAAACTTACAGTAATATATAGCACATACGTTGATTTCAAGGGTGAATTTTAGTAGTCTAAGGTAAAAATGTATCAAAATTACCAAAACTGTAATGAAAAAGGCACCATCTATTACAATATTTTACATCAAGAGAGCATCCAAATGGGGTGTATACTCTCACTTTAGAACTCTGCCCATATACACACATGGAATACATGTCAAAATTAGTTCTTGACTTCCTCAAATGAGTGTTGTTTACATGTCTAGCTAATCGTTCAACCATGTCGTTGTTGATCATTATTTTTGTTCATGTAGTGTAATGGTGGAAAAAGTAATTAGCTTCCGTTCTTTTTTGACTTTTTCCCTCTCTTTTATATAAGAGATAACGCTCCCTTTTCCTTCAGGCTCTGTGTAGTGCTGTTTCTAACCCTCTATCCCTACAATGTCGGAGGATTGTTGAATTGGCTTGTCCTGCTGTATGCTATTTTTTCGGTTTTTGCTGGCTATACTGCAGCATCCTTCCATGGCCAGTATGCTGAGAATGGACGGGTAGTCCTCTGTTTCCTTTAATATATGTCTTGTTAGACCTAGAATTGAACTAAACAATGTAAATTCATTAAGATCTTGCAAACTATAATAAGATTTAAAACATATTAAATATATATATATATATATATATATATATATATATATATATATATATATATATATATATATATATATATATATATATACACACGTATATATATATATATATACGTATATATATATATATATATATATATATATATATATATATATATATATATATATATATATATATATATATACGTATATATATATATATATATATATACGTATATATATATATACGTATATATATATATATATACGTGTATATATATATATATATACGTATATATATATATATATATATATACGTACATATATATTTATATTGTACTAAGTGTTTGCGACAATTTTGTTAGTGGTCATTCATTGAAATCAGCAAGAACATCTTAGTGAAACACATGGTTGTCTCTGATATGGTTCCACTATTGTCTCTTTTAACTGCAGTGTTCTTCTTTAGAGACTCCAGTTGAAGTTCTTTCTCTCTGAGCTTTGTCAGCTCTCCAACTCACACTTGGACCACAACAGACATTTTTTTCAGCAACAACAAACAATTGAGGTAAAAAACTATTTGTTTTGTTGTTTTTGCTTTATGTTTTTGCATGACTTGGTGTTGAGACAATGTGGTTTATATTGGAAGGAACTAGAAATGGTTAGTGCGCATGGAAATAAGGTCCTAAGGACCTACCTAGTACACTACGCAAGCCTACTAGAAAAACAAAATTAACTAGGTTTGAGGTTGTAGAAATGTACGAGTTGATTAGTGAGTATTATAACGATGATTTCACTTCCTTTTTTATTTGGTTATTCTGTTTTTGAATTCAATGATGAATGCACTCATTTGTATGCTTTAAAGTGTTAGTGAATGCAGTGATTGGTACCCGTTAATTATGGTTGAATTTGACATTAAAAGAAACCGAGTTTGCATTATTCCGGAGTATTTGTTAAGAGTTTAACTGTAATTGAAGGAACGCAACATGGAAAAGTCCCCGCTCTGAACAGTCCAAGAAGAACTCTCGGTCTGTCGAAGCAGCGATGGGCAATTGTCATTTTCTTTGACCTTGATGACAAGACCTCTAGCTTTGGATTCGGTAGGATTTTAAAGGATAAAAAACAAAAGAATGAAAGAAAAACTAATATTTTTTTTATTGAGTATAACCAATAAATATTTATACTACAAATAAAACAGAAACAAATTTGATAAATATCTACTAAATTAATTAATTAAACAATGGATAAAATTCTCCTAAGAAATAGGATAGAAATATATTTTTATTTAACTGATTTAACTCTTTCAACAACATGTTGTTTGAGTCACAAAATTTCAACAATCTCTTCATTGACTCAAAGACAACATACACTAAGTTTTTTCTTCCTTGATCGTGTCATCTAAAGTTGCTACACTCTTGTAGGTCTCGATCACAATTTCTTACTTAGTCTCCACGTCCTTACAATCTTTTGCAACTTCCTCCTTTACTTGTAGTTGTTCTTTTAGATTTTCCTCCAATTGACAGAGGTTCTGGTTTCTCTATCTTTTGAGGAATTATGTCTAACTCTAAGTTGCCAATGTCTTTCACCTTCTTAGTACTGCCTTGTTGTTCTGCACTTTTAGCTTCTGCTTTGGGAAGAGTTGTCTTAGCTTATTCTTCTTCCTCTAATTTTTGTGGTTTAGTTTAACTTTCATCAACTTTAACACCAATTGCCTTTGCTTTCTTACCATTCAGAGATGGGGTGTTTTAGGTCCCCCAACATTCGTATGTACTAACTGCAACTTCTTTGTTGCTCTCTGAGATTTGTCTTTTGGAAAAAGCAACCTTGTTTGTTTTCCATATTGTAAAACAACGCATATGAGTGATTTCTCTTCCAATTCAGGTGGCCCTTATAGAAGATCATTCTCCCTCAAATAAAGCTAAGTTCCATGATGAAAATGACCCATCATTTTATGTCAAATCAGCATGTTGTCTTCAACCTTGTGCACAACAAGCTGCTCTTCATCAATCAAATTCAAGGCAAAGCTCTTGCCTTTCGTTTAAACTCTAAATAATTATTTATTATTTGAATCTTTAATCATGCAGGTTTTATCTTCAAATAGAACTTTATAGCCTTCTTTAGAAGTTGGTCAACACTCAACAAGTTTTGGTCAATTTCAGGAACGTATAGAACATCAATAATTAATTTCAAACCTATGCAACCTTAGATCGTGATGGTTCATTTGCCCTTTACTGTTATTTTTGCTCTATTTCCAATTCTAACTTTGTGTTGTTGGTTGCATTAAGATCTTTGAATAATTCTTGATCGTAAGTCATGTGATTCGTGCAATCACTATCAATTATCCAACTTGCTGTTGATCTTGTAGTAGCAAAGTAAGAAACAACAAAAAGTTATTCTTCTTCACCCTCTTCAATGACAGCTTGTACATTCTCTTGGTTTTTTGATGACTTATAGATTTTCTCCACATGCCCTAATTGTCCACATTTATGGCATTTCACATCTGGCCTCCACCAACACTTCGTCTGTGGATGATTGTTTTTCTTACAAAAAGGACATGATGGAAAAGCATGAGAGGATTTGCTATCATTTTTGTGGTTGAAACTTCCTGACTTGTCCCTTTTTTCCAATGATTTAGCTACCAAAGCCCCTTCAATATGACCTTATTGTCTCATGAGTCTTCTTTGTTCACAGAGCCTGAAATGCGGTCAAAAGTTCTGCCAAGGTAATAGTAGAAAGACTTTTTGAGTGCTCCAAGGAAGTCAATGTGGCTTCATATCTTTCTGGAATTGTTACAAGTATGGTTTGAGCAATTTGAGAATCAGGAATCTCAGTGCCAAGAAGATGTATTTTGTTTGCAACGCTAAGAATCTTGTCCACATAATCTTTGATTTGAATCTTTCATCCTCTGCATCTCAAGTTCTTGAACGAGATTCAAAGCTTTCATTCCTTTGATTCTCTCACTGCCTTCATACTTTTCCTTCAAAACCTCCTAGATTTCATGTGTTGTTCTCATCGTCATTATTATGTTGAAAATGACTAGAGATACAATTATGAACAATATTGATTTGGATTTGGACTTTTGAAGCCTCCTTTTCTTTGTGACTTTTCATTTGAGCAACTTTAGGATTATTTGGCAAGGGAGACACTTCGTAGTCCTCTTCTACTACTCCTCATACATCGTTAGCATCAATATATGCTTCCATTTTAATAGCCCACATTTGATAGTTTGGTCCATCAAATATAGGCACATAAATGATAGTAAAGGATGTCTCAAATTCCATCTTATGTATGGTGGCTATTTGGTGGTTGTAAGTATTTGTGGGTTATATCATAGATCCTGTAAGATACTTTATTGCTCTTGTTAACCTATATATTAAGGTTATAAAATGTTATATTAGATCAACAACATCATCATAATATGTAAAATTACTTTTGTATCTCACTTTTTACCACATTTTAGATAAACCATTTTGGACAAATCTTATACATAGCTTAACAAGAGAAAAGAAACTCCACACTTCTATAAAACACTATTATAATGAATAAAAATAAAAATCATACCATACATAATGCATGATTCACTTTCTAGGCTTGAGTTTCCTAACGTGGAAACAAGCCTAAAAGGCTAATCATGCATTATGTATGGTGTGATTTTTATTTTTATTCGTTATAGTAGTGTTTTGTATAGAACAGGTGTATAGTTTCTTTTCTCTTGTTAAGCTATGTCTAAGATTTGTTCAAATATCTAAAATGTGGTAAAAAGTGAGATCCAAAAGTAATTTTAACATATTATAATGATGTTGTTGATTTAATCTAACATTTTATAACTTAAGATTGGTTAACAATTTGTAGACATTTTTTAAACCATGAATTTAGCAAAAATAATCACATTGAGTTTGTTTAAAATAATAGAAAATTAAGTAAATAAAATATAGAGATCAACATAAATCAAAGGCTTAAATATAGTTAAATTTTATATTTTTGTGTTGAAGTTATAACTTTTGTAAAAGTGTTTATGAAAAAAACAAATATAACGTATAAGTTTTAGACTATTAAAAAAATGATGAAATTAAAGAAAGAAACAACTATTTCATTTGAAGTCTACGATGCTGGAAAAGGGATTTTTACAATTATAGAATCAATAGTTTCTGTATCCATAGATATAAACATAAATTTGTGAATGTTTTTTTGAATTAGTTGGTGGTAATATTTATAATCTTTTTATAAGCTAGAGCTTATAACACTAGGTTTGTCAATATTTTTAAATTAAAGCATCTGCATAAAAGAAGAAAAAAAGAAGATTAAATTCGTAATAAAATGACTAAATAAATATCGCACAAGATGAGATTTTATTGTATAAATCGGAAATTCTCTTTATTATAATCTTTGTTTTTGACAATAAAACCTTTTCTTTTTTGTATTGGGTGTTCTTTTCTCGTTATGACATGATTACTAATTGATCTTCCTGGTTGTTTGGCGTCAAAGATAAAATTTGGTTATAAGTTAATAATCTTCATTGTGAATAGTATAAAATTGATTTTCATAAGTATTGTAAATATATTGGTTAAAACAATATTCGTTATATATATATATATATATATATATATATATATATATATATATATATATATATATATATATATATATATATATATATATATATATATATATATATATATATATGGGTTTGCTAACGCGCGTACGTCTGTTTTTCAGTTGGTACATTTTAACAATGTGTATCGGATTTTAGTAGACAAAAATACCCTTATATATATATGGATTCTAAGTTTTAAGGTTAAGGGTATTTTAATAATTTTCATTCTCAAAACTAAAAAAAAAAAAAAAGAAACCCCCCAAACCCTTACTCACCTCTCTCATTCCTCTCAACCCTTTCTCTTTCATCTTTCTCACTCCAATCTTTTCTCTGTCATCCCTACTGTAACCCCAATTGAAAAAAATCAGAAACACTTGTCGTTAAACAATTTTCATCAGGCAAAGGTTCATTCAAGATCTCTTCAATTTCACCATTTTCACTAATCTGTCTAATTTCATCATCTGCATATCTCGAATCATCATCTCTAAAAAAACCCTCCAGGCTAATTACCAATTCTTTCGGATGTCATTATGCTTGTGAAAATTAGATAAAATTATATAGAACAAAAATTATAAAATGAAAACTCATTATCAAGTCATTTTTTGTAAGAAATTGTTTAACAACGAGTGTTTCTGATTTTTTCCAAGCCAATTACCAATTCCTTTGATGTCATTATGCCTTTGAAAATTAGATAAAATTAGATAAGACAAAAATTATAAAATAAAAGCTCATTATAAAATCATATTTTCTAAGAAATTGTCAGCGAGTATTTCTGATTTTTTGCCAGGTCAATTACCAATTCCTTTATGCTTCTGAAAATTGGATAAAATTAGATAAGACAAAAATTATAAGATGAAAACTTATTATAAAATCATTTTTTTGTAAGATTGTTTAACGGCAAGTGTTTCTGATTTTTTCAATTGGAGTACGGATGACAGAGAAAAGATTGGAGTGAGAAAGATGAAAGAGAAAGGATTGAGAGGAATGAGAGAGGTGAGTAAGGGTTTGGGGGTTTCTTTTTTTTTTAGTTTTGAGAATAAAAATTATTAAAATACCCTTAACCTTAAAACTTAGAATCCATATATATAAGGGTATTTTTGTCTACTAAAATCCGGTACACATTACTAAAATGTACCAACTGAAAAACAGGCGTCCGCGCGTTAGCAAACCCCATATATATATATATATATATATATATATATATATATATATATATATATATATATATATATATATATATAATTTTTTATTTAAAAAAACTAAATTTAAATATTTATTTTTCACATAAAACACATACTATTTCGTGATGATTGTAAAAAAAAGAAAGAAACTTCATGTTAAGATTTTTTATATTCCAAAATTATGAAATGGCAACCACATTAATGTTCATAATTTTTCATATCTATAAGCCAATTACATATTTTTTTCACTTCTTTAGTGTTTGTATAAAGGTGGAGGTATTCCTAAGAGTAGTTTATGTAATATCTTTTTGTAAAAGACTGAGATATTTTTGAAAACTAATAATTAATTTTAAATAAAAAATAACCACAAGAATTTTGTCTGTGAGAAATCACTTCAGCCACCTTTAAACGGACAATGAAAATTCAAATGCATACATACATAACTTTAGTTTAAGTTAAGAAGGAATGAAATTTACAATTTAAGGTTCATGCTATTGTTCAAGCACACCTACATATTCAAATATTCTTCCAAATATTTTTTCATTTTTCTTCCGTGTTCAATACGTGCGTTACCTGATAATCCGGGAAGGCCAGCATACCATTCTTCCTCGAATTTTTTCTTCAAGGCTTCAAATCCTGTAGTAACACACACATACTCCAATTTGGGAAGACCAGTTAAAGTTATTTCAATCATTGGAATGCTCAATTGAAGCCCTGGTTTTGTGCTATCTTGCCTCATCACAGTGATAATGCTCGTCATTAAACTGCAATTTCTAACCTCTAACGTCTTCAAATTATCAAGATTTTTGGAAAGATTAACTGGAAAAACAGTTCTCAATTTCTCACAATCTTTGATAATTACGTTTTTCAGTTTCCCAAATGAAATTTCAGCATCATACTCTTCATTCCATATTGTTGTCAATTCACTAACATCGGAAATCTCCATTGTCTCCAGCTTAGGGCAAGAAACCTGCATAAATAATATGACATTAATCAATACTATTAGCAGTTTTTTACCACACAATTGTTACTACTCTAATTATCTAAGGGTTTCAGTATTTGTTTGGTTTTTTGTACTTACATTATTGCTATGCTTTGGTATACATATAAAAGGTTTAAGTATTATACTTAATCTTGCTATGTTTTGGCTCTCGTATTTATAAAATACATGTTTTAGTTTCTGTGTAATAACTTTTAGTTACGCTTTGGTTTCTACAGTCTGCTATCTCTTCAAATCCTTAGCGCTAATACAGTCACAAAATTTACACCACCACCAATCTTCTGTTATATTACTTTAGGAGAGAATTTCTGGTAGTTTAAGAGACTTAAGGATAGAGACTAAGATATAATTAAAAGTGACTGATGAAAAGAGAATTTCTGGTATATTACATAAAGACTAAGATATGTAATTTATAAATATAGTTACCAAAAGAAAAAAACAAATTAAAGTATCCCAAACCAGATGAATACTTAAAATTTGTTTATAATGTGGTAAATTTTTTGTGTGCTTTGTTCATTTTAAAGAGAGTACCATATTATTGTAATAATATATAAAAACTGATGAGCTGAGCGACTAATCTATAGTTTTTTGTGAATAATTATTTGTCATTTGATAAAATTATCTGCTTGTGCTTTGTAAAGAAAAAGACTATAAAGGTTCATCTATCTTTACATGATGATAACAACATTTTCAGTGAGTTATGTTCATCAAACTTGTATCCCTGTGAATGGGATGTAGGGTTGTTAAGAGGATGCATGCAGTAATTGTTCTACAAGTTAGACATGTTTAATGCTTTAATGCCTTATCAGTGCTGGAAATATTTTAATACCTTGTCATGGAAAAGTGTAGCAGAAGAGGATCCTTCAGTTGAGCAGAAACTGATTAATGCTGGGAGTCCTTGTAAGGTTAGAGAGCATAATTCAGGAAATTCTATGGGACGATTCTCTGCACCTTCAAATAGCACAATCGCCTTTATGGATGTGCACTGTGAAACTTCCAAAGTAGCAAGATGAGGAATACCATTGAGCATGGATACTGAGAAGAGACATCGCATTGCATTGCATTTCTCTATTTTGATGACTCTCAGTTTGAAGAAAGATTTCTCAGTTAAGGAATCACCATGGTATATGTACTCCAAATTGCTCAGAATGGTGAGAGACAGTGACTCCAAGTTCGGGAAAGTATCAAGAGGATCGTTACCTGACCCTGTGGCTATGAATTTGACTTCAGCATTGTGTTGAATGAAAAGAGACTGCAGTTGTGGAAACCCATCGCACTCCATGTCATTAACAACATTCTGGACACCATTCAGTGTATCCAAGTACAAAACCTGAACTTCTTTCAGCATCTTTTTTATTCCATTCTCTGACTGAAACCTCCTGTTCAGCTTCAGTTTCAATGTCTTCAATTCATGATCACCATATGTCAATACCCAATTTCGTCCGGGTAAATAAAAATTCATCACAAAAATAAATAATAAAAACATAAAAAAAAACCAAAATGAAAAATACTATTTATTTTACTTTTCGCACCCCAAATTTTCTTTTAAACATTTAACCCAATGGCCCAAAATAATCTCTTACTTTTTTACTTCTTCACCACCCTTTTTCTCTTATCACACCCCACTCTCCACATCATCATCCACATCACCCTCCACATCATCTACCTTTATCATTTATTTTTCCACATCATTTCCATATTAATTTTATATATCAACTTTTCTAATTATTCCACTTACATTTTTTTTATTATATCTTCTCCATCAACATTTTTTATTATCCATTTTTTTTCCACCTTATTTTTCCACCAACTTTTTATATTATTTTTTTTTCACTTATTTTCCACATTAACTTTTACTATTTACTATATTTTATTTCACCTACTTTCTCCACCAACTTTTTATATTATTTCTTTCACTTAATTTCCACACCTAATTTCTCCACCAACTTTTTATATTATTTCTTTCACTTAATTTCCACACCTAATTCCTCCACCAACTTTTTATATTATTTTTTTTCACTTATTTTCCACATTAACTTTTACTATTTACTATATTTTATTTCACCTACTTTCTCCACCAACTTTTTTATATTATTTCTTTCACTTAATTTCCACACCTAATTTCTCCACCAACTTTTTATATTATTTCTTTCACTTAATTTTCACACCTAATTTCTCCACCAACTTTTTATATTATTTCTTTCATTTATTTTCCACATTAACTTTTACTATTTACTATATTTTATTTCACCTACTTTCTCCACCAACTTTTTATATTATTTCTTTCACTTATTTTCCACATTAACTTTTTCTATTCATCTTTTTTTTAATTATATTTTATTTCATCTAAATTTTCCACCAAATTATTATATTATTTTTATTCATCAACTTTCTTCATCCTTAACTCTATAAATACCCACATTTTCTTCACACACAAAAAAAAAAGATCCATCTCTTCTCTCTCAAAATCTCTACATTCTATCTCAAAACTCTACTCCATTTTTCTCTCACACTTTACCATTTCCTATTCCCTTCAAACATAGTAAATTTCATACCATATTTTCACTATAAATTCATCTTCTTCACCATCAATCTATCTCCTCTCACAACTTATTACAAGCAAAATCTTGCTTCATCTTTCAAATCTTCAATAAGGTACACATTTTCTTTTCATTCTATTTATATGCATTTTGATCATTTTTTTAGTTTATAAATTTATCCTATTTTCTACCACAATTTTATCCTATGTTTTTTTTCATATTTTTATGTCATAGATATTTCAACTCACTTCTCTTCTTAATAAAAAATATATAAAACTTTAAAAAACATGTAATGATATAAATATCGGTGTGAGTACTCGTGCGATCGTACGCATCAGCCTAGTACTCATTACCCAAAATATAAAATAAACAAAAAAAGCCGTATGAGTACTCGTGCGATCGTACGCATCAGCCTAGTGCTCATTACGCAAAATCTAAAATAAACAAAAAAAGCCGTGTGAGTGCTCGTGCGATCGTACGCATCAGCCTAGTGCTCATTACGCAAAACAATAAAAAACAAGGAAAAAGCCGTGTGAGTGCTCGTGCGATCGTACGCATCAGCCTAGTGCTCATTACGCAAAAAAATCTAAATATTACATCAAAAAATACCAAAAAAATATAAAATCTTCAAAAAACCAAAAACAACAACACTTTCAAGCAAACAAGCAATCTTTCTGGCCAGAACTACGTGATCCTTGATTCTCCATCAAAAGTGGAGATACGTAGGAGCAAGGCCAGTCTTTGTCAGGTTCACTTTCCCAAAAATCCAAATTTATCCATAATCATTTTCCAAACAAAATTCTCAAACAATTTTCAAACAAATTTTCAAGCAGTTTTCTAAAAAAGAACTACGTAACCCTGATTTCTCATTCTAAATGAGAATACGTAGGAGCAAGGTCAATCCTTGTCGGGCACAAAAAATTAAAAAATATATTTTGTTTATTTAGAAGTTTTATTTTAAGGGGAAGTTAAACATTTTGAAAACCACATCACATTCGCATATTTAGTTAAAGGTACTGCCCTAGGGCAGGCGTTGTTGGGTGCTAATACCTTCCCTACACGTAACCGACTCCCGAACTAAGAATCTCAGTTTCGCAGACCATGCCTTATCATTTTATGGTTTTTCCGTAGTTTTCCAGAATAAACTATGGTGGCGACTCCAAATTTTTTTTTTTCAAAACCGTTTTATTTTTCACGGATCGTCGTCCCGTCGCGATCCCGGTTGCGACACCATAATATGCTCGGTCCCACCGTTTACCAATGAAAATTGTATATGATCTTAGGTTTCGAAAGAACAAGTCCACAGGCCATGCTTGCGGATCAGGAACATACATGTCTTCTATGTATGCCAAGTGTTCCAAGTCTGTAAGCTCTTTCAAGCTTGCATTCTTGATTTCACTGGTAGACGTTTCAATCTCCCAATTACAGAAGGAGTTTCTCAAATATAATTCTTCCAAGCTTGTCAATTTGGACAGGACATTGGGTGGAATCACTTGGAGATTTGTGTCTCTTAAATCCAAGAATAGCAACTTCTGAAGCTTTACAATTTGCGCAGGCAATTGTCGGATACTACTTCCAAGGAGGCCTAGCATTCGTAGATTTGTGAGCTCACAAACTTCTTTAATGTCTCCCAATCCACAATGATACATGGATAATGTTGTAAAATATTATTATTTTATTGCAATTGAAAGTTGTGCAACGTTAATATTTTATTAACAACAGTCAAATCTTTAAGTGCATGAAACAGTCAAATTTTATGGGTTGAAACAGTCAACTTATCTGTTTTAATTTATTTTATTTATTTTATTCTTTCCTAGCTCTATAAATAGAGAGTACTTTCCCATTCCAAATAACCTGAGTCTTTCTCATTCTCTTCTCTTCCTAGCTTCATTTTTTTTTCTCTTCTACAAATTATATTGGGTATAAACTCTATTAAAGTAGAGTTTCTTGCTAGTTCTGTGATCCTCGAATACTTTCGAGAAGTTCCTGTTGTATCCTGGGGGATTTGCGCAACACAATGCGGATAAGTCCTTAAGGACAGTGATTTACACGCCTCAGGAAATTGCAGTATGAGATTTTGTAAGCACTTTTTACTACAATCTTAAGGACTTATGTTTTAATCTCTTACTTTCAAAAGGAAAAAAAGGTACGAGAAACTTATCTTTACTTTATTGTTTTATTGTATGATGAATTTGGAGATATGTTTGATTTTCTTTCAAAGCATGAAAAATTTATTTTTAATATTTTATTTGATTGTGTGATGAATGTTGATATATTCTTATATTGTTATTTTTCAATTAATTATTTGGATGATTATTAAAAGTTTGAATGCTTAAAATCCATGGTTGGATATTTGTGATATGATAAAGTGGTTATAATTTTGGTAAGTTTAGTACGTTCGAAATCATCAATATTAGTTACCATTTTTGTTGGGTTTATGATTCTGTTATACATGGCATTGATTCCTTTTATTTCATGTATAATTTTTTTTTAATATTAAAGAGAGAAACGGTTGTTTAGTGACAGCCGCAGGCAATGGAGTGAACCTTAAATTACAGTGGAGAGAGAAGATTTTTCCATTGAATTATAATTAGGAATAAAGTAAGAATTAGGGTTTTTCTTTTAATATTAATTAAATTATTTTTGAGGGTTGTTTGAATAATTGGTGATAATTTTAATATTGTCTGTAATCAACAAAAAAAAAAAAATTAAATTGTTCGAGGATCATGGGTAAATGTGGTGGCAGTGAGATTAAGGAACAATTTATGCTTAAAGTATTCTGAAAAAAAAAATAGGAACCCTAATTTTTTATCCCCTTTTCCCAGTTTCGCAAATTTTTTTTCTCTCTCGCGCACCAACCCTTAAGTGCCCTCCACCTTTCCTTTTTGCGAAACTCCACCTTTCCTTTTCCTTGTTCTGGACTCGCGAAGGCGCAAATTTTGGTGTGCACTGAGGTTGATTCTCAGGGTTCTTCGTCGCGCCACCCAGGGAGGGTTTTCTTCTCCTCTTTCGCCATGGTTCAAGCTCGTAAAGCAGGGAAGCTTCATTCCCTTTTCTCTTTGTATCACGCTGAACCAAGAACTCAAGCAATGGGAGTTGCGGCGTGCACGGGAAAGTTCTTTCCCTTACTCTTATGGGTTCAAGGCTCGAATCAAAATAGGGAACTTCCCTCTCTTCTTCTCTGATTCCAGCGATTTCTCTTTGGGAGTGGAGATCAGGTTTGGTGGCTCAGGCGCGGTGTTTCCGCGACGTGTGGGTTCGCTCTCTGGCGTCTCTGTGGCGGCGAAGGTCTCTGCTTGTTGGCATTCTCGTGGTGGAGCATGGCGTTCACGTTAGGGTTTCGATTCGGGGATTTTGAGGTTTCTAATTTTGTGATTTTGGGTTGAGTCACGAGGAAGGAGACTACTGCGTTTTGGGGATTTCTGATCATGTTCAAGAATTTTCTTTTAGGTGTTTTATTCTTGTTTTTCAATTTGCATTTTGAGAAGTTCCATTCTTGTTTCCCAGTTTACTTTTTGAGTGTCAAAATTCTGGTGTGGGAAATCTTGTGCTCTTGATCTAGTCGCGTTTCATTTGGAGATTTTTGGGACTTTCTATTCTTGTTTTTCGATCTTGAGATGTGGGGGTTGTTCTGACCTTCGTTTTGGATTCTCACGGTGGTTGCGATGGCGGTGACAACCGTTTCGTGGTGGTTGTCAGCGGAGTTACTCTTTTTTGACCGTGAGATTTGTCGTGGTGGCTCCGACATCGTCGGACTGTGTTTGGTCAGTTTGGACCTATTTGGGCTGCAGGCCAGAGTTTGACCCGGTGTCTGTGATTAGTTCAGTTTGAACTACTTAAACTGCAAACCCAAACTTCGGACTATTTCTCGGCCAGTTGGGTGCAGGTCGGAGAACTCATAATATTGTTTTAATTAATAATAATCAATTGTAAATGAAAAATAGAATTAAGTAATTATTGAAATTAATTAATGAAATTAAATTATAAAGAGAGATGAAAGTATTAATTTATAATTATAATTATGGGAACAAAGTTATTACTATTTATTTAGTAATTAATTGGAAATCAAATTAATTTATTGAAAGAAAAATTAATTTGATTTAAAAAGGAAGTTGATGAGATTTTAATTAATTGAGAATTTGATTTTAATGATGATTATGATCTATTATTTTGGAATGACATTTATTTATTGTTGGTTATCTATTGTTTGAGTAGAACCTATTTGAGCATATTTTATTCTTAGAATGAGACTTTAAATAACTATAATGTCAGATAGAGAATGAGAATGAAATTGTTGTTAGAAATAAAATATTTCTAAAATTTTAGGTCTTAGAATCATAAGAAAGGGAGATAGTATATTATTATCCCAAGAACAATATATTGAGAAACTTCTTAAGAAGTTTGAGTTTTATGACCTGACACAAATGAGTTCCCCTTATAATGCTAGTTCTAAATTAGTGAAAAATAAAAGACAGTCATTATCTCAGTCTCAGTATGCCCATATGATTGGGAGCTTACTGCACTTGGTGAGCTCTTATATACTTGATATTGCTTATGCAGTAGGTACACTGAGTAGGTATACTCAATATCCAGATCAGGAAATTTGGGATGCACTTGCTAGGCTTATGAGATACTTAAGAGGTTAAATAGATTATGCCATTAAATATCGTGGATTTCCCGTTGTACTAGAAGGGTACAATGATGATAACTGAATCTATGATTCATATGAGACAAAATCCACCAATGGTTATGTATTCACACTTGGGGGTGGTGCGATTACATGGAGATCAGCCAGGCAAACAATTATTGTAAGATCAACAATGAATTTGAGATTGTTGCTCTTGAGATGACTGATAATGAGGCTGAGTGGTTGAAAAACTTCTTAGCGAACATTCCATTAGGAATGAAACCAACCCCGTCGGTATCGATACATTGTGATTGCCAATCGGCAATAGCTATAGCTAAAATCAAGAGTTTGGTGAAACAGCCACTAAAGAGTGGAACTGTTTCTATTGATTATGTGAAGTCAGAATGGAATCTAGCAGATCCTCTGACAAAACCCTGGGAAGACAAATGTTATTAGAAACATCGAGGGGAATGGGACTTAAGCCACTTGCAAACAAACAAGTGATGGTAACCCAACCTTTGTGATTGGAGATCCCATGAACAAGGTTCATATGGGTAAAAACAAGTCACTTGTTAGTTCTGATAGCACTAAATTGATTTTAATCAATTTTGTCCCTTCCTATGGTGTGTGTGAAAGTGTTAGAGACTGCATTATTGAGAGGTTAAACTTTTTCATTAAAATTCTATGTGGTGAAAGAATTTTAGCTTAAACAAAGTTTTTAATGATTTTCATATCCCTTATGGGTGGTGTATGATTTGCAGCATACACTTGATGAAATCACCTATATGAGTGTCGAGTGGGGCCGCTTGCATGAGATCTTGGCATGATCTCTAGAGCACTCATGAATACCGGGCACGCGCATGGCCTATTTAGCGCAACACAGCGATAACAGCAAGAATTGTGGGGTTGTATTGTGATTGATAAACCTCTAACACACGTCAAGTGTCTTTGGTTCATATAGCTTGCTACACCAAATATACTATGTGTTAAGTTTCTTGATCTAAGACTGGTTCATATAGCTTGCTATACCAGCTCTGATGCATTACATTCTATGAGACCCAAGATAAAAAGTTTCTTTTCTTTTCTTTCAACTTTCTCTTGCAATAAGTGGGGGATTGTTGTAAAATATTATTATTTTATTGCAATTGAAAGTTGTGCAACGTTAATATTTTATTAACAACAGTCAAATCTTTAAGTGCATGAAACAGTCAAATTTTATGGGTTGAAACAGTCAACTTATCTGTTTTAATTTATTTTATTTATTTTATTCTTTCCTAACTCTATAAATAGAGAGTACTTTCCCATTCCAAATAACCTGAGTCTTTCTCATTCTCTTCTCTTCCTAGCTTCATTTTTTTTTCTCTTCTACAAATTATATTGGGTATAAACTCTATTAAAGTAGAGTTTCTTGCTAGTTCTGTGATCCTCGAATACTTTCGAGAAGTTCCTGTTGTATCCTGGGGGATTTGCGCAACACAATGCGGATAAGTCCTTAAGGACAGTGATTTACACGCCTCAGGAAATTGCAGTATGAGATTTTGTAAGCACTTTTTACTACAGATAATGCTTCAAGGTCCTTTAAAACAACAAAACTAAGAGGCAGCTTTGGACAATGAAAGGAAACAAAATCTAGCACTTTCAGAAGTTTAGTCTCCTCAAAAAATGAATCTGGAACATCTATTGTGGAATTTTCCCTACTTATCAGAAGATGTTTCAAGTTTGGACATTGCAACGTTGCGGGAAGCTTCAAATCACCAACAGGATGTAAGTTGCAGAAGTGAAGATCTGTTAGCAATTCTTTAGGTGGCCATTCTGTGGAAATCACTGAAGCTCTTCTATCATGTAGGGCCATTCGATAAGCAGTATGATATATGTAGTCATCTACTTTGACCCAGTCCTTTCCATTTTCAACCACAAGACCATAGGCCTTCAGATCACTAATCCGTGACTCACGCTTTTTTCTTGCAGCATCTGCTGTTTCCAGATTTTTGAATACACCTGTCCACATGTCTATGTACATGCTATAACTGTTAATAAATCTTCTTCCCCTAATAGCAAGAAGATACAACAATGCTTTGTGTTCCTCATTTTCTTCCAAACAATAGGACAATAGTTTTGCTGGTGAACTATTTTCCTTGAACTGCATCAAGGCATCTTCGCCCTTATTTTCTAATGCCTTTGCTAGGGCATAAATTAAAGAAATGGAACCTTCACAACTTCTCACTATTTCTTCTACAATGGAACTTTGATCTTCATCAAAACTTCCAACCTTCTTCTCAAACAGCTTCCGAGCCTCTTCTTTTTGTAATTCTTCTAATTGAAACACTTTATTAAGCTTAGAGGCATCCTCCAAATATTGTATAAATTTCAAATTTCCTGATGTCAAGAATACTTTGCACCCTTCATGTTCATTACCCGGAGGAACTCCAAATTCCTCCAAGTCAAATTCTTCTGGGTTCAATTCCCCCACGTATCATCAACTATGATGAGAGTACTTTGCTCTTTTTTTATTCTCTGACGCAATTTATTTCTTCTTTTCACAAGACTTTCTCCATTGATAAACTGCATTCCCAATTCATCTGCAATAGCATTTTGAACTTGCTCCTGATTAGGCTTATCAGTTACAGTTATGAAAACCATTGCATCAAACAAATTCTGTTCTTTTGCTTTCTCTCTAATGTTTTCGGCTAATGAGGTTGTGCCTAAACCACCCAGCCCCCATACTCCAACTGCTTGGATATCAGGGTTCTGTAGGGCTTCCATAATATCTACTATCGTTTCATCTCTTGATTCTGGTCTTTCATAATGTTTTCGTGTTTCCGCTGATACATGAGAGTGTCCTTCATTAATTAATACTGAAATCTCTGGTTGCATCTTTCTTGATTGTTTACCAACCTTGTACCGCAACAAAATATTTGTGCAACTACTTCTGCCTTCATAGGAGTTCAATAAATTATCCCCTTGTCCAAGAATCTCATCCACTCTTTTGAGCCAGTCACTTTTAGTCTGGAATTCTTTATCTTCCCAAATAAGATTTTCTTGCACTTTTTGCCTTTGAACTTGCAGAGTCTTGAGGTCAGTTTTGAGAATCTCCAAAATGCTTCTGTTGGAAATTAGGTTACCAAGATGATGTGCAACCACTGCTGCTTTCATCTTTTGAAACAATGTGCCAAATGATCTTCCTTTCCTTTGTTCTTGTGTTGGTTGCTGCAAAGGAGATACTAGTTTAATCTCGGATAGGATAATAGATAGAGGTAACAACTTTAATGAAGCGACGCAAAATTTGAAGCAAATGGCTCACCCTCTTTTATATAATGACGAAAACAGAAAGGATGTGACTTTAAGAGCAATTTATCTTCAACTGTACTTCCTGTCATGAACACAACAGATTGAACAAACTATTTAATTTATTACTGGCAAAAAAATAATATCGTACACAAACTTCTATCATTTCACATTTAACCGGTATCGAAAGGACATGATTATAATTTTATAAATAAAAGGACAATATTATATTAGTTTTTTTTTTATATGTAAAAGTTTGGCATGAGTATGTATTATCACATCTTACATATAATTTAGATTCACATTTCGCAATAATCTTTAAATGTAACAAATTTTAAAGATAAAAAATAATTGGTTATTGACAAAATGTCAATTTATAAATTAAATTTTTTTTATATATTAGTAATTATAATTAATGTTAATGACCAATTTAGAGTCTAATTCATAAAGTAATTATAATTTTTTTATTAATAATAAATACTATTTTAGATAATAATAATTTTTAGTTTATAAATTAGTACCTAAATTAGTTCCTATAGTGACCAATTGTTTTATTTCAAAAATTGATTGTTATTTAAAGATTTTCTTGTAGTGCTTCAAAGCACACCAATCATAGTAAATTTTCAAAAGAACAATTTTAATCATAGTAAGTTTATAGTTATTGTACCGTATAATTAATTGCCCTGTCAATGCATTCTCTATGTCACCGAACGATCAACTCTCCCAAAATAATGAAGATTTCCTAAAACCCCATAGCAGCATCGACCAATCGGTTACCATTTCTACAGAAGACCAATCAGTAGTACATATTAAAATCATCATCACAAATCCAACATGTTTAACATGGTAAAATATGCCTATAGGCTCATAGATCGTAATTGGGTCAACCCTAATTAAAAGTCCACTTTGAAACCAATAATTGGTTAAGCTAAGAAGAGGAATATGAAACAAAACTTGGATTTAGTCGTTTTCTCTAGTGCTGTCAAAATGGATTGAGACCTGTGAGCCAACCTGGCTCACCACGGGTTTGAGTCGGGTTGGGTTGAAAAAAATGCAAAATTTTTTATGCGAGCCAGTTTTGATTCGGCTCACTAAGAACCCGGCTCACATAGGTTGAACCCATGGTAGGTCGGGTTGGCTCACCAACCCACCTATTTTTTTTAATTAAATCAAATTAATTAAATTAATTATTCAAATCCTATTTTTTTATTAAAATCAAATTAATTAAATTAGTTAATCAAAATGCACAACCTTTACTTAGCAATAGAGCCTTTCACATTGTTGTCTTTCCAAAAGTTTCCTTTGCAAATAAAACCCTAAGAATATAGATTGGATAATATTATAGATGGAGATAAAGAAGAAAATGTTTCAAGAGAGCATAATACTGTGGATTTATCCATTTAGGAATCCAATTTAATAGATGGATAATATTATAGATTGGATAATTCAGGAATATATAATTTGTTTTATCTTGTTTTTAGACATATCTACAAGCATGACAATTTTATCTTGTGTTATATATTTTTGTTAACGACTATATGTAGTTTCTTCGTGAAACGGTTGTGTATGTCTCATTAAACTAAATTGGCAAAATTTTATGCTTGATAGCTTAGAATATATATAACAATATATTTCTTTTGTTTCATTTTTTTTATATCAATCGGTCCAATTATTATTGTTTCCATTTGATCGATCAAAGTAACATGTTATAAGAATCTTAGAAGAAGAGGGTGAAAAAACGTTAATTAAGTAAACCAATGAGCCAACCCGTTTAATCCACCAACCCGTGGTGGGTCGGGTCGGGTTCAAATTTTTTCGACTTGCTACTAAATGAGTCGGGTTAGGTTGGCTCACTAAGTGGCCAACCCGTGGTGAGTCGGGTCGGGTCAGGCCGGATTACCCGTTTTGACAGCTCTAGTTTTCTCTATCTTTTTCCCATAACAAGACTTTAATAATTCAAAAATATTTATGATAAAAGATAATTTAGGACAAATATATCTTTAGATATTTTATTTGATATTTTTAAACATCAGAAGATAATAACTCCCAAATCTTTTTAAATTTGACAAGATCTTCTTAAATATTTTTTAAATCTCTATAACAACCAAATATATCTAAAAGATATTGGATTAGTTAGAAGATAATTGGATGAGATTACACTATTAGAAAAAATATTACAACAATGGAAAAACTTGAAATAAAGCTTAGTCTAATTTCTAAAGACAGAGACTTAGGGAAACACCTTTGGATGACTTAGGAACTCTTTGGGAGGGGGTGCTAATTTCATTCTCTCTCACGTTCTCCACCCTATCTTTCTTTTTTTTATGTTATTTCTACATTTCATAGAGTGTTACACCTCTAGGCTAGATTTTGATGTAATTTCTTAATTGAGAATGCACTTTGATTAAAATTATAAACTTTCATGTGATTGAATGAGTTTATTTTTTTCCAAAATTGATAATATACTTTGACTGAAGGTGAAACCTATAAAAATAATTAATCAAAAAATTATTTTGGTTCACTAGTTTTTTACTTGATAAAGTGATAAAACAATAGAAATGATTAACTATAGTAATATTTAATTATTTAATTGAGAATATATTTTGTGAAATTTACTATGACTAATCTAAAAGTTTCTTATTTTAAATTGACAATGTACCATGGTTAATAGTGATTAAAGGTGAAAAATTTAACATTAATTAATCAATAATGTATTTTGGCTAATTAGTTTTTTACTTGATAAAATTGGTAAGAGAATAGACATAATTAGACATAATAATATTTAATTAAGAATATACTTTGGTTAAATTTACTATGATTAATTTAAAAAGTTCTTACTTTTAATTGAGAATATACTTTAGTTATTAGTAAAATCGCCAACAAATTAAATGATAATTTACATTGATTAATTTGAAAATAAAAGACAATAATTAATTAAACAATAATATTTAGATAATCAATAATAAATTATTTTTTAAAGAAGACAATGGAATGGACCTATTTCTTTATTATTATTTTTATCTCTTTTTATCTTTTCAATTCTATTTCTTTCTCTATTTTATTATTTTAGGTTAAATAATTCTAATGGTCTCCATTTTAGGTTGAAAGTTGCATATTGGTCCCTCAATTTATTTTTGTCTCAATTGGGTCCCTAATTTTAAAACAAATTGAAGCAATGCATCCCATGTCGTTAAATTAGCTGAACGATATTAAAAATACATTGACGAGCCATGCTTGTTTGGATTTTTCAAATGATGCGACTTAATAAAGAAGTCTGATGTGGAAGCAAGTACTATAGTAGAGCTCGACCTGCATAGTGGGGAGGATGATCTACAGTGAGGAGGTCAGTTTGCATAATGGGTAGGTTGGTCAGCATATTGGGAAGCTCGACTTGCATAATGGGAAGCTTGACCTGCACATTGGGGAGATCGGTCTGCACACTAGGGAGCTTTGTCTACACACTAAGGAGGTCGATATGCAAGTGGAGAGATAAATTAGTACAATGGGGAGCTCGGCCTGCACAATGGCTACCTCGGTCTGCACGGTGGGGTGGTCGACCTTCACAATGTAGACCGACCTCCCCATTATACAGGATAAACTTCCCATTGTACAAACCGACCTCCTCACTATACAGACGGACCTCCTCAGTATACAAATTGACCTCCTTACTATGGAGGTCATGCTTCTCATTGTGCAAGCTAAGCTCCTCACTATGCAGATTGAGTTCTCCACTATGCAAATCGACCTCCCCATTATAAAGGTTGAGCTTCCCATTGTGCAGACGGATCTCCTCATTGTGCAGATCGACCTTCTCACTATTTAGGCTGAGCTCCTCACTGTGCAGGATGAACTCTTCACTATATATGCAGATTGACCTCCTCACTGTGTAGACCGACCTCTTTACTATATAGACCAACCTGTCGAGCTCTACTAAAGCTATTCTTCCACGTCAAACTTCTTTATTAAGCTACATCATTTAAAAAATCCACACAAGTGTGTCTAGCCACTATTTTTTTAATGTTATTCAACAAATTTAACAAGGATCGCATTACTTCAATATTTCAAAATAAGGGTCCAATTGAGACCATAAAAAAAATTAAGGGACCGATATGTGACTTTTAGCCTAAAATAAGAATCATTGGAATGATTAAATCATTATTTTATTATTTAATCTTTTTATTTTTATCTTTATTTTATTATCTTATTTTTATTGTACTTAACTAATCTTTTTAGTATATAGAGCTTATAAAAACTAGTTTGTTAGAAATTAATTTCTTTTTGGAAAATAACTTAGAATTGACTTTATCCCTAATATTTTGTTGACTATACTATCTTAATACTACTAAAGTTTCTAAGTTTAATAGCATCAATTTGATTGTTTTAAGGATAACGTTATCACTTAGATTACAAAAAAGGTATGGATCCTTGTTGGTAAAGAGAGTTTAGTGAATAAAGTTATAACCTTTATACCTGTATTAATCACCTCTGAATGTATATTATAGCAGTAGTGGTAGATCTTGGGAAAAAAAATCCGAAAGATTTGTTCATGGACGGGGGCATGAAGGTAGGAAAATATAGTCTAGGTCAAGTGGAAAAACATAAGTTAAACAAAGGAAGAACCTGAACTTGGACGACAAATTTGTTTAAAACAATCCTATTAGCATAATGGAAATGGTTAGGAACTTGTGGAAATACATTTTATAATTTAACACAAATTTTTATATATTTCACCCATTAATTTCAAGATTTAATGTCCTTTTTTATTTTGTAATATGGGAGAAATTTAAACTGTAATTTTACGATTTTAGTCTACGTAATAGGAAAACAATCAAATCATTATAATTAAGGATAGGTGTGATCAACGGTGTAGTGATATATAGTGAAATTTAAGACACAAGAACAAAATATAATTAAAAAAATTATATATTTTTTGTAGTTGAAGTGAAAAGAAAAAGTCGTATCTAGAATAAGTACTAATAAAATAACATATCAGTTTTTCGTTTAAATTATAACAAAATGTATTGTTATCTTTCGAATTATTTGACTATTGTGTAAAGTTTCAACAATAAACTTGACTAAATAATACTCTCAAGCAATATTGAAATTGAATTTTCAAAACTATTAAAAGTATGCATACATATAACTCAGGAATAAGGAAAGTCGAAATTAGAGAAATCAATTAGAAGGAAAGTCTTAACCATTAAAATTTAAAATAAGAACCAAGGTAAAATTCATTAATTTAATAATAGAGAAAAGAGAATAAGTACCTGAAGTGAATGACGCTTTCAAAGTTCCTGAAATATGGATCCATAATCTTAATTATATGATGTTGAAATGACAAAAAAAATGTATTTAAAGACTGATTTTTTAATTAAACATTAATTTAGAGATCAATTTTTTTCTTAACCAAAACTGTGTAGTTAATGTTAATAACTAATTTAAATACCAAATTCATAATAAAAATAATTTTAACTACTAATTTAAAAAACTAATTATAATTTTTTATTTATAAAAGAACTATTTTATTTAATAATAACTTTTAATTTATAAATTAGTATCTAAATTGGTAATTATAATTAATAATTAATTATTTTTAGTCATTAAAATTAATCATTATTTAAGAATTGTTTTCTAATAGATAAATACTTCAATCATTTAAAAGGAGATTAAACAAACAAATTTAGAAGACATTTAAATAAAAAGAGAATTACCTGAAGGGGAGAGGAAGAAGAAAGACAAACTAGGACCGAAAGACAAAGGAAGAACAAAACCTATTTATGGGAAAACAGATAATCTTCTTAACCTTGGGTAAAACTTCGGAAATAAATCAAGAGAACTATCACTAACAATATTTAATTAAATGAAAATATTAAAAAGATTTTTCTAATTTTATTTTGTGATAAATTCCAAAATCTCTTGAAATTTAATGGAAATAACATTTTGTGGATATTGCAGCAATCTTTTTAAATGATTCAAATAATAAAGAAATCGTGAGAAAAATAGACACAAAAACTACCTGTATAAAAGTCTCTATCTCATAAGCACTGAATTCTTCTGAAATTTCCTGGAAATTTAAATTTGTAGGAAAATAATACATAAATTTACAGAAAATATGAGTGAATGTACTACCTGGTTTATAGGCATAAAATTGTGGGGGTCGTATCTTTTGTCAAATGTAATGTGTCTGATGTAAACAAAAATTCTTGAAAGAACCGTAGACTATCATCTTATATTATCACTTTTTTTTCCTTTCTCTCAATCTCCTTTCTCCCTTTCTACACCTTACATACCCAAACAGGTCATTCCTTGCTTATTCCTTCAGTTTTTCTATATATATTCGTTCAATAACCATCAAGTTCTAGTCATTCTTTGCTTAAAACTAATGTCAGAACAAGAATATCACACATTCTTTTTAAACTTTATGGAATATGAATAAAAAAGGAATTTCTATACTTTCATTATAAGATGTTTCTTATGTGTTTTGTATGAGATGAAAAATATTTAATAGTGCAACTAGTTAGTAGAAGATATTAAGAAAATAAGTCAGATACAAGAAAATCATGTTTTATCATATATATACATATTTATATATATAAAAGATCGTATAGTTATATTATATATCACCACTTCAATATAATATTTATTATAACAAATCTCATAAATGATAGTCATTATATTATTAATTACCATATTTTATTCGTGTACATGACCTCGTTAAACTTTTATAATACCAATTTTGTGTAGTCTTCAACTCATATTTGCTTAATGTTATAACTTATATGTAACTCTCTTTATTGTTATCTTCCAAAAATCGTGGAAACTAGTAAGACTCACGTGTTATCAACATTGAGCTCTTTTTGTAACAATAAATGTTTCACCTCACGAACAAATGTTAAAAGATATTTAAATTTCTTACATATAAACTCATAAAACTTTAACATTTGAGTTATATTGATATCTTAAAATTCATCTATCATTTACAGTCACTTGAAATATTATTAAAATAAAAATAAAAGAATACAAAAAGCATGAAAGACCACATCGAATATGCATTGTATACATTTAAGGTCTCCTTGGTCATGACGCATACATGTCGATTTACTAAGTCAACATGTACCCGTTCTGTAGCTATTTGATCAGGATGACATCTCGCCAATCACTTACTATTCACTAATCCATAATTAATTACAATAATACAATATTAACGAATTATTTGGTCAATGTGTCCGGACCCATTCAAATAACAACCCATGAATAGTTTTGCCTTCATGTTTCTCAACACCGTCCCACAACTCCATAATTTTCAAAACAATAACTCCATAATCATATCTACATCAAACAAAGTCCAAAATACAAATAATGTAATGCTACTTGAATAAAACAATAAAACATTAGTCTCAATAAAAAAAGTAAAATATACAAACGAGATACACAATCCACATCGGTCTCATTATTTTCTATTAACATTTTTATCATATTTACAACTTCTTTTAGAGTGAATGACTTTGAAGAAAATTGTTCACAAACAACACTACCAACATTATCATCAAAATTCACATTTAAACCCTTAACACATAAGCCTAGACCCATGCAAACATCTGTAACTGTAAAAGGTATCATTCTTTGCTTCAAAAGGAAGCATTTTTTGTGGCTAACCCAACGGGTCACCATTTCCTTCAACAAAGGAATGCATAAGTCAATCGACCTGTTCATATGAAGACACCACTTTGAATGGAGTCTCGTTGATACGTGTCCGATCATTTTCTCTTAGTATACCATTAATCTCAACTATGACTTTGGTCTCGCAACACAGTCGTAATTGAAACTACAAACTTTTTCAAAATAAACAACCATTAACCAACAATTTTCAAAGAAACTAATACATTTTCAATACATGATATTTACTTACATTGTTATGAGCTTCTTCTTTAATGTAATCTATCACTGTCAAACCAAACATAATACAAAATGTAAGTCAAAATAACCCAACAACAACCACAAACCCAAAAAAAATTCAAACATTCCACCCAAAAACCACATCAACGAAAAAATGTTCAACAAAACTTCAAACCACACTTAATGATACCACGATAAACACCCAAATAGCACAACAACCACTAAATTCCCACAATTGTTTTTAAAGAACTTAAACCCACCGAACACAAACAATGCATTACTGAAAGGAACAGAGGCAAGATTAAAGGACCACATCCAATGGCGGTTTTAGAGTTCGTTGGATCCAAACCGCAAAACGACGACACTCCGACGAACTTCAAATTCCAACAACGACGGGGAATCTTGTGAGGAAAGGGACGCTTGTGGATCTGTGGTGTTGGGAATCTAAGTGAGTCTACGTCTCACATGGGATAAAAATGAGAAAGTAGAGCACTATATAAAGATGAAAAACCCATTAACCCATTGCCTTAATGTTTTTGGTAAATAGTGGTGTCAATCCCTTTTATGGTTGAGCTCAAATGTCACTGATGTTTGTATTTCCCCAGTGAACCTCCTCCTCGATAAACGCAATAGTGGTATCAGAGTCGATGGTTTGTCTTGGTGACCGGCTCAAACGAGTATAATGATCCATATACCGAAAGTCTTCCTGACAAAGGATATTCTGGTAAGTAAGTTCCGTTGAGATGAACAGTGGTTGGAAAGTGCTACTCATGGTTCTTGTGGTTGGTTGGGAATGCTTTCGCTGGAGGGAGAGTATACCTATGTGGAAGGGACTCACCCTTGAGGGGGAGATTGTTGAGAATCTAAGTGAGTCTAAGTCCCACATTAGATAGAAATGAGAAAATATAATACTAATATAAAAATGAAAGACCCATTAACTCATTGCATAAGGTTTTGGGTAAATAGTGGTGTCAATCCCTTATATAGTTGAATTCAGATGTCATTGGTGTTTGTATCTTCCCAGCGAACCTCCTCCTCGATAAACCCAATAGGTGGAAGAGTGGAGGGTTCTCTAGAATTCTCTCGCGAAAATTACCTTCTCTTTTTTTCAAACTCGTCCAAATGAATCTCGCAAAAACAAAACCCTCCGATCCTTCAATTTTCACCTCATTTTTTATTTTTTTAAAACATTTTCCATATGGACTAGTAAAAAAATGACACATGTCCCTATTAAAATATTGTGAAAAATTGGTGTCAAATTATCCTTGTATATTTTATCCTTATATATTTTACCTGAGTAGTGCAATTCCACATATTTTATATTTTTCATACCGATCGTTTTCTTTTGACATAAATTTTCATATCATAATAGTTTCATGTACGCACTCAATTAATTGATAGGAAGGGAGACTCGTCAATCTAAATTTAAACTAAAAGAGGCTAAGAGCAAAAACAGAAAGTTCAGAAAAGGTGTCTGCAAATCTGCATCAATCGCTTCAAGAATCTTGAGATTGGTGAAAATTTTTGTCGGCCAATGTGAAATTAAAAGAATCCGTTAAATGAATTTAAAAGTTGAATATCCAAATTAAAACTGAATTTAAAAATATTAATTTATCAAAATCTATAGTTTATTCTAACAAATAATGACTCTTTTAAGTTGTGGAAGTTTACTATTTCAACAATTTTGCACTTCATAGCTTTATATAAAAAAAAAATTTTGTCGAAATTTACCATAATTCAAGATATCATGAGAAAAGATATTATTTGTTTGTGAAGTTAAATTTGTAGCATATATGATAGCTAATATTCCATTTCATAGCAAACAATTACACTTTCCAAAAATAAAAATAAATGTAATTCAAGGGCGGCGTGTGTTGAAAGATAACATGGTTTCTAATTGAGACGCAAAGTTATGTTCCTCTATTGTGCTTTCTCTTTCAGGATATGTAACTTGTCTCGAGCGAAAGCAAAAGAGAAGCATTTTCCCCAACAAAAGGACTATAAAGACTAAAGCAAAAGAAAGAGATCTGGTCGGAGAGAGAAGAAGAAAGAAGTAAAGGGAAATGGTAAATCCTATCCCAAACTTTGCGAGGAACATTTGGGGCAAATGGAACATTCAGGGTGTTGTCCTTGTGAGTCTGACCATGCAAATAGTTCTCATCTTCATAGCTCCTTTCAGAAAACGCTCGAGAAATACATTGTTGGTTTCGGTGATTTGGTTCACGTACCTTGTTGCAGATGTCACTGCGGAATTCTGTGTTGGCCTCATCTCCAACAAATATGGTGATAAAGAGACGGCAGTTTCCACCATCGATGACTACTTGCGAGCCTTCTGGACACCCTTTCTGCTGCTGCACTTGGGTGGCCCTGACACCATTACTGCTTTTTCTCTCGAGGACAATGAACTTTGGCAAAGGCACATGATTGCTTTCACGGTGCAGGTAAACCTAATTTACTTGTATTTCTTAACAATATAATTAATCTATGTATTCTATCATAAAAAATCTTATCATACTATTGTCCAGGCACAATATTCAATAATATAATAATATACCCATGTCATTACCCTAAGTGTCTCTTGTATATATCTATAATATATGTATTTTTCTGAGAGAAAAAATTAATCTGTGTAGTATCTGACAAACATATATTTTCCAATCATAATACTTAAATATAATATACTGCTTTTAGATATTCCAATCCAAGCACTTTGACATTGTTGGTTTAATTTAAAAGAAAATTATATTCTACATCACCTTGTATAAATATATTTTTCTTTTACTCTTCTAATGTTTCAATCAAATTTATATATTCAATTATGTTTGACAATCCCAATTTCGTACATTGTGCAAATTTCATCATCTTTTATAAACTTACTCTATTGGAGAGGACTAGAGGTACTGTAATAAACAAGTCCACGTACAGAAAATGCACAAGGAAGGAGTGGAAATTAAGTCAACATGAATCCATGCTATTACATTTTCTTACATATCTATTAAGTTAGATATACACTACTTAAAAAAAAGCATCATCGATACTCAGTAAAAAAACACAACATAATACGAGATGCTTTGGCAATTAACTTAGAAAGATGTGTCCAAATTATGAAGATGTGAAAACAATAGTAAAAAAAGTTTGGTCTGGCTTTCGAAGAATAAAGTGTAGCCTCTCTCTTCCTTTAATTTGTCATTAAAAGAGTAGTGTGTTGGAAGTATATCTAGCATGACAAAAAATAATATTTTTATTTTTACCTTTTTTACTCTCCTGTTATTGTTAAGTTTAAAGTTGATCTCTTAAAACTCGTATTAATTTTTTATATATTATCATGTGACAGTAAGTTAGTTTTGATAGTTAGACTTTAAAAGCTTATATTTAATGTGCTTCAAAGATGAATTTAAATTTCACATCATTACATTGACATTTTACATATTGGTTTAAATTTTATTTTTATCGATAATATTCGGCCTAATTATAATTTTCTCCTGCAGTACATGGTATTACAAATTTTGTCTTTGATTTTCCACAGATATTAACTAAAAAGTTATATTAATTTCTCTAACTTTTAGTTAGTATAATAATTTGCTTAAAAAAGATATTGTTATTACAATATTAATATATTATTCCTTTAAATAATCACGATACATTACCATATCATATTTCTCAATCTTATTCCGTTATTATTGGAATATCATAAAATTTTAAAATTAAAAAGGTTTTGAAATCCGTCCTAAAGAGACATTAATTTATTCAATGAAATATATATAATGAAAAGACTTAGAATTCTTTGACACACCTAAATTTTTTATATTTATTTTATATTATCTTTTTTTATTTTTTATTTTTTATTTTTTATGAAAAAATACAAAAGTTTATATTTTTATAACTATTTTATCCTTATGTTTTGTGTCAAATGAATGTAAAAGATAATATTATTACTTATAAGAAAAATGTTTTTTTAACAATTTTTTTAATACAACCTATTTACAAGTGGTAGCTCGTGATTGATTATTTATAGAGACTAATAAAATAATAACACATGTTGTCAAAAAATTATTAAAATGCTAAGAAAAAATTGTTAACATGGTAGATATTAATATCTGACCTTTTATATTCACAGGTTTGTCTAACGGGTTACGTGTTACTGTTGACACTTCCAGAAAACACGTTATTGATCCCTACAGTCCTAGTTTTCATGGCGGGGGTCATCAAATTTGCAGAAAGAACTATTTCTCTTCAACATGCAAGTGCTGACAACTTCCGACAATCTATGATTCAAAATGCTGATCCAGGTCCCAATTATGCAAAGCTCATGGATGAGCTGAAATCAAGACAGGAAGCAGGACTTCCAGCACAAATAGTAACCATGCCAGAAATCTCAGAACAACTTTTGGTCTTTGATGAGTCAGATGATCAACATTCCAAGATACCTTCTAAAGAGGAAAATGATGAGCAAATTGATGGCAATAAACCTTACAAACAATCTCAAGAAAAAGAAACTTCCATTAGTGCCGACTCACAACCAGACACTCCCAAGAGTAAGCCATCTAAAGCTTAAGCTCAGCAACATCAACAGAATAGTATTCATTGTTATAATATTATTTAGCTTAATTATGTTTACACTCCACGAAATTTGGACTGAGTTGCTTTTCGTTTTTCCAAATTTATTTTGAAAATAACCACTTTCAAACTTTGATTTAGATCTCCCTCGTGAAGTGGGAGATTCTTCAACTGAGAGGGATGTTGACGAAAAGCTATCGGATTTGCAAGTAATGAAGGATGCTTATGACTACTTCAACAAATTCAAAGGGCTGGTTGTTGACATGACCTTCAGCTTCCAGGAGCGCAATGAGAGTCGCACTTATTTGCTAAAAAGAACAGCAGTGGATGCTTTGAGAGTGATAGAGGTTGAACTCAACTTCATCTACCAAGCTTTCTACACCAAGACAACCATCATAGAGAGTTGGGTAGGGCTTTTCTTTCGATTTCTGTCCATTGCTTCAGTCGTAGCAGCTTTGGTTGTTTTCATTTTTGACGAAAAGAGGGGTTGCGAACCCTTTGATGTTACAGTCACCTACATATTGTTGTATGGTGCTGTATCCTTGGAAGTCGTGTCCATTTTCATGTTCATTTTCTCTGACTACTCATTTGCAATATTGTACTCGTACGGCTCTCAGAAAATCAGTGATTCTCATAGTGGCACTAGAGTTGGCACGGTAGCAACCAAACTAGCCACCACTCTCAGTTGGGTCCTGAAGCTTAAGAAACCCAAATGGTCAAAACACAAGGATAACAAGCCAAAATGGTTAAAAAATGAGGAATACGAAGTTTTGAAAAGATTCGTACTGTTTCGTAGATGGTCTGAAACCATCTCGGCATTCAACTTGATATCACGTTCCTTAGACAAGAAGATTGAATGGTTGGATTGGGTGATTAGAAAAATTGGAGTCAAAGAGTTTGTGGAAAAATGGATATATGAGAAAAAGAGGCCATTGCTTCAGAAACTTTGGATTTTTATATTTAACGAGTTGAAAAGAAAATCTGGGGAAGCAAAAGATGTTAAAAGTATTCAAAGAATATGTTCCTCTAGAGGTGAGTGGGTTATCAAGGAAGGTGATCTATCACCAGATGATCTGAACAAGTTGATGCCTTATGTGGAACGCAACGATGTCACTTTTGATGAGTGCCTAATTCTGTGGCACATTGCCACTGACCTCTTGTTCTATGTAGAAGGTCAGCCAAACGAAACGGATGAGCAGATAAAGAAAAAAATTGATGCTCCTGATCTGGAGAAAGGAAACCATGATGATGGTGAAGATGGTGATAAAGAGGGGCAAAACAAAACGGATGAGAAGAAAAAGAAAGAAAATAATGCTCATGATCTCAAGCAAGAAAATCATGGTGATTGTGAATATGGTGATATTGAACTGCGGCATTTTAGTAAGCTTTTGTCGGATTACATGTTGTACCTCTTGATCATGCAACCTACCATGATGTCTTCTATTAGGGGAATTGGGCAGAAAAGATTCCTAGAGACGTGTCAAGATACCTACAAAGAGGCCACTAACTTCTTTAACAAGAGGAAAAGTATTGCTGCTGAAGAAAAAAAAATGAGAGAGGGAGAAGAAGAAAAGAAAATGAGAGAGGGAGAAGATAAAAGAAACAAGCTTGGAGAATTCATTCAGTTCATCAAAAGGGTAATATATAATACCCTCTCAAATTATACATACACACCCCAATTACTTCAAATGCTCTCAATTTAACACCATTGTTAAAACTAAAAACTAGGCTATCACTCTTCCTAGATTTCATAATAAACACACACATATATAGTTCAAAATTTTATAAGCACTAATTATGTTTTAAAATATCAATCATGTTAAATCATTCATTATATTTATAACTTTTTCTGCCTAGGGGTTAAGTGGCACTCGCTGTGGTCAAATTATTTTCAAAGAAAAAGAAGAGGATGAAGATACAGAAATTGAAATGACAATCGCGGAACTACAAAGTGTGTCTGGGGAATATGAACCCTCTGCTGTGAAGGGAGATAGGAGCAACTCTTTGTTATTTGATGCGTGTAAATTGGCGAGTGTTATAAGACGTTTAGATGGGACGAACAAATGGAGACTGATGGCACAAGTATGGGTGGAATTATTATCATATGCAGCAGTAAATTGCATACCAATCACTCATGTCCAACAACTTAGTAATGGTGGAGAATTCATTTCCATTCTTTGGCTATTGATGACTCATTTAGGCCTAGCCAAGCAGTTTCAAATCAAGGAAGGCCATGCAAGGGCAAAATTGGTCGTAAGTGAAGAATATGAGGAGAAAACAAATGAGGGCAAAAGTAGCTAAAAATAACTTCAGTATAACTTGTTGCTTCTTTTTTCTTGTTAAGACTAGAAGATGTAGAGCGCTTGTTTATTTTCTGTGTTGGCGGTATCATATGTTTTTTTTTCTTTGAATTACGTAGTCATATTTGGTAAATAAATAATAGAAGGAATGATATTGTATAACTACAATTTCTAAAGTAAAATTTGTAATATAAAACTGTTCCGGTTTCATAATAATTGAGTTATTCTGTTGTACATATTTTTTCTCATAAATATTGTTTTTTACAACTTGTTTAGAGTAATTTTATATGTTAGACGCAAAAAAATATATATATTAAGAACGCATATTAAATCAATTATGAAATCAATTTAATATATGTGGATGTAATCTCTTACATCTTAGATAATTGTAGAATTGATTTAATACATTTATCTGATCTTATATTTTTAATCGAAAAGGACAAAACAACATTTTTAAAGTGTTGAGACCGGGGAAAACTCCTGCTGCAACCACTCGGGAACACTCATCTTCTATTGATCGGTCCTTCTCATTTTCACCTTCCTTCCTGGCTCTTGCTCTCTCAATCTCAAAATGGGGTGACCTGCAGAAAGCACTCCGACGCTCAAGTTAGAATTTGTTCTTGCAAGTCTATCGAATTTTAGTAAAAACAGAGAGTTTACCTTCTCAGTCAACTGTTATTTATATGGTTTCAGAGAATATTGTCCATTAATTTATCTCTTAATGGCGTTTAATTCTCACCTTAACTACTTGACAATGACCGTTAGCTCATTGATTACGCATTCATGAACATTCAAACGCTGTCTCCAGCAAACGACTAGAGAGGCCCGATCGGACAGATTGGACTCGTTCCCACATACTCGGTATTATCTAAACACGCCCGGTCGGTCAATCCCGGTCAATCCTACTTGGTAGTAACATAAAGGATTATATTATATTGGTTAATACCATAACGGATCTAATATTTGTATCTATTTTAACAAAAAAATCGAACATATTAGATTGGTTATGATCGTAACCGATCTAATATGTCATGCATTAGATTGGTTAATGACATAACCAATCTACTATTTGCTGAAAAGTTTTGTTTTCAATTACAATAAACTCAAACATGTTACATTCAAAATAAAACAATGTCAATGATACCAATAACCAAATGACAATATTATTTATTGGACAAATAATCATCATTTGTCAATGATACCTATTAAACAAGAAATTTAATTAGTGATTTGAAATTAATTACATGATAGCTAGAGTGTGAGTTTCATGTAACATCCTAATTTAAGATACCATTAATAAAGTGTAAACCTTCTAACATGTGGAAAATGTGAATTAATTAACTAAACCTTTTCAAAGTAGTTATATCAATAAAAGAAATAAAATCATATTTATTGAATAAAAATAAATCAAAGTCTCCTTCCAAGTAAAACTACGAAAAAAAAATTATATTTTGACATAACAAAATTGCTCATCAATTAGAACATATGAAGAATCATTTGCTCTCATATAACAATAGGAGTTATACAATCATCACACAACAGAATAAACATTATAACAACTCCATATCACAATAACATAATTTATCAAGTAAATTTTATGCTCCTACCATTCTAAACAAGATTAAATAAAACTATCCAAACTATTCTTTCCAATCCATACTTCAACTCAAGCAACCCATGCTAACACCATTAATCATTATAAACCTATGTCATCTTTCATACTCTAGTACACAAAACTTGTTCGCCAAAACAAGGTTTTTCCTATTCACTAAAATAGGACTTTCTTGTTCACCACAACAGGACCCACTCACTACAGTAGGACTTTTCTCGAGTCATCCACCAATAGTACGTAAGAAGACATAGGCTCCCCAATCATATTGTCATATTGCAATCAACACAACAACATGGCATTCCACATAATCATCATGGACGTAAATCACAACACCTCAAACATCAAATCATAAGTTTGAGCAACACCACAACAAAACACATAACTCGACAATACCAGAACATACCCAAATTCACCTAGACAACCCCGACAATGCATGAAAAACATTATATCAATCAAATTAAGCACACTAAATGACTTGAAACATGTAAAAAACACCATTTTACTTCATACACTACTAAAACAAAGGATTTTAACTCGCGTATTTGACATCAGTTTAGTTGTAACCGAAGCAAAAAATGGTGTGGTGACATTTTTGTAACTATCGCAAATGTATATGCCTCGGTTCAGAAAGAACTGATGCCTAAAACTGGCATAGTGACATTTTTGTAATTATCACAAACGTTTATTATCAATTGTTTAGAGAATCGAGGTATAAAATAACTGAATTTTTTTAGAGGGTTTAGGCAATGGTTCTTTATAGAACCAAGGTCATAGACCCTTATTGCCTTGGTTAAAAAAATAATCGAGGTAATAACACGTATTTTGGGTTAAAATTCACGAACAAAGGCATTTTTAGGCAGAAGCTTTTTTGTACGTGGTGTTGCGCCGCTGTCTCTGTTCTTCCATTTTCGCAGCCATCATCGTCAACTTTTCTTGCATTTTTTCTTTCAGTTTACGTTGATTAAGTGCTTAGGTATGATTTTCTTTTGTTTTGACTAATTGATTTTGTGTAGAGGTGCTCTTCAGCTCTTCGAATAAATGCTTTTGGAATGTTCCATTTCAGTTCGTTTCAGCCCCAAACTCACCTTCAAGGTTAGTTTCATTTTAGGTTTTTCATGTTTTCGTTTGGTAGATTATTCTGCATACATCATACACATCAAAACATAAGTATAGGTTTTTCTCAGCTTTGCAATTAATATTATCTACACATTTATATTGTAATTAATTTATTAATTTGATTTATGTTACTGGTTTGATTTAGAACCCAGTAAGTTATACATATTATACTATTTGCCAAAGAAATTAATTTTAATGTTTGAATACTAAATTAGAAATTAATGTGATTAAATAATTGATTAATTATTGATCAAATGTTTGAACACACCTTATGATGACTATTTGCAACTTTTTTCCTCTTTTATTGTTCGAACTTTGTTGATTATGGGGGTATATTAAATTCATCATCTTGTTTTTTACTGTAACTTTTGTTGATTACCTTCAAAAGTGGTCTTCTTGCTCTGTGCATGTTTCTGATATGAAATTTCTGTCTCTGCAGTGAATTTGAATTCAATGCAACAGCTATAAATTTGTTTCCAGCTGATATACCTACCAAAGTACGTATATGAATCTCCAGTATATATTTATATATATTTTTTCGATAAGCTCTATTATATATCTGTATAGCACTCCTTGTAATCAAATAACACAACTGTCTTTTTCCTCTAGTATTTTTGTTCCTCAATCCTTCCATAGTATCTAAACATGCTTGTTGCTGCCACTGCTTATATTACTGTTTCTATGATGGAATGAATACTACATTAGAATTTTTTTTTCCTGATAAAGAACAAGCTAAGGAGTTAATATAAGTTCAGCTCATCATCTCTTTCTTTTCACGTTTGAAAGGAAATTGAGTTGTTGTTGTCCTGTGATCAAATTTATTTTCTGTGGTCAAAATGGAAAAATAAAGGATAATGTTTTCCTCTTTGTTTGGTTCACTTTTTTTTCAGAATACTAGAGTTCTAAAAACAAAGTAAAAGTTGTTTTGCAGCTTTGTTTCTCCATACAACATTGCTTCAATTATTTTTAAATGAGAGAAAAAAGGAGGCTAGAATGTGCAACTTATTTCTAAAAACTACTTCAGTCAGTTTTCCTTTTCTTGTCTAAAACCCACTTTATCCCTGCCTTTGTTTTATCATCAGCTCCGGAAGAGTTTTTCACCATTTTTTTAAGTAGAAGAAAAACTAGGAAAAAAGCTGAGTCAAGCAATACTAGTAAGGTCTTGTCTGCTGTCATTATTTCAAGTGATAGAACTTATTCCCGTCACATTTGTGTAATGCATAATTCTAGCTATGTTTCCTTTAATTCCTAAGCAACTTAATTGTTACTTGTCAGTAAATAACCTAATTTGCACCAGCTATTCTCTTTGACTGATGAAAAAAATAATGGAAGAATTGGTTTTTTATGGTATATGATTTGTTACTTTTGTTTCTTTTGCATAGGTTTGACATACTTATACATTAACTTGGATTATTGTCTTCAATGATAAAATTCACTGTGTTGCAGAAACTTGACAATGAGGTGGAAGGAAATACATTCAAAAACAGTGACTTTGACGAAGTCTGAGTATCAGCTTGATCCGTTGTCGTTGCCAAGTACTCCAATTCTGTTTGTGAATATTTGTATAGATAAATTAGTTACAAAAATGTAATGTTCTCATTCTTTTGTGTTCATAAATTTTGAGTGTAATTGTTCACTCCTGAAGATGAAAGTGGTTTAAGATATCCATGTAATGAATAAATGAACAAATAAATTGTTTTTTTCTCTATTGTATGTTACATACGGATTTATCCGTATGTAAAAATTTTTTTTTTTTTTTATATATTATATACAGATATTATATACGAATTCATCCGTATATAACTTATATACAGATTTATCCGTATATAAATTATATACGGATTTATCCGTATATAATTTATATACAGATTTATCCGTATGTAATTTAGCTACGATGATTTTATATACGGATTTTTTTCCGTATATAAGTTGTATGTAACCAAGTGTTATATACGGATTTTGGGTCTTTTATACGGATTTTGGTTGTATGTAATTCAACTTTTTCTTGTAGTGATATTTCATAAACTCTAGCTAGGAACAAAGCATAGGGAAAGAAAAAAAGTCCTCTACAAAGTCGAATCAGAAAAGGAGAAAACGAAAATCCAAAATGGAACCCCAAGATCCCCCAAACAAAACCCTAAGCCAACGCCATGCACTACCACGAAAACGTCCACTAACTAAGACCCTCTCTACTGTAAAGATGCTAGTAAACGAACCCATACATCGTGGAGATGAGTCGTGTCTGAGCCACCAGACCTAGCCTCTCTCCCTACGAAACGAACCAGAATGGGAAGAAGAAGAAGAAAGAAACTTTGCAAGATCGAAACAACAACGGAGATGAAGGACAAGAAAGGTGTCTCCCTCTTATGCCGAAAACGAACTCAAATCGAAACGGAGAAAACGAAGGCCTCCTCCTTGCCATGCTTATTGCACAAAGAAGAACCAACCCAAAATGGGTTTGATCGAGAGAAAATAAAAACAAGCCAAGGATTTTCAAAAACCAAAAGCTGAGAAAAGAAAATCTGAATTCCTAAAAGCGTGAGTCATCCATTTGAAAGTTAATTTAGATTCAATCCTATGTATCAAATTAAGATTTTGGAGTTAATTAAGAATTGCTAAACATTTAGTGACTTCTAATTACTTAACATGTCACCATGCATACAACTTAAAAATAACACGTTACCACTATCTTCTGCCATACCATCAATCCATTAATTCTGTTTTTTTAACGAAAGAAACGTCGTTGACACAAAATTTACTAAGGACCAAGTGGACAATTTTTTAAAACAAGGGACCTAATGACACAACCCAGCAAAACTGGGGACAAAATAGGATATTAAGCCTAAGAAAAATGTTAACTCCCCTTACCTCTAATCTAAGCAAAACCCTTCACTAGTACAGTAAAGGAAAACGACAACAGTTATTTTTGCCTATCTGCACCGGTTCTGTAACCGAGGTATATACAGGCGAGGCAAAAAGTTGCCTCAGTTCTGAACCGAGACAAAAAAGTGTATGTTTTTGCCTCGGTTCAAATGAAACTGAGGCAGTAAAGAGTGTTCATTTTTCTACTCTTTTTTTTTCGCCAGACTTTTGACCTCGATTACAGATGAACCGAGGTAGTAAAGGAGAATCTTATGCCTCAGTTTGGAGTTGAACCGAGGCAATAGAAACTGTAAAAATATTAAAACTAATATTTTATTGAAAAGCATCACATATTTTCAAAATTTTACTTTTAACACTCTCTAGAATAAAAGACGACAAATACATTTTAATGAACCCGTAAAACAGGGAGGCTATGACTGTATGGACCAAAAAGCTAAGAAGATAGAAGTGGTAGCAATACAAGAGTACATTTCCATAATAAAAAAAAAGTAATTATATATACAATTATGTCAAAGCAGGTTCATCCCTGTTTAAGACTTAGATTTCACAATTTAAACCTCCTCCGACGAAAGATCAAGAACAAAATGATCAACCACAGCCCTATTTGAGAAACATGTTTCCCCTAGTAGCACGAAATAAAATTCTTTCGAAAGGAACTGATTTTTCCCTTGAAACAACTCCACTGATAAACTCTAACTTAATTTGCTTTGTTGATGTCTCCTCCTAACCATAAATTTACCAAGTGTGAGAAAGAGAACAAATCTGTAAAGTAACAAATACAAAATACAAAGCTTGGGAAGTTTTGGGCGTTTTTACTTGAGGATATTAACAATAGTGGGATTGATGGAAGTGATGCAGAAAAGGCGATATGGTGGGAACAAGAACGGAAAGTGTTTCGTGGAAGGGCAGAGGCATTCATTCCAAAATGCATCAAGTACAAGGTATGAATGATATTATCATGAAAATATAAGCACTATTCACACAAATGACAAATATCTACCTAACGATACCTACCTAACGATGTACTAGCACTAGTACAGATTAACGAATAGGCACCGGTTATTTTCATTCATCAACATCGGTTTAAGAACCGAAGCGTACTTAGGCGAGATAAAAAGTATACGCCTCGGTTCTCTTTACTCGAAACGGTAACTAGAATTCAACTCGGTTAAATGAACCGAGGCAGTATCAGTACTTTCAGTGGTGGTCAGATGGTATCCTTATCGATCCGTTCAGGTAGGGTTCTCTTTCGGGGGAGACTCATTCAGGTAGGGTTCTCTTTCCCATTTTTTTTGTCATCCATTTTTTTTGTCATCCAAGAGTCTAAAAAATCTGCAGAACACCAACAAAGCCTCTTCTAGAAAAATCTACAGAATAAGTAAAGATTGGAAAAGGGAAGACCATGGCGGGATGTGAGTCTCCATGTGCGAACACTGAACGGAAAGCCCTAAATCAAAATCGCGCCTCCACCTACAACCACAATCAGACCTGCAGAAACCAGATTTAACAGCATATAATCATCACACAGGGATCCAATTCAGAAATCGCGCCTCTGGAAGCAACGCGAACTGCATCAACCCTAATCGCACACGACGGCGGCATGCTTTAGGGATTCTGGTGACGGTGGCGCGATTAAGGGTTTTTGTCGGTGATGGTGATGGAAGAAGAAGAAGGAAGGGAAACAAAAGAAAATGGGAGGAAAGAGAGGAGCGGCGCAACTTCTATCTCTGTTTGCGAAATTTAACCCTAAACACATGTTATTACCTCGGTTATTTTTTTAACCGAGGCAATAAGGGTCTACGGCCTCGGTTCTATAAAGAACCGATGCCTAAACGCTCTCAAAAAAATAAAAAATAATTACAAAAATGCCACCGCACCAGTTTTAGGCATCGGTTCTTTTTGAACCGAGGCATATACCTTTGCATGATAATTACAAAAATGCCACCGCACCAGTTTTAGGCATCGGTTCTTTTTGAACCGAGGCATATACCTTGCTCGATAATTACAAAAATGCCACCGCACCAGTTTTAGGCATCAGTTCTTTTTGAACCGAGGCATATACCTTGCGCGATAATTACAAAATTGTCACCGCACCAGTTTTAGGCATCGGTTCTTTTTGAACCGAGGCATATACCTTGCGCGATAATTACAAAAATGCCACCGCACCAGTTTTAGGCATCGGTTCTTTTTGAACCGAGGCATATTCATTTGTGATATCTACAAAAATGCCACCGCGCCATTTTTTACTTCGGTTACAACTTAACCGATGTCAAATGCGCGAGTTAAAATCTTGTTTTTTTACTAGTGTAGGAGGATAATCATATATATATATATATATATATATATAAAAGTGTGTGTGTTTTTTCCTGTCTTAGAAAATCATGCAGCATTGAAAAGGCTCCAACAAATTAGTATGCATAAGAAAACAATTACATTTGCTTCTCCTAAAAATGTTTCTAAAATGGTTTTAGAAAGGCTATTTCAGTGGATCAATGACAACTCGAGGGAGTTTCATAATATATACATTTTCTATTCCCTGCATGTGGAATGAATCCAAGAAGAAATTACGGAAGATCAAGGTCCCTGCCATGCCATGTTTCTTTTGAGGAATAATTCTCTTTGTCAATCTATTTCACAAACCTTTCAACTTTACTGAGATGTGCTTTCGAGTTGTTAACAGGGCATCAAAAGATGAGCTATTATCTTCAGCGCTTGTGAGGTGTGGGAAGATCTACTTTTGGAAGTGCCAATTTCAGAATATCTAACTAATAATATGCTAGATTATAAGAACAACCATAAACCCAGTAAGGATTGTACCTCCATTTTCTTCATCTCCATTTCAGCTTTTCTAATCTGGTGATTTTCCCAGGCTTGAATCTTCACCTCTAATTCACGCTTGAACCTAAATAAAGGTTTAACAAACAAACTTTGTTAACAGTCAACATTGGAATAAGATAAACCCTCACATTGGAATAAACCCTCAACATCTCCACCATTGATTTAGATCCGTGTACAAAGAGACTGAGTTTGTATTTGATATTTCATATGCTAAGTATAATGAAATTTTCATATCAAATCTAGTAAGACCCGCAAGTTACTCTTTCTACCTTTCCGTTGGACCCACCTCAGAGATTTCCAAATCTGTTAGGTATATAAAAAAGAAAAATCTACCATAAATATTCAACATGCTACATAAGAGAAAAAAAATTATATATTATAGATTATACATTTGATAAAGAAGAAAGATAAAAAAGTAACCAGTGTTGAATATATATATATATATATATATATATATATATATGTCATCTTTAATGAAACAGTCATGTATCCGTAAAAAGGAAAAAAAAAAGTCATGGCTACTGTCAAAATCCAGTAGTATAAGAAATGTGCGATTATCTTTGATTGAATAGTTATCTCAATACTACGAGCAAATCAATACATCATTGGCCAAATATCAATATTACACATGCACTTACCAACACAACATTTAGAGCAGGCTACTCCAAGATGGGGTTATATCAAATTAAATAATTGTATAAAATTCCTCATCAGTTAATAAAAGTGATAAATATTGCTCTTAGACACATTGGACCGTCAAAAGTGATAAAACAATAGAAGTTTTAAAACACTTTACTTTACGAATCATCGAAGAAGATAAAGCTAATGCCTCATATCGAAGTTTATATCATAGAAATGAATCTCATCCCAAGAACAAGCTTTCCTTCAATACATTGAGTTGATCAAAGAACAAGCTCAATAGTTAAGTAATTACGTGCCTCATCCCAAGCCATTGCTCGACTTTCTAGTGGACTCAATCCTCTAGCTTGATATTCAATCCTCTTGCAGGGGCTTGTTGATCCTCTTCCTCTTCCGTCTCACTACTTGAGAAATCATGCTCCTTCTGTGGCACAGGAGCTATCAGTCTCAAATCATCTGCGTTTGAGTTTCTTGGTCTGTTTTTGGAGTGACTTTTCTCTCCTCCTTTTGACAATCCCAAAAGCCACTTTTGTGCCTCATCCCACTTAGAAGGGGTTGGTTTTCCCATAGTTGTTCGATGGTGGTGGGGGATACGACGGCGACTTAATCTGCCAAAACGCAAACCACCAAACTGTAATCCTGACCGGACCGCTTAAAATAAAAAGAAAAATCAAAATAAAAAAAGGAGAGAAAGGAGATAACAGCTGAAGCAATGTAGATCTGAGATTGTTCACCATGCAACACTAAAATTGGGGATGTGGATCTGGATTAGAACCCTAGGAGCTGTTATCAAGAAGCTGCTTCATCCCAACGGTCACCGCTTGCTCTTCACTCCAGAGGCGACGCACTCGCAGGCGAGGTGGAAGTCGCGCTCGCAGCCGTCGAACACGACGAGGTGTTGGTGGCTCCCAGTGGCGGCGTGGCAGGGCTTGGAACAAGCAGCGCAAGGAGCGTGACCACCGCTTGGGAAGGCAGCGGGGGCTCCCGGCGGCGGCCTGGGGTTCTCGTGATAAGTGATGACGACATCGGTGACGGAGTCCGGTAGGGTTTCGGCGAACAAGGAGGAAGGCGAAGGGATCTCGGTCGATTCCACGAGCGAGCATCCTGATGGTGATTGTTGCGTTGTGGCTGCGGCGGGCGTTAAGGTTGGAGCGTAGAGAACAGAGAGAAACAAGAAAAGGAAAATGAAAGTGGAAGATGGGAGAGGAAGACGCTTGCGCGAGAAGAAGAATAAGAAAATATCAAGATACTGACTTAGTTATCTATTTCACCGGTGCCTAAACCATTTAAAGTCGATATTATATTAAATTTCATATTATATGCTTCGGGTACGCTATTATGTCTCGGTTTTGAGCAAAATCGAGGTAGTATCTCGTTGTAAAAAATGAAGTGACGCGACTTTTATGTCTCGATTGGCGTTCTAGCAGAGACAGTAACATCTATAGGCATTGATTCATATATAACCGAAACATATAACCACTTAATATTTACAAAAATACCACCGCGCTTTTATACGCTTCAGTTTCAATAGAACCGAAGTGTATATAACGCGTTAAAAAAGCTCTTTTTTACTAGTGCTTGCTGTAATCCACTTCAAAACACATCCCGCTCCTAGACATTGACTTTGACACAACTTAAGAACTCTTTCTCAAACCCACACTCAAGGTTGCTAGAGTCCTTCCCTTCCTCAACCTCTCTAATCTAGTCTTTATAACTTCTAAATAGGCCTAAAACTACCTTTGGCCCATGAACATAATGAAAAAAACACTTAATTAAAGTTACTATTTTGAATCTAAACGAAGAAAAGAAAGGAAACAAATTAAAACCTATTATAAATTTAACAATTTTACCTTTAAAACTTTAATTTTGATACTCTATGCCTGTGGGACATAATATCCAATATCTTCTTTGCATCATAATTGCATGTTAGCAATGTGTTGCCTTTAGGAAACATGTCACTCAATAACTCAAGTAATTTTGTTAAGCTTTTATCAGTTCACCCATTTCTTGCCTTCATAGTGAATAATTTAAGTAACATTTACAATTGAGTATACTTAGTGCATTTTGGATACAAAGGTTATTCTGCGTCACTGCACAAGTTTTCATACACATGACAACGTTGGAATGAGTCATGTCCAACATCACATATCATGTCCACTAACCGATCAGATATCTCTAAATCAACTTCTTATGCTTCTACTTGATACTCATATCTACACTTGGCATGTCTATTAATTCACCATGTCATGTCCACTTTGTTAAGTTCTTTAGGAATTAATCACAAAGCACATGCTCTCGAATAACTTTAGTTGGTAGTTTTCGCTCATTCAAGTAATTAACACAGGACAATATAACCTTTTATTATTATCCAAAATATTCATCATTGCAAATTCAAGAAATTGATTTACTCTATTCTCATACTCATTTATTATGTGTAAAAAATTTATCCAACTTTTATCCATTGTTGTGCTTATAAACTAAACCCTCTAATTTTAAGTGGAGCTAAGAAGCAACCAAACATGCATAACACAAATAATTAATTAATTCATTTGGTTGTCTACACGTCAAAATCCATGTTTTACATTATTTACCTTCCTTGATTTTCTCATGTAAGGGTAGTAGGTTCACATACCCTCTTTTGAGGCCAAATAAGTTATCTTATATTCACTATCAACTTCGCTAATACGATAGTGAGTGCAGAAGGCGATGTGCAAATGTGAGGATGAGTAGACATATGAGAGGATAACAAAAAATGGAGGAGACCAACAAAGGAGGAGCTACGATGTTGATATGTTCTTATAGCGACAACGAACACGAGGAATGAAGGAAAGCAAATGAGAATGATAAGAAATGGAAGAAGGAAAGGGAAATGCTCATGAGAATGTGAAGTCAAAATTAGTGAAAAAGGGAGAAGGTAGGGGATTGAAATCACTATAGAGGCAATGAGGTGAAGTGCAAAAACTTGGAGAAGAAGATTAAACATTCTATAGCGGTTATAATGACCAACCAATATACTCCATCACTCTCTATATTGGCTATTCTATGTCTAATCGGTATAGAAAAATTTTGTAATTTATTACAATTATTCACCATACCATTTTTTATATTGATTCTAGATCCAACCAGTATAGAAAAACTTTGTAATTTAATATAATTTTGCTATCGTGTCACTTTCTATACCAGTTTAAAGTTTGATTAGTATAGAAAAACTTGTCATATTTAAAAAAATTACCATTGTACCACTTTCTATACCTAATATAGTATAACTAGTATGAAAAAAACCAAACCTTTGAAATATATTATACGAAAACGCTTCTTTAACAACGTTTTTTGCCAACGATTTGACAACACCACGTGGCGGTTGTCCATTGGCTGATGTTTAAAAATATAAATTAATATGCAATTGATCAACCAAGGGTATTATGGGAAGAAAAAAATACGAAATTTCATTTCGCGCTTTCGCTTCTTCTTTCATTTGCATTTCGCAGTTTCGCTTTCGCCTGACCTGTCGCGTTCCCTCATCTCTCTCAATTCTCTTATCTTTCTGGTGTTCAAAGACTAACCTTCTCGCTAAACCCTAAAGACTCACCTTCTCGCTGTCTTGGACATCCGTCTTCTACAACATTGAAGCCCTGTTCTACGTCGCTGTCAACCATTTGTATTGTGCCTTATCGTTGTCGTGGTCTTTTTTGGTAAGTAGAACTATGTGAACCCTAACCATCTTCTCCAGCATTGACGTTTTCTTCTTTCGCGCGAAGCTTAACCATCTTCTCCAGCATTGACGTTTTCTTCTTTCGCGAACCCTAACCATCTTCTCGACCCTTGTTTTGTTGATGTTATAACTACAGGTCCAACGACAACCCAATGGCAACCCTCTTCTTCGTCTCTCTCCACCATTTTCACTTTGTCTAGAGCATTGCTTTCACTCTCACGGGTCTTTCTCTCAATTGAAAGAAATTTTTACTCGAGTTGGAACTTGTACATGTCTTTTATATACAAAAGATCATGATTATAAATGTTGGGTAATATGTACTGATAATATATTATATGAATAAAATTTCAATTTTGATCTAGTACCATACGTTCTCTACTAGTGTTGTTCGACCATATATATTGTAACTTTTATTTGGTTATGGGTGATTGGTACAAAAATCGATTCTGTAAGCGACCTTGATAGACTTAAGTATTGGTGCCTAAAAAAAAGATCCAATTCAATTGAGTGTTGGTGCCTAAAAAAAGAATCACATCACACAGGTGCCTAAAACAAGATCAAATTCAATTACGTAAAATGTCTTTGGCTACTTATGTGCCCACAGCTGGCTCCTGCAACACAAGTTTTTGTACAAAACCATATATTTGTTTGTGTAATCGTTTACAGGGTCCTTGTAATCGATTACAATAGCCAAAAAGGCCTACACTTGATTACCAAGGCATAATTTGAAAGGTTTTTGAGTCTAGATTCCAACAAAACAAGAATCAACTCATTTGGAGTTCGGTGGAGAAAGTTATGAGCAAAACAACCAGCAAAGGTCAGAGTTGGCAGGAATATATAAAGCGTTAACTTTAAGGAATAAATTGTACCTACTCAGATGTCCAAAAATTACAAATCAGTAGTCATTGGAAATCTTTTTGAGTCTAGTTTCTAATTAAAAAATAATAACATCATTTGGAGGTCGTTGAGAAAAGTTATCATTAAAATAGCCAACAAAGGTCAAAGTTCACAATATGTTAACTTGGTCATGACACCAACATTGGGTCTTTCCACCACCAAAGACTGCCCAAAACCCAGTTTTCAGGCTCTACTCACACTTAAACATTAAAAAGAACTCTCACCAATTCAAGAAATGTGAAAAAACAATGTAAAATATTTTTGGCTACTTATTTGCCCACAGTTGGCTCCTGCAGCACAAGTTTTTGTACAAAACCAGATTTTTGTTCGTGCAATCGTTTACAGGGTCTTGTAATCGATTAAAATGGCCAAAAATGCCTACACTTGATTACCAAGGCATAATTTGAAAGTTCTTTGAGTCTAGATTCCAAAAAAACAAGAATCAACTCATTTGGAGTTTGGTGGAGAAAGTTATAAGAAAAACAACTAGCAAAGGTCAAAGTTGGCAGAAATATATAAAGCGTTAACTTTAAGGAGCGTAGAAAAACGTTGTTTTTTGGAAATTAACTGCATCTATTACAGTGGTCTTAAAATTATGGGTTGAAAGTCATTTGAAAGCTCTTTGAGTCTAGATTCGAACAAAACAAGAATCAATGAATTTGAAGTTTTGTGAAGAAAGTTATGAGCAAAACAATTAGCAAAGGTTAGAGGTGGCAGGAATGCGTAAAATGTTAACTTTAACGAATTAATTGCACCTACTCAAATGTCCAAAAATCACAAATTAGTAGTCATTGGAAAGAGTTTTGAGTCTATTTTCTAATAAAAAAAGAATCACATCTTTTGGAGGTCTTTGAGAAACATTATGATTAAAATAGTCAGCAAAGGTCAAAGTTGACAACATGTTATCTCACTCAAATTGTCTTTGGTTACTTATGTGCCGACAGCTGGCTCTTGTAGCACAAGTTTTTGTACAAAACTGGATTTTTGTTCATGTAATCGTTTATAAGGCCCTTGCAATCGATTACAAGGCACAAAATGGCCTACACTTGTTTCAGGACTTGAACCAACTTGCCATTGACACCAACATTGGGTCTTTTCTTCACCATGGATAGCCCAAACCTCATTTTTCTCCCTCTAGTCACACTTAAACACTAAAAACAACTCTCATCCATTGAAGAATTATGAAAAAATAACGTAAAATGTCTCTAGCTACCTGTGCGGCCACAATTGGCTCCTGCAGAATAGGTTTTTGTACAAAACCACAATTTTGTTCGTGTAATCGATTACAAGAGGCAAAATAGGCAACGCATGCCATAGGTGCAATGAAAATTGGTAATATCCTTATTCATGGATGGTAGTCAATTGCATTGGCCACTTTGTTTATTCACATTCCAAACAACAACACATCTGACAATGACAATAACAAAGACATTAAAACTTCAATTAACATTAATAATAACCAACTGATGTAAAGTTTCATCTTTTATTTCATTAAAAAAATTGGGTACAATAAACTTATTTGTTCATCTGTGTACAATTTTGTATTCCTTTCTATAACAATTCAATACAAAAATCACTCGTGTTTCGCTATATTTCCTGTGTATGGGGTTCTAAGCGCCTTGTTCTTGTAACGCTTTCGCGATCCGACCCTCACAAACCTCTGCACACTGGGTTGGTTGTAGTACATGCCTCCCGAGCTTACAAAGGTCGTGTTCATGTCGGATTCTGCACGAGGCATACTTTGTACATTTCTCCTTTTATTCTTCTCTTCAAAGCACAAACATACTTTGTTGAAAAAGAATTACGAACGCACAATTGCATCAAAGAGACCAAAATAAGAAAAGGCCAAATCCCAAAAACGAAAAAAAAATTAAACCCAATGCCAAACCCAAACCGCAATGAAGAAAATGGATAAACCCATTTACCTTGCTCGAACCACCATGGTCAACGGAGAATACCATTGTGCACAATGAGGAATATGAGAGCGAACGAAATGCAGGACTAAAATGAGGAGAACGAATTTTGGGTTCGTCCCACGCAAATGAGGAGCCAAAGGAAATGAGGAGCAACGAGAGAACGACGAACAGGAGGCAAAGTTGGAGAATGCCAAGGGTTTTGCTTAACGCAGAGAAAGAGGAGAGTGAGAAAATAGAAAGAGAATGGTGAGCCAAAACGCAGAAACACAATCTGGAGAGATAAAGAAATAAGGGTATTTTTGGAAGCATGAGAAAAAGTTAACCCTCAACCCATTTCGACGTCAGATTTTTATTAAAAGAATAATTGAAACTGGTTAATCAAATGCTGACACGTGGCGTTGTCAAAAGTGTGTTAAAAATTGGTTGTCAAAATATTGGGACCCTATATTATATAAGGTATATAAAGGACAAGTAAGGTAACTTAGAATTTTTAAGATGAGTGGGTCTACTCTTAGTAATTTATATCTTGGAGTACTATTTTGTGATTGAACAATATTTTTTCTTATATTTATGTAAAAGGATTGACTCAAATAATTTCTATTAATATATTTCTTATCACTGATAAAAGAATACATCAAGTGACTCTCATATTTAAAATAAGGTTTAATAGCCAATTTTGTCCCCAGTTTCGTTGCCAAATCTCAATTTAGTCCCTCATTTTAAAAGTGTTTGAAATAGATCCCCACTTTTAAAATTTTGAGTCAAATTAGTCCCTTCCGTTAAATATAAACAAACGGTGTTAAGGGTTTGATGATTTGGCAGAAAACAATGCTAACATGTTATTTTATAAATATATTTATGCTGACGTGTGTTAGTGAATGAAAGAGTAAAGACCCCTCATCATCATCTTAATATTGTCTTTTTTGTTCCGTTTTATTTATCCAGTCGTTTTTTTATGTTGGTAACAGCAATGGTTTCCATCTCCATGTTTTCGAATTTGCAAACATTTTTTTAATCAAGTGTTTCCAGTGGTGTCATTCAAGGTATTGATTAATAAAACCCCTAAATTCAAAATTTCATTTTAGTTCCATTGGACAGATGAAAAATTGGTTTGATTTAGTTGCAGATGAGCGTAGAGGGAGCTGAAGAGATGACGATAAAACCTGTTGTTGCGTTTCGGAGGGGAAACTGGTGGTGAAGGAGCGAACGATTCTGACAGGAATACAGGAGAACGTGGTGGAGACATCCACGGTAGAAGGAATGTTTCTGGGAGTGGATATGGAGAAGGAAGATAGCAGACACGTAGTTTCGTTAGGAAACTTGAGGGATGTGAGGTTCATGGCGTGCTTCCGGTTCAAGCTGTGGTGGATGGCGCAGAAAATGGGGGACAAAGGGGGCGAAATCCCTTACCTTTATGCCTTTCACTTCGACGGTGATGCTATCAGAGGCTGAAGTGAAGCGGAGGAATTAGGGCTCAGGACGAGTTGCGGTTTGTGTTTGCGATTCGAAGAGGAGAAACACGCGATTTGCTCTGCAGGACCGCAGCGTTGTCGTAGACGGCGTTTACTCAGAATCGGAACCTAATGGTAGCGGCAACGACATCATCAAGTGCGCACGGAGGGAGGAACGCTGTAGTGACTGGCGGTGTCTCTAGCAACGATCGGTGCCGCCGGCGATAGTTTTGGTCGTCCAGTGGAAGGCACGGCGGCGTTGGTCATGCGAAGGCAGAGTTGTGGTGGAGAAGAGACCTTCGTTTCTGAAAAAGAAAAAAAAAAGAAACCCTGGAGGGCTTGGGCCTCGCCTAGAAAATATCAATTGCACCTCTAAATTTCATCTATGCACCCATTCACTAACACGTTAGCATAAATATTTCTATAAAATAACATGTCTTTTGCCAAATCATCAAACTCTTAACGCCGTTTGTTTCTATTTAACGGAAAGGACTAATTTGACTCAAAATTTTAAAAGTGAAGATTCATTTCAAACACTTTTAAAATAAGGATTTGTCAACGAAACTAGGGATAAAATTGGCTATTAAACCTTAAAATAAACATTTTAAAATTTCTAAAAACATTTTATTGCAACTTCAACCACCATGAAATCCCCGTTTCCTTCTTTTGCATGGTTTCCATTGCGATGGCTCCCAATTATAAAATTTTGTTATACAAAATCAATATCTAAATCTAGACCATAAAGAAAAAGATTTAAGTCTTTAATAATACGATAATTTAAAACTAAAAATTTAGTTTTTAATTTTATTATTATTTGAATTGACTAAAATTTAGTCACTAAAATAGATTAAAATGACTAAAAATTAATTTCCATTTATATCACAATGAGGGATTAAAAAATTATTTCTAAATAAAAAAAATACTTTTTAATGATCACTAGTTATTAAAAATAAATTTCTAATATATTATAAACTTTTATTAATAATAAAAATCATTTTAGATATTAGTAATTTTTAGTTTATAAAATAATTTATAATTCAATTACTATAATATTAATCTCTAAAGTAATATATATTTAATTAATTTCTTATATTGTTACTAACAGTTTGCTAAAATAATATTACACGGTAAATTAATTTATCTAAAGTAATATGTGTTTAACAATATTACAATATTGCTATAGTAACATTTTTATTAAATATATCTATGAAAATGCTCCTAAAACTAATAAATCCTGTATGTAGTCAGAATCTTTCTATTGCATGTTTCAGTTTGGTTTGGTTTTCAACCGTGGAAATGGAATCATTCATTTCCCTCGAAGAGAAAAGATGAAATATCTGTTACATCGTTCCAAGAAAAGAATATAATTCCAAGCTTATAGTTTTGGTGATAGATATGAGACAAACAAACAATACTATTGCCTTCTTCATTTCAAAACCACAAGTTGGAAAACAAAAGTGAAAAAAAACATTCATCATTTTCTTACTCTCAATCATCATTACCATCCTAGCTCCCTCCTTCAATCTCAGACACTGCTGAAATCCTTAAAGAAAACTTCTTGGAATTTTTCAAAGATAGCGAGTCTTTTAACCTATCACCTACTATCTCTTCCCTATTGAAAGAAATAGAAGCAGAATTCTCAGAGTACAAAGGATTCTGGTCACCTCCACCTGTTGAGTCCCTACGTGATTTGTACCAACTGGATCATGCAATTGCCGAGTGTCGTGCAAACAAGAAAACCTTCTCCGTGTTCTCACGTTTTGATCCAGTAGAACGTGCCAACGAGAACGTGTTGTAAGAAAACAGAGAAAAGGGAGAAAGAGAACCAGAGAACAAAGAAGAAAAGAATTTGTATTGAGGAAAATTGAAATTAGAAAATACAAGGTAAAGGAATATATATACAGGAAGAAAAGAAAAGAAAGGCTTCCTAGACCGAACGTCCTAAAAGGGAACGATCAATACAAAGAAGTCAAACGAAAACAAAAAACGAACGACAGAGCAAAGGACGAGCGTCAAAGGACGAGCGTGTGAGCGACAGGAACTCGGACGAGCGTTCCTGTCGAGCAGTGTGAGCGACAGTCACGAGGACGAGCGTTCCTGTCGAGCAGCGTGAGCGACAGTCACGAGGACGAGCGTTCCTGTCGATCAGTGAGAGCGACAGTCATGATGACGAGCGTTCCTGTCGAGCGGAACGATCGACAGGCACGATGACGATCGTACCTGTCGAGCGATAAGACGAGCGGCAATAACCAGATGAGGACGAACGGCGAGCGGCAACAATCAGATGATGACGAACGACCATAATAACTCTATCATCCCCCCTCAAGATGAACATGAATGTTATGCATGCACTAGTAAAAAGTTTGGATTTTGACGCCCATTATACGCCTCGGTTATACGAAAACCGAAGCGTATAACGTTATATACATCAGTCCTTATTCAAACCGTTTTGGAACAAACCTATTGCATCGGTTCCCCAAAACCCGTGGCCTATACACGCTACTGCCTCGGTCCAATTCAACACCGAAGCCTATAAGCCTAGTCTGATAAGACTGCAAACTGACTAAAAAGTCTGACCACTAGCTACTGCTTCGGTTCGCCCAGAACCCGAAGCCTAAACAGCACCTATTGCATCGGTTAATTTGCAACCGGTGCCTATAAGCCTGCTGATGCTCAGTGTCAGACTGCAAAGTGTCTGTCCACCTGCCCTGCCACGCCACTAGCTACTGCCTCGGTTGGTTAGCAACCGGTGCCTAAAGGGTACCTTAGTGCTTCGGTTGGCTTGCAAACCGAGGCCATAACCACCTGCTCCTGTCCAACTGCAGCTACGCGCCTGTTCAACTGCTGGAACGTGTACCTTATTGCCTCGGTTGGCTTTCAAACCGAGGCCATAACCACCTGCTCCTGTCCAACTGCAGCTACGCGCCTAACTGCTGGAACGTGTAGGGCCTCGGGTAAGCACAGAACCGAGGTCGATGGCTCACATATTCTACACCGTTGATGCTTTTAACCGAGGCAGTATGGGGATATGACTTCGGGTCTAGAGGTAACCGAGGTAGTATCCCAATTTCATATTTTCGAATCGCGACAGCTTCTTCTTCTTCCTCGTACCTGTTTTTTCTTCACTTTCCTCGCCGCAGAACTTCCATTGGCTCTCCTTGACTCGCCTCCCTTCGCCTTGGTGCCTCGCCGGTGTACCTCCGCCACTACTGCTGCCAGTGCTCGCGCATTCAGTGCTGCTCGTCCTCGTTGGCCGCGCCTCCGCCCTTCACCTACGCGCCACCGTTGGCCTGCCGGTGTTTCCTCCGCCACTGCTGCTTCCATTGGTACGGCGCCGGTCTCCGCCACTGCTGCTGCCAGTGCTCTCGCCTGCCGGTGCTTCCTCCGCCACTGCTGCCTCCGCCGGTACTGCCTCCGCCGGTACTGCCTCCAACGCTGTTTCATTCTTCCTGTCTACATTGAGGTTAGTTGATTGTGTTTTTACTGATAATAATTGTTGTTTCTTGCTCTGATAATAATTGTTGTTTCTGGAGGAGAATCAAATTGTATGTATTGGTTGAATTGATTTTTTTAATTTTGTTGGATCAAGCTCATGTAGAAGCAGTATCAAACTAAGCAATGATATACGTATTAAAGTACTTTTTTAAATTTTGTTAGAAACAACTTAATGTTTAGAAGGAACGAAAATAAGTTTTCATTTTAAATTGAGCTGATTATAAGTGTTCAAGGGCCATAGGAAACAGAACATTATCTAGATAATGTATAGACCAATTATTGTCTAGGGAACCAGGAATGTTGGAACTACTTTAAGGATTGTCTAGAAATGTGAAAATCTGGATTAAAAAACTACCGAAAACCTGATCAGCAAGCAGATATCAAAACAGAAATTAATTATTTTTTATAAGACTACTTGATTGAGGATGAGATTTTTCCTAATTGCATCTATGAAATTCCAATAACAGTTCAAACAGAACGCAACTCAGACAAGTAAACTTTTGGCCAAAGGATAAATAATACGAATATATCAGCTTACACTGGTGGAAGATCAGCATCTGAGGTAGATTCACTAAGCATGTGCTCCATCTCTTGTATATTCTGTTTCAGTTGGCGAGACAATTTATCTTTTGCTGGGAGTTTTGCAATGCTAGGATAATAAGCTCTAGTCACAAATAGTTGGTCTTTCAATTTCTTAATCAGAGTCTCTTTCATTTCTTGTCTATGTTCTTGTTGCCATAGGCAATAACTACCAAATGTGATCTGACACGAATTTCTGTCTTCATTGGTAGAGCTTGTTTTTGGGTGGGTGGCCTACTCAATATGATCACTGCTAGGATTCTGTTGCAGAACTTAATCGGTGTAAGTTCTTATATGAATGACAATATATAAAATAACTTACAAAAAACTTAGCTGGGGAATAATAATGTGTGCAAGTTACATAACTTTATGTTATACTATGAGTACTACCTTTGGACTCGAACATAAGAAAAATTAATTACTTTCACACTAATTAAGAATAATAGTTAGGTTCATTTATTATTCTTGTATCTATACAATAAAAAGGTACTTTTACTAAATGACCTTCTAATATTTAGTGGGGATAGTGCTTAGGTTTATATTGGTCTAAGCTTGTATTGGTTGGATCATATTGGTGGATGGCCTATATTATTATTAGCATTGTACCAATCTGATCAATTAATAATCATTGGAAGATATAGTTTCAACATGGTGCGAGCAAAGCATTCACTTTCCATCATGACCTTTCCTCCCTTCCATTGAGCAGAATAGATTTCCCCCACATCTGAAACTCTTTCTTGTATGCCATCATGCCTTTCTCATCAAATATTTTCCCTTTTACAATCTTCTTCCCATAACAGCTGCAAGAAAACCCTGTCTATGTTTTCTGCTTCTGGTTTTACTACTTAAGGTAGTGTTAGATGGCATGACTTTCTCCATATTATCTTAGGTCTTAGTATGCTATAATGTTATTGGATCAGCATCGTACCAGACACACTAGATAGTATAATTGGGACCTGGATCAATATTATGAAGTGAACTATTGAGTGCTATTAGTTGGTTAATGTGTTAAATAGAAGTTTCAACCAATTACAGTAATATATGCGTACATTTGAGGTTGGAGGTGATTGCAGAACATCATTAGGTGGCACCTTAGAACCTGAAAATCATTAAGATTAAAAGCATAAAAAGGAGGGAAATGAGATACAAGAAGGTATCATGGGATGTGGGTAGTCTTATCAATGGCAGTAGAACAACCTCTTTGTTTACCATCACTGGCAGTCTTATCAATGGTGTTAGCAGAACCACCTCCTTGTTTATCATCACTGGCAGTCCTATCAATGGTCTCAGTAGAACCAACTCTTCGTTTATCATCACTGGCAGTCTTATCAATGTTGTCAGTAGAACCACCTCTTTGTTTATTATCACTGGCAGTTTTATCTATGGTGTTATTCTTGCCTTCATGAGCATATTGCTCGAGGACATCCTGTCATGAGATTATTATCGAAAATTAATGATATTGCCAAAAATATTCAACATGTATGATGCAGTGCCCCCACCCACTTGTTCTTGTCCTCCTTGCTCTTATCATTTTTTATCTAACAATTTAGACAAATCAGTACATTTAAGCCCCCAAAATACAAAAGAATTCTAATCCATTGATAAATGTGTCATGTTGAAACGGAACAAAGAGTTTAGGATATTGAAGGAGACTCGAGGAAGGAATTAATAACACTAAATGCATAATAATTCTTCTAATTCTGTGGACATCCAAAAATGAGTGCCTCACCATCTGGGTAATCCTTTGATTCTTCTATGTTGAGTATACGTCAGATAAAAAAGTCACACACTAAATCCTTATTCAGACATAAAGACACCATATAAAATTTAAAATTTAAATCCCCATAATAAAGAAAATAGAAAATGAACTTGTTTTGATCTTTGACAAGAAGTAAAAAAGTCACCAGGTCACTGGGTATAACCCATCAACCATTAGGACCTATCTAGGAAGGAGTCGACTATAGCTGTCTGGAATAACACATAAGAAAAGACGCAACAAAAGAAAATTAAAAAATACAGATTACAAAGAGAAGAGCATTCTCTTGCTATATTACTGAATCTCATAATCATATTAGGAATGCATGTTCAATAATACATACTATTTATACACGCAGTAGTCTAGTATTATCATTTATATCAGATTAAATTATATGCATTATGTCTACTAAGTCTATGAGATAATAATATGTAAATTAAAATATTTTATTATATTCTCCACCACTTGGTCACGTTCAAAGAATGAACTTTGCAAGTTAAGTCTTTCGTTATCAAATAATCATAAAAATAGAAAGGTAGCTGCACTAACATCCGTGCACTAGTGCAGCGAGGGGCTTTTACCGCGGTTCATTTTCACATTACGTCGCGGTTCTTGAACCGCGGCATATTCAGCCGCGGTAGTAAGTCAGACACTTTATGCCGCGGTTCTAACCGCGGTATATAGGCTGCGGAATATGCCGCGGTTGTCTAGGGAACCGCTGCCTAAATTTATTTTTTTTAAAAAAAAAATTAAAAAATGCACTATATGCCGCGGTTGAACCGCGGCATATAGACTGAAGCATATGCCGCGGTTAGTGTCAAAACCGCGGCCATATGTCTCGTTTTAAAAAAAAACGAAGCACTATATGCCGCGGTTGTGGTTAGAACCGCGGCATATTCCCCTGCAGTTTTTTAAAATTGCAGGTCTGTTTTTGTGATATCCACTACCACAAAAACAGACCTGCATATAAAAACATTACAGAAATTCAATTTCAACATAACAAACACATGTTCAAATGTATTTCAACATCATATAAAGTACAGAGTCTAAGAAAATTCTATCTAATCAAATGCATTGTTTAAATCTAAATCTAAGAGCTATTGTATAATCTAACTATATACTTCGCAGCAGCGTTCCTAATGAATAGTAGTGACTTCTCAGGAACTGGTGTAGTAGTCTTGAATCTCTGCAAAAGACAATTCATTTTAATTAGTGTATATGAATTCAACATTTGTTAAAAAATCAAAATTTGTTAAAGTTAAATATTACCGTTTCCCAGCTTCTTGTGATGTGAGAACGAACAATATGGGTCATCCAATACATTACATAGTATCCACACTCATATGACCCATTTTGTCTGTTACACTACAATATATCATCACAGTTGATAATAGTTAGTGAATAACATTTGTTATAAAACAATTATAACAAAGTCAGACTTTAGCATATGTCAAACCTTGAGAGAAATCCAAGCAATCTTTCTACTCTTAGCAATTGATCTCCCGTCCATCATCATACTTGCTGGAATAGAACTGTATATAAAAAAAGTTTTAGCATTCAGTTATATAACAAAGAAAGTCCAAACATTGAGGTTCTTACCAATCAATTGCTTGTTGAGTTGTGTGGGAGGAGGCCTGTGCAATGAGCAGAACCACAAAGCATAGTTGTCTTGCACAGACATAACAAGAAGTTGCCAATGGCGCCTGAAATTCATAATAACGTAACTATTAAATATTAAAATCACATATGGAACATTATTATGTTAACAAAGTTCACTTACCCGGATATATAAGGCAAAAAGTATATTTTCTTGCCCCTTCCAAAACTTCTTATCAGACTCATGTTGATATGGTCAAAATCATTTGATTCATGAATTTTGGGGATCAATGAATCCATAATCATCAGAACGCCCCAACTTATTAGCGACCCCAAATATACCTGAAATCAAAAATTAACTTTGATATAAGGATACTTGATATATAAATCAATTTTATATATAAATAATTGGTCATAGACTTACATCGTCCATAGTTGAATAATTGAAATATTCAACTCTTGTGTTCCCGACGCAAGCTCACGGACATCTTGGCTATTAAGGTATATTGGGACCTCAGAGCCATGCCCAAATACATTAGCATCATACTGAACCTCCAAAGGCTTATCATCAAGGATGTCAGCAAGTAGATGCAATGAAGAAAGAGGGTCATCCTCAGATAGAGGAATCTTCTGTTGTTCCTGCGTCTGTTGTTACATGAAAAGATAAGATAAGTTTTGACATCAAAAACCTTTAAAATTGAGAAGTGTAAAGAAGAATTTCATACCGAGGGGTCAGAAACTGGTTTAACCAAAAATTTAGGCCAAGTGATAAACGACTTATATGCTTGTTCCACAGTGAAAATCTCTTCCGTGGACAGTGGAACCGAGGCATCTGGCATGATCATTTCATCCACTGAGACCTTCACCTCATCCTCTAATAGTTGCATACCATGACATACAGTCGCTGACCTAAACTCTGTTCCACGAGCTACCAGCACCATCTCATCTTCTTCTAAAATGTATAGCAGACATGGACTACCATCGTCCATGTCATCCTCTGGGATGGCTGATGCGGAACAACTTCCTTTGCCGCTTCTCCCTGTCAGAGTAAATGTTAGATTATACAAGAGATAGAAATAATTGCACATAAATGTTTATTAAGTTTACCTGTGGGAGGGGAGGGACCACATGTTCCTCTATAGGAGACTGCATCGGGCGCATGCTCTGAAACTGCTCCTGGTAGAGCATCTGGAATTCAGCCCTCACCTCGGCCCTGATCTCCTGCATAAGGTCTTGTCGGACCTTTTTTGTGATCTCTTCTGTCATCCTTTGTGTATCGCTGTACGAATATGAAGGCTGACGAGAAGAGCTCCCAAAATAATCCGTAATGCCTACTCCAGGACCTGCAGCACGTACACGTCCAGGGTGCTCAGGTCGTCCAATTGCAGCAGCAAGAATATCCTGGCGACCCTCTGGAGTGAATTGGCCTTGGGAGCTCTGCTCAACCAAGGCGTCCTGTAACATTACAAAACACCATTATTCTTTAAATAGTTTAATGTAGTATGTATAATGACAATATTTATTATTTTAGGAACAGTGATAACTTACAATTTTTTCAGAAATCTCTCGTGCAGTGTCGGAAGAGTAGGTGCCCGATGGTCGCATACGGGCCAACTTCCATTTCTCATGTCTAGACGGTGGAGAAGGAGGCTGAGGAGGGCTACCACTCTGAGATGGTGGTATAGCATCTGCCTTTTGCTTGAGGATTTTCTCCTCAAGCTTCCTATACCCACCACGAGATAATAGGTGGGGGTTTTTGTTCTTAGCACTTGTTCCTTGTGCTTTGCTTCTAATTGCCTGTCACATACACATTAATTAATGAGTTCATATGATATATATTTGTTAATGAGGAATTGAATAATATGAACTACACTAACCTGCCATTCCTCTGACATCCGACTCTCTTTAAAAACCCGCCAAGTCTCCTCATCAATGGACTTATATGCAACATGGAGTTTTATGTTTAAGGTGTCCAAAGATGTACCTTGATGTCAACTTGCTTTTAAAGTTTCTGAAATTTTCTGCAACAGTTGACAAACACTTATTTCTAAGTGTTGGGACATTTGGAATGTCAAATGTCATCTGAAAAAAACATAATAAAGTTGTATTAGTACAAAATTATCAATATAAACAAATTATAATTCAAATGCTATTAACTAACTTACCAATATATCTTGCCAAATAATGTTCCGATCACCCTCGGACACATGATCAAAAGATGGAATGAGAATGCTAATCTTATCACGTGCCACTACTCCAAGGTATGATCGGAAGTCATCTGCATAGGGGCCAGTTGCCACACCCGTGGTGACATTCACATTCACCGGAGTTCTTTCACCACTATTTTTCCTGATTAATAGTTGTTTCATCCTAGTGGGTCCTCTAGTGGATCTGGGTGGGGGAGCCTCATCCCCTGAAGAATGTGGATGATCAGCCATATATCTGTCAAAATAAATAACAACATTAAATTTTCTTTCAAGACTTATGTAATATCATATAAATTAACAAAACATGTAATAGTATCCAAATTGAAAATTCATACATAAAGATATGGATTCATCATATGTATATTCCCTCATCATGATCTGACCGAATTGCATGTACATCATCGTCAACTACAGATTGGTCATCCAACTTTGTTGTAGTTTGAAATGAATGGTTGTCAGCAATATCAATATTAATTAGATTGTCTTCGTTAACTTCAATTTGTTTTTTGCCTTGAAGAGCAACATACCAATGGTCAGACGAAGGATCTTTGACATAAAAAACTTGAGATGGTTGATGTACCATGATAAACGGTTCGTCTCGATAACCCACCTTGCGAAAATCAACCAGTGTCATACCCGAGTCATCTATTTTCACACCACTCTTATTGTCAAACCACTTACACTTGAACAATGGAACGGAAAACTTGGTGTAATCAACCTCCCATATCTCTTCTATTATACCATAATATCTCATTGATCCAAGTACAGGAGATTGATCTTTTGATGTGGAAAATTGAAGTGACTCAGCTTCTAAACTGACTCCACTATTTTGTACTGTGCTTTTATCATCCAAAGTCTTCGTATAGAATGTGCAATTATTGACTTCATAACCTGTACAACACACGACATCAAACTTCAAACCATTTGCAAGCCACAATAAAGTTTCAGAAGAATGTGGCTCTTTGTCAATTTCAGATTTGAACCAAGACATAAATGTTTTGTTATGCTCCATCAATTGCCATTTCTCTGATTGTCTTGGATTTTTATTCTTAACAATGGCTTTGTGTGCTTCCAAAAAAGGGATCACCTCATCTGTGTTGTTCAATATATAAAGATGCGCTTGCAACAATTCTTCGCGATCTTTTGTCACCACATTGACACCTCGGATGCTTTTACTTGTAGAAAATTTATTCAACCATGCTGTGCGAGGAACTCCTATTGGATTCGTTGATGTCATGTAATCTGAACAAAACTCGATACTTTCTTCAGCAATATACCTTTCAATCATCGAACCTTCAGGATGATATGGATTTTTAACGTACCCTTTCAAAATCTTCATATAACGCTCAATAGGATACATCCATCTTAAGTATACCGGTCCGCACAACTTGATTTCTCTAACCAAATGAACAAGTAAATGTACCATGATGTCAAAAAAAGATGGAGGGAAAAACATCTCTAGTTGACACAAGATGATAACAATCTCGCCTTGAAGTTCATCTAACTTTGTAGGATCGATGGCTTTACTACATATTGACGAGAAAAATGAACACAACCTGTTTATGGTGTGCCTAACATTTTTGGGCAAAATTCCACGAATAGCCACCGGTAACAACTGTTGCATTAAGACGTGACAATCGTGAGACTTCATGCCAACAAGCTTTAAGTCCTGCATTGACACTAAACTCTTCATATTTGAAGAGTATCCTTGTGGTACTTTGATACTCTTTAAACATACACAAAAACTTATCTTCTCTTGTCTAGACATTGTGTAACATGCAGGGGGCAAATAAGTACGTTTACCAATCTCCTTCGGTGCCAACTCTTCTCGGATATTCATGTCAACCAAATCCAAACGAGCATTCACTCCATCTTTTGTCTTTCCCTGAATGTTGAGTAATGTACCAATCAAGCTATCACACACATTCTTTTCTACATGCATCACATCTATGCAATGTCGAACATCTAACTTTGACCAATATGGAAGATCAAAGAATATTGATTTCTTCTTCCAAGGGGTCGTTACAGATGACTTCTTCGATGTTTTCCCAAATACATGATGTATTTTATTAACTTTTTGAAGAACTTCAAGGCCAGTAAGTGGATTTGGTGCTTCGTCCCTCTCTTGATCTCCATTGAATGCTTTTTTTAACCTTCGATATGGATGATTACGTTTTAGAAATCTCCGATGACGCAGATACACCGTCTTTCTTCCATGTTTCAATTGATGAGCTGCAGTGTTTTCTTCACATATAGGACACGCTTTATGACCCTTGACACTGTATCCTGACAAATTACCATAAGCAGGAAAGTCATTAATGGTGCAAAATAACATTGCACGCATCATAAAAGTCTCTGAAGCGAATGCATCAAATATTTCAACCCCATCAACCCACAAAACCTTCAAGTCTTCAACTAGTGGGCTTAGATAAACATCTATGTCATTTCCAGGCTGCTTTGGACCAGATATCATCATAGATAACATCATGTACTTCCTCTTCATGCACAATGCAGGAGATAAGTTGTAAATTATCAATATAACTGGCCAACAACTGTGATTGGTACTCAGATTACCAAATGGGTTCATTCCATCAGTGGCTAAACCAAGCCTAAGATTTCTACACTCTTTACCAAATTCGGGGAATTGTCGATCAATATTTTTCCATTGCTTTGAATCAGCTGGATGACGAAGCAGCCCGTCAATTTTTCTCTCATCTGCATGCCATCTAAGATTTTTAGCATCTTTGGGATTCGCAAACAAACGCTTAAGTCTGGGCACTATTGGAAGGTACCAAACTACTTTCAAAGCAGATCCATTTTTTTCTATCTGACCATTATCTTCACTATTGTTTTTTGACTTGTATCGTGATAACCACATTTTGGACACTTTGTCAAAAATTCAAACTCTTTCCTATACAAAATGCAGTCATTGGGACAAGCATGTATCCTTTTATACTCCATACCCATTGGACAAAGAATTTTCTTCGCATCATAATTACGAGTGGGCAGTGTATTTCCATCTGGCAACATTTCATTCAACAACGTCAACAGTTCTGTAAAACTCTTATCAGTCCATCCATTGCTCGCCTTCAAATTCATGAGCCTTAACACCGCTGATAAACGTGTGAACTTAGTTGAACCGACATACAAAGGTGTTTCTGCATCAGTCGACATCGTCTCATACACATGAGCTTTGGCAAAATTTTCTGCTCCAACATCGCGGATCATGTCATCCAATTTGTCTTCATCGGTCGATCTTCTTCCATGGTGGAATCAGTAACATTTACACTTTGAGAGTCAGTAGGAAAATCCATTTCTTCGCCGTGCCAGATCCATGTTGTATAGCATCTTAGAAAACCATCACATATAAGATGTTCTCTAATTTGAGTTGCGTTCAACTTTCTCCCATTCAAACAGTTCACACAAGGACATCTAAACTTCACTTCATCATCAGTTCTCCCCTCTCATTACGTTGCGCAAATTGTATAAATTCCTCTACACCTCTCTCGTACTCAGCACTAATACGTGGTAAATTAATCCAATTTCGATCCATATTCCTAAATATTACATAAATAATACAACAACACACATTACCACAACTATAGCAAAAACCACACCATACATTACCAAAACTATAACAATTTCATGCATTATCAAAATTAAACCAAAAATTATACCATACACTACCAAAACTATAGAAACTTCATACATTATCAAAACTGTAGCATTATCCAAAAACTAATGAAGAAATCACGTTAAGAATGCAAAAGGGCATAAATACCTGGAAGAGGAACGGCGGAAACTGATGCAAAGTCGCAGCGGAGAGGGAATGACGAGTTTCAAACCCTTTTGATCGGCAAAAACTGTTTCAAACGCGACACAAATGAGAAAGGACCGAATAATTTCAAGTTTAAACGGTGCAAAAACGCATACCTGAGATGGCTTTCGGAGGAGAAGAAAAACGCGAAAACAGAGCTGCGCGCGATGAAGAAGACGACACTGTTCCAACGTTTTGTTTTTTAACTCTGACTGGGGAATCTACCGCGGTTCACTACTTAACCGCGGTATATAAGGGGTTTATGCCGCGGTTTAACTCCCAACCGCGGCATATACTAATTTAAAAAATTATCCTAAATGGCATTTTTGAAATTATTTTCAAACTATATGCCGCGGTTGCCCGCTGAACCGCGGCATATACATCGAAAAATTTCAAATATATATTAAACTAATTTCAGATAAGCGAATATGTCGCGGTTGCTCGTAGAACCGCGGCATATACCCCTGTAACGTGCTGCACACAACTGCCTCCCCAACTGCCTTCTGGGGAATTTCAGAAGTTACAGGGGGTATATGCCGCGGGTCTCTGAAGAACCGCGGCATATACCCCCTGTAACTTCTGAAATTCTCTGACTGGCAGAGAAGTTGAGAAGTTACAGGGGGTATATGCCGCGGTTGTCCATAGAACCGCGGCATATACCCTTGTAACTTTTCAAATTCTCTGACCCAGTCAGCACCTGCAATAAATTGTCAGGGGTATATGCCGCGGTTGTCCAGAGAACCGCGACATATACTCTGTTATTTAATTTTTTATTCATACGTGGCGTCAAAGGCAATGGTTGACTGGAGTATATGCCGCGGTTGTCCAGAGAACCGCGGCATATATGTTCGTTTTATTTACAAAACTGCCACCGCGCACCATTATGCTGCGGTTTCTGTTGAACCGTGGCATAATGTGCGCTGTAAAAGCCCAATTTTTTACTAGTGGTGGTTCCAGCCACTGGTTATGGAAATCCAAAGACAGCACAGTATCATAACACAAAATATATCAAAATCACAACCTTAACTGTAATTGTTAGAAAGGAAGGGAGAATTCTTAGAACCCAACGTTTGACAGAGCAATGATAGCATAAAGTAAACTGAAGTGTGGTCTGCAAATAACTAAGATATTGGGTTTGCTTGGAAAATCTTCAATATAAAGATTTTTAGGACAGAAAAAAAAAAGAAAGAAAAATCAAATTAGCTTTTCCATAAATTAAAATTAGTTTATGTACAAGCTCAATTGTAGAAGATATTTAACTTAGTTTCTTCAAAATCTTATGTTTTAATTCATAGCTAAGTTAATTTCAACTTTTTGAGAAGCTAATATCATTTTTCCTTCTTATTTTTCTCTCATAAAGGTGTTTATGGACAAGTTTCTCCAAATAGGACTACAGTACACAAAAAAAACTAAAATACAAGAGCAATCTGTCTTATTAAACAAAAAGAAAAGCAAAATGAAAGCTACCAATACGTCAAAAGGAAAAAAAGTGGAGTTGAACAAGATACAAACTTTTAAATATAAATGTGGCAAATAACTACAGCTTAACTGTTGTAAGTTGTATGGCAAGTTTAAAACTAAAATCACTAGATCTTTTGGGCACTGGTTCTTGCATTATACGGTGTTCACTTTTGGACAAGAAAGAAAGATAATGTATGTTAAAATTTTAAGTTAAATATAAAATAAATATAATTATTTAGAATTATTAAGTTGGTATTTTTTGTTTAGTGAGTGTCAAAATATATAACCACCCTTAAAAAGATAATATAAAAGAGAAACGTGTTTCCTTAAATAATAATGTGAGTGATTGTTTATAATCAAACAGTATAATTATTTTGTTTTTAAAATTTATTATTACTTTTATAGTGACAACGAAATTAAGTAGTTAGAATATTTTGATTTGGACTAAAACAAATGGTTTTGTAACACATCAATTGTTAGCTAAATAAATAAGTAAAATAAAAGACATCGTTTTGTAACACAACCTTCATTTTAGTTTTTTTAATGCTACATTCAAGTATAACGATAAGCAATTTTGGTTGAATATATTGTTTGGTTGAATATATTACATGTTCCGTATGTAATTATTTGTTTGCTTCAATATATATTGTTGTTGTGAATTAGCCTTAGTTTCCCGTTTGAGATTCAATACAAAAATTATTTACTATCTCCAGATTTTTTGAACAAACATACTTTTTACAAATGAAAATAGAGGAGATGGTAATAATAATTTACAGTATTGAATCTTGAATTGTCCGGTTGGACAGTTTAAGAAGAGTAATAACTTTTTCATAGTTTATTATAACATATCAATTTTAATATACATTTCTTAAATTTCACGAAAATTTGTCGGTGTGTTTTGTATTGATCTTCGGGTGCATATTTGATTGTGATTTATAATCACTTTCATTTCGTGTAACCTGAAGACCAATGCGAAATGCTGGCAAAATTTCGTGAAATATGAGATATGTTGTTAAAAATTGATATGTTTAATAAACTAAAAAAAGTGAATCTTCTTGAATGGGATAGGGTCACACCTTGAATACAAACACGATCAAAGTGATCATTCAAGATGATTGAAATTGTGTAAACATTTTCAGTAAAGATGCGTACGGATAGAGGGTGGATTAATTTACCACGCATCAGCACTGAGTACGAGAGAGGGGTAGAAGAATTTATAGAGTTTGCGCGACGTAATGCGAGTACAAGTGATGATAATGAAGTGAAGTTCAGATGTCCATGTGTGAACTGTTTGAATGGGAAGAAGTTGAACGCAAGTGATATTAGGGAACATCTTATCTGTGATGGTTTCATACGAAGTTATACAACATGGATATGGCATGGCGAATTAACAGACTTTCCAACTGTCTCTCAAACTGAAAATGTTTATGATTCCACAATGGATATGGAAGATCAAGCAGAAGAAGACAACTTAGAGGACATGATCCGCGATGTTGGTGCAGAAGCTTTTGCCCAAGCACATGTGTATGAAACGATGTCCACTGATGCGGAGACTCCTTTGTATGCGGGTTCAACTAAGTTCACACGGTTGTCAGCGGTGTTAAGGCTCATGAATTTAAAGGCGAGCAATGGATGGAGTGATAAGAGTTTTACAGAATTGTTGTCGTTGTTGAATGAAATGCTGCCAGATGGAAATACGTTACCCAATCGTAATTATGATGCAAAAAAAATTCTTTGTCCGATGGGTATGGAATATAAACGGATACATGCATGTCCGAATGATTGCATATTATATAGGAATGAAAATGAAGTTTTGATAAAGTGTCCAAAGTGTGGGTTATCACGATACAAGTCAAAAAACAACGGTGAAGATGGTGGTCACACAGAAAAGAATGGTTCTGCTTTGAAAGTAGTTTGATACCTTCCACTAGTTGCCAGACTTAAGCGTTTGTTCGCGAATCCCAAAGACGCTAAAAACCTAAGATGGCATGCAGATGAGAGAACAACTGATGGGCTGCTTCGTCATCCAGCTGATTCAAAGCAATGGAAAATTATTGATCAAGAATTCCCCCAATTTGGTGAAGAATGTAGAAATCTTAGGTTTGGCTTAGCTACTGATGGAATGAATCCATTTGGTAATTTAAGTACCAATCACAGTTGTTGGCCCGTTATACTGATAATTTACAACTTATCTCCTGGATTGTGCATGAAAAGAAAGTACATGATGTTGTCAATGTTGATATCTGGTCCAAAGCAGCCTGGAAATGACATTGATGTTTATCTAAGGCCACTAGTTGAAGACTTGAAGTTGTTGTGGGTTGATGGGGTTGAAATATTTGATGCCTTTGCTTCAGAAACTTTCATGATGCATGCCATGTTATTTTGCACCATTAATGACTTCCCAGCTTACGGTAATTTGTCGGGGTACAGTGTGAAGGGTCATAAAGCATGTCCTATATGTGAAGAAAACACTGCAGCTCAACAATTAAAACACGGAAGGAAGACCGTGTATATGCGTCATCGGCGATTTTTACAATCTAATCATCCATATCGAAGGTTAAAGAAAGCATTCAATGGAGAACAAGAGAAAGACAATGCACCCATTCCACTTACTGGACTTGAAGTTGCTGAGAAAGTTAATAAAGTACATCATATATTTGGGAAAACGTCGAAGAAGTCTTCTGTAACGACCCCTTGGAAGAAGAAATCAATATTCTTTGATCTTCCATATTGGTCAAGTTAGATGTTAGACATTGCATAGATGTCATGCATGTTGAGAAAAATGTCTGTGATAGCTTGATTGGTACACTACTAAACATCCAGGGAAAAACAAAAGATGGAGTGAATGCGCGTTTGGATTTGGTTGACATGAAGATCCGAGAAGAGTTGGCACCAAGAGAGATTGGTAAACGTACTTATTTGCCCCCTGCATGTTACACAATGTCCAAACAAGAGAAGATAAGTTTTTGTCTTTGTTTAAAGAGTATCAAGGTACCACAAGGATACTCTTCAAATTCAAGAGCTTAGTGTCAATGCAGGACTTAAAGCTTGTTGGACTGAAGTCTCACGATTGCCACGTCTTAATGCAACAGTTGTTACCAGTGGCAATTCGTGGAATTTTGCCCAAAAAAGTTAGGCTGACCATAACTCGATTGTGCTCATTTTTCTCGTCAATTTGTAGTAAAGTCATCGATCCTACAAAGTTAGATGAACTTCAAAGCGAAATTATCATCATCTTGTGTCAACTAGAAATGTTTTTCCCTCCATCCTTTTTTGACATCATGGTGCATTTACTTGTTCATTTGGTCAGAGAAATAAAGTTGTGTGGACCAGTATACTTAAGATGGATGTATCCTATTGAGCGTTATATGAAGATTTTGAAAGGGTACGTCAAAAATCAATATCGTCCAGAAGGTTCGATGATTGAAAGATATATTGCTGAAGAAAGTATTGAGTTTTGCTCTGAGTATATGACTAAAGCAAATCCGATAGGAGTCCCTCGGACATCATGGTTGAGTAGATATTCTACAAGTAAAAGCATCCGAGGTGTGAATGTGGTGACGAAAAGTCGTGAAGAATTGATGCAAGCACATTTGTACATATTAAACAACACAGATGAAGTGATCCCATTTTTGGAAGCACACAAAGCCGTTGTAAGGGACAACTATCCACGACAATCAGAGAAATGGCAGTTGATGGAGCATAACAGAACATTCTTGTCCTGGTTCAAATCTGAAGTTTCGAAAGAATCACGGTCCTCTGAGACTTTGTTGTGGTTAGCAAATGGCTTGAAGTTTGATGTTGTATGTACAGGCTACGAAATTAATAATTGCACATTCTATACAAAGACTTTGGATGATAAAAGCACAGTACAAAATAGTGGCGTCAGTCTAGAAGCTGAGTCGCTACAGTTTTCAACATCCAAAGATCAAAATCCTATAGTTGGATCCATGAGATACTATGGTAGAATTGAAGAGATATTTGAAGTTGATTACACTAAGTTTTCCGTTGCACTCTTCAAATGTAAGTGGGTAGACAATAAGAGTGGTGTCAAAATAGATGAATCTGGTATGACACTTGTTGATTTTCGAAAGGTTGGTTATAGAGACGAACCGTTCATCATGGCATATCAAGCAAGTCAGGTTTTTTATGTCAAAGATCCTGCGTCTGACCATTGGTATGTTGCTCTCCAAGGAAAAAGGCAAATTGAAGATAAAGAAGAGAATATAAGTAATCTTCATATCGCTGACAGCCATCCATTTAAAACGACAATAAATTTGGATGACGACCCTCTAATTGATGACATACAAGCAATACGAGAAGATCACAATGAGGGAATATATATATGACCAATCCATATGATTATGTATGAATTTCATGTTTGTGTAAATATTTATGGCAATTGTTAAAAATATGTTATTTTATAAGTGCTTTATTTATATCATCTTATTTATTGTGACAGATATATGGCTGAGTCACCTCATTCGTCAGGCGATGAAGTCCCCACCACTTCTAGACGGACGAGAGGAGCAACGAGGTTACGACAGCTTATACTTAGAAGAAATGCAGGTGAGAGGACACCTATCATTATTGACGTGGTCACTGGAGTTGCATCTGGCCCAAATGCAGATGTATTTAGGTCTTACCTTGGAGTATTGGCACGTGATCGTATCTCTATACTTACTCCATCCTTTGACCATGTTTCTGAGGCTGATCGAATCTCATCTGGCAAGATCTATTGGTAAGTTAAGCAATATTGCTCCATCTTCTATATTCATTATATTGATAAATCTGTATTGATATAAGGTTATTACTTTCTTTGTTGCAGATAACATTTGATATGCCAAACATCGAGAGCTTAAGGAATAAGTGTTTATCTGCAATTGCAGAAAGATTTCGAGGGTTTAAGACAAAATTGACGTCTAGATATATATTTGGACCAAAAAGTAATGAAAATCCATGTTCCAAATATTCAGCAATTGACGAAGCAACATGGCGTCAGTTTGTAGAGCTTCGTTCATCCGAGGCGTGGCAGGTAAGTACAGTAAAATCATTCAATTCATCATTCATAGTTCTATATTATGACAATTGTTTCATATTGTCACAGGAAAAAAGGTCAAAAGCACAGGGAATAAGCGCTCAGAATAAAAATCCACACATACTGTCTCGTGGTGGATATAGGAAGCTTGAAGAAAAAATAATGAAGCAGAAGTCAGATAGCAGACTTCCACTTTCTGAGGGTTGTGACCCTCCTCCTCCTCCTTCACCACCATCTCGGCACGAGAAGTGGAAGTTAGCCCGTATAAGACCATCGGGCTCCTACACTTCCGAGTCTGCCAGAGAAATATCTGAAAGAATTGTAAGATGTCATTCCTTATATTTTTACATTAATTTTGTTATATATATTACATAGATTTTTCTAATGATTTTGAACTTTTGTTATGTGACAGGACTCCTTGGTTGAGCAAAGCTCCCAAGGTCAATTCACACAAGAAGGTCGTCAAGATATTCTTGCCACAGCTATTGGACGACCTGAGCACCCAGGACGAGTGCGTGGTGCTGGGACTGACATAGGCATACGACAGTTTTTTGGGTCTTCCTCGCGTCCATATTCATACGAAAAGATGAAGGAGGAAATAAGAAAAGAGATGACGCAGGAGATCACAAAGAAGGTTCGAGCAGAGTTGTATGATGAAGTTGCTGAAATGGTTGCGCGCCAGTTCCAGCAGCATTATGAGGATTATGGCAATCGTCCTCCGCCATCTCCTGTAGCGGAACATGTTGTGCCCCCTACAGGTAAACTTATTTATTTTTGGTAACTAATTTACTTTTTGCATAACCTAACATTTAATTTGACAGGTAGAAGTGGTAAAGGAAGTTGTTCAGCTTCCGGTGCCCCAGGGGACGACATGGATGAAACTCGTCCATGTCAGTTATTTATTCTTTCTGATACTGGGACCGTGCTAGTGGCTCGTGGTACAGTTTATGAGACGGCCACTTTAGTGCATGGTGTACAACTTTCAGAAGATGAGGTCAAGGTCACGGTGGATGAAGTTGTCATAGCGGATGCCGTTCTTCCTGTGCCTACAGATGAGTTCTTCACTGTGGAAGAAGCATTTAAGTCCTTTGTCGCCTGGCCTAGACATTTGGTTGGTGATGTATCTAATCCCCCGGTAAACACTTGTACTATATACTTCTCAATTTTAATATTTACTTCTAATTGACGTTATAACATAACCATTTTTGCATTTAACAGCAGATAGGTAAAGAGGGAAGTCCTCCACCGAAGAAGACTCATTTATCTGAGGATGACCCTCTTGGTGCGTTAGACGAGCTCGCTAAAATCATTTCAAATGTGCCGATGAATGTACACTGGGATTCTACTACATTTGGAAGAGAAACTCAGATCCCATTGTACTTGCATCATCAAGATGTTAGGGAGCTTGCGTCGGGTAGAGAAGAAATTAATATTACACTCATTCAGCTGTGGATGATGTAAGTTTATGAAAACTTTTTTATACAATTCTATTTTATCAACTTACTTATATCATATTATTTCTTCATTTTAGGTATATGTCTGATGTTAGTAACAAGAAGGGGTTCAACGATGTATATGGGTTCATTGACCCCTCTATGACTCATGAAAGAAATAAATTTGATGATATCCAGACATACATCAGCACCTGTTTTGGAATGGGGAAGGAGATATATTTTCTCCCTTATATACATGGGTAAGTGAAGTTTGTTAACTTCAACACATTCATTTATTAATTTTGGTATATGATTCATAAGTTATTACCAATTTCAGGTGTCATTGGCAGCTACTTGTGATCTCCATACCGGAGAACACTGCTGTCTGGTTTTGTTCATTGCAGAAGTCTCCTCCCAGCTCTCTTAGACATGTAGTAGATTGGTAAGAATCTCAATGTTTCTACTTTTTTTATATATAAATGTATGCTAAAGGAATTGCTTTTAATAGTTCCCTTGCAACACATATGATGTTATCTGGGAGATCTACTGCTACAGCTAAAAAGCTTGCATGGGTTGCCCTTAAGGTTTGGTATTTTAGTCCATACTCATTTACATTTGGTTCCATTCAATTGATGTTACTTAATATTTTATAATTATGATGATATATTGTAGTGTAATATACAAACGGGGTCATATGAATGTGGTTACTACGTCATGTTTTGGATGATGACCATTATTCGTGCACATTACACCAGTGGATGGGAAACGGTATTATTTAGGTTTCAATTTTATTTTCCCTATAGTTTAGATTTCAAATACACTAAGTTAAATCATTGCATTTTATGCAGAAATTCAATAGGACTGCTCCAATTCCGGAGAAGTCACTTCAACTTGTGAGGAAAGCACTGGCTAAATATGTAATTCATTTATATAATAGTATATACTAGATATTAAGATATACTAAGTTCTAAGTTTATGTTTCTAAGTTGTTTGATGTTTTTCTACATTATTATTAGTTTAACATTGTACATTCAGTTTTATTTATGCTTCAAATTTGATTTAGGATTATAATTTGATTGATTTATGCTTATAAGAAGTTGATTTATGATTCAATTGAATGTATTTATGTTTTATTATAATTTTCATTCAAAATATACGTTTCTGGATTATTTTCGACTGTTCTGGCTGTAAATATATATGCAGGTCTGTTTCTGTTGTTGGGAATGTCGCAGAAACATACCTCATTTTAAAAAAAAAAACAGTGATATATGCCTCGGTTGGTGTCACAACCGAGGTAGAAAAGCGATATATGCCTCGGTTATAACCACAACCGAGGCCGAAAGTACTGCGTAAAAAAAAAAAAAGAACTCTACTGCCTCGGTTCAGAGTATAACCGAAGCAGTAGAGTGCAATGATCTCGGTTATGACCACAACAGAGGCCGAAAGGACTGCGTAAAAAGAAAAAGACCTCTACTGCCTCGGTTCAGATGACAACCGAGGCAGTAGGGTGCAATAAAAAAAAAACCTCTACTGCCTCGGTTCAGACTACAACCGATGCAGTAGGTGGAACATACGGCCTCGGTTGTAGATGAACTGATGCCAAATCGCCTCTCTTTATGCCTCGGTTCAAACCGAGGCCAAAAGTGGTACACCTTTTGCCTCGTCTGCATATGCCTCTGTTCGAGAACCGGTGCCTATAATGAAAAACAACCGCTGTCTTTTCTCCTGCTTGTACTAGTGATGTTTAGCTTGAAAGTAACCATATTGAAAGGAGAAGGATAAAGAGATTTAGTGAAAACATCTGCAACTTGACTGGTAGAGGAAACATGCAGAAGTTTGATGAGACCATCTTGAAGCTTTTGTCGAGTGACATGACAGTCTATATCAATGTGCTTTGTTCGTTCATGAAAGGTGGGATTCTTGGCAATGTGAATGGTAGAGTTGTTGTCACAGTAAACAGAATAAGGTGTCGGGCACGATATATGCAAATCTTGTAAAAGATATTGCAGCCATTGTAATTCACAGGTTAATGAAGCCAAAGACCTGTATTCAGCTTCAGAAGAAGATTTGGAAACGGTGGTTTGTTTCTTTGATTTCCAGGAGATAAGAGCAGTGCCAAGAAAAACGCAAAAACCAGAGATGGATCTTCTAGTGGTAGCACAGGTAGCCCAATCAGAGTCAGAATATGCGTGAACGCGGAAGGAATTATTAGCAGCATATAAAAGACCAGAACCGGGAGCATTCTTTAAATATCTAATAATTCTCATGGCTTGTTGCATGTGAGGTTGGCGAGGAGTGGAGATAAACTGACTGAGTTGTTGAACAGCAAAGGTAATGTCGGGCCGTGTATGAGTGAGATAAAGAAGACGACCAATGAGACGGCGATAAGAAAAAGGATCAGTAAGAAGAGTGCCTTCATCAGCATGAAGTTTGATGGAAGGATCAGCAGGAGTAGAAGCAGGTTTACAACCTAACATACCAGCTTAAGAGATTAATTCAAGACAATATTTTCTTTGATTAATACATATCCCAGCTTGAGATCTAGCAATTTCAAAACCCAGAAAAAATTTGAGATCTCCAAGATTTTTGATGTGAAACTTGTTGTTTAGATGATCTTTGACATTGGTGATTTCAAATAGGTTATTTCCAGAAAGAAGTATATCATCAACGTATACCAGAAGAACAGTGATAGCAGTAGGAGAATGTTTGATAAAAAGAGAGTGGTCAGCAGTGCTTTGTTTAAAACCAAGAGAAAACAACTCATATGTGAGTTTATGATTCCAGTTCCTGCTGGCTTGTTTTAAACCATAAAGAGACTTGTTAAGTTTGCAGACAAGATTGGGAGCAGAAGAACGAAGACCAGGAGGAGGCCTCATGTATATCTCTTCAGATAAATCACCATGAAGAAAAGCATTGTCGACATCCAATTGATGGAGAAACCATTTATTGATGGCAGCAAGAGCAAGAACGAGTCGAACAGTAGTGATTTTAACAACAGGTGAAAAAGTTTCATAGTAATCCAATCCTTCAGTTTGAGTGAAGCCTCTTGCCACTAAACGAGCTTTATATCTATCAATAGAGCCATCCGGTTTGTGTTTAATACGATATACCCAACGACAACTGATAGGTTTCTTTCCAATAGGAAGATTAACCAAAGTCCATGTCTGATTTCTTTCAAGGGCAGCAAGTTCAGAATTCATAGCCTGTTGCCAACATTCAAACTTGCTAGCTTCTTTAAAAGAAGAAGGTTCAACTTGAGCAGAAATATTATGACAAAAAGAAGTGTGGTTAGAGGAACAATTATTATAAGAAAGAAACAAATGCATGGGATATGGGGTAGTATGAATTGGTTGAATAGCAGAAGTGGTACCACAGTAATAGTGATCTAGATATTTAGGTCGAGTTTTATTTCTAAGAGAGATTCGTTGTTCAACAGTAGGAGTAATGATATTATCAGTGGGGTGAGAAATGTTACAAGGAGAATGATTTGGAGCAGTGGAAAAAGGTAGAACAGTAGGAAAATCAAAGAGAATAACATCAGAATTATCATCATTTGTAGGAGAGGAAGGGGAAGTATAACAATTTTTATAGGGAAAAATATTTTCATGAAAAATCATATTTCGAGAAACGATAATTGAGTGTGAATACAGATCATACAGTACAAACCCTTTGGTTCCAGATTTATATCCAAGAAAAATACATTTATTGCTTCTGCAATCAAGTTTTGTACGTCCTGCAGTGGCAGAGCTGGAGTAAGATAAACAGCCAAAAACTTTTAGATTTGAAAAATCAGGTTTGATGGAATGAACTAATTCATAAGGAGATTGATTATGATGAAAAGGTGTTGGAAGTCTATTAATGATGTGAATGGCAAGTTTGACAGCATAGGACCAGAAAATATTAGGAACTTTAGACTGAAAAAGTAAAGAACGACAAACATTAAGAATATGTTGATGCTTCCTTTCAACAATGTCATTTTGTTGAGGAGTAGCAACACAAGAGGTTTCATGAAAAATACCTTTAGTAGAGTAAAAGTCATTAAGAAAAAATTCTTTGCCATTGTCAGACCTTAGAATTTTAAGTTTACATGAAAACTGATTTTCAGTTAAGAGAATAAATGTTGGAAGTAAGTTTTTAACATCAGATTTTTGTTTTAAAAGAAGGATCCATGTAAAACGGCTATAGTCATCAACTATAGTTAAAAAATATTTGTATCCATCAATAGAAGAAATAGAGAGGGGACCCCAAATATCAACATGAATTAGATGAAAGAAACAAGAAGATTTAGTTTTGCTAACAGAAAATTGAAGACGTTTTTGTTTAGCAAAAGCACAGGCGTCACAAGCATCAAAAGATTGAAAGGAAATATCAGTATATTGAGAGGCTAAAATTTGAAGAACTTTATTTGAAGGATGTCCAAGTTTCATATGCCACAAATTACAGGAATCATTAGAACTGTTATGAAAGGCAGAATGAGAAATATTCAATTCAGAAGTAGTTGTGACATTATTACTAAGAAGATAAAAAAGGCCCTTGTATTTCTTAGCTACTCCAATCATCTGGTAAGTATCCATCTGCACAATGAGACAGTTATCTTGATGAAAAACAATGAAGAAATTATTTGAATGTAATAATTTTGAAATAGAAATAAGATGAACAGAGAAGTTAGGAACAAAAAGAGTATTATGTAAAATCAAATTGCCTAAAATAACAGTGCCAGAAAATTCAGCAGTAACAAAACTGTGATTTGGTAAACGTATGGAAATAGGAGTAATGGGATGTAAGGAATGAAAAAGAAATTTAGAAGAACATATATGATCAGTAGCGCCACTATCTATAATCCAAGAAGAAATATTAAATGAAGAAAAAGAACCTGATGATTGTGGAGTGCATTGATTAACACTGGCCTCCTTAGTAGTAGGAGATTGAGATTGTTTCAATAAACCAAGAATGGCGTTATACTGATCTTGAGAAAAAGTGTATTGAGGTTGAGTTTTATCAGCAGAAGAATCATCAGTAGAAGTATCAGTAGGGGTGTGTGAATCACCATTAGTCATGTTGGCAGAAGAATTGGAGATAGCTAAATGAGGTTTGATGACGGGTTTATAACCTTGAGGAAGACCATATTTGAACCAGCAATTATCAGAAGTATGATTAGTTCTTTTGCAATGATCACAGTACTTAGAACGACCACCAAATTTAATATTACGTCCTCGTCCACGACCAGAAAAAGTACCAGAACGATCAGTTTTATAAGGTTTGTGTTGAGGATCGTAAGAATTGAAATTGGCCATAGAATCTTGTGGAGTTTGTGAAGACGAATTATGAAATTCACGTTCTTGTTGAAGAATCAAAGAAAAGGTTTTGGTAAGATTTGGCATGGGTTCCATTAGCATGATTTGAGAACGTACAGAAGAGAATTCATCATTTAACCCACGGAGAAACTTGATTACAGAATCATCATTACGATCTTGTTGAATCTTGATTAACAATCCACAATTGCCAGGAGAATGGCAGGTACATACAAGAATGGTTTGATATAGAGAAAGCTCTTTCCAAATTATTTGAAGACGAGTATAATACTGAGATACAGTGGAATCACCTTGTTTGCAAGAATGAATGGCTTCTTGAAGATCAGCAATACGAAACTTGTCACCATGAGAAAAGCGTTGAAGAAGATCAATCCAGATTTCATAGGCAGATTCCATCCACATAACAGATTGTTTAATAGGGAGCGTCATGGATCGTGTCAGCCATGAAATCACCATCTTGTTACAACGTTTCCAGGCTTCGTGAAGAATATCATCAGCAGCAGGGCAAGGAATAGTGCCAAGAACGAATTTTTCTTTATTCTTGGTTTCCAGAGCAACGAGCATATCATGGCGCCATTGTTGATAGTTGTTGTCAGAAAGAAGAGGAGTAACAAGAATAAGAGCGGGATTCTCACCGGGATGCAGAAACAGAGGGTTGGCAGGGTTGGAAAGATAATCAGTGGTAGAATTGGAGAAAGCCATGAGAAAAGTATTTGTCTACTGATACCATGTAAGAAAACAGAGAAAAGGGAGAAAGAGAACCAGAGAACAAAGAAGAAAAGAATTTGTATTGAGGAAAATTGAAATTAGAAAATACAACAAGGTAAAGGAATATATATACACGAAGAAAAGAAAAGAAAGGCTTCCTAGACCGAACGTCCTAAAAGGGAACGATCAATACAAAGAAGTCAAACGAAAACAAAAAACGAACGACAGAGCAAAGGACGAGCGTGTGAGCGACAGGCACTCGGACGAGCGTTCCTGTCGAGCAGTGTGAGCGACAGTCACGAGGACGAGCGTTCCTGTCGAGCAGCGTGAGCGACAGTCACGAGGACGAGCGTTCCTGTCGATCATTGAGAGCGACAGTCACGATGACGAGCGTTCCTGTCGAGCGGAACGATCGACAGGCACGATGACGATCGTACCTGTCGAGCGATAAGACGAGCGGCAATAACCAGATGAGGACGAACGGCGAGCGGCAACAATCAGATGATGACGAACGACCATAATAACTCTATCACGTGTTGAAAAGTATCAAGAAGAATCTCCATGACGTGAGGAACTCCAAAAATAATATTAATGAATACTCAACCTTCCCCTTGTTCTCTTCATGCAGGTACCCCACAGGAAATGATGCACCAGACCTTTCAGTATTCGATGGAGAAATGGAAAAGATTGTGACATGGCTTGAATCCAATAATGGGTTCAAGGCCATTGGTGTTCATGGAATGTGTGGCAAGGGAAAGACCACTCTTGCCAAAATGGTTCTGAGAGATTCACGAGTCAAAGACAAGTACAAGAAGCCCATATGGGTGTGTTTGTACGACTTGCAATCAAAAGAAGAAATGGATATTAGGATTGTTAAGGAGATGTTGGCACTTTTGGGTGATGATCCTGATCTATTGGCGGAGGAACGATTGGTGAAGATAAGTGGCTGGTGAAAAATCTTCATGATAAACTCTTGGATCAGAAGAAGTACTTGATTGTGTTGGATGCTGTGTGGCATTGCAACGATTGGTTTAATAATTTGTTCTGTGTTGATCAAGATGGTGGTGATACGAGCAAAGAACTCTTTTCCCAAGCCTTGCCCAAAGAAACTGGTGGTGCTGTCATTGTCACCAGCAGACAAAAGGAAGTGACTACAAAATTGGTGCGTGAAGAGAATTTGATTCATCTTAAGCCTTGGGATGATGAAAAATTGAAGAACTTTGTGAAGAAGTGTTTGGAAAAACAAGATAAAATCACTGAGGAAAACATTAACTTTGTTGCTTATCATTGTCATGGTATTCCTTTTGTTGCTGCAACCATCTCAGGTTGGATAGCTAAGCAGATCTGTTAGTATTTTAAGGTTGTGAAAGGAATAGTTGATTATAAAGAAAATGTAGAGATAGTTGAATGTAGAGATAGTAGTTGTCTTTAGTTGTAGTAGATGTTGGCTTCTTACAAATGGTAGATGTTGGCTACTTCTTACCTCAAATGATAGTACACATGGGTATTTATAGACCTCTTCTCTCTTTCATGACTATTCTAGAAAATTCTAGCTAGAACTTATGTAGAAAGTTCTAGGCTTCCTATGTAGAATTTTCTTGATTATTTCTTCTTATCTTAGGATTTTCTACAACATTCTAGAATTTATATTACATTTCAATTCCTCTATCTAAGGAGCTTCTACATTCTTCTAGAAATTGCATTATACTTTAATACTCCTCCTTAATGCAAATTCGGTAACTCCAAGCATTATGCGCAGTAGTTCAAATCTTGGTCTTGGTAATGCCTTTGTAAATATATCTGCAATTTGGTCTTCTGTTGGGCAGTACTCGAGTCGTATTTGTTTAGTTGTCTCTTCATCTCGAATGAAGTGATATTTAATGGCTATGTGTTTTGTTCTTTGATGATGGACTGGATTTTTTGCTATTGCTATTGCCGATTTGTTGTCGCAATAGATAATAGTTGGTCCAACTTGTGGTTCACCCATTTCTTCAAGTATTCTTCGTAGCCATATTGTTTGACTTGTGGTTTCAGCAGCTGCTACATACTCTGCTTCTGTTGTTGATTGTGCCACGGTTGCTTGCTTCTTTGATGCCCAAGATAAAATACCCGATCCTAGTGAGAAAGCATATCCTGACGTACTCTTCATGTCGTCCACTGATCCTGCCCAATCACTATCTGTGTAGCCAATCATCCTTGAGTTAGTCACGGTTTTGTACCATATACCAAACTCCTTTGTGCCTTGTAGATATCTTAAAATTCTTTTTCCTACTCCATAATGAATCTGACTTGGGTTTTGCATGAATCTTGATAGAAGACTTGTAGCATACATAATGTCTGGTCGTGTGGCTGTGAGATACAGGAGACTTCCAATTAAACTCCTGTAGCGTGATGCATCTGCCTCTTGTGCTCCATCATCTTTCTGTAGCTTCTCGTTTACCACAAGTGGAGTAGTGACAGGTTTACAACCATTCATCTTGAACTTCTTTAATAGAGCTTCAATATATTTCTTTTGAGAGATAAATATACCTTCCTTTTCTTGTTTCACCTCTATACCGAGGAAATAGTTCATCAAGCCAAGGTCGGTCATTTCAAATGTCTTCATCATGTCTTCTTTAAATTCTATCATCATCTCTATATTGTTTCCTGTATAGATAAGATCATCGACATATATAGAGACAATGAGATGGTACTGACCTTGTGCCTTAATATATAGTGTTGGCTCACTCTTGCTCCTCCTGAATCCTTGATCGATGAAGTATTTATCAATCTTGCTATACCATGCTCGAGGAGCTTGCTTCAGGCCATATAATGCTTTTTTAAGTCTTAGTACTTTGCCTTCATTGCCTTCGTTGATGAAGCCCTGTGGTTGTTCAACATAAATCTCTTCTTCGAGCACCCCATTTAGAAAGGCTGACTTGACATCCAGTTGATAGATGTTCCATCCTTTTTGTGCTGCAAGAGCTATTAAAACTCTAATTGTATCTAAGCGAGCAATTGGAGCAAATGTCTCATTGTAGTCTATTCCTGGTTGCTGTGAGTAGCCTTTGGCAACCAATCTTGCTTTATGCTTTTGTATAGTTCCATCAGGATTGAGCTTTGTTTTATATATCCATTTGACTCCAATGATGTCTTTTCCATGAGGGCAATTTACGAGTTCCCAAGTGTTATTCTTCTCAATCATTTTAATCTCTTCTTCCATAGCCTTGACCCATACTTCTTGCTTTGATGCTTCTTCATAACAGTTAGGCTCAATCATGGCCATATTGCAAGTTTCATATATGTCTACCAAAGATTTTACTCTTCTTGGACTAGATTCAGGTGAAGAATCTTGTTGTGGAGGTGGAGAAAGCGTACCTGAATTTTCTTCCTCTTCTTGAGTTTCTTCTTGAGATTGTTGCACTGGAAGTAGAATGTTGCTTTTAACAACTTTTTCTTCTTCCCAATTCCAAGAAGCATTTTCATCAACTTCAACATCTCGACTGATGATGAGCTTTTTCGTTTGTAGGTTGTAGACTCGATAGCCTTTTGATTGTGTGCTATATCCCAAGAATATTCCTCGTATACTTTTGTCTTCAAGCTTGTGCCTCCTTTGATCAGGAAAATGTATGTAGCAAATAGACCCAAATACTCGTAGGTGTTTAGCTGATGGCTTTCTCCCACTCCAAGCTTCAATAGGAGTCTTGTCTTGGACTGCTTTAGTTGGACATCTGTTTAGAATATAAACTGCAGTGTAGACTGCTTCAGCCCAAAAAGTGTTAGGCATACTTTTCTCTTTCAGCATTGATCTTGCCATCTCCATAACTGTGCGATTCTTTCTCTCTGACACGCCATTTTGTTGTGGAGTATATGCGACTGTAAGTTGTCGCTCTATGCCTTCATCTTCACAGAATTTGTCAAACTCGTGAGATGTGTACTCCTTGCCACGATCACTTCTAAGTACTTTTAGCTGTTTTCCACTTTGCTTCTCAACAAGGGCCTTGAATTTCTTGAATACTCCAAAAACTTCTGACTTTGCCTTTAAGAAATAGACCCATGTCATTCTAGAGAAGTCATCGATGAAGAGGATGAAATACCTGTTGTTATGATGTGAAGGTGTTCTCATCGGTCCGCAAACATCGGTATGAATCAACTCCAATAAGTCTTTTGCTCTCCATGCTTTGTCTGTCGAGAATGGTAATCGATGTTGTTTTCCGAGGAGACATCCTTCACATGATTCATTATTTTCCTTCAAGCATGGAAGATCTCTCATCATGTTTTTCGTATATAGAAGCTTTAAGGCATGTGTGTTGAAGTGGCCAAATCTCCTATGCCAAAGCCATGAGTCATCAACCTCTACCTTCATGGCAATATTAGTTCCAGGTTTGAAGCTTATAGGAAAGCTTCTATTTCTCTTCTCCATTTTTACTTGGCCAATTTCTATCATTTTACTGTCATAAATTTTGCATGTATCTTTCTCAAAATGAAGAGAATATCCATTCTCCATCATTTGGCCAATACTTAAAAGATTCTCTTTAAGATTTGGAACTAGTAAAACATCCTTGATGAATTTCGTACCTTTTTTTGTCTCCACCATGACAGTTCCTTTGCCTCGAGACTCCACTGTGGTGCCATTTCCTAGGCGAACTTTGACATTGACAGATTTATCAATGTCTTTGAAGATACTTTGATCTTTTGCCATGTGATTACTGCATCCACTATCCAAGTACCAACTTCCTTCTCTACCAGAAGATTCTTGATTGGCGTAGAATAAGAGTTTCTCTTGATTATCTTCTTCCGCAAAGTTTGCTTGATGCTTATTTTTATTACGACAATACTTTTCTATGTGACCAAATTTCTTGCAATAGTGACATTGAGGTTTTCCATGATGCCAACAATCTTTTTCCAAGTGACTTGTCTTTTTACATATGCCACATGGAGGATATTTTTCTTGACGAGTCTTAGAGAAGCTTCTAGGATTTTCTTTATTTCTAGAAATTTCTTCTCTACTTTTATTTCCTTCATATTCTTTATTCTGAGACCGTAATTTTAGTTTTGATTGAAAGGCATTTTCAACCGAGTCTTCTTCATGCCTTTTCAATCTTTGTTCATAAGCTTCAAGAGAGCCCAGTAGTTGTGTGACTGACAATGTAGCCAAATCTTTTGTTTGTTCAATCGCGGTTGCGATTGCATCATACTTTTGGGGAATAGAAATTAAAATTTTCTCAACGATCTTTTTGTCAAGAATATTTTTCCCATAGGCTCTCATCTGACTAACTATTTCTTTTATTCTAGAATAGTAGTCTTTAATGGTCTCAGATTCTTTCATTCTTAATAATTCAAACTCTCGTCTTAAAGAATGAAGTTTAATATTGCGTACCTCGTCACTTCCTTGAAACTCCTCTTGTATTGTTTTCCAAGCTTGTTTTGCACTTGTGGCACCAATTATCCTTGGAAAAATTGTGTCATCAACTACTTGTTGAAGAACAAATAAAGCCCTTGAATCCTTCTGCTTGTTTTCTTTCAACTCCTTCTTTTGAGCTGCAGTAAGAGTAGATGTGTCTTCTGGAATAGTGAAACCCTCTTCTATGATATCCCATAAATCTTGAGAGCGGAAGAAAGTCTTCATTTTGACACTCCAAAAATCATAATTTTCTCCTTTGAAAATAGGTACTGGAATTGATGATGTTTGATTAGTAGTAGCCATTGTTGAGAATATATTTGGGAGTAGTAGAATGAGTTATAGTTTTGTTTGAGGTACTTGAAAATTTTATCTACGCCCAGTAGATGACCGAACGTAGCTTTGGTACCACTGTTAGTATTTGAAGGTTGTGAAAGGAATAGTTGATTATAGAGAAAATGTAGAGATAGTTGAATGTAGAGATAGTAGTTGTCTTTAGTTGTAGTAGATGTTGGCTTCTTACAAATGGTAGATGTTGGCTACTTCTTACCTCAAATGATAGTACACATGGGTATTTATAGACCTCTTCTCTCTTTCATGACTATTCTAGAAAATTCTAGCTAGAACTTATGTAGAAAGTTCTAGGCTTCCTATGTAGAATTTTCTTGATTATTTCTTCTTATCTTAGGATTTTCTACAACATTCTAGAATTTATATTACATTTCAATTCCTCTATCTAAGGAGCTTCTACATTCTTCTAGAAATTGCATTATACTTTAATAGGATGCATGCAGTAATTGTTCTACAAGTTAGACATGTTTAATGCTTTAATGCCTTATCGGTGCTGGAAATATTTTAATACCTTGTCATGGAAAAGTGTAGCAGAAGAGGATCCTTCAGTTGAGCAGAAACTGATTAATGCTGGGAGTCCTTGTAAGGTTAGAGAGCATAATTCAGGAAATTCTATGGGACGATTCTCTGCACCTTCAAATAGCACAATTGCCTTTATGGATGTGCACTGTGAAACTTCCAAAGTAGCAAGATGAGGAATACCATTGAGCATGGATACTGAGAAGAGACATCGCATTGCATTGCATTTCTCTATTTTGATGACTCTCAGTTTGAAGAAAGATTTCTCAGTTAAGGAATCACCATGGTATATGTACTCCAAATTTCTCAGAATGGTGAGAGACCGTGACTCCAAGTTCGGGAAAGTATCAAGAGGATCGTTGCCTGACCCTGTGGCTATGAATTTGACTTCAGCATTGTGTTGAATGAAAAGAGACTGCAATTGTGGAAACCCATCGCACTCCATATCATTAACAACATTCTGGACACCATTCAGTGTATCCAAGTACAAAACCTGAACTTCTTTCAGCATCTTTTTTATTCCATTCTCTGACTGAAACCTCCTGTTCAGCTTCAGTTTCAATTGCTTCAATTCATGATCATCATAATATGCTCGGTCCCACCCTTTACCAATGCAAATTGTATATGATCTTAGGTTTCCAAAGAACAAGTCCACAGCCCATGCCTGCGGATCAGGAACATACATGTCTTCTATGTATGCCAAGTGTTCCAAGTCTGTAAGCTCTTTCAAGCTTGCATTCTTGATTTCACTGGTAGACGTTTCAATCTCCCAATTACAGAAGGAGTTTCTCAAATATAATTCTTCCAAGCTTGTTAATTTGGACAGGACATTCGGTGGAATCACTTGGAGATTTGTGTCTCTTAAATCCAAGAATAGCAACTTCTGAAGCTTTACAATTTGCGCAGGCAATTGTTGGATACTACTTTCAAGCAGGCCTAGCATTCGTAGATTTGTGAGCTCACAAACTTCTTTAATGTCTCCCAATCGACAATGATACATGGATAATGCTTCAAGGTCCTTTAAAACAACAAAACTAAGAGGCAGCTTTGGGCAATAAAAGGAAACAAAATCTAGCACTTTCAGAAGTTTAGTCTCCTCAAAAAATGAATCTGGAACATCTATTGTGGAATTTTCCCTACTTATCAGAAGATGTTTCAAGTTTGGACATTGCAACGTTGCGGGAAGTTTCAAATCACCAACAGGATCTAAGTTGCAGAAGTGAAGATCTGTTAGCAATTCTTCAGGTGGCCATTCTGTGGAAATCACTGAAGCTCTTTTATCATGTAGGGCCATTCGATAAGCAGTATGATATATGTAGTCATCTACTTTGACCCAGTCCTTTCCCTTTTCAACCACAAGACCATAGGCCTTCAGATCACTAATCAGTGACTCACGCTTTTTTCTTGCAGCATCTGCTGTTTCCAGATTTTTGAATACACCTGTCCACATGTCTATGTACATGCTATAACTGTTAATAAATCTTCTTCCCCTAATAGCAAGAAGATACAACAATGCTTTGTGTTCCTCATTTTCTTCCAAACAATAGGACAATAGTTTTGCTGGTGAACTATTTTCCTTGAACTGCATCAAGGCATCTTCGCCCTTATTTTCTAATGCCTTTGCTAGGGCATAAATTAAAGAAATGGAACCTTCACAACTTCTCACTATTTCTTCTACAATGGAACTTTGATCTTCATCAAAACTTCCAACCTTCTTCTCAAACAGCTTCCGAGCCTCTTCTTTTTGTAATTCTTCTAATTGAAACACTTTATTAAGCTTAGAGGCATCCTCCAAATATTGTATAAATTTCAAATTTCCTGATGTCAAGAATACTTTGCACTTGCTCCTGATTTGGCTTATCAGTTACAGTTATGAAAACCATTGCATCAAACAAATTCTGTTCTTTTGTTTTCTCTCTAATGTTTTCGGCTAATGAGGTTGTGCCTAAACCACCCAGCCCCCATACTCCAACTGCTTGGATATCAGGGTTCCTTAGGGCATCCATAATATCTGCTATCGTTTCATCTCTTGACGCTGGTCTTTCATGTTTTCGTGTTTTCGCTGATACATGAGATTCTCCTTTATTAATTAATACTGAAATCTCTGGTTGCATCTTTCTTGATTGTTTACCAACCTTGTACCGCAACAAAATATTTGTGCAAGTACTGCCTTCATAGGAGTTCAATAATTTATCCCCTTGTCCAAGAATCTCATCCACTCTTTTGAGCCAGTCACTTTGAGTCTGGAATTCTTCATCTTCCCAAATAAGATTTTCTTGCACTTTTTGCCTTTGATCTTGCAAAGTCTGGAGATTATTTTTGAGATCCTCCAAAATGCTTCTGTTGGAAATTAGGTTGCCAAGTTGATGTGCAACCACTGCTGCTTTCATCTTTTGAAACAATGTGCCAAATGATCTTTCTTTCCTTTGTTCTTGTGTTGGTTTCTGCAAAGGAGTTGATACTAGTTTAATCTAGGATAGGATAATAGATAGAGGCAACAACTTTAACGAAGCGAAAAATTTGAAGCAAATGGCTCACCCTCTTTTAGATAATCACGAAAACAGAAAGGATGTGACTTTAAGAGCAATTTATCTTCAACTGTACTTCCTGTCATGAACAAAACAAATTCAACACACTATTTAATTTATTCCTGTCATTAGCAAAAAGTACACAAACTTCATCATTTTACGTTTAACCGGTATCGAAAGGACATGATTATAACTTTTTAAATAAAAAGACAATATTATATTAGTTTTTCTTTTTTATATAAAAGTTAGGCATGGGTATGTATTATCACATCTTCATATAATTTAGATTCACATTTCACAATAATCTTTAAAGTAACTAATTTTAAAGATAAAAAATAATTGGTTATTGACTAATTTGAATGTCAATTTATAAATTAAATTTTATTGGAATATTAGTAATTATAATTAATGTTAATGACTAATTTAGAATCTAATTCATAAAGTAATTATAATTCTTTTATTAATAATAGATACTAAATAATAATAATTTTTAGTTTATAAATTAGTACCTAAATTAATTACTAGTGACCAATTATTTTTATTTCGAAATTGATTGTTACTTAAATATTTTCTTGTAGTGCTTGAAAGCACACCAATCATAGTAAATTTTCAAAAGAACAATTTTAATCAAAGTAAATTTATATTTAATGTACGGTATAATTAATCGTCCTGTCAATGCATTCTCTTAGTCACCAAACCGACCAAGAGTAAATATTAAAATCATCATCACAAATCCTGCCTATAGGCTCTTAGGTTGTAATTGGGTCAACCCTAATTAAAAGTCCACTTCGAAACCCATAAATGGTTAAGCTAAGAAGAGGAATATGAAACAAAAGTTGGACTTAGCCGTTTTCTCTATCTTTTTCCCATAACAGGACTTTAATAATTCAAAAATATTTATGATAAAAGATAATTTTGGACAAATATATCTTTAGATATTTTATTTGATATTTTTAAATATCAGAAGATAATAACTACCGAATCTTTTTAAATTTGACAAGATCTTCTTAAATATTTTTTAAATCTCTATAACAACCAAATATATCTAAAAGATATCAGATTAGTTAGAAGATAATTTGATGAAATTACATTATTAGAAAGAATATTACAACAATGAAAAACTTGAAATAAAGCTTAGTACAATTTCTAAAGAAAGGGACTTAGGGAAACACCTTTGGATGGCTTAGGAACTCTTTGGGACGGGGTGCTAATTTTGTTCTCTCTCACGTTCTCCACCCTATCTTTTTTTTTATGTTATTTCTACATTTCATAGAGTGTTAAGCCTCTAGGCTAGATTTTGCTGTAATTTCTTAATTGAGAATGCACTTTGATAAAAATTATAAACTTTCATGTGATTGAATGATTTTTTTTTTTTTTGCCAAAATTGATAATATACTTTGATTAAAGGTGAAACCTATAAAAATAATTAATCAAAAATTTGTTTTGGTTCATTAGTTTTTTACTTGATAAAGTGATAAAACAATATACATGATTAACTATAATAATATTTAATTATTTAATTGAGAATATATTTTGTGAAATTTACTGTGACTAATCTAAAAATTTCTTATTTTTAATTGAGAATGTACCCTGGTTAATAGTGATTAAAGGTAAAAAAATTAACAGTAATTAATCAATAATGTATTTTGGTTAATATGTTTTATACTTGATAAAATTGGTAAGAGAATAGACACAATTAGACTTAATAATATTTAATTAAGAATATACTTTGGTTAAATTTACTATGATTAATTTAAAAAGTTCTTGCTTTTAATTTAGAATATATTTTGGTTAATAGTAAAATCGCCAACAAATTAAATGATAATTTACATTGATTAATTTAAAAATAAAAGATAATACTTAATTAAACAATAATATTTAGATAATCAATAATGAATTATTTTTTAAACAAGACAGTGGAATGAACCTATTTTCTTTATTATTATTTTTATCTCTTTTTATCTTTTCAATTCTATTTCTTTCTCTGTTTTATTATTTTAGGTTAAATAATTCTAAGGGTCCCCATTTTAGGTTGAAAGTTGCATATTGGTCCCTCAATTTATTTTTATCTCAATTGGGTCTCTAATTTTAAAAGAATTGAAACAATGCATCCCTTGTCGTTAAATTAGCTGAACGACATTAAAAATATATTGACTGGCCATGCTTGTTTGAATTTTTTAAATGACGCGACTTAATAAAGAAGTCTGATGTGGAAGCAAGTACTATAGCAGAGCTCGACCTGCATATTGGGGAGGTTGATCTATAGTGAGAAGGTCAGTCTGCATAATGGGTAGGTTGGTCTGCATATTGGGAAGCTCGACTTGCATAATGGGAAGCTTGACCTGCACATTGGGGAGATCGGTCTACACACTAGGGAGCTTTGTCTCCACACTAAGGAGGTTGACATGCAAGTGGAGAGATCAATTAGTACAATGGGAGCTCGGCCTGCACAGTGGCTACCTCGGTATGCAAAGTGGGGTGGTCGACCTTCACAGTGTAGACCGACCATCCCATTATGCAGGCCAAACTTCCCATTGTGCAAACCGACCTCCTCACTATACAGACGGACCTCCTCACTATACAAATTGACCTCCTTACTATGGAGGTCATGCTTCTCATTGTGCAAGCTAAGCTTCTCACTATGCAGATTGAGTTCTCCACTATGCAAATCGACCTCCCCACTGTGCAAACTGGCCTCCCCATTATACAGGTTGAGCTCCACATTATGCAGACCGATCTCCTCATTGTGCAGATCAACCTTCTCACTATTTAGGCCGAGCTCCTCACTCTGCAGGATGAACTCTTCACTATGCAGGTTGACCTCCTCACTGTGTAGATTCTTTACTATATAGATCAACCTCTCCACTATGTAGGCCGAGCTCTACTCAAGTTGTTCTTCCACATCAAACTTCTTTATTAAGCTACATCACTAGTAAAAAATCGGGTTTTAACAGCGCACATTATGCCACGGTTCAACGAAAACCGCAGCATAATGGTGCGCGGTGGCAGTTTTGTAAATAAAACGAACATATATGCCGCGGTTCTACTCCAAACCGCGGCATATACCCCAGTCAACCATTGCCTTTGACGCCACGTATGAATAAAAAATTAAATAACAGAGTATATGCCGCGGTTCTCTGCACAACCGCGGCATATACCCTGCCAATTTATTGCAGGTGCTGACTGGGTCAGAGAATTTGTAAAGTTACAGGGGGTATATGCCGCGGTTCTCTGGGGAACCGCGGCATATACCCCTGTAACGTCTCAACTTCTCTGCCAGTCAGAGAATTTCAGAAGTTACAGGGGGTATATGCCGCGGTTCCCCAGAGAACCGCGGCATATACCCCCTGTAACTTTACAAATTCTCTGAGAGGCAGTTGGGGAGACAGTTGTGTTGAACACGTTTCAGGGGTATATACCGCGGTTCTACGAGCAACCGCGGCATATTCACCTATCTGAAATTAATTTAATGTTTATTTGAAATATTTCGAGGTATATACCGCGGTTGCCCGCTGAACCGCGGCATATAGTTTGAAAATAATTTCAAAAATGCCATTTCTGATAATTTTTTAAATTAGTATATGCCGCGGTTGGGGGTTAAACCGCGGCATATAACCGCGGTAGATTCCCCAGTCAGAGTTAAAAAACAAAACGTTGGAACAGTGTCGTCTTCTTCATCGCGCAGCGCTGGTTTTCGCGTTTTTCTTCTCCTGCGACAGCCATCATCTCAGGTACGCGTTTTTGCACCGTTTAAACTTGAAATTATTCGGTCCTTTCTCATTTGTGTCGCGTTTGAAACAGTTTTAGCCGATCAAAATCGTTTGAAACTCGTCATTCCCTCTCCGCTGCGACTTTGCACCAAGCGTTTCCGCCGTTCCTCTTCCAGGTATTTATGCCCTTTTGCATTTTTAACGTGATTTCTTCATTAGTTTTTGGATAATGCTATAGTTTTGGTAATGTATAAAGTTTCTATAGTTTTGGTAATGTATGGTATAATTTTTGCTTTAATTTTGATAATGCATGAAATTGTTATAGTTTTGGTAATGTATGGTATGGTTTTTGCTATAGTTTTGGTAATGTGTGTTGTAGTTCTTGTATTATTTAGGGTTTAGAATATTATTCACTAAGTTTCAATGATATGTATGAAATTGCAAGTTTGATTTTTAGTAGCTTATCGTTTTATGTAATATTTAGGAATATGGATCGAAATTGGATTAATTTACCACGTATTAGTGCTGAGTACGAGAGAGGTGTAGAGGAATTTATACAATTTGCGCAACGTAATGAGGGGAGAACTGATGATGAAGTGAAGTTTAGATGTCCTTGTGTGAACTGTTTGAATGGGAGAAAGTTGAACGCAACTCAAATTAGAGAACATCTTATATGTGATGGTTTTCTAAGATGCTATACAACATGGATCTGGCACGGCGAAGAAATGGATTTTCCCACTGACTCTCAAAGTGTAAATGTTACTGATTCCACCATGGAAGAAGATCGACCGGATGAAGACAAATTGGAGGACATGATCCGCGATGTTGGAGCAGAAAATTTTGCCAAAGCTCATGTGTATGAGACGATGTCGACTGATGCAGAAACACCTTTGTATGTCGGTTCAACTAAGTTCACACGTTTGTCAGCGGTGTTAAGGCTCATGAATTTGAAGGCGAGCAATGGATGGACTGATAAGAGTTTTACAGAACTGTTGACGTTGTTGAATGAAATGTTGCCAGATGGAAATACATTGCCCACTCGTAATTATGATGCGAAGAAAATTCTTTGTCCAATGGGTATGGAGTATAAAAGGATACATGCTTGTCCCAATGACTGCATTTTGTATAGGAAAGAGTTTGAATTTTTGACAAAGTGTCCAAAATGTGGCTTATCACGATACAAGTCAAAAAACAATAGTGAAGATAATGGTCAGATAGAAAAAAATGGATCTGCTTTGAAAGTAGTTTGGTACCTTCCAATAGTGCCCAGACTTAAGCGTTTGTTTGCGAATCCCAAAGATGCTAAAAATCTTAGATGGCATGCAGATGAGAGAAAAATTGATGGGCTGCTTCGTCATCCAGCTGATTCAAAGCAATGGAAAAATATTGATCGACAATTCCCCGAATTTGGTAAAGAGTGTAGAAATGTTAGGCTTGGTTTAGCCACTGATGGAATGAACCCATTTGGTAATCTAAGTACCAATCACAGTTGTTGGCCAGTTATATTGATAATTTACAACTTATCTCCTGCATTGTGCATGAAGAGGAAGTACATGATGTTGTCTATGATGATATCTGGTCCAAAGCAGCCTGGAAATGACATAGATGTTTATCTAAGCCCACTAGTTGAAGACTTGAAGGTTTTGTGGGTTGATGGGGTTGAAATATTTGATGCATTCGCTTCAGAGACTTTTATGATGCGTGCAATGTTATTTTGCACCATTAATGACTTTCCTGCTTATGGTAATTTGTCAGGATACAGTGTCAAGGGTCATAAAGCGTGTCCTATATGTGAAGAAAACACTGCAGCTCATCAATTGAAACATGGAAGAAAGACGGTGTATCTGCGTCATCGGAGATTTCTAAAACGTAATCATCCATATCGAAGGTTAAAAAAAGCATTCAATGGAGATCAAGAGAGGGACGAAGCACCAAATCCACTTACTGGCCTTCAAGTTCTTGAAAAAGTTAATAAAATACATCATGTATTTGGGAAAACATCGAAGAAGTCATCTGTAACGACCCCTTGGAAGAAGAAATCAATATTCTTTGATCTTCCATATTGGTCAAAGTTAGATGTTCGACATTGCATAGATGTGATGCATGTAGAAAAGAATGTGTGTGATAGCTTGATTGGTACATTACTCAACATTCAGGGAAAGACAAAAGATGGAGTGAATGCTCGTTTGGATTTGGTTGACATGAATATCCGAGAAGAGTTGGCACCCAAGGAGATTGGTAAACGTACTTATTTGCCCCCTGCATGTTACACAATGTCTAGACAAGAGAAGATAAGTTTTTGTGTATGTTTAAAGAGTATCAAAGTACCACAAGGATACTCTTCAAATATGAAGAGTTTAGTGTCAATGCAGGACTTAAAGCTTGTTGGCATGAAGTCTCACGATTGTCACGTCTTAATGCAACAGTTGTTACCGGTGGCTATTCGTGGAATTTTGCCCAAAAATGTTAGGCACACCATAAACAGGTTGTGTTCATTTTTCTCGTCAATATGTAGTAAAGCCATCGATCCTACAAAGTTAGATGAACTTCAAGGCGAGATTGTTATCATCTTGTGTCAACTAGAGATGTTTTTCCCTCCATCTTTTTTTGACATCATGGTACATTTACTTGTTCATTTGGTTAGAGAAATCAAGTTGTGCGGACCGGTATACTTAAGATGGATGTATCCTATTGAGCGTTATATGAAGATTTTGAAAGGGTACGTTAAAAATCCATATCGTCCTGAAGGTTCGATGATTGAAAGGTATATTGCTGAAGAAAGTATCGAGTTTTGTTCAGATTACATGACATCAACGAATCCAATAGGAGTTCCTCGCACAGCATGGTTGAATAAATTTTCTACAAGTAAAAGCATCCGAGGTGTCAATGTGGTGACAAAAGATCGCGAAGAATTGTTGCAAGCGCATCTTTATATATTGAACAACACAGATGAGGTGATCCCTTTTTTGGAGGCACACAAAGCCATTGTTAAGAATAAAAATCCAAGACAATCAGAGAAATGGCAATTGATGGAGCATAACAAAACATTTATGTCTTGGTTCAAATCTGAAATTGACAAAGAGCCACATTCTTCTGAAACTTTATTGTGGCTTGCAAATGGTTTGAAGTTTGATGTCGTGTGTTGTACAGGTTATGAAGTCAATAATTGCACATTCTATACGAAGACTTTGGATGATAAAAGCACAGTACAAAATAGTGGAGTCAGTTTAGAAGCTGAGTCACTTCAATTTTCCACATCAAAAGATCAATCTCCTGTACTTGGATCAATGAGATATTATGGTATAATAGAAGAGATATGGGAGGTTGATTACACCAAGTTTTCTGTTCCATTGTTCAAGTGTAAGTGGTTTGACAATAAGAGTGGTGTGAAAGTAGATGACTCGGGTATGACACTGGTTGATTTTCGCAAGGTGGGTTATCGAGACGAACCGTTTATCATGGTACATCAAGCATCTCAAGTTTTTTATGTCAAAGATCCTACGTCTGACCATTGGTATGTTGCTCTTCAAGGCAAAAAACAAATTGAAGTTAACGAAGACAATCTGATTAATATTGATATTGCTGACAACCATTCATTTCAAACTACAACAAATTTGGATGACCAATCTGTAGTTGACGATGATGTACATGCAATTCGGTCAGATCATGATGAGGGAATATACATATGATGAATCCATATCTTTATGTATGAATTTTCAATTTCTGTATTATTACATGTTTTGTTAATTTATATGATATTACATAAGTCTTGAAAGAAAATTTAATGTTGTTATTTATTTTGACAGATATATGGCTGATCATCCACATTCTTCAGGGGATGAGGCTCCCCCAACCAGATCCACTAGAGGACCCACTAGGATGAAACAATTATTAATCAGAAAAAATAGTGGTGAAAGAACTCCGGTGAATGTGAATGTCACCACGGGTGTGGCAACTGGCCCCCATGCAGATGACTTCCGATCATACCTTGGAGTAGTGGCACGTGATAGGATTAGCATTCTCATTCCATCTTTTGATCATGTGTCCGAGGGTGATCGGAACATTATTTGGCAAGATATATTGGTAAGTTAGTTAATAGCATTTGAATTAAAATTTGTTTATATTGATAATTTTGTACTAATACAACTTTATTATGTTTTTTTCAGATGACATTTGACATTCCAAATGTCCCAACACTTAGAAATAAGTGTTTGTCAACTGTTGCAGAAAATTTCAGAAACTTTAAAAGCAAGTTGACATCAAGGTACATCTTTGGACACCTTAAACATAAAAGTCCATGCAGTTCATATAAGTCCATTGATGAGGAGACTTGGCGGCTTTTTAAAGAGAGTCGGATGTCAGAGGAATGGCAGGTTAGTGTAGTTCATATTATTCAATTCCTCATTAACAAATATATATCATATGAACTGATTAATTAATGTGTATGTGACAGGCAATTAGAAGCAAAGCACAAGGAACAAGTGCTAAGAACAAAAACCCCCACCTATTATCTCGTGGTGGGTATAGGAAGCTTGAGGAGAAAATCCTCAAGCAAAAGGCAGATGCTATACCACCATCTCAGAGTGGTAGCCCTCCTCAGCCTCCTTCTCCACCGTCTAGACATGAGAAATGGAAGTTGGCCCGTATGCGACCATCGGGCACCTACTCTTCCGACACAGCACGAGAGATTTCTGAAAAAATTGTAAGTTATCACTGTTCCTAAAATAATAAATATTGTCATTATACATACTACATTAAACTATTTAAAGAATAATGGTGTTTTGTAATGTTACAGGACGCCTTGGTTGAGCAGAGCTCCCAAGGCCAATTCACTCCAGAGGGTCGCCAGGATATTCTTGCTGCTGCAATTGGACGACCTGAGCACCCTGGACGTGTACGTGCTGCAGGTCCTGGAGTAGGAATTACAGATTACTTTGGGAGCTCTTCTCGTCAGCCTTCATATTCATACAGCGATACACAAAGGATGACAGAAGAGATCACAAAAAAGGTCCGACAAGACCTTATACAGGAGATCAGGGCCGAGGTGAGGGCTGAATTCCAGATGCTATACCAGGAGCAGTTTCAGAGCATGCGCCCGGTGCAGTCTCCTATAGAGGAACATGTTATCCCTCCCCCTCCCACAGGTAAACTTAATAAACATTTATATGCAATTATTTCTATCTCTTGTATAATCTAACATTTACTCTGACAGGAAGAAGCGGCAAAGGAAGTTGTTCCGCATCAGCCATCCCAGAGGATGACATGGACGATGGTAGTCCATGTCTGCTATACATTTTAGAAGAGACTGAGATGGTGCTGGTAGCTTGTGGAACAGAGTTTAGGTCAGCGACTGTATGTCATGGTATGCAACTATTAGAGGATGAGGTGAAGGTCTCAGTGGATGAAATGATCATACCAGATGCCTCGGTTCCACTGTCCACGGAAGAGATTTTCACTGTGGAACAAGCATATAAGTCGTTTATCACTTGGCCTAAATTTTTGGTTAAACCAGTTTCTGACCCCTCGGTATGAAATTCTTCTTTACACTTCTCAATTTTAAAGGTTTTTGATGTCAAAACTTATCTTATCTTTTCATGTAACAACAGACGCAGGAACAACAGAAGATTCCTCTATCTGAGGATGACCCTCTTTCTTCATTGCATCTACTTGCTGACATCCTTGATGATAAGCCTTTGGAGGTTGAGTATGATGCTAATGTATTTGGGCATGGCTCTGAGGTCCCAATATACCTTAATAGCCAAGATGTCCGTGAGCTTGCGTCGGGAACACAAGAGTTGAATATTTCAATTATTCAACTATGGACGATGTAAGTCTATGACCAATTATTTATATATAAAATTGATTTATATATCAAGTATCCTTATATCAAAGTTAATTTTTGATTTCAGGTATATGTCTGGGGTCACTAATAAGTTGGGGCGTTCTGATGATTATGGATTCATTGATCCCCAAGACATTCATGAATCAAATGATTTTGATCATATCAACATGAGTCTGATAAGCAGTTTTCGAAGGGGCAAGAAAATATACTTTTTGCCTTATATATCCGGGTAAGTGAACTTTGTTAACATAATAATGTTCCATATGTGATTTTAATATTTAATAGTTACGTTATTATGAATTTCAGGCGCCATTGGCAACTTCTTGTTATGTCTGTGCAAGACAACTATGCTTTGTGGTTCTGCTCATTGCACAGGCCTCCTCCCACACAACTCAAACAAGCAATTGATTGGTAAGAACCTCAATGTTTGGACTTTCTTTGTTATATAACTGAATGCTAAAACATTTTTTTATATACAGTTCTATTCCAGCAAGTATGATGATGGACGGGAGATCAATTGTTAAGAGTAGAAAGATTGCTTGGATTTCTCTCAAGGTTTGACATATGCTAAAGTCATACTTTGTTATAATTGTTTTATAACAAATGTTATTCACTAACTATTATCAACTGTGATGATATATTGTAGTGTAACAGACAAAATGGGTCATATGAGTGTGGATACTATGTAATGTATTGGATGACCCATATTGTTCGTTCTCACATCACAAGAAGCTGGGAAACGGTAATATTTAACTTTAACAAATTTTGATTTTTTAACAAATGTTGAATTCATATACACTAATTAAAATGAATTGTCTTTTGCAGAGATTCAAGACTACTACACCAGTTCCTGAGAAGTCACTACTATTCATTAGGAACGCTGCTGCGAAGTATATAGTTAGATTATACAATAGCTCTTAGATTTAGAATTAAACAATGCATTTGATTAGATAGAATTTTCTTAGACTCTCTACTTTATTTGATGTTGAAATACATTTGAACATGTGTTTGTTATGTTGAAATTGAATTTCTGTAAATGTTTTTATATGCAGGTCTGTTTTTGTGGTAGTGGATATCACAAAAACAGACCTGCAATTTTAAAAAACTGCAGGGGAATATGCCGCGGTTCTAACCACAACCGCGGCATATAAGGGGAATATGCCGCGGTTCTAACCACAACCGCGGCATATAGTGCTTCGTTTTTTTTTTACAAACGAGACATATGGCCGCGGTTTTGACACTAACCGCGGCATATTCTTCGGCCTATAAGCCGCGGTTGAACCGCGGCATATAGTACATTTTTTAATTTTTTTTTTAATTTTTTTTTTTAAATAAATGAATTTAGTCAGCGGTTCCCTAGACAACCGCGGCATATTCCGCAACCTATATACCGCGGTTAGAACCGCGGCATAAAGTGTCTGACTTACTACCGCGGCTGAATATGGCGCGGTTCAAGAACCGCGACGTATAGTGTAAATCAACCGCGGTAAAAGCCCCTCGCTGCACTAGTGCATCATTTAAAAAATCCACACAAGTGCATCTAGCCATTATTTTTTTTAATGTTGTTCAACAAATTTAACAACAAGGGCTGTATTGCTTCAATTTTTCAAAATTAGGGCCCAATTGAGACCAAAAAAGAATTAAAGAACCGATATATATGTGACTTTTAGCCTAAAATAGGAATCATTGGAATGATTAAACCATTATTTTATTATTTAATCTTTTTATTTAATCTTTATTTTCTTATCTTATTTTTGTTGTACTTAACTAATCTTTTTAGTGTATAGAGTTTATAAAAATTAATTTGCTAGAAATCAATTTCTTTTTGAAAAATGACTTAGAATTGACTTTTAATATTTTGTTGACTATACTATCTTAATACTACTAAAGTTTCTAGGTTTAATAGCATTAATTTGATTGTTTTAAGGATAGCGTTATCACTAAGATTAGAAAAAAGGTATGGAGCCTTGTCAGTAAAGAGAGTTTACTTAATAAAGTTATAACCTTTATACCTGTATTAATCACCTCTGAATGTATATTATAGCAGTTGTGGGAAAAAAATCCGAAAGATTTGTTCATGGACGGGGGCACGAAGGTAGGAAAATAGTCTAGGTCAAATGGAAAAACATATGTTAAACAAAGGAAGAACCTGAACTTGGAAGACAAACTTTTGTAACACAATCCTATTAGCATAATGGAAATGGTTAAGGAAAAATGGATGATGAGGAAATCTTTACTTTGGGGCAACTAAATGGTTGGATCGATATGGATGAAACATAAATATTTTTCTTACTCTAACTGGAATCTATGTCTAATTAAGAAATATACTTGGATTTTAGGAACAATGAGTTCACATATTCAGTTAGGCTTAGAAAGTTTTGTAAGGTTAGAGATTGGGTGATTGATTTAGTTTGATTCAATCATCTTTTAACTATTTTTTATTCAGTATACAGGTTGAAGTGTCTCATATATACTTCTCTATATACAATTATTTTCGGCGATAGAAAGTCTAAATAATATTACTATTTCTATTAGTGGGACCGAACGTTTGATAGGCCGGACGTCAATAATAGACCAAACATGCTACCCTTCGGTTCAACATAGAGGGTTCGGCACGTCAAGCCGGACGCCTGTACGTCCGCGATCACGCAACCTCGCCCCTCGTCATCCGGATAAACAATGATGAGGCTGGCCGCCTATATGGATTGGCTGGCTGAAAAACCAAACTTTGGGAGACCGATCGACCATGCTGCTAATTAACCAGGTTTAAGGTAAGTTGAGGTTAATAGTTATTGGGCTGAATTTGGGCCGTGATTAACGTTTCACTAATCCCAAACCCATAGCGAAAACTATAAATACAGATCCAGGGTGAGTGGTAGATAGGTTGCATTTAGTGCACATTTATTACTGTTCGATAGAAAAACGTCATTGCTCTCAACTGACTTTGGCATCGGAGATTCTTTCGCTGGTCTCCCACCCGCGCACTGAGGAGCGAGTATAGAGGACCAGACACACGGAGTACGAGCAGAGGAGGACGTGGAGACATTGGACGACGTAGCCCTTCACATCCGAAACATTTGGCGCCCACCGTGGGGCCGTGTAGTTTTAAAAACCCAATGGTGACCACGAGAAACATGAGCATGGACAACCCGATTGAGATTATCAAAGTTTTACAACAAAAGATGGACGAGATGCAACATCGTCACAAGGACGAGCTGGCGGCGGTCAAGGCCGATTGTGAGGCCCGGATAGCCCGGGAGATTGTTGGAAAGGAAGGGGAGGATGAGCGGGCAAAGGAGAAAGGAAAGGTCGCCGTGGAGGATCACATGGAGCACAACGGCGAACGCGACAGAACTTGGAGGCCGACAGAGTCCGAAGGGAGTAAGGCCAAATCAGTGCACGCGGAGAGCGCGACCGAAGATAGGCGGATGATGGTGAAGTCGGAGCCTTCTTCCACACTATTGCTTCCCTTCGCCCAAAACATAATGGATGTTCAGATTTCGGAACAGTTCATTGCACCACAATTCAAGATGTATGACGGGACCACGGATCCCAAGGCCCACATCAAGACGTTCTCAAACGCAATGGCATTTAGAACAGGCAACCACTACAAAAAAGAAGGGCATTACCGAAGGCCAGAAGCCCTCGGAAAAAGCCCAAAACCGTCGGTAAAAGGTAATTACCGAAGGCTTATCGACGGCCAAAAAGCCCTCAGTAAATCCCTTGTCGCTAACATTTACCGAGGGCTTTTGCCCTTCGGTAATTACCGAAGGGCAAAAAAAATTTCCCTAGGGTAATTACCGAAGGCTTATCGAAGGGCAAAAGCCTTCGGTAATTTCCCTATCCTTAGGTTATTATTGCCTTTTCTCCAACTCTCTAGGAAAAAAAATTTCTTCCAACACCGTATCAACCTCCAGAACAGATTCTCTGATCTTTCCTAACCATATAGTTAGTATTGAGAAGGACGTCTAACTAATCTACATGGGCTTCCAATATCAGGTTATGGTTAAGTGAGTTGTGTATAAATCAATTTCACTACCACTAGTGAGTTCATTCCTACAGAAAATTGAGAACAATGGATAAAGAGATAAACAAACACTTTAATATAAATCTTCTTTCTTATATAAACTTACAATATAAATATTATTTGTTGTACCTCTGAATTTGTAATGGTGAAGGTTAGCTATTGGATTTCTATAGTAGTGTATAAATGCTCATAAACTAAACACCATGAAAAGAATCATTTGAATATGATGTGAAAGATATAAAAAGAAAAAGAGAAAAAAAAACAACACTTTGATATCTTTGATAGAAATAAAACCTTGAAACAGTTTTCTACCTGAGCAACTAGTCGAGCAAGTAGTGGCATCCAAAACTGCTGACCCTTGTAGTGTAATTTTGGGTTAAAAATGCTGCATAATTGGCTATAACAAGTGTGATTTGAAGCATCTGGTTGTTTCTGTCCATTGTGAATGTTTGAACAAGTTTATTTTACCATTTCAAACCTGTGTGCACTGTTCATTTCGTCAAATTTGAGCCTACATGCAAAATCACTTCCTAAACCATCAATATTGCTTAAATTTGGAAGTGAATTAGTGATTTTTGAGTGTAGTGTGATTCCTTGTTGTTTCAATGTTTAAACACCTTTAAATTGATGATATAAAGTTGCTTGAATCATCACTTGAGCTTTAGAAACACTGCCACTCATTTTTGGGTTTGAAAGCACACTTTTAAAGCCATTTTTCTGGTGCAGTTTTCATTTTTAGTGTGTTTAATTTTGTACATTCTTTAAATTTCAATTCTGGGTTGGCAAGAGCTGGTTACATGTTTGAAAATGGAATTATATGATCAAAAAAGTATAATCCAATCATAAAAATCATTTGAAAACCAAGCAATCCAGTTTTGAACCCCAAAAACCGAAAATCACAAAATCTGCACTTCTTTGGAGACTTTCATCAAACAGTTGCATTTTTATAAAACACCTTACTGCACTACTTTTGGCTCTTCATTTTTTACTTTTCTTGCGTGCTTAATCTGATCTAGTGCCTCTCCTAGGTTCCTTTTGTGTCCCTCTATTGATTCAAGGCTTAAAATCATTTGAAATCCACTTGTTTGGCCTTCAAATTGTGCTACAAAGTCTGTTACTTGAAATTAAAATCTGGTGCAGTGCAGATTTTTGCTGTGACTGGTTTAGTGTATGGTAGGGTGTTGTGACGTTTTGGTGAGGCGTCCAAGGTCCAGAATTCTTGCTCCAAGGGGGTAGCATACTAGGTAATGGAAGGGTTGCTGAATTGGACAAAGAAGTAGCTCTAAAAGTAGCAATTTGGCTTGATTTTCAACAGCATTTCACCAACTTGGAACCACTTTTTTAGGTTCTAACAACTCAAACTTTGAGTTTTACCTAATCCTTTGCTTTTGACTAGTTTCCTAGGTTCATTTCACTACTTTATACTTGTTAGGATGTTGACATTACTTAAAATGAGTCTATATTAGGTGAATTGACAATTTCTCACCTTATAAGTACACTTTTTATAATCTAAATACTCAAACTTTGAGTTTTAGGTTATTCTTTGCTTTTCACCACTTCAACAACTTTGTTTGGTGAATTGAAACTTGTTAGAACTCAAATTTAACTCAAAACCAAACTGCTACTCAAAATCACCTTTCTACTTCCCAAAATTGACTCAAAATTGGTGGTTTTGAAAGTGATTTTGTGCCTAAGCCATTCTAACACTTTGCTAATCATTTTAACAGTTTTAAGTCATCAAAATACACTTATTTGAACTCTAATTAGGCATAAAACAGAACTGCAACTCAGATTCACTTTGCAAGTTCCAAAAATGGCTCAAATATGATGGTTTGACATACTAAATTGCATATAGGTCATTCTAACTTCATATCAATGGTTCTAACAGATTTAATACATCAATTTGGACTTGTTTAAACTTCCAAATATCACAGAATCACAGCAGAACGAAATTTGACATGTAATGACTCAATTAGGTACTTTTTACTACATTTTTTAAGGTTTTAAGTAGTGTCATTTTGAGTTTTAGGGAATTTTTTGCTTATGACCACTTTCCTACCATCATTTCACTACTTTAGACTTGTTAGGATGTTAACATTACTTAAAATTACTCTACTTTTGGTGAATTGGCAATTTGTCACCTTTTAAGTGAACTTTTTAGGTTGAAACTACTCAAACTTTGAGTTTTAGGTACTTGTTTGCTTTTGAGTAGTTTCCTATCTTCACTTGACTAATTTAGACTTATTAGGATATTAACATTAGTTAAAATTAGTCTACTTTAGGTGAATTGCAAATTTCTCACCTTTTTAGTAGACTTTTTTAGGTTCTAACTACTCAAAATTTCAGTTTTAGGTACTTGTTTGCTTTTGAGTAGTTTCCTAGTGTCATTTCATTACTTTAGCCTTGTTAGAATATTAACATTAGTTATTCTTAGTCTACTTTAGATGAATTGCCATTTTCTCACCCTTTTAGTACACTTTTTTGGGTTCTAACTACTCAAACTTTGAGTTTTAGGTAGTTTATTGCTTTTGAGTAGTTTTCTAACTTCATTTCACAACTTTAGACTTGTTAGGATGTGTAGAATACACATTCTTAGGTTACTATAGGTGAATTCCTAATTTCTCACCTATTTAGTACACTTTTTAGGTTTTAAGTAGCCAAATTTTGATATTTAGCTACTTGATACAATTTGACATCTTTCTTAGCTTCATTTGACTACTTTACTCTTGTTAGGATAAGAACATTGCACATTCTTAGGTTACTTTAGTGCAATTTGCAACTTTTGACCTTTCTAGTGCATCTTTCCGGTTTTCATAAGCAGATTTTGATTTCTTTCCTATTTTCATTAGTTACCATAGTTTTCAATAGTCTTGTACCATTTAAAACAAGTTTAGATAGTTACATTACAGCTTCATCTGTTAGTTTAGAGAATTTTTCATGATTTGAGATTTCTAGCATAGTTTTAGGTTCTCAATAGTCAATTTTTGAGTTTTTGTAGAGAGGTAGGTTTTAGGTTGTTTCTTAACTTGCTTTTAACATTTAAAACTTGTTTACAAAGCTGCAATGCATTTTACTACACTGCAATTAGTGTAGTCCTCATTTCTATACTAGTTTGAGTGTACTTTTAGGCTTTCTTTAGTGAGTTTTAGAATCTCTTAGAATTAGTGACTTTTGAAGTGCTCTTAGTTTTCTTTAGACATTTAAGACTTTATTAAGAAGTTTCTTTACAAGTTTGTTTCTATTTTAGTTTAGTTCTTACTTTTACCTTGTTTAGCCTAGTTTTAGAGTGCTTTGGTAGGTTTTGAGTATTGAAATTTTGAGTTTCTTGAAGATTTTAATTTTTAAGTTGATTTATAGCTTTCTTTAGTCATTCAAAATTTGTTTAAATGGATTTTACCTCTGTTTTTGAATGATTTTTATAGATTTGTTTTTGAATTGATCTTAATAGTAGTTAAGTATCTCAAAATAAACTTTCATTCTCTTATTAAATAGTCCAAACAAATTAACAAATAACTTTAACCCCATTACCCAAATATGATACATTCATGCATCAGTATTTAACATTCATACATATTAACTTAGTCCTCAAAACCACATGCTCATGACCATATTACAAAAACTTCTCTGCATCTTTATTTCCTAAATATCCCTTGCAACTACAACATTTGCACTACTTGGTTACATTTAATCTTATCAGCACAATAACTAAGAGTATAACTAAATTCAATAATCACCAGCCATCATACAATATTCTAAACTCAAAAGATACAAATTTGATTTTTAGTTTCGTCTAACTCAAACCAGATTTCATCCATTACGTTTAATCCAAACAAGGAATTAATAGCTCTCCATACCTGGAAAATGTGTTCGCCCTCTCCGCAAAATGTTTCCTCCAAACTCCGTAACCTCACCCGTCTCGCACTCAATCCGAAATGCTTCCTAGCTTGCACTCGCACCTTTCTTTACTCTTTAGTTTCTACAATCACTTGCATTAGTCTATTTCTAACCCTCTCTTCATGATTCAACTCCAATAGAGCCTCCCAACCCACCACGTTGCGATATACAGCCCAAAACCACACTGGCAGCTGGGACAGGGATGACTGCAAATCACTCCTCCAAGGTTTCGTGCTTAGGATTGATGCAAAGGACAAGGGTTTTGTGGGCGAAGGGTTTCGAGCAAAGGGGAAAGGGGGTTTTCGTGGCCAGCTTCAAGAGGAGACGAAGATTACTACTTTGGTGCGAAATGAATTCGAGAATGGGAATATCCTATTTTTGCCCTAATTAATCGAACATATTACCGACGGCTCACAAGCCTTCGAAAACGTTCACAAGCCTTCGGAAAACGTTATTTACCGACGGTCTAAAAGCCTTCGATAATAAGCCTTCGGTAATTAACGCATTTCTTGTAGTGAACGACGCTATCTGGTGTCAGGCGTTTTCGTTGTCTTTAAAAGACAAATCACTAGAATGGTTTAACTCTCTACCCCCCAATTACATAGAGAATTTCGCCGGCCTAAAACGACTGTTTAACCGGCAGTTCGCGACCAACAACACGCAGGACCTGAACGTGTTCGAGTTGGTCACCCTAAAGCAGGGTAAGGAAGAAACGCTGAGAGCGTTTATGGACTGATACCAGAAGACCGTCCGGCGAGTGAAGGCATTGAGTCCGGATCTCGCCCTCCACTACATCCTCCTCACGCTCAAGCCCGGACCGTTTAAAGATAGCGTCTGCCGACGGGCTCCGAAGACTATGGAAGAGTTGAGGGAGCGTGCGACGGACGAGATCAGGGTAGAAGAAATGAAATTATCTTATAAGAAGAAGAGCCAGAAGCTTAGGGGGGAGAGGGCGAACGGAGGAAAGCCCGACAGTTCGCAGGAAAACCGGGCGGTCACAAGTAGAAGGAACCATGACGAGGACCCCGTTTTCAGCAGTATACTCCCTCGAACGCCCCTAGGGAGAAGATCCTCCAGAAGGCACTAAGCGCATATTTGCTCCTCGAACCTGTAAAACGGCCTACTCCATCAGGAGCAGACGGGAGCAAACACTGCGCCTACCACAAGAATATGGGTCACACCACCGAGGAGTGTGTGACCCTAAAGGACAAAATTGAAGAGTTGATCCGGGCAGGGCAACTCAAAAAGTACTTTCGAGTTGATCGTCCCAGGCACCTACGGAACGATCAGCCCCCCGGCAAGCTTACAGACCAGACAAGTCTAGAAATGATCGGGTCGAATGCTCACGCTCAGAGCAGCGACGGAGCAGGAGCCGCGAACGTCCCCTGCGAGGGCACATTAATACCATGTCGGGAGGCTTCACCGGGGGAGGATTGTCTTCGTCCGCGCAGAAACGACATGTTCGGGCTTTACAGTCCGTTCATCCGGTGGACAAACCTCGTCGCACGATGCCGCCCATCACATTATCGGACGAAGACTTCCACGCGCCCGATCCCGACCAGGATGATCCTATGGTGATAACGGTTGAGATCGCCTGCTACGGTGTTAGCAAGGTCTTGGTGGATCAGGGGAGTTCAGTAAATATCCTCTATTGGAAAACTTTCCAGTAGATGTATATATCGGAGGATCTCATTGTCCCTTGTAACGGCCAAATAGTAGGCTTCGCGGGAGAGAGGGTAGACACCCGAGGCTACGTGAAGTTAAAGACAAGGCTGGGGACCGGGCGGTCCAACGAGGAGAAGAGGGTCCGGTATTTGCTGGTTGAAGCCAATACTTCGTACAACGTGTTGCTTGGCCGACCATGCCTAAACGCTTTTGGGGAAATCGTGTCCACACCCCACCACACAATGAAGTATCCCTCTGAAAAGGGAACCATATGCATTGTCCGAGCATATCAGAAGACGACACAGGAATGTTATGCCGCCGATCTGAAGCTTTACACCCGACAAGGGAAGCGGAGGGCGACCGGCTCTGAAGTGGCCATGGCCGACCCGAGGACGAACACAGAAGACCGACTGGAACCTATGGGAGAGACCCAACCAATCCTAATAGGGAAGGATTCCTCCCAGACGACTACCATGGCATGGGGCTTGGAGCCTAGAGTAGAGGAAGAACTTTGGTCGCTCTTGTGGAAGAACAGAGATCTGTTCGCGTGGACGATGACCGACATGCCAGGGATCCACCCCTTGGTTATGTCCCATAAGTTGGCACTGTTTAAGGAGGCCCTTCCGGTGGCACAAAAGAAGCGGCGGATGGGTGAGGAGAAGAGGAAAGCTGTTGAGGAGGAGGTAGGGAAGCTGAAGGAGGCAGGCTTTGTCAGAGAAGTCACCTACACCACTTGGCTAGCCAACGTGGTAATGGTCAAAAAGGCTAGTGGGAAGTGGTGCATGTGCACGGACTACACCGATTTGAACAAGGCCTGCCCAAAAGACTCTCACCCCCTGCCGAGCATAGACGCATTGGTGGACAGTGCCTCCGGACATCGGATGTTGAGCTTCCTGGACCCTTTTTCTGGGTATAATCAGATACCGATGTACGAACCTGACCAGGAGAAGACGACCTTCATCATTGAAAGGGCAAACTTCTGTTACAAGGTAATGCCCTTCGGTTTGAAATATGTTGGGGCCACCTATCAGCGATTGATGGACCGGATCTTTAGGAAACATATCGGCATATGCATGGACGTTTACGTGGACGACATGGGCGTCCGTTCGGCGGACGGAGTTGGCCACGTGAGGGACTTGGAGGAAGTTTTTCACCAAGTTAGGAAGTTCGGGATGCGCCTGAACCCAACCAAGTGCACATTCGGGGTGGCAGCCGAAAAATTCCTGGACTTCATGCTTACGTCCAGAGGGATTGAGGCTAATCCCGACAAGTGTGAGGTAGTACTGCATATGCAAAGCCTAGCCACCCTTAAAGAAGTACAAAGGCTCGTCGGTCAGCTTACAGCGTTGTCGCGGTTCATCCCAAAATTGGCTGAGAGTCAAACCCGTCCTGCAGAAAATGAAGAAGGGAGTCGGCTCCGAATGGGACGCAGAGTGCGAACAAGCCTTTCAGGATGTCAAGACCATCCTGCTTAACCCGCCCGTAATGAACCGCCCTGTGCCGGAAGAAGATCTACATGTCTTCCTGGGAGTATCGGAGTCGGCCATCAACGCCGTGTAAACACAGGAACGGTCCCAACCAAGGTTTCACTAATCCCAAGCCCATAGCGAAAACTATAAATACAGATCCAGGGTGAGTGGTAGATAGGTTACATTTACTGCACATTTATTACTGCTCGATAAAAAAACGCCATTGCTCTCAACTGACTTTGGCATCGAATAATCTTTCGCAGGTCTCCCACCCGCGCATCGAGGAGGAAATTGAGGAACAAATACGGAGGACCAAACATACAGAATACGAGCAGAGAAGGACGTGAAGACATTGAACAACACAGCCCTTCACATCCGAAACACTATTTTTTTTTTGTATATGTTATATATATATATATATATGTGTGTGATAACTTCAGATAAATATTCATTTTCATAAAAGAATATGTTAAAATATTATTTTTTTATACGAACCTAATTTTCACCCATTAATTTCAAGATTTAATGTCCTTTTTTATTTTGTAATATGGGAGAAATTTAAACTGTAATTTTACGATTTTAGTCTACGTAATAGGAACAATCAAATCATTATAATTAAGGATAGGTGTGATAAACGGTGTATTGATATATAGTGAAATTTAAGACACAAGAACAAAATATAATTAAAAAAATTATATATTTTTTTTAGTTGACGTGAAAAGAAAAAGTCTAAGTACTAACAAAATAACATATCAGTTTTTCGTTTAAATTATAAGAAAATGTATTGTTATCTTTCGAATTATTTGACTATTGTGTAAAGTTTCAACAATAAACTTGACTAAATAATACTCTCAAGCAATATTGAAATTGAATTTTCAAAACTATTAAAAGCATGCATACATATAACTCAGGAATAAAGAAAGTCGAAATTATAGAATTCAATCAGAAGGAATGTCTTAACCATTAAAATTTAAAATAAGAACCAAGGTAAGATTCATTAATTTAATAATAGAGAAAAGAGAATAAGTACCTGAAGTGAATGACGCTTTCAAAGTTCCTGAAATATGGATCCATAATCTTAATTATATGATGTTGAAATGACAAAAAAATGTATTTAAAGACTAATTTTTTAATTAAACATTAATTTAGAGATCAATTTTTTTCTTAACCAAAACTGTGTAGTTAATGTTAATAACTAATACCAAATTCATAATAAAAATAATTTTAACTACTAATTTAAAAACTAATTATAATTTTTTATTTATAAAAGAACTATTTTATTTAATAATAACTTTTAATTTATAAATTAGTATCTAAATTGGTAATTATAATTAATAATTAATTATTTTTAGTCATTAAAATTAATCATTATTTAAGAATTGTTTTCTAATAGATAAATACTTCAATCATTTAAAAGGAGATTAAACAAACAAATTTAGAAGACATTTAAATAAAAAGAGAATTACCTGAAGGGGAGAGGAAGAAGAAAGACAAACTAGGACCCCGAAAGACAAAGGAAGAACAAAACCTATTTATGGGAAAACAGATAATCTTCTTAACCTTGGGTAAAACTTCGGAAATAAATCAAGAGAACTATCACTAACAATATTTAATTAAATGAAAATATTAAAAACATTTTTCTAATTTTATTTTGTGATAAATTCCAAAATCTCTTGAAATTTAATGGAAATAACATTTTGTGGATATTGCAGCAATCTTTTTAAATGATTCAAATAATAAAGAAATCGTGAGAAAAATAGACACAAAAACTACCTGTATAAAAGTCTCTATCGTGTATTCATATGCACTGAATTCTTCTGAAATTTCCTGGAAATTTAAATTTGTAGGAAAATAATACATAAATTTACAGAAAATATGAGTGAATGTACTACCTGGCTTATAGGCATAAAATTGTGGGGGTCGTATCTTTTGTCAAATGTAATGTGTCTGATGTAAACAAAAATTCTTGAAAGAACCGTAGACTATCTTATATTATCACTTTTTTCTCTCAATCTCCTTTCTCCCTTTCTACACCTTACATACCCAAACAGGTTATTCCTTGCTTATTCCTTCAGTTTTTCTATATATATATTCGTTCAATAACCATCAAGTTCTAGTCATTCTTTGCTTAAAACTAATGTCAGAACAAGAATATCACACATTCTTTTTAAACTTCACTAGTACAATAAGGGGAAACGACATCGGTTATTTTTGGCTATAGGCACCGGTTTTCCAACCGAGGCATATTCAGGCGAGGTAAAAAGTCTAACACTTTTGGTCTCGGTTGTGAACCGAGGCATAAACTCACACCCTACGGCCTCGGTTCATCCCTAACCGAAGCATATACCTTTCACGTTTTTTTAATTTATTTTTTTCGTACAACATTAGGCCTCGGTTCTTCGTAACCGAGGCATAAAGTTCGACTTTACTGCCTCGGTTCTTGCCCAAACCGAGGCAGTAGATCCATTTTATGTTTTTTTTTTCTCCTCCGCTACACATTCTGCCTCGGGTTTGACCATAACCGAGGCAGTAAGTTGGCTTTTGACCTCAGTTTTGACCAGAACCGAGGCATATAAGCACGTTTTTTTTTTAAAGTGGGGTCTGTTTCTGCAACATTCCCAATCACAGAAACAGACCTGCATATTTGTTTATAACCAGAACAGTCCAGAATATTACAGAAACGTATATTCTAAATGAAATTCATATTAAAACATAAAATATATTGAATGGAATCATAAATCAAATTCTTAGAAGCATAAATCAATCCAAAATGTAATCATAAATCAAGTTTCAAGCATAAATCAATGCAATGTACATGTTCAATTTATAGTAACGTAGAAAAGCATAAAACAACTTAGAAACATAAACTTAAAACTTAGTCTATCCTAATATCTACTACATACTATTATATAAATGAATTACATATCTTGCAAGTGTTTTCCTCACAAGTTGGATTGACTTCTCTGGAATTGCAGCAGTCCTATTAAATCTCTGCATAAAGTACAATGATTTCAATTAGTGTATATGAAATCCAAATATAGAGAACATAAAATTCAAACCTAAATATTATCGTTTCCCATCCAGTGGTGTAATGTGCACGAATGATGGTCATCATCCAAAACATAACGTAGTAACCGCATTCATATGACCCCATTTGTCTATTACACTACAATACATCATCATAATTATAAAATGTTAAGTAACATCATTTGAATGGAAGCAAATGTAACAAAGTATGGACTAAAATACCAAACCTTAAGAGAAACCCATGCAAGCTTTTTAGCTGTAGCAGTAGATCTCCCAGATAACATCATATGTGCTGCAAGGGAACTATCAAAAGAAATTCTTTTAGCATACATTTATATAAAAAAAATTAGCAGACATTGAGATTCTTACCAATCTACTGCATGTCTAAGAGGGCTGGGAGGAGACTTATGCAATGAACAAAACCAAACAGCCGTGTTCTCCGGTACGGAGATCACAAGTAGCTGCCAATGACACCTGAAATTGGTAATAACTTATGAATGATATACCAAAATTAATAAATGAATGTGTTGAAGTTAACAAACTTCACTTACCCATGTATATAAGGGAGAAAATATATCTCCTTCCCCGTTCCAAAGCAGGTGGTGATGTATGTCTGGATATCATCAAATTTATTTCTCTCATGAGTCATAGAAGGGTCAATGAACCCATATACATCGTTGAACCCCTTCTTGTTACTAACATCAAACAGATACCTAAAATGAAGAAATAATATGATGTAAGTAAGTTCATAAAATACCAATATATATAAAAGTTTTCATAAACTTACATCATCCACAGCTGAATGAGTGTAATATTAATTTCATCTCTCCCCGACGCAAGCTCCTTAACATCTTGCTGATGCAAGTACAATGGGATATGAGATTCTCTTCCAAATGTAGTAGAATCCCAATGTACATTCATCGGCACCTCTGAAATGAGTTTAGCAAGCTCGTCTAACGCACCAAGAGGGTCATCCTCAGATAAATGAGTCTTCTTCGGTCTAGGACTTCCCTCTTGACCTATCTGCTGTTAAATGCAAAAATGGTTGTTATAACGTCAATTAAAACTAAATATTAAAATTGAGAAGTATATAGTACGAGTGTTTACCGGGGGATTAGATACATGACCAACCAAATGTCTAGACCAGGCGACAAAGGACCTAAATGCTTCTTCCACAGTGAAGAACTCATCTGTAGGCACAGGAAGAACGGCATCCGCTATGACAACTTCATCGACCGTGACCTTGACCTCATCTTCTGCAAGCTGTACCCCATGCACTACAGTGGCCGTCTCATACACTGTACCACGAGCCACTAGCATGGTCCCAGTATCAGAGAGAATATATAACTCACATGGACGAGTGTCATCCATGTCGTCTCTTGGGGCACCGGCAGCTGAGCAACTTCCTTTACCGCTTCTACCTGTCAAATTAAATGTTAGTTTATGCAAAAAGTAAATTAGTAAGCAAAAATAAATAACCTTACCTGTACGGGGCACAACATGTTCTGCTACAGGAGATGGTGGAGGACGATTGCCATAATCCTCATAATGCTGCTGGAACTGGCGCGCAACCATTTCAGCAACTTCATCATATAACTCTGCTCGAACCTTCTTTGTGATCTCCTGCGTCATCTCTTTTCTTATTTCCTCCTTCATCTTTTCATATGAATATGGACGCGAGGAAGACCCAAAAAACTGTCGTATGCCTATGCCAGTCCCAGCAGCACGCACCCGTCCTGGATGCTCAGGTCGTCCAATAGCTGTGGCAAGAATATCTTGACGACCTTCTTGTGTGAATTGACCTTGGGAGCTCTGCTCAACCAATGAGTCCTATAACATAACAAAAGTTCAAAGTCATTTGAAATAGCTATGTAAGATATATAACAAAATTAATGTAATATAATAAGAAATGACATCTTACAATTCGTTCAGATATTTCTCTGGCAGACTCCGAAGTGTAGGAGCCCGATGGTCTCATACGGGCTAACTTCCACTTGTCGTGCCGAGATGGTGGTGAAGGAGGAGGAAGAGGGTCATCACCCTCAGAAAGTGGAAGTCTACTATCTGACTTCTGCTTCATTATTTTCTCTTCAAGCTTCCTATATCCACCACGAGACAGGAGGTGTGGATTTTTATTCTGAGCGCTTATTCCCTGTGCTTTTGACCTTTTTTCCTGTGACAAAATTAAACAATTGTCATGGTAAATAATTATGAAGGATGAATTGAGTGATTTTACTACACTTACCTGCCACGCCTCAGAAGAACGAAGCTCTACAAACTGACGCCATGTTTCTTCGTCAATTGCTGAATATTTGGAACATGGACTTTCATTACTTTTTGGTCCAAATATATATCTAGACGTCAATTTTGTCTTAAACCCTCTAAATCTTTCTGCAATTGCAGATAAACACCTATTCCTTAAGCTCTCGACGTTTGGCATATCAAATGTTATCTGCAACAAAGAAAGTAATAACGTCATATAAATACAGATTTATCAATATACTGAATATAGAAGATTGAGCAATATTGCTTAACTTACCAATAGATCTTGCCATATGAGATTCCGATCAGAATCAGAAACATGGTCAAACGATGGAGTAAGTATAGAGATACGATCACGTGCCAATACTCCAAGGTAAGACCTAAATACATCTGCATTTGGGCCAGATGCAACTCCAGTGACCACGTCAATAATGACAGGTGTCCTCTCACCTGCATTTCTTCTAAGTATAAGCTGTCGTAACCTCGTTGCTCCTCTCGTTCGTCTAGAAGTGGTGGGGACTTCATCGCCCGACGAATGAGGTGACTCAGCCATATATCTGTCACAATAAATAAGATGAAATATAAATAAAACACTTATAAATTGTGCAATATATTATTTAACAAAAGCCATAAATATTTACACAAACATGAAATTCATACATAATCATATTGATTGGTCATATATATATTCCCTCATTGTGATCTTCTCGTATTGCTTGTATATCATCAATTAGAGGGTCGTCATCCAAATTTATTGTCGTTTTAAATGGATGGTTGTCAGCGATATGAATATTACTTAGATTCTCTTCTTTTTCTTCAATTTGCCTTTTTCCTTGGAGAGCAACATACCAATGGTCAGATGCAGGATCTTTTACATAAAAAACCTGACTTGCTTGATATGCCATGATGAACGGTTCGTCTCTATAACCAACCTTTCGAAAATCAACAAGTGTCATACCAGATTCATCTATTTTGACACCACTCTTATTGTCTACCCACTTACATTTGAAGAGTGCAACGGAAAACTTAGTGTAATCAACTTCAAATATCTCTTCAATTCTACCATAGTACCTCATGGAACCAACTATAGGATTTTGATCTTTGGATGTGGAAAACTGTAGTGACTCAGCTTCTAGACTGACGCCACTATTTTGTACTGTGCTTTTATCATCCAAAGTTTTCGTATAGAATGTGCAATTATTAATTTCGTATCCTGTACAACATACAACATCAAACTTCAAGCCATTTGCTAACCAGAACAAAGTCTCAGAGGAACGTGATTCTTTTGAAACTTCAGATTTGAACCAGGACAAGAATGTTCTGTTATGCTCCATCAACTGCCATTTCTCTGATTGTCGTGGATACTTGTCCCTTACAACGGCTTTGTGAGCTTCCAAAAATGGGATCACTTCATCTGTGTTGTTTAATATGTATAAATGTGCTTGCATCAATTCTTCACGACTTTTCGTCACCACATTCACACCTCGGATGCTTTTACTTGTAGAATATCTACTCAACCATGATGTCCGAGGGACTCCTATCGGATTTGCTTTAGCCATATACTCAGAGCAAAACTCAATACTTTCTTCAGCAATATATCTTTCAATCATCGAACCTTCTGGACGATATTGATTTTTGACGTACCCTTTCAAAATCTTCATATAACGCTCAATAGGGTACATCCATCTTAAGTATACTGGTCCACACAACTTTATTTCTCTGACCAAATGAACATGCACCATGATGTCAAAAAAGGATGGAGGGAAAAACATTTCTAGTTGACACAAGATGATGATAATTTCGTTTTGAAGTTCATCTAACTTTGTAGGATCGATGACTTTACTACAAATTGACGAGAAAAATGAGCACAATCGAGTTATGGTCAGCCTAACTTTTTTGGGCAAAATTCCACGAATTGCCACTGGTAACAACTGTTGCATTAAGACGTGGCAATCGTGAGACTTCAGTCCAACAAGCTTTAAGTCCTGCATTGACACTAAGCTCTTGATATTTGAAGAGTATCCTTGTGGTACCTTGATACTCTTTAAACAAAGACAAAAACTTATCTTCTCTTGTTTCGACATTGTGTAACATGCAGGGGGCAAATAAGTACGTTTACCAATCTCTCTTGGTGCCAACTCTTCTCGGATTTTCATGTCAACCAAATCCAAACGCGCATTCACTCCATCTTTTGTTTTTCCCTGGATGTTTAGTAGTGTACCAATCAAGCTATCACAACTCAACATGCATGACATCGATGCAATGTCTAACATCTAACTTTGACCAATATGGAAGATCAAAGAATATTGATTTCTTCTTCCAAGGGGTCGCTACAGAAGACTTCTTCGACGTTTTCCCAAATACATGATGTACTTTATTAACTTTCTCAGCAACTTCAAGTCCAGTAAGTGGAATGGGTGCATTGTCTTTCTCTTGTTCTCCATTGAATGCTTTCTTTAACCTTCGATATGGATGATTAGATTGTAAAAAGCGCCGATGACGCATATACACTGTCTTCCTTCCGTGTTTTAATTGTTGAGCTGCAGTGTTTTCTTCACATATAGGACATGCTTTATGACCCTTCACACTGTACCCCGACAAATTACCATAAGCTGGGAAGTCATTAATGGTGCAAAATAACATGGCATGCATCATGAAAGTTTCTGAAGCAAAGGCATCAAATATTTCAACCCCATCAACCCACAACAACTTCAAGTCTTCAACTAGTGGCCTTAGATAAACATCGATGTCATTTCCAGGCTGCTTTGGACCAGATATCAACATTGACAACATCATGTACTTTCTTTTCATGCACAATCCAGGAGATAAGTTGTAAATTATCAGTATAACGGGCCAACAACTGTGATTGGTACTTAAATTACCAAATGGATTCATTCCATCAGTAGCTAAGCCAAACCTAAGATTTCTACATTCTTCACCAAATTGGGGGAATTCTTGATCAATAATTTTCCATTGGTTGGAATCAGCCGGATGACGAAGCATCCCATCAGTTGTTCTCTCATCTGCATGCCATCTTAGGTTTTTAGCGTCTTTGGGATTCGCGAACAAACGCTTAAGTCTGGCAACTAAAGGAAGGTACCAAACTACTTTCAAAGCAGAACCATTCTTTTCTGTGATGCCACCTTCTTCACCGTTGTTTTTTGACTTGTATCGTGATAACCCACATTTTGGACACTTTATCAAAACTTCATTCTCATTCCTATATAATATGCAATCATTCGGACATGCATGTATCCGTTTATATTCCATACCCATCGGACAGAGAATTTTTTTTGCATCATAATTACGATTGGGTAACGTATTTCCATCTGGCAGCATTTCATTCAACAACGACAACAATTCTGTAAAACTCTTATCACTCCATCCATTGCTCGCCTTTAAATTCATCAGCCTTAACACCGCTGACAACCGTGTGAACTTAGTTGAACCCGCATACAAAGGAGTCTCCGCATCAGTGGACATCGTGTCATACACATGCGCTTGGGCAAAAGCTTCTGCGCCAACATCGCGGATCATGTCCTCTAAGTTGTCTTCTTCTGCTTGATCTTCCATATCCATTGTGGAATCATAAACATTTCCAGTTGGAGAGACAGTTAGAAAGTCTGTTAATTCGCCGTGCCATATCCATGTTGTATAACTTCGTATGAAACCATCACAGATAAGATGTTCCCTAATATCAGTTGCGTTCAACTTCCTCCCATTCAAACAGTTCACACAAGGACATCTGAACTTGACTTCATCATCACCACTTGTACTCGCATTACGTTGCGCAAACTCTATAAAGTCTTCTACCACTCTCTCGTACTCAGTGCTGATGCGTGGTAAATTAATCCACCCTCTATCCGTACGCATGTTGACTGAAATTGTTTACACAATTTCAATAATCTTGAATGATCACTTTGATCGTGTTTGTATTCAAGGTGTGACCCTATCCCATTCAAGAAGATTCACTTTTTTTAGTTTATTAAACATATCAATTTTAAACAACATATCTTAAATTTCACGAAATTTTGCCAGCATTTCGCATTGGTCTTCAGGTTACACGAAATGAAAGTGATTATAAATCACAATCAAATATGCACCCGAAGATCAATACAAAAACACAACGGCAAATTTTCATGAAATTTAAGACATGTATATTAAAATTGATATGTTATAATAAACTATGAAAAAGTTATTACTCTTCTTAAACTGTCCAACCGGACAATTCAAGATTCAATACTTATAAATTATTATTACCATCTCCTCTATTTTCAAATCTAAAAAGTACGTTTGTTAAAAAAATATGGAGATAGTAAATAATTTTTGTATTGAATCTTAAACGGGAAACTAAGGCTAATTCACAATAACAAACAACATATTCAATCATATCATGAGATTTTAAGAATATATATCACTATTAAATCAAATTTAACAATAATAAATCATTCTAACAATAATTTGATTAATTACTTGTTTTTCATGACTAATTTTCTATATCAATACCACAAATAACATGCCTAATTTTTTATATCAATACCACCACAATGTACACAAACAATGAACAAGGAGAAACTTTTAGAATCAAACCTGGGAGCGTGGCAGCAAGTTGGCCGCGACTGGAACGGAAGCACCGGCGACGCAGATGGAAGCACCGGCGACGGAGATGGAAGCAAACGCAGAAGCCACACAATGAAAGTGAGACGCGGCGGAGATGAAAGGCAAGCACACGCGAGAGGCCACCCACGACGGAGGAGACGCGACGATTGACGCTGGTGACCACACCGAGAGGACGAGGCGACGGCGTTGAACGAGCACACCGGAGGAGCAAACGCGAGGGTGAGAGGGCTGAAACCTTATTTTGCTTTACTGTAACTGCGCGCTGAGGAAGAAGATGAAGGCGGTTCGTTTACGCGAAAAATTTAAACACCTTACTGCCTCGGTTCCTCACTTAACCGAGGCATAAAGGCCTTACCACCTCGGTTCTTAAATAACCGGTGCATAAACATCTACTGAAAGTACTGAAACGTCAGAGATTGCAGACGCGTTGGCAGGTCTGAGGCAAGGTATATGCCTCGGTTATTCTCAAAACCGAGTTCGAAAGGGGGTTTCGGCTTCGGTTCGGATTGAACCGGTGCAGAAAAAGCAGATTAAGAAACTGAAACGTCAAAGGTTGCAGGGATGTGGCAGTGCTGAAGCAACATATATGCCTCAGTTATTTGGAAAACCGAGTTTGAAGAGGCTTTTAGGCTTCGGTTGGCGTGGGAACCGAGTTAATAACTCTTGGCAGGTGATGGCAGGTGATGGCAGGGTAGGTGGCAGGTCTTAGCGCAGAGATATATGCCTCGGTTTTGCTTAGAACCGAGTTAGTATCTGACTTTAGGCATCGGGTGTTGGACAACCGAGGCATATAAGTTACCTTTATTTACGTTTGTGCCACCGCGTTTTTATACGCTTCGGTTGTGCTTGAACCGAGGCGTATGTGGCGTTTTCAATTCCCCAATTTTTACTAGTGCTTTATGGAATATGAATAAAAAAGGAATTTCTATACTTTCATTATAATGTTTCTTATGTGTTTTGTATGAGATGAAAAATATTTAATAGTGCAACTAGTTAGTAGAAGATATTAAGAAAATAAGTCAAATACAAGAAAATCATGTTTTATCATATATATATATATATATATAGGGGTTTGCTAACGCGCGTACGTCTGTTTTTCAGTTGGTACATTTTAGCAATGTATACCGGATTTTAGTAGACAAAAATACCCTTATATATATGGATTCTAAGTTTTAAGGTTAAGGGTATTTTAATAATTTTCATTCTCAAAAGTTAAAAAAAAAAAAAAAGAAACCCCCAAACCCTTACTCACCTCTCTCATTCCTCTCAATCCTTTCTCTTTCATCTCTCTCACTCCAACTTTTTCTCTGTCATTCCTACTGTAGTCCCAATTGAAAAAATAAAAAACACTTGCCTTTAAACAATTTGCCTTTGTAAAGAGTTGAGTCATTGACATATTCACCTTCAGGCAAAGGTTCATTCAAGATCTCTTCAATTTCACCATCTTCACTAACCTCTCTAATTTCATCATCTGCATATGTTGAATCATCATCTCTAAAAAAACCTTCCAGGCCAATTACCAATTCTTTCCGATGTCATTATGCTTGTAAAAATTAGATAAAATTATATACAACAAAAATTATAAAATGAAAACTCATTATAAAGTCATTTTTTTGTAAGAAATTGTTTAACAACGAGTGTTTCTGATTTTTTCCAGGCCAATTACCAATTCCTTTGATGTCATTATGCTTGTAAAAATTAGATAAAATTAGATAAGACAAAAATTATAAAATAAAAACTCATTATAAAATCACTTTTTTGTAAGAAATTGGTTAACAACGAGTATTTCTGATTTTTTCCAGGTCAATTACCAATTCCTTTATGCTTGTGAAAATTGGATAAAATTAGATAAGACAAAAATTATAAGATGAAAACTCATTATAAAATCATTTTTTTGTAAGATTGTTTAACGGCAAGTGTTTCAGATTTTTTCAATTGGGGTTACAGTAGGGATGACAGAGAAAAGATTGGAGTGAGAAAGATGAAAGAGAAAGGGTTGAGAAGAATGAGAGAGGTGAGTATGGGTTTGGGGGGTTTCTTTTTTTTTTTTTTTTAGTTTAGAGAATGAAAATTATTAAAATACCCTTAACCTTAAAACTTAGAATCCATATATATAAGGGTATTTTTGTCTACTAAAATCCGGTACACATTGCTAAAATGTACCAACTGAAAAACAGGCGTACGCGCGTTAGCAAACCCCATATATATATATATATATATATACACATATTTATATATATATAAAAGATCGTATAGTTATATTATATATCACCACTTCAATATAATATTTATTATAACAAATCTCATAAATGATAGTCATTATATTATATTAATTACCATATTTTATTCGTGTACATGGCCTCGTTAAACTTTTATAATACCAATTTTGTGTAGTCTTCAACTCATATTTGCTTAATGTTATAACTTATATGTAACTCTCTTTATTGTTATCTTCCAAAAATCGTGGAAACTAGTAAGACTCACGTGTTATCAACATTGACCTCTTTTGTAACAGTAAATGTTTCACCTCACGAACAAATGTTAAAAGATATTTAAATTTCTTACATATAAACTCATAAAACTTTGACATGTGAGTTATATTGATATCTTAAAATTCATCTATCATTTATCGTCACTTGAAATATTATTAAAATAAAAATAAAAGAATACAAAAAGCACGAAAGACCACACCGAATATGCATTGTATACATTTAAGGTCTCCTTGGTCATGACGTATACATGTCGATTTACTAAGTCAACATGTACCCGTTCTGTAGCTATTTGATCAGGATGACATCACGCCAATCGCTTACTATTCACTAATCCATAATTAATTACAATAATACAATATTAACGAATTATTTGGTCAATGTGTCCCGACCCATTCAAATAAGAACCCATGAATAGTAATATAAATAACGCATTTTACAAGGTAAGTTTCTAGGATTATGTTGATGCAAAGAGGGATAAAGGTGAACTCTAAAAAATTCCAGGCTATGATTGATATGAAGAACCCTAAGAGTATCAACGAGGTCCAATGTCTAATAAGAAGGTTGATCGCTATCTCCCGTTTCCTCCTAAACTGAAGAAGTATACAAAGTTATTTAGGATGACCAATTCAAGGACATGTATGAGCAGCTCAAACAAATATTGACATCCTTGCCAATCCTATGAAAGTCAGATACTACTTGACCACTCACTAGTAAAAAATTGGGTTTTTACAGCGCACATTATGCCACGGTTCACCGGAAACCGCAGCATAATGGTGCGCGGTGGCAGTTTTGTAAATAAATCGAACACATATGCCGCGGTTCTGCTCTGAACCGCGGCATATACTCCAGTCAACCATCCCCTTTGACGCCACGTGTGAATAAAAAATTAAATAACAGCGTATATGCCGCGGTTGTCCAGAGAACCGCGGCATATACCCCTGCAAATTTATTGCAGGGGCTGACTGGGTCAGAGAATTTCAAAAGTTACAAGGGTATATGCCGCGGTTGTCCATAGAACCGTGACATATACCGCAGTAACTTCTCAACTTCTCTGCCAGTCAGAGAATTTCAGAAGTTACAGGGGTATATGCCGCGGTTTTGCAGAGCAACCGCGGCATATACCCCTGTCATCTACTGGAGTTCCCCAAAAGGCAGTTGGGGAGACAGTCGTCTTCAGCACGTTACAGGGGTATAAGTCGCGGTTCTTCGAGCAACCGCGACCTATTCTCCTACCTGAAATAAATTTAAAATAATTTTAAATATTTTCGAGGAATATACCGCGGTTGCCCGCTGAACCGCTGCATATAGTTTGAAAATAATTTCAAAAATGCCATTTAGGTTAATTTTTTTAATCAGTATAGGCCGCGGTTGCTTGTGAAACCGCGACATATACCCCTTTTATACCGCGATTAAGTAGTGAACCGCGGTAGATTCCCCCGTTCAGAGTTAAAAAACAAAACTTGGAACAGTGATCGTCTTCTTCGCGTGCTCTGTTTCGCGTTTTCTTCTCCTCCGACACCCATCATCTCAGATACGCATTTCTGCACCGTTTAAACTTGATATTATTCGGTCCTTTCTCATTTGTGACGATAAAAAATAGTTTTAGCCGATCAAAATCGTTTGAAACGCGTCATTACCTCTCCGCTGCGATTTCGTTTTTTTTGCACCAAGCGTTTTCGTCATTCCTCTTCCAGGTATTTATGCCCTTTTGCATTCTTAACATGATTTCATCATTAGTTTTTGCATAATGTATAGTTTTGGTAATGTATGAAGTTTCTATAGTTTTGGTAATGTATGGTATAATTTTTGCTTTAATTTTGGTAATGCATGAAATTGCTATAGTTTTGGTAATGTATGGTATGATTTTTGCTATAGTTTTGGTAATGTGTGTTGTAGTTCTTGTATTATTTATAAACCTTAAAATATTATTCACTAAGTTTCAATGATATGTATGAAATTGCAAGTTTGATTTTTAGTAGCTTATCTTTTTATGTAATATTTAGGAATATGGATCGAAATTGGATTAATTTACCACGTATTAGTGCTGAGTACGAGAGAGGTGTAGAGGAATTTATACAATTTGCGCAACGTAATGAGGGGAGAAGTGATGATGAAGTGAAGTTTAGATGTCCTTGTGTGAACTGTTTGAATGGGAGAAAGTTGAACGCAACTCAAATTAGAGAACATCTTATATGTGATGGTTTTCTAAGATGCTATACAACATGGATATGGCACGGCGAAGAAATGCATTTTCCCACTGACTCTCAAAGTGTAAATGTTACTGATTCCACCATGGAAGAAGATCGACCGGATGAAGACAAATTGGAGGACATGATCCGCGATGTTGGAGCAGAAAATTTTGCCAAAGCTCATGTGTATGAGACGATGTCGACTGATGCGGAAACACCTTTGTATGTCGGTTCAACTAAGTTCACACGTTTATCAGCGGTGTTAAGGCTCATGAATTTGAAGGCGAGCAATGGATGGACTGATAAGAGTTTTACAGAACTGTTGACATTGTTGAATGAAATGTTGCCAGATGGAAATACACTGCATTATGATGCGAAGAAAACTCTTTGTCCAATGGGTATGGAGTATAAAAGGATACATGCTTGTCCCAATGACTGCATTTTGTATAGGAAAGAGTTTGAATTTTTGACAAAGTGTCCAAAATGTGGCTTATCACGATACAAGTCAAAAAACAATAGTGAAGATAATGGTCAGATAGGAAAAAATGGATCTGCTTTGAAAGTAGTTTGGTACCTTCCAATAGTGCCCAGACTTAAGCGTTTGTTTGCGAATCCCAAAGATGCTAAAAATCTTAGATGGCATAGAAAAATTGACGGGCTGCTTCGTCATCCAGCTGATTCAAAGCAATGGAAAAATATTGATCGACAATTCCCCGAATTTGGTAAAGAGTGTAGAAATCTTAGGCTTGGTTTAACCACTGATGGAATGAACCCATTTGGTAATCTGAGTACCAATCACAGTTGTTGGCCAGTTATATTGATAATTTACAACTTATCTCCTGCATTGTGCATGAAGAGGAAGTACATGATGTTGTCTATGATGATATCTGGTCCAAAGCAGCCTGGAAATGACATAGATGTTTATCTAAGCCCACTAGTTGAAGACTTGAAGGTTTTGTGGGTTGATGGGGTTGAAATATTTGATGCATTCGCTTCAGAGACTTTTATGATGCGTGCAATGTTATTTTGCACCATTAATGACTTTCCTGCTTATGGTAATTTGTCAGGATACAGTGTCAAGGGTCATAAAGCGTGTCCTATATGTGAAGAAAACACTGCAGCTCATCAATTGAAACATGGAAGAAAGACGGTGTATCTGCGTCATCGGAGATTTCTAAAACGTAATCATCCATATCGAAGGTTAAAAAAAGCATTCAATGGAGATCAAGAGAGGGACGAAGCACCAAATCCACTTACTGGCCTTGAAGTTCTTGAAAAAGTTAATAAAATACATCATGTATTTGGGAAAACATCGAAGAAGTCATCTGTAATGACCCCTTGGAAGAAGAAATCAATATTCTTTGATCTTCCATATTGGTCAAAGTTAGATGTTCGACATTGCATAGATGTGATGCATGTAGAAAAGAATGTGTGTGATAGCTTGATTGGTACATTACTCAACATTCAGGGAAAGACAAAAGATGGAGTGAATGCTCGTTTGGATTTGGTTGACATGAATATCCGAGAAGAGTTGGCACCCAAGGAGATTGGTAAACGTACTTATTTGCCCCCTGCATGTTACACAATGTCTAGACAAGAGAAGATAAGTTTTTGTGTATGTTTAAAGAGTATCAAAGTACCACAAGGATACTCTTCAAATATGAAGAGTTTAGTGTCAATGCAGGACTTAAAGCTTGTTGGCATGAAGTCTCACGATTGTCACGTCTTAATGCAACAATTGTTACCGGTGGCTATTCGTGGAATTTTGCCCAAAAATGTTAGGCACACCATAAACAGGTTGTGTTCATTTTTCTCGTCAATATGTAGTAAAGCCATCGATCCTACAAAGTTAGATGAACTTCAAGGCGAGATTGTTATCATCTTGTGTCAACTAGAGATGTTTTTCCCTCCATCTTTTTTTGACATCATGGTACATTTACTTGTTCATTTGGTTAGAGAAATCAAGTTGTGCGGACCGGTATACTTAAGATGGATGTATCCTATTGAGCGTTATATGAAGATTTTGAAAGGGTACGTTAAAAATCCATATCGTCCTGAAGGTTCGATGATTGAAAGGTATATTGCTGAAGAAAGCATCGAGTTTTGTTCAGATTACATGACATCAACGAATCCAATAGGAGTTCCTCGCACAGCATGGTTGAATAAATTTTCTACAAGTAAAAGCATCCGAGGTGTCAATGTGGTGACAAAAGATCGCGAAGAATTGTTGCAAGCGCATCTTTATATATTGAACAACACAGATGAGGTGATCCCTTTTTTGGAAGCACACAAAGCCATTGTTAAGAATAAAAATCCAAGACAATCAGAGAAATGACAATTGATGGAGCATAACAAAACATTTATGTCTTGGTTCAAATCTGAAATTGACAAAGAGCCACATTCTTCTGAAACTTTATTGTGGCTTGCAAATGGTTTGAAGTTTGATGTCGTGTGTTGTACAGGTTATGAAGTCAATAATTGCACATTCTATACGAAGACTTTGGATGATAAAAGCACAGTACAAAATAGTGGAGTCAGTTTAGAAGCTGAGTCACTTCAATTTTCCACATCAAAAGATCAATCTCCTGTACTTGGATCAATGAGATATTATGGTATAATAGAAGAGATATGGGAGGTTGATTACACCAAGTTTTTTGTTCCATTGTTCAAGTGTAAGTGGTTTGACAATAAGAGTGGTGTGAAAATAGATGACTCGGGTATGACACTGGTTGATTTTCGCAAGGTGGGTTACCGAGACGAACCGTTTATCATGGTACATCAAGCATCTCAAGTTTTTTATGTCAAAGATCCTGCGTCTGACCATTGGTATGTTGCTCTTCAAGGCAAAAAACAAATTGAAGTTAACAAAGACAATCTGATTAATATTTATATTGCTGACAACCATTCATTTCAAACTACAACAAATTTGGATGACCAATCTCTAGTTGACGATGATGTACATGCAATTCGGTCAGATCATGATGAGGGAATATACATATGATGAATCCATATCTTTATGTATGAATTTTCAATTTCTGTATAAGTATTTTATTAATATAACATAAGTTTTCCTTTTATACATTTCCTATGATTACTATTACATGTTTTGTTAATTTATATGATATTACATAAGTCTTGAAATAAATTTTAATGTTGTTATTTATTTTGACAGATATATGGCTGATCATCCACATTCTTCAGGGGATGAGGCTCCCCCAACCAGATCCACTAGAGGACCCACTAGGATGAAACAACTATTGATAAGGAAAAATAGTGGTGAAAGAACTCCGGTGAATGTGAATGTCACCACGGGTGTGGCAACTGGCCCCCATGCAGATGACTTCCGATCATACCTTGGAGTAGTGGCACGTGATAAGATTAGCATTCTCATTCCATCTTTTGATCATGTGTCCGAGGGTGATCGGAACATTATTTGGCAAGATATATTGGTAAGTTAGTTAATAGCATTTGAATTAAAATTTGTTTATATTGATAATTTTGTACTAATACAACTTTATTATGTTTTTTTCAGATGACATTTGACATTCCAAATGTCACAACACTTAGAAATAAGTGTTTGTCAACTGTTGCAGAAAATTTCAGAAACTTTAAAAGCAAGTTGACATCAAGGTACATCTTTGGACACCTTAAACATAAAAGTCCATGTAGTTCATATAAGTCCATTGATGAGGAGACTTGGCGGCTTTTTAAAGAGAGTCGGATGTCAGAGGAATGGCAGGTTAGTGTAGTTCATATTATTCAATTCCTCATTAACAAATATATATCATATGAACTAATTAATTAATGTGTATGTGACAGGCAATTAGAAGCAAAGCACAAGGAACAAGTGCTCAGAACAAAAACCCCCACCTATTATCTCGTGGTGGGTATAGGAAGCTTGAGGAGAAAATCCTCAAGCAAAAGGCAGATGTTATACCACCATCTCAGGGTGGTAGCCCTCCTCAGCCTCCTTCTCCACCGTCTAGACATGAGAAATGGAAGTTGGCCCGTATGCGACCATCGGGCACCTACTCTTCCGACACTGCACGAGAGATTTCTGAAAGAATTGTAAGTTATCATTGTTCCTAAAATAATAAATATTGTCATTATACATACTACATTAAACTATTTAAAGAATAATGGTGTTTTGTAATGTTACAGGACGCCTTGGTTGAGCAGAGCTCCCAAGGCCAATTCACTCCAGAGGGTCGCCAGGATATTCTTGCTGCTGCAATTGGACGACCTGAGCACCCTGGACGTGTACGTGCTGCAGGTCCTGGAGTAGGAATTACAGATTATTTTGGGAGCTCTTCTCGTCAGCCTTCATATTCATACAACGATACACAAAGGATGACAGAAGAGATCACAAAAAAGGTCCGACAAGACCTTATACAGGAGATCAGGGCCGAGGTGAGGGCTGAATTCCAGATGCTATACCAGCAGTAGTTTCAGAGCATGCGCCCGGTGTAGTCTCCTATAGAGGAACATGTTATCCCTCCCCCTCCCACAGGTAAACTTAATAAACATTTATGTGCAATTATTTCTATCTCTTGTATAATCTAACATTTACTCTAACAGGGAGAAGCAGCAAAGGAAGTTGTTCCGCATCAGCCATCCCAGAGGATGACATGGACGATGGTAGTCCATGTCTGCTATACATTTTAGAGGATACTGAGATGGTGCTGGTAGCTCGTGGAACAGAGTTTAGGTCAGCGACTGTATGTCATGGTATGCAACTATTAGAGGATGAGGTGAAGGTCTCAGTGGATGAAATGATCATACCAGATGCCTCGGTTCCTCTGTCCACGGAAGAGATTTTCACTGTGGAACAAGCATATAAGTCGTTTATCACTTGGCCTAAATTTTTTGTTAAACCAGTTTCTGACCCCTCGGTATGAAATTCTTCTTTACACTTCTCAATTTTAAAGGTTTTTGATGTCAAAACTTATCTTATCTTTTCATGTAACAACAGACGCAGGCACAACAGAAGATTCCTCTATCTGAGGATGACCCTCTTTCTTCATTGCATCTACTTGCTGACATCCTTGATGATAATCCTTTGGAGGTTGAGTATGATGCTAATGTATTTGGGGCAGGCTCTGAGGTCCCAATATACCTTAATAGCCAAGATGTCCGTGAGCTTGCGTCGGGAACACAAGAGTTGAATATTTCAATTATTCAACTATGGACGATGTAAGTTTATGACCAATTATTTATATATAAAAATGATATATATATCAAGTATCCTTATATCAAAGTTAATTTTTGATTTCAGGTATATGTCTGGGGTCAGTAATAAGTTGGGGCGTTCTGATGATTATGGATTCATTGATCCCCAATCAATTCATGAATCAAATGATTTTGAGCATATCAACATGAGTCTGATAAGGAGTTTTGGAAGGGGCAAGAAAATATACTTTTTGCCTTATATATCCGGGTAAGTGAACTTTGTTAACATAATAATGTTCCATATGTGATTTTAATATTTAATAGTTACGTTATTATGAATTTCAGGCGCCATTGGCAACTTCTTGTTATGTCTATGCAAGACAACTATGCTTTGTGGTTCTGCTCATTGCACAGGCCTCCTCCCACACAACTCAAACAAGCAATTGATTGGTAAGAACCTCAATCTTTGGACTTTCTTTGTTATATAACTGAATGCTAAAACCTTTTTTTATATACAGTTCTATTCCAACAAGTATGATGATGGGTGGGAGATCAATTGTTAATAGTAGAAAGATTGCTTGGATTTCTCTCAAGGTTTGACATATGCTAAAGTCATACTTTGTTATAATTGTTTTATAACAAATGTTATTCACTAACTATTATCAACTGTGATGATATATTGTAGTGTAACAGACAAAATGGGTCATATGAGTGTGAATACTATGTAATGTATTGGATGACCCATATTGTTCGTTCTCACATCACAAGTCGCTGGGAAACGGTAATATTTAACTTTAACAAATTTTGATTTTTTAACAAATGTTGAATTCATATACACTAATTAAAATGAATTGTCTTTTGCAGAGATTCAAGACTACTACATCAGTTCCTGAGAAGTCACTATTATTCATTAGGAACGCTGCTGCGAAGTATATAGTTAGATTATACAATAGCTCTTAGATTTAAACAATGCATTTGATTAGATAGAATTTTCTTAGACTTTGTACTTTATTTGATGTTGAAATACATTTGAACATGTGTTTGTTATGTTCAAATTGAATTTGTGTACATGTTTTTATATGCAGGTCTGTTTTTGTGGTAGTGGATATCACAAAAACAGACCTGCAATTTTAAAAAACTGCAGGGGAATATGTCGCGGTTCTCACCACAACCGCGGCATATAGTGTTTCGTTTTTTTTAAAACGAGACATATGGCCGCGGTTTTAACACTAACCGCGGCATATGCTTCAATCTTCTGCCGCGGTTGAACCGCGGCATATAGTGGATTTTTTTTTTTTTTTAAAAAAATGGATTTAGGCAGCGGTTCCCTCGACAACTACGGCATATTCCGCAACCTATATACCGCGGTTATAACCGCGGCCTAAAGTGTCTGACTTACTACCGCGGCTGAATATGCCGCGGTTCTTAAACCGCGATGTATAGTGAAAATGAACCGCGGTAAAATCCCCTCGCTGCACTAGTGACTCTTGGTCTACATAATGACTATTGTAGAAGCCATTAATGCAATTCTTGTTCAAGAGACTAATATTGTGAAAAATCTCATATACTTCATAAGTAGAACCCTTCAAGATGCCGAAACTAGATACCAAATGGTGGAGAAAGACACATTATCCCTTGTTACCACAACAAGACTGAGACCCTATTTCCATGCATGGAACCATTTGTGCAGTTCCATGCCACCTACCTTAGTAGTCCTGGTTGAACCTTTCATGCAAATCCATGTCACTCACCTAAGTGGTCTTGGTTGAAAAATATTCGTGCAGTTCCCTACCTCCTACTTAGGTGGTCCTGGTTGAACCTTTCATGCAGTTTCCTACCTCTTACCTAGGCTACTCTGATCGAACCTTTTGTGATTTATAAAAAGCAAGAAAGAGATACATTTATATGCAAAAGGTCATTTTCATTCAAATTGGTTTATATTGAACAGGTACAAGTTGTGGCCATAATATATTCGACCACAAAAAAAATACAAGAAAAAACAAGCAACATAAAAAAAATATTCTAAGTAATCTATTGCTTAGCTTATCGTCAAGGTTGGCTACATCTTCATCCTCAATTATGGGATTAATGGCAGTTGAAGGACTTACTCTAGTAGTCTCTTCATCAGATCTCATCAACAACATCCTTAGTGATCATCGTTTTACTAGCCACCTTAACAGTCACTATGTCATCCACGTTCTTCGTGCGACCATCATAAATGTCCTTGTTGAAGTCATTAGTGTGCCAAAATATTATAAACCTCTTGGCATAAGTAATCGGATTGCCTGAGTTCATTATGGAAGTCATTGGTCTGCTTAGATATTATAAACCTCGTTTTCCTTTTGAAACTTATTCTTCTCCCTCTTCAGCTTCTTCTCCTAATCAAGGCATCTTGTCCTCTAAGACTTCATCTTCTTCTCATTCTCTTCAAGAGACTTTTCATCTTTGGTTATGCCAAAATTGTTAGTCTCATACTTCTTCTTCAATTTGGCTAAGTCCTCGACCATCTTCAACTTCTCTTATCAACCATTTCCTTTTTTAGAAAATTGGCTATCTTGCGGCCAAGGACCAATGGCTGACTTTGGAATTCCAAAAGAGCAAGCACAAGGATGGTCGACTCAATATTCTTCATTGCCAAGGACCAATGGCATTAACCTTCATATTTTCTTCTCTCTTTTCTTGTTTGGACTTGCAAGAGCCTCCCTTCTTCCCCAAATCGTTCTCAGAGTTGGTGATGACAACCTCCACGATGCTCATTGCATCAAAACCCAAAAGCCTTTGATTCTTACAAAAGCTAAAAAGGTATTTTTTTTTCTGTGTTATTTTGGTAGCGATTTGGAAGGTTTAATTAACGTTGTTGAAATGTTTTGCAGAAAGGGCAACAACGATGGGAACCCCTTTGCAGGGTGTATGGGGCAGTGTTTGACTTTGCCAATCCACCGAGAGGTTCAATCCTGCTGAGGTTTCAAGTTGGCGTTAATTGGATTACACCAAACATCCCTATCCCTTCTAATTGGAAGCCTAAAGCTACTTATGGCACCAAACTAAAAAGGTAATTTGATTATGTGTTACAAAAGCCTTTGCAGTTTACAATCCTAACAAGTTAGTGTTGTTAAGGCTGGTGTAGTTGGTGTGCTGGTAGAATTGCTGATGGATGACAAGGCTAGCATAATAGATGATGCACTTTCAATGCTTGCTTCACTCCTTGGTTGCTTTGAGGGATTGAAAGAGATAAGAAATAGTAGAGCATTGGTGACACTTCTTATTGATCTTCTGAGATTTGGTTCAGTGAAAGGGAAGGAAAATTCAATAACCCTTTTGCTTGGACTATGCAACGAAGAAGGAGAAGTGGTTGCAAGAAGACTCTTGGAAAATCTAAGTATTCCTTCTCTTCAAAGCTTGGCTTCTAATGGATCTTTGAGAGCTAGAAGAAAAGCATATGCACTACTCAGACTCCTCAATAGGTGTTGCTCTCAGCCTCATCATTCTGTTTGATGATGATATTCACATCACTTCACACTTGTATATTATGTGAATGAAATTGGTATACTTCAAAAATAGCTCATCATTTCTTGTTTACAATTTTTGGTTTCAATGCTTTGGAGTTTTGCCTAAATGACTGCTGATTAGGAAATAATCTCTCTCAGAAGAATATCTTATCTCTATCTATTAAAAACTAAGAAAAAACTTAAAAAAGATATTGTTATTGAGTAATCATATTATAGCCTCTATTGAGAACAAACTTAAACCCCCTCTATTGCAGCCTTTATTGCAGAAAGGTTGAGGAGAAAAAAAAACCCTTCTACTATCTCGGTTCAACTACAAACCGAGGCATAAGACCCCTCTACTACCTCGGTTCACCTGCAACCGAGGCCAAAAGTCTAGCAAAAAAAAAGAGTAAACAAAGAACGCCTTCTACTGCCTCGATTATATTTGAACCAGAGGCAAAAACATACACCTTTTTGCCTCGGTTCAGAAGCGAGGCAAAAAGGGGTAGACTTTTTATCTCGCCAATATATACCTCGGTTGCGGATCCACTGCCTATGGATGAAAATAATTGCTGTCATTCCTTGACTGCACTAGTGAACACACGAATATTTTAATAATTTTTATTTTTAATTTAAAATAAAAAAGTAAATAAAAATCAGAAATTATTCAAATATCCTTACCCATAAAACTTAGAATCCATAATAAATGAGAGTATTTTTGTCAACTAAAATTTGATACAATGCAAACCCCTAAAATTAATGTTGGATTAATATAAACAATAGAATGTATATATGCATTTTTAGTAAGAGGCACATTAGTTCCTTATTGTATAAACTGCTTAATAATTTGGAAGTGATTCTCCCACTGTCCTCTCAAAGGATAATGTTACATATCAAATTAAATGTCTCTTATATTCATTGTAATTTAACTTTTGGTTTTGATAAAACCATTTGGCATTCATTAATACATGAATATGCATTTATTAATCTTTATTTTTTACCAAGAAGTTCCTATTGAAAGTCATAGCTACAATGATTGCTTTGGGATTGTTAGCACTTATCCTTTGTTCCCTCCACTCTCTTGACAATTTTTTTATTCAATGGGCTCATGATATATTTGGCCAACGTTTTGGCTCTACATGCTATCTACATTAGGGTTCTTTGATACATATGAAACTAAAAGTCGTAAAATAAATATTGTAAAACCTATATATTTTCAATTCCCTAAACCCTAAACCCATGTATTTATCATTTTTTCACATATTTTTTTCCAAGGATTACATCATGTCTTACTAATCATGAGATGGAAACAATGTAAGATATGAAAAATATATGGTGATTCTTACACGTGTAGGTGCATTTTATATTTTATATTGGATAATGATACATTGACATATTTTTTTACAATATTTTGACATAGTCACATGTCGCGAGGTCAATGGTCCATGTGTACAAGAAATTAGAAAACGAAAATGATGTGGAAATGAAGGGCTGCAGGGGTTTCAAGTGGCGGGCTTCATTTTGGGATTTCAAAACCAGAATATCACTTTGGGTAAGAGAGAACCCCAGAGAGAAGGAGCACCCAACAAACTCGTGCCACAGTGAACAAAATCATCGTTTGATGGAGTTTTCACTGTTCGACGGACCGAGTCCGTTCACCAAAGCACATTCTGTTGTCGTTCCGCCCTTTGGAAGCAACGACCACCGAAAGTGTTGCCTTTTCATCATTCCGCCGCCGTTCGACCGTTCCTTTGGGCAATCGTATGTTGTTGTTCGGTGGGTTTGACTTGTTTTATAATATCTTTTACCACTTAGGGTTTTTGTGGTTTTATGGGTCTTATTGAGATATTGTTTAACCTTATTTGGTGTAGTGTAATGGAGAAACTTGATCAGCAGGAACTTGAAGTGCAAAATTGTTTTCTTAACAATTGTTGCACATACAAGTCATGTTCAGACAATGATTATGACACTTATATCGAACTCCATCCCCAAGGAACCATTTTTTGTAAAACTCATGGTGCAGAAACTGCATTGGTACCAAAGACAAAATAACTAAGGACTTTAGGCAAAACTTTTGCATAGAAAGGTCAATTATGAAAATGACATTCATTTTAAAGTGCAATCTTTTTTCTTAATAATTATTGAACATAAAAGTGATGTTAAGGCATTGATTATGAGATTTATATCGAACTTCATCCCCAAGGAACCATTCTTTGTAAAACTCATGGTGCAGAAACTGCATTGGTACCAAAGGCCAAATAATTGGTGACTTCAGACAAAGGTTTTGCACAAGCAGGTCAACTATGAAAATGACATTCATTTTGAAGTGCAAAATTTTTTCTTAACAATTATTGCACATACAAGTGATGTTAAGGCAATAATTATGACATTTATATCGAACTCCATCCCCAAGGAACCATTCTATGTAAAACTCACGGTGTAGAAACTGCATTGGTACCAAAGGCCAAATAACTACAGACTCTAGGCAAAGATTTCGCATAATAAGATCAACTATGAAAATGACATTCATTTTGAAATGCAATATATTTTTACTTATTGGACATACAAATGATGTTGAGGCATTGATTATGACATTTATATCGAACACCATCTCCAATGAACCATTATTTGTACAAGATTTGGTACACAAACTTGTTGATAGGGGGAGCATAGTGTTAGCTAAACCTAATCCTTGTGTTGGTTGTTTGTGATGATGACAATACATTATTAATAAAAACACATGTGTGTGTACTGTGTTATATGTTGAATGTGTACATGCTTACTGTGTAATATGCACATATTGTGTTTCTCACATTATTTGTTGAACATATCATATTGATTGATGCATACTATTGTGTTTATGAAGTGATTATACTTGTGTATGCTCAATGTATGTTACTGTAATATGAAAACCACAAGCATAAAAGCATATTTGCATGACTTAATCGATTATAGTGGTGTGATAATCAATTAAGGTCATCAGAAAGCTTGAGTTTTAAACTGTGACAAAACAACTAGTTTTGAATCAGTTACATTAGTCAGTGAATCGATTAAAACTGATGTGTTTGCACATATCTTTTGCAAATGTGCAGTGATGTGTTTTGGAAAGAAATTTTTTCAAAAAATATTCTAAGTGTTAAAGTTTAATCGATTACATGGATCATATATTCAATTTAGTCTGTTAAAATTTGAAAACTGATTTCATGTTGTTCTAACTTCTATAACGGTCATATTTTTAAACATGTTTGACCAACATTTAATGAAAATCGATTGCATTAATTGCGTATTCAATTAAGGAGCCAAATTGGTTGTAATTCTGTTACACTTGTTTAATGTAACCGATTACATAAGTTGGTTAATCGATTTCATAGCGTTAGGATTGACATAAACTATATATTGACGCATTGTTTGATTTTCTGTAAAAAAAAATTTTATGAATTACACTTTCATATCTGATTGATTTTCATCTAAGAGGTTTTACAGATTGTTAAAGAGCTCCAAAAATCAATAACAAATAGTGGTTTACAGATCTTGAAGATTTCTTGAGAAGCAAACGTGACTGGATTGAAAGGACTAATCGTTTCTGCACAACTGAAGGTGTTTTCTACTTGATCAGGAGAAGAAGATTTGTAATCTTGGATTTGTTGTTTCCCCTTACATGTGGCGTCAGGAAGAAGAGTGGTGCACTCTTGACTTTGAGAGGAGATATCTCAAAGGGGTTGTTGCGACAGGAACGAGGTAGAAGTGTTGGCAGGTTTTGTTGTTCAATATATGATTGAGAGTTTGTGAGGTGTTTATATTGAGAGTGGCTCTATAAAACCTTAACTGTAATACTATAATCATTATAGTGAATTACTCTCCAATCTAAGGTTGATTGGGAGGGTGACTAGATGTAGGCATTGAGGCCGAACCAGTATAAAAACTGGGTTTGATTTTCTTCTCCCTATCTCTTTACATTTATGCATACATTATGTAATTGTTTTACACGCATAATGTCTTCATTGCACACCATTTCTTACGACACAAGAAATTTTTCAAGAACAATATCATTTCCGAAAAAGATTTGAAAAATGCAAATTTTTGTAAAACACCAATTCACCCCCCTCTTGGTGTTGAGGAACAAAGTCAATCTTTTATAACAAAACTGATTGGTACCAATGGCCAAAAAATTGGGAACTTTAAGCAAAGGTTTTGTGTAGACATATCAACTTTAAAAATGTCAATGATTTTGAAGTGCATAATTTTTATTTTTAACACTTATTGGACATAAAAATCATGTTCAGGAAATGATTATGACACTTAAGGCAAATATTTTGCACATGGTCAACAAAGTTCATGCCATTCATTTTTCAATGCAAAAATTTAACTTCATCATTTAATCTACATACAAACTTGTTCATACCAGATTGAACACAAATAATCACATCCACATTTCGTGGGGACTGAAATACAGACGTCCTACACAAAAAAATGGTCATTCTTCTATTCAACCCTCTGCTAATCAACACCAAAAATAACACAATGATCATTCTTATCTTCAATTTTCATTATCAATAAATGTAAGCAATACATTTCGTTGAACATTTCTAACAAGCCCTAAATCTTGCAACACTTCATCCCTCCGCACATTGTCGACATCTAAAATCTAATAACAAACATACTTCTCCCTAACCTACTGTAGTTCCTCTTGCAAAGAAACAAATGCACACAATATAAAAAAACTGTCCAATCTTCTATCAAAGCTCCAAAACATGAAAATTTTTATAACTTACACTTGTGTAATTGGGCATTGTTTTGCCTTCATGTTTCTCAACACCGTCCCACAACTCCATAATTTTCAAAACAATAACTCCATATATAATCATATCTACATCAAACAAAGTCCAAAGTACAAATAATGTAATGCTACTTGAATAAAACAATAAAACATCAGTCTCAATAAAACAAAGCAAAATATATAAACAAGATACACAATCCACATCGGTCTCATTATTTTCTATTAACATTTTTATCATATTTACAACTTCTTTTAGAGTGAATGACTTTGAAGAAAATTGTTCACAAACAACACCACTAACATTATCATCAAAATTCACATGTAAACCCTTAACACATAAGCCTAGACCCATGCAAACATCTGTAACTGTAAAAGGTACCATTCTTTACTTCAAAAGGAAGCATTTGTTGTGGCTAACCCAACGGGTCACCATTTCCTTCAACAAAGGAATGCATAAGTCAATCGACCTGTTCATATGAAGACACCACTTTGAATGGAGTCTCGTTGATACGTGTCCGATCATTTTCTCTTAGTATACCATTAATCTCAACTATGACTTTGGTCTCGCACCACGGTCGTAATTGAATCTACAAACTTTTTCAAAATAAACAACCATTAACCAACAATTTTCAAAGAAACTAATACATTTTCAATACATGATATTTACTTACATTGTTATGAGCTTCTTCTTTAATGCAATCTATCATTGTCAAACCAAACATAATACAAAATGTAAGTCAAAATAACCCAACAACAACCACAAACCCAAAAAATTCAAACATTCCACCCAAAAACCACATCAACGAAAAAATGTTCAACAAAACTTCAAACCACACTTAATGATACCACGATAAACACCCAAATAGCACAACAACCCCTAAATGCCCACAATTGTTTTTAAAGAACTTAAACCCACTGAACACAAACAATGCATTGCTGAAAGGAACAGAGGCAAGATTAAAAAACCACATCCAATGGCGGTTTTAGAAATCGTTGGATCCAAACCGCGGAACGACGACACTCCGACGAACTTCAAATTCCAACAACAACGGGGAATCTTGTGAGTAAAGGGACGCTTGTGGATCTGTGGTGTTGGGAATCTAAGTGAGTCTACGTCTCACATTGGATAGAAATGAGAAAGTAGAGCACTATATAAAGATGAAAAACCCATTAACCCATTGCCTTAATGTTTTTGGTAAAGAGTGGTGTCAATCCCTTTTATGGTTGAGCTCAAATGTCACTGATGTTTGTATCTCCCCAGTGAACCTCCTCCTCGATAGACGTAACAGTGGTATCAGAGTCGATGGTTTGTCTTGGTGATCGACTCAAACGAGTATAATGATCCATATACCGAAAGTCTTCCTGACAAAGGGTATTCAGGTAAGTAAGTTCCGTTGAGATGAACGGTGGTTGGAAAGTGCTACTCATGGTTGTTGTGGTTGGTTGGGAATGCTTCCGTTGGAGGGAGAGTGTACCTTTGTGGAAGGGACTCACCCTTGAGGGGGAGATTGTTGAGAATCTAAGTGAGTCTAAGTCCCACATTAGATAGAAATGAGAAAGTAGAACACTAATATAAAAATGAAAGACCCATTAACCCATTGCCTTAAGGTTTTGGGTAAATAGTGGTGTCAATCCCTTATATAGTTGAACTCAGATGTCATTGGTGTTTGTATCTTCCCGACGAGTCCTCCTCGATAAACCCAACAGGTAGAAGAGAGGAGGGTTCTCTAGAATTCTCTCAAGAAAATTACCTTCTCTTTTTTTCAAACTCGTCCAAATGAATCTTGCAAAAACAAAACCCTCCAATCCTTCAATTTTCACCTCATTTTTTATTTTTTCTAAAACATTTTCCATATGGACTAGTAAAAAAATGACACATGTCCCTATTAAAATATTGTGAAAAATTGGTGTCAAATTATCCTTGTATATTTTATCCTTATATATTTTACCTGAGTAGTGCAATTCCACATATTTTATATTTTTCATATCGATCGTTTTCTTTTGACATAAAATTTCATATCATAATAGTTTCATGTACGCACTCAATTAATTGATAGGAAGGGAGACTCGTCAATCTAAATTTAAACTAAAAGAGGCTAAGAGCAAAAACAGAAAGTTCAGAAAAAGTGTCTGCAAATCTGCATCAATCGCTTCAAGAATCTTGGGATTGGTGAAAAATTTTGTCGGCCAATGTGAAATTAAAAGAATCCGTTAAATCAATTTAAAATTTGAATATCCAAATTAAAACTGAATTTAAAAATATTAATTTATCAAAATCTATAGTTTATTCTAACAAATAATGACTCTTTTAAGTTGTGGAAGTTTACTATTTCAACGATTTTGCTCTTCATAGCTTTATATAAAAAATAAAATTTTGTCGAAATTTACCATAATTCAAGATATCATGAGAAAAGATATTATTTGTTTGTGAAGTTAAATTTGTAGCATATATGATAGGTAATATTCCATTTCATAGCAAACAATTACGCTTTCCAAAAATAAAAATAAATGTAATTCAAGGGCGTGTGTTGAAAGATAACATGGTTTCTAATTGAGACGCAAAGTTATGTTCCTCTATTGTGCTTTCTCTTTCAGGATATGTAACTTCTCTCGAGCGAAAGCAAAAGAGAAGCATTTTCCCAACAAAAGGACTATAAAGACTAAAGCAAAATCAGAGAAGAGAACATGTAGTTTTTTCATACGCCAGTTAATTGCCAACTACGTAAAGATAGAGATTGAAAAGGAAGAGTATATGACAAGAGCTGAAACCTTCAACCTTTGTTTCCTTATCGATGATGAAGATCTACATCACAACCACTCCAAACCTGAAGTGTAACAAAAGAGAAAAGGTGCAAAGAATAATCTGTCAGCAAAAGCAAATTAAAGAGAAACTATAGCTCTTTTGTCTACCTCTGATGAATCGTTCTTTAAGAATAACAAGTGCTATTTGAATTTTTTAATTATATATTAAGGAGAGGGAAGAAAAAATAAAGGCATAGGATCCATGCATGCATGCTTTTGTATTTAAAACGATGAAAGACGATAGGAAAAGAAAGAGATCTGGTCGGAGAGAGAAGAAGAAAGAAGTAAAGGGAAATGGTAAATCCTATCCCAAACTTTGCGAGGAACATTTGGGGCAAATGGAACATTCAGGGTGTTGTCCTTGTGAGTTTGACCATGCAAATAGTTCTCATCTTCATAGCTCCTTTCAGAAAACGCTCGAGAAATACATTATTGGTTTCGGTGCTTTGGTGCACGTACCTTGTTGCAGATGTCACTGCGGAATTCTGTGTTGGCCTCATCTCCAACAAATATGGTGATAAAGACACGGCAGTTTCCACCATCGATGACTACTTGCGAGCCTTCTGGACACCCTTTCTGCTGCTGCACTTGGGTGGCCCTGACACCATTACTGCTTTTTCTCTCGAGGACAATGAACTTTGGCTCAGGCACATGCTTTCTTTCACGGTGCAGGTAAACCTAATTTACTTGTATTTCTTAACAATATAATTAATCTATGTATTCTATCATAAAAAATCTTATCATACTATTGTCCAGGCACAATATTCAATAATATAATAATATACCCATGTCATTACCCTAAGTGTCTCTTGTATATATCTATAATATATGTATTTTTCTGAGAGAAAAAATTAATCTGTGTAGTATCTGACAAACATATATTTTCCAATCATAATACTTAAAAATAATATACTGCTTTAGATATTCCAATCCAAGCACTTTGACATTGTTGGTTTAATTTAAAAGAAAATTGTATTCTACATCACCTTGTATAATTATATTTTTCTTTTACTCTTCTAATGTTTCAATCAAATTTATATATTCAATTATGTTTGACAATCCCAATTTCGTACATTGTGCAAATTTCATAAACTTACTCTATTGGAGAGGACTAGAGGTACTGTTATAAACAAGTCCAGGTACAGAAAATGCACAAGGAAGGAGTGGAAATTAAGTCAACATGAATCCATGCTATTACATTTTCTTACATATCTATTAAGTAAAATATACACTACTTAAAAAAAAGCATCATCGATACTCAGTAAAAAAACACAACATAATACGAGATGCTTTGGCAATTAACTTAGAAAGATGAGTCCAAATTATGAAGATGTGAAAACAATAGTAAAAAAAGTTTGGTCTGGCTTTCGAAGAATAAAGTGTAGCCTCTCTCTTCCTTTAATTTGTCATTAAAAGAGTAGTGTGTTGGAAGTATATCTAGTATGACAAAAAATAATATTTTTATTTTTACCTTTTTTACTCTCGTGTTATTGTTAAGTTTAAAGTTGATCTCTTAAAACTCGTATTAATTTTTTATATATTATCATGTGACAGTAAGCTAGTTTTGATAGTTAGACTTTAAAAGCTTGTATTTAATGTGCTTCAAAGATGAATTTAAATTTCACATCATTACATAATTCAAGTTCATTTTGACATTTTACATATTGGTTTAAATTTTATTTTTATCGATAATATTCGGCCTAATTATAATTTTCTTCTGATAGTATTACAAATTTTGTCTTTGATTTTCCCCAGATTTTAACTCAAAAAGTTATATTAATTTCTCTAACTTTTAGTTAGTATAATAATTTGCTTAAAAAAAGATATTGTTATTACAATATTAATATATTATTCCTTTAAATAATCACAATACATTACCATATCATATTTCTCAATCTTATTCCGTTATTATTGGAACATGATAAAATTTTAAAATTAAAAAGGTTTTGAAATCCGTCCTACATGAGATGAGATTATGGAAAGAGACATTAATTTAGTCCATGAGATATATATAAACAAAAAACTCAAAATTATTTGAGACACCTAAATTTTTTATATTTATTTGATATTATCTTTTCTTATTTTTTATTTTTTTTTCGAAAAAATACAAAAATTTATACTTTTATAACTATTTTATCCTGTATGAAATGAATGTAAAAGTGTCATGGTATCATTTAATAAGAAAAATATTTTTTTAACAACTTTTTTAATACAACCTATTTACAAGTGGTATCTCATGATTGATCCGAGACTAATAAAATAAAACATGTTTCAAAAAGTTATTAAAAAAAATTGTTAACATAATGCTATATATTAATATCTTACCTTTTATATTCACAGGTTTGTCTAACGGGTTACGTGTTCCTGTTGACACTTCCAGAAAACACGTTATTGATCCCTACAGTCCTAGTTTTCATGGCGGGGGTCATCAAATTTGCAGAAAGAACTATTTCTCTTCAACATGCAAGTGCTGACAACTTCCGACAATCTATGATTCAAAATGCTGATCCAGGTCTCAATTATGCAAAGCTCATGTATGAGCTGAAATCAAGAGAGGAAGCAGGACTTCCAGCACAAATAGTAAAAATCATGCCAGAAATCTCAGAACAATTAATCTCAGAACAAGTTGATCAGTCAGATGATCAACATTCCAAGATACCTTCTATAGAGGAATATGATGATCAACATTCCAAGATACCTTCTAGAGAGGAAAATGATGATCAAATTGATGGCAATAACCCTTACAAACAATCTCAAGAAAAAGAAACACCCATTAGTGCCGACTCACAACCAGCCACTCCCAAGAGTAAGCCATCTAAAGCTTAAGCTCAGCAACATCAACAGAATAGTATTCATTGTTATAATATTATTTAGCTTAATTATGTTTTCACTCCACGAAATTTGGACTGAGTTGCTTTTCGTTTTTCCAAATTTATTTTGAAAATAACCACTTTCAAACTTTGATTTAGGTCTCCCTCGTGAAGTGGGAGATTCTTCAACTGAGAGGGATGTTGACGAAAAGCTATCGGATTTGCAAGTAATGAAGGATTTGCAAGTAATGAAGGATGCTTATGACTACTTCAACAAATTCAAAGGGCTGGTTGTTGACATGATCTTCAGCTTCCAGGAACGCAATGAGAGTCGCGCTAATTTGCTAAAAAGAACAGCAGTGGATGCTTTGAGTGTGATAGAGGTTGAACTCAACTTCATCTACCAAGCTTTCTACACCAAGACAACCATCATAGAGAGTTGGGTAGGGCTTTTCTTTCGATTTCTGTCCATTGCTTCAGTCGTAGCAGCTTTGGTTGTTTTCATTTTTGACGAAAAGAGGGGTTGCGAACCCTTTGATGTTACAGTCACCTACATATTGTTGTATGGTGCTGTATCCTTGGAAGTCGTGGCCATTTTCATGTTCATTTTCTCTGACTACTCATTTGCAATATTGTACTCTCGCGGTCAGAAAATCAGTGATTCTGATAGTGGCACTACAGTTGGCACGGTGGCAACCAAACTAGCCACCACTCTCAGTTGGGTCTTGAAGCTTAAGAAACCCAAATGGTCAAAACACAAGGATAACAAGCCAGAATGGTTAAAAAATGAGGAATACGAAGTTTTGAAAAGATTCGTACTGTTTCGTAGATGGTCTGAAACCATCTCGGCATTCAACTTGATATCACGTTGCTTAGACAAGAAGATTAAATGGTTGGATTGGGTGATTAGAAAAATTGGAGTCGAAGAGTTTGTGGAAAAATTGATATATGAGAAGAAGAGGCCATTGCTTCAGAAACTTTGGATTTTTATATTTAACGAGTTGAAAAGAAAATCTGGGGATGCAGAAGATGTTGAAAGTATTCAAAGAATATGTTCCTCTAGAGGTGAGTGGGTTATCCAGGAAGGTGATCTATCACGAGATGATCTGAACAAGTTGATGCGTTATGTGGAACGCAACGATGTCACTTTTGATGAGTGCATAATTCTGTGGCACATTGCCACTGACCTCTTGTTTTATGTAGAAGGTCAGCCAAACGAAACGGATGAGCAGATAAAGAAAAAAATTGATGCTCCTGATCTGGAGAAAGGAAATCATGATGATGGTGAAGATGGTGATAAAGAGGGGCAAAACAAAACGGATGAGAAGAAAAAGAAAGAAAATAATGCTCATGATCTCAAGCAAGAAAAGCATGGTGATTGTGAATATGGTGATATTGAACTGCGGCATTTTAGTAAGCTTTTGTCGGATTACATGTTGTACCTCTTGATCATGCAACCTACCATGATGTCTGCTGTTAGGGGAATTGGGCAGAAAAGATTCCTAGACACGTGTGAAGAGGCCACTAACTTCTTTAACAGGAAAAGTATTGCTGCTGGAGAAAAGAACACTATGATGAACACATCGAGTTGGCTTCTCTATCAGGCAAGGGACAAGTGGGACAAGCTTGTACAATTCATTAAGTTCATCAAAAGGGTAATACATAATCCCCTCTTAAATTATACATACACACCCCAATTACTTCAAATGCTCTAAATTTAACACCATTGTTAAAACTAAAAACTAGGCTATCACTCTTCCTAGATTTCATAATAAAAACACACACATATAGTTCAAAATTTTATCAGCACTAATTATGTTTTAAAATATCAATCATGTTAAATCATTCATTATATTTATAACTTTTTCTGCCTAGGGGTTAAGTGGCACTCGCTGTGGTGGAATTATTTTCAAAGAAAAAGAAGAGGATGATGCAGAAAGTAAAATGAAAGAGGCATGCAAGGCACTACATAGTGTGTCTGTGGTATATGAACCCTCTGCTGTGAAGGGAGATAGGAGCAAATCTTTGTTATTTGATGCGTGTAAATTGGCGAGTATTATAATAAGTTTAGATGGGACGAACCAATGGAGACTGATGGCACAAGTATGGGTGGAATTATTATCATATGCAGCAGCAAATTGCATACCAATCGCTCATGTCCAACAACTTAGTAAAGGTGGAGAATTTCTTTCCATTGTTTGGCTATTGATGACTCATTTAGGCCTAGCCAAGCAGTTTCAAATCAAGGAAGGCCATGCAAGGGCAAAATTGATAGTAAGTGAAGAATATTAGGAGAAACAAAATGAGGGCAATAGTAGCTAAAAATAACTTCAGTATAACTTGTTGCTTCTTTTTTCTTGTTCAAGACTAGAAGATGTAGAGCGCTTGTTTATTTTCTGTGTTTGCGGTATCATATGTTTTTTTTCTTTGAATTACGTAGTCATTTTTGGTAAATAAATAATAGAAGGAATGATATTGTAGAACTACAATTTCTAAAGTAAAATTTGTAATATAAAAGTGTTCCGGTTTCATAATATATTGAGTTATTCTGTTGTACATATTTTTTCTCATAAATATTGTTTTTTACAACTTGTTTAGAGTAATTTTATATGTTAGACGCAAAAAAATATATATATTAAGAACACATATTAAATCAATTATGAAATCAATTAAATATATTTATCTGATGTTATATTTTTAATCAATGACAAAACAACATTTTTAAAAGATTATATTAGATTGGTTAATACCATAAAGGATCTAATATTTGTATCTATTTTAACAAAAAAATCGAACATATTAGATTGGTTATGATCGTAATCGATCTAATATGTCATGCATTAGATTGGTTAATGACATAATCAATCTACTATTTACTGAAAAGTTTTGTCATCTTTCGTATTCTAGCACACACAACTTGTTCGCCAAAACAAGGTTTTTCCTATTCACCAAAATAGGACTTTCCTGTTCACCACAACAGGACCTACTCACTACAGTAGGACTTTTCTCGAGCCATCCACCAATAGCACGTAAGAAGACATAGGCTCCCCAATCATATTGTCATATTGCAATCAACACAACAACATGGCATTCCACATAATCATCATGGACGTAAATCACAACACCTCAAACATCACATCATAAGTTTGAGCAACACCACAACAAAACACATAACTCGACAATACTAGAACATACCCAAATTCACCTAGACAACCCCGACAATGCATGAAAAACATTATATCAATCAAATTAAGCACACTAAATGACTTGGAACATGTAAAAAACACCATTTTACTTCATACACTACTAAAACAAAGGATTTTAACTCGCGCATTTGACATCAGTTTAGTAGTAACCGAAGCAAAATGGTGTGATGACATTTTTGTAATTATCGCAAATGTATATGCCTCGGTTCAAAAAGAACCGATGCCTAAAACTAGCATAGTGACATTTTTGTAATTATCACAAACGTCTATTACCTCGATTGTTTAGAGAACCGAGGTATAAAATAACTGAATTTTTTTAGAGGGTTTAGGCAACGGTTCTTTATAGAACCAACGTCATAGACCCATATTGCCTTGGTTAAAAAAATAATTGAGGTAATAACACGTATTTTGGGTTAAATTTCGCGAACAGAGGAATTGTTAGGCAGAAGCTTTTTTGTACGTGGTGTTGCGCCGTTGCTCTCTGTTCTTCCATTTTCGCAGCCATCACCGTCAACTTTTCTTGCATTTTTTCTTTCAGTTTACGTTGATTAAGTGCTTAGGTATGATTTTCTTTTGTTTTGACTAATTGATTTTGTGTAGAGGTGCTCTTCGAATAAATGCTTTTGGGATGTTCATTTTAGTTCGTTTCAGCCCCAAACTCACCTTCAAGGTTAGTTTCATTTTAGGTTTTTCATGTTTTCGTTTGGTCGATTGTTCTTCATACATCATACACATCAAAACATAAGTATAGGTAAAACTGAGAGTATGTTCAAACGAACTCTAATTAAAATGAAAATTTGTATCCAAAAAATAATGAAAGTTGTCAGAACCAGTAAAATCAAAAGTCAGAAACCAGAAAAGAAATCCACGCATGTATCGCTTAGTGGGAATTCACGTGTCAAGAGGGGAAATTGACACTCAGATGACGGACGCCAGGTGTCAAGCGTAGAGGATTCGAAAATCAGTTAGTGGAAAACAGGTGTCGACAGAATGAGGGATGTTCGTTTTGACGTGTAATGCAAAACTGGGATTTTCGGAAAAATCTGCTCCATTCTCTGCATGCACCCTCTTTTCAGATTTTTGAAAAGTCCCATTCTCTCCTCCTTCTCTCTACATCATCTTCATCTTCTCTCTGAGAAAACACTCACTTTCTCTCCTCCGATCACTATTCCGGCACCGTAGGATCACTTCCAGCGTTCCAAGCTTTAGTTTGATCCGATTGGTTTCAAATTCTGAACGGGTAAGTTTTCTTGTCTTAACCGTTCGTTCTTGTAAACATGCAAACCAAGTTCTGGTTGCATGAGCCCTTAGTTTCACTCTGAACGAGTTTGGTCTGTTGTTTTACTTTGGTTCGAAGAGTCGTTGAGCGTTGAAGGTAGAAAGGATCGTAGTTCGACGAACTGAGTCTCAGTTTGAGGGACGTACGTTCACGCTCTGAGGTAAGAGAAGCTTATTTAATTTAATTGGTATTTGTATGTTGTCTTACTACATGAATGTTCGTTATTTGATTGAATGATATTGATGCATGATGGTTAATATGAATGGATTGAATGAACGTTCGTTTATTTAATGAGTGGAAATGAAATATGGATGAGTTATGTTATAATGTATGAATTATATGAAACTTATATGATATGGATTGTTGGAGTGTGAAAGTTGAATTTGATATGAATGTATAAAGTATGAAAATATATGTTAGAAAATGAGTTTGAAAAGAAATGATTCTGGTATGAAATTTCTCATATAAAAGTATACGTTCGTTCCTGAACGGTCATTGACTGTTCGGTTTTCCTGGTAAACATAGTAAAAAATGGGATTCTTTCATTTGGAGAGAACCCTAGTTGAGAACGAACGCCCTCATGTGGTAATACTATGTTTGAGCGTTCGGCCAAGCATAGTTGTATGCGGATATCCCTTGATAAAGTAATATATCAAACCTTGTACTTTACGATTAGTAGTGCTCGGTCTTACACCTAGCGCTCGTACTAAGTAGTGTTCGGTCTTACACCTAGCGCTCGTATTAAGTAGTGCTCGGTCTCACACCTAGCGCTCGTACTGAGTAGTGTTCGGTCTTACACCAAGCGCTCATACTCATTTCTTGTATAATCTCTTTTGATGAAACAAATAGTGTTCGCCTAACTTAATGGAATTTTCTTATTGACCGTGCTCGGTCATTGACTGGCATTCAGATTTCTTGATGTAAATTCAAATAAGCTAAATATTCATAAACGTTCGGTTTCTTCATGTAAATGCTTCTAAGTATTATTATTGGAATGTCATAAAGTTTTTGTATCGATTGGTTCCAGCATAGAGTCGTAGCCTTTGGTGAGGTCTTTTCAGCGTTCGGTCAGAGTCAGTTCATATAATTGAATTCCCATTGCAATGAACGTTCGGTTCATTCGTTCCCTGCTATATCTATTACGTTCGGTTTTTCTCTAAAAAACGGCACTAAACCTCTCGGTCTCATTCTATTCTAGAACTGGAGATCTCTATATCTCGTTCCATGCGTTCGTCCTCGTTCTGAGTGAGGACAGAACGTTCGGCATTTGGTGTCTTTATAAACCTTTGAACAGAGATGATATTTAACTTATTGACAATAAAGATGAATTTGAGAAAAGTGTTAATGAAAGATGGAATTGAGAATGATTATGAATGAAATAAGAAGAGAATGTGATATGAATGAAATGATGTGAAGTTGAACAAGCGTTCCGGGGAGGAACGACTCATGGATGAATATTGAATTTGTAAAGTATGAATGTGGACAAAGCTTAGCTGGCGATTCATCCTGATGTTCCGTGAGTACTCATCCTCACGTAGAGGAGGGTAGGTCATGTGTGGGAACGGCAGGAGATCCTAGTCCTTAGGGGTACTTTGGATGGAATGGACTAACCTCGGGTGGCAGCTGATGAGAATTCCAGTTACTACATCACCCGGGTGCACGAATCGTCGTAGCTACACATAATTCATACAGTCCGGACAGTTGGTCTAGTATCAGGATTTGATTGAATTGTTTATTGGAATGTATTTGAAATGTGCTTGCATATGAAAATGTATGTTATTACTTGAATTAAATTACATAAGCTTACCCTGCGTTTCCTGTCGTGTCGGGTTTTGTACGTCCGTCCTTGTCATTGCAATGATCATCCGTGTGGATGTGAGCAGAAGGAGTCGAGCTGCTGGATAAAGCGCTGGAAGAAGAAAATTTGGAAGAAATCGAAGTCAAGACCGGAGAGTAGGACGTTCGGGCAATAGTCTAGTTATAGTAAGGTGGACGTCCGCTCACCTTTCCTTTTGTTTAAGTAGGAACGATCAGTATTGTTATTTTGTAAACCGGTCGCATAATTTGGGTAGTGAGGTACGACTTTAATTTGTAGCTCTTTCTGTAAGGTCGTTCAGTCATGAGTGTACGCTCGTGTCTAGTGTAAGACTAATCTGGATTATTATTAATGTAATTATTCTATCATATGGTTTATTGCTGTATTTTTGGGATGTTACAAAAGTCCCTCACAAAAATTTTTAACTCAAAATTCGAAATGTAAATATTTTAAATATTTTTTCAAAGTTTGAAAAGAAAACAAAAAAAGTTCCCGATAAATAGAAAACAATGTTTTCTGTATTTGTTTGAATTTTTGGGATTCTGTCATATGGTTTATGTGATACATAAACGATAATTTGTTTTTTAAAATATACTTTAGAGTACGATTTTGGTAAAAATTGAGGTAAAAAATGATCTAATTGAGACAATAGACCTTTTAATTAATTAATTTTAAGGGTCTACAACATCAGCTCAAACTAGAACCGAGGTAATAGATCCAATTTTTTATTTATTTTAATCGCTTTCAACGCTGCACATCGTGATATATCACACACACACCTTGGCTTCACATTAAAAACTCTATGTAACAACCCCTAACGAGCTCAACATAAACCATTAAGGACATAACCTCATGTATACAATTCGTGATATGTAAAACCCGTAGAAAATAAAAAAAAATCTTTTTATTATATTTTGTGTGATTAAATAATTAATTATAGTGTGTATTTGTGTGAAGAAAGTGTTAAGAAAGTGAATAAAAATTAATTAATATTGGTTTTTATTTTAATTTTCGAAAATGCTTGAAAAAAAGGCTTAAGTAGTGTTGTTTGCAATATATTATCAGTGAATGGAACCTTGGCATAGGGGTTAATGTGTGTGTGGAGGCTATCATGATTTGTCTTTTTGGAGAGAGAAAAATAAAAACATGAAAAAGCTTTGTTTTCTTCAAGTGAATAAGAGGAAAAGTTTGGCTTCCTTTTTATTTTTTTCTTCCCTTTACCTTTTCGGTGCATGACTTTATTTTGGAGAGAGAAAGCCCTTGGAATGTTGGTTTCGTTTCTTTTACTTTTCGATGCATTGTTTTCATGGCTATGAAAATGCATAAAACAACCCGACACATGGAAATTATGATAATAATAACTCGATGCATGATCGATATACCCTAAAACACATAAAAAGCAACACGCAGCATACCTGGTGTCATCCACGAACTCATAATAGCCCCATCTTAGAAGGGAAAATGTCCATACCAATAAATATATATATATATATATATATATATATATATATATATATATATATATGTATATACATGTATATTACCTCATACAAAATCCTAACCCCATAATAACATTATTACTTCATAATCACAATTCATAGATTTATCCAACCTGTTAAAAGAGATGCAACACATGATATTGGTGTGAAGAATGAAGTCCGTGGGAACTTCTAAAGGGATGTGGCTTGGTGGTTATAAAACAAATCCCTTGCCCCCTTTGTAATACATCCCATTCTCTCATGTTCTCTCCTTTTTTGTATTCTCATAATTTTGAGAAGTTCTGATAGGAAGAGAGAGGTGCTGTAAATTTCTTCCAGTAGTATAAAATTTTCATTTTGTCTATCATCGGTATTTTTTCTCTTCTCTATTTTAGTTGTGTGTGCTTGTGCTGTATGATTGATACCTATCAGTGGTATCAGAGCTATTGGTTAGTATTCCGCTGCTATTGTCATTAGGATAGTGTTGGTAAAATTCTGAGTATGCTCTGTGGTTGCGGTTTAATCCGATCTTCCATATCAGAAAAGAGTTATTACTGGAAACGTTTGGTAGTGTGAAAGTGCTGTTTGGGAAAGTTCTGGCTAGGAAAGACTTGGTACTTAAGAGTGTCCGTTTTGTGACCCACCTCTCTTTCCTGGGAACTTCTTGGTGCTTTACTTCACTGTCTACCTGTACTGTTCCAGTAGACAATACTATTCATAGTGAGAAGTGCATAAGCCGGTTCTTAAAAACCATGACAACAAAATACGAGATAGAGAGGTTCAACGGCAACAATTTCGCGTTGTGGAAATTGAAGATGAAGGCAATTTTGAGAAAGGACAATTGCATAGCTGCAATTGAAGGAAAACCCGCAGAAATGACGGAGCAGAAGTGGAAAGAAATTGACAATAACGCCATCGCGAATTTGCACCTATCAATGGCAGATTCAGTGTTATCCAGTGTGGCGGAAAAAGAAACAGCAAGGGAGATTTGGGATGCCCTCATAAAATTATATGAGGTGAAGTCTCTCCACACAAGAATATTCGTGAAGAGGAAACTCTACACTCTCCGGATGAGTGAGTCCACAACGGTGACGGACCACATCAACCATCTGAACACTTTGTTTGCCCAACTATCAGCGGCTGATTTCAACATAGTTAAAAATGAACGCGCGGAGCTTCTACTGCAGAGTTTACCCGACTCGTATGATCAACTCATCATGAATATTACGAATAATAATATTGAAGGTAGTCTACACTTTGAGGATGTTGCCGGAGCAATTCTTGAAGAAGAATCCAGGCCAAGGAACAAAGAAGACATGCTGGAAAGTTCAAAGCAAACACAAGCTTTGGTGATGATGAGAGGAAAATCAACGAAATATGGGTCTAGTGGGAGTCAGTCCCATGATATATCTCAAAGTAAGAAGCATCTCAAATGCTACAATTGTGGTAAGAGGGGGCATGTCAAGAAAGAATGTTGGCACGGGAAGAGTAGAAGAAAGAACTCTGAGGCATCAACCTCACAAGGTTGTATGGCAAATACCTCAGAGGATGAAGATATTCTGTGAGAAAGAAGGGAGGTCTGGTAAGTCATAAAAGCTCAGAAGATCATGACATATGCTTATGGGAGATACGTTGCAAAAGGCTAATGCAATGGTTACATCGACAAGTCAAGAAGAAGCGGTGTTGACGTGACATCGTACTTGGACAAATGTCAGAGTGAAGTTTGCAAGGCAGAACGTAATCTGTACCCGGGCTTAAACATAGATCGAGGTTTACTAGTTTGACTACCAGAAAAGAAAACACAAGAAGACTTGGTTCATTCTGATGTAAGGGAATCACCGGAGTTATTCCTAGGAGAAGCAAAGTTTATTCCAGGAGTTTGAGTGTATTACATCAAGAGGAAGTCAAATGTGTTGTTACCAGTTCAGCTTTTCTAATCTGGTGATTTTCCCAGGCTTGAATCTTCACCTCTTCACGCTTGAACCTAAATAAAGGTTTAACAAACAAACTTTGTTAACATGGAATAAGATAAACCCTCACATTGTAATAAACCCTCAACATCTCCACCATTGATTTCGATCCATGTACAGAGAGACTGGGTTTGTATTTGATATTTCATATGCTAAGTATAATGAAATTTTCATATCAAATCTAGTAAGACCCGCAAGTTACTCTTTCTACCTCTCCGTTGGACCCACCTCAGAGATTTCCAAATCTGTTAGGTATATAAAAAAGAAAAATCTACCTTAAATATTCAACATGCTACATAAGAGAAAAAAATTTATATATTATAGATGATACATTTGATAAAGAAGAAAGATAAAAAGGTGACAAGTGTTGAATATATATATATATATATATATATATATATATATATATATATATATATATATATATATATATATATATATATATATATATGTCATCTTTAATGAAACCGTCATGTATCCGTAAAAAGGAAAAAAAAAAGTCATGGCTACTGTCAAAATCCAGTAGTATAAGAAATGTGCGATTATCTTTGATTGAATAGTTATCTCAATACTACGAGCAAATCAATACATCATTGGCCAAATATCAATATTACACATGCACTTACCAACACAGCATTTAGAGCAAGCTACTCCAAGATGGGGTTATATCAAATTAAATAATTGTATAAAATTCCTCATCAGTTAATAAAAGTGATAAATATTGCTCTTATACTAATGGAAAAATGACATTTTATAACAAGCCTATTATAACGGATAAAAATTATCCATCATAATAAGGAAATATTATAACGTATTTTTTTAAATCAGTTATAATATGAAACGCGGTGGCAAACTTGTAAATAAGTTTAAGACATATTATAACGTAGTTTTGAAAATCAGTTATAATATAAAATGCGATGACAAACTTGTAAATAAGTTTAAAACATATTATAACGTAGTTTTGAAAATCAGTTATAATATACAAAGCGGTGGCAAATTTGTAAATAAGTTCAAAAGATGTATTATAACAAAGTTTTAGAAATCAGTTATAATATCTGTTCCTCTCACTACAAAAAAGTAGGGAATTACCGAAGGCCAGAAGCCCTCGGAAAATGCCACAAGCCGTCGATAATGGGTGTTTACCGAAGGCTTATCGACGGCCAAAAATCCTTCGGTAAATCCCTTGTCGCTAACAATTACCGAGGGCTTTTACCCTTCGGTAATTACCGAGGGCCAGGAGTCTTCGGTAATTACTGAGGGCCAAAAACCCTCGGTAATTACCGAAGGCCAAAAGCCCTCGGTAATTACCGAAGGCCAAAAGCCCTCGGTAATGACCATACGAGGGTATTTACCGAAGGGCAGAAGCCTTCGGTAATGGCCATACTTGGGCATTTACCGAAGGGCAAAAGCCTTCGGTAAAGTGCAGGGCAGGTTTCAGACAAATGGTTTCTTGTGCAACCCAGACCTGTATAATAAATTTCAATTACAAACAGACCTGCATAACAGTTTTCAAACACATAAAAACATGCATAATGTGCATCTCAAAGATGCAATCAATGATCAATATCCAATGCACATCAAATAATCCACAGAACATCCATTAATGTATAGATAATGTATTTATAGTTCAAATATAAAACAATGTAACATAAGGATGTTGTAACATCCAAAGTTTGTAAGTACATCTAACATTGAAATGATATCAACTCAAAATGTTCTAATATCCAAATGTTTGTCTAACAACTAATAAGAAAATGAAACTAATAATGTACATAACTATCATCAGAATGATTTTCATCATCCTGCTCCTCTATTGATGGCTGGACTGGTGTGGGTTGGACTGATGAGGGTTGGACTGATGAGGGTTGGACTGATGTGGGTTGGACTGATGTGGGCTGCTGAGTGGCAGCAGGTGATGAGGAGGGTCGTGGCTGGGTCGGAGGGATATTTTGTACTTCCTGTGAGGTTTCAGGCAAGACTCTCATGACCAGGGCCTTGAAGTTTGTAAACTCTGCTCTGAGATCAGTGATCTCCTGGTCACGTTGGTGGAGTTCCTGCCTGAGGCGAAGAACGACCTCGTCAGGAGTACTGGTGGAAGAAGAAGGCTGGTGCTTCAGAATACCTCCTCTGGATGCTGTATAGTTTACAGCAAGCTGTCCCGCACCATACACTCGTCCCTTTTTCTTCCCACCAACAATGTCGATCCAGCACTGTGTCCTACGGATGTCATCATCTGCATTACTGGCATCATCCGGTGTAGGAGCTGACTCATGTTCAGATCTAGCCTGTGAAAGTCTCGTAGAAAAGTCTTCCTGTTGAAACATTAAAAGCAATGTCAGGGAACGATAGTATAACAGAAATGAAAAATTAGTAATAGTAATAGTGTTATTTGCTTACATGAGTCTTCTGAGATCTTTCATCAACAAATTGATTAGTTCCCTTCCGAACATGAGTCTGTGCAAATACCTCATCCACATGGACCGCCCGTCCTAAAGCCTGTGCCTGTAACATAGTTAAGAATTACAAGCGTACATATGAAATAAAATATACATAACTTATGTATGAAAGAAAAAGTTATGTAATGAGATTATACCATACGAATGGCATGCTCATGAATGGTGATCGACCCACCAGTATGCAGGGTGCCACCCCTTTCAGATGCTCTGTTCCGCTGGGCTTTGGCACACTTATTGCGGTACTCTACTGTATTCCAATGAGCCTGTAAAGAGTTCCAAATTTGGTCACCCAGCCAAGTAGGGCGCTGTCCTGCATTGCGGGCATCCCTAAACATCTCTGACAGCCGATGAGATGCTTTCATGTGGAAATTTCTGTGTATCTGAGTTTCATGTTCAGGTTTCCACTGCACCTTCATCTGTAACATTAAAGAGAACAAACATTGATTACAAAACATACTAAAATAAGACGGACATTAGTGTAATCGATTGCTCACCTAAACGCGCTGCCAGAATGGCTTTCTGCCGTCATGAGGTATTGCTCCCCAAGTAGGCCATGGACTTAAAAACTGTTGCTTAATTGAACGTGTGATGGCCTGGGAAGCAACCCTAGATGGAATAAACCTGCATAACAAAAGTCATTTCAATTACAATATGGTTTAAACATCAAATGATATCAACAGATTATAAACTTACCCTTTACCATAGGGCTCAATCCATGGTCGATCATGGAGGGGCGGGTCAAGACCTTCACCATCACACCTTGAATCTGGATCAGCAGGTGGTGTGACAGTCTCGGATGGCGGTACAGAAGATGAGGAAGGTATAGAAGTAGGGTTAGGGAGAGGAGTGGGGGTAATAACAATAAGAGGAGGAGTGGGGGTGGCATAACAGGAGGAGGAAGAGGGTCTGCTGCAGGGGTAGTAGAAGGGTGTGCTGCAGGAGGAGGAGAAGACCCCACAGCAAAGGTAGGAGTAGGCTCTACTGCAGGTGTAGGAGGCTGTATAATAGGGGTAGGAGGAGGCCCCACAGATGATGTACTACCTGCAGCAGTGGTAGGTAGTCTAGCAGGCACCCTAAGTACATACTTTGGTGCCTACCGTTGCCTCTTTGTAGGCCTGGCTACCCCTTTTCCTTTATCAGGACGTTCTGAACCTTGTCCTGTCATTACTGCATTCAAATGGTTACAAATAAAGCGAAAAAATATAAATGAATAAAGAAGGATCAATTGTTTTTAAAGTCAATGTATAAGTAATTGCATACAACTTTAAGATGGTATTTTAGATAACGGTAATCAAATGATAGTCCAATTTGCTACAATAGATGTTCAACATTCAATCATCGTCATCATGATCATCATCTTCATCTTCATCTTCAGCATCGTCTTCATCATCATCTTCTTGTTCTTCTTCTTCATCGTCATCATCATCATCTTCTTCTTCTTCTTGTTCTTCTTCATCATCTTCTTCTTCTTCTTCCTGTTGTTCTTCATCACCTTGTATTGTTGCTTCTAATTCATCTCCATCACCATCAGGGTCGACCAATGCGGTTATACGTTCAACTTCGATAATTTCTTGTGGTTGTGACATTTGGTCAAGTTGGTCGGCAACATCTTCCACAACTTCATTTGAGTTTATGCAACCTTTAGGCTTCGTTTGTATTGCTACGGCCCAACCACGCTTGTCAATATTGCGAAATGGTGGATATGGCACATAATAAACCTGTCTAAAATTAGATGGTAGAATGAAAGGATCAAACGGTCCATATCTTAATCTCTGGTTCAGTTCGACAATATTAAAGCGTGGATCGACTCTAGTACCAGCTCTAGAAGGATCAAACCATTCACAATAAAAAAAGTACCACTCTGTTTGGAGAAGTAGTGTTGTTGTACTCTAACTCATATATTTTATGAATGATGCCGTAGAAATCATCATAAGAACCCTCTGTTAGGCCTTTCACATACACACCACAATTTGTTGTTTTCTTTCCTTTAGACCATTCATGTGTTGGAATTTGTAACCATTGATGAAGTAAGTGCCATTCTTTGGCACATCTCATTGGCCAATTGGAGAGATGTCTTAACTCTTGAACCGTGGGAGTTAATGCCTGATTAAAAACCTACAAAGGTACTAACAAAATTATAAAAGCAATAGTCAAATTAACCTTGCTCTAAACGTAGGAAAAACTACGCACTTGATATCTAAACCAATGGGGAAACTCTGAGTGTATTCTAGCAGAAGTATTTCCTTCTGCGACTTGCTCAACCACAACAAATGAGCTGGTACAAATGAAATTCATTAGTGTATAACAATTAAACCATTTGATAGATTAGAGATGGATGATGACATACTCAAGGTACGGCTTTACTTCACTGCAATTGATCAAGACATGGACATGAGCAGAGTTGAATTCAGCATCAGTTAACCAATGAGTGAATTCTTTCCCTGCGTGACAGCCTGATTGTCGGAAAACTGATAATGCACCTTCACGTGGTTCAACTTGCCATTGCATTTCATTTCTGACATGAGTGGGGGACAACATGAAGTTCTTGAAATAATGTGAACAAAAATAAGTTGTCTCTCTGTGCAAGTAAGCTGCACAAATTGAGCCTTCCACTCTAGCTTTATTTTTAACTGAGCGTTTGGATTCTCCCATAAACCTTTCAAAGGGATACATCCACCTGTACTGCACGGGTCCCCCAAGCCAAGCTTCATATGCAAGATGAATTGGAATGTGCTCCATTGAATCAAAGAATGAAAGAGGGAATATTCTTTCCAATTTGCAGAGAATAATCGGGATGTTTTCATCCATCGTTTTAAGGGAATTCTCCTTTAGTGTCGTGCAGCACAAATCTTTAAAGAAGTTACTGATTTCTATCAATGGATTTAACACGTGCATTGGCAAACAACTGAACGCAAGAGGGATGAAAGTCTCCATGAATACATGACAATCATGACTCTTCAACCCTTGAATAGTACCGTTCTGAACATTGGCACATCTGGACAAGTTAGAAGCATATCTATCTGGCATTCTAAGCTCCTTGATCCATCCACACACTATTCTTGTCTCGTCTTTTGACAGCGTGTAATTTGCTTTTGGTTTAAATAATCGACCGTTACCTTGTGCCTTCAACTCTAAGTCTTTTCGTCCACAATACAAAGGTAGATCTTTTCTTGCTTTCTCATTATGTTTTGTCTTACCTTTAACATTCATAACTGTGTTGAAGACATTGTCAAAGAAATTTTTTTCTGTGTGCATGACATCGATGTTGTGTCTTAGCAAGTTGTCCTTCCCAATAGGGAAGTTCCCAGAATATGCTTCTTTTAGTCCAATTATGCCATTCCCCAAACCCTTCTAGCCTATTCTGACCAGATTCAGTGACTTTTGGATAGTCTTTCACTCTTTTCCACACGTGTGATCCACTCAACTTTGGCGGGGGCATATCCGTTTCAACTTGTCCTCTGCGAAATGCCTTTTTGTTTCTTCTAAAGGGGTGATCGATGGGCAAGAACCGTCGATGGCAGTCAAACCAACCACTTTTCTGACCATGACTCAATTGGAATGACTTTGTATGTTCCATGCAATGTGGACAAGCTAATCGACCATGTGTGCTCCAACCAGATAACATGCCGTACGCTGGGAAGTCATTAATAGTCCACATCAAGGCTGCCCTTATAAGGAAATTTTGCCTCCTTGAAACGTCATACGTCCAAACACCATTCCATAACTTCTTCAAATCATCAATCAAAGGCTCCAAGTACACATCAATCAATGATTTGGGATTAGATGGACCTGGTATTATACACGATAAAAACATGTAAGGCTTTGTCATACACATCTCAGGTGGTAGATTGTATGGGGTAACTATCACGGGCCAGCATGAATACGGTGATGCAGACGCCTGAATGTACGGGGTAAACCCATCAGAGCATAGACCAAGTCTGACGTTACGTGGTTCACTAGCAAAGGATGGATGTTTACGATTGAAGTGCTTCCAAGCTTCACTATCAGAAGGATGACGCAAAAATCCCGGAGTTTTGTTACCATCATGCCATGTCATGTGTACTGATGTTTGCATTGAAGTAAATAATCTTTGTAATCTTGGAATTATTGGCAAGTAGAACATGGACTTTAATGGAATTGGTTTTTTTTGCCTCCGTCCAGCATGCATTGTCTGATATCGAGGTGAGCCACAAAACTTGCATTCAACCAACAATGCATCATTTTTGCCACTGTCATTGTCATAGAATAACATACATCCATTAACACAACAATCACTCTTCTTGACATCCAATCCTAACTTTGAAACACATTTTTTGGCTTGGTAATAGTTCTTCGGCATGAAATTGTTTGGTGGTGTCAAATCTAACATCAATTTTGTATAGAAGTCCACTGCTTGAATGAGAACGTTCCAATTAGATTTCCCAGCCATGAGTCTAATGCACACTGACAATTTTGACTCAGATGAACCTTCAAATACAGGTAGATTTGCCTCTGTTAGTAAATTGTAAAACCTCTGCGTCGTTTCATTTGGAGGCTCTTCATCATGACTATCGTTTGCTTCTTCAGCATGGTGACGAAGAGCATTGTCGACCATCTCTTGCATATAGGCAAATTGATCTATCTCAGATGTATGTACAATAGTATTCGAACCTGATGCAAGCCGTTTTTCAGCTGCAGTGGAGGTCGAAGGAATTTCTTCACCATGAAATGTCCAAACCGTGTAATTAGGCATGAACCCTTTTTGGTAAAGGTGAACTTTGACGACTTCATCTTTCAAAATCATTGTACATTCGAACTTCATGCATGGACATCGAATCCCTCCATCAAGGACATAATATTGATATCGTCGGGCCGTCTCCACGAACTCTTCAACTCCGATGACAAAAGATTCCTTCAAACCTCTCCTTCCACTATAACAACGGTCGTACATCCATGCACGATGGTTGGGAAAATGGGCCATGTTCTGTGACAAGCCAAACAAATAAAAACTTAGCCAAAACAGCAACACTCCATGTGACATAAGTAATAAACCTATTACTACTGAAGTTAAACATGGAAGGCAATTTCAACACTATTGTCATAGGCATTCAATAAGGGCATCCAAAGAGAGTCCTCAGTATTGAAAAGCCCCTGACATCCTAAGTGATTGTAAATAAAATTTGGGGGAGTCAATATTTTGACATTACTAAAGTTCTCTTTTATAGAGTACTTTCATATATTTTGTCAATTGTAAGTGGTTGAGGTAGTGTTACCCTTCTCATTCTACTGAGAATGTTTTTAACACCATAGGACTTTAAATGACTAATTAACTTAATCAAGTTGTAGCCTAATAAATCAACATACAATATATAGGAACATACAATATATACATCAACATACAACATATAGATGAACATTCAGTGTTGGTCTAAATGCATGTTTGCACTTTTAGTGTATTTTAGATACTACTTTTAGGTTCTAAGTAGTATATATCAATTGAAATAAGTTTAGTTAAATAAATTAAATAACTTAGAATACAATTCAAAGTATCCTTTCTCTCTATATATAGATATGATTTTGTAGAATTTTTAAGGAAAATACTATTAAAGGACAAATTTCATGGTTCCTAAACACGTGATTTATGATTACAGTTCAGAAACCACCACAAAACTGGAGCATTCACGGGGGCTGGAACCACTGCCAAAAGCAATGAAGGTGGCCATAATAAATAAAACTTGAGGAGCACAGCAAAAATCTTGCAGACATGCAATGATTGAGTTTCTTGAAAACTCAAAGATATCATAGTATAATGAAAAAAACAGTAAGTTGATATAATAGTATTTTGTTATCAATTAAGGTAATTGATAACAGAGAGATTTATCAATTATAGAAGGGAGTATATAGGCCTCATAATATATTTATGATATTCATCTAAACCACGGACGGTGAGGTCAATTGGCTTAGATAAAAAAAAAATAGGTATAGGAAGAAAAGAAAAAATTGATAATTAAGTGATGTGACGAGAAGAAAAGAAGAAATAAGACGAGGCAGAAAAAAAATAAGAAAACAATGTATGCATATATGTAATTAATTTTCATGAATTTTGAGTTAAGACATTTATGAATCTTGTACTTGCTAGTATGGAAGTGAAATCTTTCGAATTTCTTGTTCAAAATTTAAACAAGTTTGGTTCTTTTGTTACTATTTATTTTTATAAACTTTATCATGCAACTACAGATCAGATAAATTAGTTAATATTTATAATAACTATTTTATATTATGTAATCAATAACATCTAATTATTCGAAAGCTTAATATTTGTTTACACGCATACCTATATATTTTGACCTTATGGAACAAAACTAGTTAGTAAACCTCTTCTTTAGATGGGGTACTACTATCAATAAACTATGACAATTTATTAGTTTAATCACTAGTACAGGTAAACGATACGGCACCGGTTAATTTCACTGATAGACACCGGTTTTTGAACCAAGGCGTATTCAGACGAGGTAAAAAGGTTCCCTTTTTGCCTCGGTTCTAAACCGGGTTATTTTTTCGGTCTCTACGGCCTCGGTTAGAACCTAAACCGAGGTAGTAGGATTTTTTTTTAATTCTGTTTTCAAACCCATAAACCCAGAATCCCAGATTGAAAACGTTAAAAACGTTAAAAATGAAAGAAGTCAGATAACAAAATTCATTCACTCTGTCACGCCAAACTTGATTCATTCATTCTATTTTCTTCCCATTACAGTTCAAAAATCTAAAACAATCAAGAATTTCATAACAGAATCAAACAAGAAACAATATTACAACATAATGTGAAAATTGTCTCTACAGATGCAGTAGAATTACATTCTCAGATGCAATATTACAGCAACAGAAAAAACTCAGAAAAAACTCAGAGATGGATGAAACAGAAAGTCAGAGAAGCCAAATTTTTTCCTCTTCGCACATGGTGAAACAGAAAGCCAAGTTTCTCTGCAAACGCCTCTGCCCCGCCACCCCGACGAAGCCTTCACCGGCTTCTGTCCCGCATGCCTCTGCAAACGCCTCGTCCTCCTCGACCCCAACAACAACAGCCTCCATCCACTGCCGCCGTCGCCGCCCTTAAAGCCCTCTTCCGCCCTAGAAACCCTAGAAGAAAAAGGAAACTTATTCTGGACCCATTGATCGGTGTAAATCAAAGTTTAATCGGTGGAAAAGGTTTCTAACGGTGAAAACAAGGTTTTAATCGGTGGAATCGAAGGGAAATGGTGAAAAGGAGAAGAAACCCTAACAGAGGGTTTAGATCTATGAATGTTTGAGGGCAGAAGGCTTACCGTGACGATGAACGGCGACTTGCGGCAAGGGATGAACGCGGCTTGCGGCAAGGGTTGAACGACGGCTTGCGGCGTGCCCTGAGGTTGGGGTTTGGTGGAGAAGAGAAACTGGAGGCGAGAGGGCGAGAGGCGAGAGGGCGAGAGAGGAAAGGGCGAGAGGGCGATAGGCGAGAGGCGAGAGGCGAGAGGCAAGAGGGCGAGAGGGGAGAGAGCGAGAGGGCGAGAGGGGAGAGGGCGAAAGGGCGAGTGGCGAGAGGCGAGAGGGCGAGAGGGGAGAGGGCGAGAGGGAAGAGGGAAGAGGGAAGAGGGAAGAGGGCGAGAGGCAGAGGGTGAGAGGCAGAGGGTGAGAGGCAGAGGGCGAGAGGGAAGAGGGAAGAGGGCGAGAGGGTGAGAGGCAGAGGGCGAGAGGGAAGAGGGCGAGAGGGTGAGAGGCAGAGGGCGAGAGGGAAGAGGGCGAGAGGGTGAGAGGCAGAGGGCGAGAGTGCAGAGTGGCAGAGAGAAATTCGTTTTTTAACCTAGGGTATTGCCTCGGTTAAATTTAAACCGGTGCCTAATTTCAGAGTATTACCTCGGTCAAATTTAAACCGGTGCCTAAAGCCTTTCAGTCACAGGAAATTACCTCGGTTCGCCTTTTACTCGAGACAGTAAAGTTTATAGGCATCGGTTAATATACAACCGAGGCATATAACTACACAATATTTACGAAAATACCACCGCGTTTTTATATGCTTCGGTTTTAGTAAAACCGGGGTATATATAACGTGTTAAAAAACGCTTTTTTTACTAGTGAATAACGTAGGTGGGTTATTCGTATGAGTAATTGAGACACATACTTGTTTGTTAGTAGGAAAAATATTTATAAGTAAAAATTGTGTACATGGAGTATTCAAGATTATGTTTTTAGTTAAACATGATATAAATTAAAAGTAAAAAATGATTGGGTAGTTATAATTATTGCATTGAGAATTTAATTTTACATTGAAAGTGAAAGGGAGAGAAAATAGGGTTGAAAGGTTAAAATTTGTTTCAAGTTTAATTGGTGGGAATCTTTGTGTGAATTTGTTGTTTGCTCTCTTTCCTTGGTTGCCCCAACTTACTTGTGTTTCAAGGGAACATTTAAATCTTAATATGACTTGACTTTACATTAGTTAAAGTCTTAGGAAGTGGAACAAAATTGACTTCAGTTGTTGAAGGCTAATTGCTCTGATTCTAGTCAACAAGCTAATTGACGTAGAAGACATTACTAAATTGAAGAGGCTAATCTAAACCTACACATTCTATGATCTTACAAACATGGTAAGATGTGTCATGCCTAATTTTGATAGATTAGAACCAATGGAAGAGGGGTATTGTACATGCTTTATTTTATCAAATTCATCATTCACAAATTAAAGTACCAAAACAAACCTTTTACATATTTGGCAATCAGTTTCAAACCATTCACAACAGAGTTAGATATACCTCAATGTTTACAATATCATAAAACTTCAATCAGTATAACTTAACATTCAAACTCAACATTCACAACATCTAAGAACAAGATCAAATTCATGAAATAAAAATGAAAATAATAGGACATGGATACAATCATGGAATTTCAGTTTAGGTCCCCATACCTTTGCCTTTGCTTTCCTTTCCTAGTTAAGTCTTCTCTCGTCCTCCCTTTGTGGCCACAATCCAAACTCCTTTAAAAGCTCACCCTAACACATGAAATGAAAGTTCCTCTAAAAACTCCTTTAAATGTCCAAAAAAAATTGAATCCAATTTCGGGAACTTACAGTCATTCCAAATAGCCTAAGACTTTAACATAAATAATATTTTCCTAATGAACTTCCTAACAACTATAAAAACCATATGGAAGTGATTTAAACAAAGAAAGTAGAGAAGTGTGTTAAGGATGAAAAAGTAATTAAAGAATGATTACTGCCAACACCTCCCAACACATTAAAATTACACAAACAAAACTCTAAATTATGGAGACCATATGAAATAGAACAACCAAAGCATAAATAAACACCCTTTTCACACTGCTACTCCTTCCACAATCCAGACTCTGCTTCCTCCACCACCCAAACCACCCTCCTTCAACAACACTTTTAAACCATTCAATCAATATCAAACTTCATTTGTAATAAACACTTTTAAATGATTAAAAATAACATCAGTTTTGCAGCCATACAATTCAAATAATTAAAGACAAATAAAAAGTACAGAATCAATATTCTTAGTTAGTAACCACTTTGTTTTTTTTAATTCTTTTAAAAGGAAAGCAATTTATTTATTTTATAACACTCTTGATTCTGAACTACTTTACAATCTCACTACATGAGCAAAGAATGGATCATATTGACCGAATAAGGGTCATGGCCAGATCATCTCCATTTAACGACCTTGTGATGGTTCAATGATTAAAGCAGAATGGTAATGTGCTGCCAAACACAGGTCATTCCACAAATGACGCACCTGGTCTAAAAGAAGTACATATCGGACTCTCCAAGGGAATAGAAGGCACTGTAGTGGAAAAGGACAACTTTGGCTTTAGCCACAGAGGAACCTACTGATGGTCTCATCAACTCAACCATACAAGTTTCCACTCACATTTAAATTTATTTCCTAAATAAACTCATGAACCACATTTGCATTGTAGGATCATCAATCTATAACATTATTTATTTTCTAACAATGAAGGAATTAATTTTTTTAATAAGATGACTGGTACATATATTCTAAATGATATAAACCTCAATCTGGATTATGTATTTTACTACAGTAACTTGAAGAAAATCAAAACCAACATCAACATTAAATGGTCTGCACTTAGTAATGGCTCAAATCAGAGTTAAGAAATCAACTCTACTGTGACAAACTGGATATGTTTATAACAACTTATGGGATGAACCACGAAGGTGATTTTGATGATGCAAATTAGGCACTCTTTGCTCTGTATAAACATATCATAGCTCATTTTGGTGTGCTTAATATTGATCACTCGGTTAGATGCACCAAAAGAAAATTTCACTCAGCAGAATACTTGGAATGAGAATTAAACAAGTAATATAACATGACTTTTGATAAAACTAGACAGATTTCAAAATAAAATGACTCAAATCAGAATGAACCAAGTAAAAATGAGGAAACCAAAGCAAATCAAGGTTGGCACACAAGAATAAACACAATCAGAACCTAAGAAATCAGAATTCCATGGTGCAATGATGAACACAAGCAATGAAACAGTGAGGAAACAACATTGACAGATTCCAAAATAGAAGAACTAGACACTTAGCAGGACTAAGTATGTGATTCATTGATATGTTAGTGGAACTTGTCAACCAAAGAAACGTTGTGAGAATGTGAATCTAACTTGTTACCCATAAACATAACTCATGTTAAAAGCTGAATGCAATCTATTTGATGAAAAAATTGTTCTAATTTTAATCTGTGAAGTGTGTTTCTCTTTGTTCTGGTATTATATGCTAATGTGAAAGGTTCAACACATTATGTGAGCCCTGAATTGCTTCTGCAAAGCTTAATGGTTTAAACTAAGTACACATAAGTTCTTTTGGTCTTATTATTAGTTTTTCATTGTGCTAAATTTCTTTGTAAGTTCATTTATGGTCTCTTCATACTTAGTTGCACCTTTTCTAGCTTAGTTCAGTTAGTTGAAAGTTCTTTCAGTCTTTTTTATTGTTAGCCAGTCATTTGAATTCCTAAAACTCGGAATTGGTGATGAGGTTGTGTCAATTTTCTGCATAATTGAATGTTGCAAAGTTAGATTTTGAATTACATTGAGTTATTGTCCATTAGCAGCTCAAACTGTTGTTTTGATGTTTAAATCTTTTTGAAATGGTTAAGTTCCAACTATAGCAACATTTGTAGAAGAATCAAAAGCTAGAGGTGCATCAGAGGAAATGATTTGGAAATTAAACTAATTGTTGACTGAAACTGAAAATGCAAGGAGGGAAACACAAGATAGGAAGAATGAGGCTGCACAATTGAAGATGGAAGTTGTAATCACTAAACCTGTTTTAATGTTGAGTTAATAGTGTAGCCACTGGTTAATGACAACCACAAAAGAAACAATTATAAGACTTCATTCAGTTTTATCCTACTTCCCAAAACAACCCCATTTCATTTAATCAAACCCCTATTAATCTTGATTTATCATGAACCGAACCCATCACTTAGCTAATACACATGTTCATTACTTAACATAGAGTAGGACAAAGTAAGAATAATGTAGTTACTGAGTTATCATGTTCCTTTACAGCCTAACCAGATTCAATTTAACTTATTTCAATCCATACAATCATTCCTATTTAACTTGTTCATTACTTAACCTATTCAGGACATATTTTTCTTATACTCTTGATTTACCAATTTCCTCTATGCTTACAGCAATACAAAAACAAATCCCAAAACTTATTCCAAGCTCGAATCAAAATCAAGAGGAATCAAAACTAACAGGCCAGCAATTCCAGAACAAGTTCTAGTACACAAAATGCCATATAGGAATTCAAAAGAAAACATGGAACGTACTAACCTGCCCAGTCTCAACCCAAAACCCAAGTATAAGCCAAACAATTCAAATTATCACATGATACATATAAGGTACCAAAGCAGAAATATCCATAGTGCAAACAACTTCACGCATATTGGTAAGAACAGGGAAACACCCAATTAGATGGAAACATTGCACACAAGTAGGGAAGAACAAGGCAATCAATTTATTCATGTAGCGTTGTAAAGCAGACAACTTACCTCGCACTCCAGAACACCTAATTGAATGGAAGCCAAGCAACACCGCGAGCTCTCAACCGAACAGCCAACCTTGGGCTTCACCGAAAGGACCTCCTCACGCTAATGACCATGAATCACCACCCCACCCGCCGCACAAGCCTTACATGCACAACCACAAACCACCACCCCACCCGCAACACCCACAATGACAGGATGAACCCTAGGCACACAATGCCACCGGACAGAACAGATAGGTAGAGGGATACAGAGAGAATGAACGATAGCAAGCGAAAGGGAAGGCAAAGGGAGTAAACGGGAAGGTCGATGGGAATCTACAGTCAAATTCTCAGTTGTTCTCAGCAGAGGGGATGGGGGGTTCTGTTTGATGAAATTGGGGACGACCTGCACGAATACCCCCAATTACTGAGTTTAATTAGTCGAGGCTCTTACCGAAGGCCATAGAGCCCTCGCTAAGGTCTTATTGGCCGTCGGTAATGTTATTTCATTAAGGCCGTCGGTGATTCACTTTTTGACCCTCGGTAAAGTACTTTTACCGACGGTCATGAGGCCTTCGGAAAAAAACCGTCGGTAATTCACGCTTTTCTTGTAGTGTCTCTCGTTTCCCCCTCTCGCTAGATTTCATTTCACATTTCCTCTGATTCTCATTCCTCTCTTCCGCTGCGTCTCATCCCTCTCACTCGCATTTCTCGGCGCTCCTTACTCACATTTCTCAGCACTCTTCTGCGACTGCGTTCTTCTTGGCTCCGAGAACACTCCTTCCTCCGCAAGACTACTTCTGGCTCCGAAATCTCCGAAGTCTAACCAAGTAGGTTTTATGATTCATACATTCTACTATTTTGTTTTTTCCTAATTTTTTATGTTTTTCTTCTATTAATTTCACTAATTTCTCTCCTAGATTAGTGGGGATTGTGTTTGGATTGGTGGAGAAATTAGCGGCGTTAGCACGAGAGAGAGGAGGAGGGAGCCTTGAATGCGGAATCCACGACGGTGATTGGAGAATTTTGAAGGTAGTTATAGTTCACATTCTTCTCTGTAACACTTTCCCCCTCTTTTTATCCTGTTAATTTTGTTTTTATTGATTCTTGAAGAACAAAAAGATTGGGTTTTAAATCTCCTGCACGAGAATCTGCTTCAAATTAAATTTTGGATTTAGGGTTATATTTCTACAAATAAACTAGTGTAATCATAGACTATTTATAATTAAAAAAACGTTTCTTTCTGAATCATTGATGCTGGAAAGTGTTATTCACTTTAGTCCTTGTGCCAATGAAAGTGGCAGAGAAAAAGTAGCAGAGTAGTGGTGTTTTCAAGGAAATTTTCAGGGAAGAAGGGGCTTTCTTTAGGGTTTGTGTATCTTTCATGCTGTAATTCACTCTATTATTTTAGATCTACATTCTTTCAAATTCAAATAACAGAATACAAAAAATAAGAACAACTAATCACTCATATAACAGAAGCAGAAAATTGTACAGATGGCTCTCATCTTGAAATGGCATGCTATTAGGAATGTTTTGTCTGAGAATTTTGGTGTTATGAGTAATGTTCAACATGAGTCTTTAACTCTCGATTTTGGTGTTATAATATGTATATATATATATATATATATATATATATATATATATATATATATATATATATATATATATTACTGTTATCTCGTTGCAAATCTACTGCTACTGTTTGTCTTCTAATTAGTTTGTTTGCTCGTGGACGATACCAGTTGAATATGATTCTATTGTGCTCATGAACGATACAAACATATTAGTATATATTATTACCATTTTACATGATAACTAGAAATTAGTGACTAATTTTATGGAATTGAAGTTGAAGTTAGTTCTACATTGCTTGTATATGGTTATCTTGCACCTCCTCTAGCTTCTTTCCCCTTTGGAAAGCCTATTGAGCTAGAACTCTACCAAACACAGCCACTCAACACCTCCAGCATATTCACAAACACCTTACATGCATTCCGTAACTCCACTGATTCATTCAATCCGCTGCGAATTCTCTGCATTGTGGAGCTTCTTCTGCGCCTCCTGGAGTAGCTTCCATCATTTGGCATCAAGAGCCAGGTTCTCCACGCAAGTCTCCAAGAGATAAGTCACTTTTTCAGTCATCTCTCACTTCTGTCATGTGTTGTTCCAATATTTTCCACTGTTTGAATTTTTTTTTCTCTCACTTCTATGGTTTGATTTCGTGTTTGCTGTGGATGTTTGATTCCATTCACTGTTTCTTAGTTTTTAATCATCATTTTAATTGGTGCAATTTGGTTGATTGAGTTCAATTCAGCTTTGATATTTCATTTCCAGTTTTGTCAAGTCATGTGCATTTTCTTTTGCAGTTTTTAATCTGTCATATGTGTTTCAATCTGTTCTAGCAGTGAATTGTCGTTTGTAATTGAGTCCTGTGCATGTGCTAGCTATATGTTGATCATATAAAGCACTGGCATCAAGTTCAGCTTTGATCATTTGAGCTAACAGCTGTGCACACTGTGTTCCAATAGCAAAATTCTGCATAAAATTTTAATTTCTGGTTTCATTTTGTCCAATCTGTTTCTATCCAGATTTCTTGTTGTTTCAAGCCATGTGCACGTTTGTCTACTGTTTTTGAAAGTATCTAAAGATATTGCAACTCATATGCATCAAAGAAAAGTAAAATGAGTGTTTGAGTTGCTCATAATCTGTTTTTAACTTCAGTAGCCGATTGCATTTCTGGTTTAATGTTGTCCACACTGTTTCTGGCCAATTTTTGTGTCTCTGAACCCTGCTGCAAGTTTGTTTCAAGTGTCTAAACATGGTTCAAGTTGTTTCAATTTAGATTAGCCACTGATTTGTGAAAGTCATATGTGAGTTGATTCAAATTTCAATAAAACAGTGCTGTCAAAGTTTTCCAAAGTTTGTCCAGATTTGTTATGTCTAAAGCTTTGCACCGTGCTTGAATCTTTGCCATGTTTTAGGCTTTTACTATTTACTAGCTTAATTTCTACAGCTAGGTCTAGATTTAGGACATTCATAATCACTTGTTTGATCAATCCAGCTTTGCTTCCAATATTTTCCAAACTGCTGCAGTTTTCACTAATTTTCAACATAATTTGGCAACTTTTAAGAGTGATATTGAGACTCTGTGTGCTTTTGTGGTGTTTGAACGTTTGTGCACATACAATTGACCATTTCAAACTTGTTCTTACTGTTCAATTGGTCAATTTTCAGTCCATATGCAAAATCATCATTCCAAGCATCACATTTTGTTGAAATTGGAAGTGAACTACTCAATTTCTGCTGCTGCATATATCCTTGTTGTTTGACAGTTTAAACACCTTCAAATAATGCATACAAAGTTGCTCCAATCATCAAATTAGGTGTCTAACCATAGCTGTGAAAAATTGTCTCTCAAGTCATCCATTTTAAAATGTTTTTTTTTGCCAGATTTTAGTTTCTGCACATAGTTTGAATCTGTTTTGGTGCATTTGCCTTTGATATTTGGATTGTAGCAAAAGCTTGGTACCACTACTTTTAAATAATACATCAAACTATCATTAACCAAGTTTAGAAAAAGCATTTGGACCTGTACAATTCAGTTTCGAAAAATCTGCTGCACCAACATCAAGATTTTGGCCAAAAACTGGTTTTTCTTTGAGGCATTTTGTCAAACACTTTTTCCAAATTTTTGAAATCATTGAGTTTGATGTCTTTGCAGCATGTTTTGATTTTCTTGGTTTCTTAATAATTTCGTTTGGTTTTTCGTGATTTCTGTTGTTTAACCACACAACCTTAACAGTAGAATAATAGTTTATATATGCTAGAGAATTTAATATTCATCTTTATTCAGTTGTTTAACCTGTTACTTTTTATTCATGCATACTTTCAAAGCTTATGTTGATTATTTAATGTGAAAGGGGAAAAAAAGTGGCATACAAGATTGGCATTTCTAACATTCTAGAAATCAATATTAATATATTATTATTGCTGATGTTAATTTATATATAGAAATCAATATATATACATACATATATATATATATATATATATATATATATGTGTGTGTGTGTGGATTATGTAAGAGGATTGTGTCTACAAGGTTGTTTAGTTAGGACTTTTATTAATAACACGAGTGCTTTTTTTATTAGATAGGTCTCTCTTTATAACTTTAATTATTACCTTGATAGATTTATAATTTAATTACTTTTCGAGCAAAAGTTGTGTCTGCGATTGTAGGAAATCGAATGACATTATAGCCGTCGAGCACCATTTAAAGTTATTAAACATAATATTCTATTTTCGTTAAATTAATCTAGATAAAGATAATGGTAGAGTTTCAGCTATAAATATTTAGTTTGTATTTTTTTCCTTAAGTTAGATGGAAGAAATTTTATAGATTTGAATATGATTAATAACAATCTCTTCTTATAGATAGTAAGATTTGTGGATCAAGAGACATTAGTTAATTTAAAATTTTGCTTTAAATATTGTAGGACCATGTTTCGTTAAATTTAAAGTAATTTTGATCAATTATTGTTCCTATTTTTGTTCAACAAATAACTTAAGTGATCTAGCTAATTAACAATTTAATGATCTATCTATATTTTGAAGATTAGGTAACATAAATCAATAAATATGTCCTGTACAAAAATAAAATAAAATAAATAATATTTATTTCTATGTTTCATCTGAAGCAGTTGTACTTTCCTTTTTCTAGTTATCCTTTCATATGAAAATTTGTCCAATCTTTATACAATAAAGAAATAACTAAACTCCCTGTAACCCTGTAATGATCAATTATTTTTGTTATAACTTTTGTAAAATTGGCACTTTAACTTGTAAGGCTACTAAAACTATTTGGTTATCCCTTTTATCGTTTATATATTCTTTTGTGTAGAACAGGTATTCCCTTATATGTAACTGAATGAAGAATAAATAAGTGTGTTTTATGTTTATGATCTTAATGAATTTTCAATATCCACTTGCTCCTCTTGGGTATTTTTCTTTGGTTTGTGTAACTAGGATTAGGATATAAAGATATTTGATAAGGTTCTTCGTTGCTTTGTTTATTTTATGCTTATGGTTATGGCACATGCATGTCTAACTTTTGTATAGTTCTTTGGAAGCTCATTCAAGGTTGTGGGGTGTTCCATCTATTTCTAGAAAGAAGATGCAAATAATCACACCTAATGTAAGAGAAGTTGACCGTCCTTTGTTTTGTGTTTGGTGATTGTTATTTTTATGAGGAATTGGCTGTGTTGTTGATTTTGTGAAATATGGTTTATTAGAATATACAGAGCTACATAGGCTAGCTAGAGTATAATCTGATATTTTGTGTATTTGGTTTGAATGAGTCTTCATTATTTGTATTTAATTTGCAGTGTCAACGTCAATTGGGCAGCTATGAGTGTGAGTATTGTGTAATGAAACACATGCATACCATTATTTGTACAAACATTACTGAATCATGGAATAAGGTTTTAAAATACTAACTAAATACTTATCCAACTATTCATCACAATATTGTTTTAACTCTATTATTTTATTTGTAAATCTTTAATGATTCATCTCCCATGGATGCTGTAGATATTGAAGACATTAGCAGGAACTGGGCTTCTTTTATTTTAAGTGTTAGTAGAAACTTGGCTACAATTAAATAGTGTATGTACATTAATGTAATATTTAGATTTAATATATAGCTTCATGTATAAATGATGTATTAAATATTAGACTATTTAATATTTGAAATAAATTCTATTTTGTTAGTTTCATTAAATTTGTTTATTTAAAGCTCTATTAATTATAAATTGATTGGATCATATCATAATACAGGAATATTATTATAATTTCATTGGATGTTAAATTTAATAATAAATTTTTTTTAAAAATAAAAATATATATTACAACGTACATTGCTTACATATTATAACGTACAATAATATATACGTAATAATATATAATATATTATAACGTACAAAAACTTTTACGTGATAATACCTTCCACCTTATTATAACAGACAAATGGAAATTTGTCATAATAGTTTGCGCATATTATAACGTAGTTTCGCATATTATAACGTACTTCAGAAACTATACGTTATAATATGTGGAACATATTATAACGTAAATTTCTGCTACGTTATAAAATGCGCAGAGTTACTATATCGCCCAAAACTATGTCCCCACTAACTACGTTATAAAAGATCATTTTTGTACGTTATTAGATACATTGGACCGTCAAAAGTTAACTTGTTAATAATCTCAGTCTATATCATGAAAATTGGTTATGCATCAGAGAGATTCCCAAAGACAAACCACCATCCTTAGCATAAGTGCTGATGTCCCTGTCTAAGTTATCGTCACTTGCAAATCGTATAATGGAACTTGAAACAACCCGTGCAAATACTTCCTTAAAAAAAGTTACAAAATAAACACAAACGCATCAGAGAGATTCCCATTAGACGAAGTCAACATTCTCGTTTGGAGTGCTGATGTCCCTGTCTATTTTTTCGTCATCTGCGTATGACTAAAACATTTAGAGTCTCTAATTGTGATCTTTTAATATTCACACTAGACAGCAGAAGCTAGATCACAAGCCATGCAATCGCACGCAGTAACTTAGAGCAATAACATCACAATTGCAATTCAATCATGCTAAGAAATATTAAAAAAACAATAAAAAAACAAAACAAAACAATAGAAGTTTTAAAACACTTTACTTTACGAATCATCGAAGAAGATAAAGCTAATGCCTCAGATCGAAGTTTATATCATAGAAATGAATCTCATCCCAAGAACAAGCTTTCCTTCAATACATTCAGTTGATCAAAGAACAAGCTCAATAGTTAAGTAATTACCTGCCTCATCCCAAGCCATTGCTCGACTTTCCAGTGGACTCAATCCTCTAGCTTGATATTCAATCCTCTTGCAGGGGCTTGTTGATCCTCTTCTTCTTCCTTCTCACTACTTGAGTAATCATGCTCCTTCTGTGGCATAGGAACTATCAGTCTCAAATCATCTGCGTTTGAGTTTCTTGGTCTGTTTTTGGAGTGACTTTTCTCTCCTCCTTTTGACAATCCCAAAAACCACTTTTGTGCCTCATCCCACTTAGAAGGGGTTGGTTTTCCCATAGTTGTTCGATGGTGGTGGGGGATACGACGGCGACTTAATCTGCCAAAACGCAAACCACCAAACTGTAATCCTAACTGGACCGCTCAAAATAAAAAGAAAAATCAAAACAAAAAAAGGAGAGAAAGGGGATAACAGCTGAAGCAATGTAGATCTGAGATTGTTCACCATGCAACACTAAAATTGGGGATGGGGATCTGGATTAGAACCCTAGGAGCTGTTATCAAGAAGCTGCTTCACTCCCAAAGGTCACCGCTTGCTCTTCGCTCCAGAGGCGACGCACTCGCAGGCGAGGTGGAAGCCGCGCTCGCAGCCGTCGAACACGACGAGGTGTTGGTGGCTCCTAGTGGCGGCGTGGCAGGGCTTGGAACAAGCAGCGCAAAGAGCGAGGCCACCGCTTGGGAAGGCAGCGGGGGCTCCCAGTGGCGGCCCGGGGTTCTCATGATAAGTGGTGAAGACATCGGTGACGGAGTCCAGTAGGGTTTCAGCGAACAAGGAGGATGGCGAAGGGATCTCGGTCGATTCCACGAGCGAGCATCCTGATGGTGATTCTTGTGTTGTGGCTGCGGCGGGCGTTAAGGTTGAAGCGTAGAGAAGAGAGAGAAAGAAGAAAAGGAAAACGAAAGTGGAAGATGGGAGAGGAAGACGCTTGCGCGAGAAGAAGAATAAGAAAATATCAAGATACTGACTTGGTTATCTATTTCACCGGTTCCTAAACCATTTAAAGTCCATATTATATGCCTCGGGTTATCTGATGTATAAACCATTTAAATTTCATATTATATGCTTCGGGTATGTTATTATGCCTCGGTTTTGAGCAAAATCGAGGTAGTATCTCGTTGTAAAAAGATGAAGTGACGCGACTTTTATGCTTCGATTGGAGTTCTAGCAGAGATAGTAATATTTATAGGCATTGATTCATTTATAACCGAAGCATATAATCACTTAATATTTACGAAAATATCACCGCGTTTTTATATGCTTCAGTTTCAATAAAACCGAAGTGTATATAACGCGTTAAAAAAGCTCTTTTTTACTAGTGCTTGTTGTAATCCACTTCCAAACACATCCCGCTCCTAGACATTGACTTTGACACAACTTAAGAACTCTTTCTCAAACCCACACTCAAGGCTGCTAGAGTCCTTCCCTTCCTCAACCTCTCCAATCTAGTCTTTATAACTTCTAAATAGGCCTAAAACTACCTTTGGCCCATGAACATAATGAAAAAAACACTTAATTAAAGTTACTATTTTGAATCTAAAAGAAGAAAAGAAAGGAAACAAATTAAAACCTATTATAAATTTAACAATTTTACCTTTAAAACTTTAATTTTGATACTCTATGCTTGTGGGACATAATATCCAATATCTTCTTTGCATCATAATTGCATGTTAGCAATGTGTTGCCTTTAGGAAACATGTCACTTAACAACTCAAGTAATTTTGTGAAGCTTTTATCAGTTCACCCATTTCTTGCCTTCATAGTGAATAATTTAAGTAACATTTACAATTGAGTATACTTAGTGCATTTTGGATACAAAGGTTATTCTGCGTCACTGCACAAGTTTTCATACACATGACAACGTTGGAATGAGTCATGTCCAACATCACATATCATGTCCACTAACCGATCAGATATCTCTAAATCAACTTCTTATGCTTCTACTTGATACTCATATCTACACTTGGCATGTCTATTAATTCACCATGTCATGTCCACTTTGTGGAGTTCTTTAGGAATCCATCACAAAGCACATGCTCTCGAATAACTTTAGTTGGTAGTTTTCGCTCATTCAAGTAATTAACACAGGACAATATAACCTTTTATTATTATCCAAAATATTCATCATTGCAAATTCAAGAAATTGATTTACTCTATTCTCATACTCATTTATTATGTGTAAAAAATTTATCCAACTTTTATCCATTGTTGTGCTTATAAACTAAACCCTCTAATTTTAAGTGGAGCTAAGAAGCAACCAAACATGCATAACACAAATAATTAATTCATTCATTTGGTTGTCTACACGTCAAAATCCATGTTTTACATTATTTACCTTCCTTGATTTTCTCATGTAAGGGTAGTAGGTTCACATACCCTCTTTTGAGGCCAAATAAGTTATCTTATATTCACTATCAACTTCGCTAATACGATAGTGAGTGCAGAAGGCGATGTGCAAATGTGAGGATGAGTACACATATGAGAGGATAGCAAAAAATGGAGGAGACCAACAAAGGAGGAGCTACGATGTTGATATGTTCTTATAGCGACAACGAACACGAGGAATGAAGGAGAGTAAATGAGAATGATAAGAAATGGAAGAAGGAGAGGGAAATGCTCATGAGAATGTGAAGTCAAACTTAGTGAAAAAGGGAGAAGGTAGGGGATTGAAATCACTATAGAGGCAATGAGGTGAAGTGCAAAAACTTGGAGAAGAAGATTAAACGTTCTATAGCGGTTATAATGACCAACCAATATACTCCATCACTCTCTATATTGGCTATTCTAGGTCTAATCGGTATAGAAAAATTTTGTAATTTATTACAATTATTCACCATACCATTTTTTATATTGATTCTAGATCCAACCAGTATAGAAAAACTTTGTAATTTAATATAATTTTGCTATCGTATCACTTTCTATACTAGTTTAAAGTTTGATCAGTATAGAAAAACTTGTCATATTTAAAAAAATTACCATTGTACCACTTTCTATACCTAATATAGTATAACTGGTATGAAAAAAACCAAACCTTTGAAATATATTATACGAAAACGGTTCTTTAACAACGTTTTTTGCCAACGATTTGACAACACCACGTGGCGGTTGTCCATTGGCTGATGTTTAAAAAAATAAATTAATATGCAATTGATCAAGCAAGGGTATTATGGGAAGAAAAAAATATGAAATTTCATTTCGCGCTTTCGCTTCTTCTTTCATTTGCATTTCGCAGTTTCGCTTTCGCCTGACCTGTCGCGTTCCCTCATCTCTCTCAATTCTCTTATCTTTCTGGTGTTCAAAGACTAACCTTCTCGCTAAACCCTAAAGACTCACCTTCTCGCTGTCTTGGACATCTGTCTTCTACAGCATTGAAGCCCTGTTCTACGTTGCTGTCAACCATTTGTATTGTGTCTTATCGTTGTCGTGGTGTTTTTTGGTAAGTAGAACTACGCGAACCCTAACCATCTTCTCCAGCATTGACGTTTTCTTCTTTCGCGCGAAGCTTAACCATCTTCTCCAACATTGACTTTTTCTTCTTTCGCGAACCCTAACCATCTTCTCGACCCTTGTTATTTTGTTGATGTTATAACTACAGGTCCAACGACAACCCAATGGCAACCCTCTTCTTCGTCTCTCTCTACCATTTTCACTTTGTCTGGAGCATTGCTTTCACTCTCACGGGTCTTCCTCTCGATCGAAAGAAATTTTTACTCGAGGAACTTGTACATGTCTTTTATATACAAAAGATCATGATTATAAATGTTGGGTAATATGTACTGATAATATATTATATGAATAAAATTTCAATTTTGATCTAGTACCATACGTTCTCTACTAGTGTTGTTCGACCATATATATTGAAACTTTTATTTGGTTATGGGTGATTGGTACAAAAATCGATTCTGTAAGCGACCTTGATAGGCTTGAGTGTTGGTGCCTAAAAAAAAGATCCAATTCAATTGAGTGTTGGTGCCTAAAAAAAGATCCAATTCAATTGAGTGTTGGTGCCTATAAAGAGAATCACATCACACAGGTGCCTAAAACAAGATCAAATTCAATTACGTAAAATGTCTTTGGCTACTTATGTGCCCACAGCTGGCTCCTGCAACACAAGTTTTTGTACAAAACCAGATATTTGTTCGTGTAATCGTTTACAGGGTCCTTGTAATCGATTACAATAGCCAAAAAGGCTTACACTTGATTACCAAAGCATAATTTGAAAGGTTTTTTAGTCTAGATTCCAACAAAACAAGAATCAACTCATTTGGAGTTCAGTGGAGAAAGTTATGAGCAAAACAACCAGCAAAGGTCAAAGTTGGCAGAAATATATAAAGAGTTAACTTTAAGGAATAAATTGTACCTACTCAGATGCCCAAAAATTACAAATTAGTAGTCATTGGAAATCTTTTTGAGTCTAGTTTCTAATTAAAAAATAATAACATCATTTGGAGGTCGGTGAGAAAATTTATCATTAAAATAGCCAGCAAAGGTCAAAGTTCACAACATGTTAACTTGGTCATGACACCAACATTGGGTCTTTCCTCCACCAAAGACTGCCCAAAACCCAGTTTTCAGGCTCTACTCACACTTAAACATTAAAAAGAACTCTCATCCATTCAAGAAATATGAAAAAATAATGTAAAATATTTTTGGCTACTTATTTGCCCACAGTTGGCTCCTACAGCACAAGTTTTTGTACAAAACCAGATTTTTGTTCGTGTAATCGTTTACAGGGTCTTGTAATCGATTAAAATGGCCAAAAAGGCCTACACTTGATTACCAAGGCATAATTTGAAAGTTCTTTGATTCTAGATTTCAAAAAAACAAGAATCAACTCATTTGGAGTTCGGTGGAGAAAGTTATAAGAAAAACAACCAGCAAAGGTCAAAGTTGGCAGAAATATATAAAGTGTTAACTTTAAGGAGCTTAGAAAAACGTTGTTTTTGGGAAATTAACTGCATCTATTACAGTGGTCTAAAAAATTATGGGTTGATAGTCATTTGAAAGCTTTTTGAGTCTAGATTCGAACAAAACAAGAATCAATGAATTTGAAGTTTTGTGAAGAAAGTTATAAGCAAAACAATCAGCAAAGGTCAGAGGTGGCAGGAATGTGTAAAATGTTAACTTTAACGAATTAATTGCACCTACTCAAATGTCCAAAAATCACAAATTAGTAGTCATTGGAAAGAGTTTTGAGTCTATTTTCTAATAAAAAAAGAATCACATCTTTTGGAGGTCTTTGAGAAACATTATGATTAAAATAATCAGCAAAGGTCAAAGTTGACAGCATGTTATCTCACTCAAATTGTCTTTGGTTACTTATGTGCCGACAGTTGGCTCTTGTAGCACAAGTTTTTGTACAAAACTGGATTTTTGTTCATGTAATCGTTTATAAGGCCCTTGCAATTGATTACAAGGCACAAAATGGCCTACACTTGTTTCAGGACTTGAACCAACTTGGCCTTGACACCAACATTGGGTCTTTTCTTCACCATGGACAGCCCAAACCTCAGTTTTCTCCCTCTAGTCACACTTAAACACTAAAAACAACTCTCATCCACTGAAGAATTATGAAAAAATAACGTAAAATGTCTCTAGCTACCTGTGTGGCCACAATTGGCTCCTGCAACATAGGTTTTTGTACAAAACCACAATTTTGTTCGTGTAATCGTTTACAAGCTCATTGTAATCGATTACAAGAGGCAAAATAGGCAACACATGCCATAGGTGCAATGAAAATTGGTGATATCATTATTCATGGATGGTAGTCAATTGCATTGGCCACGTTGTTTATTCACATTCCAAACAATAACACATCTGACAATGACAATAACAAAGACATTAAAACTTCAATTAACATTAATAATAACCAACTGAAGTAAAGTTTCATCTTTTATTTCACTAAAAAAATTGGGTACAATAAACTTATTTGTTCATCTGTGTACAATTTTGTATTCCTTTCTATAACAATTCAATACAAAAATCACTCGTGTTTCGCTATATTTCTTATGTATGGGGTTCTAAGCGCCTTGTTCTTGTAACACTTTCGCGATCTGACCCTCACAAACCTCTACACACTGGGTTGGTTGTAGTACATGCCTCCCGAGCTTACAAAGGTCGTGTTCATGTCGGATTTTGCACGAGGCGTACTTTGTACATTTCTCCTTTTATTCTTCTCTTCAAAGCACAAACACACTTTGTTGAAAAAGAATGATGAACGCACAACTGCATCAAAGAGACCAAAATAAGAAAAGGCCAAATCCCAAAAACGAAAAAAAAAATTAAACCCAATGCCAAACCCAAAACGCAATGAAGAAAATGGATAAACCCATTTACCTTGCTCGAACCACCATGGTCAACGGAGAATACCATTGTGCACAATGAGGAATATGAGAGCGAACGAAATGGAGGACTAAAATGAGGATAACGAACTTTGGGTTCGTCCCACGCAAATGAGGAGCCAAAGGAAATGAGAAGCAACGAGAGAACGACGAACAGGAGGCAAAGTTGGAGAATGCCAAGGGTTTTGCTTAACGCCGAGAAAGAGGAGAGTGAGAAAATAGAAAGAGAATGGTGAACCAAAACGCAGAAACACAATCTAAGAGATAAAGAAATAAGGGTATTTTTGGAAGCATGAGAAAAAGTTAACCCTCAACCCATTTCGACGTCAGATTTTTATTAAAAAAATAATTGAAACTGGTCAATCAAATGCTGACACGTGGCGTTGTCAAAAGTGTGTTAAAAATTGGTTGTCAAAATATCGGGACCCTATATTATATAAGGTATATAAAGTAGAAGTAAGGTAACTTAGAATTTTTAAGACGAGTAGGCCTACTCTTAGTAATTTATATCTTGGAGTACTATTTTGTGATTGAACAATATTTTTTCTTATATTTATGTAAAAGGATTGACTCAAATATTTTCTATTAATATATTTCTTATCACTCATAAAAGAATACATCAAGTGACTCTCATATTTAAAATAAGGTTTAATAGCCAATTTTGTCCCCAGTTTCGTTGCCAAATCTCAATTTAGTCCATCATTTTAAAAGTGTTTGAAATAGATCCCCACTTTTAAAGTTTTGAGTCAAATTAGTCCATTCCGTTAAATATAAACAAACGGTGTTAAGGGTTTGATGATTTGGCAGAAAACAATGCTAACATGTTATTTCATAAATATATTTATGCTGACGTGTGTTAGTGAATGAAAGAGTAAAGACCCCTCACCATCATCTTAATATTGTCTTTTTTGTTCCGTTTTATTTATCCAGTCGTTTTTTTATGTTGCTAACGGCAATGTTTTCCATCTCCATGTTTTCAAATTCGCAAACATTTTTTTAATTAAGTGTTTCCAGTGGTGTCATTCAAGGTATTGATTAATAAAACCCCTAAATTCAAAATTTCATTTCAGTTCCATTGGACAGATGAAAAATTGGTTTGATTTAGTTGTAGATGAGCGTAGAGGGAGCTTCAGAGATGACGATAAAATCTGTTGTTGCGTTTTGGAGGGGAAGCTGGTGGAGAAGGAGCAAACGATTCTGACAGGAATACAGGAGAACGTGGTGGAGACATCCACGATAGAAGGAATGTTTCTGGGAGTGGATATGGAGAAGGAAGATAACAGACACGTAGTTTCGTTAGGAAACTTGAGGGATGTGAGGTTCATGGCGTGCTTCCGGTTCAAGCTGTGGTGGATGGCGCAGAAAATGAGGGACAAAGGGGGCGAAATCCCTTACCTTTATGCCTTTCACTTCGACGGTGATGCTATCAGAGGCTGAAGTGAAGCGGAGGAATTAGGACTCAGGACGAGTTGCGATTTGTGTTTGCGATTCGAAGAGGAGAAACACGCGATTTACTCCGCAAGACCGCAGCGTTGTTGCAGACGGCGTTTACTCAGAATCGGAACCTAATGGTAGCGGCAACGACGTCATCAAGTGCGCATGGAGGGAGGAACGCTGTAGTGGCTGGCAGTGTCTCTAGCAACGATCGGTGCTGCCGATGACAGTTTTGGTCGTCCAGAGGAAGGCACAGCGGCGTTGGTCATGCGGAGGTAGAGTTGCGGTGGAGAAGAGACCTTCGTTTCTGAAAAAGAAAAAAATGAAACCCTAGAAGGCTTGGGCCTCGCCTAGAAAATATCAAGTGCTCCTCTAAATTTCATCTATGCACTCATTCACTAACACGTTAGCATAAATATATCTATAAAATAACATGTCTTTTGCCAAATTATCAAACTCTTAACGTCGTTTGTTTCTATATAACGGAAGGGACTAATTTAACTCAATTTTAAAAGTGAGGATCCATTTCAAATACTTTTAAAACGAGGATTTTTTGTGAACGAAACTAGGGACAAAATTGCCTATTAAACCTTAAAATAAATATTTTAAAATTTCTAAAAACATTTTATTGCAACTTCAACCACCATGAAATCCCCGTTTCCTTCTTTTGCACGGTTTCCATTGCGATGGCTCCCAATAATAAAATTTTGTTATACAAAATCAATATCTAAATCTAGACTATAAAGAAAAAGATTTAAGTCTTTAATAATACGATAATTTAAAACTAAAAATTTAGTTTTTAATTTTATTATTATTTGAATTGACTAAAAATTAGTCACTAAAATAGATTAAAATGACTAAAAATTAATTTCCATTTATATCACAATGAGGGATTAAAAAATTATTTTTAAATAAAAAAATACTTTTTAATGATCACTAATTATTAAAAATAAATTTCTAATATATTATAAACTTTTATTAATAATAAAAATCATTTTAGATATGAGTAATTTTTAGTTTATAAAATAATTTTTAATTCAATTACTATAATATTAATCTCTAAAGTAATATATATTTAATTAATTTCTTATATAGTTACTAACAGTTTGCTAAAATAATATTACACGGTAAATTAATTTATCTAAAGTAATATATGTGTTTAACAATATTACAATATTGCTATAGTAACATTTTTATTAAATATATTTATGAAAATGCTCCTAAAACTAATAAATCCTGTAGTCAGAATCTCTCTGTTGCATGTTTCAGTTTGGTTTTTGGTTTTCAACCGTGGAAATGGAATCATTCATTTCCCTCGAAGAGAAAAGATGAAATATCTGTTACATCGTTCCAAGAAAAGAATATAATTCCAAGCTTATAGTTTTGGTGATAGATATGAGACAAACAAACAATACTATTGCCTTCTTCATTTCAACACCACAAGTTGGAAAACAAAAGTGAAAAAAAACATTCATCATTTTCTTACTCTCAATCATCATTACCATCCTAGCTCCCTCCTTCAATCATGGCCTCAGACACTGCTGAAATCCTTAAAGAAAACTTCTTGGAATTTTTCAAAGATAGTGAGCCTTTTAACCTATCACCTACTATCTCTTTCCTATTGAAAGAAATAGAAGCAGAATTCTCAGAGTACAAAGGATTCTGGTCACCTCCACCTGTTGAGTCCCTAAGTATTTTGTACCAACTGGATCATGCAATTGCCGAGTGTCGTGCAAACAAGAAAACCTTCTCCATGTTCTCACGTTTTGATCCAGTGGAACGTGCCAACGAGAACGTGTTGAAAAGTATCAAGAAGAATCTCCATGAAGGGAGGCACTCCAAAAATAATATTAATGAATACTCAACCTTCCCCTTGTTCTCTTCATGCAGGTACCCCACAGGAAATGATGCACCAGACCTTTCAGTATTCGATGGAGAAATGGAAAAGATTGTGACATGGCTTGAATCCAATAATGGGTTCAAGGCCATTGGTGTTCATGGAATGTGTGGCACGGGAAAGACCACTCTTGCCAAAATGGTTCTGAGTGATCCACGAGTCAAAGACAAGTACAAGAAGCCCATATGGGTGTGTTTGTACGACTTGCAATCAAAAGAAGAAATGGATATTAGGATTGTTAAGGAGATGTTGGCACTTTTGGATGATGATCCTGATCTATTGGCGGAGGAACCTGAAGATAAGTGGCTGGTGAAAAATCTTCATGATAAACTCTTGGATCAGAAGAAGTACTTGATTGTGTTGGATGCTGTGTGGCATTGCAACGATTGGTTTAATAATTTGTTCTGTGTTGATCAAGATGGTGGTGATACGAGCAAAGAACTCTTTTCCCAAGCCTTGCCCAAAGAAACTGGTGGTGCTGTCATTGTCACCAGCAGACAAAAGGAAGTGACTACTAAATTGGTGCGTGAAGAGAATTTGATTCATCTTAAGCCTTGGGGTGATGAAAAATTGAAGAACTTTGTGAAGAAGTGTTTGGAAAAACAAGATAAAATCACTGAGGAAAACATTAACTGTGTTGCTTATCATTGTCATGGTATTCCTTATGTTGCTGCAACCATGTCAGGTTGGATAGCTAAGCAGATCACCAAAAAGTCAGATTCTAATTGATCTATACATACAGTGCGTGTTTATGATCTTGTTGTTTAGTTTCGAGATTTACTTTTAACAGAAGCATCAATTTTCATGTCCTTTCAATAAGTTTATACCATCCTTATGATATGGTTAAAATGAATGTAAAAGATATAAGAACTTAGGGAAGTTCATTCTCATCTTACAACTGTAAACTTCTGTATAAGTAAATTTCCTAAAAAAAGTATTAGATGCAATATCAATCTAACATATATATATACATATACACATGTATATAACTCGATTAAAAGTATGAAAACTTTCAAAAGTTCAATAAATGTTGTGTACATAACTTTTAATTACCAAATAATTTTGTATAATTAACAACGTAAAATGCATTCAAATGAAAATTTACTAGTAAATGCAGAAACGTAAATGACTTCAAAAAACAAAAGGTAAATAGTATTTTGAAAGACAACACATGTACAAAATTAAAGCGATTGTGCTTCAAGAAGAAAAATAGGGAGAGGGTAAAGGATTGCGTAAGTGTTTTGTTTTTGAATAAAAAAAGGTATACTATCCCAATTATATACAAAGCACACAATTTATTAGAGATAAACTACGTTCATACTATAATGTCTTGCTAACCTACGTTCATACTATATTCTTCGAACATGGAGGTATTTTGTATGAATTTTTTTTCTGAGGTTAATATCATAAAGCAAATGCAAATTAAAGTAATATTTAAAAATAATGGCTAAGGCTAAACTACTTTAGTTAAGAAATTAGTTTCCGGTGTAACCTCTTATATATCAAAACAATACATCAAAATTCTAGATAAATTTATTGATTTTATTCTATAATATCATTATAAAAATTCAAATAAATTTCCTCATAGTGGCAAGTCAGAATAAAAATAATATACTCATTTAAATCTACAAAGTTACACTTCCAATTATAAGTATTATTTCGGAATAATGAACTAATAGGCTACTCATTTAAATTTCCAAGATTATACCTCTAACTAATACATCAAATTTTTATTTATCATTTTATAATATATATATATATATATATATATATATATATATATATATATATATTTACAACAATTACTAAATATTAAACCCAAACATGAACAACTAAAACCATCATATAGTTGAAGGTATTAAAAAAATTAGGTCAGGGTCACCTCAATCAAATCAAAATAATAATTAAAATGAGATTATGAACCTAAAAAATAATATATTTTAGGAGGGGTTAGGTTCTGGCGGAGTTAAAAACCCCAAATAAGTTTCGGCGGTTTTGACTAAAATTGTAGTTACCCCTTTTTCTATTTTCTTCAATTTTTTTTAATGTATCCCCTTAAATAATACTCACCCCTCCCAGCGCCTTTCATTTCTTCTACCTTTCCCTGATTCTCTAGTTTCTCCCAAACCCTAATTCTTCTACCTTCACTCATTTCTTCTACCTTCCCCGCGCCTTCTCTGCACCATCTTGGTGTTGGTCCCCCCTTGTTAGGGTTGAGCAAAGTGTCGAGGCGTGGATGCATTTGTGGGCTGAGCGAGGCTTCGAGGCAGCGTGGAGGCGCCTTATTGTTCGTCGAGGTGCTCTCGGAACTGAACTGTAGATTTGCTCTCGAAATTCCTCACATCTATGGTTCACGCAGCTTAGAAAGCGGCAAGGTCACTTCATTTTCTCTTCGTTCATTTTCACTCTACACGTTTGTCTCCTGTACCTTAGTCATTGATTCTATTGTCTCTAACTCTTGTATTTTGCTGCTGTTGTTAACTATTGTATTCGATTTTGCCAACTACTGTTCCGACTGCCCCATATCCACTAACAGTGTGACCTAGAGAATTCGCGCTAGAAGAGGACAGGCTACTGATCCATACAGTATAGCTGAAAGAATCAGGGCTTTGCAAGAGCTGGTTCCTAGTGTCAACAAGTTACTAATTTTTCATCCAGCTATAATTCTGTTTTAGTACAAGTTAGGCCATAATTGCAAAATTATTGCCTAAAGTTTGGGTTTTCTATGATATATGGGCATTTTGATAGAAAGGGAATGCATGTGACTCTAAATATGTCTCTCTCTCTTCCTGCCAATGTTCTTTGATAGGATTGTGTTAATGTTATTTGTTCATGAAAAGGAAGGAATTCCTATTGCTGATATGAGAAAATATTGGACAGCTTTGCACTATGATGAATTTTTTAGCTACTATAGCCCATTGCTTTCTTTTCTATTTTCTTCAAATTCGGGGGGATTTCTTATGCTCCCTCCAAATCTACTTTCTCAAATATATTGTTCTTTCACTATTTGAAGAATAAAGAACATTCTACTGTAACTAAATTTTATCTTTTCTACTGTAACTTGTAACTGCTTTTAGGTTCAGTTTTGTTTTAGTTGCTTTCTCAAGTGCAACATTGGAGGTAAGACGGTGGTAGGGGATCTAAATATAAGTACTAGGATGATGACATTAGATGTCATTAATTAAATCATTCATTATACCAAAGCTTAAGTTGAAAAATTATTCCAATATATGCTTTGTTTTGGAGTGATAAACAGGATAGTGTGCTATAGCAACAACACTTTGATTGTCGCTCTGGTGAACTATCAAGGTTTGAAGTCCCTTTCTATTTTTGTGTAAAGATTGTGAATTCCTGTAGTAGATTTTCTTTCTTGGAGGGTTTGGTATAAGCAAATTATTTTGACTTTTGCTTACATTGAAACCTAAGCATAAGATGTTTTGAAATTCAAGATTCACCTTCCACTTATGTAACTTCTCCTTCTATGCTTTGAACCTATTTTGATGCTTAGCTAATGCTTCTTCATAGCTTCCTTTTTGATGTTATTTTAAATTATAATTAAGTCTTCATGTGTCTAGTTTTCTTTATATTTTAGATAGTCATAAGTAGTTTTAAATGTGTTTTCTGTCTTACTGAAGTAGTTTAAATAGTTTTTAACCTTTGTAATTGGTAGGTTTAGATTTTAGTAATTCTATTAAATGGTTTTATTAAGATGTTTCTTGTAGTAGTTTGATTTGTGTGATTACTTTTTGCTATAAGTAAGAGTTAGTTTAGTCTACTTTAGTTTTGAATTTTATTTTACAAATTAGTGTTACTAACTAAGATTTGTCTGACAATACTAACGGTTTCAGTTGTTCTAATTTTCTGTGACTAACATCTTTTTGCTACCTTAGTCAGTTATCTAACTTTACTAACATCTCTTGTTGTTTCTAACAGTTTTTTTACTGGTGTTGCTTTTGTAGGTTCTACTAAGTTTTTGTTGTACCAGTTCACACAGTTTCATTTTCTTTTGCTGCAGCTGTCCTATAGTTGTAGTTTCTATCTTTTATTAATATTTTATTTATAATAGTACATTAATTTAAATTTAAATGTTACTTGATTGTAGTCTTTTTGTGTTTCAGGACATTGTAGCAAAGTTATTTTAATTTTCACAGCAGAGGCCAAGGGCTTTGTGCAGCTTAACTAGAACTGGAATTGTTTCTGCTATTACTCTGCGCCAACCAGCTTCTACTAGCATCAGTGTTTCTTATGAGGCACGATTGGGAGGCCATTGAGTGGAAAAACCTGGACTTTGCGAGGCTAGGGGTTTTATTATTTCGTAAATATTTTTAAATATAGATACTGGGAGAACTTTTTCAACCGTCTGATAAGTATATCTGCAACGTAAGTTTTCAATTTTATAAATTAGAGGGAAATTGTTTCCTTAATTAGTATTACTTTATTACAATGTAATGTATTTAATGACACTTTGTAGTTCACTTTTTTCTATTCTCTTTCCTTTATTGCAGGTGTTCGCTGGGGAATTAATTGTCAATTTCACATATTAGGATAACTACCTGGTTTTCTTTAATCTGATTGATTGTGAATGGTTGCTTCTGCTGTTCTGATTCCAAGGTATGATTGTTTCTTTTGTGGAATCACATTTTTAGGTAGTAAGTTACGACTATACATCTGCATGCGCTTTATAATATAATTTGAGAAAAGTGAGAAAAAAAATTAAACCATCTCTGGAAAAAATGAATCGTCTATAAATGATATTATACCCATTACCAATCTAGAAGCAAGATAATGTACCCTATAAGAGTAGTAATAGAATAAACCCAAAACTTTTTGTTTTCTTAGCACATTCAATTCACTGCAGAGATAGACTAGGATGCATAAGTAGGGGTTTCACAGCTTGGTTGATTATATATAATTCAATTTCACCAGAATTTTTAATACACACTTACATCATCATTAATCAATTATATTAACCTATTTTCTTTTTTCTATTTTTGAATTAATTTACTCTATGAATTATTGTTTTGAAATTTTTTTTATTTTTTATCTTAAAAGTATATCATCTTCTTGTTGGTTGAAGCAGAGGTTAATTTCTAAAAGATTTAGATATGTTAGAACTTGGAAGGTAGAGATTCCTAGTTTCCGTATTTTTAAATTAAAAGATTAGTATATTAGGAAAATAGACATCTAAACGGCCTACTCTTTTTGGTTCAAATGTTTAGATTTTTAAAACTAGAAAGGAGTTGAATTGCATTTGAAGTTGTATATATAGTAATGAAGTTAAATAATTGCATACTTTTTTATTTCTATTTTATTACATTCATCATCACAATATGTGCAGTTAAGCTACATAGAAGTGATTTGACAAGTGTTTTTGGTTAGTTGAAAATTCTAATTGCAACATACTTTAATGTTTCATTTTTCACGTTATATTGTCTTTTTTTTATTTAGTGTATAATCTTTTGGGTGGTTACTTTAGGTTAGATTGGATAATAATTTTTATAGTTAAATATATTTTAAGTTTATGCATTTACCTGAATATTATATTTTAGTTCCTTGTAAAAAGTGTTTTTTTTTATTAATAAAAATGTATGTTTTAGAATATGAACATACATTATGGCCAATTTTTAGGACCTGTGACTTGACTTGGGAGGACGATGGTTCCTACCAACGCAGTTTGGTGAATTAATAATAAATCACTTTCTTTTTTTCTAAAATGAAAGTAACGATGAATATTAAATTATAATAATTAATATTATAAAGCAGTAAATAAGGAGAGAGGGTGGAAAAGAACTAAGAAAAATGGAGATTTAGAATTAGTCAATTTGCATATGAATGCATATTTGATGTCACCCTCTTAGGTGTTCTTGATCTTAATCAAAGCTTCACTCATTTTTTTAATTCTCTTTGCTTTGTTCAATCAACATTAGAATTTTTCATATTTTGTGAATTTTTTTGTCGGCACAACTTATGTTGGGAGATCAATTTCATTCTTTTTAGTAAGTGTATTCTTGTATATATTCTAATTTATTTTGATGATCTAAAAATTCATAATCAATTGTATAACAACATTTTTGTATTCACTTCTTGTGTATCAGGGAGTCTTATTAGCTGTGTTACAAGATTTGGAGACTATTCTGCTAAAAAATCTGAAGTGGTAATACAAAAATTTCCGACTTTGTCCTCATTTTTGAAAAATGTTCTTGTAAATTACTTTTATTTCTTTATGTTGTGTATTATTTCCTTAATATTACTCCTAAAATATTCTTTCCTTAAAATATGAAGTTCCTTCTTCAAATGTTGTTAAGAAATTGGAATGATAAGATGGTAGTTTGTCAAGAGTTTATAATATGATTTATGTAGATAAAAAGTGAAACAAAATCGATCCTAATAAAGTAGCTAATTGTGAAATTAGCTCCTGAAATAAATCCCTTGATTAAGGGATTGTGAGTTGACTTTCCCCATAAAAGGAAAGTCGATTGTAAATGATTTTCCTTGGATTAGTTCTCCAAGTTTAGTAAATTCATCTCATGTAGTGTATTTTGTTGATTATCGTCACTTATTCTAACCTTCCAATCCTCTTGGCATGAACAGAGGTCGTTGTAATGGATAGATCATGGATAGACATGCCTCGAAATACAAATTAATATATGAGAGGATTGAATACCTTCTTGGACTTTGCATTCACTAATAGTGGTGTTAGAGGAAAGATAGTATGCCCATGTCATAAATGCAATTTTAAGAAATGACAAAGTCGTGAAGAAGTATATGAGTACTTAATTATTAAACTTTTTCCAAAAGGTTATACAGTGTGGCTTCTACACGGGGAGAGAAGAGTAAATGACGAAGCTCCTCAAGAAATGGCCGAAGCTCCTCAAGTAATGGTCGAAGCTCCTCAAGAAATGGTCGAAAAAAGGTTATAGTTGTATAAATGATATTAGGTTGAACAATGTAGTTTATTTTATACAATATTATTAAATTTTAGTTCATATTAATTTATTGTTTGTTTTGTCAATAAAATCATTTTTATTATAATATAATTTTATTACAATAAAAAAATGAACTATACAAATTCTCGGTGGTTTTAAAACCCCAGGAAACTAAACCATAAAAAATAGGAGCAGTTTTGAGATAACCCCAGCTAGTTCCGGCGGTTTTTGAGTAGCCCCGCTATTCCCGACAATTTTTATAAAGCCCCAACTAATTCCAGCGATTTCTACAAAACCCCTGGAAATTTTGGCGATTTCTGGAAACCCCCACTAATACTGGCGGTTTTTTCCAAAACCGCCGGTACTTGCTTGACGACGGACGTTTTCCCACTAATTTTTCTAACCGCGGGAAATATGATTTGCAGGGGTTAAAATCGCTGGTAATATTTTAAAAAAACCCCGGTAAAATTACAGATTTTTGTAGTTGCTCTAACGTAACTAAATTAAATAAATAAAAGTAATAAATCAAAATAATATTGACCATCTCATTAAATAAATTAAATAAATAGAATAATAAATATAAATATAAATGAGGTTATGAACATCTCTTTAAATAAATAAAGGATATGGATAGAAATACCACAATCTAGCATATTAATAAAGTTAAGTGAAGATTCACTGCAAAAATTGTAACTTTATAAGAATAAAAGTTTTAATCAAAGAAGCAAGAAAATCTTTTCTTAAAGAATCAAAATGCATATAATATGATTCAAAAGTGTATACATTAGCTTTTGGTACCTTTATATATATGCAGATAAGTTTAAGAAAACTTATAAAACCTAACATAAAGCTCAAAGATAAAAGTTATTTGCACTTATTCCAACTCTCCAATAATTGTATTAAATTCATTAATATGACGAGTAACCGGAATACCTTCATCGAATTTTAGGTTGACAAGTTTGTGAATCAATATATACTTTATTTGCTGTGGATGGTTTCGCATACATATTTGATAACGCCTACATCAAATCAGCTCCCAAGTGTCTGTTGGTAGTCTTCTATTTGCATCTTCCAATATCCGATGTTATTGTCATCATAACCAAATATTTTTTTGACTCAGACAATGTTACAATCGCAAAGCATAGCTCTTGATACCAATTATTAAAAACAAAACAATAAAAGAATGGAAGAGAGAAATAATCAGCACTACAATTTAACGTGATTGAGTTATAATGTGTATATTTAGTCTATTCTACACTAGGAAATATATTTATTTGGTGCATTTATAAATCTTACTTAAGATTGCTTATATAGCAAAATGGAAAGTAAGGTGGGACTAAATCAAGCTACAAAATACTAACACAAGAGGCCATTGCTTGAGAAGCTTTGGATATTTATATTTAACGAGTTGAAAAGAAAATCTAGGGATGCAGAAGATGTTCAAAGTATTCAAAGAATATGTTCCTCTAGAGGTGAGTGGGTTATCCAGGAGGATGATCTATTACGAGAGGATCTGAACAAGTTCATGCGTTATTTGGAACGCAATGAATTCACCTTTGACGAGGGCCTAATTCTGTGGCATATTGCCACTAGTCTCTTGTTCTATGAAGAGGAAGAGAAAGATGAGAAGCGAAAAAAGAAAGAGGATAAAAACGAAAATGATGAGCAGATAAAGAAAGAAAAAAATGCTGAAGATCTCGAGCACGGAAACGGTGATGGTGAAAATGGTGATATTGAACTGCGGCATTTTAATAAGATTTTGTCGGATTACATGTTATACGTCTTGATCATGCAACCTACCATGATGTCTGCTGTTAGAGGAATTGGGCGGAAAAGAGTGGAAAAAGAAAAAGGAAGAACAATGAGGCTTGAAAAGAACACTAGGAGGCCCACATCTAATTTTCTGTCTCGGGCAATGAACACGTGCGAGAGGTTTCGAGAATTCATTCAGTTCTACAAAAGGTTAATAATCCCCCTCAAAACCTTAGAGTGAGGATATACATTCATATACACAGACCAATGACTTGAAATGTTCTTTTAATGTGCTAATTTTTTTCTGCCTAGGTGTTTTGTAGCAATCGCTGTGGTCGAATTCTTTTCAAAGAAAAAGAACCCTCTGTTTTCAGATCAGAAATTTGTTCGTAAGTGTGGGTTATAATTTGGATTTAATTATGACATGTCGAGACAATGAGATGCCGCTAGAACTGACATATAATTGATCAATGCATCAGAGACACAACATAAGTTCAGTTACAATAATCACCAACCTACCACAGAACTCACATATATCTTTTTCTGAACTTTTTCATCACTTCTGACTTGCAACACACTGAACAAATATGCATGGTTGGAATCATATATATGTACAAATAAATATTCGGGTGAACTAAATTTCTCTTCAAATAAAATACATTGAACATTTATGAAATGTTTATGAAATGGGTGTACTTTTACCATCAATAATGCTCCATTCACGGCTATGCTCTTTGACTTTTTTCACCTCGGCATACTTCAGTGAAGGAAACAACTTTATGATATGGTCAATATCAATTTGAAGATTCTTTAGGTATTTCAGACGCAAGATCTCCACCTTACAATTTATTGTACTGTCTTTTAGCTCTTCTATGCTCCTGAGTTTTCCTCCTATTATGTATAGTCTCTTCAATTCAGAAGGTAGGAGTTTCAACCATGTTGGAGTGTTCTCACCAGGAAAGCCTTCCAGGTTTAACTTTTCCAAACCTTGTGGGAGAACGATATCAATATCTTTGTACGTCGGTTCAGGTAACACACCCCATGATATTTTGAAACATTTAACTTCTGAGTTTCTCAGGTTTTCAAACTCTTTATCTTGGATCGCAGCCCCATTTCCAATATATATGCTCAATCGTTTCAACTTTTTAAAGTTTGCAAGATCCGATATTGTAGGAGTCTTGTTGGAACTGCCTACTACAAATCCCTTGAGTACTTGGAGCTCAGTGAGCTTCCCAATCCCCTTTGGCATACTCTCCAACAAGTAGCACTGTGACACATCCAAGTGTGTGAGCTTTTTCAATGAAGTAATTTCATTAGGTAAGGTTTCGAGATTGTGACAAGCCTTGAGGTCAAGAATTTCTAGGCTAACAAGTTGAGCAATAGAGGGTGGCAAAGCTGATATTCTTGATATACCACGAAGGCTGAGATATTTCAGATGCTTTTGAGCCTTTGTGTCTGTCATGAATTCTGAACCAGCAACTTCAATGTGATGTTCGGGAGACTCTTGCCAACGACCAAGCTGAAGCACCACCAACTTCTTCATTTTAGCCATCCATTGAGGTTCAATAGTAAGATAATTTGCACCAAGATTGAAAACACTTCTCCAATGATCAGATTTCGAAGCAAAGTCACCACCTATTTCAACTTTTTGTTGGTCAAGTACTAGGCAAGAGGTTATTTGTGAATAAAATACAAAGGGTTTTTTATTTTCTCCCAGAACAGATGATACCAACATGTGGCGGATCCAAGGATTAATTTTGAATTTATTGACAACAGGACACTTGGCTGAACCATGTGGTACAATCAGATTAGAATTCAGAAGCTCGTCGAAAACATTCTCACCTTCTTCTTCAGCTGTTTTCTCTGTTGACCTTTTTACAAACCCCTCTCCAATCCACCAGTAAATTATATGTCTTTTCATTATAACAACATTTTCTTTGAAAATCGAGAGAGACAAACAGCAAACTTTTGAATTAGAATTAAGGGCATCATAACTGGCTTGGAACCTTTTCAAGACTAGCACCACAGTCTCATCGTCTCGGCTTAAAGACAGTACGGGGTAATGCACTGTTTTGGATGTTTTTCCTTTTTCTGATGACTCCTTAGCTTTTTTTCCAATTTCACTAACACCAAGCTTTTTAGTTGATTTATTGATCTTTTTATTAATGGCCTCCACTACTTTTTCTACCACCTCCTCCTTGGAATCTTTACGCTTGACATTCTCATCTGAGACTTTTTTGTTGGTGTGTTTTAGAAGATTTTCCTTATTTTTGTTCAATGTTACTAAATCTGCCTTCACCTTGTCTCTCTCAGACTTCAAACTCTCCACCTTTTCATCATCTGATACGTCTTTTTCCACACTCTCCTTGTCTTGTACTTCTTGGCTTAAAGATGGCTTATCAACACCTACAAGCACAGATTACAAATTACAGGCATCGAATGAGAAGCAACTTTATGTACTTAGATTGAATCTAAAACACAAAAAAAATGAGTTTACAGCATAGAAGAAACCCATGTATATGTGATATGATATTATAGATGAACTAATTTTCTATGAACTAATCATATATCTGAAATAACAAATCTTTTCTATCTAAAAAGCTCTCGCTATTATTATCATATCAATTTCTATAGGGATAGAAAAGCAAAAATCTTTGCCTTTCAGTTCTAATTGTGAATTGAAAAAGAAATAATTAAAAAAATTGTATAAAAAATCTAAGAATTCAAAAAATTTAAGGTAAGAGAATAACATGATCAAGTTACGAACTGAAACAGCAATTATAATTTAAAAGTGTAAGCTTTTCAAGCTATTGTAATATGTCGTGTCGTGATTGTTGTCATATTTATCTCTAGTTTTTCATTATGTCAAGCGGTGAAAGTTTTGCAGTTACATTTCTGGGCAACGTTTCACTGTATAAAGGATTACGATAAAAATTGCAATCGCAACCATAACCTAAAACCTTGGACATTACTAATTATATGACACTGATGTTTATACGAATACCTTTAAGGACTTGATTCTCCAACTCTCCCCTTGATATTTGGCTTGTTAGCTCTGAACCCTTTGTTTCAGTTGGGTTTGCATCTTCTGCAGGAATATCAATGCTTTGAAGAAGATCTTCTAGGGTTCTTAACGTTTTAGTCATTTCTTCATTTTCCTTGGCTGGGGGAAACTTGGCCTTCATGTTGTCTAGTTCCAACTTCAAACTCTCCAACTTTTCATCAACGGGTACATATTTTTCCTGAAAATTTTCGTCTTTTGGCTCTTGGTTTGAAGCTGGCTTATCCACACCTATGAGCACAAATAAAATAAGGAATTTCAAGTAAGTCATAACAGATAAAAAATGCAAGAACATTGTTTATATAGATTGAACACATAATTTTACAGTTTTTAACAATTTTTAACAACAATAAACAATATATATTATAGATTACGTTAGAAACTTTATTCTTAATTCTTCTCTGTCGATACATAAATAAAAGAAAACTGATTTTCTTACCAGAGGCTTTGAAGCCTTTGTCCACCGACTCATCCCTTTTTATTTGAGTAGGTAGCTCTAAATTTTTTGTTTCACTTTGATTAGAATTGAATTTTCGAAGAAGATCTTCCATCACTCCTAATTTTTTCCTAAGTTCTTCATTTTCTTTGGAAGACATCCCCTTTATTTTGTCTAGCTTGGACATAAAACTTTCAAACTTTTCTTCAATCTTTCTATCTTTTTTCTGCAATACTCTTCTCGTCTCGTGTCTCTTGACTTGAAGGTGGCTTTTCAATACCTATGAGCATAAATAAAATACAGGTACCAATTTATATATACAAAATTGAAATTAATTTCTACATTACCACAAAATAATTTATATATAAGCTGATTTTAGTTTATAAAGAGCTTTTGTTTTTCTCTTTTAAATATGCTTCAAGAAAACTTATGCCTATATGTCAAGTTGATGGGTTCATTTCATCTCATGTCTATTTATCCATATAAATTTAATTTCTTAAAAATCCATGATGATGACTCTTAATATATAAACATAGCGCCATCATATCTTAACAACTTTTTCTAATAATTTTTTGATAATAAATTATGTATCATTGTTTTATTAGTTAGTATATCTTCGTATATTTAAAATAGATTAATCAGTGCATTGTAAAAGAATTATCAATTCGATATTTTCCATAAACATATAAGCAATATTATTCGCACGTCATTTTTTTAACAATTACATCATCATTGGTTAGAATATATTGAAAACAATAAAAAATTGAGAGTCTTATTTCCTAGATGAAATTTCACGTATAATTTTCTACTTTCCAGCAAATTTTAAATAAATAATATATCACATATTCTGTTAATGAGAGACTTTATTGTCAACCCCCTCTCTATATAAAAGAAGTTGATGTTCTTACCAGTGGCTTTCAAGTCTTGATCTAGTGATTCCTCCCTTGATTTTTGTCTTGGTAGCTCTGAACTTTTTGTTTCACTTTGATCAGAATCTTGTGAAGGCTTGGCAATCCCAGATGAGCTTTTAACTTCTTCTACTATGCTCTTCTTGTCTTTTGTCAATTGGCTAGAAGATGGCTTATCAGTTCCTATGAACACAAATAGAATACGAATATCAATGTGATAGGTGTAGCAGGATTTCTATAAACAATTTTAAGGGAGAAAAGAATAAGTTTTTTAACAAAATAATTTTTTTTTCACAAAATAAGAATTAATGGTTATTTTCCCGAGAAGCACCTGCTCCAATGGAGTCTTGATTCATCTCCTCCATTGATGTTTGGCTTGGTTGCTCTAATCCTTTTGTTTCATCTTCATTTGCATCTTCTGCGAGCTTAGAGTTGAAGTTCTGAAGGAAATTTTCAAGTTCCCTTAACTTTCTTCGTAGTTCTTCGTTTTTCTTCAGCGTGGAAAAATTGGCCTTCAAGTTCTTAAACGTGCCTTCCAAATTCATTAACTTTTCATCAATCGTTTCATCTTTTTTCCCACTCTTTTCTTCTGCCTTTTCACTTGAAGATGGCTCATCACTCCCTACAAGTCCATATCAAATAATAATATCAAATAATATGATACTATTTCCCTAACAATAATTTCCTTTGTTCAAATTATATATATATATACATATATATATATATATATATATATATATATATATATATATATGCATATATATTATATATATACACATATATACATATATACATATATATTATATATATACACATATATACATATATATTATATATATACACATATACACATATACACATATACATATATATATATATATATACATATACATATATATATATATATATACATATACATATATATATATATACATATACATATATATATATATATATATATATATCAGTACAATGCCAATTTTCATAGCATGTTTTTCTAATATAATATAAGAAAATCAAAATGGACAATGAAATTCTCAAGTGTTCACAGAAATTTTAAGGATTTTAATGTTGGTATTGAAAAAGTCTCTTATATTCTCCACTCACTTCTTTTGGTCTTCTCGAACTCATAAAAGTATTGTCTCAGAGGGAAAAGAAAATTGTTTTTTACTGATTGGATGAAGAATTTTAATAATTCTGAACACTTAAAATACATTATATTTAAAGTACTTGTAATTAAAATTTCTTTTATTTTTAAATATTATTTGGATTGAGTAATTTTTTTTTGGATAAAATAATTGATTTTTTCTTTTAAGATAAAATTTCATTTTAAAAATATGTATTTTAAAATTTAAATTTTAAAAAACTGTTAGTCAAATTTAAATTATGAAATAACATTTAACAATTTTATTTTTTTTTCTTAAATATATACGTAATGTGTATAAAAAGGTACAAGCAGAAGTGACGACTACTTGTGTAATTTTAATTTTCTTTCTTTTTCTTGAATAAGTTTCAAATTCCATTATTTTAATTATTTAAAATATTTTATTAAAATTTATAAGTTTTAATTTTTTTTTAAAATTTCCCATCCAAACAATTCAGGCTATCTAAAAATAATTAAAATTCATTAAATAAATAAATTACTCTAGTAAATCCCTTCTTTCAAATTCATTAAATAAATAAATCACTTCAAACATACTATTCTATGGCTGTAATAGCAACCAAAACCCTAATAAATCAGAACCAAAAATAGAGAAATGTACACCAAATTCGTGCGTTCATGCAGCCATCAAATTGGAACTTGTAAGGGCAAATCAAATTACTCACGTAAATATCAGATACCATGATCTCATTCCGAACTAACATCATATTTGTAATGGTAAAGAATATTAAACATTAAACATAATATACAAAAGACTTGAATATATATATATATAGAGAGAGAGAGAAATTTAGCAGCTCACCCTTTTGTGGATCGGCTTTCTCTGTTTCCAAAATTCGATCGGAAATCTCGTGGAACTTTTCTGTTTTGAAGTTGCGAAGAAGATCATCGACAAGTTTTAACGTGTCAAGGAGTTCTTCTTCGTTACTTTTCACTGTTGAAAACAAATCTTTTATGGCTGTTAGATCAGACATTAACCTGTCAAGCTTATAAGAAATATTAGGCTCTTCTCTGCTCTTAACCGATGTCAACCGTCTCTGCAGTGATGGCACTGCTTTCATTCGGTTTGTTCTGATAGACATTTTTCCTCAATTCTTAACAACTTTTCTTTCTTTCTCACAAATTTTCAAGACACAATCAAATGTTATATGTATATATACATATATATACACACACAAAGGTTTTCGTGAACTATGGCATCAGATTAAACATTATACACAAGCAAGTGAAGGAACCAAAGTGCAAAAGTTCCACGTAATTCTTTATCCCTTAAATACTTTTTACTTTTCTACATCCTTGCTTTATCTTTACATTCTTCAATATTCTTTTCATGTCTCAAATTTCAAATTTAGAATATTGGACATTCTTTTGATATAAACTACAATTAACTAATATTTAAATACATAAAATGATATATATGATGAAGTCTTAAAATAAAACTCAAATGATTATTCAAATTTAATGAACCTAAAACAAAATAAAGAAAGTTAAAACCCCGTAAATGTAAACATACAACAAAAATTATTTGGTTTCACTTGATATCTCCTTAATTGATTAGAATTTTAATCTCTTTCATTTCTTCAAGTTTCATTAAAACTGTGACATCTTTACCTCCATTGCTTTCATGAACTAATATGATTTCTAATAAAGAAAAAGAAAAAAATTTCCTTTTTAGAACATTTCAATATAAATTAAGTTTTTGTCTTTTCTCATGTCATGTGAGAGAGATCATTCAATATTAGTATCACTTCATTAGTTTATAATATCCACATTTTATTCAGTAATAAAATATTATAAAAGAGTCTACTATTATTATTAGCATTTCTCTTTCTGGATTCATTTTCCAAAATTCAAATTAAATAGTTCATTCCTTTGATTCCCTTATTGTTTTTTTTTTTTTCCTTTTTTTCGTATTGGCCAAGCATCCCAAATGAGTGTGTACATATCTCTTTTATAACTTATATAAAAACAAGTTGGGTGGGTCCCTTTTTCAATCATATAAATCAAAGCTACCAAAACACCTTTTTTGACACCAAAACATAATTGCAGAAATGTTTAATTGATCTTTACAATTTCATATTATAGGTTTCTACTTCTTTTTCAAAGACATCTTTGTCATACTCATGAATTTCAATTATAGTTGCATACACGCTATTTAAGAATTGAGGATGAACATCGATCATAAATACTTAATGGGAAAGTGACAAAAGTAGAATAACTACAATACACATCCTTTAGTTTGGCTTTTTTTGAGCCGTGTTGCACCCGTGACATGCCACCACTCTTGAGAAATGAGCAATACCTTCCATTTTTTTTTCTGATAAATTAATTTGTTGATGTTATAAAATGTTTTGAACTGAATAATTATTTTAAAACTTATCAATGTTTTATTTTTTTAATTTTTAAATTGAATAATTTTATTTTTCTAAATGTTATCTATTTTGTCTTTGTATATTACAATATCACTTAAGGAATTATACTATTCGCATTTTATAATTAAAGAGATTAAAAACGGATAAATTTCTTTTAGAATGATTAAAATTGAATTTAAAAGATATTATAATGACTTTAGAAACATATTTTATCCTAGTTTTTTTCACACGCACCCACATACTAAGTTCTTAATTTGTAATTGGAAACACACTTTTTGACCGTAGACATACTAAAATATATCTTTTAATAAATTGTTTCGATATATTGATTAACAAAATTCAATTCTAATTTAGAAATTTGAAGAAAGACGACTATATATCATTATTTCAATTTTTACTAACAGCTAATAAACTTAATTTACCAGTGCAGTCAAGAAAAATGACACCGGGTTTTTTTCGTTTATATATACCGGTTCTGCAACCGACGTATATACAGGTGATGTAAAAAGAGATAAGTTTTTCGCCTCAGTTCTGAACCGAGTCAAAAAGGTTTGGATTCTACCTCGGTTCATAGACAACCAAGGCAGTAGAGTGTTTTTAATTTTTTTTAATCTTGGTTCCTCATTCTGTTTTGTTTTTCTATGTTATTTTACTTTCTCTTTTCCTTATCTTTTGTGCCTTAAACTTCTCTCTCTATTTTTTAATATCAAGCTTATCCTACAAATGTTTTTACACAAGTGGGGGCAAAGGAAGGTGTCCTATTCAATATTTAACTCCATTGCAATCATACATCTGTGCATCATTGCATCCACGAACATTTTGCACAAATTGTTGTTTACATAAGTTATTTAACTCTCAAACAAGTTACAAAGAGAAGATATCAATTGCAAAATGAACTTTAGTTTATACCTAGAGCCCAACTCTGCATGACAGACTAATCGGAGCCCATCACCAGCGGACAGACCGATCAGATAAGATTTTTGTCCTTTACGAAGGGAGCTTACGGACGGGCTAAGCTCTTTATGACTTCTTTGGCGCCGGGTAGTCAGCCTATTTCCATCAGGCGATGGGAGTGAGACCTTTCGCCATCCAAACCGCAAACACTATCCATTTCGCCATCCACCTGCGGAGAAACAGAACCAAAAACCCAAGGAAGAGAAACGCAGACCCACCGGCTACGCCCTCGCCGCACCATCGTTGTGCTCTCACCGCCATCGCACCATCGCTGCTCTCTCGCCGCACCGTCGCTGCGCTCTCACTGCCATCGCAGCCGCCATCGAAGCCACACCATCCGAGAACTAGAGCTGAACGTGTGGTTGGAGAAGATTAGGCAACGAAAGAAGCACACAGATCTATACACTCTAGGTTTCGATGTTGAAGTGGAAAAGGAACGAGCAAACCCTAGATCTGAAGGATTGTTCGGTGAAGGTTAGAGATCGGGGTTGTATGGTGGTTTAATCGGTGAAATGGTGCAATTAAACGATGGGAAAGGCTAGAAACGAAGATTTAACTGGTGTATATGGTTAATTTCAATCGGTGAGAATGAAGGAAAGGTAAAATGGTGGATCTGACTTACAGTGAAGGTTCTGTGATGGTGGATCTGTGAAGCTGAGGACAACGAAGTTATGGCTGGTGCGAGTGAAGCGCAAGAGAACGAGGGAGACGAAGTTATGGCTGGTGCGAGTAAAGCGCGAGAGAACGAGGAAGACTCGCGTGTAGAGGAGAGGAGAAGAGGCATTTGGGGAAAAGTTCCCTAACTTGAAGGTCCCACGGTCCAATTAGAAAGGCTTATATGCCTCGGTTCATCCTGACAACCGAGGGAGTATCTCTGCCCTGTGAGGTTTATGTCTCGGTTCACCCTGCCAACCGAGACACTATTCTCTTTAGACATTGGTTTCTTAACAACCAAAGCGTAATGTGCGAGTTAAAAATACGATTTTTTACTAGTGTACTTGTAAAAATTATTATAATTTTCTTTGTTTCATCTACAAAAAAACATTTTGTTAACCATAAATAAGTTAGTTCAAACCTTAGTAAAATTAAATATGTTACCAACCTTCCTATTTTTGAACTACTAATTAGTTATCAACGTTAACGTTTTATAATATTCCTTTCATCTTTTATAAGATAAAAACAATTATTTCTAAAATTTTGAAAAAAATAATTTAATGAGACAATTGTTTAAAATACTAATATTAATACATTAACCTTCAAAAGTACTAGTAATACTATATTTTACTTGACCATAAGTGAGTGTGTTCACTTGAAAATTTGATTGGTTAATGTTTTTCAAATAGATAACAAATATTAAAATAAAAAAATGTATTATATTAGACAAACTAATTACATATACAAAATAATTTTTAAAAAAATAACGAAGTAGTAGTTATTAAGCATTAAAGTGAAAACACCAAATTTTTTTTTATAATTTTAGCTTTTGAAAGTTTATAATTAATACTCTTATATCATCATGCAAATTTAGTCACTAATTTACAAAGTGTGATTGTGAAAGAATATCCAATCAAAATATTGATATTCAAGTTATGAAAAATGTTGAATACAATGAAATATGTATGAGATTAATCTCCATTATATTGAATATACACATAAAATCATCTATTTATAATAGAATAAATATGAATTAAGTCCAAAATATAAATAACAAATAATAACAAATAAACTAAAAATATAAATAAAAGATAAAAATAATATATCTAACACTTTCTCAAGCTTGTACATACAAATTGTATGTACCAAGCTTATTACTAATATAATCCATAAAGATTTAGTGAATATATATGCTTCTGAGTGATACCAAATTGTTAATGATTTGCAAAGACAACATAAAAGATGAAATATCAACCCAGAAGACTCCCCTGATCAACTCAGAGGTTGCTCCATGTAAATTTCTTCTCGCAAATTGTCGTTAAAGAATGTATTGTTGACATCCAATAGATAAAGATGTCATTATTGAAGAGTCACCACGGCTATAAATAAACTAACAAAAGTCATCTTTTTCATGAGAGAAAAAACATATATAGTCACGTCAAACATAATAGAGATAGGAGGGAAGTTGAAAGAGACAACAACAGAAGATATCACAGATGAACAGGAGAGAGAAACCTTAGAAATCCAAGATTCTTGAAAAATGAAAATGAGCAACCTCGATGCTCTAAATAGCTACTTGAGAGGAGATGAAACGTGCGACCACACACGATGAACCTGAAAGAGAAAAAAGAGCGACCTTGATGTTCTAAATTGCTTCCTAAAGGAGACGAGACATGGCCACCATGCACAGCGAAAAATAGAGTAGATCCACAACTTCGAAAGGTGTTGAGAGCGCGTAAGAGTTCCAATGAAAGTGTCATTGATGAAACGGTCAAACTGTGTAATCGACGGTCAAAACTAGAACTTCGATAAGGGTAACGATAGACGACGATGGTAGATGACGGGGCCGCTGATAATGATGGGTGTAGTGGCTGATATAAATTTTTTTCTCAAAAGAACCTTAGGTTATAATACCCTATTGAATATAGTGAAAATTATGTATGACATTAATCTTTCTTATGTTGAATATATAGATAGGATTCTCCCTTTATAAGAATAGAAAAAAATGAGTTAAGTCTAAAGTACAAATAAGAAATAATTACAAATAAACTAAAGATAAAAGATAAAAAAATATAAAGGTAATATATCTAATATTCCAAATAACATGTTCAAATTTCTAAATAAACACTTGTAAATTGATAATGAGAAATTCAATAATTTTTTCACAAACTAAAGTTAAATTATATATGTTCCTTTATGGGTTCGAGTCACCTAAATCTGTTCCGCTGCCTCCATTCGGCCGTGATCCTTTCTTCTGCTGGTCAAAGTTTGTCTGTCCTGTACGTCTGAGAGGGTCCCTATTAAAGGTGCTCCGAAGCTTAAGTCAGTAAAGGTCCAATCGGTTGTTTAGGTGCTGCAATAAATGCATAATTAATGAATTTGCCTATCTCTTACCTTTGACCTGTATTTATAGTTTTGGTCATGGGCCTAAGATTAGCAAGTCCTTAATCACGGCCCATTCCAGAGCCCAATCTTTTAATCAGTATTTTACCTTGATCGTATATGGAGACCTACCTGTCACGACCGTCCGGTCTGAGTGTGTTGAAAGGTACCATCCGTCCCATGTGTTTATTTGGGGCCGTCTGGAGTCATCTGATACAATATATAAATAAAGAATTGTGTTTTAAGAAGAAATCAATATGAAACATTATTTATGCTGATTAAGTTATATATATATATATATATATATATATATATATATATATATATATATATATATTAGTTTGATTTATTGAGATTTTTTTATTGTTTTATTTATCGTGTCTTGAAATATATTTATCTAAATAAATTTAACTTCAATGAATATTTCATACTAAATTATAAAAATAATTGGTCTAAAAATCATTAATACTAAGAATTTGAATGTTATAAATAAATAACGATAGAACAAATATTTGCAGTACGATGTTAGCTCTGTACCAGGTATTTTCTCTGCTAAACGGATTTTGCTGTACGATATTAACTCTGTAGCAGGTATTTTATCTCCAAAAGTAAAATAAAATAAATATTTTTATACAAATTCATTTTTTATATTTATTTGATATTAATTTTTTTAAATACAAAAAAATTATATTTTTATGAGTATTTTTCTTTATAACGTGGAATATAAATATGTATCCCCTTTCAGTATTCAAAATAAAACTCCGTATCATTATTTAAAAGAAAAATTCAAAGTATATTGAACGAAACAAAAAGTTGATCGAGTGAATATTATAAACTAATCAGTCACACAGTTACAAAACAAAAAGTGGTGCACTATTGCCAAAATCCACGGACTTGAATCCCGGCGTGGTGAACAGTGATGATAGATTCCAGAAGTACATTGTCATCGTGCTGATCCAACGTTATTGACAGAGGTTTGTGTTGACACACAAATGGAACTGAAACTACTCCTAACGGTTTTATTGATTCGGTCTGCAACTGTTGCGGCTGATTACATTCGACCTCCGCCTCGAAAAGCTTTGCATCTTCCATGGCATTCTCAACCCTCCTCTTATCCTCAACAGGTCAGACTCTTCAACACTCTGTATTCTTCAATTAAATCAGTTTTTTTATATACCCTTTTGCTTATGGCTGATCAATACCACTCTTTTCCATTCTTTGTTTTCTTGTGCTTTTGGTTCAGAATCTGGGTTTTTGCAAGGAAAAAATAAGAAAGATTAACATGGGTGTATTTCATTTTTATTTCAAAACTGTTATTAACTTTGAACATGCAAGTAAACAATGTTCAACCAAGAAGATCACACTTAAAACTGGGTGGAATGGACTTGTGTCTTTTAAGTATGATCTCGGTTTTAAGTTTTGTAGATGTAATAAAATTAGTTGGAATGAGAGACTCCCGCAACCCAACCAGATTTTTGGATAAAGATTAGTCACTGAGAAATCTAATGGATAATCTATACTAGTACAATGTTTAGCGGACGAAAAGGTTGTTCCGAAAGTTGGTGCAGAGTCCCGAAAGTTGTTGCAGAGTGGTGGCACATGGCTGTGTAGAATTGGGATATAGGTTGAATAAGACGAAAATAAGAGAAGAATGAGACAAAGCATCTAAGTGTTCGTGTTTTTAGGATTTTAGACCACTTGTTTTGGATAGAATTTCCAAAACATAATAGTATTTTGATGAGAGATTAATTGGTGAGTAGTTTGAAGTTGTTGCAGAAAATAGTTTTTAATCTCATAAAAACGGACCCTAAGTGTTTATGTTTCTGGTGTGTCTTAATTTAGAATGGTTTTCCTTTACTTTGTGAATTACATAAATGAATGAGGTATTTCAAAGTTCGTCCTCATTGAGCACAATTCTTTGTTCTTACACGGTTTCGGCCCTGCTACTATGGTGAGAAAAAATATATTTTACACCCCAGAGGGGCTATAATTGGAGATACCATTGTTTCTGGTACAGAAGTTCCTATAAAAATGGGAAATGCCCTACCTTTGAGTGCGGTTTGAACTATTGATTTACGTAATTGGAAGTAACCAACTAGGTTTACGGCGAAACCTAGAAATCGATCACTGATCCAATTGGAGTACCTCTACAGGATAGACCTCAACAGAAAACTGAAGAGTAACGGCAGCAAGTGATTGAGTTCAGTAGTTCCTCATATAAAATTATTGACTCTAGAGATATAGTAATATGGAGAAGACAAAATTGTTTCAAGCACCGACAGAACCGGAAGCACCCTTTGTTTCAAACAGGGGAGGGCGGGTTATTCACATTTCATTTGATGGTCAGAGGCGAATTGAAAGCTAAGCTGTGGTAATTCTAAGGATTCCCCCTGGGAAAAAGAGAGATGTCTCCTTTCTTTGATATTTTTCCCCTTAGGGATTTTATGTAATAGAAATTGTGATATACGGAGAGATTGAAGTGAAATTCAGTGAAGCACCACTTCTTTGATTTGTGACTACTTGGTTGAGGTCCATGACATTAGACTAATTGATTAGCAGCATTTTGTGATTGGAGTCATATTTGATCTTGATTGTTATGATGAAAATTTCTTTGGGAGGTTGGCACTGCAATGTGGATGGTATTCAATTTGCACCCTCAATATGTTTGTGATTATACTCCTCATTAAAACAGGGTGTCTTAAGTGGTGAGAAATCATTATATGATGTCTGTTTGTAGTGATCGTTTGTTTGTTGTAATGCTTGTACTCTGCAAAACGCTTTCATTGAATGTTTCTTATTTGAATTTAAACTGCCCTCCTTTATTTTGGTGAATTCTATGTTAATTGTTGAACTACTCAATTAGTATCAGTTGATTTAGATTCTTATCATCAAAGTTTATATTCCAGGTACACATTTCTTTAGCAGGAGACCAGCACATGAGAGTTACTTGGATTACTGATGATAATTCTGCACCTTCAATTGTAGAATATGGAACACTGCCAGGGCAATATGGCTCTGTAGCTGAAGGAGAGACCACCTCGTACAGTTATGTGTTCTATAACTCAGGAAAGATACACCATGCCGTTATTGGTCCTTTAGAACATGATTCTGTGTACTATTATAGATGTGGTGGACAAGGTCCCGAGTTCCAGCTCAGAACTCCTCCAGCTCAACTTCCAATCACTTTTGCTGTGGCTGGGGATTTGGGTCAAACTGAATGGACTAAATCAACATTGGATCACATTGACCAATGTAAGTATAACGTTCATCTACTTCCAGGAGACCTAGCATATGCTGATTACATCCAGCATCGATGGGACTCCTTTGGTAGGCTAGTGCAGCCACTTGCTAGTTCAAGACCATGGATGGTAACACAAGGGAACCATGAAGTAGAAAGCATACCTTTGTTAAAGGATGGGTTTGTGTCCTATAATTCCAGATGGAAAATGCCATTTAAGGAAAGCGGATCAAATTCAAATNTTGTGAAGAAGTGTTTGGAAAAACAAGATAAAATCACTGAGGAAAACATTAACTGTGTTGCTTATCATTGTCATGGTATTCCTTATGTTGCTGCAACCATGTCAGGTTGGATAGCTAAGCAGATCACCAAAAAGTCAGATTCTAATTGATCTATACATACAGTGCGTGTTTATGATCTTGTTGTTTAGTTTCGAGATTTACTTTTAACAGAAGCATCAATTTTCATGTCCTTTCAATAAGTTTATACCATCCTTATGATATGGTTAAAATGAATGTAAAAGATATAAGAACTTAGGGAAGTTCATTCTCATCTTACAACTGTAAACTTCTGTATAAGTAAATTTCCTAAAAAAAGTATTAGATGCAATATCAATCTAACATATATATATACATATACACATGTATATATATATATATATATATAACTCGATTAAAAGTATGAAAACTTTCAAAAGTTCAATAAATGTTGTGTACATAACTTTTAATTACCAAATAATTTTGTATAATTAACAACGTAAAATGCATTCAAATGAAAATTTACTAGTAAATGCAGAAACGTAAATGACTTCAAAAAACAAAAGGTAAATAGTATTTTGAAAGACAACACATGTACAAAATTAAAGCGATTGTGCTTCAAGAAGAAAAATAGGGAGAGGGTAAAGGATTGCGTAAGTGTTTTGTTTTTGAATAAAAAAAGGTATACTATCCCAATTATATACAAAGCACACAATTTATTAGAGATAAACTACGTTCATACTATAATGTCTTGCTAACCTACGTTCATACTATATTCTTCGAACATGGAGGTATTTTGTATGAATTTTTTTTCTGAGGTTAATATCATAAAGCAAATGCAAATTAAAGTAATATTTAAAAATAATGGCTAAGGCTAAACTACTTTAGTTAAGAAATTAGTTTCCGGTGTAACCTCTTATATATCAAAACAATACATCAAAATTCTAGATAAATTTATTGATTTTATTCTATAATATCATTATAAAAATTCAAATAAATTTCCTCATAGTGGCAAGTCAGAATAAAAATAATATACTCATTTAAATCTACAAAGTTACACTTCCAATTATAAGTATTATTTCGGAATAATGAACTAATAGGCTACTCATTTAAATTTCCAAGATTATACCTCTAACTAATACATCAAATTTTTATTTATCATTTTATAATATATATATATATATATATATATATATATATATATATATATATATTTACAACAATTACTAAATATTAAACCCAAACATGAACAACTAAAACCATCATATAGTTGAAGGTATTAAAAAAATTAGGTCAGGGTCACCTCAATCAAATCAAAATAATAATTAAAATGAGATTATGAACCTAAAAAATAATATATTTTAGGAGGGGTTAGGTTCTGGCGGAGTTAAAAACCCCAAATAAGTTTCGGCGGTTTTGACTAAAATTGTAGTTACCCCTTTTTCTATTTTCTTCAATTTTTTTTAATGTATCCCCTTAAATAATACTCACCCCTCCCAGCGCCTTTCATTTCTTCTACCTTTCCCTGATTCTCTAGTTTCTCCCAAACCCTAATTCTTCTACCTTCACTCATTTCTTCTACCTTCCCCGCGCCTTCTCTGCACCATCTTGGTGTTGGTCCCCCCTTGTTAGGGTTGAGCAAAGTGTCGAGGCGTGGATGCATTTGTGGGCTGAGCGAGGCTTCGAGGCAGCGTGGAGGCGCCTTATTGTTCGTCGAGGTGCTCTCGGAACTGAACTGTAGATTTGCTCTCGAAATTCCTCACATCTATGGTTCACGCAGCTTAGAAAGCGGCAAGGTCACTTCATTTTCTCTTCGTTCATTTTCACTCTACACGTTTGTCTCCTGTACCTTAGTCATTGATTCTATTGTCTCTAACTCTTGTATTTTGCTGCTGTTGTTAACTATTGTATTCGATTTTGCCAACTACTGTTCCGACTGCCCCATATCCACTAACAGTGTGACCTAGAGAATTCGCGCTAGAAGAGGACAGGCTACTGATCCATACAGTATAGCTGAAAGAATCAGGGCTTTGCAAGAGCTGGTTCCTAGTGTCAACAAGTTACTAATTTTTCATCCAGCTATAATTCTGTTTTAGTACAAGTTAGGCCATAATTGCAAAATTATTGCCTAAAGTTTGGGTTTTCTATGATATATGGGCATTTTGATAGAAAGGGAATGCATGTGACTCTAAATATGTCTCTCTCTCTTCCTGCCAATGTTCTTTGATAGGATTGTGTTAATGTTATTTGTTCATGAAAAGGAAGGAATTCCTATTGCTGATATGAGAAAATATTGGACAGCTTTGCACTATGATGAATTTTTTAGCTACTATAGCCCATTGCTTTCTTTTCTATTTTCTTCAAATTCGGGGGGATTTCTTATGCTCCCTCCAAATCTACTTTCTCAAATATATTGTTCTTTCACTATTTGAAGAATAAAGAACATTCTACTGTAACTAAATTTTATCTTTTCTACTGTAACTTGTAACTGCTTTTAGGTTCAGTTTTGTTTTAGTTGCTTTCTCAAGTGCAACATTGGAGGTAAGACGGTGGTAGGGGATCTAAATATAAGTACTAGGATGATGACATTAGATGTCATTAATTAAATCATTCATTATACCAAAGCTTAAGTTGAAAAATTATTCCAATATATGCTTTGTTTTGGAGTGATAAACAGGATAGTGTGCTATAGCAACAACACTTTGATTGTCGCTCTGGTGAACTATCAAGGTTTGAAGTCCCTTTCTATTTTTGTGTAAAGATTGTGAATTCCTGTAGTAGATTTTCTTTCTTGGAGGGTTTGGTATAAGCAAATTATTTTGACTTTTGCTTACATTGAAACCTAAGCATAAGATGTTTTGAAATTCAAGATTCACCTTCCACTTATGTAACTTCTCCTTCTATGCTTTGAACCTATTTTGATGCTTAGCTAATGCTTCTTCATAGCTTCCTTTTTGATGTTATTTTAAATTATAATTAAGTCTTCATGTGTCTAGTTTTCTTTATATTTTAGATAGTCATAAGTAGTTTTAAATGTGTTTTCTGTCTTACTGAAGTAGTTTAAATAGTTTTTAACCTTTGTAATTGGTAGGTTTAGATTTTAGTAATTCTATTAAATGGTTTTATTAAGATGTTTCTTGTAGTAGTTTGATTTGTGTGATTACTTTTTGCTATAAGTAAGAGTTAGTTTAGTCTACTTTAGTTTTGAATTTTATTTTACAAATTAGTGTTACTAACTAAGATTTGTCTGACAATACTAACGGTTTCAGTTGTTCTAATTTTCTGTGACTAACATCTTTTTGCTACCTTAGTCAGTTATCTAACTTTACTAACATCTCTTGTTGTTTCTAACAGTTTTTTTACTGGTGTTGCTTTTGTAGGTTCTACTAAGTTTTTGTTGTACCAGTTCACACAGTTTCATTTTCTTTTGCTGCAGCTGTCCTATAGTTGTAGTTTCTATCTTTTATTAATATTTTATTTATAATAGTACATTAATTTAAATTTAAATGTTACTTGATTGTAGTCTTTTTGTGTTTCAGGACATTGTAGCAAAGTTATTTTAATTTTCACAGCAGAGGCCAAGGGCTTTGTGCAGCTTAACTAGAACTGGAATTGTTTCTGCTATTACTCTGCGCCAACCAGCTTCTACTAGCATCAGTGTTTCTTATGAGGCACGATTGGGAGGCCATTGAGTGGAAAAACCTGGACTTTGCGAGGCTAGGGGTTTTATTATTTCGTAAATATTTTTAAATATAGATACTGGGAGAACTTTTTCAACCGTCTGATAAGTATATCTGCAACGTAAGTTTTCAATTTTATAAATTAGAGGGAAATTGTTTCCTTAATTAGTATTACTTTATTACAATGTAATGTATTTAATGACACTTTGTAGTTCACTTTTTTCTATTCTCTTTCCTTTATTGCAGGTGTTCGCTGGGGAATTAATTGTCAATTTCACATATTAGGATAACTACCTGGTTTTCTTTAATCTGATTGATTGTGAATGGTTGCTTCTGCTGTTCTGATTCCAAGGTATGATTGTTTCTTTTGTGGAATCACATTTTTAGGTAGTAAGTTACGACTATACATCTGCATGCGCTTTATAATATAATTTGAGAAAAGTGAGAAAAAAATTAAACCATCTCTGGAAAAAATGAATCGTCTATAAATGATATTATACCCATTACCAATCTAGAAGCAAGATAATGTACCCTATAAGAGTAGTAATAGAATAAACCCAAAACTTTTTGTTTTCTTAGCACATTCAATTCACTGCAGAGATAGACTAGGATGCATAAGTAGGGGTTTCACAGCTTGGTTGATTATATATAATTCAATTTCACCAGAATTTTTAATACACACTTACATCATCATTAATCAATTATATTAACCTATTTTCTTTTTTCTATTTTTGAATTAATTTACTCTATGAATTATTGTTTTGAAATTTTTTTTATTTTTTATCTTAAAAGTATATCATCTTCTTGTTGGTTGAAGCAGAGGTTAATTTCTAAAAGATTTAGATATGTTAGAACTTGGAAGGTAGAGATTCCTAGTTTCCGTATTTTTAAATTAAAAGATTAGTATATTAGGAAAATAGACATCTAAACGGCCTACTCTTTTTGGTTCAAATGTTTAGATTTTTAAAACTAGAAAGGAGTTGAATTGCATTTGAAGTTGTATATATAGTAATGAAGTTAAATAATTGCATACTTTTTTATTTCTATTTTATTACATTCATCATCACAATATGTGCAGTTAAGCTACATAGAAGTGATTTGACAAGTGTTTTTGGTTAGTTGAAAATTCTAATTGCAACATACTTTAATGTTTCATTTTTCACGTTATATTGTCTTTTTTTTATTTAGTGTATAATCTTTTGGGTGGTTACTTTAGGTTAGATTGGATAATAATTTTTATAGTTAAATATATTTTAAGTTTATGCATTTACCTGAATATTATATTTTAGTTCCTTGTAAAAAGTGTTTTTTTTTATTAATAAAAATGTATGTTTTAGAATATGAACATACATTATGGCCAATTTTTAGGACCTGTGACTTGACTTGGGAGGACGATGGTTCCTACCAACGCAGTTTGGTGAATTAATAATAAATCACTTTCTTTTTTTCTAAAATGAAAGTAACGATGAATATTAAATTATAATAATTAATATTATAAAGCAGTAAATAAGGAGAGAGGGTGGAAAAGAACTAAGAAAAATGGAGATTTAGAATTAGTCAATTTGCATATGAATGCATATTTGATGTCACCCTCTTAGGTGTTCTTGATCTTAATCAAAGCTTCACTCATTTTTTTAATTCTCTTTGCTTTGTTCAATCAACATTAGAATTTTTCATATTTTGTGAATTTTTTTGTCGGCACAACTTATGTTGGGAGATCAATTTCATTCTTTTTAGTAAGTGTATTCTTGTATATATTCTAATTTATTTTGATGATCTAAAAATTCATAATCAATTGTATAACAACATTTTTGTATTCACTTCTTGTGTATCAGGGAGTCTTATTAGCTGTGTTACAAGATTTGGAGACTATTCTGCTAAAAAATCTGAAGTGGTAATACAAAAATTTCCGACTTTGTCCTCATTTTTGAAAAATGTTCTTGTAAATTACTTTTATTTCTTTATGTTGTGTATTATTTCCTTAATATTACTCCTAAAATATTCTTTCCTTAAAATATGAAGTTCCTTCTTCAAATGTTGTTAAGAAATTGGAATGATAAGATGGTAGTTTGTCAAGAGTTTATAATATGATTTATGTAGATAAAAAGTGAAACAAAATCGATCCTAATAAAGTAGCTAATTGTGAAATTAGCTCCTGAAATAAATCCCTTGATTAAGGGATTGTGAGTTGACTTTCCCCATAAAAGGAAAGTCGATTGTAAATGATTTTCCTTGGATTAGTTCTCCAAGTTTAGTAAATTCATCTCATGTAGTGTATTTTGTTGATTATCGTCACTTATTCTAACCTTCCAATCCTCTTGGCATGAACAGAGGTCGTTGTAATGGATAGATCATGGATAGACATGCCTCGAAATACAAATTAATATATGAGAGGATTGAATACCTTCTTGGACTTTGCATTCACTAATAGTGGTGTTAGAGGAAAGATAGTATGCCCATGTCATAAATGCAATTTTAAGAAATGACAAAGTCGTGAAGAAGTATATGAGTACTTAATTATTAAACTTTTTCCAAAAGGTTATACAGTGTGGCTTCTACACGGGGAGAGAAGAGTAAATGACGAAGCTCCTCAAGAAATGGCCGAAGCTCCTCAAGTAATGGTCGAAGCTCCTCAAGAAATGGTCGAAAAAAGGTTATAGTTGTATAAATGATATTAGGTTGAACAATGTAGTTTATTTTATACAATATTATTAAATTTTAGTTCATATTAATTTATTGTTTGTTTTGTCAATAAAATCATTTTTATTATAATATAATTTTATTACAATAAAAAAATGAACTATACAAATTCTCGGTGGTTTTAAAACCCCAGGAAACTAAACCATAAAAAATAGGAGCAGTTTTGAGATAACCCCAGCTAGTTCCGGCGGTTTTTGAGTAGCCCCGCTATTCCCGACAATTTTTATAAAGCCCCAACTAATTCCAGCGATTTCTACAAAACCCCTGGAAATTTTGGCGATTTCTGGAAACCCCCACTAATACTGGCGGTTTTTTCCAAAACCGCCGGTACTTGCTTGACGACGGACGTTTTCCCACTAATTTTTCTAACCGCGGGAAATATGATTTGCAGGGGTTAAAATCGCTGGTAATATTTTAAAAAAACCCCGGTAAAATTACAGATTTTTGTAGTTGCTCTAACGTAACTAAATTAAATAAATAAAAGTAATAAATCAAAATAATATTGACCATCTCATTAAATAAATTAAATAAATAGAATAATAAATATAAATATAAATGAGGTTATGAACATCTCTTTAAATAAATAAAGGATATGGATAGAAATACCACAATCTAGCATATTAATAAAGTTAAGTGAAGATTCACTGCAAAAATTGTAACTTTATAAGAATAAAAGTTTTAATCAAAGAAGCAAGAAAATCTTTTCTTAAAGAATCAAAATGCATATAATATGATTCAAAAGTGTATACATTAGCTTTTGGTACCTTTATATATATGCAGATAAGTTTAAGAAAACTTATAAAACCTAACATAAAGCTCAAAGATAAAAGTTATTTGCACTTATTCCAACTCTCCAATAATTGTATTAAATTCATTAATATGACGAGTAACCGGAATACCTTCATCGAATTTTAGGTTGACAAGTTTGTGAATCAATATATACTTTATTTGCTGTGGATGGTTTCGCATACATATTTGATAACGCCTACATCAAATCAGCTCCCAAGTGTCTGTTGGTAGTCTTCTATTTGCATCTTCCAATATCCGATGTTATTGTCATCATAACCAAATATTTTTTTGACTCAGACAATGTTACAATCGCAAAGCATAGCTCTTGATACCAATTATTAAAAACAAAACAATAAAAGAATGGAAGAGAGAAATAATCAGCACTACAATTTAACGTGATTGAGTTATAATGTGTATATTTAGTCTATTCTACACTAGGAAATATATTTATTTGGTGCATTTATAAATCTTACTTAAGATTGCTTATATAGCAAAATGGAAAGTAAGGTGGGACTAAATCAAGCTACAAAATACTAACACAAGAGGCCATTGCTTGAGAAGCTTTGGATATTTATATTTAACGAGTTGAAAAGAAAATCTAGGGATGCAGAAGATGTTCAAAGTATTCAAAGAATATGTTCCTCTAGAGGTGAGTGGGTTATCCAGGAGGATGATCTATTACGAGAGGATCTGAACAAGTTCATGCGTTATTTGGAACGCAATGAATTCACCTTTGACGAGGGCCTAATTCTGTGGCATATTGCCACTAGTCTCTTGTTCTATGAAGAGGAAGAGAAAGATGAGAAGCGAAAAAAGAAAGAGGATAAAAACGAAAATGATGAGCAGATAAAGAAAGAAAAAAATGCTGAAGATCTCGAGCACGGAAACGGTGATGGTGAAAATGGTGATATTGAACTGCGGCATTTTAATAAGATTTTGTCGGATTACATGTTATACGTCTTGATCATGCAACCTACCATGATGTCTGCTGTTAGAGGAATTGGGCGGAAAAGAGTGGAAAAAGAAAAAGGAAGAACAATGAGGCTTGAAAAGAACACTAGGAGGCCCACATCTAATTTTCTGTCTCGGGCAATGAACACGTGCGAGAGGTTTCGAGAATTCATTCAGTTCTACAAAAGGTTAATAATCCCCCTCAAAACCTTAGAGTGAGGATATACATTCATATACACAGACCAATGACTTGAAATGTTCTTTTAATGTGCTAATTTTTTTCTGCCTAGGTGTTTTGTAGCAATCGCTGTGGTCGAATTCTTTTCAAAGAAAAAGAACCCTCTGTTTTCAGATCAGAAATTTGTTCGTAAGTGTGGGTTATAATTTGGATTTAATTATGACATGTCGAGACAATGAGATGCCGCTAGAACTGACATATAATTGATCAATGCATCAGAGACACAACATAAGTTCAGTTACAATAATCACCAACCTACCACAGAACTCACATATATCTTTTTCTGAACTTTTTCATCACTTCTGACTTGCAACACACTGAACAAATATGCATGGTTGGAATCATATATATGTACAAATAAATATTCGGGTGAACTAAATTTCTCTTCAAATAAAATACATTGAACATTTATGAAATGTTTATGAAATGGGTGTACTTTTACCATCAATAATGCTCCATTCACGGCTATGCTCTTTGACTTTTTTCACCTCGGCATACTTCAGTGAAGGAAACAACTTTATGATATGGTCAATATCAATTTGAAGATTCTTTAGGTATTTCAGACGCAAGATCTCCACCTTACAATTTATTGTACTGTCTTTTAGCTCTTCTATGCTCCTGAGTTTTCCTCCTATTATGTATAGTCTCTTCAATTCAGAAGGTAGGAGTTTCAACCATGTTGGAGTGTTCTCACCAGGAAAGCCTTCCAGGTTTAACTTTTCCAAACCTTGTGGGAGAACGATATCAATATCTTTGTACGTCGGTTCAGGTAACACACCCCATGATATTTTGAAACATTTAACTTCTGAGTTTCTCAGGTTTTCAAACTCTTTATCTTGGATCGCAGCCCCATTTCCAATATATATGCTCAATCGTTTCAACTTTTTAAAGTTTGCAAGATCCGATATTGTAGGAGTCTTGTTGGAACTGCCTACTACAAATCCCTTGAGTACTTGGAGCTCAGTGAGCTTCCCAATCCCCTTTGGCATACTCTCCAACAAGTAGCACTGTGACACATCCAAGTGTGTGAGCTTTTTCAATGAAGTAATTTCATTAGGTAAGGTTTCGAGATTGTGACAAGCCTTGAGGTCAAGAATTTCTAGGCTAACAAGTTGAGCAATAGAGGGTGGCAAAGCTGATATTCTTGATATACCACGAAGGCTGAGATATTTCAGATGCTTTTGAGCCTTTGTGTCTGTCATGAATTCTGAACCAGCAACTTCAATGTGATGTTCGGGAGACTCTTGCCAACGACCAAGCTGAAGCACCACCAACTTCTTCATTTTAGCCATCCATTGAGGTTCAATAGTAAGATAATTTGCACCAAGATTGAAAACACTTCTCCAATGATCAGATTTCGAAGCAAAGTCACCACCTATTTCAACTTTTTGTTGGTCAAGTACTAGGCAAGAGGTTATTTGTGAATAAAATACAAAGGGTTTTTTATTTTCTCCCAGAACAGATGATACCAACATGTGGCGGATCCAAGGATTAATTTTGAATTTATTGACAACAGGACACTTGGCTGAACCATGTGGTACAATCAGATTAGAATTCAGAAGCTCGTCGAAAACATTCTCACCTTCTTCTTCAGCTGTTTTCTCTGTTGACCTTTTTACAAACCCCTCTCCAATCCACCAGTAAATTATATGTCTTTTCATTATAACAACATTTTCTTTGAAAATCGAGAGAGACAAACAGCAAACTTTTGAATTAGAATTAAGGGCATCATAACTGGCTTGGAACCTTTTCAAGACTAGCACCACAGTCTCATCGTCTCGGCTTAAAGACAGTACGGGGTAATGCACTGTTTTGGATGTTTTTCCTTTTTCTGATGACTCCTTAGCTTTTTTTCCAATTTCACTAACACCAAGCTTTTTAGTTGATTTATTGATCTTTTTATTAATGGCCTCCACTACTTTTTCTACCACCTCCTCCTTGGAATCTTTACGCTTGACATTCTCATCTGAGACTTTTTTGTTGGTGTGTTTTAGAAGATTTTCCTTATTTTTGTTCAATGTTACTAAATCTGCCTTCACCTTGTCTCTCTCAGACTTCAAACTCTCCACCTTTTCATCATCTGATACGTCTTTTTCCACACTCTCCTTGTCTTGTACTTCTTGGCTTAAAGATGGCTTATCAACACCTACAAGCACAGATTACAAATTACAGGCATCGAATGAGAAGCAACTTTATGTACTTAGATTGAATCTAAAACACAAAAAAAATGAGTTTACAGCATAGAAGAAACCCATGTATATGTGATATGATATTATAGATGAACTAATTTTCTATGAACTAATCATATATCTGAAATAACAAATCTTTTCTATCTAAAAAGCTCTCGCTATTATTATCATATCAATTTCTATAGGGATAGAAAAGCAAAAATCTTTGCCTTTCAGTTCTAATTGTGAATTGAAAAAGAAATAATTAAAAAAATTGTATAAAAAATCTAAGAATTCAAAAAATTTAAGGTAAGAGAATAACATGATCAAGTTACGAACTGAAACAGCAATTATAATTTAAAAGTGTAAGCTTTTCAAGCTATTGTAATATGTCGTGTCGTGATTGTTGTCATATTTATCTCTAGTTTTTCATTATGTCAAGCGGTGAAAGTTTTGCAGTTACATTTCTGGGCAACGTTTCACTGTATAAAGGATTACGATAAAAATTGCAATCGCAACCATAACCTAAAACCTTGGACATTACTAATTATATGACACTGATGTTTATACGAATACCTTTAAGGACTTGATTCTCCAACTCTCCCCTTGATATTTGGCTTGTTAGCTCTGAACCCTTTGTTTCAGTTGGGTTTGCATCTTCTGCAGGAATATCAATGCTTTGAAGAAGATCTTCTAGGGTTCTTAACGTTTTAGTCATTTCTTCATTTTCCTTGGCTGGGGGAAACTTGGCCTTCATGTTGTCTAGTTCCAACTTCAAACTCTCCAACTTTTCATCAACGGGTACATATTTTTCCTGAAAATTTTCGTCTTTTGGCTCTTGGTTTGAAGCTGGCTTATCCACACCTATGAGCACAAATAAAATAAGGAATTTCAAGTAAGTCATAACAGATAAAAAATGCAAGAACATTGTTTATATAGATTGAACACATAATTTTACAGTTTTTAACAATTTTTAACAACAATAAACAATATATATTATAGATTACGTTAGAAACTTTATTCTTAATTCTTCTCTGTCGATACATAAATAAAAGAAAACTGATTTTCTTACCAGAGGCTTTGAAGCCTTTGTCCACCGACTCATCCCTTTTTATTTGAGTAGGTAGCTCTAAATTTTTTGTTTCACTTTGATTAGAATTGAATTTTCGAAGAAGATCTTCCATCACTCCTAATTTTTTCCTAAGTTCTTCATTTTCTTTGGAAGACATCCCCTTTATTTTGTCTAGCTTGGACATAAAACTTTCAAACTTTTCTTCAATCTTTCTATCTTTTTTCTGCAATACTCTTCTCGTCTCGTGTCTCTTGACTTGAAGGTGGCTTTTCAATACCTATGAGCATAAATAAAATACAGGTACCAATTTATATATACAAAATTGAAATTAATTTCTACATTACCACAAAATAATTTATATATAAGCTGATTTTAGTTTATAAAGAGCTTTTGTTTTTCTCTTTTAAATATGCTTCAAGAAAACTTATGCCTATATGTCAAGTTGATGGGTTCATTTCATCTCATGTCTATTTATCCATATAAATTTAATTTCTTAAAAATCCATGATGATGACTCTTAATATATAAACATAGCGCCATCATATCTTAACAACTTTTTCTAATAATTTTTTGATAATAAATTATGTATCATTGTTTTATTAGTTAGTATATCTTCGTATATTTAAAATAGATTAATCAGTGCATTGTAAAAGAATTATCAATTCGATATTTTCCATAAACATATAAGCAATATTATTCGCACGTCATTTTTTTAACAATTACATCATCATTGGTTAGAATATATTGAAAACAATAAAAAATTGAGAGTCTTATTTCCTAGATGAAATTTCACGTATAATTTTCTACTTTCCAGCAAATTTTAAATAAATAATATATCACATATTCTGTTAATGAGAGACTTTATTGTCAACCCCCTCTCTATATAAAAGAAGTTGATGTTCTTACCAGTGGCTTTCAAGTCTTGATCTAGTGATTCCTCCCTTGATTTTTGTCTTGGTAGCTCTGAACTTTTTGTTTCACTTTGATCAGAATCTTGTGAAGGCTTGGCAATCCCAGATGAGCTTTTAACTTCTTCTACTATGCTCTTCTTGTCTTTTGTCAATTGGCTAGAAGATGGCTTATCAGTTCCTATGAACACAAATAGAATACGAATATCAATGTGATAGGTGTAGCAGGATTTCTATAAACAATTTTAAGGGAGAAAAGAATAAGTTTTTTAACAAAATAATTTTTTTTTCACAAAATAAGAATTAATGGTTATTTTCCCGAGAAGCACCTGCTCCAATGGAGTCTTGATTCATCTCCTCCATTGATGTTTGGCTTGGTTGCTCTAATCCTTTTGTTTCATCTTCATTTGCATCTTCTGCGAGCTTAGAGTTGAAGTTCTGAAGGAAATTTTCAAGTTCCCTTAACTTTCTTCGTAGTTCTTCGTTTTTCTTCAGCGTGGAAAAATTGGCCTTCAAGTTCTTAAACGTGCCTTCCAAATTCATTAACTTTTCATCAATCGTTTCATCTTTTTTCCCACTCTTTTCTTCTGCCTTTTCACTTGAAGATGGCTCATCACTCCCTACAAGTCCATATCAAATAATAATATCAAATAATATGATACTATTTCCCTAACAATAATTTCCTTTGTTCAAATTATATATATATATACATATATATATATATATATATATATATATATATATATATATATATATATATATATATATATATGCATATATATTATATATATACACATATATACATATATACATATATATTATATATATACACATATATACATATATATTATATATATACACATATACACATATACACATATACATATATATATATATATATACATATACATATATATATATATATATACATATACATATATATATATATACATATACATATATATATATATATATATATATATCAGTACAATGCCAATTTTCATAGCATGTTTTTCTAATATAATATAAGAAAATCAAAATGGACAATGAAATTCTCAAGTGTTCACAGAAATTTTAAGGATTTTAATGTTGGTATTGAAAAAGTCTCTTATATTCTCCACTCACTTCTTTTGGTCTTCTCGAACTCATAAAAGTATTGTCTCAGAGGGAAAAGAAAATTGTTTTTTACTGATTGGATGAAGAATTTTAATAATTCTGAACACTTAAAATACATTATATTTAAAGTACTTGTAATTAAAATTTCTTTTATTTTTAAATATTATTTGGATTGAGTAATTTTTTTTTGGATAAAATAATTGATTTTTTCTTTTAAGATAAAATTTCATTTTAAAAATATGTATTTTAAAATTTAAATTTTAAAAAACTGTTAGTCAAATTTAAATTATGAAATAACATTTAACAATTTTATTTTTTTTTCTTAAATATATACGTAATGTGTATAAAAAGGTACAAGCAGAAGTGACGACTACTTGTGTAATTTTAATTTTCTTTCTTTTTCTTGAATAAGTTTCAAATTCCATTATTTTAATTATTTAAAATATTTTATTAAAATTTATAAGTTTTAATTTTTTTTTAAAATTTCCCATCCAAACAATTCAGGCTATCTAAAAATAATTAAAATTCATTAAATAAATAAATTACTCTAGTAAATCCCTTCTTTCAAATTCATTAAATAAATAAATCACTTCAAACATACTATTCTATGGCTGTAATAGCAACCAAAACCCTAATAAATCAGAACCAAAAATAGAGAAATGTACACCAAATTCGTGCGTTCATGCAGCCATCAAATTGGAACTTGTAAGGGCAAATCAAATTACTCACGTAAATATCAGATACCATGATCTCATTCCGAACTAACATCATATTTGTAATGGTAAAGAATATTAAACATTAAACATAATATACAAAAGACTTGAATATATATATATATATAGAGAGAGAGAGAAATTTAGCAGCTCACCCTTTTGTGGATCGGCTTTCTCTGTTTCCAAAATTCGATCGGAAATCTCGTGGAACTTTTCTGTTTTGAAGTTGCGAAGAAGATCATCGACAAGTTTTAACGTGTCAAGGAGTTCTTCTTCGTTACTTTTCACTGTTGAAAACAAATCTTTTATGGCTGTTAGATCAGACATTAACCTGTCAAGCTTATAAGAAATATTAGGCTCTTCTCTGCTCTTAACCGATGTCAACCGTCTCTGCAGTGATGGCACTGCTTTCATTCGGTTTGTTCTGATAGACATTTTTCCTCAATTCTTAACAACTTTTCTTTCTTTCTCACAAATTTTCAAGACACAATCAAATGTTATATGTATATATACATATATATACACACACAAAGGTTTTCGTGAACTATGGCATCAGATTAAACATTATACACAAGCAAGTGAAGGAACCAAAGTGCAAAAGTTCCACGTAATTCTTTATCCCTTAAATACTTTTTACTTTTCTACATCCTTGCTTTATCTTTACATTCTTCAATATTCTTTTCATGTCTCAAATTTCAAATTTAGAATATTGGACATTCTTTTGATATAAACTACAATTAACTAATATTTAAATACATAAAATGATATATATGATGAAGTCTTAAAATAAAACTCAAATGATTATTCAAATTTAATGAACCTAAAACAAAATAAAGAAAGTTAAAACCCCGTAAATGTAAACATACAACAAAAATTATTTGGTTTCACTTGATATCTCCTTAATTGATTAGAATTTTAATCTCTTTCATTTCTTCAAGTTTCATTAAAACTGTGACATCTTTACCTCCATTGCTTTCATGAACTAATATGATTTCTAATAAAGAAAAAGAAAAAAAATTTCCTTTTTAGAACATTTCAATATAAATTAAGTTTTTGTCTTTTCTCATGTCATGTGAGAGAGATCATTCAATATTAGTATCACTTCATTAGTTTATAATATCCACATTTTATTCAGTAATAAAATATTATAAAAGAGTCTACTATTATTATTAGCATTTCTCTTTCTGGATTCATTTTCCAAAATTCAAATTAAATAGTTCATTCCTTTGATTCCCTTATTGTTTTTTTTTTTTTCCTTTTTTTCGTATTGGCCAAGCATCCCAAATGAGTGTGTACATATCTCTTTTATAACTTATATAAAAACAAGTTGGGTGGGTCCCTTTTTCAATCATATAAATCAAAGCTACCAAAACACCTTTTTTGACACCAAAACATAATTGCAGAAATGTTTAATTGATCTTTACAATTTCATATTATAGGTTTCTACTTCTTTTTCAAAGACATCTTTGTCATACTCATGAATTTCAATTATAGTTGCATACACGCTATTTAAGAATTGAGGATGAACATCGATCATAAATACTTAATGGGAAAGTGACAAAAGTAGAATAACTACAATACACATCCTTTAGTTTGGCTTTTTTTGAGCCGTGTTGCACCCGTGACATGCCACCACTCTTGAGAAATGAGCAATACCTTCCATTTTTTTTTCTGATAAATTAATTTGTTGATGTTATAAAATGTTTTGAACTGAATAATTATTTTAAAACTTATCAATGTTTTATTTTTTTAATTTTTAAATTGAATAATTTTATTTTTCTAAATGTTATCTATTTTGTCTTTGTATATTACAATATCACTTAAGGAATTATACTATTCGCATTTTATAATTAAAGAGATTAAAAACGGATAAATTTCTTTTAGAATGATTAAAATTGAATTTAAAAGATATTATAATGACTTTAGAAACATATTTTATCCTAGTTTTTTTCACACGCACCCACATACTAAGTTCTTAATTTGTAATTGGAAACACACTTTTTGACCGTAGACATACTAAAATATATCTTTTAATAAATTGTTTCGATATATTGATTAACAAAATTCAATTCTAATTTAGAAATTTGAAGAAAGACGACTATATATCATTATTTCAATTTTTACTAACAGCTAATAAACTTAATTTACCAGTGCAGTCAAGAAAAATGACACCGGGTTTTTTTCGTTTATATATACCGGTTCTGCAACCGACGTATATACAGGTGATGTAAAAAGAGATAAGTTTTTCGCCTCAGTTCTGAACCGAGTCAAAAAGGTTTGGATTCTACCTCGGTTCATAGACAACCAAGGCAGTAGAGTGTTTTTAATTTTTTTTTAATCTTGGTTCCTCATTCTGTTTTGTTTTTCTATGTTATTTTACTTTCTCTTTTCCTTATCTTTTGTGCCTTAAACTTCTCTCTCTATTTTTTAATATCAAGCTTATCCTACAAATGTTTTTACACAAGTGGGGGCAAAGGAAGGTGTCCTATTCAATATTTAACTCCATTGCAATCATACATCTGTGCATCATTGCATCCACGAACATTTTGCACAAATTGTTGTTTACATAAGTTATTTAACTCTCAAACAAGTTACAAAGAGAAGATATCAATTGCAAAATGAACTTTAGTTTATACCTAGAGCCCAACTCTGCATGACAGACTAATCGGAGCCCATCACCAGCGGACAGACCGATCAGATAAGATTTTTGTCCTTTACGAAGGGAGCTTACGGACGGGCTAAGCTCTTTATGACTTCTTTGGCGCCGGGTAGTCAGCTTATTTCCATCAGGCGGTGGGAGTGAGACCTTTCGCCATCCAAACTGCAAACACTATCCATTTCGCCATCCACCTGCAGAGAAACAGAACCAAAAACCCAAGGAAGAGAAACGCAAACCCACCGGCTACGCCCTTGCCGCACCATCGTTGTGCTCTCACCGCCATCGCACCATCGCTGCTCTCTCGCTGCACCGTTGTTGCGCTCCAACTGCCATCGCAGCCACACCATCCGAGAACTAGAGCTGAAGCGTGGTTGGAGAAGATGAGGCAACGAAAGAAGCACGTAGATTTATAAACTCTAGGTTTCGATGTTGAAGAGGAAAAGGAACGAGCAAACCCTAGATTCGAAGGATTGTTTGGTGAAGGTTAGAGATCGGGGTTGTATGGTGGTTTAATCGGTGAAATGGTGCGATTAAACGATGGAAAAGGCTGGAAACGAAGATTTAATTGGTGTAAATGGTTAGAACCCGATTTCAATCGGTGAGAATGAAGGAAAGGTAAAATGGTGGATCTGACTTACAGTAAAGGTTCTGTGATGGTGGATCTGTGAAGCTGAGGACAACGAAGTTATGGCTGGTGCGAGTGAAGCGCGAGAGAACGAGGGAGACTCGCGTGTAGAGGAGAGGAGAAGAGGCATTTGGGGAAAAGTTTCCTAACTTGAAGGTCCCACGGTCCAATTAGAAAGGCTTATATGCCTTGGTTCATCCTGACAACCGAGGGAGTATCTCTGTCCTGTGAGGTTTATGCCTCGGTTCACCCTGCCAACCGAGGCAGTATTCTCTTTAGACATTGGTTTCTTAACAACCGAGGCATATAGTGTTTTAAAAATCACGAGACTGTCACCGCGTTTTGATACGCTTCGGTTTTTCTGGAACCGAAGCGTAATGTGCGAGTTAAAAATACAATTTTTTACTAGTGTACTTGTAAAAATTATTATAATTTTCTTTGTTTCATCTAAAAAACATTTTGTTAACCATAAATAAGTTAGTTCAAACCTTAGTAAAATTAAATATGTTACCAACCTTCCTATTTTTGAACTACTAATTAGTTATCAACGTTAACGTTATAATATTCCTTTCATCTTTTATAAGATAAAAACAATTATTTCTAAAATTTTGAAAAAAATAATTTAATGAGACAATTGTTTAAAATACTAATATTAATACATTAACCTTCAAAAGTACTAGTAATACTATATTTTACTTGACCATAAGTGAGTGTGTTCACTTGAAAATTTGATTGGTTAATGTTTTTCAAATAGATAACAAATATTAAAATAAAAAATTGTATTATATTAGACAAACTAATTACATATACAAAATAATTTTTAAAAAAATAACGAAGTAGTAGTTATTAAGCATTAAAGTGAAAACACCAAAAAAAAAATTTAAAATTTTAGCTTTTCAAAGTTTATAATTAATACTCTTATATCATCATGCAAATTTAGTCACTAATTTACAAAGTGTGATTGTGAAAGAATATCCAATCCAATCAAAATATTGATATTCAAGTTATGAAAAATGTTGAATATAATGGAATATGTATGAGATTAATCTCCATTATATTGAATATACACATAAAATCATCTATTTATAATAGAATAAATATGGATTAAGTCCAAAATACAAATAACAAATAATAACAAACAAACTAAAAATATAAATAAAAGATAAAAATAATATATCTAACACTTTCTCAAGCTTGTACATACAAATTGTATGTACCAAGCTTGTTACTAATATAATCCATAAAGATTTAGTGAATATATATGCTTCTGAGTGATACCAAATTGTTAATGATTTGCAAAGACAACATAAAAGATGAAATATCAACCCAGAAGACTCCCCTGATCAACTCAGAGGTTGCTTCATGTAAATTTTTTCTCGCAAATTGCCGTTAAAGAATGTATTGTTGACATCCAATAGATAAAGATGTCATTATTGAAGAGTCCCTACGGCTATAAATAAACTAACAAAAGTCATTTTTGTCATGAGAGAAAAAACATATATAGTCACGTCAAACATAATAGAGATAGAAGGGAAGTTGAAAGAGACAACAGCGGAAGAGATCACAGATGAACAGGAGAGAGAAACCTTAGAAATTCAAGATTCTTGAAAAATGAAAATGAGCAACCTTGATTCTCTAAATAGCTGCCTGAGAGGAGATGAAACGTGTGACCACACACGATGAACCTGAAAGAGAAAAAAGAGCGACCTCGATGTTCTAAATTGCTTCCTGAAAGGAGACGAGACATGCCACCATGCACAGTGAAAAATAGAGTAGATCCACAACTTCAAGAGGTGTTGAGAGCGCATAAGAGTTCCAATGAAAGCGTAATTGATGAAACAGTCAAACTGTGTAATCGACGGTCAAAACTAGAACTCTGAGGGTAACGATAGACGACGATGGTAGATGACGGGGCCGCTGATAATGATGGGTGTAGTGGCTAATATAAATTTTTTTCTCAAAAGAACCTTAGGTTATAATACCCTATTGAATATAGTGAAAATTATGTATGAAATTAATCTTTCTTATATTGAATATATAGATAAGATTCTCCATTTATAATAATAGAAAAAAATGAGTTAAGCCTAAAATACAAATAAAAAATAATTACAAATAAACTAAAGATAAAAGATAAAAAAATATAAAGGTAATATATCTAATATTCCAAATAACATGTTCAAATTTCTAAATAAACACTTGTAAATTGATAATGAGAAATTCAATAATTTTTTCACAAACTAAAGTTAAATTATATATGTTCCTTTATGGGTTCGAGTCACCTAAATCTGTTCCGCTGCCTCCATTCGGCCGTGATCCTTTCTTCTGCTGGTCAAAGTTTGTCTGTCCTGTACGTCTGAGAGGGTCCCTATTAAAGGTGCTCCGAAGCTTAAGTCAGTAAAGGTCCAATCGGTTGTTTAGGTGCTGCAATAAATGCATAATTAATGAATTTGCCTATCTCTTACCTTTGACCTGTATTTATAGTTTTGGTCATGGGCCTAAGATTAGCAAGTCCTTAATCACGGCCCATTCCAGAGCCCAATCTTTTAATCAGTATTTTACCTTGATCGTATATGGAGACCTACCTGTCACGACCGTCCGGTCTGAGTGTGTTGAAAGGTACCATCCGTCCCATGTGTTTATTTGGGGCCGTCTGGAGTCATCTGATACAATATATAAATAAAGAATTGTGTTTTAAGAAGAAATCAATATGAAACATTATTTATGCTGATTAAGTTATATATATATATATATATATATATATATATATATATATATATATATATATATATATTAGTTTGATTTATTGAGATTTTTTTATTGTTTTATTTATCGTGTCTTGAAATATATTTATCTAAATAAATTTAACTTCAATGAATATTTCATACTAAATTATAAAAATAATTGGTCTAAAAATCATTAATACTAAGAATTTGAATGTTATAAATAAATAACGATAGAACAAATATTTGCAGTACGATGTTAGCTCTGTACCAGGTATTTTCTCTGCTAAACGGATTTTGCTGTACGATATTAACTCTGTAGCAGGTATTTTATCTCCAAAAGTAAAATAAAATAAATATTTTTATACAAATTCATTTTTTATATTTATTTGATATTAATTTTTTTAAATACAAAAAAATTATATTTTTATGAGTATTTTTCTTTATAACGTGGAATATAAATATGTATCCCCTTTCAGTATTCAAAATAAAACTCCGTATCATTATTTAAAAGAAAAATTCAAAGTATATTGAACGAAACAAAAAGTTGATCGAGTGAATATTATAAACTAATCAGTCACACAGTTACAAAACAAAAAGTGGTGCACTATTGCCAAAATCCACGGACTTGAATCCCGGCGTGGTGAACAGTGATGATAGATTCCAGAAGTACATTGTCATCGTGCTGATCCAACGTTATTGACAGAGGTTTGTGTTGACACACAAATGGAACTGAAACTACTCCTAACGGTTTTATTGATTCGGTCTGCAACTGTTGCGGCTGATTACATTCGACCTCCGCCTCGAAAAGCTTTGCATCTTCCATGGCATTCTCAACCCTCCTCTTATCCTCAACAGGTCAGACTCTTCAACACTCTGTATTCTTCAATTAAATCAGTTTTTTTATATACCCTTTTGCTTATGGCTGATCAATACCACTCTTTTCCATTCTTTGTTTTCTTGTGCTTTTGGTTCAGAATCTGGGTTTTTGCAAGGAAAAAATAAGAAAGATTAACATGGGTGTATTTCATTTTTATTTCAAAACTGTTATTAACTTTGAACATGCAAGTAAACAATGTTCAACCAAGAAGATCACACTTAAAACTGGGTGGAATGGACTTGTGTCTTTTAAGTATGATCTCGGTTTTAAGTTTTGTAGATGTAATAAAATTAGTTGGAATGAGAGACTCCCGCAACCCAACCAGATTTTTGGATAAAGATTAGTCACTGAGAAATCTAATGGATAATCTATACTAGTACAATGTTTAGCGGACGAAAAGGTTGTTCCGAAAGTTGGTGCAGAGTCCCGAAAGTTGTTGCAGAGTGGTGGCACATGGCTGTGTAGAATTGGGATATAGGTTGAATAAGACGAAAATAAGAGAAGAATGAGACAAAGCATCTAAGTGTTCGTGTTTTTAGGATTTTAGACCACTTGTTTTGGATAGAATTTCCAAAACATAATAGTATTTTGATGAGAGATTAATTGGTGAGTAGTTTGAAGTTGTTGCAGAAAATAGTTTTTAATCTCATAAAAACGGACCCTAAGTGTTTATGTTTCTGGTGTGTCTTAATTTAGAATGGTTTTCCTTTACTTTGTGAATTACATAAATGAATGAGGTATTTCAAAGTTCGTCCTCATTGAGCACAATTCTTTGTTCTTACACGGTTTCGGCCCTGCTACTATGGTGAGAAAAAATATATTTTACACCCCAGAGGGGCTATAATTGGAGATACCATTGTTTCTGGTACAGAAGTTCCTATAAAAATGGGAAATGCCCTACCTTTGAGTGCGGTTTGAACTATTGATTTACGTAATTGGAAGTAACCAACTAGGTTTACGGCGAAACCTAGAAATCGATCACTGATCCAATTGGAGTACCTCTACAGGATAGACCTCAACAGAAAACTGAAGAGTAACGGCAGCAAGTGATTGAGTTCAGTAGTTCCTCATATAAAATTATTGACTCTAGAGATATAGTAATATGGAGAAGACAAAATTGTTTCAAGCACCGACAGAACCGGAAGCACCCTTTGTTTCAAACAGGGGAGGGCGGGTTATTCACATTTCATTTGATGGTCAGAGGCGAATTGAAAGCTAAGCTGTGGTAATTCTAAGGATTCCCCCTGGGAAAAAGAGAGATGTCTCCTTTCTTTGATATTTTTCCCCTTAGGGATTTTATGTAATAGAAATTGTGATATACGGAGAGATTGAAGTGAAATTCAGTGAAGCACCACTTCTTTGATTTGTGACTACTTGGTTGAGGTCCATGACATTAGACTAATTGATTAGCAGCATTTTGTGATTGGAGTCATATTTGATCTTGATTGTTATGATGAAAATTTCTTTGGGAGGTTGGCACTGCAATGTGGATGGTATTCAATTTGCACCCTCAATATGTTTGTGATTATACTCCTCATTAAAACAGGGTGTCTTAAGTGGTGAGAAATCATTATATGATGTCTGTTTGTAGTGATCGTTTGTTTGTTGTAATGCTTGTACTCTGCAAAACGCTTTCATTGAATGTTTCTTATTTGAATTTAAACTGCCCTCCTTTATTTTGGTGAATTCTATGTTAATTGTTGAACTACTCAATTAGTATCAGTTGATTTAGATTCTTATCATCAAAGTTTATATTCCAGGTACACATTTCTTTAGCAGGAGACCAGCACATGAGAGTTACTTGGATTACTGATGATAATTCTGCACCTTCAATTGTAGAATATGGAACACTGCCAGGGCAATATGGCTCTGTAGCTGAAGGAGAGACCACCTCGTACAGTTATGTGTTCTATAACTCAGGAAAGATACACCATGCCGTTATTGGTCCTTTAGAACATGATTCTGTGTACTATTATAGATGTGGTGGACAAGGTCCCGAGTTCCAGCTCAGAACTCCTCCAGCTCAACTTCCAATCACTTTTGCTGTGGCTGGGGATTTGGGTCAAACTGAATGGACTAAATCAACATTGGATCACATTGACCAATGTAAGTATAACGTTCATCTACTTCCAGGAGACCTAGCATATGCTGATTACATCCAGCATCGATGGGACTCCTTTGGTAGGCTAGTGCAGCCACTTGCTAGTTCAAGACCATGGATGGTAACACAAGGGAACCATGAAGTAGAAAGCATACCTTTGTTAAAGGATGGGTTTGTGTCCTATAATTCCAGATGGAAAATGCCATTTAAGGAAAGCGGATCAAATTCAAATCTCTTTTATTCATTTGAAGTTGCAGGTGCTCACGTTATCATGCTTGGGTCCTATACAGATTATGATGAATACTCTGAACAAAATAGATGGCTTAAGGTTTGTTGGTTTCTCTAACAGATTAGTAGTTACTATATTCTGACAAGTCTTGCTTTATCTATTTCCACCATTAAGTAGTAAGTGCTTGGAGAGAATAAATGTGGATAACAAAAGCTTCTTCTGTGCTAGGTTTTCATTTTCTAGTTTTTGGTTTTAGTCTACACTTTTAATGAAAAGCATTCTCAGCAATGGTTAGAAGCACAGTATGATTTTTTATTATTAGGAATGGCATGTATCATATCCACAGGGGAAAACTAAATTTGATCTGTGACAGTCTTGGACTCTTGGGATATTTAACTCATGATTCATCATGGCCATGTAGAAGAATTCTTGCTTTGGAATTTTAGACTGTTAGTTTTCATTTTTTTTTTCCAATGAGAATATGTCATTAATATATGAGTTGGATAAGATTGCTTTCGGTTCCTGTATTCTTCATGCCTTAATATGTTATATTACTTTTCAACTGTCACAATGTCCTTGTTTTTTATTGTTCTTTATTTATCTTGTTACAGATTTTCCAAATGAAGTCAATTGATCCATATATGTCTTGTCATCAGTCACAAGACTAAATATTCGTTTAAAAAGCAATGACTAGCATCTGTATTTCTTACATCCTGTTGCCTTCAAATCTCTCAATGGAATTATGAAGAAATTAAAAACACAATTGCTTCTTTCCTTCCTCGATTTCATTTTTTACTGCTTACACTCGAGCATGAAGCCTAATGTAGAGCACACTGATGTTAAAAATACGTGGTAACAGAGGCATGCATTGTATTTTCACATGGCTTTGGCAAAATAACCTACTTAAAAATGATAAGGCTTCATAAAACCAACATTGGGGTCATGTCTTTAACTCAGATATTGGAGATCTTTAGTATTGTGAATTTAAATATCCTCCATTATGCATAGTTGAACATTTCAATGTATATCTATGAAGAGAAGGAAAGATTTAGACGATAAAGTCATTCTTGGTGTTCTGCTGATATTCTTGTGACATTATATTATAATAAACATTTCCAGAGATTTTACATTTTTACTTGAAATATGTTTATGTACACAGGCCTAATGTTCTTGTCAATAATCTGTAGGAAAATCTTTCAAAGGTGGACAGGAAAAGGACACCTTGGTTGCTTGTGTTATTTCATGTGCCGTGGTATAATAGTAACACTGCTCATCAAGGTGAAGGCGCTGATATGATGGCAGCTATGGAGCCATTACTTAATGCTGCTAGCGTCGATTTAGTTCTTGCTGGTCATGTGCATGCTTATGAACGCTCGGTATGCCTACAGAGTTTTGTTTCTTTTAAGTTTGATTGTATTAGGATTTTAAACTGTGCTTGTCTTGTTGGCAGAAACGTGTATACAATGGAAGAGTTGACCCTTGTGGTTCAGTCCATATAACCATTGGTGATGGAGGAAACAAAGAAGGCTTAGCTCATAGGTAAGTTTGATTCAGCATAAACCAAATATATCTTTCTCTTGACCATTTGTTATTTCAAAAAATCTATGTAAACTCAATTTGTCAAAACACAACTTGCATGCTGCTTGTATATAACTTGTGTCATTCTTACGATTTTTGTGGTCACGTCACCTTATTGTTTGTTGACAGATATATAAATCCACAGCCAATATGGTCAGAATTCCGTGAAGCCAGTTTTGGTCACGGCGAGCTAAAGATTGTAAACTCTACCCATGCTTTCTGGAGTTGGCACAGGAATGACGATGATGAGCCGGTAAAATCTGACGATATCTGGATAACCTCTTTGATCAGCTCAGGATGTGTTGATCAGAAGAGAAATGAACTCAGGAATAAACTTATGACTCCTTAAAATCCCCTGGTCTTGTTATTCCTCAACAACAGATTAGCAAGAGTTTGGTCTTGAATGCAAATCATGAAGCAATGCCTCATATTAGTACTGGCACAGTAGCAACTTGATTGGTTTGACCTTGTTTATTCGAGGGAGTGAGTAAACTGTGATATTTCAGTTCTTGTCTTTACATCTTTCCCTGTATTTAGTCTAAGTGCATATTCTATTGTCTTTACACCTTTCCCTGTATTGCTTGCATTTTCTATTGTATTTACTATAAAATACATGGTTTAGAATTACATATAAAAATAGCTTGGGCTTTTTTCACTCTATCTGTAGCACAATGCTGGTGTTTGTTATGGGAAAATATAAAACTTTTAATATTTTGGATCATGAAGAATGTTGGCTAGAACCTTTTCATATTGAAAACTGGCCAAGATTGTGATATCCAAAAAGGGAATGAACCTGTGTTTTGCATTTGGGAAGTTGATGAAACTTTTGTCCATGGATAAGTTCAAGCAGTATTTTAAAACTGATAACCAGAGATTAATTTGTGCTTGTGGAGCATGGAAAGTTGGTGAAGTTTCTTATGTATAATGCTCTTTTGAGAACTAAATATGCTTTATGATAAGGAAAGGAGTGTGTTGCTGAAAAAACCTGAATTCACGATAACCAAATCAGGCCAAACTGTTAAGATCACTAATTATGACAGTAAGTTTCTGCACTCCATCAAGTTCTTTTTAACACCACTTTTTCTTTCCAAATCGTTTGGAATGTTAAATGACATAAATTAATAGCTTTTGGATTAGCCAATCCATAAAGTAAAATAAAAAGCAAACATTTGGGATGTATGAAGAAGCATTTAAGTTGAGAGTATGTTTGTTACAATAAAAAAATAAAATGAAATATTACATATTAAAAATGAATATATAAGAATTTGTAAGAAATTGATTTAGAAACTAAAATATGAATTTTTGGAGACTAACCTCAAACCTAATAAAAATTGATATTTTTATCTTCAAAATTTTTTCCTGAAGACTCTTCTAGCTTGTATTCTTCTTCCAACTTTCCAAGCTCATCCATTATAGTTTCATCCTCTTCGGTGAAATCATCAGGCTCATATCCAACATCAAAATTCTCATATCTTTTCTCATCCCCTAAGTCCATATCCTCTTCTGTTAAAACTGCATTTTCCTCTACATCGCTCTTCAGTGTCTCAAACTCCAAAGTGTTTCCAAAATTTATGTCTGACAAAAACCCCAACCCAAAATCAAAACAATAGCACAAAATCCCAACCCAAGATCAAAACAGAAACCCAAGACTTCCCAATTTCAGAAACCTAATTTCATATAACCCAGAACGCTTTCCCTTTCCGCTCCGCAACCAGACCACCATAAAAGAACCCAGAACGACGTCACTGTGATTCGCGAGTTCATCCTCCTCAATTGACAGAACCAGAAAGCAAATCACGCCTCCTTGATTCAATCTTCTCCACCCCAACCTGCAAACAGAATCACAAAAACAATGTTCGCTCCATCATTCATCTTATTCACCAGGAACCTGAAAGCGTAGAAACCAAACTCAAAAATCGCAAATCCTTTTCATGGTACCTACCTCCATTGACGCAGACGAGTTCTTTTCTTCCTCGCAAGCACAACCATGAGCTTCAATCGCGAACTCCTTAAGCTGCCATCCATGGCCACGCCTCCATCCTCTCCATAGCGGCGTAGGAGTAAGAAGGCAAAATGTTCTTCCCCTTTCCCCATCTGTAGAACCTTAATTTTAGAACCAGGAGGAATTTGTGGAAACGAATAAGAGTTCTTGCAAAGATGACGAAGATGGAACCCTTGTGGAGGCAGCGTCGCTACAGCCCTCACGGTGTTGTGTCGTCGCCGTTCTTTCATCGTGCCCTTGTCGCACCCTAGTCGCGTCCTCCCAGTTTGTCTGCAAGAAAGGAAGAAGAAAGAAGTGATTTTATGCCTCAGGTCACCTCTCGCGCGAGAAAGAAAGAAGAAAGTAGTGAGAAGGGGGGAAGAAGACAGGTGCCCCGGGTCACCTCTCTCACACAGTGAGAAAGCAGTGAGAAAGGGGGAAGAAGTGAGAAAGCAGTGAGAAAGAAAGAACCTCTTGCGCGAGACGCGAGACAAAGAAAGGGGGAAGACTTGGGGAACTTCAATACGCAAGCTTTTATGCCTCTAGCACCTCTCAACCGAGGCACTAAGTCACTTTTATGCCTCAGGTAACCTCTCAGCCGAGGCATTAAGTCTCTTCCAGATTTGAAAAGTCTGACTTGCAGAAAAGTAGGTGAATTTTGCAGGTTATTATGCCTCGGTTTCTCTTATAATCGAGGCAATAGACCCTTTCTACTTCGGTTTCTAAAGAACCAAGACATATAACTTTGCTATTATTACAAAAATGCCACCGTGTTTTTATATGCTTTGGTTTTTATAAAACCGAAGCATATATGGCACGTTAAAATACTAGTTTTTTACTAGTGCATTCTCTCCCTTAAGCTATATGTAGTTGTTACATTTAGCTTACTTCACTTATGTCCCAACTCCAAGCATTTGACGTAGACTCTCAAATTGTTCAAACTTCAATGTTTTGGTCATTATATCAGCCAATTGTTCTTCAGAGTAATAATAACTAAGACAAACAACTTGGTCTTTAACCAAATCTCTAAGGAAATGAAATCTTACTACAATGTGTTTGCTCCTTCCATGAAAGATGAGATTCTTGGACAACTGAATAGTATAGCTGTTATCATATAGGATTCTTGTTGCACCTTCTTCTTTTAAACCGAGATGTTCTGAAATTTTGCAAAGCCAAATACATTGACATGCACAAAATGCTATTACAATGTACTTAGCTTCAGTTGTAGATAGGCTCACCATAGGTTGTTTCTTTGAGGCCCAAGAGACAACAGCCATACCTATTAAAAAACTGAACCAGAAGTACTTCTTCTATCATCTAAGTCACCTGCATAATTACTGTCACTATAGGAAATAAGACCAGTTCTTCCACTCTATTGATAAAACATTCCATACTCAATTGTGCCTTTAAGATATCTTAGGATCCATTTTACCATAGCCCAATGTGATTCCTTTGAATTTGCCATGTACCTGCTGATTAAACTTACCCAATACATCAAATCAAGTGGAGTGATTGTGAGATACATAAGACTACCAATTGCTTGCTTAAACTTTGTAGCAACGATTGTGACCCATTCCTTATATCTAGACAGTGTTATTCCTGATACAATAGGATTTCTTACTAGATTGTTATCTGTCATGTTGAACCGAGCCAATATCTCCCATAAATATCTTCTTTGACAAATGAAAATTCCTACCTTGCTTTGTATGACTTCTATTCCAAGAAAATATTTCATTTTGCCCAGATCATTCATATCAAATTCTAGCTTCATTGAACTTTTAAACTCTTCACACATGTTTACTATTTCTAGTAAAGAGCGAATCATCAACATAAAGACTGATTATTAAAATATTACCCTGAACTTGTTTGGTGAACAAGGTGTGTTCACTAGAACATCGATTAAACTAATATAATAAATACAACATAAAATCAAATACCTTAATGGTTAAAAATAACAACAAAATAACACAACCATGAGAACTAAAAAAAGTGGCATGTTGTTACTACCACAGACTATAACAAACAAAAGGGTTGGTGTTATTATAGAGAAAAGGTTAAATAAAGGTAGTGGCCACGTCCAAAGAAGAAAATGAAAATACACTGCGTAAGAGTTGTCACGTCAAGAAAGAGAGTGCTAAATGGCATGACTACATGATGTGGAAGTACCATTGTGTGGTATGGAACTTTCTCTCTCTGATTTTCTCTGAAACATTCTTCCTCTCATAATTCAATTTTCTACTTGACCTCTCTTTTCTTACCTCTCCGTGTCTTGTTTAACACTTATAGGAATAGAATGCTTGATGAGTTGATGTTCTCTTCAAGTTTAACAGAATATAATTCTATGCATTGAGTTGTTTAAATTATATAATTCTAATTATGTGTTAAATAAATTTTAGAAGTGTTATTATTTTGTTTTCATATTACAATTATAGTGGTTGATTATGTAATTTTGAGTTTAATCCATTACTTTGGTGCTTTCATTGAATTCCATGGTGGAGAATACTAGAATGAAGGAGATGCAAGCAGAGATTTGTACAAATGATGAGGATATTCGTTGTTTGGCCACCATAGTAGACAAACTACAAAAAATGATGGAAGTTAAGAAACAAGTACAAGAAACCAGGATGGAAGAGATCAAAGTAGTGTTACAGCAACTGTTACTTAATTTCGCTAACAATTAGGGAAGAACTCAAGCTCTACAATGAAAGTATCTACCATCACAATGATTTCTCTGAGTAGTGAGATATTTCCTTGGGGTTTCCTCATTTTGATGGTTCTTCGTCAATGTTAGAGTGGAGTTTTAAGATAGATAATTTTTTTAACTATCACAACACATCAGATGCAGAATGAGTGGAAATTGCATCAATGCATTTTGAGAAGGAAGTGTGTTAGCAAAATCATGTAGTATAGAATTTTTTATCATGCCCAAATCAAGTCTCAAGTTCTTACTTTGCTATAAGACCTTCATGAAGACTTGTTTTACGTGTTAAAACTTTTGTAATAAGTAGTTTTATATATAGGGCTTTATATGTTGTTGGTTCCTTGTAATTTAGGCTTTATATATAGGGATTTATAATCGATTAACTACTTAAGATAATCAATTATCACAAAAATGTTTTTAAAGGTCACTAAAAACTCAATTTTGGCTCTAGAATAATCGATTACAAAACTATGATAATCGATTATCTATAATCAATTATCACGACTATTCGTTGGAGGTTTTAGGCATGTTTTTGGCTATTGTGCATTCATTAAATGCATAATCAATCACCATAAGTGGATAATTGATTATCACGCGAGAAAAAGCTGACAACGGATTTTTAGAGGTGTCCTTGAGTGAGGTCTTTATAAAGGTGTTTTAGACTCTCATTATAGCAACGAAAAACATATTTGTTTGTTTAAATTGTGAAAAGTGTGATCTAGGTTTGTTTAACCCTTGTGCTTTGGACTTGAGAACTTTGTGTTATCAAGAGTGAGAACTTTCACTAGGAGTGTGATTGAGTGTTTCTATTGTTGCTGAGTGAAACATATCATCCTTTGTGAAGATTCAAAGGAAGTGTTCATCCTTCATGAAGCATTTGAAGGAGGAGTTCATCCATTGTGACCTTTAGGAGAGGTCAGTTTCATCTTTTGTGATAACAATAAAGGTGTTTTATAAACCCTTAAACTTGTCTTTCTATGTGATTATAATAGTTTATTGGTTTTGTGATAGTGGAACGTTAATCTCTATTTGGGATTAGAAACTGGATGTAGGATCCCTGTGATCTAAACCAATATAAAATTATTTATGCAATTTTTTCTCTCCCTTACACTCTATTATTGTTTTAATTACTTGCTAAGGAAATTAAAATTAAGAGAAATATATTAAAGGCACACATTTGTGATAAAAAACCAGTTTACCCCCCTCTTGGTTTATTGTTCACGCTAAACATTCTGTTGCACCACCCTTACAATTGATATCAGAGCTTGCTTTGATTGTCATTCAAATGGCAGGGGATCATCAAACATTTGTTGAGGGTGCCTCTATCAACATGCCTCCTTTGTTTACTAGTGAAAATTATGCTTTCTAGAAAGTCAAAATGCAAATTTTTATGGAATTTGTTGATACTAAGATTTGGGAAACTGTCACAAATGGTCCTTTTGTTCCTAGTGTATTTATTAAGAACTTTTAGGAACCAAAACCCAGTGACCAAGTGACCAATGGAATGGTAATGATAGAAGAAGAACTCAACATGATGTAAACGCTCGAAATATTATATTATATGCCTTAACTGTTGATGAGCTTTACAAGGTCTCAACTTGTAAGAATGCACAAGCGATGTCGAAGATGCTAAGGGTCACTCACAATTGTACGAATGATGTAAGAAGAGCAAGAAGGAATACCTTGACCCAGAAATATGAGATGTTTTGAATGAAGCAAGGAGAAATAATCATTGGTGTTCAAAAGCGTTTCACTCACATTGTGAATCATCTCTGTTGAGATTGTTGATAGGGGGAGCAAAGGTTCAGCTTAACCCACAATCTCAGTGATATTTGTATTTTTGATGATGACAACACATAATTAATAATACATGTGTGTTCTGAGTTACATGTTCTATATTTACATGATATATGCTTTTGATCAATGTGTTAAATCTGTTTACGCATATATGAGAGCATGCTTGTGTTGGTCATTGCATATCACTGTGTTACAAATGTGTTTTTATATGTGAATGCATGACATACAATGTTGAAAGGGAAAACCACAAGCACTTAGTTGAACTTTAAATGTGTGGCAAAATAACAATTTTAAGTCGATTTCATTATGGGATGAATCGATTAAAACTCGTGTCTTTCCACAAACTATTTTCAAGTGTGTTGTGCGATTTTTTTTCAAGGAGAAAGATTTTCAAAACTATGCTTAACATTTTTACTTAATCGATTGCATGTGTGCTGTATTTGATTAAGTCTGTTATTGTTTTGAAATTTTGTTAATGCTTGACATAAATGTCTAACGGTCATATTTTTAATTGTGTTGACCAAACATTAAATGATAGTCCACTGCATTAATTGCGCATTCAATTAATTGTCGTGATTGTTGCTAACTGTTATAACATAATTGCTGTATACGAATGCATTAGTAACTAAGTCGATTAAATTGCGTCTAAGATGTGTTATTCTATAAATTGACACAAATTTGATTTCTGTAAGAACTTTTGTGATTCCAACATTTTCATATCTTTTGCATAAAGTTGTGATCTTGCAAAAAGAAAAGAAAAGCTCCAAGAAACCAGAGTGATCGTGGTGATCAACTACTTGTGATTTCTTGAAGAGCAAGACTGTTGTGTTTTTCAAAGGCTGATCAACTTGCACATTTGGGTGTCATTGAGAGATCAGATTCTGCAATCTTTTGAAGATTGGTTTGAGGTTCCCTGTTGTGATTACAGGAAGAAGAGTGTGTGGCGTTCTTGACTTTGAGAGTGTCTCAAAGGGTTTAGATAGTAGGAGAGGGGATTCTTGCTGCTGGTCTTCTTGTTTACTGCCTATATTTTGATTAGAGGGTTAGAGAGATGTTTTATATTTTTGACGTGTGGTCGCTATAAAAGCCTTGTTGTAAAATCCTCGATCATTATAATGCATTGGCTTCCTATGGTTGGAAAGGACACTAGACGTAGGCTTGGCCGAACTAGTATAAAAACACAGTGTTTTGAATTTTCTCATCTCTACTCTCTTGATTCAATCGATTACATTCTGCATTCATTCGATTAAGTTTTCATGCATTGAAAATCTTTTACCTTGTGATTCAAGAAAAGTATCAAGGCCTCATTTTTGGGAAAAAGATTTTAAAAGATTTTGTTTTTCAATCTCACCAATTCCCCCCCTCCCCCTCTTGGTGTGAGAAATTGAGTCATTCTATTTTAACAATCTCATTAGGTTAGGTAAGTCTTTCTATAATTATGAGTTAAATATAAAAATTCGTATATCATTGACAAGACTTGGCAACCCAAGGTGACTACGATAAGCGAGTCACAAAATCTCAACACCATGTTGATGGCTACATTGTTTGGTAAGTTGAAAGAACATGAACTTGATCTCAGAAGATTGAAAGAGGACGAGGAACAATGCAAGAAAAAGACGTTAGCCTTCAAATATGAGGTTGAAAAAGTGAAGAGTACCATAGAGTATGAAGACTCTGATGAAGATGAAGAAAATATGAGTCTTGTCATTAAAAAGCTAAGCAAGTTCATGAAGTCTAAAGGTAAAAGAAGATTCAAAAGCGGGATGAAGGAGAAAAAAAACACATGAAAGTTGATTGCCTAAATCAAAAGAAGGGTGAAGAAAGAAATACAAAGAAAATCTTAAAGAAAAAGAAAGCTTACATTGCTTGGGATGATGATAATGAATTAACATCAAGCTCAATTAATTATGACAAGCAAGCAACATTTGTTTAATGGTAGACAACAATATATCTAAAAGTCAAGTAAGTTCCTCTAGCGATTTTGAAAATTCTTATTATAGTCATAGTGAATTGCTTTACACTTATAAAGAATTATTAATTGAATCCGAAAAATTGGATATTGGTCATAAGAAATTGAAAAAAGATTTTAAATAATTAAATTTAAAATTTGAAAATAGTCTACAAGAAAATAACAATTTGAAAAATAAAATTTATATTATGAAAAAGGACTGATGAATGTATTTCTTGCATAAATAAAAAGAAGCTACTAAATAAAACAACCTATGCTGAATGTAGTAAAAATGCTATAGAAAAGAAGTATGTTCCTCATTATAAAAATAAAAGTAAAATAATTCGTAGAGTTTGGTAAAGAAAGGAATTACTTATAGGAACCCAAATGTTGTTACTTGTTTTTATTGCATGAAAATGGGTCATACCTTAAATAAATGTAAAATTAAACATTATGGTGTTCCTTACATTTACTTCAGTTATAAAATAATTCAAAAAATTTTATATTCAACCCAAAGGACCCAAATATTTTTTTTTTGGACCAAAATATGATTTTTTTTTTGTTTTACAAATAAGTACTAGAAGAAGTTTAGAAATTATTGCATGACTGTGGCTTTTGTTTCACAGTTAGAACCTAAGAACATAAAAGAAGCTCTTCAAGATTATCAATGATGTATCGCAATGCAAGAAGAACTACACCACTTTGAAAGAAATCAAGTATGGGAATTAATCCCTAGAAAAGATACTCATCAAGTGATAGGAACAAAATGGGCGTTCAAAAACAAACTGAATGATGGAAACATAACCAAGAACAAAGCTAGGCTTGTAGCACAAAACAATAGTCAAGAAAAAGGTATTGATTATGATGAAACATATGCTCCTATTGCCAGGTTAGAGACAATACACCTACTTCTTGCTTATACATCTATTATGAAATTTAAATTATATCAAATGGATGTTAAAATTGCTTTCCTAAACAGTTTTCTTAAAGAAGATGTATATGTTTAACAACCACCTAGTTTTGAATATTATAAATTTCCAAATCACATCTTTAAATTAAAGCAAGTGTTTTATGGTTTAAAACAAGCACCTAGATCTTAGTATGAAAGACTTAGCAATTTTCTAATAGAAAATAGATTTAATTGAGGTAAAGTTAATTCCATTTTATTTATTAAAAGAGTAGGAAAACATACTCTGCTTACCCAGGTACATGTTGATGGATATTATTTTTGGATCAACTAATAAATCTCTTTGTGAGGATTGTGCTAAGACCATGCAGGGTGAATTTGAGATGTCAATGATGGAAGAGTTGACATTCATCCTTGGTTTACAAATCAAGCAAACGAAAGAAGGTACGTTTCTTTCTCAAAGTAAATATTGTAAAGAAATCCCGGAGAAGTTTGAAATGGACAAAGCTAAGGAGGCATCCACTCCAATGGACATCATGTTATCTAGACAAGGATGAATCAGGTATGCTCGTAAACCAAACTCTATATAAAGGCATGATAGGGCTATATTATATATTACTACTAGTATGCCAGATATTTTGCAAAGTGTTTATGTATGTGCTAGATACTAGTCTAGTTCTAGGGAATCTCATCTCACCGTAGTTAAGCGTATCCTTAAATACCTTAAGGGAAATATGTCCTTTGGTTTGTGGTATCCTTCAGAAGCTTAACCTTGTCTTGTAGGGTTTCTCATGCAAATTATGGAGGATGTAAGATAGATAGAAATAGCACAAATGGTACATGTCACCTCTTAGGTAGTTCCTTAGTTTCCAAGGATTCTAAGAAACAAGCTTGTGAAACCTTTTCCACTGAGGCTGAGTATATTGTTGTAAGTAATTGTTGTGCACAAATTTTATGGATGATTTTGATATATACCTAGACCATATTTCACTAAGAATCCCTTTATGATATCTAGAACCAAACATATATAGATTAGGCCCCACTTTTGTACAAACCATATCCAAAAAGGAGCTGTGATGTAGAACATGTAGATACCAAGCACTAATTAGTAGACATTTTCACTAAGACATTGCCCAATGATAGATTTTATGAGCTTAGAAGGGATTTGGGAACTTAGAAATCTTTTAGAGGTCTTATTTAATGCATTTTCATGTTTTTCGAAAATCCTCGTGAACTAATCGATTATCCCCTACTAATAATTGATTATCCTTCCCATTAGAAAATGTCATTAGTTTTCGAATAATCGATTATAAGAAGCCATAATCGATTATCATAAGTTTCGGGCTTCAGTTTTTTGAAACGATAATTGATTATCTGAAGCAATAATTGATTATCACGAGTTCTGAATGTTGGGAACTCAACATATAGTCATTGCAACGGTAAAAAAACGACTATATTATGCATTTATTAAGCATTTTCCATCTGATATGTATAAATAGGGGCTATAATTGATTAGTATACCATCTTTTGTGCTTTGTATACATTATTGCTCATTTGTGTGAATATTTGCGCTCCATCCCTCTATCTTTTTCCTTGATCCTACACTACTGCTATGGTTGATTCTACAAGGAGAAAGCTCAAGACCTGAAGAGCTTCACAACCTGCTACTATGGAAGAAGAGGAAGTTGATTTCTCCTAAATATGTGGATCTCTATTGGTTCCATATCTATGATTTTCTATTTCCACCTCAGATCTTCCATCAAGGAATTATGTCGCTTTTTGAAATGCAAGGTAAATTATATCTTGATCTGGTTTGAGGTTTCTATTTGAACTTGAAGGTGCGTGATAGGATCTACTCCACAAGGGTAAAAGGATTAGATATTATATTGGATGAGGACATCTGTGGCCAAGATAGAACTACATAAGGATGGTGTAATGCTCTCTCGGGGCCTTAAAGGATTCAATAAGATTATGGCCTTTCGTTCCTTTTTGAAGGATCTTGAGTTGCTTATCAATAAGAACCAGTTGCTTGTTGGGATCTTAAGAAGTATGTGAAAAACACTAGAAGGGGGGAGTGTTAATGGAAAAATTCTTTTCGCAACCCTTCTGATATAGCATGTTATAAAGCTTTATGATTTTCTTTGATTATATCAAGAAGTGTTTTTTTTGTGTTATTTAGAATGTACACAGATGACTTTATAAGGCTTTCCTTTGTGTAACAATAATCATTTAACTTGGGAGGTTCGTGCATTTATAAATAAAAACTCAACTACAGGTTTTGCAAGAGAGGCGTTTAGGCAAGGAGGAATTAATTGCACAAATATTTTATACTAGTTAACTCCCGTCCAGTCTCCTTTATAGAGGGTTCCACTATAATCTTTACAAGATTACACTGAGTATTCACACCACTCCTAGGTTCCACAGTGAGCGAGTAAACTTTTGTTACTTTAAACTTGGATGAGTATTCTTACCACTCTTGGTCTCTACGGTCAGCGAATAACCACCTGTTACCCTATGTTAAAACAAAAGTCGTCTATGCACCCAAACGCTCTCATGTTTTGAAGTTTAATCAAATAACATTAAAACGAGATAATAATATGAAAACAACTTAGGGTGAGAAACCTAGAACCAAATCCTCAAACATAGAAAACCTACACAAAGAATTAGAACTAGAATCCACATCATAGAAAAGCTTAGGAAAGCACTTAAGACCTTAGGTTATAGAAAAACATCTAGGCTAAAACACCAAGACGCATGGCTAAACGTTATTGTTCCTAAAGCGTCCAAGAGACTTGAAGTAAAACGCTTAATGCTTATCACTCCTAAAAGAGGTATTTAGAACAATTGAGACAATGTCTCTGACAAAACACTTTAAAAGACTTTAATTATTAAAATATAAAAAGAAAGCTTTTCCAAACTAAATTATATGTATCTAAAAAGAGACAAAACCAAAAGAAGAGTTTACATGACTAAACGATACCATAAGCTTAAAACAATACTTCGTCCAAAGATGAAGTCTCCATACAATACTTGGTATCTTCAGAAAAGAGCTTAATTGCAAAAAGCTACCTAATGATAGAAAATCAAAAAGCACTTTGTTGTTTTGAGTAAGCATTAAATGACATTAAATGCTCAACGTTCAAAAACAACAAAAGTGATAAGAAAAGACATATTTGTTGCATGCACAATTTACTCTATTCTTTGCAGATTAGTTATTATACATGCATCCACAAAGCTATAAATCAAATATCAAAAGTGAACGTTAGAGACAAAGGAGATATTCAAAGAATGTTCTTCACTTGAAGCCATACCTAAAAGGAACGTACAACCTACTTCAAGCAAAATACTGAAAAAGCACGCCTGCTCTCACAAGTTGACTTACCTAACGGTTGTTGTACAACAAAGAAAGAGAAAGCACGAGTATCAAGGCTAAAAGCTCAGTCTAATGGACAATTATTCATGAAGCCTTTAAATAGAACAACTTTCAAAAACAAATTCAAGAGGATAGCCAAGTGAGAAGCTTACAACAAAACATATATCTAATAAGCACTCAAGATAGAACAAAAGCAAAGAGCTAAAAAAAAAAGCACATTTGAGCTGAAGAAGAGAAAAGAGAAGAGAAGAGAAAAAGAGGAAAGAAATCCTCTCAAACTTCACAACTCTAAAATTGGTGATCATGTTGGTATTCACCGAACCATTGATAGAATCAGTGCCCAATTTTATTGGCATAAAATGGAAGAAGATATAAGAAGATTTGTCCAAGAATGTGTTATTTGCCAACTGGCCAAAGTAACTTAATCCTTGCCAGCGTGATTACTTCAACCACTCCCCATTCCCAATCTGATTTAGGAGGATATTGCTATGGATTTCATCATCTCAACGCCTTTAGCTTGTGGATGATCTAACATTAGTCTTGGTACATTAGCTAGCAAACAAATGGTGATAGGATTACCATTTCTAAAACCACCCAAAGATATTTGCAGTGCCTGTTTGGTAGGCAAACAACATAGAGATACGTTGCCAAAGCAAAGCACATGGCGAGCCTTCACAAAGCTTCAATTAATTCATGCAGATATTTGTGGCCCTATTTCACCATCCTCTCACAGTAACAAAAGGTATATTCTAAGCTTTATTGATGATTATTCACGTAAGGCTTGGATTTATTTCCTGCATGAGAAATCTGAAGCACTTACAGCCTTCAAAAGCTTCAAAGCAAATGTTGAGAAGGAATCTGGTGCCTTTATTACTTGCCTTAGAACTGATAGAGGGGGAGAATTCACTTCCAAGGAATTTTCAGATTTCTGCACTCAACAAGGTATATCCAGGCAATTGACAACTGCTTACACCCCACAATAAAACGGTGTTGCTGAACGGAAAAACCGCACCATCATGAATGCCATGCGTACGATTTTGCATGAAAAACAGGTTCCTAAACAGTTTTGGCCTGAAGCAGTACGCTGGTGTGTCCACGTTCAGAATAGAAGTCCTACAACTGCAGCTCTAAATCATCAAACACCAGAAGAGATGTGGAGTGGTTCAAAACCAAGGGTGGATTATTTTCGAACGTTTGGTTGCATTGCCCATGCTCACGTTCCAAATCATACTAGAAGAAAGCTGGATGATAAAAGTCAGAAATGTATTTTCTTGGGGGTAAGTGATGAATCCAAAAGCTTATAAATTATTTAATCCTGTTACAAAGAAGGTTATAGTGAGCAGAGATGTTGTATTTGAAGAAGAGAAAAACTGGAATTGGTAAGATGGCTCTGAGAAAAATAAAACAGAAGCTCTTGACTGGGAAGAAACAGCCACTGCAACAGACGAACATTCTGAACCTGCTTCACAAGAATGTTCTGAACCTTCTTCACAGGAACGCTCTGAATCTGCTTCACAGGAAGTTACAATTAATGATGGTGTAGATCCTGTTATAACAGAATCAAGTTCTAAACATGTTGATATTCCAATGGCAGGGAGGGCAACCAGAATTCGAAGAACTCCCAATTGGATGACAGATTATGAAACTAATTTGGTAATGGAAGAAAGTGATGAATTGTTGGCAATGATGCTGGCAGAATCTGTAGATCCCCAGTCCTTTGAAGAAGCATGGACGAGTCAACAATGGAGAGAAGCAATGAAAGCTGAAATGGAGGCCATTGAGAAAAACAATACATGGCAACTTGTAGATCCACCAGCAGGATCTACACCCATAGGTCTTAAATGGGTTTACAAGACCAAATTTAATGAAAATGGTCATGTAGAAAAATATAAAGCCAGATTGGTAGTTAAAGGTTATGCTCAAAAGTATGGAAAAGATTATACAGAGGTATTTGCACCTGTAGCTAGACTCGATACAGTGAGAATTTTGATAGCATTGGCTGCACAAAATGCATGGGAAGTATTTCAGCTTGATGTAAAAAGTGCGTTTTTGCATGGTGATCTTAAAGAAGAGGTATATGTTCAACAGCCAGCAGGTTTCATTCAAAAGGGTCGAGAAACTCAAGTTTACCGGTTGCAGAAAGCTTTATATGGACTTAAGCAGGCCCCACAAGCTTGGTATAGCAAAATTGAAGCCTACTTTGCCAAAGAAAAGTTTAATCGATGTTCCAGTGAACACACATTGTTCACCAAACAATTTCAGGGAACAATATTGTCTAGAGATGAGGAAGGAGTCCCAATAGATACCACAAAGTTTAAGCAAGCAATTGGTAGTCTTATGTATCTCACAGTCACTCGACCTGATTTGATGTATGGGCTAAGTTTAATAAGCAGGTACATGGCAAATCCAAAGGAATCACATTGGGCAGCGATCAAACGGATCCTGAGATATCTTAAAGGCACAATTGAGTATGGAATCTTTTATCAACAGAGTGGAAGAACTGGTCTTGTTGCCTACAGTGACAGTAATTATGCAGGTGACTTAGATGATCGAAAAAGTACTTCTGGTTCAGTTTTTTTAATGGGTACGGGAGCTGTCTCTTGGGCATCGAAGAAACAACCTGTGGTGAGCTTATCTATAACTGAAGCTGAGTACATTGCAGCGGCATTCTGTGCATGTCAATGTATTTGGCTTTGCAGAATTTTAGAACATCTCGGTTCAAAAGAAGAAGGTGCAACAGAAATCTTATGTGATAATAGCTCTACTATTCAATTATCCAAAAATCTCGTCTTTCATGGAAGAAGTAAACACATTGCAGTAAGATTTCATTTTCTTAGAGATTTGGTTAAAGATCAAGTTATTTGTCTTAGTTATTGTTGCTCTGAAGAACAATTGGCTGATATAATGACCAAAGCATTGAAGCTTGACCAATTTGAGAGTCTACGTCGAATGCTTGGAGTTGTGGACATAAGAGAAATAAGCTAAATGTGACAACATATAGCTTAAGGGAGGGAATGTTGGTTATTTTAAATGTTTTAAAATAAATCTCCTATTTATTAGGGAGAATAAGTCATTAGTCAGTTAGCATATTTTATTCCTAGATAGGTGCTGTTTTTAAATTTCAGTAACTGCCCATTATGCAGAGCAGTTGTGATATACTGGTTTTTTGGCTTTTATAAGCTACGCTTGATTACTCAATAAAATATACACTTAGACAAGTTTTATTCTACGTATCTATTTTATAACAAAGTCTACGTCATGAAGTATACATTTATCTACAGAGCTATTTCAAAAGGAGTGTCGATCTTAAAGTGAAAACAGGTAGGAAAAAAAAAGAGGAAAAAACGAAAAGAGAACTGAGTAATTACTAACCGTGTAATACTCGAGTTGTATACTTTCTTTGTCTAGTTACTTATGAACATTATATCATCTTTAATGTTTTTAATGTCGTAGTTTTATATTTTTTTTTATTAGATAATTTTGTTCCATAAGAATTTCTTATTTTACTAATAGACTGCAAAGCCTAGATTTATAAATCATGTTATTATATATATATATATATATATATATATATATATATATATATATATATATATATATATATATATATATATATGATTTGCATACTGGAATTTTCTCAGAATAAATTATAAAAATGTATATATAATGTAAATTTTATTTTTTTTATATATTTATAGAACTTAAATTGTTTGAAAAATTAAAGCAAATGTTTGGATGGAACTTTTAAGAATAAAATCACATATTCAACAAGAAAAAAAAAATATGTGTACTTATTTAAAGTCATTTATAATAATTTTATGAATATGAAATCATGATTGATTTATGTAAGTGACTCAGAATCAAAATGTTGAACAAACTAAGACTAATAAAGAGTGTTGTAATGTATGAATTGGACTTAGATTTGTTTAGATATCTTATCTCTATAAGTATTTAAAAAAAAATAAGATGATTTTTTTATCCGTTAAAATTAATTTATTTTCATGTTAAAAATAAAAATTTAGAAAAAATATATAGGAGAATTTCTACATGTTCATTAAAAATGAAGTTATTCTTTTTCATTTTATTTTATTTTAAAATAATTATGTTAAAACTCATTCAAACATTCACAATTTGAAACCGAGCAGTGTATGAATTTTGCACTGACTATTTATTACAAGAAGGACCTTCTACAAAATTTTATTCGTGGAAGAAACCCATCCTCACATGTCTATCTTTATTTCTAAGTTATCCTCAAAAGAAAGTTTCGTGTGAGTGGACAAAAGGTGTACAAGTAATGTTCCACGCACTTCAAATTTTCCACTTGTGTGAGTCACCCAACCACACAATCTAATGAAATAAATGGACCACCAAAAAATAGCAATTCTTTTAGTCCAAAGCATTGGAAATTGCTCTACCAAGCTTTTTGGCTCACATGAAACCTAAATAAGGGAATCCATGGTCAAATATGTGACACAAATTTGATGTTAAGTTTCTATGAGAATTGAACAACACCACGAATCCTTCTTTCCCACCACATCATTTAGCCTTCTCCTACTTCCACAAAATCAGCATTTTTCTTCCCACAACCACTATTGACTACCTCCAAATTTGTTATATCTTGCTCTTTCCCACTCAACAAATTTGATTCTTCTTCATTCCTCAACACTTCCAATGTATTCCTTACCTCAACACAAGCATACACCAAACTTGCACCATAAAGTTTGCAAGAATCGCTCACCCTTTCACCCATTGCGGGTGTGTTGTTCCACCACTTCTACACCAAAATCCAATGTTAAGCCATTGGTCATTGAGCCTAGACTCGTGCCTGTGGTACCAAGGGTCATTACCACCATTGATGAACATCGTCCAATTAACAAAGACACTGATTTGCAATCAACATGGTCTCACAGAGCATGGGTGACAGTTGGGTGCACAACTTTGCTCATTTCCTTGGGAGAGTCTATAAAGGGTGCAATGGATTCAAACATGTGGGTTGAACCGATTATAGCAAGTTGGGTTGGTTACATTTTAGCTGATCTTGGATCTGGGGTTTACCATTGGGCTATTGACAATTATGGTGATGGCTCAACCCCAGTTGTTGGAGCTCAGATTGAAGCCTTCCAAGGTCATCACAGGTGGCCTTGGACTATTACCAGACGTGAATTTGCTAACAATTTGCATGCATTGGCACGTGCAGTGACCTTCACTGTGCTTCCTATAGCTATATTTTGTCATGACCCCATTGTTCAAGGATTTGTTGGAGTGTGTTCTGGCTGCATCATGTTTAGCCAACAGTTTCATGCTTGGGCACATGGCACGAAGAGCCGGCTTCCGCCGCTCGTGGTGGCGTTGCAAGAGACTGGCGTGCTAGTGTCACGGTCACAGCATGCTGCACACCACCGGCCACCGTATAACAACAATTACTGTATAGTGAGTGGAGTGTGGAATGATTTTTTGGACAAGCATAAGGTCTTTGAAGCCATGGAAATGGTACTGTATTTTAAAACTGGGGTTAGGCCTAGGTCATGGACTGAACCTGCCCCTGAGTGGATTGAGGAGATTGAGACCTCTTCTCAAATCCAAACCCAATGATGTTTATTCTCTTCTCCATTAATTTCTAAATGATTTATTGCACACATGTGTGTGAATGGGTAGCTTTTGGCTCATGTAATTTACTCTATATTCAAATTATAGTTTTTTAAAGATTAAATATATGAAACAATGGGATGTTTATGTTGTTACTTTGTCAGTTTATGTTAACATGTGATCTCTGGTTGCAGGTTGAGCCAATGGTGTTAAGTATAAATTTGTATTGTCATTGAGAATATTTTGATGTTTCTTACTTTCATAATTATAGAAGTGATTTGTTTCACTTTTGTTTTATTTTCAAAAACTTGTATTAAAAGTAAGAACTGATGACAATACATGTGTATTCAAAAATTTGTTTCACTCTGGGTTTTTTTTTTTTATGATATCAAGTTTGAGTAAAAGGATTTTTAGATATAAACAGAACTATTTTGAATAGAGGTAGTAAAATTAAATCATTTAACTACCTCAATTAATATCAAATAAATTATTTATTTATATTTAACTTGAGAGATAATAAAAACCAACATCTCTCGATTCTATTATATCGTTTACATCTTGGAATCAAATATTAAATGGGAACCTATTGCGCATTATAAAACATATTAGCTTCAATTTGCAATGCTTTACAACATCATGAAGTTATTTGTCATGGAATAAACGAAAAACATATTAAACAAATTAATCATACTGGTTTGCAAACCAGACATTCTAAGCAAAAGTGGGTCATAAATTCTTGTGCTGTAACTGGATATAAGTATGCACGTGATCAATGCTTCCATGATTTTAATAAGTGGAAAAAATGGGGAAAGAAACTGAACAAAGTCCAAATAATTGTACTGCTTTTATGCAAGCACCATTACAGAAAATTTAGTATATATTCCAGTTCAACAAGTACCATACATACAAGTGTATATACTAGATTAACATACAAACAACTAATCAGATTTTAGGACAGAATTCGAGAAAGAAAAAACAATGATAAATCCAATTTTGAAACAATCTAAACATACACGGGCCTTTAAAAATCAGACCAAAGTTTCCTTTCCTCTAAATTTATTAGGTATCAACTGCTGTTGAAGATGAGATAGGAGACACACAAGGAAACCAGTACCTCCGTCTACCATCTCTATGGCCGTCATCAATCATGGCAAGTCCTTCCTGCATCAGCCAACAGTGTTTCTTTATTGTATATGATTTGAAATTGGAGTGTGTTAATAAGTTAAGAAAAAGGAAAAGATTTTTCTTGTATAATTTTTGGTTATCTTACATCAAGTAATGTATCGAGGGCATCAATGGCTCGGCCAGAACTCCAAGATAACCGTCTCTCTACTTCATCGACTGTCACAAATCCTTGAGCCTGCAGTAAAGAAAATGTTATGTTCAAATAGCGAAATGATGCATAGCTACTTTTGCTACATTAGATAAATGAACAGAGGAAGTCTTTTCTTCACAAGTAGGAATGCAAGTTCTAACTAATATCTATCAAATTAAACCACACCATGCGTCAAGTTTCTTGACTACATGATGAATTTTGGTAACAAAATTAAAATTAAATCATATAATCCCTCACCATTAAAAATATAGATTGAAATTTGAAATAAAGGATCTATATAAATTATTAGGGACTAAACCTATATTCACCGAGTGACAACTTCTTTCTTCTATTCATAATAAATTACATGTTACCAGACAGAGTAAAGATAAAGTCCATAAGCAACTTGCTCTTTTGTAAGCCAAAAGAGAACATCAACAAACTAGATTGGTATCCTCCTATTCCATTAAGCCACTCAAAATATTCAGTCTTATCCTCAACAAGCAAACAAAAAGCAAGATCAAGTAAGTTCACAGTCTCCCGGCTCTTAGAAAACATGAAAGGAACAAGTAAATAGTGATTACACCTTAAAAGTTAAACTAGGGTCATACACGTGAGGATCCAATGAAAAAAACACATACATAATCCAAAAAGGAAGAAATAGTTGTTACCTGGGCAAGTTCGAGAATTTCGTTGTGGTCTTTGTTCAATTCAGTTGGAACTGAACGTACAAGTTTTCTCTTTCCAACAGAAATTACTTCAAAACCACTACCCAACACCTGAAATTTTGGTTATACATCAGTATGAAACACCGTGGGCTCCAAAAGGACACATGTAATACATCTCTCAACAAGTGGTGTGTATCAAAGATGTTTCAAAAAAACTATAAAGAAGGAAAATATACAGCTCAAACACACATGCACTCCACAATTCAAATGCTCTTCCAACATATACATGCAAGTTAGGTTCACTGTGTCTAATTTAGTTAATCCAACTATAAGAATAGTCGTCCTCTTTTACTGAAAAAGACACAATAACGATGAAGATTGGTTCATTATAACACTGGCGTCTTTAGATAAGCACTGGGATCCATTATTGGATATTCAGTAAATAGTGTGGTTGCACAGATGCTAAGACCTTGAAAATATTTTTTTTTTCTTTTTCCAAAATGATTTATTATATATGAAATACTTTGAAACATAAAGACCAATAAACAATAGTTGTTTATCTTCTATTCACAATTCACAGATTTAAGGAAGAGTTTTGTCCTATAAATTTTCCCTAGTTTACTCTAAGAAAACTGAAGGTCATTCTTACAACTTAGGGCCATATTTCCAAGCACGTCCAAATTTGTTAAAAGAAGAGGAGTCCTCCCACAAGTAACCCTTCCACATCCCAAAATCTCAATTTCCCTGTTTACCCGAGTATTATGAAGTTTCTTATGCTTTTCTGATACACGTGCTTGACCATTACCATTTGTGATTTCTGCTCATACCATCATCGAATTTAGTAAGTCTTGGGGAGAATCAAAACTCCTGTCCCAAACCAAAATGTTGTAAGGTGGACAACAATTAAAACAAATCAAGAATCTAATGTAATGGAACTGGGAAGAATGAGATGTTGCTGCTCAGTTATGGTCAATCCAGGGCAGAACTAATTAATGGGAAAGTGTTGAGGGCATGCTGTAAAATTAGTAGCACGTTTACGTTGAAAAATGCATTGATGTGCATACATATGGGATAACAAAAACCTTAAACACAAGGATTTGTGTCAAGCATACATTTTCTACATCAAACTCATAAAAAATGATAGTCATGATCTAGTTTATGGGCAACCACCTTCAGCTTACTAATAGCTCGTAGGCAATCATCCTCTGAAACAACTCCTCGATCACTTTTTCGTCTCTGGCGAAGGAGATGGCAGAGTTCCTGCAGGTTGATCAGTCCTCCATTGTGTGCTCTAGTAGCCAAGCAAATATCCACTATTTGAACTCCTGTCTAGTCAAGTAGCTTGTCTTAGCATACATACTAAGAAAATGGTGAAGATAACAAACTTGGATTTAATGTTAATTCAAAGTATAAAATCAGTACCAATTTATAAAATATAAAAGATAAACACTTCAACAATCATAAGTTTGCCACAAGGTGAATTAAAATGTTTTGTGAATAAAACCATAATAGCAACCACCAGTGGAGATAAATGGGCATATGCTAAATATAATTCAGATCAATCAAAGTATCGTGTTCGTGTGCACTGCTAAGTATGATATGTTTGCCTATAGCTAGCAGTTTTGATAACAATCTTCCTGATGCCAAGTCTGATACCCTAAAAGTCAACTTGGTAAATAGGATGACAAATTCTATTATACATTCTCCCAGAATTTGAAGTGTTATTCTTATTTACTGCAATAAAATCTCTAGTACTAAATTCAGGCATTCCTATAGTTCAAATTCGGAATAGTTCAAGACACTACAAACTTTAGCATTGCGGCTCTTATCCATTATTTTTTTTCTCAGGTATTCTATGCTAATTATCACAATATAATACGAATACTTGTACATAAAAGATCCAGACATGCATATCAAACTTATTTCAAACAAGGTTAAGAAATATATCACTAACCCAGTTCATAATAGAAGTCACCAATTCCTAACAGCTCTGCCCAGAAACCCTTGTTTGAGGCCAAGGGATCCACACCAACTTTAGCGCACATCTCATGAAACTGTGATCTGAATGCAGGGTTCTTGCGTATGTCATTCTAAACAAATAAATCAACCATTAGAAACATTAGTGACAATTAAAGTGATATTTCATTATAATACCCACACTAGAAACCATGAGCAATGTGTGTTGGTATACATTAGATAACCACAGCCCCAAAGTTTCAAGGCTATCAAATTAGTCAAACACGCCCTTTAAAAGAACTCCAGCGACAGCTAAGTCAGGAATCAGCAAGCAACATAACCATAACCATAACTAAGGTATTTCGAATTCATCTTATTCCTACGTCCCCCTATTAGGATGAGTTAAACATTTCTCAACTTTTATAAAAGAAAAGTCAACAAAGTCAATGCATTTTAGAAAAACGAAATTATTAAGTATTGTTGGTCCTATTAGAGGTCTACATAGATTACTGTAATCCTAATTGAAGAACAGGACCAACAACATTTAAGTTTGTACTCTATTAATTACCTAAAAACATCAAAAGCAACTCCTTTTCCACTTAAACCATCCAGCTCTAAAAACCCAAATGAGTTTTCCCGACACCCCATCATAAAAAAACGGCGCAGCAGAAGAATGAAACAATTTGACACACAAATGACAAATAACTTGATGACATATCAGAAAAAATATACAATTCAGAAACTATACCAATAATATCAAGACAGAAGTGAAAACTAAGCATCATGTTCAGCATAAAAAACCAACTCATCATAGCACCACAATATGGCTTTCACTGTCCACAATAAAATAAACAAGAGGGTAAAAAACGTGGGGTGAAGAAAACAAAAATAAAAGAGGACCTTGTGTTTGCGAGCGAAATCTTCGAGCTGAGAGCGAAAGGTGGCAAGCTGCTCCTTCATCAAATCCGTTCTGATCTTTGCCACATTTTCACCCAGCAAACGGAATTGATCCCTCGCAGCAGCGTGCGTCTGCAAACCTCCAATTCCTGGCCTTCTTCTCATCTCCCTTTATCCTTCGCCGACTCGAGGTTCCAATTTTATGGCTTCTAACAAATTGGGTTTCTGGGTGCGGATTTTCGTTGATCAAATTTAGAAGGAAGTGAGGAATCTGCTCAGAGAAAGAATTAAAATAACAATTAAATATATTTTTATTTCTTTATATTGAATGATAGTTGTTTTATTTTTATATAATATATAAATTTTTATTTTCTTTTATTTTTTCTTTCTTTCTTTACAATTTTAAAATAGAGATTTTAAGTCCTGATATTCATTTTAAGATGTAAAAAATGATACATATTTTAAGAATGTCAGATATTTATATTATATCACATTAATAATCAACATTATTAAAATGATAACTTGATTTACCATTCACTGTATACATCTAAAGTCATTATAAAAAAAATAGGTTTAATACCCAATTTTGTCCTCAGTTTGGTTCGGAAATCTCAATTTAGTCCCTCATTTTAAAAGTGTTTGAAATGAGTCTTTTCTTTTAAAATTTCGAGTCAAATTAGTCCCTTCCGTTAAATATAAGCAGACGGAGTTAATGGAATGATGATCTGGCAGTAATTAATGATTAGGTGTCAAAACACAACTGTCTGCGTGCTTACGTGGTATTAAACCTTAAATTTATATATGAAATGGCGAAAACACCCTCACACATCCACCTTCACCTCACTTGCTACTCACTCACACTCATTCTCACTCTCTTACTCTTCTTCTTCGTCTCGTCTTCGTCACCTTCGTTTCAATCACACCTTCTTTTTCAAAATCACATTCTAGGGTTAGGGTTTCCGCATTATGATGTGAAACGATAGCACGCCTCGTCCACCATCTCCTCTGAAACCCTCCCCTTCGCCGCGATCTCCGCTCCTCCTACCATGGGAAACTGCTGCAGATCCCGGCCGCCGTGGCCCGCGAGGATGTCAAATCGAGCTTCTCCAACGCAGACCACCATGGCAAGCGCGGTTCCGGGGCTGAGGCTGTCAAACAGAAGGCGCCGATCACGGTCCTCGCTGGCGTGCCCAAGGAGAACATCGAGGACTGCTACCTCGTGGACCGCGAGCTCGTTGTGACTTACCTCTGCATCGACCGTGACACGCGCGAGCTGCTCGCTCGCAAAAGCATCTCCAAGCGAGGTTGCTCAGGAAGCTCAGGACGGCTGTCGACGTCGAGGATGTCCGCCGCGAGGTTGCCATCATGCGCCACCTTCCCGAGAGTCCCAGAATCGTGCCACTCCGCGAAGCCTGTGAGGACGACAATGTCGTTCACCTCGTTATGGAGCTCTGCGAGGGGGGTGAGCTCTTCGACCGGATTGTTGCCCGCAGCCAATTTCTGAATAAAATCCTTTCTTCCCCAATTAAAAAATCATTTCTGAATAAAATCCTTTCTGCGATTTTGTGGTTTGTTTCTGGATCTTCCTACGAGAAGACGAACTCACGAGACGAAGGTGATGAGGCGCGAGGTGGTGGCGGCATTGGGGCACTTATGCGTCACGGCTTGCACTTCTTCGTTATTCTTCATCCTCATTTCTCCTAAACCCCAAATTCAGAAGCCCTCCAAAATCCCCTTATTACCCTTTCGTCTTCTCCTGAATTCCCACCACAAAATCCAACAAAGACGACAACCACAAAACCCCAAACCACAACCGCTTCGACTTACTCAAACTCTCGGTAACCCTTACCGTCATCTCTGCCTTCCCTGCAGCGAAATCGTCCAGCTCAAAAGAAGGATGGGATGGGAAGCTGAAGCACATAATCAAACCTATTTCTGCGAGATTGAGACAGTGGTTCTGGTTGTTTTGAATTATTCGAGAGTTTTGAGGACCAATTAAAAAAAATCTAAATTTTTAATAAAACCCTATCTTCAGAACACGTCAGGACGCACACAAGCAAATTATGACACGTAACCAGTAACTGATGCCAGATCATCACCCTATTAACGCCGTTTGATTATATTTAACGGAAGGGACTAATTTGACTCGAAATTTTAAAAGAAAAGACTCATTTCAAACACTTTTAAAATAAGGGACTAAATTGAGATTTCCGAACCAAACTGAGGACAAAATTGGATATTAAACCAAAAAAATATATGTATTTCAAATTAAAAATGTAGAAATAAATATTTGATTTAAAAATCATAAAAACAGAACATACGTATAAAATTGCTATAAAAAGAATAATGTGAAATATTTAAAACTTAGTCTCAACATCTCATAATTTGGCCTTAAGATCTATAAATTTATTAAACTATTGCAAGTTTATATCAACAAATCAGAGTGGCGCAGTGGAAGCGTGGTGGGCCCATAACCCACAGGTCCTGGATCGAAACCAGGCTCTGATAAAAAGAGTAAATTTTCTTACTTTTTTTAAACTATCGAACTGTTAAACCTATTTCACCCTTACAATACCTACCTATTCTACTGTATATTATGTATATGTTTTATCTATTCAATTCTTGAATTACAATTATATATTGTATTCTTTGTTTGTGTCAAATCCTATGAAAATTATTAAGAAAAATTATAATCTCATAATTCATTTTTGTATTTATTTTAAGAACAAAATTATATCTTTTTGAGAACATAATTCTAACGGTGAGTTTTTGAGACTTGAACAAAAAAGTAGTATGTTTCAGTAAAATACATTCAGATGAAAAGCATTTTGACAATTGATTAGCCACAACCAACCTCATTATTCATCTAAAAGCTTTTAGGTAAAATAACGAGTATGAGTATTAACCAACCACCTTTCCAATTTTGCATGTAAAATGGTCTTGTTGACCAAAATTGCAGTATAATAGTATATACAATCACTGTGTAAACCAGATTATCATGTTACCCTCATTTCTTCTAAAACTTCCCCGTTTACATGTGTAAACTATCAACTATGGTAGTCCTAGAATGTCTAATGAAGTTAAGCCAATGGTCAAAATCTATGTTGATGAACCAGTAGCTTCCTTTGGTATCAGAAACAGAAAAGCAACTGGGATGAAATTGCACAAGGCACGAATTATGATGCCCAAGAGAAGATTGTCAAATGATCCTGAATCAATGTTCAACACAGAAGCCAAACCAGCACCCAAGAAAGACCCTAGTGTGGTTCCCAAGTTGTTTATTGACATGAAAAGGGCAAATAAAGTCCCTTCAATTCCTGGAGGACATAGTTGTCCAGATAAGATCAAGAAAGGCATAAACCTGCAGAACATTTTTTTTTTCAGAAAAAATGACGGTTAGAAATTGAAACTAAGTGTGTAACTCAAAAATTAGTTCAAATCATTGTGATTCCAGCAGCAAAAACATTTACACTATCAGTGTATTCTAGCAGTTGAATAGCCTTTCAGATCCTTGAAGTGTATGTCGTCTTTTGTCTAATATAAAATCTATTATTCACATTAGTCCCTTAAATGGATGGAGTTAACTAACTCTTAATTTTGTTGGCATGGGATGTTAAATGACATGTAACTTTCCACCATGTCTTTCACAGGAGTGTCAAGTTTGCAAGGACCAAACTAAATTATAATTAAAATTAATATTTAATGATCAAACAAGCTTTTCTTTTTCTTTGTCTTGAAACTAGACCTTCTTCCTCCTTCTTCATCTTCTTCTTCCTTTTTCTTCTGTATATTCTCCCATTTCTTCTTCTTTTTTCATCTTTTTAATATTCTTGTTCTTCTTAAAATCTCAATAAAACATACTCGTTTTCTTCTTGCCCCTTCCTTTTTTTTCATTAACGGGTCTTATTTTCAGACACTGATTTTGAATTTCAACACATTTAGGGACTAAACAGAAAGCCCCATATACTACTGAGGATCTGAAAGGGTATTCAAAATACTCAAATTATATGCATAAAATAACAAGTTTTTCAAGCTTATTATGTTTTTATCTTGGACGTAATTTTCACATATACAGCCATGTGCATCTTTAACTAAATAAAAAGTGAAGCAGTAACTAACTTGAATTGATTGATTCCATCCACAAGAGCTGAGCCAAAAAGCACCATAATCTTGTCTGAGATGCCAAAGGCAATATTTTTCCTAGAAACTACCACAATCTGCAGAAGACTCAAGAAGGCCAACCCAATATGGGCATACCTGTTTGTTATCAGGATGAAACCATATCAGTATGTTAAATATTCATTAGTTAGCCATCCACAAAAGAAAAATAATCCTTAGTTTCTTACATGAGGATTTTTCGTAGGGTCATATACTTTAGGAAACGATTATAGATGAAGGTTCCCAGCATAAGTCCCAACCAACCAACAACCTTTGCAGTCCCAAGGAAAGATGCTTCTAACTTTAAAACCTCCGTATCAAAGTAGAAGATGACAGTTGAAAGATCCGGAATGGTAATGTGAGCAAGGAAAAACCAAGACATAGGTCTGCCCTCAACAACATACGACAAAGATTATTAGTGACCAATGACCATGTTATAGCATATGCATGACATGAATTAGCTTCACTAGGTAAGGCCTTACACAAACGCACACATGCAGAAGAGTATAAAAATGTAAAGCATAAATATCTCACATGTTTTTACTAGTGTTCTGTTAAATTACTTGTTAGTTTGTGTAGAAAAAAATTCAGGTTACCAAGTTCAGATTACTTGGTTCATTAAATATTGTTGAGTTATTAGGTTCTCCGTTTCCTGGATTCTTTCCCATGCATTTCTGTATATAATTCAGGGTACCTTATATTAGAGATTTTAGGATAAAAATGATATCAAATGTTCAGTGTTCTTCAACAAATCATTCACCCAAACTAATTCACAGTTCTGAACCATTACAGAAAATCATTTGATGGTAACATCTCTTTGTTTCTAGAGTCAATAGGAAAAAGGATGCTAGAGATTATGTTAATAGTACTCTTCTTTCAAAGATATAAAGGTCATGATGTGAAGAAAGATGGAGATAATTATTTTAACAGGCTGCAGTTTACATAAGTAACCTTCCGTGTCTATGTAGTTAGATGGTTGCAGAAACTAGGTGAACATGTTTAATATCCGAAGTAAGGAAGAGGTAAGAGGATTCAGGTTGCAGGTTTACTCAAACTATACAGATAAATAAAACACTCAGAATTGAAAATATTCACACCAGACAAAAACTTTAAATATTACGTTAGTTACCTCCAAATCATTGGCTGTCTAAATGCACGACACAAATCATAAATAGCTTCTTTCAAAGAATGGAACCACTTTGATACCAGGAGTCCTCTTTCTTCAAAGTCCTTGAATTTCTGCTATTTACTGATCTCCCCTTTGCGTTCTTTTTGCCCTTCTTTCTTCTTCTTGTGCTGCTGTGGGACGTTTTGTTAAAGACTACCTTCATCTAGAATATTCATATGTGAATCTGTTACAGTTGAATCCTCTGTGAAATTTTCCTATTTAGTGAGTTCTCATCCACAAAACAGCATGATAATAACTGTATGCATGGTAGCACACAGAATAGAAGAAAAATAGCATCTATCGCAAATTGGATAATGCATATCCTCCTAACAAACTCCCACATATTCCTCCCAAAGCCATAGAAAACCATGATATTGACTGGAGATCTCCTCCAAAGGAGGCCCTGACCAACAAAGCATGAACTTAATCAGGCTGTAAGAAAAGCATTCAGAAATATTACATGAACAAAGATCATACTCCAGAGTCAAACGAAGGTTAGATACCAATATAAGATATAAAATATCCACCATTAAGGTTCAGAAACCCTCTAGGTCAAACCTTATCTATGGGTCTGATAACTGAACTAAGGCTAAGTTAAAGGTAAGGAACAAAAGTTACAAAATTAAATCTGTATTGGTAACAGCCTTGATTAATCCATTATATTGAAAGATTAGAAATTTGTGTGTTCACAGCAAGAGCTAACTATATATAATTCAGTTTCAGTGAGATGGGTGACATGCTAGTATAAAATCAATATAAAAGTTTCTGGCAAAAGAATATAAAATATTTCAGTGTCTATTAACTTAAACATGGTAGCAAACAATTAGAAATGATTATAAAAAACACTCACTCCCTGTTCCTTTTCAAAATTTCATTTAAGTGATCAAGAATCAACACGCACACCATTGACATTAACATGTTCACCATTGATCACACAGTATTTGATTTTGTCTTTTATCCTTGTTTTGAAGATTGAAAAAATTGCAAACAGGCTACAAATTTTGAACTACAATTCTAATGTTCTATGCATCTTTTTGTTTCTGCATTTTTGTTTATTTGTTGTTCCATATTTTTGATTTACCAATACCTCTATAGGTAGGAACACTATTCAATATGAAGTTTGTCTGCAGAAAATGAGAATCAGGAACCTGTGATACAAACATACCGGTCAAATCTTACTGCCTCGGCTATCATTGCATCAACAACAACATCCGCCATGGCTGAGCCCAAGTTTTGTGCAGTCAACAATACCATCAGGTGCCATGTTGAATCCCTCAAGGTTGAATTTAAGCCTAAAACCAACCATGGCACTAGGGAAAGCACAGTAGCAATCACTAAGTAGGGACTCCGTTTTCTTCCTTTAATTGGAATGCAATCAGAGAGTATTCTGTGTATCAGTAGCCAAATCAGATTGCAAGGAGATAGTGTAAAATTATTCAGTAAACTAACAGTTACACATATACAACGGCTAATTAAACTGCAGCTTTTAACAGTCGACACACTTCTGTAGATTGGAGAGGTACATAAAAACAATAGTAAAATTTCTGATGATGAAGTTACTCTTCACACTGAATTTAGAGGTTACTTATTCATCCATAATTTAGGATATTGCATTGTGCATCTGTGTCACATTTTTTTCCCATTTGATGTGAAGATCTGTCATTTTGAAAACCTCGAGCTTTTGCTTTAATGAAATGGAAAAAAAAAATTACAAAATCTACCATAAGATAGAGAATACATTAGTTTTATAATTACTACTTTCTATGCATGACAAACCTCCCTCTTATTGGTGTTTCTAATCAATTTGAAAAAGCAATGATCCATACCCATATAACGGTTTAATGCTCCATGGAAAAAACGCTACTGAAAACACAATTGGGAAGCTGAAGGTGACAACTTCAGATTATCTTTAAGCTGGTAGGAAATCGCTGTCCACACAAAAGACCTAAAACCCTGCATTAATTAATTGAAAGGATAAAACAAAAATGCAAGATATTAGTTACCCTTCCAGCAATCCAATATCAGCGGGTAAAATCATAAAATAATCATTTCTCAGAAAACGTAAAAAAAGCCCTGGTTCAGAGAAATTGTCCACGGAAAAAGGACAAAACAAATGAATTGACCAGTAATACCCATTTTAAGAAAACCAAAACGAAACGGTCAGAATCAGATCTTAAAGAAAAGGGGAAAGTAAACTAAAACCACCATCAAATCCACAAAAAAGTTAAAAGTTTAGATGAAAAGAAGACAAAGGGTGGAGAATAGAGACCTGGGTGAAGTAAATCAAGCAAATCAGCCAAAGAAAGACAGCCCCAAATGCAGCATTCAACTGCTTCGTCCATTGGATCATTGTCGACACAAAACCTCACTCTTCGGAACCCTTTTGCTTGTGCCTTCTTGGGTGTTCTCAGTTCTCACTACGAAGATGGTGCTGATTCATTCCAGTGCTGTGTTTCAAAGCAGGGACAAAGACAACAATTTCCGTTTTCCCTCCCAACGGTTTCAACAGGTATGTGAGTTATTCATTTTGACGGTTTTGTCCCTTCCCATTACGTTTGAAGTTCGCTTCAACGGGGTTATCTCCGTAATTTAGTTGTATGACTTACACGTTCATGAGTCGAACCAGATTTTGCCACGTTTGCAACAGGGACCCACTGGAAAGTGACAGTGACAGTTTGACTTTTTTCTAAAATGGCCTTTGATTGGCCAATATATTTGTATTGACTGTTCTTGTATTTGAAAGTCTAATTCTCATACTTTAACATACCTTTTAATTATTCATTTTTACCGAATAAATTTTATTGATTTTTTTTCTATAAGCTCATCTCAAAACAATATTTCTTCAATTAAACATATGGTAATATTATTTACTACAATAAATCTGTTCATGTAAGAATTCCGTTATTAAAAAATCAAATTCATAACGTGAAATAGTATTATTAATACTAAAAAATAAATTGAAAATTTAACTTTTGAAAAACAGAATTTTCAACCGCGCATAATATATTTAAATGTTAGAAACCTGATTGGAATTTGGGTTTTAGAAGGTTGAATTTCCAGCTATAATCAATGTCGTCCAACACAGAAAATATACTAAGAATTTGATCATGAGAAATTTTTGGTGAAATTTTTCATTTTTCTCCAAAAATTAATGAAATAAGAAATAAAAAAATTAAGGAAAAAAATAAAAACCTGACGTTAATTTCGACCAATTTTTCAATTTTAGCATTCGTTCATAATGCAAATTTGGCTCGATGGAACCGAATGAATTGGGAAAATTTTTGTTTGAAATAGATTTATTATAGAAAAAATAAATAAAATTGTACTATTAATCATACAATTGTGTGATATTTTCAGAGATATATACTTTCTTTCAAAAAGGTATTATCCACTTTATTTACCACAGTAAACATGTTTATTGTTCAATGTCAGAATCATGGAGCAGAATTTATGATCATTCTAAGATCAGACTGAATTTAATTTTCTAAAAATTGAATATTGACATGGTTTTTTACTTTTAGTTTTCACGGAAAAACACAAAGAAGGAATTTTTTAAATATAATTAGTAAACTATAAAAGAATCAATACAATTTTTTTTAATTTTTGAAAATTTTAAATGACAATGAATTTAAAATTAATTTCAATAAAAAAAATAAAACAATAAAAAATAAAAACGTTATATTAAAATAGTAATTTAAACATAATAGAAAGGAAAACCATTAAATGTTTAAATGCATTATTCATAACGGTTAGGAATAATAATATATCATTAAAAGAAGAAATAAGAACAATATATAATTTTAAATAATAAATATAAAAAAGTATGTTTAAAAATAAATAAGTGATAATTATTTTAAAATTTATTAATCTTAATTTTGAATGATTAATAATTAATATAAATTTGAAAGTAAATGAATGTTTGAACAATAATATAAGGTATGGATTTGAAATATTAAATTCATAGAATAATTTATTAATTGTGACAAATTATTAAAAACTTTACTTGTCTTATTCGAATGTACTTATTGGTCAATTTAAATGAGGTTCTTTGCCTAAACTAAAAAATAAAAGGACCGTTAAATGATTAATCCAAATTAAGTTACATAAAACTGAAATTAACATTAGACAATAAGAAAATTATTCTAAAAGTTATTTCTACCGCCACATATTTGGTCACACTAGAATAAACATGTAGTAATATTGTTAAAGCTTTAATTTCACATTATTAATGTGCTGTTTTAAATTAAATTACTTTCTCTATAATAATAATATCAATACAGTTTCAATTATATTTTTCATACAACATATACTTACAAATTAATTATTATTTTTATTTCAATCACTATTATGTGAAAAAAAATACAAGTTTTGTTTTATGCAAATATTTTGAAATTAAAATTAATTTTTTAAATAGCGAAGAATTTTACACTTTTAATTTAATATTAACGCAGCTTTTGACAGTATTTTAAAAACTATTAAACATTATTTATATGATATTTTAGAACTGACTACTTTAATATCTTTTTAACTTTTATCAAAAATATAAAATCAGTTATTTTATGAGCTACAAATGTTTCATATCACCTTTTAAAGTATCAACCTACTGAATCGAAGCATAAATAATAAATGTACTTTTATCTGACGATGACCAGTTGCACATTGATTACGATTTTTTTTTTTAGTTTCTGAACAATTTTTAAGTATGAGTTGAATATGCGTTCATTATATTTAAGAAGACACATGGATAACAGCTATCTATCATTAAATAATTAAAATAAAATATTTGGTATGATCACCTTCTTTAACTTAAGAGAAAGACTATGCACTATGTCAGTCTTCTAAATAATATATATTTAGAGAAGTTATATTATCATCACCCTAAAGTCATAAATGTTAGTCTAATTGTTTGGAAGTTCCACTTGTTTTTTAATATTATAGTTGAATTAACTCTACAATATATTTTAAATATCTATTGTATATATTATGATGCTTCTAAACTTAGAGAGAGAACATCTCTTTAACAAATTTTAATCTATCTATAAGGTCTCATGGTTCTTTTACGATCATAAGAAATTTAAAAGGAAAAAAAAAATAAAGATTATATAAGATACAAAAAAAACAGAAGAAATAGAAACTGTGATCAACAATATATCTATAATTCGATAACAACTCAGCAACTTTACAACATTTCGATAATAACACAGTTATAGTTCAACAATGCAGAATGAAGAGCTTATCAATCTCCTCATGAATAGATATTTTGTAGTCCCAACAACTCGGAACAAAGGGTTTGGAAGAAGGAGGAGGTGAGGTTTTAGTTATGAAATAATTTGATCAAACCCACAACAACCTTTTCATGAACGAGATGACAATCAATCTTGATATACTTGGTCTGCTCATGGATAATCGGACTAAAATCTATTTATATTGTTGATTAGTTATCACAGTAAAGAAGCGTTGTAAAGATATGAGAAGTTGAAAATCATGAAATATAAAGGTCAAGAACTAGAGTTCACAAGTCGTGCTTGCGCTAGATCGATGTTCTGCCTTAGAGAAACTACAAGAATCTGTTTGTTGTTTCTTGGAGCACTAGGATATAAGGGAGTTATCTAGGTAAAATAGTGAACCCAGTGATAGAGTGTATTAGGGCATGTGGTCCAATCAGAGTCGTAGAAGGCTTTAAGCTGAAAAGTATATTGTGGTGAAGAAAAATATCAAAACAAGGGTACCTATGAGGTATCTAAGAACATGAGTTACAACTTGTTGATAGGTAGAGTTGGATGTGGAAAGAAATTGACTAAGATGGTTGACAATAAGGTTATATCAAGACAGGTGGTGGTAAGATAAATGAGCTTTCCAATAAGGCAGGAAGGATTGTTTAGGAACCATAGGAATGGGCACGAGTGAACTATCAAGCAAGCCAGTTTCAACAACCAGATCAAGAACATACTTACGTTGGCTAAGTGAATGCCTTTGGAGTTGCAGATGACCTCAAGACCAAGGAAATATTTCAAATCTCCAAAGTTTTTAATACAAAAGGTGGAATGAAGGAGGTTGGTGATATGTTGAATTTCATCGCCGTTATTTCCAATGATAATGATGTAGCCGACATAGATTATGAGCATTATAATTTTTTCATTAGTGTGTTGTAGAAAAAGAGCGTGATCAAAGAGACAACATTTGTAATCATGGGAAAGTAAAAAATGTGTAACTTGGCATACCATTGACGGCGCGCTTGCTTGAGACCATGCAATAAGCGTTGTAATTTGCAAACTTGAATTTTAAAGAGGTTTTAAGAGTAGGTAGAATATTCATGTAGCCATCAACATTTGCGTGAGATTTTGTGACTCTGAGATAGCTGTCACCTTTGGTTGCCAAGACCTGTCCAATGATTTCAAAATTTTTACATTCAATTCATCAACATCAAAGGTCTTACCCAAACCGGTTAGATGATTCACTATGTGAGTGAAGCGCTTTTGAACATCAGAAATTGATTCTCTAGACTGAATTCTAAACATCTCATACTCTTGGATGAGCGTGTTCTTCCTTACACGTTTCACATCATCAATGCCCTCATGTGTGACTCTGAGGACTTCCCACATTTCCTGTGCTGTCTTACAAATAGAAATCCTATAAAACTCGTCAAGTACAACAGCAAATGAAATAATATTACGAGCCTTGATATCAAATTGAGCTCTTCTGTTTTCCTCAGCAGTCCAATTAAAATATGGTTTTTCTACTTCTACACCATCAACAATACTTTTTGGAATATAAGGACCATTTAGTACAACTTCCCAAATGCCTTTCCATTTTGACTTTCCAGAAGGCATAGTTATCACTAGTAAAAAGTGGTTATATGTTGATGGAAGCACCTTCGGCATATACTTGATTTTTATGACCGGCCATTTTCAAAAAATTTGAAAGAATATCAAAGCAAGCTCTGATACCAATTGTTGGAGTTCTAACCTTTGAACCTTGAGCCTTATGTATGTTTGATAAACCTTTTTTTGAAAATCTTTACCTTGAGTTGAGTTGAGAACATTTGATGAGGTATTGACAAAGGTTCAAGTTTGGGGTTGCTGGAAAGATTGAGAAAGGGAAAAGAAAAAGCATTGAGCTAAGTAGTGAGTACTTGAAAAGAAAAAGCAAAAGAAAAAGAAAAATGAAAAGAAAAGAAAAGAAAAGCTCAATGCAAGGGAAAGCTGGGAAAAAGAAAGAGAGTTTGTGCTTGAATAATGAAATCATAAATGTCTTTCTTAACTCAAAGATTTTGCTGACTAGAAAAACCAATTTCCTTCCTAGCCCAGCCATGTTACAAGCCATAAAAAGCCCTTGTGATGAGAACTTGCTTGTGAATTTGTTTAATTGTGGTTAAATGAAAGGCAAAGTTAATTTGTGTGACATTGTGATAGCAGAGTGAAAAAGACACCAACACCTCACTATACACTTTTTAGTTGAGTGATACACTTTTGAGTGCTTGAGTGATACACTTTTGAGTACTTGAGTGAAACACTTTCCTTGGTGAGGAGTAGTTCTTTGAATTTCTGATTACATCTTTACTTGGTTGATTAATCATTCTTAAGGATAGCATCTGTTGAATTATGTGAGCATCACATTGATTTTGATTGGGTTAAGGCATTTGCACCTCTTGACTGACATCCTTATGCTAAGTTGATAAAAGTGATTTATTGTCCTAGAAGAAAAAGGTTTTGAAAAATGTTGAATCATTGTAGTAATTGTTCTGAAAAGCTGAGTTACAATCTGTTTTGCTTGAGGACAAGCAAAGTTCTAAGTTTGGGGTTGTGATAACGTTTTAAAATACTGTTATCTGTGATGTAATTTTGACATTAACCCTTTTCTGCTAGAAACTTGCTTGGAATCGTGTTTTTCTATTAAGTTGTGTGAATAAGAGAGTTGAGGTTGAACTTAATGATTTTATGACTAAATTCCCTTGTTTTAGTAGGTTAATGAAGTGATTTGGAAGAGGAGTCAAAGTATGAAGGAGTCAGAACTCAAGGAGCGAGCAAAACTGCAGAAAAAGAGAAAAAACGTAGTGCTGAAAAAATCTGCGAGGCTTGGGCGCCCCTCAGGGGGCCTTGAGCACTAGAAGTGCACCGCACACCACCTGGGCACCCCTTTTGGGCGCTTAAGCGCCATAAAGTAGCATTCGATACCCGGGCACCCCACTTAGGGCGCTTGAGCACCAGTGACATGGGTCGGACCTTATTTCTATTTTGATTCGACTCTATTTAAAGGACCCAAACGCCCTAGGTTTTGTATCTTTGGCAGGAGGAGCGCAGCAGCACACTCTTTCACCCTCTGGAGGCCAATTTGGATGCGGGAGCTTCTATCTTCAACTTTTAGGGTTTTTCTATCTCATTCTTTTCCATTGTTTATCTAGTTTCACCATGTCTATAGTGAACTAAACTCTATTTATTGTTTGGGGATGATGTAACCTTGTGAACTCTCATGTATTTGAATTGATTCTTTATAATATAGGCTTTTTCATTAATTGTTAGAGTAATTGATTTGTTACAACGCTTTCTTTGTTTAACTCATTCAATAGCATCATTTATGAATTACATGAATGCCGGGAGGTTCCTTACAACTCAGGTTCTTGTTGAATTACTCCCAAGAGTAATATTTCTCAAGGATGAGGGTATGAGTCTTGGTCATCTTAAAGTTCTTGATCTTCACATTTAATTACTAGGAATGCTAGAAATTGCATGAACTAGTGATTAAGGACAGGCTTCTTTCGTCAAGGAATCGAGTTTAAGTGATTTAGTGAGTGACGTTAACATTAATGCATAAAGAAGAATTCTTACATACATGAGAGGGAACTTGGCGAAATCTAACCCCAACAACATACTCATCTCATATTAAACAACATTTGTTTATCATTGTGCTACTCTACTATCAATCAACTTGCATTCATATTTAATTTTCTGTTTTTGCATTTGAAACCAATGATCTTATTTTCTTTAAGTCTTAATTAATCAAGTTATCACACGAATGTCTAGTTCTGAGAGTCTCTTGGGACACGATACTTGGTCTTACCATTTTATATTACTTATGTGATTCGGTACACTTACCGATCCATCAACAACGAATGGGAAGGAAACTTCCTTCGACAAACGAACCGAAAGCAAGCAGCGAACACTTTCCTTCGATAGACGAACCGGAACAGTGCATCAAAAAATCTTCCTTCGACAAACGAACCGGAAGAAAACAACTCTGTCAACTTAAAGAGAACCGCTCCAACCTTTGACACACAAAGCGCAAGCTTCTCCTATTCACAAGACTTGACAAGAGCAGGAACTAGCACTTGAGAACTTCCTCAGATTTCACTGTATTCTCAAATTCGCAAAGTTGTCTTCTATAGTGTTTGGCAAAGAGATATTTAGCCTACTGGTCCAAAACTGAAAAGACACATTACAACTTCCAGTCATAATCGATTATTGTAAGTAATAATCGATTATGTACAAGACTTGGAACAATTAGGATATTTAACTCTTCGACCGTTCAGCACCAGTGAAGAATCATGCTGAACGCTAAAAAGCTGTAAGGAACCTAGACGAACGGCAAAAGGTGATAATGACTTGAGCTGGATGCATTTGAAGCCCGATAACAAGTTGAAACACAGACCGAACGGCAGAAGGCCATGAGGGCTCAAACCGATCGCTAGAAAGCTGTGAGGAACCGAGCCAAATGACAAAAGGGATAAGGGGTTGAACCGAACGACATCAGGATGTGTCGAACGGTCGAAGAGTTAAATATCCTAATTGTTCCAAGTCTTGCAGATAATCGATTATCACTTACAATAATCGATTATCACTAGCAATTGCAATGCGTCTTTTTAGTTTTGGACCAGTAGGCTATATATCTCTTTGCCAAACACTTTAGAAGACAACTTTGCGAATTTGAGAATATAGTGAAATCTGTGGAAGTTCTCAAGTGTTAGTTCCTGCTCTTGTCAAGTCTTGTGAATAGGAGAAGCTCGCACTTTGTGTGTCAAAGGTCGGAGCGGTTCTCTTCAAGTTTACAAAGTTGTTGTTGCTGGTTCATTTGTCAAACGAAGCTCTTCCGATTCGTTTGTCGAAGGAAGGTTTTTGCTGCACTATTTCGGTTCGTTTGTTGAAGGAAGGTGATTTTATTATTTTTATTTTCTATTCACTTTCATTGTAAATGTGAAACTGTTTTAGTGAAAAGGTTAATCACTATTCATAGTGATTAATGATTGGACGTAGAATCTTTTGATTCGAACAAGGATAAAAATCATTTGTGTGATTTTTCTACTCCTACTTTCTTTACATTTTCTACGCGTCAAATGTTTGATAAAACGTTTAATAGAAAATTAAAGGAACCATTTTTTTAAATTGATCGAACAAGTTCTTCGCTTTTAAACAATCTGTATCGTACTCTGTTTTGATATTTCCGCTGCTCAAAATCGGTACCGATTGTTTCAACAATTGGTATCAAAGCTTGCTTTGATATTCTTTTAAATTTTTTGAAACTGGCTGGTCATCAAAATCAAGTATATGTCGAAGGTGCTTCCATCAACAGACCACCACTTTTTACTAGTGATAATTATGCCTTCTGGAAAGTCAGAATGGAAATGTTTATGGGGTCTATTGACAAAGGCATCTGGGAAGTTGTACTAAATTGTCCTTATATTCCAAAAAGTATTGTTGATGGTGTAGAAGTAGAAAAACCATATTTTAACTAGGCTATTGAGGGAAAGAAAAGAGCCCAATTTGACATCAGGGCATGTAATATTATTTCATCTGTTGTTGTACTTGACGAGTTCTATAGGATTTCTATTTGTAAGACAGCACAGGAAATGTGGGAGGTCCTCAAATTCACACATGAGGGCATTGATGATGTGAAACGTACAAGGAAGAACACGCTCATCCAGGAGTATGAGATGTTTAAAATGCATCCTGGAGAATCAATTTCTGATGTTCATAAGTGCTTCACTCACATAGTGAATCATCTAACTGGTTTGGGTAAGACCTTTGATGTTGATGAATTAAATGTAAAATTTTTAAATTATTGGACAGGTCTTGGCAACCAAAGGTGACAGCTATCTCAGATGCACAAAATCTCACCCAAATGTTAATGGCAATTCTCTTTGGAAAGCTTCGTGAGCACAAGCTTGAATTGCATAGATTGACTGCTAAAGAGGATCAAGGAAGGAAGAAGACTCTTGCCTTCAAATATGAAATTTCTAAAGGAAAATGTTCAAAAAGAAATGAGGATGATGACTTTGATGATGAGGAAAACATGAGCCTCATGATAAAGAAGTTTGCCAAGTTCATGAGAGCAAAAAGAAAAGGACAAATATCATGGAGAAAGAAAAAAGAATCAAGGTTTTTCATCAAGTGTGAAATGCTATGGATGTGGAGAAAGATAACACGTGAAGACCGACTGTCCAAACAACAAGAAAAGTGAAGAAAGAAAGAAAAAGAAAACTCACAAAGAGAAGAAGGCCTACATTGCTTGGAATGATAATGACTCATGTAGCTCAAGTGTTTCAAATGAAGAAGAAACCTATGTTTGGCGGTTATTACTGATGACACTGCAAGTCAAGTAAGTTCCTCTAGCTTTGAAACTAGTGAGTTTGATTTGCAAAAAGCTTTTCTTGAATTGCTAAATGAATCTGAAAAATTAGATGCTGCTCATAAAAATTTGAAAATTGAGTTTAAGGAATTGAAAATTAAATATGAAAATGCATTAGATGAAGAAGTCATACTAAGAAATAAAGTTAGTAATCTTGAAACTAAATTGTCTGAGTTTATTGCAAATGAACAACCTGTTGAATGTTTATCTTGTAAGACTCATATGTTTGATATTGACATACTTGAGAACTTACTTGCTAAAGCAACCAAGTCTAACTCATATGCTCCAACTAGCTTTAAAAGAAATAATTTTAAAAACAAAAGCATGCATCAACATAAGAAACCACAAGTAAGAGAACTCGTAGAGTTTGGATTAGAAAAGGCACCTTTGTGAAAACTAAGATGCATGATGTTTGTTTTTTTTATTGCATGAAAAAGGGACACACTTCTAACAAATGTAGAATCAAACTTTTTGATGTTCAAAATGGGAAATATGCTTTGATTCCTATTATAAAGTAATTTGTTTCTAACCTCAAAGGACCCAAATGAGATTGTGGGGACCAAAAACTCTATTGCCTTGTTTTGCAGGATAAGCTTACAAAAGGATAAGAGAGCTCTATGGAATTCTGCTTCTGAAATTAATGCTCCAGATCAGGGAGTAACTCCATTAAGTGGTATCCAAAGCCTTGGTTTGAGCACCACGTGATTGAGCTAAGTGTTGTTTAAACTATGTTGATGCATTATGTTCTTCTTGTCTTTTTAATCTTTCATTATCTGGTTGTTATTGTGAAAATCACAACAGAATAGTTTTTAAAAGTATTTTGTCGAAACAACATTTCCTTGTTTGAGTAAATTTTCCAGTTTCCAATTCTGGTTTACCACTAATTCTTTGTTGAACATCTTGCAATCATTTCATAGTGTCTTATTCAAGTTTTCTAAATTGTTTTTTAGCCAAATTAAGTGTTCAAAAGTTATTTGACTCATTATATCTAAAATTGGTTGGTGGAGTTGCTTAATTTAACACATAATTGGATCTGGATAAGTGAATCTTAGAAACACTATTGTTTAGCATTAATCAGTTGTGATCACAAGTTCATTTCACTGATTTAAACATGTTCATGGTAAAGAATCTTGAGTTTTAACAGCCTTGTGTGTTTTCACTCACAAAACCGTTTTTTTAGATCTTTTGCTGATAACAAGTTGCTGGTTTAAATTGTTTATTTCTGAGGTCTGTATGCTACATCTATATTTCTTGAAACATGCAGGAAAAACTTTGTACATGTTTGATATCTAAAATAAACAATTCAAAAGCCACTTTTAAATCATTCTAAAAAGTTGAAAGACCAGTGCAAGCTCAATTCTAAAAAGGGGTGATCTTAAAAGAGTTTTAGAAGTCATAGATATGTCTTAGAATTTCGATTTCTTATTTTTTTTATGTTTTTCGTACTTCCAGCGTATTTAATCGATTACCATTATGATATAATCGATTATCCTGACTTGTAATCAAAAACTAATTTTGTTAAGATATAGGATAGGATAGATGGGATCTGGGATAGTACCGAACGACAACATAGGCAACCGAACGGTATCAACAAGAGACACTGAGCAGTAACAGGGGCATGTCGAATGGTTTGAACAGGGGAATATGACATTCATGGGGAGAAATTTCTATTTGACATCTTATGTCATGATCTTGTGCTACCTGGTACCCATTTGAGGGGGAGTTATATAAGGTTGTTAGATACCTTGTCATTTATCTATACTCTGGTATTTCATCATGTATTTGCCTCTCATTTTATAAAATTTCAAATTTTATAATATTTGAATTGCATCTTTCTTTTGTTGAGGGGGAGAATACTTTGAGGGGGAGTATACTTACTTTTTGCTTATGATCAAAAAAGGGGAGAAATACTTCTAGTGTAGTTAGTGCTAACCTGTTTGTAAGTTTAAATTTTGTGCAGATATTAAACAATGCTTTTAAACAGGGAATTTTTGATCATCATAAAAAAGGTGGAGATTGTTACCAATGAGGAGCATTGGTGTTTTGAAGTTAATAATTTTGATGATGTTGCAAAGCGAAGAATATGAAGACTCTTGTTGCATCAAGTTTAAAAGCATATCTGCATAATGATCAGCGAAGAAAAAGAACAAGTGTAAGATTCAGACCGAACGACAGATAAGTAGACAAAGACCGAACGGTAGCTATCAGTCAACGGGCGATATCAGTCAACGGGTGAATGCAGATGAAGACTGAACTGCTACAATCAGATGAAGGCCAAACACAGCTAAAGGCAGAACACTGTTCATGGCCGAACGCAACTAACAAGACCGAGCGGTAAGGACCGAACAGTAGACTTCATGACCTAGACCAAGCAGTCAGGACACGAGCATTCCCAAGCAGTCAGGACACGAGCGTTCCCAAGCAGTTAGGACATGAGCGTTATTGACCAACATAGGACTAAGCGGTAAAGTTATGAACAGGACCGAGCAGTGGAGGGCATGACCGAGAGCACGTAAGACATGTCGAGATATAACAGTTCGGACCGAGCAATGAAAGGCTGTGAAGAATCAAGCCGAACGCTGAAAAGTTGTAAGGAACCTAGACGAACGGCAAAAGGTGATAATGACTTGAGCCGGACACATTTGAAGCCCGAACACAAGTTGAAACACAAAAAGAACGACAGAAGGTCATGAAGGCTCAAACCGAATGGAAGAAGGCCATGAGAGCTTAAACCAAACGTTGGAAAGTTGTGAGGAACCGAGCCGAATGACAGAGGTGATAAGGGGTTGAACCGAACGACATGAGGATGTGTCGAATTAAACCGAGCGGCAGAGGGAGAAGAACTGGTGTCGAATAGTCGAAGAGTTAAATATCCTAACTGTTCCAAGTCTTGTAGATAATCGATTATCACTTACAATAATCGATTATCAGTGGCTGTTGTAATGCGTCTTTTCAGTTTCGAACTAGTAGACTATATATCTCTTTGCCAAACACTTTAGAAGACAAATTTACGAATTTGAGAATATAGTGAAATCTGAGGAAGTTCTCAAGTGCTAGTTCCTCCTCTTGTCAAGTCTTATGAATAGGAGAAGCTTGCGCTTTGTGTGTCAAAGGTCGGAGCGGTTCTCTTTAAGTTGGCAGAGTTGTTGCTTCCGGTTCGTTTGTTAGACAAGTTCTTCTGGTTCGTTTGTCGAATGAAGGTTTTTGCTGCACTCCTCCGGTTCATTTGTCGAAGGAAGGTGCTTTTGTTATTGTTATTTTCTATTCACTTTCATTGTAACTGTGAAAGTGTTTTAGTGAAAAGGTTAATCACTATTCATAGTGATTAACGATTGGACGTAGAATCTTTTGATTCGAACTAGGATAAAAATCATTTGTGTGATTTTTCTACTCCCTACATTCTTTACATTTTTTGCACATCAACTGTTTGATAAAACGTTTGAGAGAAAATTAAAGGAACCATGTTTTAAATTGACTGAACAAGCTCTTCACTTTTAAACAATTCGTATCGTACTCTGTTTTGATATTTCCACTGCGCAAAATCGGTATCGATTGTTTCAACAAATTAGGGAAACCATGTTTTTGAAAGCAAGTATTTTCAGTGTGACTAGTGTGGTGGCAAGGTGTGCATGTGACAGGAGTATGAATAGTGTGTTGAGAAGAAAGGGTTGAAACATAAGTACCACAAATTTGAGCAGTAACATGGTCGACCATAAGCTGTTGTTCTTGTTGAACAACTAGATAAAAAAGATTGATATGGGAGGATAGGTTCAAGCAAAAGAACATGAGATTTTATATTTGAAAAATGATCATCCAACCATGGAGGAGTTGCATAACACGATTTTCACGTTTCCTTTGTGAAATAAGAGATGAAACATTATAAAAACATTTTGGTTTGCAAGTGCAAGTTGGGTCTAGCCTAAAACTATCCATTTCATCCCAAAGAACCTGAAGCTTAATGAAGTACTCTATGATAGAAAGATCTTTTTGAGATAAAGTTGCAGCTTCCATCTACAAATTAGATATACGAGCAAGATCACCTTGTGAGAAACGACTTTTAAGATCATTTCAGATTTGGTTTAATCATTTTCGAGGTCCCTATTTAAGTAGAATCGTCTCAAATAGGTCCTTCAATTATATTTTTAACTCAATCAGGTCCCTATTTGTTTAAAATTGATTCAATTGCACCATTGTTGTTAATTTGAGTGAATGTTAAGAATGCACTCACGTGACATGCTGACTTTGCAAATCTAAACCATGTGACACACGGAGCAACCTCCCAAATTTATTGCTCAAGGGAGTCTTCTGGGTTGGTATTTCATCTTCTATGTCATCTTCGCAAATCATTAACAATTTGGTGTCACTCGAATGTAGAAAGAGATATTTTCACTCTTTATGGATTATATTAATAACAAACTTGATACATATGATTTGTATGCACTAGCTTGAGGGAGAGTGTTAGTATATTATCTTTGTTTTATATTTATTTTTTATCTTTAGTTAGTTTGTTATTATTTCTTATTTGTATTTTGGACTTAATCCATATTTCTTTTACTATAGATAAATAACCTTATGTGTATATTCAACATAAGGAAGACTACTTTCATAAATTTTCACCATATTCAACAATAACAAAATTATTTATATTAAAACACTTTTAATTATTAAAATAAGTCTTATTATTTTTAAACCACTATCTCTTCTAAAATTTCATTTTTTTGTTTTACATTTATAATTTTTAAGTTTTATTAACAAAAATTAATTCTTATTTATTTAATAAATAGTTAAACTATAACTAACAACATTTGAAATCCTTTAAACTAGTTTTAAACAACTTTTTTGTGTGTATTTTTTTATATTAATAATATATTTATTTTTTTAAAATTTAAAGATTAATTAAAAAATAATAAATATATTTAAATTTATAATTAAGTTTGAATAAATATTTTATATAATAAAAGGATAAATTAATTCTCTGCAAACACGTGATTACAAAATATGAGTAAGGTAAATTAATAATATTAAGTGACTAAAAACCCAATTTTTGAACACTGTTAGCATAATAAACATGGATAATTGAGTAAATTTTTCTAGTATCATTTTAAATTTATATTTATAGTAAATTTGTAACAATTTTACACTTTCTACTGATTTTTTAAAATATTTTAAATGTTCATTTTAAATTTTTATCACAAATAACTATAATGTAATATAATATTTGTCCTTTTATTTTATTTTTATTATTTTTTTATGTCAAACATTATTAATAATAACAATTTATTTTATAAATTAAATTAATTTTAATGTAATACATTATTTAAAAGCTGAAAACAAAAAAAAAAGAACACTTTTTATGAATTATTTAAATAAATTCTTTTTAGATTAAAGAAAAAACGAAAAAGCGGTTAGTATTTAGTTTTCCAAAAATCAAATTACGGCTGTTTGTCTTAAGTCATATTTCCATTACCTGAGACCAACCTTGTTTAAAAAAAATGAATGGTTGTTTTCACTGCTTCCATTCCACTTTACAGAGCTATTTCTCTGTGACACAGATAAGCGTGATTTCATTTATTAAATAAATAAGAAATTAACCTTCAAATTAGTTTCTAGATACCAATTAGACATTGTCATATCTAACATGGACCACAACAAATCTGAAGAAGGCACAGGTAGATGCTTCATTTCGGCAAAACTGAACAACATCTATATTCATCTATCATGTATATTTTTTCTACATGACTGGAACTCATTTTTCTTCCTTTTTTCTTTTGTAACAAATATACAACAACAACATCCCTTAGTTCCTTGTAACATTTTCAAAATTTCTAAATCACATGTTGGCTACTTTCACAGTGAAATATCCCCAGATAAATTGTTTTCACAAATCAGTTCCTTCACAAGAAATTGATCTCAAATCCTTCAGAACAATCTCAACAAGAAAGAAATCCACTCAAGAAGTTGTTGAGCTATGCAGGAGACTCAATCATGTCATAGCAATGCAGCAGTCCAGCGGAACATGATCCCTACTTTCAAACATTGAAGTACTTCAGAGCAGTTTGAACATCCTTATCCCCTCTGCCACTGCAGTTAACCACAACCTTAGTTCCATTTGGAAGGGTAGGGCAGAGTTTCTCTAAATATGCAAGAGCATGAGATGTCTCCAAAGCTGGAATAATACCTTCCAGCCGAGATAATCTCTTAAAGGCTGCAGATTACAGAACACCCCAACATGAGACACAGAAACAAGATACAAGGATTAAAGCAACTTCAGCTTCTGATCTTGGAAAATATAAGATAATAACTATATGCTAATAGCTCTACTGGCTCTATATAGCAGATCTGACGAACAAGGGAAACAATAAATTAAGAATTTTGTTATGGCATAATGAAAAGAATAGTTCACCAGGAATTGATACATAACAAATTAACAATGGCCACTATTAACATATTTGTTTTAGTTAAACCCTTATCCTGTGTATTTGAAGATTTGTAAAGAGTGGAAAATGACAAAATCAAAGAAAAGAAAACCATGACAAACCAAAATTTTAGTGTGACTAATTTTCTGCCAAAGATATATCACTATACATTTAACAAGGCAATAAATATACCTTCCAGTGCTTCTTCATCAGTAACACTATAGTATTCAGCACGCCCTACATCTTTCAAGAAACTATGCTCTGGTCCAACTCCAGGGTAGTCCAACCTATACAACGGAAAAGGAAAACTCGAATGAACAAAACATGGATAAAACAAAAGAAAAAAGTAGACAAATATTAACCAGATGAATTACCCTGCACTGATAGAGTGAGGCTCAATTATTTGCCCATCGTCATCCTGCAAAAGATAGCTCATAGCTCCATGCAAAACCCCAATTTCTCCTTTTGTTAATGTAGCTGCATGCTTACCACTTTCTAGGCCTAACCCTGCAGCCTCCACACCAATCAGTCTAACATCTTCATCATCGATAAATTCATGGAAAAGTCCCATAGCGTTTGAACCACCGCCAACACATGCTACCAGAATATCTGGCTTCCCACCCCACTTTTCCAATGCTTGCTTTCTTGTTTCTTTACCAATCACCGCTTGAAACTCTCTTACCATCATTGGATAGGGATGTGGCCCTGCAACAGAACCTAAAATATAATGTGTTGTCTCCACATTGGTCACCCAATCCCTTATAGCTTCTGATGTAGCATCCTTCAGTGTAGCAGTTCCTGAATGAACTTCTCTAACCTACATCACAAAATTACCTAATTAACGAGAAAAGTCATTGACAAACTAGTAGCTGCTCTATAAAAAACCAAATTTATGTTAAAAATTGACAAAAGTAGTATTAACTAGTAGGTTTAATACATCATTTGGTTCCGAGTTTTGGGGTTTTTGTTCAAAGTCGTCCTACATTTTAAAAAAGTTCAATTAGGCCCCATTTTTCCTTAAAAAATGTTCAAAATTGTCCTTTTGGCTTACGGCGTTAAAACATAACGGTGCAATTGTCACCGTGGTCAAAATTGGATAACCTGTGCACTTATTGATTGTGTGACAATGTGAAGTGAATTAACTTGGTGGAAATGTTTAAAGTTTAAGTTATTAGGTAAAAGAAAAGGGTTAGGGTTAGTGAGGGTTCGTGCAACTTCTTCCCTTTTTTGAGCATAGTGGTTGTGGGTAGATAGAAATGACTTCTTCCCAAAGTTGTTCTTCTTGTTCCAATACATGGTCGGAAAGAATTTCTCATTCCTCACATGGTGGTGGTTGAAGGGGAGGTGGGATAATCCCTCGTTGCAAATGTGGTGATTTTGTTGTAAGCAAAGGGGCCAAAACTCCACAGAATGCTGGCAGACAATTTTGGGGATGTCATCATTACAAGGTTTTATGAATACTCTTCTCACTTAATTTGGAATTTATTTGTTCATAGATTGCTGAGTTAGAACCAATTTTGGTGGCTTATTAGGTGAATAACAAGGTGGATCTTCAAGAGGGATGTACTGTAACTTTTTCAAATGGTGTAATGAAGAAAAGATTGACGAAAGAGATGGTGAAATTGTTAGAGAAAGGATAAAATTGTTAGTTGGAGTTGTGTGTGTTGTTATTGCGATGAACATTGTGACAATGTGGGTCTGTTTAGGTTGATGTTCGTAGGTGGGTCAATGTTTACATTAAGGTCTAGGTCAATGTTTATGTTCATGTAATGTGAAGGTGAAGCTCAATGTTTACGTTCAGGTGAAGGTGTTCATGTAATGTGAAGGTGAAACTCAATGTTTACTTTCTAGTGTTTATATGTAATGTTAAATTTAGTTTCCCCTTTGGTCAAAAAATGTGCAATGCAGTCCCCTTTTCAATTTAAAACTGTGTACTTTGGTCCCAAATGGATATCAACGAAAAACACATGAAAAATATCTGGCTTAGTTTCCACCATCTTTGTCCACCTCCACTCCACCATCCACCTCCTCTCCACCCTTACTTTCCACCTCCACTCCACCCTCTATTTCCACCTCAAACCCTAACCCCCAAATCCAACAAGAACATCAAGTAAGTAGGCTAGGGTTAGCAACACTTATCTCACGTATGTACGCTCTTCAAATTTCACCTTCAAGGAATCATCATGCCACAATGATCACCAGACCAGTTTCACTAGATTGTTAAACCCAAAAATGACGATAGGATTCTTAGATAAGGATAATTTGATTTAACTCATTTCATTAAACTTAGGTGACGTCATTATATATATATATATATATATATATATATATATATATATATATATATATATATATATATATATATTTTTTTTTAAATTTACACATTCAAATATATCATATGTGTCACATATTGCAAAAACTTTACATGTCATTCAGTTTTGACCACGAAGACAACTGTACCGTTATGTTTTTAACGCCGTAAGTCAAAAGGATCATTTTGAACATTTTTTAATGAAATATGAGGCTTAGCTAAACTTTTTTAAAACGTAGGACAACTTTGAACAAAAACCTCAAAACTAGGACCAAATTGCATCAGAAATCAAGACCCCCACTCGGTTTCCTGTTTTCACTTTTTTAATCACAAAACTGTCACCTTGTTTTCAATCGGATTCTTGTTCTCAAAGATTTGTGCAGGGAACACTTAAAATAACTTTCATTTTTTGTTTCCCTTGTTTCCTAAACAAAGCTTTGAAAACGTTAAAAATAAGGAGGCAGTTTTGTAACTAAAAAGTGGAAACAGATAACAAAAGTACAAATAAACACCTCCAAATGTGAACATTTTTCTCTTGGTTCCCCACCTCGTAGGGAAATACTGGTACCAAAGTTACCAACATACGCTCTTTTTCTCATAAACATTCCAATTGCCCACTGTTACTATGGGCTCATAGCCGACCGAACGGTAAAGGTGCAGAAGAGTCAGTCGACCGATGATACCTCTCAGGTCAATGAACCGATCGGTAAAATCAGCCCGACCGATGGTACCTCTCAGGTCTATGGACCGATCGGTAAAATCAGCCGTTAAGGTAATCAATAGTATTAACTGTCGGGGAGTTAATGAAAATAATTGTCATTTATTGACAATTAATATTGTCATTCATTGGTGGTTAATGAGTCAGACCTAACGGTAAGCAAAGGGTACAGGCACCCTCCCCCGCGGCTAGGACAAGGAAAAGAGAGAAGACAACACAACTGGACATCGGAGCATACAACTTTGAATGTTTTGGATTAGGGTTCTAAATCCTGCCGAAACATTTTGGCGCCCACCGTGGGGCCGAACGGCATCCCCATGAAGCCACGAAGAGCCGAACGACATCCCCATGAAGCCACGAAAAAGCAGACGCATGCTTGGAATATTATGGACATTGGTCATGAGTCTACATTCGAAAAGACTCATCATATTTGTGCCGCCCGTTGAGGTTTAGTAAAAGATGAGTGGGAAATCCCTAATATTCTAAACTTTCTCATTAATTATTTATTATTTTACCACCTATTCTAGTTATATGACAATCACATATATCTTTAAAAAATGTGATATATCATAATGTTGTCAACAATTTTGACTAATACGTCAATTTCCAGTGGAGGTCACAATACATTATTTTGGCTTGCTTCTTTCTTTTACTCCTTTATTTAGGAAAGAACCGTTAAACTTTGTTAAAAAATATTCATTTTTTTAGAACTTGAAAAGAAAACAAAAAACTTGTTTTTACTTTAAAAGGGAAAATAGCCATATCACATCATAGAAACTTACAATATTTAATAAGTTGCCTTTATGCAATAATTTGATGTGGCGTGAATGCTTTATTCAACATATCCAAGATAAGATTATGTTGATTAAGAAACTCAAGCTCAGCTGAGATTTCACATCGTTGTACCTAAAACAATTTCGCATCCTGCAATCCAGGTTCTACTAAATTTTGCTTTTCAGATATAGCAGGTGGAAGCCCGTCTAGTTCCTGGGGACAGTTGCGATGTCCCGAGAAAGAATAGATAGGTTATGAAGGGGAAGGGTCCAGAAACAGAGAGAGGAATGCTGACGCCGACGGCACCTCCGATATATTCATTGCCATCCGGTCATGGCTGCTAAAGCTCGATGAAGGCGTTTAGATGGAGAGCTCCATCAACCGGGTTACCATTCTCACAATTCGAAGATGGGAAAATTTGATGTGCTGGGGATATTGAAATTCTCCAAGTGAAGTTCCTTCACACGCATACATATTACAAACGACTCAGAGCGCGATTCCAAATTCCTTTCTCTCTTTCGTCAATGCCAGGAATCCGCTTGCAGCAGGAGGGCTCCGACGTCTCCCTATCCTAAATAATTTATTCTTTATTGAGTAACTTAATTTAATTCAATATCCGATTGAATGCTTTGATTACCCTAGTTTCGGTAGGGACCACGCAGCCGGCGACTTCGGTGGCCTCTGCATCAACAGCCGCTTGCTCATCCCAGTGCCCTCCGTGGACCTCGGAGGAACCAACCAGAACCTTTTGAACTAATGCAAGGTCACGCTCTAGTGGCCTCGTGAGAAGAGGTGGTGGTTGTCTCATGAAGCACATCCAGATGAGCGTTGTTCGTGGCAGTTCGTGACATCTCGTTCAAGCTGCAAGAGGAGGAGCACGAGTGGTGCATGGACTTCGTCCCCGATGTCTACGCCATCACCACCGACCACGTCGAGGTAGACAAGCAAACCCTCGCAATGCTCCGCTCCCTCGTCGGTACCATTCGGTTCCTCATCAGCAACATTCTCCCCTTACCCTATTCCGCAACCGGAGGCCTTGAACCTCCCCATCATTGGCTTCAAGATTGATTCAACCCTTGGAACAACCTCATCAAATCCCTGCCTCCTCTCGCAGGCTGCACAATCTCAGGCGGCGCCACTCGCGCAACTCCGACAACAACCCGGAACACAGAAAACGCCAGCATCGGAACCCTAAAAGAGTTCTTCCCAGTTCAAAACCTTAACCTTTTCAACCGGAATCCTAATCCTAATTAGGGAAACCCGGACCTGCAACAAAGCTCGAAACCAATCCCAAACCGTGAAAGACTAGAAGAGAGAGATGGACCCATCCATCACAGCGGACACAGTTCTGCCACGGCTCAACAACTGCACCAGCCGGGAAAAATTTGGTAAGAAACCTGAAACCCTAAATTTCAATTCTGGAAGAAGAAAACCCGCACTGCAAATTAGAGCGGCTACCGCCCTCGCGTAGTCACTGCGATCTTGTCTCACCATCGCTCCGTCATCGCCGTGCCACACACGCCCACTATGCCTTCGAGGGCTCTGGTACACCACCGCCGACCTCCCCATGGTGCCCAACGACTCCCAGAAGAGCGCCATCAACGGCGGCTAGAATTACTTCGACGCATCAGCTTGGGAATCACTTTTGAGTTCCGGGATATTAAAGAGGTTACAAGGCAGTAAACACGTACAACTCATCTGTGACACACCTTATTTTTTGGCCTCCAAACGTTCAACCCAAGATCGAAGCCTGAACGAACTCGCCTGCTCGGCCATCCGGATTCATAACCTAAATTATTATGATTAGCTACATTTGTTTGACAGGATCCGGTGGACAAACCACTCGTCCTTCCCTTCAATACTTCCGACAGGCTAAAATAAGCATAAGCTATCAAAGAATTCAAACCGAACAGGTTTTACTTACTTGGTCATCTGACGTGAAAGCCAATCAAGTTAATGTCAAAATAAATTTCTACGAACCAAGAGCTAAAGAGCCAAGTTGATTCTCAACCGAGCACCGAGCACCTTATCTCTTCTGTAACATCTTCCGAGTGATGTCATACAATATAATCATTTTATTTTGCAGGGCACCTATAGCTATGACACATCCTCATGAATACTTCAAATGTCCAATCAAAGATTGAACGGTCTAACAAAGACCGAATGGTCTTGCATATATTCTGATATTATCTTATAGGTCACAAGGCACTAAGGCAGTGGCACAAACATTCAATCGAAGACCGAACAGTCTCACTTGCTCGGTCGACTGGCCTCAACTCTGTAGCTTAATTTTATTAGCTATATTTTTCTCACCGTTCAAAATTTGTGTGTTGTTTTTTCTTCGATGCAGATGACAGGACTGTATACAAACTACTTGGCCAACTTTGAGCAACCGATTGGCAGCAAACATTTTTCAACTCGGTGAGGCAATCTCTTCGTGAGCTCTCACCTTGGTCTTAGGGCACGCTTCTAGAGAGCTCCTAAGACCTAAACCGAGCAGGTGAGGCAGATTTCTTTTGTGAACTCTCACCTTGGTCTTAGGGCACACTTCTAGAGAGCTCCTAAGACCTAAACTGAGCGGGTGAGGCAGATTTCTTTCGTGAACTCTCACATTGGTCTTAGGACACGCTTCTAGAGAGCTCCTAAGACCTAAAACGAGCAGGTGAGACAGATTTCTTTCGTGAACTCTCACCTTGGTCTTAGGGCACGCTTCTAGAGAGCTCCTAAGACCTAAATCGAGCGGGTGAGACAGATTTCTTTCGTGAACTCTCACCTTGGTCTTAGGGCACGCTTCTAGAGAGCTCCTAAGACCTAAACCGAGCGGGTGAGGCAGATTTCTTTCGTGAACTCTCACCTTGGTCTTAGGGCACGCTTCTAGAGAGCTCCTAAGACCTAAATCAAGTGGCAAAGCAAGCTCTTTCGTGAACTTTCGCCTTGGTCTGGGAACACTTCAAAGGAATTCTTAACGCGAAACCCGCTCGGACGATAAAGAACGCATGCTAGTATGAATTGAAACTCAGGTAAAATTATCTACTGATCGATATAACTTTACAAACCCAAAGCAATATCAAAAATTTTGCTAGGGCTTGGGGGCTTATGTTACTATGGGCTCATAGCCAACCGAACGGTAAAGGTGCAGAAGAGTCAGTCGACCGATGATACCTCTCAGGTCAATGAACCGATCAGTAAAATCAGCCCGACCGATGGTACCTCTCAGGTCTATGAACCGATCGGTAAAATCAGCCGTTAAGGTAATCAATAGTATTAAATGTCGGAGAGTTAATGAAAATAATTGTCATTTATTGACAATTAATATTGTCATTCATTGGTGGTTAATAAGTCAGACCTAACGATAAGCTCATTATAATTTATAAATATTTGTTTAGCAAAGGGTACAGGTGACTTTAACTTGAACTGAGACTTAGAGTTCTGATAACAAAATCTTGATTACAAGATTATTACACACAGTCACTGACTTGAGCGTCGGAGTGTCTTTTGCTGATACCTTCCCCCGCGGCTAGGATAAGGAAAAGAGAGAAGACAACACAACTGGACATCGAAACATACAACTTTGAATGTTTTGGATTAGGATTCTAAATCCTACCGAAACACCCACCAAACAAAAACCAAGAACAAGCAAAGAACAACCAAGAAGCCATTAACGTACACACCTCAGCACCAAGAAGCTGCATTCTGAACACATTTAGAGCCTGTCTCTCCATATCCCTTGCTCCCATATATACCACACACTCCAACCCAAACCTCGCACACACAGTAGCAGTGGCCACCCCATGCTGCCCTGCACCAGTCTCGGCAATGACCCTTTTCTTCCCCAACCTCTTCGCCAGCAAAGCCTGAGCAACAGCATTATTGATCTTGTGTGCGCCTGTGTGGTTCAGGTCCTCCCTCTTCAGATACACCTCAGGCCCTTCGCCGTCACGCGCGTAGTGGCGCGTGAGCCTCTCCGCGAAGTAAAGGGGGCTCTCGCGACCCACGTAGTCTCGCAGAATCTCCGCGAGCTCCTTCTGCGAAAGACAGAAACTTTATCGGTTTTGGGAGATACCCTTTTGCAGGTTCGGAGAAAATCGAAGTGGGGCCTGGTAACTGATATGAGAATGAGAAAGAGAGTAGAAAACCTGAAAATGTTCGTCGGAAGCGACGGAGTTGAATGCGGATTCGAGTTCAGCGAGGGCGGAAATGAGGGTTTCAGGGACGTACTTGCCACCAAACCGGCCGAACCGGCCAAATGAGTCGGGTCGCTGAGAGTGAACCGAACCGATGTGTTGGTTCGCCATTTGGAGAACTGAAATGGGAATGAGAAACCAATGAAAAAAAGAAATGCCCACTGAGAAGCAAAGTTGTGATCTATATCAAAGTTTTTGGTAACAGCTATATACATTTTTTTTGGGTAACTGCTTTTGTAATGGATAGTAAATATTTTGTTACGATTTTATTCTTACAATACAAATTATTTTATGATTTTATTTGTTTAGATTTTATAATTGTTTTTTAATTGCATTAACTACTTATAATAAAATTATAAAAGTTATTTACTTTTTAACTGATATTTTTTAAAATATAATAATATTAATTTTTTATCTTTTTATTATCATAATAAAAAACAATACACATATGTACTTATATTTCCACTAATAAAAGATTAAATTAATAAATAAAATAATAGTAAATTTACATATTAAAAAATATGAATTTATCCAAAATTTAAATATAAATAGTATTAAAAGTATATAATATATTTTTATATCAAATTTTAAATTTGAATAATAGTATTTAAGATTTCTTTACACTAAATTTTGTTGAATGAATTTTCTTGTATAAGCCAAGCTTGCGACGAGCAGGTGTATTCCAATATTTACTAAACTTTTATTTTTAATATTTTATAACATTCACTTAGTTAGAAAAGTTAACTAAATTGGCTAGTTTAGTTAAAGGTAATAACTTTTTAAGAGAATTTCAATGCTTTTTTTTTCTTTTTCAAATTGTCAATAATATTAATATATTTTAGTTTTAATTCTTTTCAACTATCTTACGTACTCTTAAAAAAATAAGAATACTTTCTTACTATAACGTGAATTTTAAAAGGACTAATGTTTCCAAAAATTTATTGAAAAAGGCTAAGTTAAACGGGCAAAAGTTGTTAAGACATGACTAAATAAATGTAAGAAAAACTAAATGAAAGGTGAGAAAAACTGTAAAAAATAATTTGATTGTACACATGGAAAAAGTTGGTGGATTGGGTTTGATTTGTGGAATATGTTTGATTGAATGGATTGATTAAGGTAATAATTTGATTGTTTTTTATATTTGATGAGGATATGCAAGAGATACTCAATAATAGCAGACTTGTGTATTCCTTGTAAGTTATAAGTGTCATGAAGAATATTTATAATCAAATTTGATTACTTGAACTTTGTAAAGAAGAACTAAATGTAATTCACTGTTAGATGAACTAAAATAAAAAACAAATGTCACATTGATTAGTTTATTACATTTATGCAAGGTTCAATAATCTTTCACATGTTCGCTCAAGTCATTCTTTCAAATAGTAGAATAATTCCTAAACAATTTCCTAACAATCATAGCAAATCTTTTTTAAAACGTTTTAAACTTTATTCAACCAGCTGTTATTCTTTTCAAATACATACATGTATTAAAGTATATGAATCAAATTACTAAATATTGAAATTAGTTTTATCTGTGTAACTGATTTAAAAAACAAGCATGTTTTTAAAAAACATAGTTATCTTTAATTTAGCCTTAGTCAATTTTTTTTTTAGTTTATATAAAAAATAGATCAAGTTGGGACTGACGGAATTTTCAATTTGGCTTGTTGGAATAGATCAGTCTAGTCTTACCATCTCTCTTTTATATATAAATGTGTATAGAAGTATAATTTTACAGTTAAATTCACTAATATAAAAAAATTGAATATACTTTTTGTTATTAAATTCACTGATATAATCATTTCATCTATTTTGTTATATGTAATCCATCAGAAATTATTTATTTATATTTTAAATTTCAATTGGAAATATTTATTCTTAAACACCCATACAAGAGACGAGTATATATTGTTTTTCATAAACTATCCTATTATTTCTTAATATTTTTACTTTTCACTTATATTTTAATTTAAAAAAAAATATTTTTTTATTTCTTACTTTTCTCCTCTAAAATGGTTATAAAGAAACTCAGATGTAATAATTAACATAACTTGGATGTCGTAACATTAATTGTTTTTGAATTCTGTGAAATATTAGAAGTTTAACATTCTTTATCAAGATGTAAGTAATGAAAGTAATTCTCATATCAAATAGAGGAATTTTACCACATTCAACAAAATCTTCTTCATACGTAAAGTGAAGGGATCCAAACCCTTGTCTTTTCATCATGTTTACACACACCACAGTTATATCAACTTTGTGAAACTTTGGTAGTTAAAGTATAATCGTAAGAATAAACATGCATTTAAGCCATGAGATTCATTGCACTGTTCAATGACAGTGCCATTTACTATGATTTTGCTTTGCTCTCTATAACATTATCATTTACAATTACTCAAACGTCTCAAGCTTGCTATGTCTAGTTTCTAAAGAAACACATACCTGGAACACCACTTCACCTACATGTATAGTATAAAGAGAATATGTTCATATGCTCATTAGTTTTGAACTAGTTCAACCAAAGCATAAGCACTCACAGATTCGGAGCAAGACCATGTATATCATATGCAGTAAGTTGGAACACTGGTGGGTCGATACACAAAGGTCCTGACATTGTGTGAATATCCTGATGGGTGATTGTAACTGAATTTGACTCCCAAGCTGCCCTCACCAAGTTGAGTGCACTGTTCATGGAAACTGCTGATTGGTCGAGCTAGACATGCGTCCCAACGATCACTCTCCGGCATTGTCTCGGCCACTGTGTATATCCCCTTTGCATCTGTGAATGCCTGATAGTTTAGAACTTCTCCAGACCTGGTGATGCAAAGAACAGCAACCTCAGCACCTACATTAGAGCACTAAAGTCAATTACCTTTTGTTAAGAAAAGGAGATAATAGTCTGATAGTACGTTAGAATAAGTTCAAATTGATATGTGGAAATTGTATTCTGATTTGTGAGCAGCAAGATTTTAAATTGCACCAGCAAAATGGTGAAAAGAACACACCCATAAAGGGAAATAGAACATGAAACTGTAAGATTCCAAGTAATGGGAGGAATATGCATATATGTACTTCAGCTTCAAAGTAATTGTAGAGGATGGCAAGATGACCAGTGAAATCTCCTTTTTTGAGTTTTTTGTATGATTGTTAAATTTCGAAATTAATCCACCACCCGAAAGAATGGAATGATACGAAAGTTGAAACTTTGAATCATCACCAAAATGGTTAAATCTGAAAATGGGATTACATAAAAAACCAGATACAGAAGTATAAGAAAGAAGGCTTGTTTCTTATAGAGACAACATTAATTAGGTTGCACAGAACCAACATCAAATGTTGTTAAGTTTATTGGACGAACTGCCATTATACATCAGTGGCATACAAAAGGATCTTCAGGATAAAACTAAGGAATTTCGGATCATCAAACTTTTGAAAATGAGAACTATCAGTCAATAGACAGGTTTTCACCCCGACAAGTATTGAACCCTTTGAGAGAACGAGTTTAAGAGACAGCTAGGAGTTTATTCCTACGAGTTTGGTCTTCATTACTATACAAATTTCTCCCAGAACAGCAAGACTAATTCTGTCATGGAGGCACTAGCTAGGACTCTAGGAATTTAGTCGAACACCCACCATCTCTTTTATCTCTCTTAACCAAAATCTTTTAAATAACACTTGAAACTACTTTAGTCCTTCCTTGTTTGTGTTGCAAGGATGTGAACGAAAATGTTAAGGAGTAAAATATGGTTCTCGTAGAAAATGTATGGCAAAGAGATGTTCAATTGATTTTTTGAGCTTTAGTTTGAGACACGTTGATAGCAACCTAATAAAGAGAGGTGGTCACAACATAAACAATGATATATCATTATCCAGTTAAGGAGCTTTGAACATAAAACATATCCACAAGCATAAATCAACTAACACAATACATGAAACAGTTTTCTGAAAGAGAGAAAAGCGTAAGAAAGAAAAATTAGAAATCATCACAATGATTAGACAGTAACAGTACAAAATAAACTTCAAGAAATGGAAATGCAAAGTGAGCAGGATGAAGAGACTCAATGAACATCTTTTTTCATTTAGTCATATCATCATTCACAATACAACATATCCACAAACATAAATCAACTAATACAATACATGAAACGGTTATCTTAAAAAGATGAAAGGGTAAGAAAGAAAAGTTAGAAATCGTCAAAATGATTAGACATTAGCAGACATTGATACAAATAAACTTAAAAAAATTGGAACTGCAAATTGAGAAGGATGAAGAGACTATTATGAAACATCTTTTTTCAATTAGTCACACCATCATTCAAAGATCAATATATCCGACTGGATCAGGAACACAAACATTCCAAGTATCAAATTCTACTTGGGATTGAAGAAAAGAAAAATAATTTCACTCCCACAAGAGGTTTATCAGGTAATGCATTCTTATGAATATCTGCAAATCCTTTGATCAAACCAATAAGCCCATTTCATTGTCCTTCTGTTAATTAATAAAAATATACAAACAAACAATTCATCAATCATCATCCTCAAATGTGAATAAACAACTTCTAGAAACATCTTCCTTGTTCCATCTCATATGCCACCATGTCAAACTGGCCAACAGTGACTACACAATACAGTATCCGCAACCAAAATTTTGACTGCAACTGTAAGGTTGTTGGGTCAGCCGCTACTGCAATTGTAACTATATATATCTGAAATTTCCTACAAAATCAAAGATCACAACAAAACTGCAACTGCTACCGCAATTTAAAAGCTTGGTATTCTTTTGCCGTATGACAATTTTACTCCACAGGGTCAAACAACCAGAAAATCAAGCAAACAATTTGAAGGGCTAAACTGTTACAACGCTAACTAACCACACCACTGATAACACACACAAGTCAAAATTTCAACCCAGTTAAACAATCGGTGGAGAGTGATATGGCTTATTTACAACAGCAAAAAGCAAACAATTTTCATCAAAAAAGGAATACATCATTCCAGAAACTCAATAAAAACGACAAAAATTGAAACGAGACGCATATTGAAGAGAGAGAGAGAGTGAGGAAAACCTTCAACCACATGATCTTCAGGTCCAAGAGAAGAATCTCCACAAACATCACAAACAACTCTTCCGTGAATTTCACCAGTCCAAGCACTCACACCCAAAACAAAAAGCAAAAGAATCAAACCCATCACCGTCTTCTGTTTTTCCATGATTGAGATAGAGAGAAACAGCAAAAAAATGACACCTTTCTCGGAGAAATGCCTTTGGGTTTACGGGTAGTTTTCTTTTAATTTGAACACTGCGTTGATATTTCCACCGACACAATAGTTGAAATACTGAATGAATAAGTCCAACGCCCGAGTTAGAGCTGTCAAATTTTTTCAAAGCCCCAAGGCCAACCCTGGCCTTTTCTACACTGAGGCCCATTTTGTTTGACCCACCTTTGAGGGGGCTTTTTCCAGAGCCCCTAGCCCCCAAAACCCCAGAAAATGGGTTGGGATTAAATTAGGGCCGGGTTAGCCCCTAGTTCCAAAACCCCATTTTTCTCTGTTGATCCTGGACATCCTGTTTTCTTGACAAACGTTTACCTTTAAGAGCTCCACAACAATCTACTGAGACGGCAGCGCATAGCAGTACAGGCGGCGGCAACACAGCACTTGACGGCAACGCACGGTGGTATAGGCGGCGACGATATCAACGATCGAGTGGTTGAAAGAAGAATCGTGAACGAGGTTAGGTTTTCTTTCAAATACTTCTTCTCGTGCTTTTAGTTTCACCGTGATGTTCTGAGAACAGTTTACTCGGGTTCCCAAATGAACACATCTTTCATCTATCATAAACTTATTCTCTACATTTCTCAATCTGGGTTAATCATCTCTCCATTACTTTTCAACCTTTTCTATATCTTTCTCTCTCTAAAAGCAATGCATTTTTTCTGATTACTTAAACATGTGGGGTTTTATTCTTGCCCCCTTATCAAAGTCTCTCCGGATTTTTTTTTTCTTTTTTCTTGAGTGATTTATTTATAATGTTACTAATTTTAAGTATTTATAGTTCTTCAATGTTGAGTGAGTTCATGGGAGAGTGGATATGATGAGTTGACTCAATTTATCTCCTTCTAATTTAGAAACTCTTTTAAAAATTTAATTATAATCCAAAAGAAATTGGATCTGAAAACGGAACATGCTTTAACAAATTCTAGAACTTCAAATTGAAAACCATCTTTGGAAGAACCAAACTGTACCTTCTTCTTCGCAGCTTCCTTAATACCAAGAACATACATAACGCTCTCATCATGTTTGCTTATCCCTTAAAAATACACCCAAAAGTATAATTCTTAAAAATATCACATAGGTTGTTTTTACTATAAAGTTGGATAAGACTGCAAAATATTTGCTTCAACATGCAACTTTTCCCACTTTTTTTGTAACTTTTTTTCTCAATTGCTGTTGTTGGGGAATTGTAATATGCAATTTTTTTGTGTGCAGAGCTTTGAAATTAAGGAAGCACTACCGGAGACAGTTGCAAGTTATGAAGGCATGTACTATAATTACTTCAGCATAGCTAGTTCAATCTATACATTAGTAGTGCTATGCAGGTGACTTTAATGAAAATGTCTGGAGATGGTATCATGTCTATTTTAGATTTTTAATGTCTTTAGTAGTAGTTGACATTAATCATTGAGAAAGAAGTTACTACATTACATGTATATATATGTTGTGTTATTTTAAAACCAAATTGCTCCTTGAATGTATTGAATGGTATTGATGCATCTTAGGGAATATTGCAAGAACTGTGGAATTTTTGCCTTCAATATAGAACCAAAATACTAATTACTCTTTACTATTTCATTATTCATTTCAATATTTCGTAGTCTTTTATAAACATTTTCTATTTTCATTATCTCTAACTTTTCTTAAATTATTGGGAACTAATTCATTTCCTTTTTCACAATATTGTACTAGTTAAACCTCGGCAAGTGGGGATAAATTTTGACTTATCATTATTTTAAATAAGTTTCTTTCTTTTCTATAAACCCTCCATCTCCAAAGACCAATGGCAAAGCGTAGAGCTGGTGAAAATTCTCTTTTTCCCTTTCACCTTTTATGTGATTTCTTAGTTTTTCCGTGTAGATGTACCTTGTGTCAAAGCATCCGTTCATGGAGATCTTGAAAGCAAAAGAAGCATGTTGCTTTATGATATTATGTTATGGCTTTCGCTTGAAAGAATATTTGGGTGGGAGCAAGTGAAGCTTATCGAGTTACTGTCTCTTTTGTCAAATTGTTATTCAATATTTTCATCAGGTTGTTTGAAAATATTGAACATTATGAAATCATGATCCTTATTTTATTTTCTTTCCACATTTGTCACCGGAAAATGTTATTTCTTAAGCTTTGCTTCTGATATCAAACCCTGCACCTCTTTAAACTAATCACTATCTTTTTGTTTATAAAAAGATGAGAAAGAAGCTTTATTGCTTAATTTATAGCAGTAATTTGTTCTTATATGATCCGGATTCGTATCTTGTTTAGCTTATAGGCAGCCTATAAGTTTTAAACGTGGAGAACCAATACACTGCTTGTTCTATTAACAGGTATTGCACTTTTGATTGCTACTCCACGGGATAAAAACATAACGGGTAAATGTTGCTAATGATCCATTTTGTTTTATCTGCCTTTTGTTTTATTTTTTGTTTTTTTTGTTTTATTGAACTCCTGAAGCCTGCATTCTGAGTATTGAATGGGTGGAATATTCTTTTTTTCTTATTAAGATAACATTCTTTTTTTGTTTGAATTTTCATATTAGGTATTATGCTTTATGTTGTTGTCTTTTCATATATGGATAAATAATTTTAATATCATGATTTTAATATGTTGTTGTCTTTTCATATTATGCTTTATGTTGTTAGCTATAATGATTTTAATAGTGATTTTGTGACCTTTAAACTTAGTTGGTTCATATTTAATAGCAGCATTTGGATCTATTTAATATACTTATGTTGTGTTGATAAAGCTTGCGGAGAAGAAACATCTCTGGATGTCAATGAGCAATGACTCTGGTGTTGTCTTGTACTGAATCTGACAAATGGAACATTGTTTATTTTTATCTTAGTAGTAATTGATGGATGAAACATGGTGATGTTTTTCTCTTGGTACTAACTGGCTGCTCCCTGATATCCATGTACCAAGAAAGAATGCAGGATTGATTTGACTAGATTTTTTATTCTTTGGTGTCTGCATAATGCCTTGTGTGAGTGATCTGTTTGGTATAATTTGATATGATGATTTTATATTTCTGTACATAAATTTTTGTAAAAAAAGACCCATGGGCTGGCCCTGACCCATAGGGCTTTGGAGGCTTTTAGCCCTGGGGGCTTTTTCAATAAAAGATTTTTTTTGTCCCAGTGTGCTTTTTTGGCCCCCACCCACATGGGCTAGGGCCAAATCTTGTTAATGGGGTTGACTTGACAGATCTATATAAGAAGCTGCGCCCACGGAATTCAAGATTTGCCACAAAGAATAAAACGACGGCAAATTTTTGTTACTCTTCTTTCCCTTCTCTTGCTAATTACTCAGTTCTCTGCTTAACTCCGATTACAGAGCCACACAGACGTGCCTTCCTTAAATGTTTCGTTTTTGGATGGTTGAAAGCTAAGCGGGTGATGCTTCAAGGAGTTCATCTTCGGTATTATCTAGTGTCCTTTACCAAAACCAGGGAATGCTGAAAGATGTGGTTGAAAGTTAAGAGTTCCCTCTCTAGTGTTAATGAAGTTGTAGCACCTCGTGTGCTAGCCTTATTAGTCCTTGATGAGATTGGATATTTAGACCACTAAATATCTGTTTTATGCTCATTTGCCCCAGGAAGCTGGAAATCTGAGCAATTGTGTGATGTCAAAACATGATGTTTGTGAAGATGGCTGATAACATAAGCACCCGGACTCAGTAAATACTTGGTATACTATACTATTGAAAGTAGCATCGGTCTTATTCAAAAAGTGCTGCAGAAAATGGAACAGAAGGGAGGTGTGCTTCTGCAAAAATAAGAACTTGGTAGGTTATAAGGGCAAGGGACCTTAGCAAAGGTCTACCATGGTAGGAATCTGATAACTGGCATGAGTGTGGCCATTAAGGTAATTAATAAGGAATTTTTTTTAAAGTTGAATTGTTTGATCAGCTTAAGCGTGAAGTTTCAGTGATGAGATTAATCAGACATCGGCATGTGGTTGAGCCTTATGAGGTAATGGCCACTAAAACCAAAATTTATTAAGTCATGGAGCATGCAAAAGGTGGTGAGCTCTTCAACAAGGTACTCAAAGGAAGGCTCAAGGTGGATGCTGCTAGGAAATATTTCAGCAACTGATTAGAGCTGTTGACTACTGCCATAGCAAGGGTGTGTTTCGTCGAGACTTAGAGCCTGAATATTTACTTTTGGATGAAAATGATAATTTGATGGTTTCAGACTTTGGGTTGAGTGCCTTGACTGAATCCAAACGCCAAGATGGATTACTCCATACTACATGTGGTACCTCTGCCTATGTAGCTCCATAAGTGATAAGCAGAAAAGGTTATGATTGGATGAAAGCGGGTATTTGGCCATGTGGGGTAATCTTGTTTGTTCTGTTGGCTGGTCATCTTCCATTCCATGATTCAAATCTGATGGAGACGTACAGGAAAATCAGTAAAGGGGTATTCAAATTTCCTAAATAGTTAGCACCAGATGTCGCCGGTTATTATCCAGAATATTGGATCCAAACCCAAAGACCAGGATATCAATTGTCAGAATTATGAAATGTTCTTGGTTTAAAGTGGGGTTGGAGAATCCTGCTATTAATGCAACCGAAAACCAAGAACCAGCTCACCTGAATGCTGATGGAATACTTGAAGCGTGCGAGAATGATGGTCCACCTATTGTAGAATCAAAACATGAATTGACCACGTCTTGTAATTTGATTTCTTTTGCTATTATCTCCTTCTCGACTGAGTTTGATTTATCTGGTATTTTTGAGGACACTGTTCCCATGAAAGAGATACGGTTCATGTCAAATAAGCCTGCTTTGAGTATAATCTCTAAGTTGGAAGAAATTTGTAAGAAGCTTTGCTCGAAAGTAAGGAAAAAAGATGGAGGCTTGTTGAAGTTGGAGGGTTCTAAGGAAGGCAGAAAAGGGTGTTTAGGTGTTGATGCTGAGACTTTTGAGATTACCCCACACCTCCACATGGTGGAACTTCGAAAGTCCAATGATGATACCATGGAGTATCAGAAGCTTTTTACACAGGATATCAGACCAGCACTTGAAGACATTGTTTGGACAAGGCAAGGAGAACAACAATAGCAAGAGAAACAACATCATGAAGTAGTTCAGGAAGGCAGAAAAGGGAGTTTAGGTATTGATGCTGGACTTTTGAGATTACCCCACACCTCCACATGGTGGAACTTCGAAAGTCCAATGATGATACCATGGAGTATCAGAAGCTTTTTACATAGGATATCAGACCAGCACTTGAAGACATTGTTTGGACAAGGCAAGGAGAACAACCGTAGCAAGAGAAACAACATCATGAAGTAGTTCAGGAAGGGCACCAACCTTCTCATGCTGCTTAGTTTCCTCATCAACACGTGAGGGCAATATGCCTTGGGGATATAGGAGTATTGACTCTCATAATCAAGCTCAATGTCGCTTTTACTTTTTCATTTTTTGAGGGGAGTATAATGTGTTGTGTAAGGGTGACTGACCAATGTTTAATTTAAAATCCACCAAGTTCTAGTTTTTTCTATCTTTTGATGGGAAAAGTTTGTTATTTTTTTTTATCAATTTGACGGTTACCGTATGATTATTTTCAAGGTTTTAAATCCTTGTTACTATTGTAGATTCATTGTGATCTTCTATGTTTCAGAAATTGCAGACAATGCAGTTACCATTGTAGCTGTTTTGATCATAAAATCTTGGTTGTTGATGTTACATTTGCAGTTGTGGATCTTTTATTGAAGTATTTTCCAGAGGACAGTATTGGTTTTTGGTTTGGTGCTTTGGACATGTAGATGAGGGTTGGGGTTTACAAAGTGGATGCTTCTGTAGATGGCTTAATCTGTTCGGTACTTTGGATCTGTTTCCTTGCTTTCATATATATAGGCCACATAAGTTGGGTGGCATTTATTGCCCTTTATTGTCATAAATGGGATTCCCTATGATGATTTATATATTGGAAGTAGTGGACTGAATTCCCTTGAGGAGAAATGAAATCTGAGGGATGTTCTTATGAAGTATTGTGCCATCTAGCATCCATTATGAGTCCTAATAGTATGTGTCTAGACAAAATTGCAAAGATTTCTACTGATTCAATTGTCAATTTGTGAAGTATTTTGTGTCATAAGCAGTTTGGTTTCATCTCTGTCATGAACTGTTATAGCATGTATAAACGGCCCCTAAGCTCGCCTTCTTTATTCTTACCATGGAAGCGTTTCGAGTCATAGATGTGCAAAATCAACTTACCGATTATGGAGGTCTACCACTAGAGTTTTCCTTGTGGGTCCTCCTCTTCTCCACTTGGTTCATATATTAATTAGGCATAGACCCTTTTTGCCATCATTACTTTTTTATCCTATTGATGTTGATCTTACTGGTAAAGACTGTCACCATAAGATTCAACAGAGAGGATTTCAGCTTCTTTGGTTCTTGATTAATGTATCAGCTAGAAAGTGGGGATTCTTACATCAAATATTACTTTCATTTTTTTCGGTGGTTGTTAAGATGTGGACTTTAAACCTAACTCAAACCTACAAAACTGACTTTCAAGGTGAGGTTTGCACTCACTTATATATTATAAATTGGCCTTATTTCTAGTCAATGTGGGACTTCCAACACCCTCCTCACATCGAGAGACATTAATGTGGGTGAAACAATATGTCCAACAAACAACTAATATTGCTAGGATAGGCTCTAACCTAACTCTGATACCATGTTAAGAGGTGGACTTCCAGAGAGGTATACGAGGTTGGTTGGAAAACTGATTTATCTCATATCAACTAGAGATAATGTCAATTTAAAGTATATAAGTGGATGCAAATCACACCTTATAAAATCGGCTTTTTAAGGTGAGGTTTGTATTCACTTATATATTATAAATTGGTCTTATCTCTAGTCAATGTGAGATTTCTAACAAGGGCATGTACTTTTGTTACGGTGTAAGGTGGGAGGTAATGTAAGGGTTGGAAAGTATATAAGAAGGAGAAGAAAGGTAGGAGGAAAGTGAGGCCGAACGGTATTGACCGTAAAGGCAGAACGGTATCCGAACGGTGGAAGGCGGTGAGGGAGAAGAAGGGCACCGAACGGTGGAAGGCGTGGAGAGGTCTAGCCGAACGGAGGAAGGTGGGAAGCGACCAGGTCGAACGGTGGACAACAGGGAGCGACCAGGCCGAACGGTGGAAGGCGGGGAGCGATCAGGTCGAACGGTGGGAAGAAGGACCAGGTCGAACGGTGGGAAGAAGGACCAGGTCGAACGGTGGGAAGAAAGACCTGATCCGAACGGTTGAAGAGTGACTATCCTAACTGGGAAAACAGTTAGGATAGGTGGGAAATATTTAGAAATAATTATAGTAAATAAAGCTATATTTCAGTATAAGGTTCAGTATAAGATAATTATAGTAAATAGAGCTATATCCTAGGAAAATATTCAGTATAAGATATTTATAGTAAATAAGGATGTATCCTAGGGAAATATTGTGAATAAGATAATTACATTAAATAAGGATATATCTTAGGGAAATATTCAGTATAGGATGAGCGGAAAATAATTAGTATAAATAAAGGTAGAGTCTAGGGTTAAGGGTATGCTTTTGATTATTGAGTTTGGTTGACAGGCATAGTCCTGTGAGGGAGGTTATGCTCCCAAGTAATTAAAGGAGGTTATGCTCCCAATTATTGTTTACTTTTGTTATTCAGATATTACCATCAATAAAAAAAATTCTTTAGTTCAATTCCATTCTTTCATTATTATTTTGCTTAGGTTGAGTGTGTGAGAGGTTGTTCTAGTTAAGTTTCATACTCAGGTACGTAACAACTTTGGTGGCTTGTGTATGCTTTTATTAGCTCTGTTTTAGTTGAAAATATAAAAGTTATGTTTGATGAATCAATTAAATATGTGAGAAAGGAAGTCGTTTCTAAACTCAAATTATGAGTCATTGATATTGATATATTGGACTTGTCCCTTCTAAATATGTTGAGAAATACTATGAAATGATTTTAATATGATCACTAAATTAGTATATTTATCATGTGCAGAAGGGCGTTGAAGAAGATTGTTCCTCTCCCTTTTCATGTTCTGTTTGCAAGCTCATAATCTGTGAACTCAGGTGGCAATGTTCAGACTTTGGGATTTTGGGTTGAGTCCAATGATCCCCTCGTTCCGTCCAATTTCCTTTGATTGCTCCATTGTTTTCACACTACACATACAGTAGGTATAATTTCAGAGAGTTAGTTATAGCAAATTAGACATGATTTTGTTAGGTACATATTGTTTCACCACAGTCCCATCAACAGCACCAGCATACCCTTCTCTACCTCTAGGGTCCTACTTTGATCTGCACAAGCCACTTCTATATTCCAAACCATCCAAATTCACCTCTCTTGTAATCAATGGCGGCAGAAGGATGTAAGTTGCATTGTTCTTATCTTCCCTTTCCATTAATATTACTTTGAAAAATCTAACCATTAAACTAAATTTGCAGCTGTGATCTCTTTGATTTGCACCAGGAGCAAGTCCCTTATGAAGTGGCATGGTCTTGGCAAAAGGAAATTGTCAGGGACAAGAGGGCACAGATTGAAAAGGAAGGAGATTGTAATGACACCCTTATTATTCTACAACACCCTCCTGTTTATACATTGGGCACTGCTAGTACTGTGGAGAACCTCAAGTTTGACATGAAAAATGCTCCTTTTAATATTTATCGCACTGAGCGTGGTGGAGAGGTTACATACCATGGCCCTGGCCAGGTGCTTGCACTAAATCACTTGTTACAGTTTAGGTTCCTATTTTGATTTATTTTGTATGGCAATTGATAACATACCTGTGCTTTGCATTACAGCTAGTTATGTACCCAATTATCAACCTCCGATCGCACAAGATGGATCTTCATTGGTACCTTAGGACTCTTGAAGAGGTTGTCATTCGTGTTCTTTCTTCAACATTTTCAATTCAGGCTTCTACAGTGGAAGGTTTAACTGGTGTTTGGGTTGGTAAACCTCTAAATCCTATTTAACACTTGTAATTTGGTATTTTTTGCTCTGCACCGCCTGCCCTATTCTGAATTATCTTGGTTATTACACATTAGCAGATAATAGTTGTTCTGCCGTGGAGTTATCTAGTTTAACTCTAAAGTATTTTCAAATATGATCCAATAAGATCTTTCTCTCTTGGCTATAACATTTGTGTCCATTTCATGTGACATTCCCTGAGGGATTTATTTGAGATGATAAGATTTTAGTTTCATACATAAATATCCAAATTAAATCAAGATTAGTAATACATTACAAATTAAATCAAAATTATGCTTGTGAGTTTGTGATGATTCAAATAATTTTTCTTTTACCTTAGTAATGCATTACAGGAAATGAGAAACTGGCAGCTGTTGGCATTAGAGTGTCTAGCTGGATAACCTATCATGGCTTGGCACTTAATGTCACAACTGATTTGTCTCCCTTCAAATGGATCATCCCATGTGGAATTCGGAACCGTCAAGTAGGAAGCATTAAGGAGTTGGTGAGAGAGGGTGTTGGTCATGGAAGAGCGGATTTGCATCATCTGAATGATGCTAGTCTTATTCATATTACACATAAATCCTTGCTTGAAGAATTTTCACAAGCATTTCAGCTCGAATACAGTTACAAAAGCAATTCTTCCTCCATGTTGTATGAAAGGAAATGAAGCTCTCTTACCAAATAAGCACAGTAAGGTTAAATTTGTATGATGGTATAATATCCCTTGTCTCTGAAATATCATCTGTTTTGCAGTAGAACACACTTGTACATACTTTCAACGTTTTACCAATTTCTTGGGATGAATAGGTAGATGATAAAAATTATGAAACTATTGAGATTGTGGCTCATGTATCTTGAGGATGGCCTTCAGATATTAAAAAAAAAAAAGAATTTTAAGTCTAATTCAACTTTATAAAACTGATTTGTAAGATAAAATGTGTATCTACATATATATTCTAAATTCATCTTATTTTTATTCGATATAGAATTTTTAATATATTTCTCTCACATCAAGGTATATATATATATATATATATATATATATATATATATATATATATATATATATATATATATATGTATATATATATATATGTATATGTATGTGTGTATGTGTGTGTGACTAGACATTAGTGGGATTAGGTATATTGAATATAGACATTAATAACATTAAGTATACTTAATAAACACAAATTTTATTAGGATAAGTTTTAATCTATGACTCATGTCAAGATATGAATTTTAAGTATTAATTTAACTTTACAAAATCAATTTGTAAGGTAAGATTTGCATTCAAATATACTCTAAATTGGTTTTTTGCCGTAGGTGAGATGGATGTTGTTCCAAGAAATATAAGTTTGGGCATTTATGAAAAAGTTATCATTAAACTAAACACCTTTTAAAAAAATTAACATTAAACAAAAACTGGAATTCATACATCTAGTCAGCCAATACATAGTTCTATTGTTTGTTCATCAACAATCATCACAATTGTCAAAAAAACCCCAACAATGTAATGAATAGTTCTCTATCTTGTTTATGAAAAAAATATTATTCATGCTTATTTTACCGACCCTTGTTAATTTGATGGTTGTTTCAAAGTTTCACAAATATAAATTTCTGGGGTCTATTTTTCTAATCTTCAGTCAACACGGAAAAGAAGGCCTTAGTACCGAGTTGATGTGGTTGATATATATTATATAGGGATGATCAAGATTGTAGTATATTTTGAGTTTGCAATTTTGCCTTTGATTTAAAGAACACGTTATCTTTTAATGGTAATTGATCTGAAATATATTGCTAAAGGTTTTTAATAAGGTGAGATACTTGTCCCAGCATGATATTTAAGCCTTTGTCACTTTATGTTTCATTTTATCAATGGTGCAATAGCTTAAATAACAAACTAAGAGATAGGTGAATTAGTTTCTTATTGCAAATTGTGTCTTTAAATATTCTCTTATAATTTAAATCCCTTACAAATAATTTAAAACAAATAAGGGAGTAAGGAAGAGAGAAAATTACACAGGTTATATGAGTTCAAATCATAATAATTATATGCCTAGTTGTTAATCTCAAATGAGAATTAAGGATCTATCGTTACAAACCAACAAACTGGTACAATCATAAAGAAAATAAACAAGTTTAAGGTTATAACACTTCTCTTGTTATTCTAAGAAATAAAACTCTTTTTCCTTAAAAGTCACAAGGGATGAACATCTCTTTCGAATCTTTCACAAAGGATGATCACCTCTTTTGAATATTCACAAAGGATGACAAGACTTTGACTTAAGCAACAACAACTGCATTCAATTACAATTTTCATGAAAGTTCTCGCTCTATGTCCACACCAAGTTCTCAAGCTACAAGTATAAGGGTTACACAAACCTATAACACACGTATCACAGCTAGGGTTGGCATCTCCATATCTGCTTAAGTGAAGATAATCCTGGCTTTGTTATATTTTTTTTACAAATCTGGTTGAATTTGGTGTTATTGGCAACGTGCATAAGAGATTGTTCTATGAATTTAAAATGGGAAGAGAATTGAAGAAGAAGGAATGACTATGGGTGAGAGAAGGAAGTTGTCGTGGAGAACTTCTCTAGTTCTAGGAAAGAAACCTAGGGTTTGCTGCTGAAAACCTAAAAAAAAAAAGGTTTGGGCTTGTCCATTTTCAAACAAAAACAAAACAATAAAAAAGGCGATTTGGACTTTTGACCCATTTTCAATTCTGAAAATAAAGGACTTGGGCATCCAATTTTGTTTTTGAAAATTATGTTTTTTTTTTAATTTAATTTGAACTTTTTTAAAAAAATCATAAAATACTTTTTAAAAAAATATTTGTGAATTGAGAACGGGTATCCAAGGAGTATACGCGGGTTGGAAAAAAATCTGCGAGTTTTTTTTATGCAGGTATCCGGCGGGTAACGGAGAGGGTAACAGATATGTTTTATGTATGCGGGTCGAGTTGCGGGTAGACACTATCTGTGCCTGACCCGACCTGTTGTCATCCCTAATCACAACATATAGCAAAACAGATAAGATTTTTGAAATTTATGTAGTTCGTATTTTAAAATGAGAGTCTCAAGCCAATTTATAGAGATCTCACTCAAGGATGCCTCTAAAAATTCGTTGTCAACTATTTAACGCAAGATAATCGATTATCCACTTATGGTAATCGATTATGTATTTAATGAATACACAACTATCAAAAATTTGCTTGAAAATTCTCATAATTGCTCGTGATAATTGATTATGATAGTTATAATCGATTATTATTAGTTGGTAATCGATTATTATGAGTCAAAATGAAGTTGTTTAATTTCAAAAAGAATTTTAAAGCATACTAAAAACAAACCACTACATGAAATCAACATTCTATACATTAAACTACTAAATTACAAGTTTTCACAAAATATAAGTTTTCATGAAGATATATTCTTGCAACATGAACATTTGAAACTTAACTTTCACATCATCAAAATTTCTAGCTTTATTTTATGCTAACGCATTTGGTTGAAATTTTCTATACTCCATTTGCTTTATTATAATATTAAGATTACATGTAAACATATTTTTAATCTATACAAATAATATAACTCTCTTAGTGGTGTTATATAGAAACTATGATTGACAATATGACAATGTTCTATTGTTAGAGCAGAGTTTCTTGAAGAATTTGTCCATATCCACATCAAGTTCTCTAATTAGGCTTAGTTAATACTTGTCATCCTTACCTTAGAAATTTCTACAGCTAAAAATTAAACACGTCTTAAAGTTATTCAAGTTGGCTTTCGAACAACTCCGTAAGAATATATAAAAAAAAAACATTAAAATTAGTCACTTTATAGGTTAAAATTATTTAAACTAAAATAAAAAGATAAAAGTTCAATGAAGTTATAATAAAAATTCTATAGAAAAATATTCTTTTTTCTTATTTTCCAAACTTGGGATCTTGTAAAAAAATTCGTCTAAATGAACCGATACTATATTATACAAAAGTTGATCAATTTCCACATGGAAAACACCCATTTCATACACCAGTTTTGGTCTGGACAGACATATAACAGTAGAGTGCATTCTGATTAGTAATAAACATTCAACCATGCAATCAGTACAGTTATTCAAGTTACTACCCATCTTATACATTCTAACAGTGCACAATGAATATGAACATTTTGGAATCTGTAAAATCTACCATCGCATTGCAATAGGCTAGATTAATAGGCAAAATGTTTCTTTCATATTCTGCATTCATATATCGGTTTTTTTTTTCAGTCTAAAAAGCCAGAAGGATACTGAATTATGTCTAAATGCATTGACCCTGTAATGCTGTGAAATTTGTCTAGGACAATGTACCAGTGCTAACTAAGATCCTATAGTATCATGTTAAACTTGTTTTTCTGAACATTCATGTCATTAAATTCTGCAAGTATATATAAAAGGAGATACATGTTAACAAGTAGTAAGGTTTTGGTTTGATAAACTAATAATTTTTTCAACAGTAACCAAATTTTGCTATCTTTAATTTTTCAGTCACTGTCTTCAGTTTTTTGATTCTCTGTTCAAGATCTATTACATTCATTCCTGATACACAATTATAGCTTTCACCTTGAGCCCCAGATAGGCTCACTCTCTCAATAGACAGCCTTGCTTCTTTTCTCCCATTTGCATCTTCAACATCTTCCTTCAAAATCAATGGGTTAACAGTATCTTTCCCAACCAGTTTTTCCTGTGGTGACATCCTTTTAGCATTTTCGTAATCTGCATTAGAGGCTGAAGAACTCTGGTTGGACAAATTTTTATATCTTGCTGGAACTTCAGCATCAATATTTTCATTATCTTTGAAACCATCTTGAGCAGAATTTCCAGAAGGAACAGTTTTCAAGCGTTTTAAAAGAAAATCAGAAGGCACATTAGCATCACTGTTACGTTTCCTAGCATTTGAAGCATCATCATTGGATTTTCCAGAATACACAGTGCCACCAAGTTTGGGAGGAAAACCGGGAGGAACATCAGCATCATTGCCATATTCAAGACGACGTGACCTTAGACTTCTCTTTCGCTGCACAATATTCTTAGCAAAATCATGTTGATTCGGTAGCACTGATTGCTTCCACCACTTTGCATAACTTGTGGTAACATCTCCCTCAAAAAGCCTAGCAGGAAAATACAACTTACCGTTAGATATTGGCCTGCAGTAATTTCTCCAAGCAAACTCTTTACTCCCATTAAATTCAGGCACACAACCTGGAATATCTTGATCCATTCCAAATTGCATAGCAACTCTATGTGGCATGTATTTCTTTATAGTATATTCAACTCCAACAAGCACAGAAACTTTCAAGCATGTAACAAAAGGGACTAGTTTTTTATCCAAATCCGTCTCTAATGGTACCAACGTTTCATTTTCTGGATAAAACACATTGAACCTATCAGCATATTGAACATAAGGGCGCCATCGAAAATGCTCCATACCCGAGTCTAGTGCCAATCTCGCATTGTCAATATTCAAGGCCTTAACCTTGTGCCACCTATACAACCAAGGGTTTTCAGGGTTCATCACCCTCGGCTGTGGTTGGAAATTCTTGAACCTCTCCCACCCCCAAATTTGCACCAAGTAAAAGGGTGAACGAAGTGTAACCTCCAATTCCAAGTTATCACCAAGTATTAGTTTTTTTGTCAAGTCAACTACTGTTTCCTTTAACAAAGACAAATCCTGATATATGCTGGCCAAAACTGTTGGTCCCAAAGCAATGGGGTTCCCTCTAGCAAGATGAATGGCAATAGGGAAAACAAGTTGATTAACACAGTCATTGGGGGAAAAACCAACCATTGTCAACCAAGTTGCTAGGAATGCTTCATGCTCTATTTCACTACCACTATCGCGAAAAATATCCATCCATGCTGATAAGGAAACCTTACCTTTATTCCTCTTCCAAGGTTCCTTTCTTGCAAGAATCAGTTTTTCCTGCACTTCTATCATTTCCTGGCTTTGAAGTGTGGTGAAGATAGGATCACCAACAACAGGGTAACCCCCCAACACCATAACATCCTCCAAGGTGATTGTTGCCTCACCCCATGGAAATAAAATGGTATTTGTCTGAGGACACCACTTCTCAGCAACCCCAATACACAAGTTCCGATCTTTCACCAGGGAACACTTGGTACTCATGATGGCTTCAAAGATACCAACTTTCTTCCACACTGATTCATACCTGTCTCGAAGGGCATCCACCCATTCAACCCATTTCCGTTTTCTGGAGCGCCACCAGCTGAAATGGACAACCAAAGGCCACTTCTTTGGTTCAAAAACAGGTGGCAGTGGCATATTCATAGAAGTTGAAAGGACCTCAGAAATTGATCCTTCGAGGGACTTTGCAAGGGGTTTCAGAAAATAGGCAGATCTCAAAGTTGGTTTACTGTCACCATCTGGTGAAACCATGAAATCTTCCCTCACCTCCATGATGCTCGACAATGATTCATCCATGTTGAAAATTAAAACCAAAAACTTTAGTTCTATTCTAGATTGTTCAATGGAATGTGAAAATGTATAAAAAGGTGCAAAAGATTAATAAAATGAACCCAGATAAACAAAAGTGGTTACTATCAATACGTTGCCTGGACCAAGAAAATGGCTCATGTAGTTGCTGTGTGCAACTTCAACCATCACCATTCTTCAAAGAGGAAAGGGTTAAACACGTCTCTTCTTCGTTTATCTGAAAATTGGAATTACTTCTTTAAAATTTGGATTAATTTAGTTTCCAAAGAAATGTATGAATTTATTTTAACTTAATTTTATTTGATGTTTCAAACGCATTTCTCAGTTAATATGAAGTAAAAATGTGTCAAACTGTGTAAACAACTCAAATGGTATCATAAATTGAAACATTAAATAAACCTAATAAAATTTAGTTAAAAAAACTAAATTCACATATAACTTAGGTCAAAGTCTTGAACTAATTTCAATTTTCATTTAAAATTAAAAGACCAAAAACATATTTAATCCAATTTAAGTGAGTCAAAAAGAAGAAAAACATCTCCAAAATAAACAAATAAATATTTGAAATGTGATTTGACCAATAATTTTTTCTATATTAATATATTTAAAAAGCAATTTCTAAAATATTTTAATATAATAATAATAACATTTAAAAATATAAATTATAATTAAAATAAATTTCAAATTAGAATAAAAATTACTTCAGAAATGAAATAAATAAAAAAGTTATATTTCAAAATAAAAATATATTAAAATAATTAATTTATTTAATTATTTATTTTAATATAACACAAAGTATAATTATTATTAAAATGCTAACTGAATTATTTTATTGTTTGTTATTTTTTTATTTTATTTTTATTATTTATTTCTATAGTACAAAAACGTATACTCAAAAATATTAAAATTAATTTATTTGTTTCATTTATTATTTATTAATATTATTTTATTATAATATACAAGTATATTAACGAAGTATTAATAATATAATTAATCAAAGTTTATAAATGCTTATAATGTATTCTAATATTTAAATTGTGTGAACGTAAATGTTAATAAAACACAATCTCTTAGATCTATTTTACTGTAATTTAAATGTAAGAAAAATAATATAGTATTAAAGTGTCATTATTCTTTTATATTGAATATAATAGTGACAAGTAGACCATTTTAAAATCTAGGTAAAATTAAAAGTAAAACAGATAATTATAAAGTATTTGTGTAATTATTTTATTTTGTCCCATAGTATATTCTTTTGGAAAAAGTTAGTTTGACCATAGAAGATTCATTTCACACTACTTTTAATAATATAATAATATATATTTTGATTTTAAATTAAAAAATAATATAATTATAATAAAAATATTATTATTTAACATGTCGTTTATGTCAAATATAAACGTAATTTGTCGTTTTGTACAGTCATAGTATCACTGCTCTATTATTTTGTAAGCGTGGTTCATCCAGGAGACTGACAAACACAGACCTCTCTCATCCTCTATTATATAAATAATTTCAACAAGTTATATATAATTGATTTAAATAATAAAAAGAAAAGAAGAAAAGTATGGTTTCCGTCAGATTTTATAGCAAAAAAACAATAACAATAAAAAAAAATAAGAAAAGAAAAATATATTTTTATTTTATGTTAGTTTTTTTAAAAAGATATTTTTATTTTATGTAAAAGAATTTTAATGATATCCTTGTTTTAATTAACCTTTTTAGTATCCAGATTTCACATCACATTTATAGTATGTTCGGATTGATTTGAGAAAAGTAATAGATGAATTTGAGGAGATTTGAGACTAATTTAATTGTTGTATTCTTTTAAGAGATTTGGAAGTGAGTGAAAATAAATTTGAAGATAGAATTTGTAAAAATTAATGTAAAATTTGACAGATGTAACATATAAAAAAATTGTGTAATTGATAAAAATTAAAAATTACTAATATATCTCTAGTTATAAAACTAATATAAAATGATAATTGTTAATATTATATTTAATTATAAAAGTATTTATAAGGAGAAAAAGAATAAAAATTAATTTTTATAAATTATATCTATGTTTATATCTATACTTTTCCATCAAGGGTAGAAAAGATTTTTCACTATAATTACTCCAAAATCTCCTTGCATTCCCAAGATGAAAAAAGGACTTCATCTCACAAATCAGCGTTATTTATTCATTGCAAATTCCTTTATGCAAACACAATTAATCTTCTAAATTTATTCTCTCATTCTTTTTAACAGTTCTTTCTTTCTTATAAAAGATTTAAAGAAATGTGAATGGATTGAAAAAAAATTGTTTTTTTTTTAAATTTTAAAATAAAAGTGGATAGATTTAAAAATGAATTTTGTAAAAAAATTTATGATTGTAATAGAATAATTTTTTTTAATAAATTAAAATATAGAAATAGTTTTCTACCCTTTATAACTATAATTATTTATTTTTATTGTTGTTAATATTATTATTATTTAATAATATTATGTATATGTACACACAAAAACCCAATGGGAATCGGTTTGTCATAATAAACACCGATTCCCCACTCCTCAAACCCAATATAATATATACACAAATATATATACTACAGTGTTTTTTACTGTACGCTCACCAATTTCACAGAGCAAAAGGAAAAATCCACACTGAAAAAATTTTATGAACACGTAAAGGGACATAATTGTAAAATTATAGAGACAAATTTCTGTGCATATGACCGACTTACTCTGTCTCCCTCTCTCTACCAACACTCAATCATTGACAACAAAACAAAAAGCAAACTCTACTCCCTTAATCAAGGAATGTGTAAAGACAATGATCATGTCTTTTATTATTTATTTATTTATTTTTTTATACAGTATAAAAGTTTGCTTTTTCTCATAATTTATCTCCCTATAAATTCTCAAATGATTATTAAATGATGTGAAACAACTTTTTTTTTTCAAGTCTACGCACAAATCGAAGTCTTTCAGGAATAAGGAGGAAATGTCAAATTCCTTGAAAAACTAAGTATGAGATTTCTACTTTTCATCGGGATCGAGAGAATCCAAAATCTAACTTATCATAGGACATGTAAGAATATCAACTAAGGTTATCGAGGATATTATACACTCAAAACATCGTAAATAATAAAAAAGATAAAACTTAAAAGAATTAAAATTAGAAAATATCAATACACACAATATCTTTTCATAAAGAATTATGTAATTTTTATTTTCAATATAAATAGAAATATGAAGGAAAAAAAGTCAATAATTATTGTACTGACAGGTCCTCCCAGTGTGACATCCCAAAAATATAGTAATAAACCATATAATTAGAAAATCACATGAAATAATAATCCAGTACAGTTTTCCAACTTAAAACAAAAACGAACGAACGCTCAAGGACGAACGTCCTTGAGTACAGTTAAATCATTAAAGAACGAACGCGCAAAGCCGCACGTCCTTACAGAAGAATTACAATTCAAGAACGAACGTAAAAATAAAACATGACCGAACGGTTTACACAGGAAAATACCGAACGGTCGAACTTAACCAAAGAAAATGGATGAGGTGGTCGAACGACCACCCTATCAAACACCTGCACTACTAGCCGAGCGTCTCACTGCTCGGTCTTCACTTCAACTTCGACCAGCTTCTCTTCGTCCAGTGCTTCTTCCAAACGCTCGTCTCCCTCTGCTCACATCCACACGGATGATCATTGCAACGACAGGACGAACGTACAAAACGAGACAACACAAGGAAAAACGCAGGGTAAGCTTATGTAATTTAACTCATGCATCAACATACAATTTCAGGTAAACAATTCAACACACATGAATACAATTCAACGCACGCATAACATAAAACTCAACACTTGACTGACCGTCCGGACTGTATGAATTCTGCGTAGTTACAGGCGTTCACGCACCCGAGTGGTGTGGTAACTGGCATCCTCATCAGCTGCCACCCGAGGTTAGTCCATCCGTCCAAAGTACCCCTAAGGACGAGGACCTCCTGCCGTTCCCACGCATGACGTACCCCCTCTACTTGAGGATGAATACTCACGGAACATCAGGATCGAACAGCCAGCATTAACTTTCCACAGTCATACTTTACAAATTCTCATATTCTCAATCAGGAGTCGTTCCAATCCGGAACGCTCGTTCAAATCCATACTATCATCCCAAATAACATTCATCATTTATTTCTCATCATTCCATAACCGTTTTCATCATTAATAGGATGACCACCAAAAGAACTGAACGTTCTGCCCCCAATAAGACCGAGGACGAACGTTGTGAGCGAGACCAAAAGACGCTCGCTCGAATCAGAGTACGAACGCTAGGATTTCAATTACGTACGGGAAGAGCTGAAAAATATATTGTTTATTGGACGAACGTTATTTATCATGAGAATCAGTTAAATGAACTGACGCTCGTGAATTCAAACTAATATTCCGAGAATAATTTAAGTGTAGAGGCCCTAGGCCGAATACATCAAATGCGAACATTTCAAGACTTCAAGGAAACGTTTTTATAAAACTTCTCATACTGAAATCCACTTCCAGTCAATGACCGAACGTAGCAAATCTAAAGTTGGACGTACGCTATTTTAATAAGACTAATTTTACAAGGATGAGTACGAACGCTCAGTATAAGATCGAGCACCATTCAGGACGAGCGCTCAATATAAGACCGAGCCCCTTTTTAGAACGAGCGCTCAGTATAAAACCGAACACCCTTTAGGACGAGCGTTCAGTATAAAACCGAACACCCTTTAGGACGAGCGTTCAGTATAAAACCGAACACCCTTTAGGACGAGCGTTCCGTATAAAACCGAACACCCTTTAGGACGAGCGTTCAGTATAAAACCGAACACTCTTTAGGACGAGCGTTCAGTATAAAACCGAACACCCTTTAGGACGAGCGTTCAGTATAAAACCGAACACCCTTTAGGACGAGCGTTCAGTATAAAACCGAACACCCTTTAGGACGAGCGCTGGTGTGAGACCGAACGCTAATTAGTACGAACGTTAGGTGTGAGACCGAACGTTAATAGCCTTAAAATAATAGACTTTGATAATTATACTAAGGGACTTTCGAAGAAGTGTTTACGAACGGTAAAATACACTATTACATATATGCATACAACAGAAGGGAGTTTATCAAAGGATATTGAGTACAACAGTGCTTGGCCGAACGCTCAAGCATAGTTTTTAGACACGAGGACGCTCGTCCTCAACAAAGGATTATCCAAACGAAAGAATCAACATTTCAACTATGTTACTAAGGAAAACCGAACGGTCAATGACCGTTCAGTACGAACGTACATATTTGTAGAAAATTCTCTTACAATCCATTTTTCATTTCCAGTTCATTTCTCATCATGCAAATCTCATAATTCCATTCGTTCATATCAAACACTCTCATATTTCATACGATCCATATCATGTAAATTCACATATTTCATTTCATCAAATCAACGAACGTTCATGTACTTCAGTCACATCCAACATCATGCATTACACGCATACAGTCAAATAACGAACGTTCATACCATTCATTCATATCATCCATCATGCATTATTTTCATGCAGTCAATTAACGAACGTTCACAGACATACAACAAACCAGTTAAATTAAATAAGCTTCCCTTACCTCTTAGATGACCGAACGTTCTCAAACGTAGAGACGCAACTCTTCAACCACAGATTCTCCTACCGTACGCTCGTTAAACCAAACTACACAAAACGAACCCCATACACCATCAGATCTACCCATCTTTAAGGATGGTGATCAACGTACGAACACAAAACTAGTTTTGCATACCAGTAAGACGAACGACAGAGGGGAAGGACGAACTTACCAGTTCAGTTTCTCCAAACGAACGTTTCCCCTGGAAGCCCTTGACGCCGTGCGTCCTTCTACGGTGCTGGAATACTGATCGGAGGAGATGAAACAGGTGTTTTCTTAGAGAGGAGTGCAGAGAACGTAGAGAGAAGGAGGAGAGAAAGAATTCTTCAAGAATGAAAATGGTGGAGCGTGTGGAGGGTGGAGAATATTTCAGAAATTCTCAGATTCAGCTTTCCACTCCGCCAGCGCACGTCCCCACTCGGCCAGCGCACGTTCCCACTCCGCCAGCGCACTCCACTACGCTTCTGACAGCCCATGCCGGACGGTCGTCCACTCTGATGTCGCCACGTGTTTTCCACTACTGGTTTCTGACTCAGCTCCACGTGCGACAGCTGGCGTCCGTTGGTGGGTGTCGGGCGCTGCTGTCGTCCATGTGCGACGCTGAGGTGGCACGTTCTGCGCTCGTCACGTGGACTCCACCAACGCTCGTTATTTTTTTTTTTGAGGCCTGACATTCCCCCCAACTACAAAAATTTTCGTCCTCGAAAATTAAGACGTACTCTCAAACAGATGGGGATACAAATCCTTCATGGCATCTTCCACTTCCCATGTAGAGTCGCCCGTCTTTTCATCCCAGACGACTTTCACCAATCTGACAACTTTATTCTTGTAGTACCTGGTGTTGCTATCTTCAATTCTAACGGGTTGCATCTCTAGCGTACGGTCTTGACGGAGACGAACGTCTTCCAACTCCAGTATGTGCGATGGATCGGCTACGTACTTCCGGAGTTGAGAAACGTGGAAGACTGGATGCAGGTTGGATAGTTGAGGCGGCAAGGACAACTCATACGCAACTGGTCCGATCTTCCTCAAGATTTGATAAGGTCCGATGAACTTGGGGGATAACTTCTTAGGTCGAATGGCTCTCCCTACACCAGTAGTCGGATGTAGTCTAAGGAAGACGTGATCTCCTGCATTGAACTCTAACGGCCTTCTTCTTTTATCAGCGTAGGACTTCTGTTTGCTCCTGGACGTGTTCAGCCTCTCTTGGATCAATTTCACCTTCTCAGTCGTCTACTGAATGAGTTCTGGTCCAGTTAAGACCTTTTCTCCTTCCTGAAACCAACACAATGGCGTTCGGCATTTCCTGCCGTACAGAGCTTCAAAGGGAGCCATTCCTATGCTGGCTTGGAAGCTGTTGTTGTAGGTGAACTCCACCAAAGGTAAGACTTCATCCCAGACGCCCATGTGATCTAGGACGCACGTCCTGAGTAAGTCTTCGAGCGTCTGAATGGTTCTCTCGGACTGACCGTCCGTCTGAGGATGATAAGCCGAACTCATTTGGAGTTTGCTACCGAGCTCGCTTTGTAACGATCGCCAAAACCGAGAGGTAAACCTTGTGTCTCGGTCTGAAACGATGCTAGATGGAACTCCATGTAGACGAACGATTTCTTTGATGTAGAGCTTAGCAAGGTTCGTAATTGACATCTTCAGGTTGACCGCTAGAAAGTGAGCGCTCTTCGTCAGACGATCCATTATTACCCATATGGAATCGTGATTCCTGACCGTTCGAGGTAAGTGAGTCACGAAGTCCATCGCAATGCCGTCCCACTTCCGTTCGGGAATCTCTAACTGCTGAAGTAGACCGCCCGGTCTCTGATGTTCAGCCTTGGCTCGTTGACACGTTAAACATGATGCCATAAAACGAGCGACATCATTCTTCATTCCTGGCCACCAGAACGACTCCCGGAGGTCTTGATACATCTTAGTCATACCAGGGTGTATGCTAAGACGACTGTGATGTCCTTCCTCAAGAATAATCCTCTTCAGCTCGCCATCATTTGGAACGCACGTCCTACCCATGTAGCGTAAGAGACCGTCCGTTCCCGTGTTGAACTCCTTGGCTTGATCTGTACCGAGTGCGTTCAAGATCTTCACCAGTTCTTCATCCTCTGATTGCTTCTCTCTGATTCGGTCCACAAGGACATTGGATATCTTAAGGTTATAACATCTGATACCGTTCGTTTCTAGGTCGAACGTCAACCTTAGGTCTCTAAAACTTTCTACCAAACTTAACTCACGGACCATCATGGACGAGACGTGAACTACCTTTCTGCTTAAAGCGTCCGCTACAACGTTCACTTTTCCCGGATGGTAAAGTAGTTCAAAGTCATAGTCCTTCAGGAATTCTAACCAACGCCTCTGCCTCATATTTAACTCCTTTTGATCAAAGAGATACTTGAGACTCTTGTGATCACTGAACACTTGAAAAGTTGATCCATACAAGTAGTGTCTCCAGATCTTCAAAGCAAAGACGATCGCTGCTAATTCCAGGTTGTGCGTCGGATAGTTCTTCTCGTGAACCTTTAGTTGCCGAGAAGCGTACGCGACCGCCCGCTTCTCTTGCATGAGCACACAACCCAAACCCTGATGAGAAGCGTCACAATATACTTCGAATGGTTTGGACGTGTCCGGAATGACCAATACTGGGGCGCTCGTTAATTTCTCCTTCAATGCTTGAAAACTCGCTTCACACCGATAGGTCCAAGCGAACGGTTGATCCTTTCTAGTCAACTGAGTCAGCGGAGCTACTATCTTGGAAAATCCTTCAATGAACCGTCTGTAGTTACCCGCGAGTCCTACAAAGCTACGAACTTCAGTAACCGAACGTGGACTTTCCCATTCTAGTACCGCTCGTACTTTGGCCGGATCCACTGAGATTCCTCCAGCTGAAACCACGTGCCCCAAGAATTGCACTTCCTTCATCCAAAATTCACATTTTGAGAACTTGACGTACAACTCTTTTTCTCTTAATACGCCTAGAACGATCCTCAAGTGATCCTCATGCTCGGCAAAGTTCTTGGAGTAGATAAGAATGTCATCAATGAAGACGACCACGAACTTGTCTAGATATGGCCTGAAGATACGATTCATGTAATCCATGAATATTGCCGGGGCGTTCGTCACACCAAACGACATCACTACATACTCGTAGTGTCCGTAGCGAGACCTGAAAGCAGTCTTCTGGATGTCTTCTTCCTTCACCCGAATTTGATGGTATCCCGATCGCAAATCAATCTTTGAAAATACGGTCGCACCACGTAGTTGATCTAGTAAGTCGTCAATCCGAGGTAACAGATACTTGTTCTTAATGGTTAACTTGTTCAGCTGCCTGTAATCAATGCAAAGACGAGAACTGCCATCCTTCTTTTTCACTAAGAGTACAAGTGCTCCCCAAGGTGATGCGCTTGGCCTGATAAACTTCTTATCCATCAACTCTTCAATCTGTTCTTTGAGTTCAGCTAACTCTGTTGGCGACATACGGTAGGGCGCGATAGAGATGGGTCCAGCGGTCGACACCAAGTCGATCGTAAATTCTACCTCGCGTGGAGGAGGTAATCCAGGCACTTCATCCGGAAATACGTCCGAGAATTCATCCACAACCGATCGTCCTCCATTCAAATTACCGAACGATCGTTCATTACTTGCTCCCTCAAACCGTTTGTCTGAATGCGTCATGATCAGAAAGCAACTGGCGCCACTCCCGATGTCTTCCCTTAGTTGACCGAGCGTCACAGATAGCTCCACTTCACGTTCATCCGGAAATACCAATTCCTTTGCACCACAGTCAATAAGAATGTGATTGGTAGCCAACTATTCCATTCCTAAGATTACTTCTAAATCCTTTAAGGGTAAACAGATGAGATTCACCTTATATCTACGCCCCTCAACTTCTATAGGACATCTAACGCACATAGTGGACGTCCTAACCTCACCAGCCGCTGGGGTTGACACCACTAAGTCGAACTGCATCTCGCGTTCGGCTAATCCCAATTTCTCAACGCACGCCTTCGAATTGAAGGAGTGTGTCGCCCCCGAATCATACAACACACAAACAGGCATTCCATGTAATAAGCCCTTGACGCCGTGCGTCCTTCTACAGTGCTGGAATACTGATCCGAGGAGATGAAACGGGTGTTTTCTTAGAGAGGAGTGCAGAGAATGTAGAGAAAAGGAGGAGAGAAAGAATTCTTCAGGAATGAAAATGGTGGAGCGTGTGGAGGGTGGAGAATATTTCAGAAATTCTCAGATTCAGCTTTCCACTCCGCCAGCGCACGTCCCCACTCGGCCAGCGCACGTTCCCACTCGGCCAGCGCACTCCACTACGCTTCTGACAGCCCATGTCGGACGGTCGTCCACTCTGATGTCGCCACGTGTTTTCCACTACTGGTTTCTGACTCAGCTCCACGTGCGACAGCTGGCGTCCGTTGGTGGGTGTCGGGCGCTGCTGTCGTCCATGTGCGACGCTGAGGTGGCGCGTTCTACGCTCACCACGTGGACTCCACCAACGCTCGTCATTTTTTTTTTGAGGCCTGACACCCAGCATAGACCGAGCGAGCGTTAACACAATGCCGCCCACCAAGATGGCAATCAGGACCGAGCGTCCAGCCATTCAAAGACCGAACGTCCAGCCATTCAAAGACCGAACGTCCGCCCAAGATGGCAATCAGGACCGAGCGTCCAGCCATTCAAGAATCGAACGTCCGCCCAAGATGTGACGTCCGCCCAAGATGACAATCAGGACCGAGCGTCCAGCCATTCAAGAACCGAACGTCCGCCCAAAGATGTGACGTCCGCCCAAGATGGCAATCAGGACCGAGCGTCCAGCCATTCAAGAACCGAACGTCCGCCTAAAGATGGGACGTCCGCCCACTAAGGCCGAGCGTTCACCCTGGTTGAACGTCCACCCAGGTGAGCAAACAAGACCGAACGCCAACCCAGGACGACCACTGAGACCGAGCGTTCAGTATGACCGAACAACATAATCGACTGGTTCCCATCCTTGCCGACCATCGTTCTGACCGGACGTCACTGGCTGAATACCCTTCAAACCGTCCAGCCTGGCCGACCATCGTTCTGACCGGCCATCACACAGTTAAATAAACCACACAGTTAAATGCTAATGACACATTAAAGCCCTTAATGAAGATTAAGGTATTATTGGGCCGTTTCCAGGCCCCCAAAAGGTAAAAGCCCATTACAATTAGTATAAATAAAGGTCCCATGTATGATTTCTAGACAGATTGCCTAGAACACAATATATGCATGCATTACATATCGTTCTGTCATATTACTGACTTGAGCGTCGGAGTGCCTTTGGCAGGTACCCGACCACCGGGCTTGGAGGGGAGAACGATCACCAGGAGTGCATAAGAAGAAACACTTCCCAGCGCGTCCAACTCTCGGCAAAGAGGGGACCGTTCGTCCAGTCTTGGTCCGACCTTCTTCAGCTTGTGGGATTCAGTAACGACCGTCCGGTTTTCGCCCGCCTCCAGTACGTCTAGCGCACGAACCGCTCGATCTGCCTCAGCTGATGAAAGCGTCCACCCGATCCATGTCAGCTTCACCGTTCGCCTGCCCGCCTTTACCGCTCGTGTTCGTCCGCCTGATCAAGTTTGTGTTTAAACAGGATCTCGCGGAAAATGTCGAAACAATTATCAAATCTAAATAAATATTTCGTAAATATTTTTTAATTAAAAGATATAAAAATGGTTTCTGTTTACTTTTAGAAAAAAAATATTTTAAAAATAATATTAATTTCGCTCACTTGATTAAAGAGAAGCGTATAAGATGTTGTAGGAGTATTAATATTTTTTCAACACATAATGAACTTCCAAATCTAATATTTGTAGGGGTATTAATATTTTTATAAATATTTTTCTTTGGTAATGTTTTTAATAACTATTGTAACAACTGTTTTATTTTTTAAAATAAATGTTTTCCTTTCTTTTTTTAAATTCGATCGGTCACAACATTAAATATCTATAATTTTTATTCATTTTAATAAAATATCTAATATTTTATTTTTCTCTTTATTACAATAACATCATTATTAGTAAACTCGTTGATTTAATCTCCATTATGATCTCGACTAATGTAGATTGAGATTAGAAAAACCTACGAAACTAAAAGAAAATTTTTATAAAAGAAGTTTACAGAACTAAAATATCTACAAAATTTCTATGGACTAAGACTAACCCATGAGTCTTTTTTTTTTCAGAAAACAAAATGTCCATTTTGAATAAAAAAAAATATAATTAATTCTTAATTATTTACAAATTTAAGTGTTTTTAATTTTTCAAATAACTATATACAAACATTTTTATAAGATTAAATAAACTTTGTAAAAGATTTAAATAAATTATTATTTTATATAGAAAATATATGCGGTAATACAAGAGGTTGAAATCTTTGACTAACTAAACATATTTATTTTCTTTTACTAACTAAATATACTTTTAAAGTATATAAGATAGTTATTTAATTTTGTTGTACAATAACTAAATATATTTTTAAATTATATAAGATAGTCATTTAATTTTTCAAATAATTATATACAAACATTTTTATAAGATTAAATAAACTTTGTAAAAGATTTAAATAAATTATTTTTTATATAGGAAATATATGGAGCAATACAAGAGGTTGATATCTTTCACTAACTAAACATATTTACTTTATTTTACTAATTAAACATTTATTTTAATGATTTTTTTATCAAAATTAACAATAAATTATTTATAATATTAAGTGGTTTATGATGTATCATTTCTGAATATTCATTAAATTTATTACTCTTAAAGTGAATACTTAAAGATTATATGTATTTTTTATGCTGGTTGTTATTAACTCAATTGTTCAACATGCATGTAGTTTATTAGTTTTTCATTTTTTTACTCTTGTAATTTTTTAAATCATAAATATATATTTAATTATTCTTTATGTTGATTGATTCACTTTCAAAATATATGTTTTACCATCATGCATACAAAATGTGAATAAAAAAAATAAAAAATGTTATTTTTTACTCAAAATTTTAAAATATAATTTTGTTGATTTTTTTTATATTATGTTTTAACATTAAACTTCTATCTTTATGCTTAAATTTTTAATCATGTTGATTTTCTTCTTTATAAAATTAAAAAGAAATTAAAAAATATTAAAATGTTATAAAAATTTACATAATATATAAAAAATCAATTATTTATCATAATATAAAAAATTCACTTCTTATTAAAGAAATTAAAAACTAGTTAAGACAAAGAAAACTCATTTTATTTATTTAGTATGAATTTTTTTTACCAAGACTACATTTGGTTAGAGAATATGTTAGAACTAATAATTCGAGTTTTTTTTATTACAAAAATTAGCAATTAATAAAATTATTAAACATTTGACATGATCGAATGGTGATATTGTTGTGTACAAACAAAGTCCCATATCAGATAAAAAATAAGAGATGAATGATGAGTCAATATTTTATTGACTTCACTTAGCTTATTGTACTGGATTTAATCAAGGAATTGTATTTGAATGTACAACATTATCCTATTTTTCCTAATTGTGCTAAATTTGATCGGAAATTCTTATTTTAACTAATTTGAATTCTTTGAGCTAATTATTTTGCAAGAAAAATTTGGAAATAGAAATTAGGACATTTGGTAGGATACTCATTCACACACTGTGTTATTTAATTGAAAGAAGCTATACTGTATTGATTTATTTTGTGTTGAATAAAAGAAAGATGTACAGATCCTAGAGACTTGAAGAAAAATTGCAGTTTGGTTTGGCTAAAAGAAAGCACTTTCAACTCATTTTATTCTGGAGAAGCAACTTAATTCCTTGATTTATCTCCTAGCATGTCACGGCCACATGAAGAGTTCTTGATTGGTTGCAAAATGCATTTCAAGGTTGAATCAAATTGGCAACTTTTATTAAAGTGTAATGCAAATTCTAGAAGAATCTAGAAGCTCCTAAGATAGAAGAATTGAAATGTAATACAAGTTCTAGAATATTCTAGAAAAACCTAAGATAGGAAGAAAAATCAAGAATATTCTACATAGGTAAAAATCTAGAACATTCCACATAAGTTGTTGCTAGTATGTTCTAGAATAATCTATGGGTCTATAAATACCCATGAACTCTACCATTTGATGCAAGATGTAGCCAACATCTATCATTTGTATGAACCAACATCTACTACAACTAAAGACAACTACAACACTTCTTCCAACTACTACTTCTACATTCAACTATCTCTACATTTTCTCTATCCCATCAACTACTCCTTTCACAACCTTCAAATACTAACAGTGGTACCAGAGCTACGTTCGGTCATCTACTGGGCGTAGATAAAATTTTCAACTACCTCAAATAAAACTATAACTCATTCTACTACTTCCAAATATATTCTCAACACATGGCTACTACTAATCAAACATCATCAATTCCAGTACCTATTTTCAAAGGAGAAAATTATGATTTTTGGAGTGTCAAAATGAAGACATTCTTCCGCTCTCAAGATTTATGGGATATCATAGAAGAGGGATTCAATATTCCAGAAGACACCTCTACTCTTACTGCAGCTCAAAAGAAGGAGTTGAAAGAAAACAAGCAGAAGGATTCAAGGGCTTTATTTGTTCTTCAACAAGCAGTTGATGAGACAATTTTTCCAAGGATAATTGGTGCCACAAGTGCAAAACAAGCTTGGAATACAATACAAGAGGAGTTTCAAGGAAGTGACGAGGTACGCAATATTAAACTTCATTCTCTAAGACGAGAGTTTGAATTATTAAGAATGAAAGAATCTGAGACCATTAAAAACTACTATTCTAGAATAAAAGAAATAGTTAGTCAGATGAGAGCCTATGGGGAAAATATTCTTGACAAAAAGATCGTTGAGAAAATTTTAATTTCTATTCCCCAAAAGTATGATGCAATCGCAACCGCGATTGAACAAACAAAAGATTTGGCTACATTGTCAGTCACACAACTAATGGGCTCTCTTGAAGCTTATGAACAAAGATTGAAAAGGCATGAAGAAGACTCAGTTGAAAATGCCTTTCAATCAAAACTAAAATTACGGTCTCAGAATAAAGAATATGAAGGAAATAAAAGTAGAGAAGAAATTTCTAGAAATAAAGAAAATCCTAGAAGCTTCTCTAAGACTCGTCAAGAAAAATATCCTCCATGTGGCATATGTAAAAAGACAAGTCACTTGGAAAAAGATTGTTGGCATCATGGAAAACCTCAATGCCACTATTGCAAGAAATTTGGTCACGTAGAAAAGTATTGTCGTAATAAAAATAAGCATCAAGCAAACTTTGCGGAAGAAGATAATCAAGAGAAACTCTTATTCTACGCCAATCAAGAATCTTCTGGTAGAGAAGGAAGTTGGTACTTGGATAGTGGATGCAGCAATCACATGGCGAAAGATCAAAGCATCTTCAAAGACATTGATAAATCTGTCAATGTCAAAGTTCGGCTAGGAAATGGCACTACAGTGGAGTCTCGAGGCAAAGGAACTGTCATGGTGGAGACAAAGAAAGGTACGAAATTCATCAAGGATGTTTTACTAGTTCCAAATCTTAAAGAAAATCTTTTAAGTATTGGCCAAATGATGGAGAATGGATATTCTCTTCATTTTGAGAAAGATACATGCAAAATTTATGACAATAAAATGATAGAAATTGGCCAAGTAAAAATGGAGAAGAGAAATAGAAGCTTTCCTATAAGCTTCAAACCTGGAACTAATATTGCCATGAAGGTAGAAGTTGATGACTCATGGCTTTGGCATAGGAGATTTGGCCACTTCGACACACATGCCTTAAAGCTTCTATATACGAAAAACATGATGAGAGATCTTCCATGCTTGAAGGAGAATAATGAATCATGTGAAGGATGTCTCCTCGGAAAACAACATCGATTACCATTCTCGACAGACCAAGCATGGAGAGCAAAAAACTTATTGGAGTTGATTCATACCGATGTTTGCGGACCGATGAGAACACCTTCACATCATAACAACAGGTATTTCATCCTCTTCATTGATGACTTCTCTAGAATGACATGGGTCTATTTCTTAAAGGCAAAGTCAGAAGTTTTTGGAGTATTCAAGAAATTCAAGGCCCTTGTTGAGAAGCAAAGTGGAAAACAGCTAAAAGTACTTAGAAGTGATCGTGGCAAGGAGTACACATCTCACGAGTTTGACAAATTCTGTGAAGATGAAGGCATAGAGCGACAACTTACAGTCGCATATACTCCACAACAAAATGGCGTGTCAGAGAGAAAGAATCGCACAGTTATGGAGATGGCAAGATCAATGCTGAAAGAGAAAAGTATGCCTAACACTTTTTGGGCTGAAGCAGTTTACACTGCAGTTTATATTCTAAACAGATGTCCAACTAAAGCAATCCAAGACAAGACTCCTATTGAAGCTTGGAGTGGGAGAAAGCCATCGGCTAAACACCTACGAGTATTTGGGTCTATTTGCTACATACATGTTCCTGATCAAAGGAGGCACAAGCTTGAAGACAAAACTATACGAGGAATATTCTTGGGATATAGCACACAATCAAAAGGATATCGAGTCTACAACCTACAAACGAAAAAGCTCATCATCAGTCGCGATGTTGAAGTTGATGAAAATGCTTCTTGGAATTGGGAAGAAGAAAAAGTTGTTAAAAGCAACATTCTACTTCCAGTGCAACAATCTCAAGAAGAAACTCAAGAAGAGGAAGAAAATTCAGGTACGCTTTCTCCACCTCCACAACAAGATTCTTCACCTGAATCTAGTCCAAGAAGAGTAAGATCTTTGGTAGACATATATGAAACTTGCAATATGGCCGTGATTGAGCCTAACTGTTATGAAGAAGCATCAAAGCATGAACTATGGTCAAGGAAATGGAGAAAGAAGATCAAATTGAAGATATGTTACCAAGACCAAGATTTGAACTACAGCGCATAATGCTTGAAGTTACCGAATTTGCATTAAGGAGGAGTATTAAAGTGTAATGCAAATTCTAGAAGAATCTAGAAGCTCCTAAGATAGAAGAATTGAAATGTAATACAAGTTCTAGAATATTCTAGAAAAACCTAAGATAGGAAGAAAAATCAAGAATATTCTACATAGGTAAAAATCTAGAACATTCCACATAAGTTGTTGCTAGTATGTTCTAGAATAATCTATGGGTCTATAAATACCCATGAACTCTACCATTTGATGCAAGATGTAGCCAACATCTATCATTTGTATGAACCAACATCTACTACAACTAAAGACAACTACAACACTTCTTCCAACTACTACTTCTACATTCAACTATCTCTACATTTTCTCTATCCCATCAACTACTCCTTTCACAACCTTCAAATACTAACAACATTCATATGCTTTCACGTGAATTGAAGGAACAAGTCCTTTCTTTCTTGAATTTTAAGAAGCATTGGTTGGCTTGGAATGACATTGGAAGCTCACGGTCATAGCTAGCAAAAGCATGAAGCAACACATGATTTCTTTCTTCTAAAATTACTGCACAATGATATGTAAGGAACAAGTGTACTGCATGCAAGAAAGTAAGAAATCAAAAACGTTGAAAGAAGGAGACATCTCGGCAATTGCTTCCAGCCTTGAGAACCAAACAAGCACGTGTAAGAGACAAGGGCAGCACATTCACGTGGCCATCCGATTTCCACCGTTCATGCAATGTCTAGCAAGTCATTCCATTGAAGAATTTTTAATAAACACTTGGCTAGCAAACAAGAACACTCTCGGCAGCCAACATCTAAGTGGAAGTCTTGTCTCCTTTATTTTATTAGTACATGCTGCACATGGGGAGTAAGCTTTTCAGAATTTCAAAGGGTGTGTAGTGAATTGGTGTGCACATGCCACGGTTTCACAAGGTGTTTTGATTCAAGAAAAGTGTAAGACAATTTGACTTGGAACAAACTCACGTGGCTGCACAAAGTGGAGGGCCTTCCTTGTTTTGTTTTGATTAGTGAAAGAATTTGGTGGAGGTCCACATTTCAAAGCACCTCACGGTAGTCAGCAAAGGAATATAACTTTCCTTGTAGAAGTGGAAGCACATAAGACAAAAGGAGGGACCACCAATTGGAGAAACATCTCACGGTTTTTCCAACTGCACATTTGAATGGGAATTAATTTTCCTTAACCAACACAAAGCATACAGCCGCTGCCACAAAATAGTCCAGCCATTCACACACTAAGGAAGTGCTACGGTATACACACAAGGAAAGCATCCAGCCTTCACACCTTCATACGTTCCAGCTGCACCACTCTTCACACACGGTCCAGTAAAGGAGCTTCATCCAGCAAAGGAGCTTCATCCAGAAAAATTCACGTTCCAAACTGCACCACTTCTTTGTCCAGCAGATAAGGCAGCTAGTGGAGGTGGGTCATCTAATCCTAAGTGCTCAAAGCATTATCTTCAGTGCTCCATGCATTAATCCTTAGTGTTATAGCCATTAATCCTGAGGGCTCCATCCACTGAAGAGATAATCATCATTCTGCAAATTGAGTGGAGACTCCATATAGCAGAGGAAAGTGCACGGTCAAAAGGTTTTTTTAGTTTTCACATTTTCTGGTTCTAAGTTGTGGACGGTAGGCAGAGAGAAAATTCTGAGTGAGGAAGACACATTTTGAGTGGAGGGTGTGGAGGGCCGTGAGTCTGGGAGAAGGAGGCCGTGAGCTCCATGGGGAGTTGAAGGAAGGAACAAACCGCTACTGCTGGAATGGAAGATGGCTTGAAGATCTTGTTCTCTTCTCATGTGGTTTTGTACAACCTTTTCATTTAAAGTTTTTATTCATCTCTGTTATATTCAGCTGTGTATTTTATGAACTGTAATTTATATTATGTTGTGCTAATTGTTATTGTAATTTGAAGCCTTGTAATTTCATTTTGAAGTACTTCATTTCTTTTTCATTTGTGCTATAAAAGTCACGGCTGTGTAGTGTTATTTATGCTTCTTTCATTTTGTTTTTCTTTGATGAATTTGGTTGGATGTTCTCCTTGTTTAAAGCTTAAATGTTCACGGTTGTTCTAGAGGGGAGAATAAAGTCTTGTTTCATGTTATTTTGTTGTTGTAAAAGTGAAAAGAAAGCAAAGAAAAAGTGATAAAAACGTTGAAAGGAGAAGAAGTAGATGACTTGTTTTGAATGTGTAGCTGATGAAGCTCTCGGTTAAAAATTTATTTCCAGCATCTTTGTTTTGTTTTGAACTCTTCTTGTTTCTTGAATGATGATTAATTATTGAGAAGAATAGTGTTATGTACGTGCAAAGCTTTCTTTCTTGTAAGAAATCAAATCATTTTCTTCTAAAAATTTCATTAGCATTTAGTATAACATATGGGTTATTTTCTTGTATTGATTTTATCTTTGCATATGTTGTTTGGAAAAGAAGTATCTTGGCTGGAATGTTGTGCATGAAGGTGATGGGAGAACACAAATTAGTTTGCTTTTCAAGAAGTATTAATTAAGAAGGTAGGAAGAGCACGTGTAAGCATGATTCACATGTTTCCTTTGTAAAATCAAGTTGATATGGATGAAAGAAGGCCACGGTTTTGAATGTCAAATCTTTAAGTTTTCCTTTCAATAAAACCAATCAAACATGTCACGGAAATTCCAGAATTTTTAGAAGCAATCTCACTTTAAAAATTTAATTTCCGTAACTGTATGTTTTCTACGCCTTTCCTGTTTCTGTATTTTAATTCAAATCTTGGTCAATTGTGCATTTTGTAATGTTTTGTTGTTTTTAATTGTGAAACCAAGCTTTTTAATTTGCAATTCAAACCTTGAACATATACTTTTAAAACCTTGTGTATTTTCTATCTAAGATTTAAGTGTTAAAATTTCACTGTGTAGCTCTGTATGAATTGTTATCTGTTACAGTAATTAGTTTGATGTTTTCATGCAATTCAATGTTTTTAATTTTATTCTGTTGTGTTTAATTTTTAATTTTGTCATTTGCATTTCACAACAAAAATTTAATTGTTTATACAAAAACAACCATCAATGAACATGAGTTTATATACACATAATATACCTCCATTGATAAGAGGTCTTTTTGGAGTGGTACCAAAAGTAAATCCGTGAGGGCTTGGCCTAAAGCGGACAATATCTTACCAGTGTGGAGTCTACGTGTATGTTTGTGTTGTCCCTTCCTACAAATGATATCAGAGTTAGGTTCAGGTCTGGTGACTAGGCTCATACGAGTACGACCCTCCATGTTTAGGTGACCAATACATGAAGATTGTCATATATGAGTATGGCATAAAATATAAAACTATATATTTTATTTAATATATGAAAACTCAAAAAGTATGAAATGTTATTATATATTTTATTTAATAACATAATAATAAGTATGATATAAAAATATTGATTTAAATTTAATAAAATTACAACATATAAAACTATCTAATGAAATATATAATTTTATGTGTATAGAAATGATATTGTTTCTAAAAATTAATTAAAGTTTTTGTAGTGGGGCTAAACTCACTTAATCCTAACCCAAACCCACTTGAGAGGGAGCTTTGGAGGTTGAGACNGTTGTACTGGCATGGTATGAAGAAAGATATTAAGGAGTTTGTGCAAAATTGTTTAATTTTTCAACAGGCTAAGCATGATACTACACTACCCTCCGGGCTGCTAGCACCCTTGCCAATTCTAGATCAAATATGGCAAGATGTGGCTATGGATTTCATCACTGGCCTTCCTTCTTCTAATGGGTACACTGTCATTATGGTGGTCATTGATAGGCTTTCCAAGTATGCTCATTTGGCTAGTTTAAAATCTGACTTTAATAGCTAGCAAGTTGGTGAGTTGTTTACGAGGATCATAATAAAGTTACATGGTTTTCCTAAAACCATCGTTTCGGATAAAGATAAGGTGTTCACTAGCCAATTTTGGCAACAACTGTTAAGTTGAGTGGTACTACTTTGAAATTAAGCACTGCGTACCATCCCCAAACTGATGGTCAATCAGAGGCTTTGAATAAATGCATTGAAATGTATCTAAGGTGCTTTACTTATGAGAATCCTAAGATGTGGTATACATTGTTGTTGTGGGCAGAATTTTGGTACAATTCTTTCTTCCATCATAGTACGGGCATGACACCCTTCAAAGTTGTTTATGGGAGAGATCCACCTCAGCTAATTAAGTATACGTACAGTTAACAATCAAGATCCTCCTAGTGTTCAAAGGGATGCCACCCTTAACCACTTGAAAGCGCATTTACAAAAGGCGCAACAACACATGAAGAAAAATGTTGATGAAAGACGAAAGTCATTTCAATTGGCAATTGGTGATATGGTATTGGTGAAATTGCAGCCATATAGACAAAATTCAGTGTCCTTACGAAAGAATAAAAAGCTCAGTCTTAAATACTTTGGGTCATTTCCTGTCATTGAGAAAATTGGTGCAATAGCTTACAAACTTCTTTTGCCTTCTTCTGCACGCATTCACCCAATTTTTCATTGTTCTCAGCTGAAAGTGTGTAAAGGAGATCATGTTCAGCTATATATGCCATTGCCCATTACCAACTCAGAGTTGGGACCTGTTTTGCAACCTGAAGCCATATTACAAAATAGAGTCATTCTCAGGAACCAACAACAAGTGCAACAACACCTAATCAAATGGATCAAATGGGAGGGCTTAGCAGACACTCACGCAACTTGGGAGGATACTGCTGCTATGGCTCAAGCTTTTCCTGCTTTCAACCTTGAGGACAAGGTTTCTTTTATAGGGGAAGGTAATGTAACGAGTATAGTTGTAGAGGAAATCAGAGAAGGAAACAGTGGGACCAAGGCAAAACATGTGGCAAATGACAAAAGAATAAGGTGTAGCACTCGACCCAAAATAACAAACTCCAAGTTGGCTGATTTCGTGTGGTCCAAAAATTAAAATAAGTAGCACCAGTATGGGACAAAGAAGGGGAAAAAAGGTGAGGTTTTTCTCTTCTTCTATAAACTTTCTCTGCTTTCATACTACCGTTCTATTATACCATTTCTGATTGGAAATATTGCTATTCCAAGTTATTGAAGTTGCGTGACGCAACTATTACAGCCTGGTCCTTCAAGCCTAAGACAATTACAAATATCTCTTATGCCTTGACCATGAGAAACAATCATGGCTCTTTTGAATGCATCTGATGCTGAATTACAGCAGTCAGAAGATAGATTATGTTTGTTATTGACCAAATACTCTTCAACAAAAGCTCAGTAATTTTTCATCCCATTGCATGTTGCAGGAATTTGAGAATAACCCAACCTTGTTATTGCCAAACCATAAACCAATACTTTCTTCTCTCCCATCTTCTCTTCACTTTCTTTTCAATTTTATTCTCATTCCTACCATACCATTGCTTTTATATAAACACTTTTACTATTTATTTCTATAATCTTCTTCTGCAATCTTTTGTATAAAAACTATTAAATAACATTATTACAAAATAGCAACTTATTATTATATATTTAATTCCTATAAGGATACATGTAACATCCCAAAATACAGTAACACCATATAGTAGAATTAATTACATTTAATGATAAACAAATCAGTCTTAAATTAACGACAGCAAAGGGGGTTCAGGCTGTACGGCCTACAAGAAGTTAAAGAAGAAGCACGCTCGACACGAATGTACCCAACCAACGGTTACAAAGCACCGATACAACCGATCGACCAAATAATATAAAGGTCGATCCAAAATTCAGTACAATGAAACATCTATTCTAAGCAGCTGGTCGAACGTCTACTGTTCGGCCTTCACTTCCACATTTACAAGGGTTGCTTCCTCCAAATTTTCCTCTTCCAGTGTTTCCTCAAGTAACGCTTCACCATCTGCTCACATCCACACGGATGATCATTGCATAGACAAGACGGATGTACAGAGACGATCGACAACGCAAGGAAGAGAACACAGGGTAAGCTTATTGAATTTAATTCAAGGAAAATCATTCATTACAAGATACATCAAACATATCAGATATTTCACAACATATAATTAAATCAATCCCTTAACTCAAATCAATTCCTGATACTAGACTGACCGTCCGGACTGTATGAATCTGTGTAGCTACAGGCGTCCTTGCACCCGAGTGGTGTAGTAACTGTATTACACTCGACAGCTGCCACTCGAGGTTAGTCCGTTTCTTACGTCGCCCATGTTAACTTATGGACTAAGGACCTCCTGCCATTCCCACACATGAATTACTCTCCTCTACGTGAAGATGAGTATCACGGAATATCAGGATGGACCAAGCCAGCATTAGCATGCCCACAGTCATACTTTACAAAATTCCATATTCAACCATGAGTCGTTCCTCCCTGGAACGCTCGTCCAAAATTCACAACCATAGTTCACCTCATATAATGTTCATCATTTATGATCTTTCTGTCAAAGTACATAAAAATCACGACCTCTTTATAACGAGAACGAATGTGAGGAACGAGACCGAAGAACTTGCCCCGTTCCAAAATAAAGTAATACCGGCTTCAAGATAATTGGACGACCTATTTTACAAGATGGCTCGACACGGTCGGTCAACCCAGATGGACGACCTACATCAAGAAGGGTGCTCGACACAGATGGATGATCTGCATTAACAAAGGTACTCGACACTTTCGGTCGACACAGATGGATGATCTGTATTGACAAAGGTACTCAACACTGTCGGTCGACACAGATGGATGATCTGTATTAACAAAGGTACTCGACACTGTCGGTCGACACAGATGGGTGATCTGTATTAACAAAGGTACTCGACACTGTCGGTCGACACAGATGGGTGATCTGTATTAACAAAGGTACTCGACACTGTCGGTCGACACAGATGGGTGATCTGTATTAACAAAGGTACTTTTCCAGAAAAGAGTAAGAGCGCTTGGTGTAAGACCGAGCACTGCCCAATACGATTACTATGTGTAAGATCGACACTGCTCATTATGAGCTCTAAGTAAAAGACCTACATAGCTCATGCTCGACCAGAATCCTTCCCAAATGAAAGTATTCCAAATTCAAAGAAGTTTACTGGAACATCAAACGGTCGAGAACCGTTTAATGTCGGACATACGTTATCATAGGGAAGTTGATATTCAAGTTTCACTTATGTTCACCGCTTCTAAGCATGTATATTTCATATTCACACGTATCACCCATATCATACATTTCAACCAACATATATCATGTTCATGCAGTACAGCAACGTTCGATCATGCATACTCAACCAATATACACCTCATACTTATGATCATATACCAAAAATCAGATAACACCGTTCATACTTCATGCGACACACGTAATATTCATACAGTACAAGACAAACATACGAATTAAATTTAATAAGCTTCCCTTACCCGGATAGCAGTGTACTCCACAAAGAGCAAGATCTAGTGCGACTTCTAACAGCGTCGTACCCTCAGTTTTCGCTCGACAACTCTCACTTAATCTAAAACACCAAAAATCATAAACGACTCGGACCTAAACTCATGCATGCAACCAGAACTAGGGTTCGCATGAAACCAAATGGTCGAACGGTTAGAGGCGAGAACTTACCAGCTCAGATCCCAATTCTGTTCGGTTCAGAAAGACACTCACGTCTCAGGGAACGTTTCTACAGCGCTGCAAGTTGATCGGAGAAGAGGCGTGAGATTTACAGTAGAGAGAAGTTGGGAGTTCTAGAGAGAAGTTGGAGAAAATGAAGAGTTGAGTTCTAGGAAAGAAGAAGAGTGCGTGCAGGGTAGTGGAAGAGCTTTTCAGAAATTTGTTTTGCTCAACCCACGTCTGAACGGACGGGAGTCTCACCCTCCGACACCTGCACACCCACTTCCGACTTCGGAGGCTTCTTTCGTGACAAGTGGCACGCATGCATGCAGTGCTTAGTGCGTTTTTAATTTTCCCTGAGCAGTGATGTGGCGTGTATTAATGGAAGCACAGGGGTGACTCAGCAGAGTAATTATTGGGGCGTGACAATCCCCCTAACTACAAAAATTTTCATCCTCGAAAATTGAAGACTTACCAGGGAATAGATGAGGGTATAAGTCCTTCATGGCATCCTCAACTTCCCAAGTAGAATCGCCAGTCTTGTCGTCCCATACCACTTTTACCAACCGAACGTCCTTCCCTTTGTATAGCTTGGTGCGGCTGTCTTCTACACGGACTGGTTGCAACTCAAGTGTTCGGTCTGGATGAAGTTGAACGTCTTCCAACTCTAGTACGTGTGATGAGTTTGCTATATACTTCCGAAGTTGAGAAACATGGAATACTGGGTGAAGGTTCGACAGTTGAGGAGGCAGTGCTAGCTCGTACGCTACTGGGCCAATCTTCCTTAGTATTTGATAGGGTCCGACAAACTTCGGGGATAATTTCTTTGGTCGCATAGCTCTGCCGACTCCTGTGGTTGGATTCAGTCTAAGGAATACGTGATCGCCAGCTGGGAACTCTAACGGCCTTCTTCTCTTGTCAGCATAGGACTTCTGCCTGCTCCTCGACGCTTTCAATCTCTCCTGGATTAACTTCACTTTCTCCGTCGTCTGCTGGATAAGCTCAGGTCCAGTCAGCACGCTCTCTCCTTCCTGGAACCAACATAGTGGCGTTCGACATCTTCTACCATAGAGAGCTTCAAACGGTGCCATTCCAATGCTAGCCTGAAAGCTATTATTATACGTGAATTCCACCAGTGGCAAGACTTCATCCCAAACGCCTAAATGGTCTAGGACACACGTCCTCAGTAAGTCTTCAAGCGTCTGGATGGTCCGTTCAGACTGGCCGTCCGTCTGAGGGTGGTAGGCTGAACTCATTTGCAACTTACTACCGAGCTCGCTCTGAAGTGACTGCCAAAACCGTGATGTGAACCTCGTGTCTCGGTCAGAAATTATGCTCGACGGCACTCCATGCAGACGAACAATTTCCTGAATGTAGAGCTTGGCCAGATTGGTCATCGACATCTTCAAATTTACTGCCAGGAAATGGGCGCTCTTCGTCAGTCGATCCACGATTACCCAAATTGAGTCATGATTTCTGACCGTACGTGGTAGGTGGGTCACGAAATCCATGGAGATGTTGTCCCATTTCCATTCAGGAATTTCTAGTTGCTGAAGTAATCCGCCAGGTCTTTGATACTCAGCTTTGGCACGTTGACAAGTTAAACATGATGCCACAAAACGTGCGACATCACTCTTCATTCCTGGCCACCAGAACGAACGTCTAAGGTCTTGATACATCTTAGTCATACCAGGGTGTATGCTAAGACGACTATGATGTCCTTCCTCCAAGATAATCCTCTTCAGCTCGCCATCATTAGGAACGCACGTCCGACCCATGTAACGTAACATGCCGTCTGTTCCAGTGTTGAAATGTTTGGCCTGATCCGTACCGAGCGCGCTTAAAATCTTCACCAATTCTTCATCCTCTCGTTGTTTCATCCAGATTCGGTCGAACACATCACTTGTTATCCTCAAGGTGCAGCATTTAATACTGTTCGGCTCCAACTCGAACTGCAACCTTAGGTCTCTAAAGCTCTCCACTAGATTGAGTTCTTTCACCATCATAGCTGAAACATGAACCGACTTCCTGCTTAGTGCGTCCGCCACTACATTAGCTTTCCCAGGATGGTACAGTAGTTCAAAATCATAGTCTTTCAAAAACTCCAACCAACGCCTCTGCCTCATGTTCAGCTCCTTTTGATCAAATAGATACTTGAGGCTCTTGTGATCGCTGAAGACCTGGAAGGTGGATCCATACAGATGGTGTCTCCAAATCTTCAGGGCAAAGACGACCGCTGCCAACTCCAGGTCGTGTGTTGGATAGTTTCTCTCGTGGACCTTCAATTGTCGAGAAGCGTACGCCACTGCTCGTTTCTCTTGCATCAGCACACAGCCTAAACCTTGATGAGAGGCGTCACAGTACACCTCGAACGGTTTGGCCGTATCTGGAATCACTAAAACCGGGGTGCTCGTCAACTTCTGCTTAAGCTTTTGAAAACTCTCTTCACACCGATCGGTCCAAGCGAATGGATGATCCTTGCGCGTAAGCTGCGTCAGTGGCGCGACTATCTTAGAAAAACCCTCAATGAAACGCCTGTAGTAGCCCGCTAGACCAACAAAGCTACGCACCTCCGTGACTGAACGTGGACTCTCCCATTCCAGTACCGCTTGAACTTTAGCTGGATCTACAGAGATGCCTCCAGCCGACACCACATGCCCCAAGAACTGTATTTCCTTCATCCAGAATTCACACTTAGACAACTTGGCATATAACTCCTTCTCCCGCAACACTCCAAGCACAAGTCTAAGATGATCTTCATGCTCGTCTTCGGTCTTGGAATAGATGAGGATATCATCGATGAAGACGACCACGAACTTATCCAGATAAGGTCTGAATATTCGATTCATGTAATCCATGAAGATTGCTGGTGCGTTCGTCACACCGAACGGCATCACTACATACTCGTAGTGTCCGTAACGAGATCTGAAAGCAGTCTTCTGGATGTCTTCCTCTTTAACTCTGATTTGGTGATATCCCGACCGCAAGTCGATCTTTGAGAATACAGTCGCCCCATTCAGTTGATCCAACAAATCATCTATCCTTGGCAATGGGTACTTATTCTTGATGGTCAGCTTGTTTAATTGCCTGTAGTCAATACATAACCGAGAGCTGCCATCCTTCTTCCTTACTAATAGCACGGGCGCTCCCTAGGGTGATACGCTCGGCCTAATGAATTTCTTTTCTATCAACTCTTCAATTTGCTCCTTGAGTTCAGCTAACTCCGTAGGCGACATCCGATAAGGCTGAACCGAGATAGGAGCCGTTGTCGTCACCAAATCAATGGTGAATTCAACTTCACGATGAGGAGGAAGTCCAGGTATCTCTTCCGGAAAGACATCAGGGAATTCGTCCACAACCGATCGTCCTTCATTGTTCTTGTCCTTGGACGATCGTTCCTCACTCGCATTCCCAACCTCCCTGTCTCCGTGCGTCATGATGAGAAAACAGCTGGCGCCTTCCATAATATCTTCTTTCAGCTAGCCGAGCGTCACTGAAAGAACTTCTTCTTCTTCACCAGGGAAAATCAATTCCTTCGCTCTGCAATCAATAAGAATGCGATTGGCAGCCAGCCAATCCATTCCTAAAATCACTTCTAAATCCTTCAAAGGCAAACAGATTAAATTCACCTTATAACTACGCCCCACAACCACAATAGGACATCTAATGCATACGGTAGATGTCCTAAGCTCTCCAGCCGCTGGGGTCGACACCACCAGGTCGAACTGCATGACTCTCTCAACTATTCCCAATTTCTCGACACACGCCTTCGAGATGAAGGAGTGAGTCGCCCCCGAATCAAACAGCACACGACAAGATATCCCATACAACAAGCATTCACCGGTTATAAGGTTACCTTGAACTCGCTGCTTCCGCTCCAGTTATAGCATATACGCGCCCCACTGCTTGTGCTCTGCCACCTCTCGGTTGATTCCTTCCAGCATTTGGTGGCCTCAACACAGCGCGTCCTCCCATGTTGCACTCACTCTCCAAGTGCCCATTTCTTCTACATCGAGTGCAGAATTTACCTCCCATTAGTTGAGGGCAGGACGAACGATAGTGTGGTCCTCCACACTGGAAACAAGTAATGTTTCCTGGTTGCCCAGACTGTCCGGCAGGGATCAGCACTCGTGATCCACTCGTATTTGATTGAATTGGACGAGCGTAAGGAGTACTTCTCGTATTAGCAGTACCCCTGGATACGATTGGTCCTCTAACCACCTGTGGCTGCTTCTTTTGTCGTTCCACCTCCGCCATATTCTTCTCCAGTACTTTGGCTCTTTCCTCCATGGCAGGAAATGACCGAATGCATAAACTTGATATCAACACCTTCAGGTCGCTCCTTATTCCATTCTCGAACTTCCTACACTGCCACTCTTCACTAGTGGCCATAGTGTTGAACCTCAACAACTGCTTGAAAGCATTGGTGTACTCCGATACAGACTTTCCCCCTTGCACCAACTGAAGGAACTCCACTTCCTTGGCGTAACGAACGCTGTCTGGGAAATATTCTTCATAAAATTTGTTCCTGAAAACTTCCCAAGTGATGGGAGCATGAGCGTCTGTCAGGATAGTCTTCACGCTCGCCCACCAGTGGCTGGCCTCACCAGTCAACAGGTATTCAGTAAACGCCAATCTGTTGTCGTCAGGGCACCTCTTTGCATTATAAATCTTCTCCATGTCCCGCAGCCACTGATCGGCCTCATCAGGAAGGCATTTTCCATTAAACTTGGAGGGATGATGTTGAAGAAAGCTCTCCAAACTCCACTCAGCAGTAGGCGGGGCAGCGTTAGAAGAGGACGCTCCTGCCGCGCCCCTAGTGGCAGCCAATATTTCCATCAACTGCCGCTGCGTCGCCTCGGAGTTGGCTCGAGAGGCTTCCAGACTCTGCATAGCTGTCTGATTCTGCTGCATTAGTGTAGCGTTCTGTTCCATCAGAGTGGTATTCTGTTGTTGCAGTCTCTCAATCACCGTTTCCAACAACCTAGCGTTGTTGGACGCATCAGGGTCAGTAGGTTGCGGTGGAGGAGGGAGTCTAGGAGCCATTTGTTTTCTGGAACCGAGAAGAGAAGCGTTAGTCATGTTCAACGAGTTTGAGAAATAGCTCATTAAACACATATTTAGTACACAGCAAAAACACAGTGCACTCATAACCTACAGTGTCCTTTTAATAGAACAAAACTGCTCTGATACCACTAATGTAACATCCCAAAATACAGTAACACCATATAGTAGAATTAATTACATTTAATGATAAACAAATCAGTCTTAAATTAACGACAGCAAAGGGGGTTCAGGCTGTACGGCCTACAAGAAGTTAAAGAAGAAGCACGCTCGACACGAATGTACCCAACCAACGGTTACAAAGCACCGATACAACCGATCGACCAAATAATATAAAGGTCGATCCAAAATTCAGTACAATGAAACATCTATTCTAAACAGCTGGTCGAACGTCTACTGTTCGGCCTTCACTTCCACATTTACAAGGGTTGCTTCCTCCAAATTTTCCTCTTCCAGTGTTTCCTCAAGTAACGCTTCACCATCTGCTCACATCCACACGGATGATCATTGCATAGACAAGACGGATGTACAGAGACGATCGACAACGCAAGGAAGAGAACACAGGGTAAGCTTATTGAATTTAATTCAAGGAAAATCATACATCACATAATACATCAAACATCTCAGATATTTCACAACATATAATTAAATCAATCCCTTAACTCAAATCAATTCCTGATACTAGATTGACCGTCCGGACTGTATGAATCTGTGTAGCTACAGGCGTCCTTGCACCCGAGTGGTGTAGTAACTGTATTACACTCGACAGCTGCCACTCGAGGTTAGTCCGTTTCTTACGTCGCCCATGTTAACTTATGGACTAAGGACCTCCTGCCATTCCCACACATGAATTACTCTCCTCTACGTGAAGATGAGTATCACGGAATATCAGGATGGACCAAGCCAGCATTAGCATGCCCACAGTCATACTTTACAAAATTCCATATTCAACCATGAGTCGTCCCTCCCTGGAACGCTCGTCCAAAATTCACAACCATAGTTCACCTCATATAATGTTCATCATTTATGATCTTTCACTTTTATTTTCATTTTTGTCTTTCTGTCAAAGTACATAAAAATCACGACCTCTTTATAACAAGAACGAATGTGAGGAACGAGACCGAAGAACTTGCTCCGTTCCAAAATAAAGTAATACCGGCTTCAAGATAAGTGGACGACCTATTTTACAAGATGGCTCGACACGGTCGGTCAACCCAGATGGACGACCTACATCAAGAAGGGTGCTCGACACAGATGGATGATCTGCATTAACAAAGGTACTCGACACTTTCGGTCGACACAGATGGATGATCTGTATTGACAAAGGTACTCAACACTGTCGGTCGACACAGATGGATGATCTGTATTAACAAAGGTACTCGACACTGTCGGTCGACACAGATGGGTGATCTGTATTAACAAAGGTACTCGACACTGTCGGTCGACACAGATGGGTGATCTGTATTAACAAAGGTACTCGACACTGTCGGTCGACACAGATGGATGATCTGTATTAACAAAGGTACTTTTCCAGAAAAGAGTAAGAGCGCTTGGTGTAAGACCGAGCACTGCCCAATACGATTACTATGTGTAAGATCGACACTGCTCATTATGAGCTCTAAGTAAAAGACCTACATAGCTCATGCTCGACCAGAATCCTTCCCAAATGAAAGTATTCCAAATTCAAAGAAGTTTACTGGAACATCAAACGGTCGAGAACCGTTTAATGTCGGACATACGTTATCATAGGGAAGTTGATATTCAAGTTTCACTTATGTTCACCGCTTCTAAGCATGTATATTTCATATTCACACGTATCACCCATATCATACATTTCAACCAACATATATCATGTTCATGCAGTACAACAACGTTCGATCATGCATACTCAACCAATATACACCTCATACTTATGATCATATACCAAAAATCAGATAACACCGTTCATACTTCATGCGACACACGTAATATTCATACAGTACAAGACAAACATACGAATTAAATTTAATAAGCTTCCCTTACCCGGATAGCAGTGTACTCCACAAAGAGCAAGATCTAGTGCGACTTCTAACAGCGTCGTACCCTCAGTTTTCGCTCGACAACTCTCACTTAATCTAAAACACCAAAAATCATAAACGACTCGGACCTAAACTCATACATGCAACCAGAACTAGGGTTCGCATGAAACCAAATGGTCGAACGGTTAGAGGCGAGAACTTACCAGCTCAGATCCCAATTCTGTTCGGTTCAGAAAGACACTCACGTCTCAGGGAACGTTTCTACGGCGCTGCAAGTTGATCGGAGAAGAGGCGTGAGATTTACAGTAGAGAGAAGTTGGGAGTTCTAGAGAGAAGTTGGAGAAAATGAAGAGTTGAGTTCTAGGAAAGAAGAAGAGTGCGTGCAGGGTAGTGGAAGAGCTTTTCAGAAATTTGTTTTGCTCAACCCATGTCTGAACGGACGGGAGTCTCACCCTCCGACACCTGCACACCCACTTCCGACTTCGGAGGCTTCTTTCGTGACAAGTGGCACGCATGCATGCAGTGCTTAGTGCGTTTTTAATTTTCCCTGAGCAGTGATGTGGCGTGTATTAATGGAAGCACAGGGATGACTCAGCAGAGTAATTATTGGGGCGTGACAATACACAAACGTTTCCATACTGTTAAATGAAAATTTCCAAATTAAGTAATGTGATTATGAACTTTGACAAAAGTATCAATTAGGTTAGCATTAAATTCCACCAATCATTCCCTTGCGTGTTTTTATTAAACAATATTTTTGTATTGTTTGAAGTTAACGTTTTACCTTTCTGTTGTCTTTTTAATACCTTCCAGGATATAATAAGTTTTTGCTATTATTTAAAAAGTTACTTTATAAAACGTGTTTAAAAATGGAAATTTCAAATAGTCAAATATTTTCAATACCTGAATTTAAATATCAATTCAGCTAAATATTTATTAAAATTTTAAATGAAACAGCACTTGTGAGATCCGAAATAGATGTCTGAAATAATATAGTTTGGGTTTTTGTTAAATTAAATTATTTTGTAGATTTTATATATCTGCTTGTGTGAATATTTATTAATGAGTTTGGATGGTTGGAGAATGTAGTGGCATTGATGCTCTTCATTCGAACGTTGTTGAACCCTGTTGTGCTAAAGAGTAGGTTGTTTTTGTTTTCTTATATTAGGACAGGGTGGGGGCCCACATGGGAATTAAAATGGATAAGTGGGTTTCTCTTTTTATGAAAGTGGGTCACACTGCATGGTATTAAGGGGTTTTATTTAAAAGAACTTAGGTAGAGGCTACGGGTTTAGAAAAAAAAAAAAAAAGAGAGCTAGACGGTTACAGGGAGAAAACCATACGAAATAATATAGATATCTCTGTATAAAACAGTTTTGATTTTAAAAATAGGGAATGAAATATATATATATGATCAGGGGTGATTTTTAGGGTTTGGAGGAATATAAATATTAAGAGAAAGTTAGGTTAAAGGGAGGACAGAAAACCAAAAACGGATACACGGAAGAGTTTACTAGAAAGATTAAGTAGGGAGGAGGTCTAGAGACTGTAATTCAAGAACATTATATTTTCTGTGACGCAATAGTGCTAAATTATGTAACCATCATGTTCTAAAAAAAATAAAACAAAATGGTAGATCAACTTTTCTTCATTTGTTTATTTTGTTCATTCATACTTTTGAATATATAAATATATATGATGCAGTCATTATAGGTTAAAACTTTTCATGCATTTGTTTAATATTTTTTTTAGCTCTTTGAATGGGCTCATATAGTAGGAAAGCTAATGGTGGGCTCATGGACCAAACACGTTTTTTTGGACGTTGCTCCCTCCACCCCCACGTGATTCTCCCTCCACCTCCCCAATTTTATATAATTCCAATTATCTCCTAACCCAATTTTATATAATTCCAATTATGTCCTAAAGTAAAATTTTTTTACTTTTCATTTACTGCCCTACACCTACTAACCTTTCATTTCCATCTCTCACTTCCGTAACCTCTCCCTCACTTCTGTAACCTCTCCAACTTCTCCATTTTTCTCCATTTCTTCTTTCTTCTTTATTTTTGGTTTTTGTAGAAGATCGTTTGGTGTGGAGCAAAACTGGTGCAGAGGAATAGCGTGTGCGGAGGAACAACAGCGTGGAAGAGCAGATCTGCGTTCCATGTTCGTTCTTTCAACCCTTCTCTGTCGACGGTGTTACTGTGCACGAAAGGCTAAAACGGATGTGGGACATCCGTTTGCCTTCGACGGATGTCCGACTTCCGTCGACGGATGTGGGATATCCGTTGAAGGCTAATCGGATATCCCACATCCGTTTCGGCTGTGCTGCTTTTTTTTATTTTTTTAATTGTTTTTAAATTATTATAACTGAAATATATATTTATATATTTGATATATTTATTGTTAAATGTTTTTAAATTTTCTTTTGACTTAGATTATTATTTGAATATTTTATAAAATTTTTTATTTGTAGTTTGTAAATAAATTGATTAAGAATTAGATACGAAAACTTTTATATATTTAAATTATTTTTATTTCTTAAAATAAATATTATCAATTTAATTTATTTAATATTAGTAAATTTGTATTTGTATTTATTTTATTTATAGTAAATTTGTATTTGTAATAATAATTAATTTAATAATAATTAAATGAAAATGTATTTAAATATATTATTTTAATTAATTAGCTAATTGTTTCTTTTATTTAATTTTTGTTGTAAGTTAATAAATTAATTATTATTAGTTTAATTTATTTTGAATTGCATTTTTTATAGTTTATTAATGATATTTGAAACAATAATTTATTTTAATTTTTGAAATTAAATAAACAAATTATTGTTAGAAATGGCAAGAACACGTGGTGCATCTTTTAATTCTCGAGGAGAGAGTTCTCGAGGAGAGAGTTCGTCGCAGGGCGAAGCTCGAAGAAGACCTACCGTTTCTGCTCGTAGAAGTCGGGCAGCTCCTATCCAGCATGACCCCATAGCTGAGGAGCGAGTCGTTGAGGAACAAACATATGAGGCGTATGAGACTCATGGAGAGGAGAATGCATTTGAGGCCCCTAACGATGATGACGATGAGGAGGAGCATGCAGATGTTCATGACATACAAGAGGATGTCGCTGGATTTCCTGGAGGTCCACACGATCATTCATTGCTGACGCACTATGTTCAGCATGTAGCTTATGCTATTTCCCAAGGCCGGGTGAGTGCAAAAATAAAATTTATTTTATTATTTTTTTAATAGAAAATTTATTAAATATTGATGTGTAGGATCGAGGGGACACACTGAAGTTGATCTCCCACGGAAAAAAAGTAAATAAGTTAGGACCATGCCACGAGGGAATTCAAGACATTGTGTTGAATTCCAGTTTGATGCCTCTTACAGGGATTTGTTATGATTACGTTGATAAGGGGTTACTCCTCGGATTCATAGAGAGGTGGCATTTTGAGACCAGTAGTTTCCATCTCCCTATAGGGGAGATGTCGATTACTCTTGATGACGTCTCGACATTACTTCACCTGCCCGTGATGGGGCAAATGTGTGATTTGGAGGAGTTGGAGTTTGAGGAGGCTCGTACAGCCCTTGTGCAACTACTCGGCGTTGATGGTGGCACAGCAGGTTCTGAGATGGAGGACGCACGTGGTCCGAAAGTCAAACTCAGCTGGCTTAGAGAGATATATGTTCAGAGGTGTGAGTCGCAGCATTGAGACTATGCTGCTAAAGCATATTTGTTGCATCTAGTAGGATGCACATTTTTTGCAAATAAGAGTGTCAGTTCTATACGCGTGTCTTACTTATTGTTATTTAGAGACGTACACGCGTGTGGCAGATATGCTTGGGGTGTTACTGCACTCGCCTATTTGTACGACCAGCTCGGGGATGCGAGTCTCGCCTCCACGAAGCAGATGGCTGGATATTTGACTCTATTTCAGGTACAGTTATAACTTTGACATTTATTTCATGTATTTATTTCCATGTTCGAAGATGGATGAAATTGAATTGAATAATTATTTTTTAGAGTTGGATATACGAACATTTCCCTAGTATGGGGAGGAGGCGGTTGGTAGCTTCTTACGATGACACCACACCACGTGCCATGAGGTGGCAGAGCCCTAGGCAGAGTTCCACTCTCACAGAGATTCGATCACAGTTGGATGCGCTGACATACAATGGAGTTGTATGGCATCCGTATGAGGGGCATCGGGGCATTCGGCCATTCTTCGGCATCTGTATGTATTCTGGATGGATTCGGATTGGTGACACCCTTTGTCGTCATTTGCCTGAGCGTGTGCTGAGGCAATTTGGGTTTCAGCAAGACATTCCACGATCACCGACTACGGTTCCAGATGCAGATGTAGTGGCCATTGATCATATGTGGTTGCACTTCAGAGCTCACGTTGTGAGTAATGTCAGACATGCAGCATCCCCTTCTGACTGTGTTGATGGGTACATTCAGTGGTTTAGGAGGGTTTCGCATCCTTATATTATTGTTGATGCAGATGACGCGCGACCGGCTCTTGCACCTAGGCAACGCCCCGATGTTCCACGGGAGGCACGACCCCATCGTAGATCGTCTCCACCTTCACCATCTGGCGCCGTGGTATATTATTTTTCATTGCTTATATTATTAAATTTTGATCACCTTGTTTATTTAATTGTTTGATATAATTATAATGCAGGCTAGATTTAGGTGAATGGCGAGAATGTTACAGTCCTTGATATCGTGTCGTCATGTCACCGAGGGTACTGTTGCACATCAGGTGTCAGTGGACCTGCTTCAGATTGCTAATGAAGGCATCGACGAATATTCCACCACTAGGAGAGAGCAGAGGCATGTGCGTGGTAGACGGTCGACGTCTAATTGATGGGACTTTATATTTCCTTTTTCTGATTATGTATTACAGGACTTTCTATTATCTTTGTATTTGTAATAGACATTTATAATTTCTTATAATTTCAATGTTTTCATTTTGAGTTACATGTTCTTTTATATTGGTTATATAGATGATCAAATATTTATATGTTTAAGTGGATAAAAATAAGAACTTAATTAACAACAAGTAATATAAATATGATCATATATAAATAAATACTACATAAATATCACGAATAATAAAAATATAATTGTCATGAATACTGACAATAAGTACTTAAATAACAAAATATAATAGTGTATTTCTACATATCTTCATACATAATATAAATATCATGAATCACCTAAGTCAACATAAGATGTTGTTATGTCCATCAACTGTTCAAATGCGTGCATCCTACTAGTATAAATAGATGACCACGCTCGTGCCTCAGGATAACAGTGGGTTGAGGACATGATATTCACCGTGGGCAACGGACAACCTTCTTGTAGCTTAACCTACATTATACAAATAACAAAATATAATTGAGTGATAAGTAATTTTAAAATAAATTCATAACAAAATGCACTTACCTGCACAAAATGACATCCATGAACATGTCCTATACAAATTAAGCGATGTTGAGTGATATCAGAAGGTGGTGTGGAACGTAGTGGAAAGATAGTATAATTTTGAGAGTATGACAAACACACTAAGATAACGTTATATCGGTTAGCAATTGCATAACCAATGTCTGGTAATGTCATCCACTTGCTCGTGTTAGCCTGTTATGAATAAAAGTTGTTAGAAAAAACCATGTAATAAAGAAACTACATAAAACGGGAAACACTTACCGCGGACAGTGACTGCACCAACAAAGAGGACCTCAGTTCTTCTAGTCTATCATAGCCTCCTACTAGGCTTGCATATTCATCACGCCAAGCACTGAGTTCTTTGTACAACTCATTCCTCACAACGGGCCATGAATCTTCTCCGAGTCCCAACAACGCAGCAATGCATCTATACCCACAGTGACCATCAACCACAACATCAACAACGTCCACAATGAAGGGGTGAGTAGTAGAATGAAACTGGTCTATCATTGGAACTCTCCTTTTCTTCATTGCTTTTGGCTTTGATTGTAATTTACTTCTCACAGATGAAGATTCTATGGTTGAATGAAAGGCGTCCACATACTCAAAATATGATGGATCCCGCGTAGTAGACCTTTCACTTCGTTTAACTTTACTTTTTTGTGCACCCTTTGTCTTGACTTTATGTAATGGAGGGACCATTGATGTCAATGTAGGACAAACAATCTCAAGTAACTTCTGCTTGATGGTGACTTTACCGCCAATGTCAACCTCATTGAATCATTCTTCTACTTGTTTCAACTCATCTTTAATGGATAACTGAGGCTTAGTTTCATTTAATTCAACATTTGAGAAATGCAATCTTCGTCACATGATATGAAATTCACCTAATGGGATCATCCTAGGATCATATCGTGCTAATTCACATGCACATGGGACACCAAATGTACGTCTCAATACGCATCCACACTTTGAGGAGTCCAATCCTATCTGGTGCACTATTTTCAATTCCTTAGCAATGAGATCCAATGCATATCGAGACACACGCCCAATAAGTTCTCTATATATGTAGCCTTTAAAATAGTCACTCCTGAGCAACAAACTACTTTCAAATGACGCCTTAATCTTGTTGTGTTGTAAGATAATGACGTTATGAATACTATCCCATCAATAACACAAATCACCCATACTATTGGCCAGAACTTTCTTCAGGCTCCAATGAGCAGATTCAGCCTTGAAACAAAAAAAAAAACTTCAACAAGTACAAATAAATATTTATCTACAAAACAAATAAATAAAATAACATTACAACATACCTATTTGTGGTTGTGTTCCCTAAATGCATTACTTTGTTCGTCCAGAACTTTACAAAGTATGTGCTGTACGGAATAATCCAATTCTGATTAACATATTCAAAGAACAAAGGCCATGATCTGCTTGCGTATTCAAAACCATTCACATACTCAGCAAACAAGCTTTCATCAGCACAATCCATCACATTTTCCCATGCATCCATCAACACTTCCCAAACCTCAGTAGAATGAACTAACATTTTGCATTTAGCTTTAACATTTTTAAGGATGTGGAACCGACATAACATCTGATATGACTCAGGGAATACACTTGATATGGCATTCATCAAAGCCAAGTCTCGGTCAGTCACAATAACTTTAGGACCACCCTCAGATGTTAAAAATAAACCTTTCAGCTTTTCCAAAGCCCATGTGAAATTACTCTGCCTTTCAGTAGACAAGAAAGCAAATGCTGCTGAGAAGGTTAACCCTGTAGACGTCATACCCACAATCTCAAGCAACGGAAGTCTATATCTATTTGTTTTATATGTGGAATCCATCATAAATACAACATTAAATGAGTTTAACAATTTCACCGCATCAGGATGTGTCCAAAACAAGTCAGTAACAACCTTTGAATCATCAACACACCTACTCTAGTGAATGTACTTATCCCGATCCAACAACATCATAAGTTGTTGTAGTTCAGTTCTGGACCCTCTTAATGATCGTTTATACGCATGCCTTGCGTTGTAGATTTGTTTAATCATTGTCACATTTCGATCATTATTTTGTTTGAGTGTTAATAAAATATTTGCAGGTGTAACTTTACTCTTTGTCATATCAACCAGTAATGACTTCTCACTCGTATTTAACCTGCCAGCATAAGGGTGACCCACTAAAGTTTCAGCCAACTCATGGTTGTGATGTCCACACATCACCTTCAACACCCATCCGGCCCCATCTGAAAATGGTTTACCCTTTAATCTAAACGGACATTCACATTTACGAGTGCCGTATACACTAGCCACTGCATCAGCTTTGTATTTCCTATATTTTCCCCCTCTTTCACATCCAAGCTTGACATACGTTTTTCTTCCCCGTACACCAGTAGCTATGTCAGATCTTACTATTACCACAACAAATCCTAAATCAAAAGCCATCCCTCTTACCCATTGAATTAAGTGGTCCCGTGAATGAAATATTTCATTTGTTGTAAATCTATTTGTTAAATCTCTCTCTACAACTTTGCTAATTGATGAAGACAAATCAGATTTCAAACTACAACCAATCTGAGAATCCATATGAAGATATTCATCCATTTTAAATAATAATCACCTACAAAATTATAATGACCTTTATTAACATAATTAATAATTAATCAAACAAATATAAAAATATTAATATAATTAAATTATATATTTGATATAAATAGAGTAATAAATAATTTTTTATATAATTATCAAATTATTAAAGAATTAAAGATACAAAAATCATCTATAACAAATTCATATTTTAACAAAATTATTAGGTTTAAAAACTAACCATATATAACATTTAAAATTATAAATTTAAATATAAATTACTGTAAATAAAATAAACAAATAAAATAAAAACGAAACGTAAAACGAAACTGCCTCTGGACGGATGACATCCTTCAACGGATGTCAACATCCGTTTAAGGCAAAACGGATGTCGACATCCGTTTCGCCTTAAACGGATGTTGACATCCGTTGAAGGATGTCATCCGTCCAGAGGCAGTTTCCTTTTATGTTTCGGTTTTATTTTACTGCGTTTTGCGGCTCATGCAACGATTATAGGCTTCGATATTAAAAGGATTATTGGAAGTATGGGAAGGGTTTAGGGTTTAGGATTATAGGAAGGATTATGACTACGTACCTGGAGAGGAACCACGACAAGGACACTACACCACAAACGCACTGTACCACGTACTGCACCGAGAACAAGAGGAAGATTGCTTGATAATTCTTTTCACGATCACCAAACTTTGCAGAAAAATATTTTACTCATACAAGGAACTACGTAGGTTATCAGTGAAATATGTTATAAATGAATAAAATTAAAAAATAATAATTTTAAAAATAAAATTTTACTGAGGGGCAAAATAGTAAAGGAAAGATGGAGGAAGGGGCAAAAAAGTAAAGGGGAGGTGGAGGAAGAGATGTGTGGGGGTGGAGGGAGCAACTCCCCGTTTTTTTTTTCTCTCTAACGCATGAAGCTTTAGGAAAACAATTCTTGGAATATATGTTAATGCAATGTCTTTTGTGGTTTGACAATTATATTAGCATAATGATTGTTTTATGGAAATATGGTTAATTCATGGAGAATTTTATAGTTAATATTAGATTAGGTGCAGTGCTTAAATTCTTCAAAATTTTATGCCATATATACTGTTATTTAGCATTAGGGTATTGAGGTGAATAGCTTTTTGAAAATGTATAGTTACGTGTATATCATGTATTTATAAATAATATACAATATATATTCGGTGTTATATATATATATATATATAAAACATGCAGGGGTTCATTAATATTTGAGATAAATTCCAAAAGGTTCAGCGTGATTGGTTTTGGCAAGAGAATATGTTTTATGATATTAAAGTGTATTTGGCTTTGTTTATTGGAAAGAGGTGAATGTATGGAAATTCATAGTAAATGATCTGTGACCTTATGTGAGGGTGACTCAATTCCGTGTTTGGGTTCAAAGGGTCAGCTATTCATAACCTTGGTAATAGGTTAGTAATTGTTTAGAGGGCAATAGGGTGTCACAGGTTTATTAGTATTTTTTGTATATTGTGGTTGTTATCTATGTTTATGCTTGATATGTGATGTAGTGTCTAGACAATGTTTTATAAAGTGATGATTGAAACCTATACTGTAGTTATTTAAATTGTAATGTACATATAAATGTGGAGGACTTTCAATAGTGTATTTGCATGTTCTTTACCTTAGGAGAAGGGGTTTTGGTGATCAGTTTAATAAACATATTGTTAATAGGATGTTAAAGTCCTAAGGCTTCGTTTTGATAAATAAATGTAAAACTCTTATTTTGGTAAGTAGGTCCTGTTTTGATAAACAGGAGAATGAAAGTCTTGCTTTGATAAGTAGGTTCTATTTTGATAAACAGGTTATTAAGGTGTCAGAGTACAGAAGAAATATAGTCATTAGTGGTTATAGCTGTTTCTATAGAAATTGAAATTGTTTTATTGTGGGATGATTTTGATTTAAGTGAGGGTGTAACGAGTTAAAATATTAATTGATATTTTTATATGTTGTTGTGATTCTTATTCTGTTAACTCATTCTTGCATATCTGTGATGATCTTATTTATACGAAAGTAGATGATGATGCAGAGATTGATACAAATGGTGTTGATACAGTGTTGTGATTTCCATCTACGATGATCATATTTAAGGTTTTGAAACATTATTTTCTTAAAATAAATTTTGTTAAAACCTTACAATATTTCATAATTGGATTTCGTTATTTGTTTGCACGACTTATTATTATTTTTTTTATAATAATAAGTTTCGAAGATGTCACAATTTTGTTTTAATAAAAGTGAATGTTTTTTTTTTCACATGTGACTCCTAATTTGGGACGTGACACCACTGCTTATTTAGTCAATTCTTCTTTTTATGTTAATTTATTCAATTATTTTCTATACCTTAATTCAAATATCAATTAGCCAAATTCAAATACTAAATGAAGCAGCTACTAATTTAGTAAATTTTTAAATTCAATATTGACTTAGTTAAACGTTTTTAAAGGGTAATACTTTATTTAAATTTTAATAAAAATATTAATTAAAATATACGTTAACATATAATTTTTTTCATCACAAACTTTTATCTAAATACGCTGTAAAAATGTTTTACGATTGTCTTACTATCGATTAAGTTTCGTAATTTAATATAGTTTCGTAATAAAGGATCTAGATTCAGAAATAAATTTGTTGATGGTCTCTACTTAGATTAATATTTAAAGTTCAAAAGTAACCTAGAACAAGAAAAAAATTATCATGCTGACGAAAACAAAAAGAGAGATAAATTATGATAAAATATATATTTGAATTAATATCGAGGACCTTGATACTTATATACTGAGTTTTGTTTATACTCTCCATTTAAATTTTGTTTATATTTATTTTTATTTATTAAATATAACATTTTACTATTAAAAGAAGGAGTAAATGGAAAATAAGAAAAAAAATTGGATATCAAAATATAATTTTCGTAATACTAAGTCTATATAAGTAATGAGATGTTAAGAAAGATGGTCCCAAAACTTGAAAAGAGTGAAAGCAAAGAAGCATAAATAATTAAGAGCAAAGATGACTCAGAAGAAGGTTTTTTCTTTGGTGATATTTGTTTATGTTTTAGCCATAACAAGATTGAGTGAAGGTCAACTTCCTGACATGTATTATGACAATAAACCAATGTTCGTCTCGTGCGTGCCTTATTTGGCTAATCCAGACTTTGGGCCTCTAACTCCAAGATGTTGTGTTGAAGCTGTTCATATGTTTGGAAATGCCAAAGTTCCTCCAGCCATAGAAAAGCTTTGTACTTGTCTATTTGCCACTATATCTAACTAAGGGTTTTATCGTCACAAATTGGTACAACTTCCTCAAGACTGTAAGATTAAGCTTTCATTTTCTATGGAAACGTGTATAAAAGGTTAAAATAGTTATTCAACTGGTGAAACCATTCATTCATAATTGAATGGATAAGTGTTGATGCTTGTAATTAAGCAAATAACTATTTGCAATTACTATTGTTGAAGATCACATCATTATAATATAAAGGCATGACTTTTTATTTATTTATTTATTCATGCATCTTAATTAAGGGTACTTGTGTGGCTATGTAATAAAACTAATATTGTTTGCAAAAGACAATAATAAAAGAACTAATAAATATTTATTTTAATGACTCATAATGGAACTTAAGTAGCTAAACTTTGAGTCTGTTTTACCATGTTTTTTGCCATATGTAGACTACTTGTTCATAAAATAAAATAAGATGGTCCCATGAGTATGTTGAAGAGATCCAAATTGTTAACTTCATTTTTTCTTACCATCGATCTAATAGTATATCTATTATGCAGAGAATATAAAATAATTGAAAATATAACTAGATGTTTACATTTATCAGAAATGGTCACCGCATCCTTCTCAAATTAATTTCCTCATTATCTGTTGCATACGCTACGCCTTTTATGTGTGCACAGTTCTTAAAAAAATTTGCACACTTTGGAATCTACTTTATAGAGTCTAACATAGGGTTCTTGATTTCCACCTTCTTCTTGAATGTGACCAATTTTTGTTTATCCATCACCTTCATTTCATGCTTTTCTTTTAAGCCATTAACAACACTATCGTTGACGCGATCAAATTAATACTACTAAATTATAAGAACTTCAGTATTGTTAAGATAGTAGTCAACAAATTATAAATGGTAAATTCAATCCTAAGTCGTCTCCCAATAAACACGAAATTGATTCTTAACAAATTAGTTTTTATAAAAACTATAGAAAAAGGTTAGTAAAACAAAAACAGTAAAGAACAAAATAACAAAAGATAGATAGAAAGAAATTTATAAAAAGATTTAAAAAGATAAAAACAATGATAAATAAAATAGGTTGATTTCATTGTTTTTTCGAAATAGGATTTGTTTCGGGTTGGGGGTTGAAGTTCCTTACTCAAAGCATTTCACGCTGTCCTGAAGATCGGATGAGCTCCCTAACGGTCCTCCGTCATCCGAGTTATGTTATTCACTCCTTCTCCTTCTTGTCCAAGCTGTGTAGGTGGGTACCTATTAAAGACACTTTGACGCTCAAAGACACTTCGACGCTCAAATCTGTAATTTTACTCAATAATTATATGGTAAGGATGAGTAGTGAAAGGTTATTACCTAACTTCCCTTATCAAACATATATTTATAAATCTTATAATGGGCTTTCAATTAGGTCTGATTGATTAATTACCTTTCATTATTACAATTAATTTCGAATTAATGATTACTATCCAGCCTTTAGGACAACTTGAAGTGCTTTGAGTAAGGAACCTCAATCCTCAACCCGAAACAGGATTCATCATTTATTATCTAAAGGTTATTGTTCAATAAATTATTGACTTGGATTTATTTAAGGCCTACAAAACAATGCAAATTTATTTAGTAAAGTAAATCTTCTTAAGATTTAGATAAGGAAAGAGCTTTTTATTAAAAGTCTTTATTCATCTTCCCTTTCTTAGTCTTAGTATAAGTTGATATTTCTTTGGATGAAAGTCCTTAAAGGAGTTGCCATCACCTAGTCTATGGTCACTAGTTAGGGTCATAGGTGTTGAAAAACTAACCTTGTGGATGACATGGATTGGTATTGATAATTGATTTTGAATGGGTATTGTTGGAAGCCACAACAAGTGCATGAACCACCGTAGTTCGACATTCATAATGTGTCGATAAGTCTAAGTCAGGTCAGGTTTAGGATGTTTTGATTTAATTATTACATATGAATTATGTGTGATGCGTGATATGTTAATGTATTTTATTGTTTGTTTTTTTTATCTAACTTACCTTTGCTTTTGTGTTGTTTGTCTTTGGGTATGTTTCTTTTTTGCGATGATCATCTTAATGGTGTGAGTTTAGGGAGGCATATCTCCAGTTGTCTCAGTGTGGGAGTGAGGGAGAAACAACAACATAGATAGCTTTTGAAATTATTCAGGTGTCACTAGTAAAAAATGGGGCTACTAACGCGCTCATTATGCTTCGGTTAGTTAGAAATCGAAGCATAAAATGGGGCGGTGACATTTTTGAAATTATTGGGGAAGTATATGCCTCAGTTCTATCTTAACCGAAGCCATAAAGCACCTATAGCCTCGGTTACAAGGGCAACCGAGGCCATAAAGCTCACGAAAGTTGCCAAGAAAAGACTTTTCAGTTGACAAATATCTCTGTGCAAGGTTTTTGGCCTCGGTTATCTTCAGAACCGAGGCTAAACCCCCCTACTCCACTGACATTTTCGCTCTTGAAAGGGGCTTTGGCCTCGGTTCTCCTTGGAACTAAGGTAAAAAAGGTTAATTAAAATTACAAAAAATACAATTTAATATAATTTTTGAATTTTTTTCTGGGCACTTTAGGCCTCGGTTCTTTATAGAACCAAGAACTGAGGCAGTAGAGGCTTACTGTCGCAGTTGAAAAAATAATCGAGGTAATAACAAGCGTTTAGGTTTAAATTTCGCGAATAGATGTATTTTTAAACAAAAGGCCTTCGTTTCGGTTTAAATTGTGTCGTTGCTCTCTCTTGCCCTTGGGGTTTTCTCTGCCAATGTTTTGTTCTCTTCTTCACTCCTTTGTCGCGACTTCACAAGAAGGGGGAAACACCCATCTTCATCTTTTTCTTTTCTTCTTGTTTCGTTTCGCCTCGTAGTGAGGGAGGCACGAAATTCCTTTTCCTCTTCTCCAACTCTGGTTTGTGTTTCGCATGGAGGGAAGACTCCCTTTCGCTTCTCGGTGTTGGCTCGACTTCAACAGATTAGGTGCATCTTTCTTTCTCGCGATGTGGTAGCAGCGACGCCTCCGTTAGGGTTCATGTTCTGATGTTTTCGCGGCGAAGGAAATTTGCGTCTGACACTCTAGCATGAAGTTTAGGGTTTCTGACCTCGTACTGATTTGGGATTTTTTTTAATTTGATTCCTGCGTTTTGAGGCTAGGGTTTTGGATTACGATTTGAAAATTTGGGGTTTCTATGCTTGCAAAATTTTCTTGTAATTAGGGTTTTAATTGTTCTGGTTTTAGGAATTTCTGTTCGAGTTGGGTTTTTTTTTTTAAAATTTCATATAAGAGCACGTGATTTAAAAATAAATATATAAAGGGCTTTGGCATCGGTTCTAGCATGAACCGCTGCCATAGACCCATGTTATTACCTCAGGTGCAGAAGAACCGAAGCAGAAATCGAGGCCAAAAGTCTCTACCTTTTTACCTCACCAGTGCCTCGGTTCGAAAATCGAAGCGTATTATAAAAAACAACCGCTGTCGTTTCTCTTTGTTAGTAGATAATTCTTCTATAAGAAATCTCAAGTTTCTTTAGTAAGTTATCATCTTTGTAACCCTTATTTCAATGGTTTTATACCACTAAATTGGGATGTTACATGTGATGGACAAATTTGTAAGCACCAAAATATGATGTCACAAACTTGTTTCACAATCGGCAAGTATGACCGAATCGTTCAAGTAATAAACTTGGTAAGACCAAGTATCGTTCTTCCCAAAGGACTCACGGCCTAGTTTAGTTATGTGATTTGTTGATTAGCTAAGACTTAAGGACGAAATAATTGGATTTTATATGCAAGACGAAAAATAAACATGTATGCATGAATTGATCAATGGCAAAGACAAAAGATAAACACTTTCAGTGAAATATATGAATGAATATGTTGTTGGGGGTCAATTTCATCTCATCCACTCTCATACATTTTAAGAATTCAACATTCAAATCATCATTGTTAATGCCACTCTCTAAAGTACCATTCTAGATGGCTTCTCCCTAATCAAATAGTTCATACAATTCCTAGCATTCCTAATGATTAGTTCATAAGCGCAGGAGCTTAACGACAACCAATATAATATTGTCAGTATAATATTGGGAGAAATTCCCCGGATCTAGACTTCCCCGTACGTGTCCGTATCGACAAAACCAATAATCATGCAATAGAATGAGTTAAACAATGCAAGCATTAAGCAAAGAGGAAAAACCCTAACTAATGATGAAAGAAAGCATAAGTCTTAATCAAAAGATGTAAGCACAAATTCCATATACGAGAGCTTCAAGAGATTACATTGATTCCCCAACAAACATACAAGGTTTAGTTCACCATATTCATGGTGAACCTAGATGAACAATAATGAAAGAATGAAAGAATAAACCCTAGAAAGGTGAAGAGGTAGCCTGAGCATCCAAGATCCTCCTTCAAAGGGGTGGAAGAGAGAGTGTTTGCTTCGTTTCTGCCAAAGATACTAAACCCTAGGACGTGCAAGCCCTTATATACTAATTTAGAGTTACAAAAGATTACAAAAGCCCAAGCCCATTAAAGTGCCGCTCAGCGGTAAATACCGCTCAGCGGTGGTTGCACGTCTTCTTTCTTCCCCTCAGCGGCCATTTTGCCCCTCAGCGGTTCCAACGTGACTCCTTGAGTGCCGCTCAGCGGTAAATTACCGCTGAGCGGTGCCTTCGTCTTCTCTTTTTGCACTCTTTCTTGTCTTTTCTAATGTCACTTCTCTCCTTCTTCACTCTTTTCACTAAATTCACCTTAAAACCTGCACAAAAACACTCAAATCAAGCATAAACCTGTCCAGCTCTCTTATTTCTGAAAATATAGATAAAAGCATTGATTTCAAGCTAGTTTCTAAGTCTAAAGGTTGCTTTTAATATCAATTTTAAGCATGAAAATAACAGTTTTTCAACTGTTATCACAACCCCAAACTTAGAACTTTGCTTGTCCTCAAGCAAACAAAATGTAACTCCATCTCCAACCAATTCATATGATGGTTCACTCATTCAAAAATTCTCTTTTCAAGATAAATAACAACTTTACTCAAACTTATGACCAAGAGTTCAATCAAGATGTGCACATGCTTTAGTGTTCACAAAGTCATTTAAGTTCCAACAAATGCTATTTTTCATGAATGATCAATCAATTAAGCATGGATGTTCATGTGCTTATGGAATATTTCCTCACTAGATAGAGTGTTTCACTCATCACACAAGTGTATAAGAGGTAAAGTATTTCACTCATTCACTCCACTATCACAATGTCACATGAATCAACTTTGCCTTTCATTTTACCATAATCAAAACAATCACAAGCATGCATCATCAAAAGGACTTTTCACTGGCTTATAATGTGGCTGGGCTAACAAGAAAATTGGTTTTTCTGGATCACAAAATCCTTGAGTTAAGAGAATCATCACAACACAATTTTTCTTATTCATTCCCAACTTTCTTTTGCCTTTGCTTTTGCACTGAGCTTTACTTCTTTTTCTTCTTTCTTTTTTCTTTGCATATTCTTACTTTTTAGCTCTTAGCTCAATGCTTTTCATATTTTCCCAACAACCCCAAACTTGAACATTTATCAATATCATACAAGACCTTCTTCTTAACTCAAGGTAAAGATTTTCAATCAAAGGTTTCAAGTGTATGTTCAAGGCTAAAGGTTCAAAGGATAGAACACAACATGTTCTCTTTTGATAGGCTAACTTTATGAATTTGGCCAATAAAAAGGGTTTCAACAAAACGGCCTTGATCATATGATGCAAAACAAGCAATTAATTCAATCATAGAAAACCTGGGCAAAATCATTCATGCTTTCAAAGTAATAGCATTCAACAATAACAACTCTGGAGCTCAAAACCTCACATATAAGCTCATTCACATTTGACATATAACATCCTGCTTAGAATCATAATCACAATCATAAACCCTTGCATTTGTTCACAATGCTTGTGAACCACCTGTATAAGCATATAATGTGCACATTCTCAACATCAATCAATATCAAAGCATCATCAGGCATTACTTATCAAACAACAATCATAAGCAAACCATCATAACAGACAAAATTTCCAATTGAGTACATCAAACCCTATTCTACAAACATAAGTGATTGATAAAACAAATCCTACTCTAGTGCTTTGAAAAACTCAGCCCCATCAATGATGCTCTCTCCCAACCCCAAACTTAGATGGAAAACTAGTGAGCAAGTGAGTGAAAGGAAGATTTTCTCAAGAGGGGTGAGGAAAAAGTTGTAGAAAACCTTGGAAAAGTATGTAGGAGTGTGTGCATAGAAGAATCTAAAAAGAGAGGCCAAGGCGCAGCTTAGGGTATAAAAATACCCCAAATGGGCTCAGGTTCCGCTGAGGGGCAACCCAATCCCCTTCTGCGATACTACCGCTCAGCGGTAGTTTGCCGCTCAGCGGCACTTGCGGGAAGTGCTCTCCTTCTTAGCTTGACCTAGATGCATCCTAAACATACCCCTTATTGGCTCCCTGCAATAAAATTCTCAAATCACTCATGCACAACCCTATTATGCAACTAAAGCAGGATCAAAACAAAAATTATACAGAAAAATTAATCAACTGGGTTGCCTCCCAGGTAGCGCTTGTTTAACGTCACGAGCCTGACCCAAAATCCTCCAGCACCCTTCAGTAGATGCAAATCTTTCTTACCAACACCCATCAGTAGGTGTATACAAACATAGTATCCTTCAGTAGATGCTCTTCCGCCTAACATCCATCAGTAGATGCTATCTCCAACAAAATAGTTACAAAAATAATGTCCACAAATTAAAAATTACAAAACCAAAATAAAATCAAAAGTTCTTAAATCACTGGGTTGCCTCCCAGCAAACGCTCTTTTAACGTCATTAGCTTGACCCAATAAAGCTCATGTTCCTTCTTCTTTTTCTTCTTTCTACTGAACTTCTTCAGAAATTTGATTAAACCAGGAACCTGTTGCAGTGTTTCAATCATAGGAACTTTAATCTCCAATTTCTTGAAAATTTCCATAAAGCACTTGAATTTCTTTTCCTTCCCATGATTCTTCTTTAGATGAGGATGGGATTTTTTATATGATTTCTTCTTCTTTCCTCTCATCTTCTTTTTCTTCCTTTTTCTCTCTCTAAAATTTCTCTTTTTCCTTTCTTTCATTTTTTTCTTCCCTTTTCTTTTTCTTTTCAACTTCTTTATTTTCACACAAATCTTCTTTCTCTCTTCTCTCTCAACCACTTCTTTCTCTTTCTCTTCATCTTTATTTTTCTCACTCAACTCTTCTTTCTCTTTTCTCTCTACCTTTTCCTCCTCTCTCTCTAATTTTTCCTCATCAAGAATCTTGTCACTTTCGGTGATAATGATTTGCCCTTCCTCTTTAAGGTTAACTTCAGTATTAACCTCATCATTCAATCTCTGACTAATGCAACGAAAGTGCATCTCCATCCTTTTACATGATTCTTCAATGCTTTTCTGAGTAGAGTCGGAATTTTTCAAAAATCGTTGAAGGGTGTCCTCCAAACTTTCTGTTAGAGAAGGTTGTTGCTGCCATTGTTGTGGTGGCGGCCTATCAAATTCTTCGGCAGCTTGAATGTTTTTGTGATGACAATCAGGTATCTGTATGTACTGTTGAACTGCCTCCTCCAATGTTCTCCTTTTTCCCGATAGAGAGGGTTTTTTCTGCCTTTGTTGTGGTGGTAGATTCTTAAATTGTTCGACAGCTTGCCAAAATTGACCATCATCCATGCTTGAGTGAGATCCCGCCAGTGATTGAAATTACCTTAGTAGAATTGAGTGCCTATTAAATTCTTGTTCGAATTGCATCTTGCAAACATTAGGCACAAAACTCTAGAAAATATTTGTTAGCACAAAAAGATAGAAAAGAAGATATAGATTCAGAAGATAAAAAGATAAAAGATTTGGAAGATAGAATAAAATAAAATCTAACCTAATCTAAAAGATAAAATAAAATAAAATCTAAAAAAATAAAATAAAATCTCACCTAATCTAAAAGATAAAATAAAATCTAATCTAAAAAGATAAAATAAAATAAAATCTAACCTAATTAAATAAAATAAAATAAAATAAAAACAAATCAAATAAAAACCGAAAAATAAAATAAAATAAAATAAAATAAAAACAAATCAAATAAAAACTGAAAAATAAAAACAGAAAATAAAAACAGAAATTCAACAGTAAAGTCAAAGATAATCAATAATCACACAAATTAACCAGTTAAACCACGAGTCCCCGGCAACGGCGCCAAAAACTTGATGGACAAATTTGTAAGCACCAAAATATGATGTCACAAACTTGTTTCACAATCGGCAAGTATGACCGAATCGTTCAAGTAATAAACTTGGTAAGACCAAGTATCGTTCTTCCCAAAGGACTCACGGCCTAGTTTAGTTATGTGATTTGTTGATTAGCTAAGACTTAAGGACGAAATAATTGGATTTTATATGCAAGACGAAAAATAAACATGTATGCATGAATTGATCAATGGCAAAGACAAAAGATAAACACTTTCAGTGAAATATATGAATGAATATGTTGTTGGGGGTCAATTTCATCTCATCCACTCTCATACATTTTAAGAATTCAACATTCAAATCATCATTGTTAATGCCACTCTCTAAAGTACCATTCTAGATGGCTTCTCCCTAATCAAATAGTTCATACAATTCCTAGCATTCCTAATGATTAGTTCATAAGCGCAGGAGCTTAACGACAACCAATATAATATTGTCAGTATAATATTGGGAGAAATTCCCCGGATCTAGACTTCCCCGTACGTGTCCGTATCGACAAAACCAATAATCATGCAATAGAATGAGTTAAACAATGCAAGCATTAAGCAAAGAGGAAAAACCCTAACTAATGATGAAAGAAAGCATAAGTCTTAATCAAAAGATGTAAGCACAAATTCCATATACGAGAGCTTCAAGAGATTACATTGATTCCCCAACAAACATACAAGGTTTAGTTCACCATATTCATGGTGAACCTAGATGAACAATAATGAAAGAATGAAAGAATAAACCCTAGAAAGGTGAAGAGGTAGCCTGAGCATCCAAGATCCTCCTTCAAAGGGGTGGAAGAGAGAGTGTTTGCTTCGTTTCTGCCAAAGATACTAAACCCTAGGACGTGCAAGCCCTTATATACTAATTTAGAGTTACAAAAGATTACAAAAGCCCAAGCCCATTAAAGTGCCGCTCAGCGGTAAATACCGCTCAGCGGTGGTTGCGCGTCTTCTTTCTTCCCCTCAGCGGCCATTTTGCCCCTCAGCGGTTCCAACGTGACTCCTTGAGTGCCGCTCAGCGGTAAATTACCGCTGAGCGGTGCCTTCGTCTTCTCTTTTTGCACTCTTTCTTGTCTTTTCTAATGTCACTTCTCTCCTTCTTCACTCTTTTCACTAAATTCACCTTAAAACCTGCACAAAAACACTCAAATCAAGCATAAACCTGTCCAGCTCTCTTATTTCTGAAAATATAGATAAAAGCATTGATTTCAAGCTAGTTTCTAAGTCTAAAGGTTGCTTTTAATATCAATTTTAAGCATGAAAATAACAGTTTTTCAACTGTTATCAACATGTAAAAATACCATGTTACTATAATATTTTATTCCTACACATAAGGAGCTAAAGAAAAATATCTAAATAAAAATATTTGTAAATAAAAAACTAAAATAAGATATATGTGTATTCAATATTTAGTAAAAAGCTACAGCTCAACCCATCAAATATCTTCATCTTATTAATACATTTATTCACATCTACACCCATTAAATTTAGTTTGATATATCTATCTCAGGTCTATCTTCACATAAACAAATATATTTTACTTTATCTATTTGTGAACATTTTTATACATACCCATATGTTCATAGTACACTTTTATGATTCCTATATACTTGAGTCTTGTTGGTGAAGTTAAGCATAATACTTTCCTCTCATTTGAGTCGTACTGCGTGTACATAACTTTTCTTAACAAAAAGTCTTCATCTTAAAACTACTGGGCAAAATCAGAGCATCACTTCAATATAGCCTACTTTAAAGAAAAGGACTGATCATATGACAAATACCATAATAAAGGTGAAAAGATCGATACCAAGCCTTATATTTGGTTAAAGCCAAAACAAAAACGAAAAAGCCATTAGTATCTTTTTGGTTTTGTTTTTGCTCAAACTTGTGCTTTAATATATATGCATCGTGGTTGCCATGCTAGAAATTTTCTTCAATACCAAGTCATCGCTTTCTACAAGGAGTGGTAAAATTTTTGGGTTTTCTATATAAACAGAACTATAATATTCTTAACTTTTAACGAATAAATAAGTTACATTATATAAGCAGAATTTTAATAGGATTATATATGTTGAATAGGAAAATAGAAAATTATATATCATAAAGGCACACTATAGAAAATTTTATAAGCTGGAAAGTGGTAATGGTATATATAACAGATAACTAACTCAATATATAATTTAATAAATAGTATGATAAATTAAAAAAAAAAATAGTTTGAATGGAATAATTTCTCTAGAACAAATAGAAAATTCACTAGAAAGCATACACGTGAATAGAAGTGGGGGATTTGGTGTTATAAAAGAAGGTTTGAGTTCCTCTTATAGTATCATACACCTCGTTAGCTCCCATTTCAAGTCTATCATCATCCAGCAGAATGAGTACAATTGGTGAGTCCAATTCATAGAATGTAGATGAAAACATTCACAAACTATATAGTTTTAATGTTTCCAAATTCTGCATGATATTATTATAGGTTATTATGTTTGATACTAAATTTTGTTTATGATAATTATTGGAAATCCCACGTGGACTAGAAATAAGGTCATTTATAAGTGGGTGCAAATCTCACCGAGAAATCTCCACATTATAATTTTTCTATTTTTCCTCTATATTTGATCAATTTACATATTTTCTAAATATTCATACTCAGTCTATTTTCCTGATTTAAATCTGTAATGTAAACATTGATGTGATTCTGATTCCACTCTCACCAAGATCTACACTCTCTGTATATCTAGAATCACCACCGAGACTAGTTTCTCAAGAATTAGCGTCAAGATTGATTTCTCAAGAATCATCAACTATAATTGAAGGAACAGAAGAAGTTACAACTGGGGATGAGATATCACTGTTCCGAGGGTGCGTATTGGAAGGAAGATGGGAGTTCGTCATTCCTGCATACAGAAACGAGAGTGAGTTTCACAAAATCAGAATCAACGAAAGCAGAGGCACTGCACTGCATGTTGCAGTGAATGATGGGAAAGTGGAGCTTGTTAAAACTCTCGTTGGAGCAATATTGAATCACGAAGGGAGGGAAGTGGTGAGGGATGACAGTGCACTGAGATCAACGAATGAGAGAGGTGACACTCCTTTGCACCTTGCAGCCTCAAGAGGGTTCATTGGCATGTGCATGTGCATCATTGGTGAAAATGGTGAAAGGAAGGATTTGATTAGGGTTAGGAACAACAGGGGTGAAACACCTCTTTTCAGGGCTGTTCTCACATGCCAAACAAAGACCTTTTTGTACCTTTACAATGTTTCCAAAGATATAGATGTTCCTCTTAGGAACTCTGATGGAGACACCATCCTTCACCATGCCATTTGGAGAGAATTCTTGGGTAAGCAATCTTCTCTAATAATATTATTGATGTTGGAGTGATCAAGCATACTTGAGTGTTATAGTGAACGAGATCGAATTTCTTACCTTTAGGTTTGTTAATAATGTCTGATTGTCAGACTTGTCTGTTGAGTTGCTGTTAGTATTATCATAACTAAAAACAAGTTTATTATATTTAGGTTTTTTTTAATGATGTTGAGTTGATACGTAGGATTAAACAAGATGAGTTGTGTTGAGTTGATATGTAGATTCTAATGGTTGTTAATGATTTGTATGTGTGATTGGTAGATTTGGCTATTATAATAATTCATTGTTATCCTGAACTTGCGAAAACGCGAAACAAAGATGGAGCCACACCTCTCAAAGTTCTTGCTTCTAAACCTTCAGCTTTCAAGAGTGGAAGAAATCTCCCATGGTGGAAGAAAATTCTATATTATGGTAAGAAGTGCTGTGTGGTGATTAAGCTCATAATTAAGGTTTTTAACTAATAATTATACTTTTATATATCTTTTATACATTCTAATTAAATACATATCCTTTCAACATGGCTAGCCTAGTTGGGATTTTATATTATAACAGAAAAAAATGTTGCATATTTTATTTCAAACTATTAATTAATATGGTCTATTTTTGAAAATTAAGCAACTCTATATATTAATTAATGTTACAAATTTTTATCCTCAATTTTTTATATCTATCACATTTTTTTAAAAAATTTAATTTTTCTTAATGTAATAAAATCATTGAATTCAATTTCAAATTCTAAAAATCAGTCCTAAAATTTATCCTCTTTTCTAATCTTCACCTTGTAATTATTACACTTTTTATTGTGTTTTTTATTCAATTTCATATTTATAAAATTTTAAAATGATTTCATATATCAATTTCATCATTAATTAACTTAAATAGCGATTTTGATTTTTTTTAAATGATTTATATATAAAGGCTTATGAAAACTAAATTTGCAATTATTTTGAAAGTAAATATACTTAATTATGCAAAAAAAAAACTTAGATAGTAGAAAACATATGCATCTTAATGTAAACCATAACAAATCAAAGATTTAATTAAGAATAAAAAACAAAAACCCTATAAAACTTATATTTTGGAAGACTGAAATAACATTTAATTGATTTGTTATTTATGTTAAACCCACATCAAGACACACTTATAATACTTTTTCTATTATGTTTCATGTCAAAGGTATTCTTGTAGAACCTCTAGATGTTGAGAAAGCTATAAAATTCTACATGGAGAAAGTTGAAGTTGAGGACCATGAACACAAAGGTAACTTCGGATTAATATCTAAATGTTATAATACTCTCTTTAATTAACTCTCACTAATTAACGCATGGAAGTGAAATTAAACGTTATTTTCAATTTTCCCCACTTTTATGATCTTACGAGTATTAGTTACCTCTTTATTTTAAACTACATATATTCATACATGAATAATAAAAATAATTAATCAGTTCCTTAATTTCCCATTTTATCGGTATTTAATTTTCTCTGTTATTGTACTTTTAATTTTTATTTATGCATTTGGTTAACTATATTATTTTCTTCTGTATGAACAGGTTCTGAAAATCAATTCAATTATAATTTTTAAATAATTGTAATACACGATAAGTTCCACATACAAGTTAGAATAAAAAATTAGCATCACTGTAGATTATATGTAATGAAGAGAGATAATTATATTCCTATTACTGTCTGGTAATTAACGTTGACTAAGAAATAACTTCTTTTTTTTATCATATAGAAGTATATTATATATATACAAATCTTAGTATCGTAGTTCTCTTATTCAGTGAACCATATTACACAGAAGCAGCCTCTGATAGGGATCAAATCTCTTATATAAGACCCTCTAACTAAATCTTTCTGTCTCTGAGAGATCAATCTCTTTCACCTTCATTTTTTCAATCACCTCTTTCAACATTATTTTGGTTATCTTCTATACCTCCAACACTGCCGGAAAAAATATTCATCCAGTTATTTTCTCTTGACATATATTTTGTAATTCATATTGATAGAAAACAATCTAATTTGAAAATAATATTTATTTGTATTTGTTCTAGTCAAAAGTATAGAATATGATTAGTTAAAACACTTTTATTTCCCTCTTTTCCCGAGTTCCCTTTATTTCCTGCTCCAGTGACCTCCATAATTCTTGCCAGCCTTCAAAATCTAAATCCAGAAGAAGGTAATTATAAAAGAGCATGCACAAGAGAGAAAAGAAAAAAACTATGGATAATTTCAAATTCTTAGTCATTTTAGATATTATTTGGAATTATCTAATTATTACTATGATAAGATTATTCTCATAATAACTTTCTAATTTTTTTATTTATTTTTCTTTCTAAACAATGTATTTTTATGATAAATATTTTAAATTTCTTATAAAAATAAATTATCGGTGCCTTTTAGAAATACAAAGTTAATGGATTTTCGACTCTATTCTTTACATAGAGACTATAAGTAAAAGAGTCAACATACATAATCACTTCAACTTAAATTACATGTATTTAATTTTAGTATAAGATTCAGGTATTTCAGTGAGAATACAGTTGGAAAATGAAGCCAAGAAAGCACAGATTTTCATGGAACGAAAGTATGCCACATCTGTTCGATTTGTAAAGAGTGCTGTTCGATTTGCCTTCAAAATTCTCAGTCTTTCAGGATTGGGTGTCACTGCACAAGGTACATTATTCTCAATCATTTTTGTGTGTCTTTATGTCTTTATGATCATATTACCTCACTTTGTTTAAATTGAGATAATATTCTCCTTGCATGAACATAACTTTGAAGACTTGAAAGCAATAAAGAAGACAAGGCAGAAACACAAATGGGGTCGTCAGCTCTTGAATATTTTTATGCAGAGACCTCATGAGTCGTACATGGGAATTGGTGGGGGTCCACCATTCATCACATTTGACAGAGGAGACAGGAATTCGGTTCAAATTACCCAACAACAGTTGCAAAGTAATAAGTCACAAGAAAATAGAACTATTTAATATTAGTCAAAAGTTAATTTTGCTTATCCATGTTCGTTATTTAAATATTTGGTCCATCTCTCTCTTTCTCTGTATACATGCAGTGGTGGGTGCAGCTAGCTCAGGGCAGAATCAACAAGAGAATACTAGAACAGAATCTGCAGCAAAAAATGAGGAAAAGGAAACAACATTTGTGTCGGTGGCGAAAGCTGACATAGTCGACCTTGTGAACGAGCTTCGAAACAAAGTACCAAGTGCCCCACATGACCGTACCACCCCTGAGAAGGACAACCTGCTGGTTGTGGCAATGAAGAACTACAAAAACAAACTTGGAGAACACCACGTTGACAAGAAGGAGACTGCCTTTTTGACTGCTGCAAAAAACGGCATTGTGGAAATTGTGTTTGAACTTCAATCCAAAATACCCAGTGCTGCGCATGAAACCAACTCCAACAACGAAAACGTGTTGCTTGTGGCAGTGAAGAACAGACAGACCAATGTTGTTGAGGTGTTGAGGAAGTTTTTGGATAAGGAACTGTTCGATAGCTTAATTTTGGAAGTGGATAACAGGGACAACACTGTCTTGCATTTGGCTGCAGGCACCATTGCCAACACTGAAAGAACTTGGCAGATTGTTGGTGCCGCCATGCAAATGATGTGGGATATCAAGTGGTATCAGGTATGCGCATGTTTTGATCTTCATAATATTATCCAGGCCAATCCTTGCACATTCAGCACACACCTATGTATACATACATTGCATGATCATGCATGCATGCATGCATTGATGCAGTACGTGAGAGCCCTGGTGCCAGAACATTTCACATTCAGAACGAACAAGGACGACAAAACCGGTGGGGAGATCTTCAAGCAGAAGCACAAAGACCTGGTGAAGGAGAGCTCCGAGTGGCTGAAGGAAACCTCCAACTCCTGCTCGGTGGTGGCTGCCCTAATCGCTGGCGTCTCTTTTGCCACCTCGAGCTCCGTGCCTGGCGGCACCGACAAGGGAAAGCCGGAGCTGGAAGGGCAGCCGGCTTTCGACGCGTTCGCCATCGCGTCCCTGATCGGGCTCTGCTTCTCAGTGACCGCCCTGATCATGTTCCTGGCGATCCTGACCTCCCGGAAACAGGCGCAGGACTTCCGGAAGAGCTTGCCATTGAAGCTCCTGTTCGGCCTGAGCTCTCTCTTTGTCTCCATTGCTTCCATGCTGGTTTCCTTCTGCGCTGCGCATTTCTTCGTGCTGAAGGACAAGTACAAGAACATCTTGTTCCCTGTCTACATTGCCACTTGTTTGCCTGTCACTTTCTATGCAGTGGTGCAGTTTCCTCTCTATGCTGATCTGCTTAAAGCCATTTTCAAGAAGGTCCCACAACCAAGTATTACCAGCAGCCAATTTTAGAGGACTTTTTCTTCACTCCGGATTTTCCATTTGGTGTATCCTCTGTTATGCTTTTATAATAAAGTGATTTTGATATAATAACTTCTTTTAATATATTTAAAATATATTTTGAAGGCAGAAAATATAAACAACATACAAAAACTCATCAATAACTAAAATTTGTTTTTCTTTTAACACTCCTTATGATCATCAGACGATCTGCACGCTTGATCATTAAACGATCTTCATGCTTAGTTTAAACAATCTTACGGTCTTGCTTCTATTTCTCTGTTTTTTTTTTCTCTTCCTCCCTTTTTATATGTATGCTCGTCGATTGCGCTTTTACTTCTGTACACTTTCAACATATTTAAAGTCAGATTTTTGGTTTCTTAGTGATGTGCTTTCTCTATTTTCTTTTCTTCTTATTTACGTGTGATGGAATCAAAACACTTTGGAAATGGATGAACTCGAATAGAAGGTCGAGATGAAATGGTTCATGGTAAAGATCAAGACACATCGATTCATATCAAAGGTCAAAACAAATCAGTATGGACCAAAAGTCGAAATAACCTGATCTAGACCGAAGGTTGAGATGGACAATCCTAAACCAAAGGTCGAGATGATTGAGAGGAGCTGAAAGTCAAGATAGATCGGATTAAGCCGAAGGTCGATATTGATTAACCAGGGTTATAGGTCAAACCCAACTCAAACATTGAGAGATGTTGGCACGACACGAAGGATGAGATGGGTCAGTTAGGACAAAGGTTGAGACAGGAAAACATAAACATAAGGTCGAGATAGACCAAACTGGATTGAACGTCAACACTGAGTAGTTTGAGCTGAAGGTCAAAACAAGTTGGCCTAAGCTGAAGGTCATGATGGGCCAAAAGAGGTCGAAGCTAAAGGTTGAGACTGGTCACAGTAAGTCGAAGGCTAAGATGAACTGACTTGTACCGAAGGTCGCAAACTGGCTAACCTGAGTCAAAGGTCGAGATTAGTTAGTTGAGACCGAAGGTTGAGGTAGGCCGGTCGTGCCGAAAGTTAACACAGACTGACCTGTCCTGAAGATCGAAATACACCGTCATAGATCAAAGGTTGAGATCGACCAGCTTGAGCTAAATGTTGTTATAGACCAGTCTAAGGCAAAGGTTAAAACGGATTGACCCAGGCTAAAGCTCATGATGGGTTAACCCATATCAAAAGTTGAAACGAATTAGCACAGGAAGGAGGTAAAGACAGGTTTTCGAAGGTCGAGGTAGGCAAACCTATTTGAAGGTTAAGATAGACCAAACAAACCAACCCAGGTCAAAGGTGGAGACATGTCATCTTAGGGTGAAGGTAGAGATAAACCAAAGGTGGAGATATGGAGAATTAGGCCAAAGGTGATGACGGGTCGGCCTAAGTCAAAGTGGAAACGGGTGGTCTAGACTATAAGTCGAGATTGGTCAGCGAAGGACAAATGTCGAGAATGTTGACCCAGGCTGATGGTTGAGACAACCACACCCAAAGTTCTAGACATGTTTTCCTACGAAAAAGGTGGTGATGGGAAGGATTGGGCCGATAGTCCAATAAGATATTTAAAAAAATTAATATTCTTTCATGTTTAAAGAAACCTTATGGACTTTTTGTGACTAGTTTGGTCATATAGGATTTTTCAATCACTAGTGCAAAAAAGGCTTTCAAAATCGTCCAATATGCTTCGATTTTATGAAAAACGAAGTTTTTCAAAACGCGGTGACATTTTTAAAATTTTTTACACAACTATAAGGTTCGATTATAAAATAACTTAAGTATATACTCGTATATTTTTTGTTCTTTAAAGAACCTTGTCCAATCATGCTTCCGTGAGTTTCAATTTGTTTTTCTCCACCAAAATTGCTACCTATTCATTTATTTTATATTTATAAACAAAGAGGTTAAAGGTAAAACAACCATATAACAACTAAAATACAAAACTATATCAAATACACTAAACTTGAGTATGACATAAGATTAAAGCTAGGAGAAAGTTGATTTATTCATGATAATAAACACACAAAAGTAGGTAAAATTGGACGTTATCAGTTTCTTCCGTTAAATTAGAGTTAATTTCGTTTGGAAGAAGACTACATACTCGTCCAATAAAAGGTTCAATTAGTAATTTGATTCCTATATTTAGGTTTATGAGATGTGGTCCCTATATATTTTTTTTTTACTTAATTAAGTCTCTATATTTTTTTTAATAGAGACAATGTAGTTCATTTCGTGAAATCGGTGCTAACATCATTAAAAAGTGACAATGTGTAAATCCAAACTCTCTTCTTCATCTTCAACCCCTTCTTCTTCAACCCTTTCTTCTTCAACAACATAATCCTACTGATATTGGTTTCTTTCAAATCCTTGATTCTCTCCTTCAGATTCAAGATATCCAAGAAAACCCTTACGATTTCACCATTATGGTTGCAGAATTTGTAGTATGCTACACTAGTGCAGTAAAGGGAAACGACAGCGGTTATTTTCGCTTATAGGAAGCAGTTTCGCAACCGAGGCATATATAGACGAGGTAAAAAGGGGTAGACTTTTTGCCTGGGTTCTAAACCGGGTCAAAAAGGTTCAGATTGTGCCTCGGTTCACAGACAACCGAGGCAGTAGAGTGCTTTTAATTTTTACTATTTTGTTCTAATTTTCTATGCTCTTTCGGTTTCTCTTTTCCTTCTCTTTGTGCCTTGATCCACATTTGACCCTTGCGGCTCTTGAACTTGTGTTGTTCCTGCATTACACCAGTCTCGGGGTCTACATACACCATTCTCCTTGCACTGTGGTATGCCCACACATTCAAAAGAAGCTTCAGAAGCCGTGAATAACAATAATGCTTGTTCTCACTCAACCACAATTTCTTTCCAGGCAAACTCCAACTTGCACTAACAACCCAGATTTTCAACCTAGATTTTCAACCACAATCATCACCATCCACCCCAAGACCATTGTCGCTACTCGTCGAACAAAGAATGTGTGAAGCGCTGAAGACGCAGTACCAGGTTGCTCTACTTTTTCTTTAACTTGCTCTTCTTGCCCATCGATACTGTCATAAGGATTTTCAAGAAGAATCAGATGGTCGATTGCTTAGCAAATCTCTATCAAAGTGTTGAGAATCTGAATAAAACTTACATGCAACTAGACCTACATAAGGATCTACTATTGAAACCAAGTGCCCTCGTTTCTTCACGAATCTCTGGTCTTCTTCCTTCAGTTAATGATAGTTCTTCCAACAACTCCACGAATGTGTTCTACCGGTGCCCAAGTCACTATGGTCACGTCACATATGATAACACCACTCGTTGTCCTGATTGCTATTGTGGCAATTCTATGAACTCGCAAATGATTTTTATTGGTGAAAAGGTTGCAAATGAAATTTCTGCCGACAGTAGTGGTTTTGTGAAAGAAGTAGTAACTTACATGGTGATGGATGATTTAATAATTCAGCCCATGTCAAGCATATCAAGCATGTCGAATGAAGAATGTGCGAAGCACTGAAGACGCAGTTCCAGGTAAATGAGGAGATTGGTCGTGGACGCTTCACGACCATCTTCCATTGTTTCCACCCTCTCTCTAACGAACCCTACGCTTGCAAGGTCATCGACAAGTCTCTTCTTGCCGATTCCACCGACCGTGAGTGTCTCTAGAACGAACCAAAATTCATGACCCTTCTCTCTCCTCATCCTAACATCCTTCAAATCTTTAATGTCTTCGAGGACGACGATTATCTCTCCATCGTCATGGACCTCTGCCAGCCCCACACGCTCTTCGAACACATCATTAACGACCCCATCTTCGAGACCCAGGCGGTCATCCTCATCAAGAGCCTTCTCGAAAGCCTGGCCCACTACCATCGCATGGGCGTGGCCCACTGTGACATCAAGCCCGACAATGTTCTCTTCGACTCCACAGATAATCTCTTCGCCATTGTAGCATCGTCGAGAAAAAGGAGAGGATGATAGGCGTTAGGTTTTCCTGGCTTGAATGAGGCATTTGGGAAAAAATTTCCTCTTTCGCTTGTTAGGAACGCTTATATGCCTTAGTCCATCATGCCAACCGAGGTAGTATCTTTGCCACCAGAAAGGTACAAGTGAAAGGTCTTATTAGTGTAATATCTGTGGGGTTTATGCCTCAGTTCACCCTGCCAACCGAGGTAATATTCCTTTTAGACATCAGCTGCTTGACAACTGAGGCATATAGTGTTCTAAAAATGACGAAATTGCCACTGCGTTTTGATATGCTTCTATTTTTCTGGAACCAAAGTGTAATGTGAGTTAAAAATGCGATTTTTACTAGTGCTATGAGACATATCAAATCAAAAAATATGGATGAGGAACTTTGTCACAAGGTTGCATATTGTGGAAGGAATTGAAAGATCACTTAAGTTATACTATAAGATCAAATCAACTGGATTTTATTATAACAACAATAGGAGTTCGAGCAAATCAAAACAAATTGACATCAAGTTCCTAATTGTTAAAGAAATATAAAATGGACAATTTTTCATAAAACACAGGAGAAACTCCATGATAGTTGATCATCTTACTAACGGACTTCCAACCAAAGTCTTTCATGAGCATGTGCTCGTATGGGTGTTTTTTCTGTTTGAGAAATGTTTGGTTTAATGGGAGTTAGTAATTTTTATGTTTTTTGTATTTTATGTTTTATTTTTATGTATGTATACATTGTCTTTTGGACATATTTGGTTTTATGAATATGTAGTTTATTATTCATAAATTACACTTTGTATTAATACTACTATATTGATCTCATTCAGATAAAGTAAAGATGAGTTGAAAATAGATGTGTACATGTTACTTTCATTTAATTTTCATAGTACATATTTCTTGACGCGTTTATGCCATTTGGTTATATCAACATTAGTGATTATTGTTATATTTAGTTACGATTAATGCAATTAAAGATTGTTTTGGTTCTATATATATAATCAAATAACAAATCTTTTAAATATATTCAAGACATAAAATAAGTTCATAAAATCTAACACATAAAATAATATATATTATTAATAATAATTAAATGTGTTAGGATAATTTTATTATTAGTTAAAGTATTAAAGTGATCTAATTAATTAATTATATATATAGAGAGTAATATTATAAAATATTCACTGTGTAAATGCTATATCTATTATTTTAATTTGATGTAGGAATATTGATTTTTCAGAATAAGTAATCGACAAAAAAAATTATATAAAGGGTTTATGGTCATATGTGAGCATATATATATTATTTTTGTTTATTTTTTCTTTATCTCTTTAAGAGGAAACTTAAAGTGTTTTACAATTAGAAAATTAAATAGTTTTTATCTATTTTATTTCTAATGATGAATTCAAATACGCTTTCATTTAGAATACCGGAGATTGTTCTAATTGAAAGGTTCAACTGTTTATTTATGTTTATTTATTATTGTTAATTATTCTTAATGCATAATATAACTATGGATAGCAAAAATTAATATAAGACTATTAAATTCATCTGCAAATTAAGTTTATCCAGTAAATTATCTAATCAATTAATAAAAAAAGTAATCATAAAACTCTGTAATAATAAAAGTGTAGAAACAAATTAAAATATGTAATAAAAATATAAATAGTTTTATTCTAATCTCAAATAACATTGGAATGGAATTTCTGAAGTGAACAATTCTTTCCTCATATATAAAGACAACCAGATGCCAATATTGTCTTTGGTTGATGCCAAAATTATATAACAAGTGAAAAAGCATTTTACTTTATGATTTTCTTGCCCGTGGATCTGCATGTGATTATCGACCAAAAATTCCCACTGGCCACCCTTCATTTTGATACAAATAATAAAATGCTAATATTCTCAATTTGAATGCATAAATATATTTATACAGGCTTTATAATGGAAGTATATGTTCGTTTACAACAGACAAAACATAATCAGGAAAAAGTTTTCACAGTTAAAATTAATTTAATAGGAAGAAATTAATACAATGAGAAAATAATAAGATACTTCCCTTATTATGATTTCTATCTTCCTTTTCTCTTTTTCTTTGTTTTTGTGATGTAGAATTATGAGAGCTTTGTGACTATAAAAAGTAAGCCTCCTTTCGTCTTATTTGAGATTTCACTTCCATCGCCCTCTTCCTCTGCATTCTTCGTTTCAAAATGGATATAAAAGGTGAGTCTATGCGATGACAACTTTTACAAACTAGTTTTCTAACATTTTAAAATTCTCCTGTAGGTTTTGTATACAATTGGTATTAAATGTATTGATGTATTATTATTTATATAAGTGGAGCAAACCCAACTTACAAGTCAGATTTTGTAATTTGAATTAAATTTAAAATTTATATAATTTATGATTTAGAATTTATTTTAATAAAATTTATTATTTATTGTATCAGTTTATTTCTATATTTAAGATGTATATATTTTAAAATGAAATTAATATTTATTTTTATATTTAATATATCTTGAAAATCTGACATGAAATAAATATAAAATCAATTTTTGTATATACAAATCTCATTTTACATGAAAAAAGATCATGATTCAGTGCATAAATAGTATTTATATGGTTTCCGTAAGTTGATGATATGTTGAGTGAACAGGCGAAGAGGATGTGATATCACTGTTCCGAGGGTGGGTGTTGGAAGGAAGATGGGAGTTCGTTGTTTCTAAATACAGAAACGAGAGTGAGTTCCACAAAGTCTAAGAAAATTCTATCTAATCAAATGCATTATTTAAATCTAAGAGCTATTGTATAATCTAACTATATACTTCGCAGCAGCGTTCCTAATGAATAATAGTGACTTCTCAGGAATTGGTGTAGTAGTCTTGAATCTCTGCAAAAGACAATTCATTTTATTTAGTGTATATGAATTCAACATTTGTTAAAAAATCTAAATTTGTTAAAGTTAAATATTACCGTTTCCCAGCGACTTGTGATGTGAGAACGAACAATATGGGTCATCCAATACATTACATAGTATCCACACTCATATGACCCATTTTGTCTGTTACACTACAATATATCATCACAGTTGATAATAGTTAGTGAATAACATTTGTTATAAAACAATTATATAACCGCGGTATATACCTCGAAATATTTCAAATACATATTAAATTAATTTCAGATAGGAGAATATGTCGCGGTTGCTCCTAGAACCGCGACATATACCCCTGTAACGTGCTGAACACAACTGTCTGCCCAACTGCCTTATGGGGAATTTCAGTAGATGTGCAGGGGTATATGCCGCGGTTGCTCTGCGAAACCGCGGCATATACCCCTGTAACTTCTGAAATTCTCTGACTGGCAGAGAAGTTGAGAAGTTACTGCGGTATATGCCGCGGTTCTCTGGACAACCGCGACATATACCGCAGTAACTTTTGAAATTCTCTGACCCAGTCAGCACCTGCAATTAATTGGCAGGGGTATATGCCGCGGTTCTCTGGACAACCGCGGCATATACCGCTGTTATTTAATTTTTTATTCACACGTGGCGTCAAAGGTAATGGTTGACTGGAGTATATGCTGCGGTTCTGATCCGAACCGCGGCATATGTGTTCGATTTATTTACAAAACTGCCACCGCGCACCATTATGCTGCGGTTTCCGTTGAACCGTGGCATAATGTGCGCTGTAAAAACCCAATTTTTTACTAGTGCACATATCAAACAGAGGCCTTTGTGTACCTTCACAATGTTTCCAAAGATTTAGATGATGAACACAGGGACTATGATGGAGACACCATCCTTCACCGAGCCATCTGGGGAGAATTCTTGGGTAATTAATTACCATTTCACTTTGCCTAATTATTAGATTTTGTTTTTTAATGATTTTGATAGTATGCGTGATGATTTTGCAGATTTGGCGATTATGATAACTCATTGTTATCCTCAACTTGTTAGCGCGCGAAACAAGGACGGAAATACTCCTCTCAAAGTTCTTGCCAGTAGGCCTTCCTCCTTCAAGAGTGGAACTGATTTCTCATGGACTCAGAATATTCTATATCATTGTAAGTGTTGCATGCTCATTGTAAGTGGTTTTTAACTTATTAAAGTATAATTGAATATAGAAAGTGAAGTACTAAAATGTAATAAAAGTTCTAGAATATTATAGAAAAGCTTAAGATATAGGAAGAAAAAATAAAAAATATTCTACATAGGTAAAATCTAGGACATTTCACATCAGTTGTGGCTAGTATGTTCTAGAATAATCTATGGGTCTATAAATACCCATGTACTCTACCATTTGATGTATGAAGCCAACATCTAATAACTTGTAAGCTAACATCTACTTCAACTAAAGACGACTACAACACTTCTTCCAACTATCACTTCCACATTCTGCTATCTCCACGTTTTCTCTACATTCAACTATCTCTATATTTTTCTATCCCATCAACTATTCCTTTCACAACCTCAAAATACTAACCAGAGCTACGTTCAACTCCATTATATACTTAAAATATTTTCTCAACTCATGGCTTCTACCAATCAAACATCATCAATTTCAGTACCTATTTTCACAAGAGAAAATTATGATTTTTGGAGTGTCAAAATGAAGACATTCTTCCGCTCTCAAGATTTATGGGACATCATAGAGGAGGGATTCACTATTCCAGAAGACACCTCCGCTCTTACTATAGCTCAAAAGAAAGAGTTGAAGGAAAACAAACAGAAGGATTCAAGGGCTTTATTTGTTCTTCAATAAGCAGTTGATGACACAATTTTTCCAAGGATAATTAGTGCCACAAGTGCAAAGCAAGCTTGAAACATAATACAAGAGGAGTTTCAAGGAAGTAATGAGGTACACAATGTTAAACTTCATTCTTTAAGATAAGAGTTAGAATTATTAAGAAGGAAAGAATCTGAGACCATTAAAGACTATTATTCTAGAATAAAAGAAATATTATTGACAAAAAAATTGTTGAGAAAATTTTAATTTCTACTCCCAAAAACTATGATGCAATCGCAACTGCGATTGAACAAACAAAAGATTTGACTACATTGTCAACAAAGATGGAAAAGGCATGAACAAGACTCCAATGAAAATGTCTTTCAATCAAAACTAAAATTACGGTCTCAAAATAAAGAATATGAAGTAAACAAAAGTAGAGGAGAAATTTCTAGAAATAAAGAAAATTCTTGAAACTTCTCTATGACTTGTCAAGAAAAATATCCTCCATGTGGCATATGTAAAAAGACAAGTTACTTGGAAAAAGATTGTTGGCATCTTGGAAAACCTCAATGTCAGTATTGCAAGAAATTTGGTCACATAGACAAGTATTGTCGTAATAAAAAACAACATTAAGCAAACTTTGAGGAAGAAGATAATATGGAGAAACTCTTATTCTATGTCAATAAAGAATCTCCTAGTAGACAAGGGAGTTGGTACTTGGATAGTGGATGTAGTAATCACATGGCAAAAGATCAAAGCATCTTCAAAGACATTGATAAATCTGTCAATGTCAAAGTTCGGCTAGGAAATGACACCACAATGGAGTCTCGAGGCAAAGAAACTGTCATGGTGGAGACAAAGAAAGGTAAGAAATTCATGAAGGATGTTTTACTAGTTCCTAATCTTAAAGAAAATCTTTTAAGTATTGGTCAAATGATGGATAATGGATATTCTCTTCATTTTGAGAAAGATACATGCAAAATTCATGACAGTAACATGATAGAAATTGGCCAAGTAAAAATAGAGAAGAGAAATATAAGCTTTCCTATAAGCTTCAAAATTGGAACTAATATTTCCATGAAGGTAGAAGTTGATGACTCATGGCTTTGGCATAGGAGATTTGGCCACTTCAACACACATGTCTTAAAGCTTCTATATCAGAAAAACATGATGAGAGATCTTCCATGCTTGAAGGAGAATAATGAATCATGTGAAGGATGTCTCCTCGAAAAACAACACCGATTACCATTGTCGACAAAAAAAGCATGGAGAGTAGAAGACATATTGGAGTTGATACATACCGATGTTTGCGGACTGATAAGAACGCCTTCACATCACAAATACAGGTATTTCATCCTCTTCATTGATGACTTCTCTAGAATGACATGGGTCTATTTCTTAAAGGTAAAGTTAGAAGTTTTCGGAGGATTCAAGAAATTCAAGGCCCGTGTTGAGAAGCAAAGTGGAAAACTGATAAAAGTACTTAGAAGTGATCGTGGCAAGGAGTACACATCTCGAGAGTTTGACAAATTCTTTGAAGATGAAGGAATAGAGCGACAACTTACAATTGCATATACTCCACAACAAAATAGCATGTCAGAGAGAAAGAATCACACAGTTATGGAGATGACAAGATCATTGCTAAAAGAGAAAAGTATGCCTAACACTTTTTTAGGCTGAAGCAGTCTATACTGCAATTTACATTCTAAACAGATGTTCAACTAAGGCAGTCCAAGACAAGACTCCTATTGAAACTTGGAATGGAAGAAAGCCATAAGCTAAACACCTACGAGTATTTGGGTTTATCTGCTACATACATGTTCTTGATCAAAGGAGGCACAAGTTGAAAACTATACGAGGAATATTCTTGGGATATAGTACACAGTTAAAAGGCTATCGAGTCTACAACCTACAAGCAAAAAAGCTCATCAATAGTGAAGATGTTGAAGTTGATGAAAATGCTTCTTGGAATTGGGAAGAAGAAATTGTTAAAAGCAACGTTTTACTTCCAGTTCAACAATCTCAAGAAGAAACTCAAGAAGAGGCAGAAAATTCAGGTACGCTTTCTCCACCTCCACAAAAACAAGATTCTTCACCTTAGTCTAGTCCAAGAAGACTAAGATCTTTGGTAGACATATATGAAACTTGCAATATGGCCATGATTGAGCCTAACTGTTATGAAGAAGCATCAAAGCAAGAAGTATGGGTCAAAGCTATGGAAGAAGAGATTTATGTTGAACAACCACAAGGCTTCATCAACAAAGGCAATGAAGGCAAAGTACTAACACTTAAAAAAACATTATATGGCTTGAAGCAAGCTCCCCGAGCATGGTATAGCTAGATAATACTTCATCGATCAAGGATTCAAGAGGAGCAAAAGTGAGCAGACACTATATATTAAGGCACAAGGTCAGTACCATCTCGTTGTCTCTTTATATGTCGATGATCTTATCTATACAGGAAACAATATAGCGATGATGAAAGAATTTAAAGAAGACATGATGAAGACATTTGAAATGACTGACCTTGGCTTGATGAACTATTTCCTCAGTATAGCGGTGAAACAACAAAAAGAAGGTATATTTATCTCTCAAAAGAAATATATTGAAGTTCTACTCAAGAAGTTCAAGATGAATGGTTGTAAACCTGTCACTACTCCGTTAGTGGTAGACGAGAAGCTACAAAAAGATGATGGAGCAAAGAGGTAGATGCATCACGTTAAAGAAGTTTAATTGGAAGTCTCTTGTATCTCATAGTCACACGACCAGACATTATGAAGTAGGAAAAAGAATTTTAAGATATCTATACAAGGAACAAAGGAGTTTGGTATATGGTACAAAACCATGACTAACTCAAGGATGATTGGCTACACAAATAATGATTGGGCAGGATCAATGGATGACATGAAGAGTATGTCCAAATACGCTTTCTCACTAAGATCGGGTGTTTTATCTTGGGCATCAAAGAAGCAAGCAATCGTGGCAGAATCAACAACAAAAGCAGAGTATGTAACAACTATTGAAACCACTAGTCATGCAATATGGCTACGAAAAATACTTGAAAAAATGGGTGAACCACAACATGGACATACTATTATCTACTGCGACAACAAATCGATAATAGCAATAGCAAAAAAATCCAGTCCATCACCAAAGAACAAAACACATAGCCATTAAATATCACTTCATTCGAGATAAAGAGACGACTAAACAAATTCGACTCGAGTACTGCCCAACAGAAGATCAAATTGCAGATATGTTTACGAAGGCATTACCACGACCAAGATTTGAACAACTACGCACTATGCTTGGAGTTACCGAATTTGCATTAAGAAGGAGTATTAAAGTATAATGCAAATTCTAGAAGAATGTAGAAAGTCCTAAGATAGAAGTACTAAAATGTAATAAAAGTTCTAGAATATTGTAGAAAAGCCTAAGATAGGAAGAAAAAAATCAAGAATATTCTACATAGGTAAAATCTAGGACATTCCACATAAGTTGTAGCTAGCATGTTCTAGAATAATCTATGGGTCTGTAAATACCCATGTACTCTACCATTTGATTTATGAAGTCAACATTTAACAGCATGTAAGCTAACATCTACTACAACTAAAGACGACTACAACACTTCTTCCAACTACCTTCCACATTCCACTATCTCAACATTTTCTCTACATTCAACTATCTCTAAATTTCTCTATCCCATCAACTATTCTTTTAACAACCTCAAAATACTAACATAACTAAAGAACCTAACCTTCAAAATACAATGTTTAAAGAATTTTTCTTAGTAATAAAAAAAATGGTTGACAAAAATATTAGATAATAGTATTCATGTCAAATTCCTAACATACTTCCAATGTAATTTTTCATGTCAAAGGTATGATGGCAGAACCTCTAGATGTTGAGAAAGAAATAAAATCCTTTATGAAGAAAATTGGAAAACATGGGGATCATGAAATAGAAGGTAAACTTCAAAGTCCATCTCACATACCACAACTCTTTCCTTGTTGCTTTTAATATTTACTCTTTTATTATTATGATTATTTATTTTTTATCTGTATTTTTAAAATTAAATGAAATATTTTAAAAGTTAAAACACCAATTAAATAATCTCGGATCACAATATAAAGTGTTTTATATGTTAAAAAATATTTATTTTTATTGAACTTTGATCATAGTATAATTTATATATTCAAAATTATATATTATTTATAAATTTTAGTTATATAAATAGACATTTATCATGCATCGCACATTCTAATAAACTACTTTACCATATTATCATAATTTTACTTTTTATTTGGTTAACTATATATATTATTTCCTTCCATATGCAACATACGGGTTTTGCAAATTAATTCAAATATTTTTCAATAATTGTAAAAATCGATATATTGGTTAAATATACAAGTTAGAAACAAATCTACGAATGTTAAAAGAAGGAAAAAAGGGAAAAATCTGTCTTATTATTTTTTAATAAAAGATGAGAGATATATACAAGAGAAAATCTATAATTATGCTATTTTATCCCTATAATTACTCTAATATGTTACTATATATATAATCATGTAACATTATTCTTGTAAATCAGCTATTATGGATAATAATAATAATATATTCTCTCAATAATCTTGGGATATGATTTATTTTCTAACACTCTCCCTCAAGTTGGAGAGTGAATATCAAGAACTCCCAACTTGTTCTTCATGATAGAGAACACTTCTTTTCCCAGTGGTTTGGTGAACATATCGGCAAGTTGTTGAGCTGAAGGTACATATTTAGTTGCGACTGAGCCATCTTGAATCTTATCACGAATGAAGTGGCTTTCCATCTCTATGTGTCTAGTTCTTTCATGGAAAACCGGGTTAGCTGCAATGTGTAAGGCTGCTTTATTGTCACAATACAACAATGTCGGTTTAGGATGCAATATCCGTAAATCTTTCAACAATGATCGTAACCAAGTCAACTCACAACAAGTACCAGTCAATGCTCTATATTCAGCTTCTGTTAAGGATAGAGAAACCGTCTTCTACCTCTTTGTTCGCCAAGAGAGATAAGGAAAGATCCCAAAAAAACACAATAACCTGTAGTTGATTTTCGGGATACTGGGCAACCTCCCCAATTTGAATCACAGAAATCACGCAAAGATAAATCATTTTGTGAAAGGAAAAACAGACCTTGACCTAGGTTAGTTTTTAAATATCGTAGCACATGCATTGCAGCTTTCATATGAGGCTTGCATGGAGCGTGCATGAATCTGCTTAGTATGTGTACCACATAGGTGATATCCGGACGGGTAATTGTCAAATAAATTAAGCGACCAACAAATCACCTGTATATTGACGGGTCCTTTAATAATTCCCCTTCATCAGAAAGCGTTACATTTTGCTCCATGGGAAAATCTACGGGCTTAGCTCCAAGATACCCACCATCTTTAACAATTTCCAAAGCGTATTTCCTTTGTGATATGAAAATACCTTTCTTAGAACGAGAGACCTCAATACCAAGAAAAAATTTAAGATCACCCAAATATTTTATCCGAAAACGATTGTGTAGAAATTGTTTAAGATTGGATATTGCAATAGGGTCATTACTAGTTATGAGAATATCATCAACATAGATCAACAAAGCTGTAAAACACTTGCCTTTTGTACATGTAAACAATGAGTAATCTGCTTTTGATTGAATAAAACCAACACTTTGAATAGCTGTACAGAATTTAGCAAACCATTGACGAGAGGCTTGTTTTAATCCATATAAGGACTTGTTGAGGCGACACACAAGATTCTCCCCCTGTCACTGAAAACCAGGAGGAAGGGACATATAGATTTCTTCAGAAAGATCACCATGAAGAAAAACATTATGGACATCAAGCTGATGAAGAGACCAATGTTGAGCAGCAGCTAAAGCTAATAAACAACGTACTGTAACCATTTTAGTAGTAGGTGAAAAAGTGTCATGATAATCAACACCTTCTAGTTGGGTATATCCCTTTGCAACTAGATGCGCCTTATACCGTTCAAGAGAACCATCAGATTTGCGCTTGATTTTGTACACCTAACGACAACCAATAGCCTGCTTTCTAGGAGGAAGAGTTGTGATAGACCAATTATTATTGGCCTCTAAAGAAGCCAACTCAGATTTCATTGCCTCTTGCCAATGAGTGTGAGAAACAGCTTGATCATAACATGTAGGTTCAATATCATTAGTAATAACGACAATAAATGAACGATGTTGAGGTGTGTAACGGTCATAAGAGATAAAATTGCAAAGAGGATATCATGTACCTTTATTTGGAAAAGATGATGGGGATGACAATGGGTCGGAAGACACTACCTGATTGCAAATATAATCTCGCAAAGCTGTAGGAGGACCATGAGATCGTTGAGAACGACGCAAGGGAACCGTAGGTGGGGAAGTAATGAGAGGCACAATTTTGTTTTCTATAGGTGCTGGTTGAGTGTATGAAGGACTCTCAGACGGAGGATTGTCTGGGATAACATTAGGTATGACAGGGTCTAGGGTGGTCGAAGGAGTGTCAATGGATTCATACGGAAAACTAGCCTCATGGAAGACAACATCACGACTATTGAAGACTTGGTGAATTTCAAGATCATATAACTTGTAAGCTTTTTGGCCAAGAGGATAACCAAGAAAAACACATCTTTGGGCACGAGGAGCAAACTTATGAGAAACATGAACATTAGTAGCATAAGCAAGACATCCGAAAACTCTAATGTGTGAATAAGAAGAGATTTTACTATATAGGCGCTCAAAATGTGTCTTGCGTGAAAGAAGAGGTGTGGGCAACCAGTTGATTATATGAACAGCAGTGGAAACACATTCTGCCCAAACCTGTAAAGGAAGATGAGCTTGAAAACGAAGAGCTCTTGTTGACTCAAGGATATGTCTATGTTTGCGCTCGACAACCCCGTTTTGTTGTGGTGTGTAAGTGCAAGAATGTTGGTAAGTGGTACCTTGTTGTGTAAAAAAATCTCGCAGAGAAAAAAATTCCTTTCCATTGTCAACTCAAATATTGGCTATATTGGTATTAAATTGAGTTTTGACAAAAGAAAAAAAAATTGGTAAGAAGATGTTGGGTTTCACTTTTATGGTGCATGAAAAAAACCCAAAGTAAAGCGAGAAAAATCATCCACAATGGTCAAAAAATATCTAGCACCAGAAAGAGAAGGAATTTTATATGGTCCCCAAATATCACAATGAAGTAATGGAAAAGGTTTAATTGAAGAAATGGAACTAGTTGGAAAAGGAAGTCATGTCTGTTTTGCAAGAGTACAAACATCACAAGTTTTATTTGACTCTAAAGAGAGATTTAACAAAGTTTTAGCCATGAAGTCTAATCTAGATGGAGATGGATGTCCTAGTCGTCGATGCCATAAGGTAGTAGAAGTGTTTGAAGGAGGAGATGACTTGGTGACATGGGCTGTTATGGATTGAATGGGAGTTTGTGACTTGTTGGATGTCATTGCAACCAAGTAATAGAGTCCGCCTTGTTGTTTACCCAAACCAATTGTCATCCTCGTCATCAAATCCTACAAAATACACCCAGAAGGAAAAAAGGTTACTGAACAGTTTAAATCTCGTGTGACTCGACTTAACGACATCAAATCTACTTTCCAAGATGGCACCCCAAGCACATTTTTTAAATAAACAATTGGGCTCAAAGGTAGAGTGCCAGTAGAGAGAATTGGGACCTGGTCACCATTTGGCATAACAATTGGTGGTAAAGAGGTGTTTTCTTTACTGTTAACAAGCAAGGTTGGTGAAGAAATAATGTGATCGATAGCCCCACTATCAATTATAAGTTTGGGTGGTGACGAACCTGAAGAAACATTGGCGTTGTTGGCCTTAGGATTAGCTGATTGAGATGATTCATTACCCTGTATAATAGACAAGATTTGTTGGAGTTGCAATTCAGTTAATCCATGCATTACAGACTGCATTTGTTGCATCATTAGAGTCGCTGTGACAATATTAGCTAAAGACTGACTACTCCCATTGTGCTTAGAGTAAGCATTCTTGGTTGCTCCATGCTTTGGGTGTTCGGGAGGATAACTATGTAACTTCCAGCATGTGTCTTTTGTATGATGATCTCTATCACAGTGAGAAGAATGCAACGACTTTCGATTAGATGAATTAAGACGATAAGAAGAGCCTTGTTTGCGTCAAACAGTAAGGGCTACTGGTTCATTTTTTTGAACAACCATGGCTGAAGCTTCTATTGTGTCACATGCAGTGCTCAAATGTTGTTGTTTTTCTTCTTGAATGATGGAAGAATAAGCTTGTGTAACATTAGGCAATGAATTCGTTAAAAGGAGTTGACCACGAATAACACTATAAGAGTCATTCAACCCCATAAGAAACTCCATCAATTTGTGCCTTTTACTGTCAGCTCCACAAGTGCAGGTTGCATTACTATAGGAGCCTAACTCATCCCATAATTTTTTTAACTTCGTGTAATAGGCTGTAACTGTCATTTGATCTTGAGCCAAGCAAGCAATGAGAAAAACAATTTTGAAGATCTACCCAAACTTCATGAGCAGTGTCATAGAAAATAACATTATCGACAATATCAGGTGCCAAAGAATTAAAGATCCAAGATAACACCATGTCTTTGCATTTTTTCCATGCTGTATATTCTTCTGGTCTGGCCTCAACAGAAGATGTCGTGAGAGTTCCATCAACAAAACCCAATTTGGATTTTGCATTCAAAGAGATGACCATGGCTTTGCGCCAAGTTGAATAATTGTCTCCATCTAGAGGTTTGGAAACAAGAACCATTCCAGGATGGTCAGAATGATGGAGAGAATAAGAACTATTGGAATTTGATTCATTTCTATAGTTGGCCATGGGAATAAGGATAGAAAAAAAATTGAGCAGAGGATCATTCCTGCTCCTGATACCATGTAAAAGGAAGGAAAAAGGGAAAAATTTGTCTTATTATTTTGGAATAAAAGATGAGAGAATATACAAAAAAACACCTCGATATATTAACAAATTTTTCAATAATTTTTTGACAATAAATTATGTGTCACTATTTTATTAATCCGTATATTTGAAACAGACCAATCACAAATTACCACATAAGCTGTTATAAAAAAGTTGTCAAAAAAAATTATTAAATTTTTTTTTTCTTAAAAAATAATAAATGGTGTATAGACTCACCTGCTCCATGTGTAGTCACTGATTTTTCCAAAAGTATTCTTCCTACTCTAGAGAGCTTTCACTCGTCCACCGAATAAGCCACATACTCACTTAAATAAATATTTATCTATTTAATTTCATTTGTTTATTTTTCTGATTGTTATAATTTTATAGTACAATAAATACATGATAATTATTAGGTTTAAACGCTCAGATCGTCCTCATATTTGTTAAGGAATCTTAAGTGGGTTCTCGTTTTCTCAGCTATCGCAAATTTTAACGCCGTCTGTGAAAACTTAATGAACATGAAGTGACTCAATTTTTCAAATATTTGGACTTAATTGAGACAATTTTTCAAATATATTGATCCAATTGAGAGAGTTGAAAAAACGAAAACCCACTTAAGATTCTCCAACAAATATGAGGACGATACGAGGGTTTAAACCTAATTATTATTATAAACACATGATAATTATAAAAAATGACAAAAGTGAAAAGATTTATATTATAATTATTTTTATTGTACAAAAAAGAGATACGTTGATATGTACTGAATCAAGTTTTAGCTTTGAATTTTTTTATAACCTCATATTCAGTCATTATACGAGTTGTATCATTTCAGTGAAAATACGGATAGAAAATGAAGCCAAGAAATCACAGGTCTCCGAGAAGCATGATCCTTCTGTTCGGTTTGTAAAGAGTGTTGTTCGATCTGCATTCAAATGCCTTAGCCTTTCAAGAATATTGAGTGTCATTACGGAAGGTATGTAGGTCTCTTTTTCTAATTAACTTTTAATTTATTCTCACTAAATCTTTTTTCTTCTCTGTTCAAAATGTCTTTATGATGATATCACCATTCTTAATGCATATTGTGATGTGAGAATTTTATTTAAATTGAGATTGACCCAATTTGTTTTTTCTTAATATGGTTGCTTAGAAAAGTGTGATTTTTTTTCTACAAAGATATTTCTGCGAAAAAACAACGTGTTTGTGAATTTGCTGCAAATGTATCAATAATGAGTACTTGTTGCATGTAAAAATTCTCTTACTACAAATGATTGGTCTTCTGGGTGGATGCACGTAACTTTGAAGACTTGAAAGCAGTAAAGAAGATAAAGCAGAAGCACAAATGGGGTCTGCAGCTGTTGGATATTATTAAGCTAAGGTCTGATGAGAAGTACACGGGACTCAAGGGGGGTCACCCATCAATCGAATTTGACGGCGGAGACAGTCAACCCTTTTTTACCCATCAACAATTTCAAAGTAAGCCACAATCACTTCATTATATTAAGTTGATACTTCACACTTTTTTTCCAATATGCACTCTATTTAACATAATTTTTCAAGCAATATGAGAGGCAGAAGAGGGTTGTCATAATATTCCATAACATTGACATAAAACAACACACTTTATTCTTTTCTTGTCATCTATATTAAGCATTAAAACTAGATTATGATATTCTAAAATTTTTTTGAATATATTTTAAAATATTAACATTAGAGTATTGTCAACCGTGTATTTTAAAACCACTATTAAACAACAATCCCAAACCAAACAATAAAAACTCTAAATTGTGGATTGGATACGGAATAGGCACTACCTATCTTGCCGTCCCTACCTTTGCAAGTATCAAATGATTGTTCAATGATGTCAAACAACCTTTTTCCGAAACTTTACAAGCATCAACATGCATATCCCATGATTGTTATTGTATTAATATCCTAATCTAAATATCTTTTAACTACAACAAATTGAATTTATTGATGGAAGACATTTTGGTAACAACAAAAATCTTTCGATAATGTTTGTTGTCTGAGATATTGTCAACAAAAAAATTCATTGGTAATAGTATCATTAGAAATATTTACCGATAGATTTTTATCATCGATAATGGTAGTGAATAATTATTGATAATCGATGTTTGTCAATAATTATCAACTATTAATATATATCGATATTGACGTGACCCAATAGAAAACATTACTTACAAGTAAATTTATCGGTAAAGTTTATCGATAAACTGAGTGACAGATTCAAGTATAGGACATTATCCTTGCTCCGATCTAACCTAGGAGAGTCTAGTTGAAAATACTTTGTGTTCGCTTACATGTGTTTTCCAAACCTCTCATCCACAAATTGACCAGATCCCTTTTGATGATTAGTTTGTTGAAATACCTCATGCACGCAAACAACTCGTCTCAGCTCTTGTGCTTACAATAAAATATATACACATCAATTTAAAAATAAATAACTTATATCATAATAGATAGAAAGAGAATGAATGTGTGTATCGTACGAATGAGTGGTAATGAAATCACCTATATATAAATATCGCCCTTTTCTAAAGCTCTATTCCTATAGCTAGGAGTTCCATATATGTTCCCCAATCCAACAATATAAGAAAAACAAGTATTACCGACAATCAAAATCCATCAGCAACGAAATTTTTTTTTATGGATTTTCGAATAGTGGAAATAAATCGGTAATAATGCAGTTGATATTTTTCCCAGAACAGTATACTATAATATATATATATATATATATATATATATATATATATATATATATATATATATATATATATATATATATATATATATATATATATATATATATATATATATATATATGCGTTTCAACTAAAGAAAGTTGTAATTAATCTAAAAACAATCCAATACCAAAACTATCAAAATATAAACTTAAACTAAACCTAAGTAATGTTCAACAACAAATATAAGTGTTCTTAGCTCCATTTTTGCAGAAGATAAGTTGTCCACTTCTGCCTTATCTACCTAATTGTGTCCTCTGCTATAGGAGATGTGCTCTTGAAGCGTTGCAAAATGAAGAAAGATTCAATATGGTTTCATATATGTTCAAAGATGAATTTGATTTGTAATGTATTGAAGGTATGCATCATTACCTCATTCCAGTCATCTGTAATGGCAGCTTGAATGATGGTCTTAATCCAAGACATGACAGAAGCCACATTCCCATGAATCTACCTGCTTGTTACACTAAAATGACAAACTAAATAGTCAATAATTTAGATCATTCAATAACATAGAAAATGAATTAGAACTATAAATGACTTACAACCATTGGATACCAGAAGCTTGAATGGTCTGAGGTTCAACAAATTCGTACATGGAAGACCGACCTTGGTCTACAACGATATTGTCCATGTACCTAAAACAACAAAGTTAAGTTGTTAGAAACTAGGAATCTAAATAAAACTAATATGGAACACAAAATAAACTATCTTACATGCACCATAGTTGAAGGATGGAAATATTCAACATCCTGTCTCCCCCAATGATCTCCAATGCATCATTGAATGTGATATATAATGGCACATGGGGGAGAGACCAAATACTCCCAAATCCCAGTATATTTCTAATGGTCCTCTCTTCAACCTGGGTAATCTTGTCATTAGCTTTGATAGAGGATCATCCTTCACTTCAACCATCTCATCATCTTCATCTATGACTGGCTCATGCATCGGCTGCTTCTAAGGACGTGTGAACTGAAGATAAGAATTTCAAAGTTATCAATAAATATTTTTAAATTTAACATACAAATACTAATAATAAAAATATTATACCTGTGGAGTAGCAATGTGTGACATGATCAATGCTCTAGGCCAGGCTATAAATGATCCTATGGCCTCCCCACAAAATGAATTTCTGTAGTGGGGTACATGCACTTGAGCCTGGGGATCCCGAACCTCATCAATCGTCACACGCACGTGCTGGGGTAATATTGGAACACCATGAATAGTCTGTCCTTCCTCATGTACTCGTCTGACAGCCACAATGCGTGGGGGATCCCCATCAATCAACAACTCATACTAACCACTATACTCGGTAGGTTCTACAGCAGAGCATGATCCTTTAGTGCTGACACAAGATGTTGTGGGAGCTTCAGTGGGCAACCCCATGGTGTCCTGCGTCATGGAATGCAGCTTCTGTTCAAGCGATCTTTGTATTTCTTTTTGTTCTTGTAGCTGCTCCATGAATCGTTGCTCCATTGATCTCATGCTTTGGTTGAGTCTTTCCTCCCACTGAAGATCCATCTGCCTCAGTACGTCCTCACTCGTTGTTTGAGTGTTTTTTTTGTGTAGGGCCAAAGTAGTCACGAAGACCAATCACCCCAGGAACTCCACGTACACATCATGGGTGCTCGGGCTTTCCAATGGCCGTTGTTAGAATGTCGTCCCTACCTTGGCCAGCAAACGTTCCCTGAGTCTGCTGCTCAACCAACTTATCCTGCACATAAAAAAAAACTTTGTTACTTAAAAGACATGCTATGATAAATACACAATCAATCAATGTTTAGAATTTGAACTTACAATTCTTTGTGAGATCAAGGCAGCTGAGGAAGATGTCATGTTCCCATCAGATTTAGTCCGAACAGCCTTCCACAGCTCGTACCTAGCAGGTGCAAGTGCTAGGTCGGGGGACTCAAGTCCCAAGGCCTTCGCTCGACTCTTTCTAATTTTCTTCTAAGGTTTTGCATAACCACCTCGTGATAACAAGTGTGGTGCATCATTTAGCCTTTGCCTTTCTGGAGCGGCTAACCTTTTACCATGTGAAACCATGTATATTCGTAAGTGTAAAATCATAATAAACTTCATGAAAGACTTTGTAGATGTTAAGAAACATACCTTCCATTCTTCAGACTCTCTAGATGCACGAAACTGCTGCATCCACTCCTCCTCTGTGAAGGTATAATGCTGACATGGATTCTTATGTTGTCTGTCTCCAAAGACATACAAACATGTCAGCCTTGTCTTGAAATCCCTCCATCTGATCGCTATATGCGATAACACCTTCTTTCTAATCTATCCAGTGTTTGGAATATCATAATGTTGCTGTTTAAAACAAAAAACATGTTAAATGACATAATAAGATCAAAGAAATAAGTATATCAAATTTCTTTTAAGTAAACATACCTGAATATCTTGCCATAAGAGGTTCTTCTCGACCTCTGGGACGTCATCCCAAGATGCATGAACGATACAAAAATGACTTTTTGCTAACTTACCCAGATAACTCCTAAACCTATCAGCATTTGGCCTTGATGGCACACCTGATCAGGGGTCAATGTCAACATGTCTACTCTGCCCATCAACTCGCCCAGATGTCACATCTGGCAATCGTGTGACGCCTCGACCACGTATGGTCTGTCCTAATCCGGAGTCTAAGGTCGACATACCTGAAAAATATATACAACGTTAGTACTAATTCAAATATGATGAATAAAACTACATATAAAGTCATTACAAGAAATATCACAAAACCTATTCAGATATTGTTTTCTCCCAGAGCCCTTCATTGTGATCACTACGAATTGCGTGGATGTCATCGACAACGTCATGAACTGAGTCTTCAATGGGTCTTGATGCAACAGATGTTGTCTCAAGTATATCAAGAGAATCTTGATCATCATATCCGTGCATGTTTTTTCCTTCCAAAACCACTAACCATTTTTTATTCGCTGGATCATTTACGTAGAATATTTGTCTTGCTTGATTAGCGATAATAAATGGTTCATCAGTGTAATTCATCTTGTTAAAGTCTACCAATCTGAAACTAAAGCCATCTATCATAACACTAGAATTTATATCAACCCATTTACACTTGAAAACTGGGACTCTAAAACTGACATAATCAACTTCCTATATTTCTTGTATTATTCCAAAATAACTCATGAATGTTGTGATTGAATTTTTGTCTTTAGAACTGGCAAAGTGCACAGCCTCAACTTGTAGGGTAACCCCACTATTTTGAAATCTACTTTTGTCATCTTATACCTTTGTCTGAAAACAAATATTGTTTATATAGTACCCACCATATGTAATGACATCTGTGTTTGGCCCACGAGATAACCTCAACAGACTTTCAGAAACATGTGGAGTCGCATAAATATTTTTCTTAAACCATTGTAAGAAGGTTTTGACATGTTCATTAAGATGCCATTTTTCACTCATTCTTGGGTGTGATGCCTTTATTTCATTAACGTGTTCATAAATGTAAGGAATCACATCAACAATGTTGTTTAAGATGTACAAATGAGCTTGATCAACTTCTTTTATACTAACACTTTAAATTCTGACACCTCGAACACCCTTACCTTCACATTTTCCTTCATGTATGCTCTTGGGAAGACCCACTGGTTCAAAACTTGGCATATAACTTGAACAAAAATTATTTATATTAGCTGGAAAGAAATTAGTAAACAAGAAGCCAATTTTATTTATGTGGTACGTTTCCTTTCTTTTCTTTTCTTTACAAATTACCTAATCTAAAGCACCAAAATCACATTTGATCCGTTAGTACTTGAAGCCAAAAAAAAACATAAAATATATTTTATATGAAATATCATAAAGAGGAAGGCATTGTTGTCCAATTGTTTTGAACCGTGTGACAACACAGTTGGAAGCAAGATTCTGTTAGAGTTAAGCCGAGTGTTAGTTAGTTAGTTGGCCAGGACAACTATTGATTAACTGTCCTTGACAATTGCTTTTCATTTTATAAATATTGGACCTCTGTACTTGTAAATAGTTGATTTTGAGATCAGTGTGAATATACGAAAATTTTTGTGCATTTGAGTTTTACTCTTTCTTTCTCTGCTCATCTCCTTGACTGTTCAGTGCAAAGGGCTTGGTCGTTCGGTGCTGTTCGTGTTCTTGTTGGGTCGTTCTCGGTCGTCTATGTTGTAGTGTTCTTCTTCTGTTCCAACAGTGGTATCCAAAGCTTCAGGTTCGTGACTTAGGAGCTTCAGAAATCATCAAGGGCTTAGCGGAGGCTTGGCGGAAAGGTGATTGAAGCGTGAAGAAGATCAAGACTGTGTTTCTTGGTGAAAGATCAAGGGTGTAAAGAATGGCCAGCAGAGATATGTCCGTTAATCTACCTGTTCTCACAGACAAGAACTAGAGCAGGTGGAGCACACAAATGCGAGTCTTGTTTCGTGTTCAAGATGTCAGCAGCGTGATGAAGGGAGTGATTGTTGCATCTGATTTGCGCGGCACAGAGAAAGAGGAGTTTAAAAGGAAAGATGATAGAGCCTTGTTGATTATCCATTAGTGTGTGGACGATATGCATTTTGAGAAGATACAAAATGCGGCTTCAGCAAGAGACACATGGAACATCTTGGTGGGCTGCTATGCCAGAGGGGAAAAAGTGAAGAAGGTAAAGCTTCAGGTGTTGAGGAGACAGTATGAGCACCTACTGATGGAGGATGGTGATAAGGTGAGTGAGTTTTTCAATAAAATACTCTCAATTTCTAACCAGATGAAAAGTTGTGGTAACACTGTTACTGATCTCATGGTAATTGAGAAAATCATGCGGTCACTGCCTTCGACGTTTGATCATATTCTGGTGGCAATAGAGGAGTCTAGAGATCTTGAAAACCTCAAGATAGAGGAACTGCAAAGCTCTCTAGAGGCGTATGAAATGAGGATGCGGGAAAGAAATCCTATAAAAACCGATGAGCAGGCATTGAAAATTCAACACGTCAAAAATGAAGAGAAGAAGACAACCAAGAAATGGAAAGGGAAACATGGTAAAGGGAAGTGGAGAAAAGATAGGAACAAAGTTGACCAGAATGAGTCTTCAACAGAGGAGGAAGGCAAATATGAGAAGAATTTCCACGAGAAGGACAAGAGGAATATTGAGTGTTTTAATTGTCATAGGTATGGGCATTACGCTAGTGAGTGCTATGCTGAAAAGGAAGAACATAAGAAGATTCAAGGAAAGGAGGCCTACGCAGCTCAAGTGGAGAGTCTGATTTAGAAGAACCCATCATATTGATGACAACTACATCTAAAGTAAGTTCACATTCTCAAGATAAACTGTGGTATTTGGATTCGGGATGTTCGAATCATATGACTTGCCATAGAGAATGGTTGGTAAATTTTGATAAAACCAAGAAGAGTATGGTGAAATTTGTTGATGACAACACTTCAAAGGTACAGGGAGTTGGTGATGTTGTTATCAGAAGGAAGAATGGCTCGCGTGCCATTCTAACCGGTGTGTTGTTTGTGCCTGCAATAAGGTACAATCTTCTGAGTATTGGCCACTTAATTCAAAAGGGTTTTACGGTAGTAATGGGAGGCTTCAATAAGATTGAAGTGTTTGATAAAAAGAAAAACCTGATCTTGAGGAGCAAGATCTCGAAGGATAAAACATTTCAGATCAACCTAGTGAAGTTTGCAATGTGTGAAGAATCTGGCAAGATGAATACTGATACACAGACTGGTAATGAGGAAGTTCTGGTGCACGTAGCTATGTTTGTAGGTGCAGAACCGTTCGGTCAAGCAGAAGCCTTGAATATAGCAGGCGCAAAACCGATCGGTCAAACCGAGGCCTTGAAGAAATTTGTGTGGAAGGATCCAATGAGAGAAGAAGTTGATTCAGTTAGGAAGAATGGAATCTGGAAGCTAGTTGGCATTCCAATTGGGAAGAAGAAGAAAAGCGTTGAAGGGAATGCTGCCAAAGAAGCATGGGGAGTCACTGGTGAACCGAGACATGGCGAACACCGTTCGGTCACGTCATTCAGTCTGAGAGTCACAGGAGAACCGAGACATGGCGAACACTGTTCGGTCACGTCATTCAACCACACCCGACCACAACATTCATTCAACCGAGCAAGGCGTCACTCAAGAGCATCAAACTGGCAACCGCACTCAAACCGTTTGGTCATGTCACTTAGTCGCTCTTTCAAACCGTTCGGTCTTGGTCGCACAGCTCGCGCAAGTTGGCATCTGCCTTCGTTACGTGATTGGCAGGAACAGTTGCTCAATGGACTGGCAAGTGTGAGTTCTATGAGTCCCAAAAACACCGTTCGGTCTCAACGTGGTACGCGAGATAGGCTGGCAAGGATGGGTGCTACCTCTAAGTGTGCGGCTTAGAGGGGAGTGTTAGAGTTAAGCCGAGTGTTAGTTAGTTAGTTGGCCAGGATAGTTGTTGATTAACTGTCCTTGACAGTTGCTTTTCATTTTATAAATACTGGGCCTCTATACTTGTAAATAGTTGATTTTGAGATCAGTGTGAATATACAAAAATTCGGTGTTGTTTGTGTTCTTGCTCTGTTCCAACAGATTCATGGTGATTATGACTTCTAGGAGACAAACCATGTACTCATCTATGGATCACTCACCCAAAACATGAGGAGGACAAGCACAAGGTTCTACTCAATTATGGACCTCCTAAAGTTTACAACCAATTACCAACTCTTTTAACAATCGTATTTAACAACCAAAACCAAACAAAAAGATCCTACAAACACGAGCATCAGATATATCAAAACTTATCTTAATGATCATAGTGGCAGCTAACTGGGAGGACCTCTCGAAAGAACAGTAAACAACAACTACGACAACCTTTTCGATGGCGGCAGCGGCAGAAAACACAACAAGAACCCTCTGCCTAGATATCTCACCCTAAGATACCTCATCATGAAAAAAAAAGTGGAAAGAAAAATCTAGTATGTGAAGGAGATGAGCGTGAATAAAAGGAATGGATGTGAATAAAGAGATTAGGAGAATATTGATGAAGGAGATGAGGAAAAAAATATAGATAACGAAGATGTGTGTAAAAGAGAAAAATGAATGTAGTTGAAGAAAATGACTATGATGAGCTTTATATATACAAAGTGAGAGATGAAAATTATGCTTAAAGATAAGTGTCATCTTTAAGTATGGCCTTCTAGATTAAAAATAAGGGTATTTATTCTTACACCTCCATACTTTCTTCATGCACCTCCATAAGCCAAATGAAAAGACGAATTTGTCATCATCTTCTTCTTCCACTCCTACCTACTACACTACACCTCCATACTTTCTTTCACCTCCACTGGCGCCCATTACCACACCTCCATTGACAATCTTGCCCCACCTCCTCCTGCCAGGCAGTGTGAACCCAACACAGTGGGGTCTGCGTTTAGGTCTCCCCCAACCTCTTTGTACACTCACGGAAGCAATTATTCATCTACTCTCTACACCACTGTCATTGTCTTTGATTTCATCTTCACTTTCCACCTAATCACTCTTCTCTTCTCTTCTCGCACTAGGTCTTCACTTTTGTATCATATTAGAGTCAATTTTATGCACTGTGTTAACGTCGGTTAAGTTAATAATAACATAAATATTTATTTATTAAAAGAATTATAATTAGTTTTATATTTTTTAATAAGTTTTTATGTCGCGCGTGTGGTTAAACCGAGGCGAAAACAAATTCTCAGAATTTGAGGAAAAGAAAATAAACATTGGAACAAGCTGGCATAGTTGCCCTTCGGAAAGAGCTTTAGAACAAATTATCAAGTTATTATTACCTATCTTCTGAAAGTTTTATTTTGTTGTGCGAAACTGACAATAATAGAATAAAAATCACCAACAGATTACTGTTTTTAAGGACTTATCCGCGGTGTATTGTGCAAGCCCCAGGATACAACAGTAATTTCTTAGAAATTTCTGAGGATCTCGGAACTAGTAAAGAACTCTAAATAGAGTATAAGAATAACCCAAAATAATTTTAGAAGAAAAAAAAAGCTAAAGAATAAAACTCAAAAAAAGAGAATAAGAAATAATGAATTTTTGTGTGTCTTGAAATAGAGGAGAAACTCCCTATTTATAGAGTTCATGGATCAAGCCCATGATCTAAAAATCCAAAATATCTTTAAGAAAAATAATATTTTAATTAATTAAAACGTTGCAAAATAAACGTTAGCAGTTCCTAGCTTGCGGAAGACACTGGAAGCTCAATACCTAGGGAGGTTACAAAGCACGTGGTCAAAACCACTTCACAAAAACTGCATCATCTGATTCTTCAGCACGCACAAACTACGGAAGAAAAATCTTATGCAATACAGGTTTTACAACATATTTAAGATACTCGAAAATTAAATTACAAATATTTGCACATTTTTTAAAATTTACGAAAAGAAGGAAAATATGATGTCATTTTTTAACTATTTGTCAATATAATACTAGATAAAAATGTTTTAAAATTAAACCATCTTAGCTTTATTACTTACAATTGACACAACTTTTATAGGCTGGGTTTTGATAAAGAAATTAAATTGATCAAGGGTAATTTCTGTTAATATAAGACTATTTATAGACATTTATCTGTAAAAAAAGAAATTAAAAAAATAGTAATTTGGACAAGTACTTTTATCTGTTTTATATAACAAATCCTAAACAGTTGAGTGTATCCTTGTCAGTTCTCAATCGGACGCTGGAATCTGCAGAAACAAAGGAGGAAAGGTTGTCGGCATTTTTGACAGCAGCAAGAAACGGCATTACGGAAATTGTGTCTGAACTTCGAACTAAAATATCAAGTGTCGTATATGAAACTAGCCCTAAAAGTGAAAATGTATTGCTTGTGGCAGTGAAGAATAAGCAAGTAAATGTTGTTGAGATGTTACGTAACATTTTGAAAAAGGAAACTTTTGATAGCTTAATTTTAGAAAGGGATAACAGAGAGAACACCGTGTTACACTTAGCAGCTGGTACATCAAGCAACCAAAGAGCTGGTACTACCATGCAAATGATATGGGATATCAAGTGGTATCAGGTATGTATATATATATATATGTATGTATTTATAAATTATATCTTTCGATATCTTTCACCGTATACACTGTTAGTATTTTAAGGTTGTGAAAGGAGTAGTTGATGGGATAGAGAAAATGTAGAGATAGTTGAATGTAGAAGTAGTAGTTGGAAGAAGTGTTGTAGTTGTCTTTAGTTGTAGTAGATGTTGGTTCATACAAATGATAGATGTTGGCTACATACATCAAATGGTAGAGTTCATGGGTATTTATAGACCCATAGATTATTCTAGAACATACTAGCCACAACTTATGTGGAATGTTCTAGATTTTTACCTATGTAGAATATTCTTGATTTTTCTTCCTATCTTAGGTTTTTCTATAATATTCTAGAACTTGTATTACATGTCAATTCTTCTATCTAAGAAGCTTCTACATTCTTCTAGAATTTGCATTACACTTTAATATACACAATAATTGTATTATGCATGGAGCAGTACATCAGTGGTCTAGTGCCGAAAGAATTCATTTACAGACGCAACAAAGATGATAAAACTGCATGGGAAATCTATGAGCTGGAACACATTCAGAAAGTGAAAGATTGCTCAGAGGCCCTAAAGGACTTATCCAATTCTGGCTCAGTTGTGGCAGCTCTCATCGCCGGCATCTCCTTCGCAACATCGACCACCGTCCCCGGCAGCACCGAGAACGGAAAACCTATCTTAGGTGGCAAACCTGAGTTTGATGTATTTTCCATTGCTTCCCTTATAGGACTTGGCTTCTCCATCACCGCACTGGTAATGTTCCTCGCCATACTCACTTCTCCAAAACAGGTTCAACATTTCCACCTCAGCTTGCCCTTGAAGCTTATTTTTGGCTTAGGTTCTCTTTTTGCATCCGTTGCTTCAATGCTCGTTTCCTTTTGGGCTGCACATTTCTTTGTGCTCAATGAAAAGTACAATATGATACTCCTCCCTGTTTATGTTGCCACTTGGTTTCCGATCACTATCTATGCACTGATGCAATTTCCATTTTATGTTGAGCTTGTGAGAGCTATTTTCAAGAAGGTGCCACGCCCATACAGGAATCCACACTCATTTGTACATCCTACTCACTTCTCTTGATAAATGTTCTTACCAAATGAACCTCACTTGCTAGATTTGTAACCTAATCATGTCTTGTCCTCTAATACACAGTCTGCATATTTCACATTTGATAAGTTTCTTGTAATGTGTGGTTGGGTTTGATTATTTGCCAATGACACTCATCTCTTGACATGATATGCTCAATAAGGCAACATGGGAATTACTTATTTTGCTAATAAAAACAAGCATTTATAAAAAAATGGATTCTTTAGATGATGTATTGAGTTTTAATGGCCACTTCTGTCAATGAATGGAAGTTCATCACAAAGATTTAGCAGTGAAATTTTCCAGGGAGATGTTAGCATATATATTTTTTTCTTTTCTTAATTGCCATAGAAATAGATATGACAACTAATTGGGTTTTATCATGTTTGAGTAAATGTGGATAACATTTCACCATTTTTTATAATTTTTAGTTTGCACAAAAGTGGAAGGAATAGATTGCATTATATATATATATATATATATATATATATATATATATATATATATATTCTTTAGTCTATTGAGCAGTTCATCAACTTTTTTTTTTCTCATTCAACAAGAAAGTTTGTTTGCATTTAAAAGCTATGATGACAGATTGAGCACACATTCAACTATTTACAAATACATTTTAAATAGTTCATATGCTAGTTTATTAGGTATACTTTTAATTCAATAATGAAAATATATTTCAAACAAACTAAAGAATTATATTATATTTTAAGTGAAAATTAAGAAGAGTGAGCTTACCTAAGTCTAGGGTTAAAAGCATTACTCGAGTTCTCTTCATTGATAATTTCTGTTGAAAGTTTTTTGACATAAGGTCATCCTCATGAGCCGACAACCCAACTAATGCAGAATTAGCACCTGAGCATGGCTAAACAAGGATTAAACCCAAAGCACACCCTAAATCATGATTAAGTTAAACTTGTGCCTCTTCTCAAACATATTAAAGGAAAAATAAAAAATAGTGTTTTGTGTATGGAATGGGGTTGAAGTCCTTACTCAAAGCACTTCAAGTTGTCTTAAAGACCGGATGGACTCCCTAGCGGTCCTTTATCATCCAAGTCACGTTGTTCGCTTTCCCTCCTTCTTGTCCAGGCTGTGTGGGTAAGTACCTGTCAAAGGTACTTTGAAGTTCAAGTCAGTAATGTAATCAAATCGTTAGTATAACAAGTGATGTATATATTGTGCACAATGATCCTAAAAGTCCTACCTGAAACCTTTATTTTTATTAGTTGCGATGGGCCTTTACCTTTTGCTCTCTTAATGACGGCTCAATTACATCTTAATCTGTATTAGGGGCTTAATAAGTCATTACCACTGATAATCTGACCATATTGTTAGATTATACTGGACACGACCTAGTTAGATGGCCTATGAGAACGACCTGGGTGGACAGTCTGGAAAGACGACCTGAGAAGATAACTTGGAACAACAACATGGCTGGACAACTTGGGATAACGCCCTGGATGAGATGGCCTGTCGTTCGGCCTGGGTGATGCTTGGTCCCAAGGCAGACCGTATGACACACGTCTTAATACTCTATGGTACAAATAGTATAAATAGGTGTACACCAGGTAAAAAGTGCATTTTTTTTAATTGAATTTATCTCTTGACTAACCGCTGACTTAATTATTAAAATACCTTTTATAGGTATTCCTACCACTCAAGATTAACAATCGAGACCGAAAAATGGCACTTATAAAGGTGAAGACGAAAGAGCTAGAGACACGAGACATCATTGTTTTTGTAAATTACATCATTGGTTTTGTAAGTTACATATATCCTCGTTATATCCATATTCTACAACAATTATTACATATAACCTCCTTCTCAAGTTGACATTAAATCTATGTTTTGATATGATAATTGACATTATCATGTTTTTTTTTTATTTTGTTTACTTTTATATTTTACGAGTATTTTAATTATTATCTGTTTAGGTAATTAGGATTTTATAGATAAATTTAGAAAAGATAAATACTTTAACTTTTAACTTTTATTTGTATTTTGACTAGTATTTATTTAGATTAATAAGGGTTTTATTTAATAATTTGGAAAATTTGAGTATCTTATCCTTTATTAGATAATTACGAGTTTATTAAATAAATTTGGAAAATAAAAATATTTGGTTTATATTTTGTAGATAAGTGAAAGCTATTTAAGATTAAAGAATATATCAACAAAATTAGTTATCAATAAAGTTGTTTATTTTAAGTATAAAATCAAATACAAATTTCGGGCTCAACCAGACAAGTTGTGTATTTATGAAAATCTATAAATAGAAGGCCTTACATTGTTGAAATTCATTTTGGGGTAGAAACTCATTCTGGAGGTCCAAGACATTCATCATTATTCTTTTTCTAGTATAGGATTAACTAACTCCCTTATTCATAAGGGTTGAAGGTAATGTATCTTAATTCTTTGTAATTTCTGTTATTCAATATATATATTTTCTCATTACTTTTGTATTCTATTATTATTCTTAATTGCATGATAATTTATTAATTGCATATTTGTGAAGTATCTTATTATTCTAGATTATGATAGAATAACTAATTGACTATACATCTAGACATAGTACTTAACGATAGGTCATTTTAAACATCCGAACTTAGTGCTTAATGTTAGGAATAAGACAATAAAAAAGGAAAGAGAGAAATAAATGACAAAAGAATTTAACGTGGTTCGGCAAATAAATGTCTATGTCCACGTGTCTACGTCCATGACTACACTATAGTATATTTATATTTTGGTATATCTTTCAAGCTTTACATAGAGTTGCTTATATAGCTATAATAGAGAACAACATCTCACAGTATTAAGCAATGTGGGACTAAATTAAGCTCCATAATACTAACAATTATTGTTGGAAATCAAGTGTGAGTCTAAGTCCAAGTATATAAGTTTTATACACAGGTTACTTTGCTTCCTCAGTCGGAGGTTGGTTTTCATTTTAAGTTCTTTATGTTTTGTTGTGTTTGTAACTTCTAAGGGTTGAAATTTGGTGCTTCTTCAAGGGGAACTAGTAATATTTTTAGGTTCTTCTATTCTTTAATTATGATGACAAACTCAAACTTTGTTGAAACAATAGAAATCCAACAACAAAAGTGTATCTTTGTTTATAATAATTTTAGCAACGTTTATATTTAATAACATACGAACTAGGAATTCGTGGAAAAGCCCAAGAGTTGGGTTCATCTAACTTTGTTAACTTCAACTAATCCTCTTATTGAACACCTAAAGTTTATTATTAATATATCTCAAACGTCCAAAGAAAAAAATTGATCCAATATACAAATTAGCGCTCAAAGATGACACTTAACGCTAAACCTTTCACAAAAAGTGGCGCTCAACAATAATTCTGGCACTTAGCGTTATTCTTTTTGCAAAACGTTGGGTTCAACGACATTTCTAGAGCTTAACATCCTGAAACTAAATTGCTCCATATCTATAGTGTAAATATGGCGTGTCCTACTACCACTCAAATGCCAAAGTATTTGGCAAAAAGTGGTGCTCAACGGTATAGTAATATTGCTCAATGTCCTGAATCTAAAATGTTCCCAGACCTATAGCACAAACTGACACTCAACCAAACTTTGATATCACTCATTGTTGTATCAGTTTACAACAATTGTATTTTGTGATTCTGAGTGAATTTTGACCTGATCAATTGTTCAAATTGGTAATTTTTCCTCAATGCATTTGATTTAAAATAATTTTAAACATGAAAACTCATACGGATTTTCTCAATTTCTTAGATTCTAAATTCTTTCAATCATACAAGCTTAAGTATAAACAAGCAAAATTTCATGACTCAAACATTCAAACTATACAAGTCAAATCAATCATGCTCACGACGAATCCAATTCATCAAAACAGTTAAAGTTCATTTTCAACATGAAATCAATCACCAACATGCATTCATCAATTTAACAATAATACTCCAAAAAGGTTAAAGACTAGCTTCTCTTACCTTGACAAAGCTGATCAACAACTCAAAAAACCAAATGCATCTTAACTTGCAGGTATCCTTTCTACACATAAATACAACATCAAAACGATCTGACATGTCAATGAAGACATTGATCAATAAAGATTTAATAAACACAAAAATACAACGACACATGCGAGCAGGAAAACCATGCATGTAACCATATAAAATAAAGAAGATGGTGAAAAGGGGTTGAAAACTAACTTATCCTAAAAAAGTAATTGATCAATTGATCTTGACAAGCTCGCCACAAGGAGAAATCATACTATCTTTGATCTTTAAAAATATGAATAAATTTTAAGAAATCTTAGACAAAAGGGAGAGAGATATCGTAGAAGAGCTTCTAAAGAAATAAAGTATTTTAAGTAATGAGACTTTTTTATGAGTTTTCTATTTATATAAAAGTATTTCATCATTAAAATATAATAGAGAAATTTTAAAATAGTAACTCTTAAAATACACTTTTCTAAGATTTTACAATGTCTATAAACAAAAAAGACAGAAAGAATTGAAATAATGACACTTTTAACACAAGTGGTGTTAATCAAAGAGAGAATTAAGTGCACATATCATTAATTAATCTATATATATATATATATATATATAAATAAAGGAAAATGTTTGTTCGACAACGCCCATTTGACAACAATTTAACAACGACACGTGTCGTTGTGTGATTTGCTGTTTTAACTGGAGATTTGAAAAGTTAAAAAGTTGATTTGGAGGGTAGTTTCGGAATGAGTGATTGGCGCCCTTACAGTTCCGTAAACTCTCTCTGAAATTTTGTTTCATTCGAAAACGAAGCCTTCCACCAAGAGAGTTTGACGAAGCCTTCCACCAAGAGAGTTTCGAAACTTTGCGTCCACCATTCTGAACTTTGTGCACGCCAGCGAAATCGTGTTTGGAAGTATTGAAGTCCGGCATTGAAGTCCTTTGTCTCCGTCCACCATTGAAGTGTTGGGAGGAAGTGTGTTGAAGGGGCAAGCGTTGTCATTTTCTTCAAAGGAGCGGTTTTTTAACGTCGCCGTTGTTCGTTGGACGGTTGGGGTGAGTGTTAATCGCAAGGTATTTTATATGCCCTTGTTCGTTTTCGTTTTATTGAACCTTGCACAACGACGGTTTTTTCATTGCGAACCCGTGTTTTCCCATTGGCATTTATTCCTTTCGCCATTTATGTATGTCCACCATTGGTTTTCCCGTTTATTGTAAGTTTGATTGTGTAATCTATGTTTTAAAGCTGAGTTAAGGATTCCTGAGTCCATGGTATGTGTACTTGCGTTTTGGAAGGAGTTTGACTAATAGTAAGTTGATCAGCCTTTCCTATTGTAGGTGAATATTTGACAGACGCTATTTTTAGAGTTGAAAATGGAATCCTCTAATAACAATGTAAGTAGACAATAAACAGGAATGTTTTCTTTGTTGTTTTGGAGAAGCAATTTGACTGTTATAATTTTGACTTGTTTTATAGTGGCGCCTTCGAGCTTGGATACATACATCGTACATTGCCAACATGAACTCCTTATTGGCAGCGACACATAAGATGCGCATTTCACAAACTCCGTTTAAGTGGTGTTTAGAAATTGGAGATCCTTTAGAGGTGAACCTAAAATTGTTGAAAAAGATGGTTCGTCGATGGGTTCCCCACCATCAATCGTTTAGAGTTAGCCAACATCTGGTGCCTTTCAATGTGCAGGATGTGTTCATGACTTTAGGGTTAGGAGTTGGGGGTTTGGAAGTTCCTTTTGATGAATCAGTTGTGGGTAAAGTTGGTGAATCCTTTAATTCAAAATGTACGAAATTGAAAGACCTCATAGATATGTTCAATGTGCTTGTAGGTAATGATGATAGTGAGGTAGATGGGGTGTGTCGCCTGTATGTATTAGTTTGTTTTGTGGTGTTCTTTTTTCCCAGGAAGGCACGATATGTGTCCAACATGCCTTGTTCAGTCTTAGATGACTTAGACAGTTTGTCTAGTTATGATTGGAGTAGTGCTGTACATAGATATCTTGTAGATAGTCTAAATAGATGTAATAAGAAACTACTTTCTGGATCGATTGCTGATTCATTGAGCATAAGTGGGAATGCTGTTGTTTTGCAGGTATGATTTATATTGGTTGTTTGTTGCATTAATTGAATCCATAGTAATAACTGTTGTGATTAGTTTGATTGTTTTAACTGTAGCTTTGGGCGTATGAACGTCTTGGTTTGCATGATGATGATTCTGCCAAGGAATTTCCGCGCGTTAGGCGATTTTCTTCGTTAAATTATACAACAAAAAAAATAGATGTTATGTTTAAGACTGCCGAGGTAAGTAACTTTGTTATGAAGTTATGTTGTTATGTTTTAATGATTTTTGCTGTTGTTATGTGATTGTTGTATATTTATTGTCATTGTCAAAGGTACAATTTGATTGGTACCTCAGTGAGAATGATTGTTTAAATCCCATCATACGTCGTGCTTTCAATTTGGATGAGGGATTGAGGCGTGAAGGTTCCGAGCGTGAAGATAAAGTAGAAGAAAAAGCTGAAGAAAAAGATGAAGAAAAAGTAGCTGAAAATGAATATGATGAAAATTGGCTATTATCCACTTTGGAAAAACTGAGAACAAACAATGCCAGGATAAGAAAAGTCAGAGATGAAATTGCGGCTGTTAGGAAGCTACTTGCTGATCGTGTGAAGTATCGAAAGGTGGAACAATCTCCTTCATTTCATGAACAACGTGCAGATGAAAAACATGAAGATCAACAAAATGAAGAACCTGGACATGAAGAACCTGGACATGAAGAACCTGCACATGAAGAAAATGAAGAAGCTGGACATGAAGAAAATGAAGAACCTAGACATGAAGAAAATGAAGAACGTGCAGATGAAGAACCAGCTTGTACCATGGTTGTAGAAGAAGAAGGAGTCGCCGCTGACCATCCAATAGTTGTCGTTGACGTTGGCGATGGTGTTGATGATGGTGAAGGAGAAGTGGATGTACAACCGTTGAATGTACTGGCTTTGTGTTTTTGTTGGTGATCCAAAAACAGTCGTGGATTTGGATAAGTTGTACCACGCAGTTACGCGAAGAGACATTCCACGGAGGTTAGAACACATGATTTTTTATAAGTTGTTGTTATCGGTAGTTGATTTATGGTGAATGATATTCGTAGGTGAATTAATGATGTTGTTTTTTCAGGTACGTCTCTGAAATTATGTATCAACTGTTGAGCACAAGTGAATGTAGCTCTTTAGGGCCAAGGCAATGTGTAGACAACATGGTAATTATACAGTTGACTTTAATTACTGTTGTCATTCAATTTAGAAAGTTCATAAATTTCATGTTGAAGTTGTTAATTGTTGTGCAGGCTTTAATTTTTGCAGCAACAATGTTCATGTACTTTGAAAAAAGGTTGACTGGAGTCATAAAGAGGATTGTATTCAGTCCTATGTTTGGGGTAAATGGTTTAAGTAGGTGTTGTTGGTTTTTGGTAGCCTAGAATTTACATTGACATGGTTGTTTAATGATGTTTTTATTTGATATTGAAGACCCATGTCCTGCACGACTATAGGAAAAGACCAGTCAATCAACATGTGTGGAACTTCTTGACTACCAGCCATATTTTCGATATGATCTGGTTCGAGTTGAGGCCTTATTGTCTGCTGATTGGGTGAGTAAGATGTACTTTGTAAGCATATCCTTGTTTTTTAATGTGGGTTACTATTTTGACATATTCCAAACAATGTGTAGGTGTTCATCCCAATTGTAAGTGATGGTCATTGGTGGTGTTATGCACTTAAGGTCTGCACTTTTCAGTTTTATGTCATAGACTCACTTGCCAATGGTATCAAAGGACGTTGTCGGATTGATAGAAGCATTGTAAGTTTACCTTGATTAAAAATTGTTTGGAAAATGACTTCTTAAATCGTAGTTACTTTAAACTAAGTGTTTTCGTTATTTTAACCAAACAGGCTCAAAATATACAACGCCTTTGGGGTTTGTTGACGGATAAACTTGAAGAGACTAAGTGTCCTTTGTTAGTTGAGAAAGCCAACATCCCAGTCCAACCAAACACGTAAATATATTTGACCTATGTGTTAAAAAATTTTGTGATTCCATTGACAAAATTAATGGATGTGTTTTTGAATTTGAACAGATACGATTGTGGTGTAATCATGATGAAAGCTATTGAAATCTGGGATGGAGAGGAGAAATATGATGGGAAAAGCATGCCTGATTATACAAATGTATGTTAAATTATGAATTTCTCAATATTACATTATTAGACCGTTGACATTGGTTATGAATTCCAATATGTTCATTTCAGGAAGAGTTGGCTGCGTTTAGGAAAAATTTTATATGTGACTGGATCCTCGACGAGGACAACGTACGAAGAATGGAGACGCTGCAACATTTTGGATTACTATAGGATTAGAAACGTGTCCTTCGTTTAGATTATTCATCAGTAGTAAAAGAATATACATTGTAGACAATTATACTATTGAAAGTGTATTACTTGGATTTATGTACATGTGAACTTGTTCTAGTAATAATCAATACAGGTGAAGTATTGGTAATATTGATTTTGGTTGTGTTTGTTTTTAGTTGGAGTGTTTGTTTATTCCTTACGAAAAGTGCATCGCTGCTCCCCTATTTTTATTGAAGAACTCCCCATTTAGTAGGTCAGATAATGAGAAGGCAGGGGTGGGAAGGCAGTAATGAGCTGCTGTAATCGATTACAGTGACGTTGTAATCGCTTACGATTTACATGTACCGAAAGTGCGTGGATGGTCCACTGTTATTACTGAGTTGCTCCCCACTTCTGGGCTGGACCTAACTACTTTGGCTTCATTGACACAGCATGACCTGCTTGGTCTTTGTCTTGGATACCTGTAGGTGTGGATGCAGTGATAAGGGATTGGACATGATTAGGGTGGCCCCAACATTGTGTTTTGATGACTGGATGTTAGGGCCTGGCGAGTGTACGAGAGAAGAAGATATAGGAGGGATAGGGGAGGGGACGAGCGTCCTGCGGACGACCGTGCTGAGCAGGAAGGGAACCGTACGGTAGCGGACGAGCGTTCTGAACTGCAGATAAGGGGGGGCGAGGACGAACGTCTTCAGCGAGGGGAGGCCGAGCGAGCGGGGCAACAACGAGTGAGGACGAGGGCCCTGAGTGAGCAGAACATGGACGAACGTCCTCAGCAAGTGGAAGCCGCGAAGGACGAGTACGAGCGTCCTCAGTGAGGACGAGCGTCCTGACTAAGGACGAGCGTCCTGAGTAAGGGCGAGCGTCCAGAACGAAGGGGGGACGACAACGAACGTATAACGGGCGAGCGGAAGGAGTGACGGGACGCTCAGCTTAGTATTACAGTAATTAATATAGTAAATAAGGATAGAATGATTCTTTCAAGATAATTATAATAAATAGGCAATTACTATTATTCCCTACCTTTTCTGGAAGGAGTGATTAGTATTAATACAGGAGGCAGCTAGAGCTTAGGGCATGTTTTTGATTATTTGAGTACTGTTTGAGAGGTTATGCTCTCGTGTGACTGAAGGAGACCCTGCTCCCAGTCATTGGTTGTGTTTTGTGATTACCAAAGTTTCAATAATAAAGAGTTTTATTCATTTAAGTACGTTCGTCACCAGGAGAGGCAAGTTACGTGGTCAGGGACGTAACACTGGATGAAGGAATGGGGTAAGGCAGGGGTGGGAAGGGAGTATTGGGCTTGTGTAATCGATTACACATACTCTGTAATCGATTACGATTGACATGTACAGAAAGTTCGTGGCTGGTCCCCTGTTATTACTGTGTTGCTCCCCACCTATGGTCTGGAACTAAGTACTTTGGCTTCGTTGACACTGGATGAAGGAATGGGGTAAGGCAGGGGTGGGAAGGGAGTATTGGGCTTGTGTAATCGATTACACATACTCTGTAATCGATTACGATTGACCTGTACCGAAAGTTCGTGGCTGGTCCCCTGTTACTACTGAGTTGCTCCCCACCTATGGTGTGGAACTAAGTACTTTGGCTTCGTTGACACAGCATGACCTGGTTGGTGATTGTCTTGGAAACCTGTACGTCTGGATGCAGTCATAAGGGAATGGGACATGATTAGGGTGGCCCCAACATTGTGTTTTGATGAGTGCATGAAGGAACTGGGTAAGGCAGGGGTGGGAAGGCAGTAATGAGCTGCGGTAATCGATTATAGATACGCTGTAACCGATTACGATTTATCTGTACCGAAAGTCTGTTTCGGCTCCCCTGTGATTATTGAGTTGCTCCCCACGTATGGGGTAAACCTAAATACTCTGGCTTCCTTGACACACCATGAATGAACTGGGTAAGGCAGGGGTGGGAAGGCAGTATTGGGCTACTGTAATTGATTACAGATACGCTGTAACCGATTACTATTGACGTGTACCGAAAGTCTGTTTGTGGTCCCCTGTTATTACGTAGTTGCTCCCCACCTATTGGGTGGACCTAACTACTTTAACTTCCTTGACACAGCATGACCTGCATGGTGTTTGTCTTGGAAACCTGGAGGTGTGGATGCAGTCATAAGGGAATGGGACATGATTAGGGTGGCCCCAACATTGTGTTTTGATGAGTGCATGAAGGAACTGGGTAAGGCAGGGGTGGGAAGGCAGTAATGAGATGCGGTAATCGATTACAGATACGCTGTAACCGATTACGATTTACATGTACCGAAAGTCTGTTGCTGCTCCCCTGTGATTATTGAGTTGCTCCCCACGTATGGGGTAAACCTAAATACTCTGGCTTCCTTGACACACCATGAATGAACTGGGTAAGGCAGGGGTGGGAAGGCAGTATTGGGCTGCTGTAATCGATTACAGATACGCTGTAATCGATTACTATTGACGTGAACCGAAAGTCTGTTTGTGGTCCCCTGTTATTACGTAGTTGCTCCCCACCTATTGGGTGGACCTAACTACTTTAACTTCCTTGACACAGCATGACCTGCATGGTGTTTGTCTTGGAAACCTGGAGGTGTGGATGCAGTCATAAGGGAATGGGACATCAATAGGGTGGCCCCAACATTGTGTTTTCATGAGTGCACGAAGTAACTGGGTAAGGCAGGGGTGGGAAGGCAGTATTGGGATTCTGTAATCGATTACAGATACGCTGTAATCGCTTACGATTTACATGTACCGAAAGGGCATGGCGGGGCCCCTGTTATTACTGAGTAGCTCCCCACTTATTGGGTGGACCTAAGTACTCTGGCTTCATTGACACACCATGAAGGAACTGGGTAAGGCAGGGGTGGGAAGGCAGTATTGGGCTTCTGTAATCGATTACAGTTAGATAGTAATCGCTTACCATTGACGTGTACCGAAAGTGCGTGGCTGCTCTACTGTTATTACTGAGTTGCTCCCCACGTATGGGCTCCATCTAAGTACTGTCTTTTATAAATTATTGTGTTTGAATTTTTTTTTATTACATTAATTTATTCAAAAAGATTTATTCATTATCATTTAATGTTGATGTGACTTTGAAGAGTCATAATGAAGCAGTGTGGTGCATACCTTTTCCCGCAGTGCTAGGCAATTGGTAATCATTTATCTTAATTAATCAGAGTTGCATTTAATGTGGGGAAATGGGATGTGACTGGAACACTCCACGTCTTGCCACCTGCTACGTACTCTATGACAATGCATTAAATGCTCCTTCCTTAAACACTATAATTCCTACCTTGTGCATAATTTCTGCTCCATCATGTACTTTGCATTAAATTATCCAAACCGAATCCCTACCATGTGCATTACTGGTGCTTTTTCTTCCCATTAGGAACTCCACTTTCATTTGTCTGTCTTCGAACTTTCTTAAAGTACACATTAAAGGCATTGTTTCCAGGTTGGTAAGAAGCACAACAAGATCATTAAAGACGAAGTAAATTTCTTCCAACACGTTGTCTGTTAGTATACATGGTTATAACGTGCTTTAAAATAGATTGAAGTGGTCCTTTTCAGTAGGGGAAACCCTTGTCATTGGTGGTCTTTCTTACATAACGATGTATATAACACGTCTGAGTTAAATAAAACAACATCAGACACTTGATTAACACTGTTACTGATGTCTGTAGTGTAATAAGTTTGTTTATGCCCTGTGTCCACAAAACTGCTTTATTATTTGCAATTGTATTCATTAACCAATGTTTGCAGGGAATAAATTATTTTGATGGCCACTTCTACCAACAACGTTAGTGTGGTTGGAGAAACCATTGACGATGATGACAATTATAATGACTTGGTTCCTACTGTAAACATGTGTTTTGACACAATGGAAGAAGCAAAGAAATTTTATTCCAATTACGGGAGAAGGTGTGGTTTTGGCGTTCGAACAAGAACTTCTAAAAAGGATGACAACAACGAATTGTACTACTTAAGATTGGTTTGTTCTAGGGAAGGTAAATATGTTTCGACCCTTCGTCCAGAGGTAAAAACTGTGCCTAGTCAGATTAATCAATGTCCTGCTGGAATAACCATTGCACGAAAAGAGGGGAAATGGTTTGTAAGGACTGTGGTTGTAGAGCACAGTCATGCCCTCTGTCCAGAAACCTCCAATCTTATCCGTTCTAATAGACAATTGAACATGCATGCCAAACACACTTTGGGGGTGAATGATGATGCCGGTGTACGTATTAATAAGAGTTTCTTTAGCATAGTCAGTGAAGCTGGTGGATATGAAAACATGGAATTTGTGGAGCGGGATGCAAGGAACTTCATTGGTCAACGTAGACGGTCACTGTGTAAGGAGGGTGATGGACAAGCATTGCTACATCACTTTTCAAAAATGAGACAGCTCAATAATGAATTCTTCTACGAGATACAAATGGATCAATATAATAGAATTACTAGTGTATTTTGGGCAGATCCTCGTACCCGAGCTGCATGTGAAGAATTTGGTGATGTCGTCTCTTTTGACACCACCTACTTGACAAACAAGTACGACATGCCATTTGTTCCATTTGTAGGAGTTAACCATCATGGACAATCCATTCTACTTGGTTGTGGATTGCTGTCATCTGAGGACACTTTGTCATTTGTATGGTTATTCAAATGTTGGCTAAGATGCATGGGAAACAAGGCGCCTCACAGTATTGTAACCGATCAATGTAAGGCGATGGCAAATGCAATTCAAGACGTGTTCCCTAAAACAAAGCATAGGTGGTGTTTGTGGCACATCATGAAAAAGCTACCTGAAAAATTTCAAGGGTATAACAATTATGTTGGGATCAAGTGTGATATAAAATCCCTTGTCTATGAGTCTGGTAATGCAGGAGACTTTGAAATTGGCTGGAAACGACTACTTAGCACACATAGTTTAGAATATAATGAATGGCTATGTCATATGTATGGAGAGAGACAAAAATGGGTCCCTTGTTACTTGAAGAATCAATTTTGGGCCGGTATGTCCACAACTCAAAGAAGTGAGGGAATGAATGCTTTCTTTGATGGATTTATCAATTCCAGTACCACACTTCAACAGTTTGTAGTGCAGTACGATAATGCTCTTAAATTCAAGGCCCAAAAAGAAATTGAAGCTGACTTCTCCTCTCTTAATACCAATGTTGCATGTGGGTCTCAATCACCAATTGAGAGACAATTTCAAGTTCAGTACACACATGCAAAATTTGAAGAAGTACAGATTGAGTTTCGGTGCAGGATGAATTGTTTCATCAAGAACACGGTCAAGGACTGTATTTTGAACGAGTACACAATAAAAGAAGAGTTCATGTCGGATGGGAAATGTGACGCAAAATATTACCATGTTGAATTTGATCCTGTTACAAACGATACAAGGTGCTCTTGCCTACTGTTTGAGTTTAGAGGCATCCTATGTCGCCATTCGTTATTGGTTTTGGGACAGGAAGATGTACAGAATGTCCCCTCCAAATATGTTCTTCGTCGTTGGAGCAAACTTGTTCGAAGAAAGCACACACTTATTAGAGCATCTTATAGTCAATTGCATCAGGAACCGAAGATGCAAAGATACCAATCGTTGTGTAAGCGGTTCTATGACATAGCTGAGGCTGCGTGTGAATCTGAAAGTGCTTCTAATGACTTGGAGAAAGAATTGGAATGTTTATCTAAAAAATTGGGTTTCAATTCACCACTGAAAAATAACATCATAAGTGAGGAAGGACAACTAAGGTATGAGAATCCTTTGACCGATACTCCATCGAGCCATACATGTGGAAGCACTGATGTACTTGTTCGAAGTCCAGTCGCTGTTAAGCGAAAAGGCAGACCGAGAACTAATAGATTGAAGTCAGCCGTTGAGAGTAGAACTAAAAAATCTAAATCGGCTCCAAGGAAACATTCTGCAACAACAACTGTTCAACCACCCGTGAGTACTTCAAATATTGTAATACACGTATTATTCATTAATCCTTTCTTATATGTTGGTAATATGTGTTCCTTTCTGGAATCAGGAAACCACAACAAGTACTGTTGCACAACTGCAACAACGACAGGATCATACAACCCAAAGCCATGAAGTTTCCCAAGTATCTGAAGTTCCTCCAAATGGATTTATGTCATTGTTATCTGCTGTTCATAACAATTTACATAATACACAATGTTGATACATATGGGTTTCGGATGATATGCTTGTACATTATCTGTTACTGGAATGATGTCCATAACCTCCACAGGTAAAATCTTCAATATCAAACACAGCACATGCAAGGCAGTAGTAATCGATTACAAAAATTGTGTAATCGATTACATCACTGGTTTTGACATTTAATTTACTTCCTGACGGTTCAAAACAAAATTTTGTCTGTTTCACAGGACAATGCGCTAACAGTTAATGCTGTCACCGGACAGTTACTGCTGCTCACCCACTACCACAATTTCATATTAAATACAACTGTAACCTACATCAGTCCTTTGATAACCCTCTACCACAAACCATTTAACTTCCTACCCCCTTTCGAAAGCGTGGTAACCCAAATGGCAGATCGGGCTCAGAAGAAAATGAGGGCTTCTTCTTCGACACGGGGGCCTCCCAATCGGCCACCGCCATCCCCACCACTCTCTCCACCACTTACGAGTAATGAACTGTTCTCCAACGACGACCAATATGAAAGGTTCTCTACACATTTCTTTGAGCGTCCAATAATGCAAGGGAAGTATCTTCATGTTGACTTTTTTGGTGATGGTACATTCGAATTCTTCGACATCTTGACAAAAGCTGGGCTAATTGATTTTGTCGCTTATAGACGCCACTACTACCCTGAATTAGTCCGTGTTTTCTATAGCAATATGCGGGTTTCTGATTCCGGAGTAATAAGAACTGAGGTGAAAAAGGTAAAAATCACAATCAAACCTTCACTTTTTCATAAACTAACCTCCATCCCTTCTGTTGGTGCTCGTTTTGAAGGAAATCTTGTTGACGAGTGGAAAGATGAATACAATTCTGTTAGTGCTAGGCAATTGATCTGCAAACCGGGTTCAAACATACAAGGTAGAATACTGGCCGGCACTATGAAGTTTCAAACTAGGATACTACATTATGTACTTTGTCGTATATTAGTTCCTCGATCAACGAATGTTGCACAGGCAACAGAGGAGGACATTATGTTGCTGTGGGCACTAATGAATTCTGTTCAGATTAATTGGGGGCATCTCATTCGAAACAGGATGAAAAGGGCTACCAGGGACAACGCCCAACTACCATATCCCCATCTAATAACCACATTCATGGAACACTTTGGTGTGCCTACAGAAACTGATCCTTTTACCCAAGTCAAGAACAAACAGAGGATTGGTTTGGAAGTTCTATCATCATTTGGTTATCACAAAACTCATGAAGGAATTTGGGTTCCCAAAGTTGACGTTGGGAATATACAAGAACAAGTAGGGATTGAAGAAGATGTGGAAGTTGGTAATGAAGAACATGAAGTCCGTCAACCCTCTGTGAATCCACAACCAACCTCTTCTCACACATTGACTGAAGTCATCAATCAAATACAAGAACTCCGCACTTTCGTGGGTGACAGATTTGACACAATTGAAAATCGTGTTGGAGTCCTTCACGAAGAAGTCATTCAACTCCGCAATCAACTTGAGAGACAACCACCTGCTTAGATAACATTTCTTTCTATAATGTTATGTCCCTTTTAATTTCAAAACTTGTTCTCTGATGTAATATTGTTAAGTCATTCTCTTAATGTACGTGGTTTTTATTATTGTTATCAAGTACTGGAACAAGTTCTTACGTCACTGAATAGGTTATTTATTTATTCAATATTGTCGTATTAGAAGTTCAAGTTATAACTATAAAGATCCTTCGATGTCTGGGTACATAATACACTACTGGGAGTTATTGAACCTTGTGTGGGTAGACCAGACACACTTCTGGTACAGAATGATATTGGTGTTATATTAATCGATTACGAGTTCCTGGTAATCGATTACACCACCCTTAGTTATTCCCAGGTTTCCCTGCCATGATCTCGTGAACCTGCCAAACAGTGAAAAAAAACTACTGGGGAGTTAACCAACCCTGTGTAGGTAGACCACAAATACTTTATGTACACTTATTCAAATGTTGGTATATTAATCGATTACGACTCCCCGTTAATCGATTACACCACCGTTAGTTATTCCAAGGTTCCCTGTCATGATCTCTGAACCTGCCAAACACTGAAAAAATGGTTCCAGACAATACTGGGGAGTTATTCAATCTTATATGGGTAGACCCGTCAGACTTTTGGTACACTATTTTATCGTTGTTATTTTAATCGATTACGGGTCCCTGGTAATCGATTACACCACCGTTAGTTATTCCCACGTTTCCCTTCCATGATCTCTGAACCTGGCAAACACTAAAAAAACGTTTCCAGCCAGCACTGGGGAGTTATTCTATTTTGTGTGGGTAGACCAGTCAGAATTTTGGTTCACAAAGAGATTGTTGTTATATTAATCGATTACGGGTCCCTGGTAATCGATTACACTACCGTTATTTATTCCCACGTTTCCCTTCCATGATCTCTGAACCTGCCAAACACTGAAAAATCGGTTCCAGCCAGTACTGGGGAGTTATTCAATATTATGTGGGTAGACCAGTAAGAATTTTGGTACACAATGAGATTGTTGAATTAATAATCGATTACGGGTCCTTGGTAATCGATTACACCACAGTTAGTTATTCCATGCTTTCCCTCCCATGATCTCTGAACCTGCCAAACACTGAAACAACGGTTCCAGCCAGTACTGGGGAGTTATTGAATTTTTTGTGGGTAGTCCAGTATGAATTTTGGTACACCATGACATTGTTGTTATATTAATCGATTACGGGTCCCTTTTAATCGATTACAGCAACGTTTGTTATTCCCAGGTTTCCCTGCCATGATCTCTGAAGTTGGCAAACACAAAAATAAAAAACTACTGGGGAGTTAATTAACCCTGTTTGGGGAGACCACACACACTTCTAGTACACAATGAGATTATTGGTAAATTAATCGATTATGACTCCCCGTTAATCGATTACACCACCGTTACTTTGTCCCAGGTTTCCCTGGAATGATCTGTGAACCTGGCAAACAATCAAAAAACGCTACCATACACTACTGGGGAGTTTGTCAGCCCTGTGTGGGTACACCAGTCATACTTTTGGCACACAATGAGATAGTTGTTATATTAATCGATTACGAGTACCAGGTAATCGATTACAGCACCGTTAGTTGTTCCCCAGGTTTCCCTGACATGATATCGGAACCTGCCAAACACTGAAAAAAGGGTTACAGACATTACTGGAGAGTTATTCAATCTTATGTGGGTAGACCAGTCAGACTTTTGGTGCAGAATGAGATCGTTGTTATATTAATCGATTACGGGTCCCTGGTAATCGATTACAACACCGTTAGTCTGTCCCAGGTTTCCATGCCAGGAACTCTGAAGCTGGTAACACCTTCGTTTCCTCTTCCAAACGCATTATGGTTCACAAAACCTTGCACAATGACGAAGACCGTGCACAAAACCTTTTAACAACGCTGAAAAAACACGACCAAACACTACAGGGGAGTTATTTACCCATTTTTGGGTATCGCGGACATACTTTTGGTAAACATTCCCATTTCTGGACTAGTAATCGATTAACTCTCCTGTAATCGATTACAGCTTCCTGAGACCTGGACATTTCATATAACTACCACAATTTGAACTTCCCACTGCTACCAAACAACAAATGGAATTATTATAACATTCAAAACTGAAACAACCACTTTCTTTATCAACAATACCAAAGCAAATTGTTCCAAATACAACTATCCATAATTAAACATAATCCTAATACTGCAATAATCAGAAATTACATTAATCAATCAAGTTTCGGACTATATCCAGTGTAGGGAGTTCTACAAACATGGCTTTTGTAATGTTTTCGACGTACTCTTTCCTTCATAACGCTTTCATGGCTGTAAACTCCTCCCTCACAGTCAAAGTTAATGTCAAAATCATGTTGGTTACACGGTGTACTGTAACCACCTTCATCTTTATTATTCCCTTCAAGCAGCTCAGCCTGCAATCTAGATAACTCTTCTTCAAGTTCTTCAATTACACCATCTTGTTCCTCTAAAGCATCATTAATATCTTTTATCAGTTTCATATTGATTGTTGATTTGTCTTCTTGATTCAATTCCTCTCCATTTGAACTAACTGATGCTTTGACACATGTTTCACTGTTTTCTGTCCTTGATGCACCATAATCATCGAGCATCTGCAATTTCATCACAATTACCATTACATCAAACATTCATTCAAACAAATGTAATAAAATGATAAAGTACATACCACACCCGTCTCCATTGCACGTTTAATGAACTTGTCACCAACATTTATATTCATCCAATGCAAAAATCTTGGATATTTATGTACACAAACATTGGAAGGAATGAAACGATCACAAAACCATACCTGAAATACATCATAGACGTCATAATTAGTCATCTCTATTCACAAACAGCAAACAATCAATGGAACAAATTTACCTGGAACACGTATACACAACCATCCACATAAACAGTGGTTGCACCTTTTCCTCTATTCCACGCTGTACAAGCTTTGCACAGACTGCTAAGTAGATAATGGTACACTATACGAGCCCAACAAAAAGTTCCCAGATCACTGATTCTATCAACAATTTCAAACAAAATTGGGAATATTGTTCTGCTGCGATTAGGAAACAGTACTTCACTAATTGCTACCAAAATGTACAACCTACAAACATCTATTGAAGGCAACTTTTTGTGATGCTTAAAAATAAATTCATATACCAAATCCAATTCATATTTTCCATCACCAAAGTACTTGCGACAATGACTTTCACTGAGTTTGTTTTCATTCAATTTAATCTGCTCACCCACCAAACCCAACCCTAGGCTTAAGCTGACATCTATTTCCTTGAATTCAACAAATTTATCTCTAAAACTAAAACCACCTCTGTCATCATCCCATCTAATCAGTAAATCGCTCAGAATATTCCTTCCAATCTTAATATTACCATGTAATTCTAAAAACCATCGAAAGTGAGTCTTGGAGATTATGGACTTCTGCTCCTCACTCAAAATGTCATTCAAAGAAGCAATACGTTTCGTTTTCAATGAGTGACGAACAAACAGCTGCAAAAAAAAAGTGTTTTTTGGTACAAATAACCAACGTAAGTCACAACCCAAAACCAACACACACCAAAAAAATTACCAACACATGCAGCACCAAAATCCCCTCCCCAAAATACGAATACGGAGAGACGAAAAAGTTCATACCTTGTTCGAACAACCATTGTCACCGAACGAACCCATTGCACAATAAAATTAACAACTTCCACCAAATCCACACCCAACGACACAACGCTAATCTCTAACTCAAACAAAGAAGACGAGTTCACAGAGACACCGAAGGAGACAACGGTGATCTACAACTCAAACAAACATACCCAATCTCCACACACATTCAAACCAACAAAAATGGTCACAGGGAAGCGGGACAGAGAGATCTTCAAAACAAACGAAACCCTTACAATGGAGGACGAACAACACTGTTATGAACACACAACTTCAAATGATTTTGAAATCCCTAAAATGGAGAGAGAACAGCTTGATAAGGACAGAACTTACAGTTCGAAAATGAAGAAGGCAATTTCGGAAAACTAACTTCTAGCCCCTCAGCATCAGATTTTTAATTACAAATAACATTCAAATTTCGACCACTTAAAAGTTGACACGTGGCGTTGTCAAATTTTTGTCAAATTTGCGTTGTTGGAATATCGCTACCCATAAATAAATGTGTGTGTGCTTTTTTATATATAGAAAAGAATAAAACTATATGTTTTTTATTACAGGGGATTGAATAACGTTTTACAGTTATTTCATATCTGTTCAATTAATTAGAAGTATGTATTTTACAATAGATAAGTGAAATCAACTTTCTAACTCTTTTTAACAACTAAAAGGCCAAATTTCTAAATATAGGCTTTGTTTAGTGTATATGTTTTAGTTAAACAACAGTAACAATCCCTTTTGATAGAATCATGTTTTCAAATTTTCTCTAATTCAAAGTAAAAAGGAGACCATACATTCCACGTGATTTTCTAAGCAAACAGCAAAAAATAAACAACCAACCAATAATCGGTCTCCTTCATGCAGGAAGCATTTCTTCTCAGAGAATCTAATCAAACACAAAATATTAGGATAAGAAAAAACAATCTTATCGTATAATCATCCTTTAAAGCTTGAGATTAAATTTATTTAAAATCGATCATGTATGATAAGTGACTAAAGTGTTAATGCACATGTTAACATATATTGATCCTTTGATTTCACATGCCCAGCAAACTTCATTGTCTTTTACAATAATTTTCTTAAAAGGTGTTCCTAATATGATTTCTTTTAATTGAGTTTAAAAGTCCTTTACTTGAAACTAATCCAATCATCAACATTAGTTCTTCCTCTCATGTATGTATTATTCGATGAGAATTTTTCTTTTCATGTGTGTGAAAGTGAAAATGTACAAGACAAAGCTACAAGAGCTTTGCCACAAGAGAAAATGGGGTTTGCCAAGGTACTCTGCCCTGAAAGATGGTCCAGATCATATACCAAGCTTTAAGGCTTCTGTTCATGTCCGTGGTGTCATCTTCACTTCTTCCGGTGCCTCTAGTTCCCTTAAAGAAGCTAAAAACAAAGCTGCCATGGTTGCTTTCCTCAGCTTCTGTTCTGGTACCCCATCTCTTTTCCTTTCTTGCTTTTGTTTGTTCCCTTGGAAAGTTGGTTTCTTTACTGTTTTTTCTTGATGAAGATGAAGGTCTTGAAGTAGGGAATTCCTGTTATGTGAAGGGAGTTGTATGCTCTATTCCTTAGATTGCTCTGTGTTTGTGTTCATATACAATCATAGCTTATTATTATAATAGTTTTCAGGAGTTATTTGAGATTTTGGGTTGGAAACTATCACTTTGTTATGTGAAATGGTTTGAGAAACTATAAAACTGTTTGATCAGAAGTAGACTATAAGTTGCACTTGAGTTGAAGTTAGCACTGGCAATGATTTTTTTTTTCTAACCTTAATTGATTTCATAATAAACAAATAGAATTTAAGTATGAAATTTGGCATCCTGTCTTATATTCTATAACTATTTAAATGAATCCTGTCAGAAAAACTTCTGTTTAGTTCTCATTCTTAATATCATGCCTTGTAATAACAAAATGATGCAGAAAATAATACGATGGTAGAAACTAGTAATGTTACATCAAGTTCATATTAAAGGGTAGAATTTGTTGACCTAATTTTATACAATAGTGCACCAATTAATTTTGTTCTTTATTATGACCGTTAGGATCTTCAACACAAACTTCTGAACAGGATACAAAAGAGCAAATTAGAGCAGTGAAACCTCAGGGCAGTTCAATTCCAGCACAATCTTCAGTCATTATAGATGGTGAATGATGACTTCCCTTCTTACTTTTTGAGCTTAGTTTGTAAGCTCTGCTGTATATGGATTCTAACGATTTAATAAAGAAAAACAGTACTTTACTTTTACTTTAGTTCCATTTTAATGAACAATATATTAACATCAGCCCCTCAAAACCTGGTTGGATTCTCTTTTATGCAATCATTCTAGCTTTGTGAATTAGGAAAGCTATAAGGTGTAAAACACATACTAGATTAATTTTAGAAATTGTATCCTACACCTTTCCCTGTTGTACTTCATAACTTAAATCTCATATTTCCATGTCAAACACTGAGAGTAGAGTTGTTACTAGATCTTTTTCATTTAACATAGGTCAAATGAATCCAATGCATTCTTGTATGTATATATCTACTGCAAATTATTTATGTCAATCCTAATATCCGGTATTTCAAAGGTTATTTTTATCTTTATTTCAGTGTTATTGTTATCTTTATCTTAATGATCAAACATTTTCACTGACTTTCAGAGTCTTGTTAGGATTTAATATCTGTTATGATTTAATATCTTGTTAAGATTTAAAATCTGGCTTGTTATTATTTTTGTTTGTTATTATTCTGTTTATATATGGTAGATTAGATAGAACTATAACTAATTTTGTTATAATTTTGATGTATAAATATCTGTATCTGCATTATGCATAATCGATATAATACACAAACTATTTTTGCTTCTCTGTTTTTCTTCCTCTGCATTGCAATCTCAATACTTGGTTTGAATGATGATTCTCATTATTTAAGATGGTATCAGAGCTCTTCAATTGAAGAGTTCTGCTGTGCCTCCGATCTTCATTCGATTCTTGTCCCTTCTTGATTTCTTTGCGTTTTTTTTATTTACCAAACCAACTCATGGCTATCATTGATCAGAATAGCCCTTACTATTTACATCCTGGAGAAAACCCCTCGGCACCGTTGGTTTCTCCTCTTTCGGATCCAACCAATTACAATTCATGGAGCCGAAGTATGCTCACTGCTTTGAGTGCAAAGAATAAATTAGAATTCATGGATAAAACTCTGCCTAAACCATCCACGAATGATGCCCTATATCCTACATGGAAAAGATGCAATAACATGGTAGTCTCATGGCTGGTGCATTCAGTTTCGCCTTCAATTCGTCAAAGCATATTATGGATGAATCAAGTTGATAATATTTGGAAGGATTTGAAGTCAAGGTACTCTCAAGGTGATTTACTAAGAATAGCAGAACTGCAACAAGAAGCTGCATCAATAAAACAAGGTGATACATCTATTTCAGAGTATTTTTCTAAGCTACGTGTAATCTAGAATGGATTGGAATGTTATAGACCATATTTGTCTTGCAACTGCATACCAGCATGTTCGTGTAAAGCACTCGCTGAAAGTATTGAAAGAAAGCAGCAGGATCAGATTATGCAGTTCCTAGGTGGATTAAATGATCAATATAATGATGTAAGAACGAACATTGTGATGATGGATCCTCTTCCTCCTATTTCTAAGGTTTTTTCTTATGTTGTTAAGCAAGAAAGGCAATGTACTAATCTTACCATGAGTAATATGAGTATGCTAAATACAGCCACAACAAATGCCAGTAACAAGGTATCTTGCACATTCTGTGAAAAAGATTACCACACGACTGAAAATTGTTACAAAAAGAATGGCTATTTATCAAGATCTTCAGGATCCTCATACAACAAAGGGATAAGAGGAGGTCGAGGCTATTCATCAAATAGAGGAAGCTTTGGCAGAAGATCAAATTCAGGTTCATACAACTCAAAGGTTTGCACTTTTTGCAATATCACTGGACACATTGTTGATGAATGCTTTAAGAAGCATGGTTACCCTCCTAGGCATAAATTGCACAGACCTGTTATGGTGAACAATGTTGCCACAAGTAACACTGAAGGACTCATTGATCACACTCAAGTATCTGACTCGAATGAGTTAAAAATCACTCCTCAATAATATCAACATTTGATAGCCCTGCTGCAACAGCAAACATAATTGGGATCCTCTACAACTACTTCCCACATAAATCAAATTGGTACAACTTTCTCTCCAAGTACTTCTTTTATAGGTAATGTGCTATCAATTTCTCATGCTACAAACCATGTCATATGGATTATAGACTCAGGAGCCAGTGATCATGTATCTTCTTCCCTGAATCTGTACTCATCCTATAAGGCTATTGATCCCATCACAGTAAAACTACCAAATGGACGACAAACCATAGCCTCATATTTTTGAACGGTAAAGATTAACGATTCTTTGTCTATTTCTAATGTCCTATATCTTCCAAAATTTAATTTCAATCTTATATCTGTTTCCAAGCTTACCACAACCCATAATTGTCAACTAATATTTCTTGACAATCAATGTTTTATACAAAATAGACACAACAAGAGGATGATTGGTATAGTTGATGCACAAGATGGATTGTATACACTCAAGACTTCTTTTAGCTCCATCAACACCATAATTTGTAATAAGGAAGCCATTGATATTTGGCATTACAGATTAGGGCACCCATCTCATGATAGATTACATGTAATGCAATAGTTATATCCTATGATTAATTTTGATCACTCTTTTATATGTACTCCTTGTCATATGGCTAAACAAAGAAAACATTTTTTTCCTCATAGTACTTCTCATGCTTCTTCTATTTTTTCCTTATTACATGTTGATATTTGGGGTCCTTGTGCTACTACTTCCATTCATGGTCATAAATATATTTTAACCATTGTTGATGATTTTTCTAGATATGTATGGGTGTTTCCTTTAATCTCAAAAGCTGAAACTCAGTCACATTTACAATCTTTCATTACCTATGCTGAAAGACAATTTAAAATCAATGTCCTAACCATTAGATCTGACAATGAAACTGAGTTTATTATGGCCGAATTTTATAAAAATACTGGAATTGTTCACCAAACAACTTGTGTTGAAACCCCCTAACAAAATGGCTTAGTTGAGAGAAAACACAAGCACTTATTAAATGTTACCTGCTCTCTTCTTTTTCAAGCACACTTACCAAACATTTTTTGGTCTTATGCTCTTATTCATGCCTTTACCCTCATTAATTGCCTTCTCACTCCTCTCCTAAATAACCATTCTCCACACCAACAATTATACAGTTCTTCTTTTGATATCACCACCCTTAAAGTCTTTGGTTGTCTTTGGTTGTCTTTGCCTTTGTCAACACCTTGTCAAACAATAGACATAAACCTGATCCAAAAGCCTTACCCGCTATTTTTCTTGGCTATAAACCACACAAAAAAGGCTTCATCACCTTCAACCTCAAGACCAGGGCCATTGAGATTTCTAGAAATGTTATCTTCCATGAAACTTGTTTTCCTTACCACAATGAATCATACACCACTTCTAATTCCCACCTTATCACCCACCCACCTTTGTTCTATATTGACCAATGTATGCCCACACCTCATACAGATCCTTCGCACCTTCTCCACTCAGTTCACCTTCCACTTTACCTGCTCCTAACATTAGAAGATCCACCCGACCTAAAAACAGACCTTCAAGACTATATGAATTTGAAACTTCTTATGCATCAACTATTACCTCTCATTCTTCAAGTATCAAACATCCTCTTCCTTATGTCATTTCATATAAGAAACTTGTAGCACCTTATTATGGATTTATTATGCATATCTCTACTAATATTGAGCCTAGATCTTATTCTGAGACATCCCAATATCCTCACTGGGTTAGAGCCATGGATGATGAGCTTGCTGCTTTGGCCAGAAATGACACTTAGGAAATCACAGATTTACCTGTTGACAAAACTATTGTAGGCTGCAAATGGGTTTTCAAAATCAAGCACAAGGCTGATGGAAGCATTGAAATATAAAGCTAGATTGGTAACTAAGGGTTACACTCAAATTGAAGGTCAAGACTACCTAGATACCTTTTCTCCAGTGGTTAAAATCACAACAGTTAGACTGGTTATAACTCTTGCGGCAACACATAATTGGCATCTTAAGCAACTAGATGTTAGTAATGTTTTTCTTCATGGTACATTAAATGAAGAAGTTTATATGATACCTCCTCCAGGGCTCAATTGTATCAAACCCAATCAAGTACGTAAGTTACAAAAATCACTTTATGGTCTTAAACAAGTAGGCAAATAGTGGTATTTATCTTATTTCCTCTTATCTAATGGCTTCCTCCAATCTGCATCTGATCATTCCTTGTTCACCAAACATTCTGCTTCCAATGTCACTATTTTAGTGGTTTGTGTTGATGATATAGTACTCACAGGAAATGATCTCACAAAAATCACTCATATTACCCATCTTCTTGACGCAACATTTAAGATTAAAGACCTTGGCAATCTTAAATTCTTTCTTGGTCTTGAAGTGGCTGGAAACAAAGAAGGTATTTCCATTTCCCAAAGACAATATACTCTGGACATTCTCAAAGATGAAGGTTACTTAAACTCTAAGCTCGTTTCCACTCCTTCTGACTATCGTACAAAGCTCAACACAAATTCTGGCCAACCTCTAAATGATGCACCTTCATCTTCTTATAGATGATTGATTGGTAGATTATTATATCTCACCAACACTAGACCAGATATTTCATTTGCAGTACAACAATTAAGTCAATTTCTCTTAAATCCCAACACAGATCATCAATAAGCAGCTTCCAGGATTCTTAGATACCTTAAGGGCTTGCTCTTTTGAGTATATTTGAGGGAGTGGATTTGAGGGGATTTGAGAGGATTTGAAGATAATTTTTTTTGTCGTATTTTTGAACGAATTTGGAGGTAAATGAGAGTGAATTTGAAAATAATATTTTTAATTTGTCACGTCAATACAATTCTATACTAATTCTCACAAATTTTATTTTCAAATTCACTCTCATTTACCTCTAAATTTGCTCAAAAAAACGACAAAAAAAATTATCTTCAAATCCACTCAAAAGAACAAGGCCTAAAGGTGCTCCTGGAAAAGGGATTTTCTTTCCCAGCAATAACATCATACAGTTGAAAGGCTTCAACGATTATGATTGGGCAGGCTGCATTGATACCAGACGAAGTATCACTGGTTACTCTATCTATCTTGGCTCCTCACTTATTTTATGGAAATCGAAGAAACAAGCCACTATATCCAAAAGTTCCTCAGAAGCTGAATGCAGAGCTCTTGCCACAGCTACTTGTGAAATTCAATAGTTAACTTTTCTTCTATAGGATCTTCACGTAACTTTTCAACAACCAGCAGTCTTGTTCTGTGATAACAAATATGCCCTTCATATTGCTGTAAATCTGGTTTTCCATGAACGCACGAAGCACATTGAAATAGATTGTCATATTGTAAGGGAAAAACTTTCTTCTAGCTTACTTAAACTACTGCCGATTCCTTCTGCATGCCAGTTAGCTGATATCTACACAAAAGGACTTTCTCCCACAACTTTCAAATTTCTGGTTTCCAAGCTGGGAATGATTGACATTCATTCTCCAGCTTGAGGGGGCTGTTAGGATTTAATATCTGTTATGATTTAATATCTTGTTAGGATTTAAAATCTTGCTTGTTATTATTTTTGTTTGTTATTATTCTGTTTATATTTGGTAGATTAGATAGAATTATAACTAATTTTGTTATAATCTTGATGTGTAAATATTTGTATCTGCATTATACAGAATCGATATAATACACAAACTATTTTTGTTTCTCTGTTTTTCTTCCTCTGTACTGTAATCTCAATACTTGGTTTGAATGATGATTCTCCTTATTTAAGATAACTACAACAATAGTTTCTACATATATTCAAAGAAACTACTGATGAACTTATTCTAACGATAAACTCAAGTTCATTGTGTTCCGGTGGAATCTTTAGAAGTTGTTTGTTGACTTCCTTTCATTTTATTCACTACTTATTAGCATATCTGTGAGTGATAGTTATACTATGATTGTTACCATTTTCTGTTTCCATTTCTTCTTCTAACAACATCACTCAACTCAATTCTCTAGATATGGACTGTATTCACAAAATTCAGTTGCAGAACAATGCTCGAATGAACAATCTTGATTCCCCTGTGTTTGCATGTAAAACTGAGGAGCTGCCTCCTGTCAATGACTTTAAGGCCACATTGCTAGTTGATGGGCATTCTATTGAAAGTCCTTCAGTTGCCAACACTATAAAAGAGACAGAGCGGGCTTCTGATTTAATGTCATTATCACCTGACATCTTTGAGAAGGCAACTATCCTTATAATTTCTTACATTGTTACTAACTAAGAAGAATGTTGGAGAAAAAATTTCTGATGACCCATATAGTTCAATTACCAAAAGTGAACTCTGTTTAAGTATTTTTTGTGAAGATACAGTTTTAAAACTTACTATGACAAAGAAATACTTTATACTGATGTTAAACCGCCATCTTAATTCCTGTTATTTTATACTGATGTTTTTCTGGTAAAATATATAATGTCTTGGTAAGTTTCTTTTTTCTTATCTTTTGTATATATATATATATATATATATATATATATATATATATATATAAATCGGTGTTAAGAATAGTTGCTGGATCTCTATATTATATGTAATATTTGAATGTTTACTTATCATTCGGTGTGAAGAATAGTTTATCTGTGGAAGACATTTAGATTTTAAATAGATGATAGCATGATTTATTAACAACAGTAGATCAACTTCATTCAAAGGTCAAATGTTTTGGTGTGTTCACCTGTATGTTTGTGTGTGCTGTCTTCATTAAAAATTGATACCATTGAATATGGAGTTGTGTCCTCTTATTCAGGGTGACTCTGAATTCATTCAAGACTTCAATAATGAAATTAACTGAGAAAGAAGGCTTTCACAAACCAACATATAAGACTATGCAAGCTGGATGTCCCTACATGCCAACTTTCTTCTCTACCTTGGAAGTAGAGGGTGTGGAATTTCATGGAAAGGGATGTAGATCCAAGAGAGAGGCGGAACAGGATGCTGCAAAGATTGCTTACATTGCCTTAAAAAAGTGTAAGTTCATTGTCTAGGGTTACGTATATAAACCTTAAGTTAAAAGTAGAGTGAAAGGTTAAGAGTAAAAATAAATTATTCTACTTACTCCAAAAATAAATAAAACTTTATATGTGTGTTTTTTAATAAAGATAAATAAAACTATGATTTTTATTACAAGGGATTGAATAACGTTTTACAGTTATTTAATATCTGTTCAATTAATTAGAAATATGTATTTTACAGTAGACAAGTGAAATAAACTTTCTAACCCTTTTTAACGAAACTAAAAGGCCAAATTTCTAAATATAGGCTTTTTTTAGTGTATATGTTTTAATTAAACAACAATAAGAATCCCTTTTGAAAAACATGTTTTCAAATTTTCTTCTAATTAAAAGTAAAAAAGGAGACCATACATTCCACATGATTTTCTAAACAAACAGCACAAAATAAACAACCAACCAACAATCGCTCTCCTTCACGCAGGAAGCATTTCTTCTCATAGAATCTAATCAAACACAAAATATTAGGATAAGAAAAAACAATCTTATCATATAATCGTCCTTTAAAGTTTGAGGTTAATTTTACTTAAAATTGATTATATATGATAAGTGACTAAAGTGTTAATGCACTTGTTAACATATATTGATCCTTAGAATTCACATGCCTAGCAAACTTCATTGTCTTTTACAATAATTTTCTTAGAAGCTATTCCTAATATGATTTCTTTTAACTGATTTTAAAAGTCCTTTATGCATAGGTTTTAAACTGAATTTGATTTTACTTAAAACTAATCCAATCATCAACAGTAGTTCTTCCTCTCATGTATGTATTATTCGATGAGAATTTTTCTTTTCTTGTGTGTGAAAGTGAAAATGTACAAGACAAAGCTACAAGAGCTTTGCCACAAGAGAGAGTGGGGTTTGCCAAGGTACTCTGCCATGAAAGATGGTCCAGATCATATACCAAGCTTTAAGGCTTCTGTTCATGTCCATGGTGTCATCTTCACTTCTTCCGGTGCCTCTAGTTCCCTTAAAGAAGCTAAAAACAAAGCTGCCATGGTTGCTTTCCTCAGCTTCTGTTCTGGTACCCCATCTCTTTTCCTTTCTTGCTTTTGTTTGTTTCCTTGGAAAGTTGGTTTCTTTACTGTTTTTTCTTGATGAAGATGAAGGTCTTGAAGTAGGGAATTCCTGTTATGTGAAGGGAGTTGTATGCTCTATTCCTTAGATTGCTCTGTGTTTGTGTTCATATACAATCATAGCTTATTATTATAATAATTTTCAGGAGTTATTTGAGATTTTGGGTTGGAAACTATCACTTTGTTATGTGAAATGGTTTGAGAAACTATAAAACTGTTTGATCAGAAGTAGACTATAAGTTGCACTTGAGTTGAAGTTAGCACTGGTAATGATTTTTTTTTTTTCTAACCTTAATTGATTTCATAATAAACAAATAGAATTTAAGTATGAAATTTGGCATCCTATCTTATATTCTATAACTATTTAAATGAATGCTGTCAAAAAAACTTCTGTTTAGTTCTCATTCTTAATATCATGCCTTGTAATAAAAAAATGATGCAGAAAATAATACGATGGTAGAAACTAGTAATGTTACGTCAAGTTCATATTATAGGGTAGAATTTGTTGACCTAATTTTATACAATTGTGCACCAATTAATTTTGTTCTTTATTATGACCCTTTAGGATCTTCAACACAAACTTCTGAACAGGATACAAAAGAGCAAATTAGAGAAGTGAAACCTCAGGGCAGTTCAATTCCAGCACAATCTTCAGTCGTTATAGATGGTGAATGATGACTTTTCTCCTTACTTTTTGAACTTAGTTTGCAAGCTCTTCTGTATATGATTCTAACGATTTAATAAAGAAAAACAATACTTTACTTTTACTTTCCTTCTAGTTCAATTTTAATGAACAATATATTAACATCAGGCCCTCAAAACGTGGTTGGATTCTCTTTTATGCAATCATTCTAGCTTTGTGAATTAGGAAAGCTATAAGGTGTAAAACAAATACTAGATTAATTTTAGAAATTGTATCCTACACCTTTCCCTGTTGTACTTCATAACTTAAATCTCATATTTCCATGTCAAACACTGTGAGTAGAGTTGTTACTAGATCTTCTTCATTTAACATAGGTCAAATGAATCCGCATTCTTGTCTGTGTATATCTACTGCAAATAACTTATGTCAATCCTAATGTCTGGTATTTCAAAGGTTATTTTTATCTTTATTTCAGTGTTATTGTTATCTTTATCTCAATGAGCAAACACTTTCACTGACTTTCAGAGTCATAGTTACAACAATAGTTTCTACATATATTCAAAGAAACTACTGATAAACTTATTCTAACGGTAAACTCAAGTTCATTGTGTTCCGGTGGAATCTTTTGAAGTTGTTTGTTGACTTCCTTTCATTTTATTCACTACTTATTAGCATATCTGTGAGTGATAGTTATACTATGATTGTTACCATCTTCTGTTTCCATTTCTTCTTCTAACAACATCACTCAACTCAATTCTCTAGATATGGACTGTATTCACAAAATTCAGTTGCAGAACAATGCTCGAATGAACAATCTTGATTCACCTGTGTTTGCATGTAAAACTGAGGAGCTGCCTCCTGCCAATGACTTTAAGGCCACATTGCTAGTTGATGGGCATTCTATTGAAAGTCCTTCAGTTGCCAACACTATAAAAGAGACAGAGCGGGCTTCTGATTTAATGTCATTATCACCTGACATCTTTGAGAAGGCAACTATCCTTATAATTTCTTACATTGTTACTAACTAAGAAGAATGTTGGAGAAAAAATTTCTGATGACCTATATAGTTCAATTACCAAAAGTGAACTCTGTTTTAGTATTTTTTGTGAAGATACAGTTTTAAAACTTACTATGACCAAGAAATACTTTATACTGATGTTAAACCACCATCTTAATTCCTGTTATTTTATACTGATGTTTTTCTGGTAAAATATAGAATGTCTTGGTAAGTTTCTTTTTTCTTATCTTTTGTAGAATGTATATATATATATATATATATATATATATATAAATCAGTTTAAGAATAGTTGATGGATCTCTATATTATATGTAATATTTGAATGTTTACTTATCATTCGGTGTGAAGAATAGTTTATCTGTGGAAGACATTTAGATTTTAAATAGATGATAGCATGATTTATTAACAACAGTAGATCAACTTCATTCAAAGGTCAAATGTTTTGGTGTGTTCACCTGTATGTTTGTGTGTTCTGTCTTCATTAAAAATTGATACCATTGAATATGGAGTTGTATCCTCTTATTCAGGGTGACTCTGATTCATTCAAGACTTCAATAATGAAATTAACTGAGAAAGAAGGCTTTCACAAACCAACATATAAGACTATGCAAGCTGGATGTCCCTACATGCCAACTTTCTTCTCTACCTTGGAAGTAGAGGGTGTGGAATTTCATGGAAAGGGATGTAGATCCAAGAGAGAGGCGGAAGAGGATGCAGCAAAGATTGCTTACATTGCCATAAAAAAGTGTAAGTTCATTGTCCCTCTTCATTGGTGCACATCCCCAATTTTGCTTCCATGCATAAGAAACACTGAGGAAAATTTGATATATCACCAAAACCTTAACCTCTGCTTTTGTGTATTTTGAATGAGTTAACTTAAATCATGACTTCTACTTAAAGCATGGCATCTACTTTAACCATGACATCTCAAATGTTGGATGATGGTTATAGATCAATTATACTATATTGTGAAGTCCTAATATAAATTTTGCAACAATTAAACGACCTTGTAGAGACTCTCCCACTCATTATTGTTTCTAATTTTTTACTACCAATAATGTGTACCTGAACGATGTCTAAATATAAGCTGGTTTAATTAAAACAAGAGGAATCCTTCTTAAGTGGCTTAGGATGAGAAAATAATTAAATAAAGGAAACATTTTTCTCCTTTGTCTATAGGTTATGTGAGATATAACAGAATATGCATTGGAATAATTATGCTTTGATAATATGTATGCTATGCACAGGTGGGCTCATTATGTATGCTGTGTTATGCTATGCACAGGTGGACTCAGTATGTATGCTGTTTTTTTACCTTCTCCAATAGAGCATAAAGCAGTACAATCAATTCTTAGCTCGGATATTGTCAAATGCATTCAGAATCTCAAACTTGAAGGTATGTTTTCTTTCATCTTTTGTAACATAAAGTAAGCTATGTGCATGGAAATCTGTTCTAACATAACTTTTGGTCCTAGATTTGAATGACACATTATATGAAAATGTTAAAGTTGCAAACGAGGAGGAACAAAAATCATCTTTCCTGCAGTCACCTGACAAATAGATGAACAACAGGAGCTCATCATCTGTGAACCAGCATCCAGTTCTTCCCCAAAATCATCTCCATTTCACAGATTGATGTTGATGTATGTCTGTGATTTTTGTAGTCTTTGCAATACTACCTATTAGTGACAATAAGTATGTTGTGTGAGACAGGAATTCCCAAATGACATAAGATCTTTTATTTTAGTGAAAAGCTTGAAGGCTTTGCTGAGTACCTAAACTTGATATTAAAAATATCTTACGCATAAGTAAAAATCATGTTGACTTAGGATATGTTTGGAAAAACTTTAAGGAGAGAAAAATAAGAAGGAAAAAAAAATGAGTGACAAACCGCAGCAGTTAAGAGAAAAGAAAGGATGGGAGTGGATGAGAGTCAAAGCTCACTCAAGCATGCTTCAATTTCTAATTATGATCCTCCAAAAAGATACCTCTTCATCACTACATCATTTCTTATAACAGATATGCACACATCACACTCCATGCAACCAAAATTCCTCTTTCTACCCCTTCTAACTTTCACAAAAGAAAAACACAAATCTATTAACTAGATTTGGGCTTGGACTTTCGTTGATAAATCTAAAATGGCTTATCCCACTTTAAGGCATGGTTCCTATCAATGTTTCAAAGAATGTTGTTTCTGAGTACAAGACAAAATTCATGTTTCAAAGAATGTTGTTACTTCGGTCCAGAGAAATATCAATGAATTAAACAAAATTGAAATATCTCATTTTACCATAACCATTGCTAAAAGACAAGAAAAGGCAACTACACAAGTTGTACCAAAAAAGGGACCATCACATCAAAATAAGCAGCAATACAAGTTAGCAATCTACACATTCTGTTCTACTAGCTAGATTTAAGAACTCTGTTCTATAATGGCAAAAAACGACTCTTGGTCTTCATTTACATAAAAGGACACTATGTTTCAGCTTTGACTCCAATATTTTAAACTTTATAACCTAATTTTTCTGCTTTAAGCTTGGCAACCACTCTTTCAAGCCTCCCAATCTGGCTTTCTTCATCGCAACACATTGTTGGGTCTATCGAGGAGGAGGTTACCTATGGGTTACACAAACACCAATAACATCTGAGCCAACTATATAAGGGATCGACACCACTCTTTACCCAAAACCTTAAGACAATGGGTTAATGGGTCTTCACCTTTATAAGGTGCTCTACTTTCTCATTTATATTCAATGTGGGACTTAGACTCACACTTGGATTCCCAACACACATGTACCTTCACTTGAAGAACTAGACAACTAAATGATTGAAACCTTTTCATTTTATCAAAATCGTGTTCTTGTTTACTCTTAATCTTGCAAGTAAAACCAGGTGGTGGGCCAGAAGATAGGCTGCTCTCTTTTTTCACAGATAATGATATCGGTAATGCATGTTTTGAGCTACTTTCAACACAATCATAATGTTTGCTTCCTTCTTTTGACTCAAATAGTTCAAATAGTTGAAAGAAAAAAAAATCTTTTGACTCAAATAGTTCAAACACGAAAAGAAAGGTAAGAAACTTTTATCTTGGGTCTCATAGGATGTAAGGCATTAAAGTTGGTATAGCAAGCTATATGAACCAAAGACACTTGACGTGTGTTAGAGGTTTATCAATCACAATACACCCTCATAATCCTTGTTGTTATTGATGTGTTGTGCTTACTAGGCCATGCGCGTGCCCGGTATTCATGAGTGCTCTAGAGATCATGCTAATATCTCATGCAAGCGGCCCCACTCAACACTCATATAGGTGATTTCATCAAGTGTATGCTACAAATCATACACCACCCATAAGGGATATGAAAATCATTAAAAGTTTTGTTTAAGCTAAAATTCTTTCACCACATAGAATTTTAATGACAAAATTTAGCCTCTCAATAATGCAGTCTTTAGCACTTTCATAAACACACCATAAGATGAGACATAATTGATTAAAATCAATTTAGTGCTATCGGAACTAACAAGTGACTTGTTTTTACCCATATGAACCTTATTCATGGGATCTCCAATCATAAAGGTTGGGTTACCATCACTTGTTTGTTTGCAAGTGGCTTAAGTCTCATTCCCCTCGATGTTTCTAATATCATTTGTCTTCCAGGGGTTTTGTCAGAGAATTTGCTAGATTCCGTTTTAACTTCACATAATCAATGAAAATAGTTCCAGTCTTTAGCAACCACTTCACCAAATTGTGTCTCAATTGTATATCTCTATTCTTTCCATTGTAATTCTTGTTTTTAGCTATAGCTATTGCCGATTGGCAATCATAGTGTGTTGACACCGATGGGGTTGGTTTCATTCCTAGTGTAATGTTTGCTAAGAAGTTTTTCAACCATTTAGCCTCACTATCAGCCATCTCAAGAGCAACAAACTCAGATTCCATTGTTGATCATGCAATAATTGGTTGCCTAACTAATCTCCATGTAAATGCACCACCCCCAAGTGTGAATACATAACCACTAGTAGATTTTGTCTCATCTGAATCAGAGATTCGGTTAGCATCATTGTACCCTTCTAGTACAGCGGGAAATCCAGTATATCCAATAGCATAATCCATTGAACCTCTTAATTGTCTCATAAGTCTAGCAAGTGCATCCCAATGTTCCTCTGGTTTGGACATTAAGTGTACCTACTCAGTCTACCTACTGCATAAGCAATATCAAGTCTACAAAAACTCATCAAGTGTAGTAAGCTTCCAATTATCTGGGCATACTGAGGCTAAATAATGATTCTCCGCTATTTTTCATTAATTTAGAGTTAGCATCATAAGGGGTACTCACGGGTTTGAAATCATAATACCTAAACTTCTTAATAAGTTTCTCAATGTATTGTTCTTGGGATAGTAATATACTATCTCCCTTCCTTATGATTTTAACACCTAAAATTACATTGGCTTCACCCATGTCTTTCATTTCGAATTTGATCCTAGAAACAATTTAGCTCTAGCAACAATCTCATTGCATGTATCAGAAATTAACATGTCATTCACATACAAAATGACATATTCTCTACTTTCAAATTTAGAATATTATCAATATCATTAGGTGAAAAGCAAAATTTATTTCTTCAAGTAATTAAGTAAAATTACCTACACCCCACAGTTTTAAAATATTTAAGATTGGTAAACGAGAAAATATCTGGTTGTGCTTCTCCATTTGTAGGTAAAGTATACGAAAAATTACTCAAGTACCTTATCTTCTTATTTCTTTGAGAAAATCTTTTCCACCTTTCCTCAAACATTGTAAAGGCACGACACATGAAATTAAGGTTCATCATCCTAACTTCAACGAAGTTCAAGTTGTTGCCTCGTCTCCCTCTTCTTCATCCTCATCCATGGTTCCTACAAATGCGATCAGAAGCCATCGTTGTTGCGAGCATCTTGCTAGCCTCCGGAAGTTTTGTCTAGAGAAGACCTTGGCTTTTGACATGTTCGTAAGTGATTTTGCGAAGATCGTCTGAGTTTCGGAAACAAAGGTTTGGCTCTCCGAAGGCATGTTGTTGATGTCAACTATAAGTTCTTAAGATTGTTCGATAAAAGCTGACAGAAACACGAACATAATTTCCTGAGGCGTGTAGTTTCAATGTCCTTAAAGACTTATCCGTGGTGTATTGCACAAGTCCCTCAGGATACAATAGGAATTTCCCAGAATATCTATGAGGATCTTAGAACTAGCAAGGATCTCTAACAAAAGTATAAAACAATCCAGAATATTTTTAGAAGAGGAAAAAAGGGAAGAGAAAATGAGAGGATGAGAGAAATAATTTTGATGTGTTTTGGAATAAAAATAGTTGTTCTATTTATAGAACATATAAAGCACCTTACAATAGAGGAAAATGATCGTTGCAACTTTAAAATTATTGAATGTTGCTTAATAAAAAATTGTGATGTTGCAGCCATAAAATCACATTTGAACATCTGAAGATCATATATTAAATGTTTTCCTTCCTAAAAGATGCTTTTATCAAATGATATGACATGTGCCAATATGTTTTAAATGTGCAATTTGACTAAACGGTTACCAACATTTAAAACATTTATTGCATGTACGAAAAAACACCTCTTTCTTTTATACTTTGTTCTCTTTATCTCCATAGACCTTGAAAGTACAAGACCTTTACTCAAACTCCTGCACAAGATGGATAAAGACATTAAGAGATAGGAAAACATTATGAGAATGTTTCCTTAAAGCTTCAAGTTCTGCAAAATCGTACAAGTTACTTTTGTAAAAGCTCTAACAAAACACAGTAGCTTTGCAACATACACCTGAGTGTGACTACCTACCTAAAAAGATTATGAAGTCTACATGGAACGTAACTCTCAATCTAACGGTTCTTTCTCAAAGAAGGCTATGTATAGATTATTGCATCAAGAGAAGACAGAAAGAATAAGTGCATATAAACAAGCCTACTATTTCAGAGCATGCATGCTTTTTTAGTCCTTTTTCTTGAAGTATGTTGTACGATCTTTTTAGACTTTGCTTCAAGTGAGGAACATTCCATGATTATCTCTTTTTTCTTTGACGTCCACATTTCATATTTGATCTGTAGCATCGTGGATGTGTGTAGAATACAATAGTGCATAAAGGGCTTTAGACGTCTGTTATTTTGGGCTTTTAACGTCTGATCTCTGTCCAACATCTATATGGGTGACGTTAATGAGACGTCGGACCCAATAGGTTAGACGTCTATATAGACGTCCGACCTAATAGGTCAGACGTCTATATAGACGTCCGATCCATACAAGTCAAACGTCTATATAGACATCTGACAACATATATCAGACGTCTAAAATGTTGCCATATTTGATTGGATCTTTTTCCGTTTGAGGCCTCTCGGGTTGCTCCTAACTCATGGTGATTCAAGTTTACAACTTTATATTTTAGTTGAAGAGAATGTATTGTACTTTTTTTTGTATTGGATGGTTTTAAAAACGTAGTGGAGAGAATTGGAGGAGTGCAAAACGCAAGAAATCACCGCTAAGAACAATGCCTGAGGACACGAGCAAAACTGCACCAAAACCCAACGAAAACGCATTTTAATCGGTTCAAATGAAAGATAATGCATCAAAGAGTGATTGAATCGGAGTAAAATTAATTTAAAACAGTGTAAAAGTGAGAAAACGAACCTGAAAAGCGTAACACATAGAGAGAAAACACGAGGAAGATGATGAACATTAAGTACGCGTAACTGTTGCCTCACGTTTGCGGTGTTTTAATAAAGCCAATAGAAGTCGATTCCCCCACATCAGACGTCTATATGGTTGTAGAAGTCGGATTGGCGGGATCAGACATCTAAATGGAGTTAAAAAGTGACCTTTTAGATTTCAAAAATGAGTATATAGAAGTCGGTTCCCCCCACATCGGATGTTTATATGGCTGTAGAAGTCGGATTGGCCGGATCGGACGTCTAAATGGAGTTAAAAAGTAACTTTTAGATTTCAAAAACGAGTATATAGAAGTCAGTTCCCCCACATTTGACGTCTATATGGCTGTATTAGTCGGATTGGGGGGATTTGACGTGTAAATAGAGTGAAAAAGTGACCTTTTAGATTTCAAAAATGAATATATAGAAGTTTGTTCCCCCACATCAGACGTCTATATGGCTTTAAAAGTCGGATTGGCGGGATTTGACATCTAAATGGAATCAAAAAGTGACTTTTTAGATTTCAAAAATTAGTATATAGAAGTTTGTTCCCCCCACATCAGACGTTTATATGGTTTTTTTATTTACGAAAAATGCCACCAGTTATTTTTTACGTTGGATATTCGAGGGTCGGACGTCTAAAGGGTGACATTAAAGACCTTTTATGCACTAGTGATTGCTTATCTACAAAATTAGAGTAAACTATGCATGCAACAGATATGACTTTTCTTATCACTTTTGTTATTTTCGAATGTTGGTCATTTAATGTAATTTAATTCTCGCTCAGAACAACAAAGTGTTTTTTTATTCCTACTGTTGTGTAGTTTTACAATTAATCTCTTTTAACTTGAAGATACCAATTGTGTAGATGCTTCATCACTAGATGACATGTCTATTTTACTTACGGTATCAACTTAACTCAAGTAAACGCTTCTATTGTTTTTGTCACTTTGTAGAAAGATAACGTTTAACTTGCTCAGACTTTCTTATGTCTTTTAACAATTATGTCTTTTAATTGTTTTAGTTAAAAACATTGTCTTGGCCCGTTTCTGTTTCCGAGAGAAGCCAAATACTTACTTCAGGTATTTAAGCCTTGAGCGTTTAGCTTAGTTCTCTCTTGGACGACTTTAGACAAGACATCTTCTAGTCACGCGTCTATGTTCTAGCCTGAGTGTTTTTCTATTTCTTAGGACCTAAGTGTTTTCCTATGATTTCTAAGTATGAACTTCATGTTCTAGTTTTTGTTTTTTTGGAGTTTTGGCTCTATGTTTTTATCATACGTTACTTTTTGATCTTTAACCTGTTTTAACGTTATTTGATTAAACTTCAAAACATGAGATTGTTTGTTTATATAGACGATTTTTTCTTTAAGAGGCTCAACTTTATTGAGAACCACAATCGGTAGGGTTTTAGAACATCAACTATTATTTAATGCTTTGTTGTACATTATGTTGAGCTGGCAGGAATTTGAATCATCTTTGACCTAGATGATCCTTATTGGGCCAACTTGTTAGGCTCAATGTTGAACATGTGTTTTGCATGGATGATGTGTCCTTAGATGAATTGTCTTAGACGATATAATTGAATATGACGTCTTTAGACGATATGTCTTAGAGGCTTAGCCCTTAACGCTACATGACATACATGATAAACGCGTTAATTCAAACCTACTCATTCAACTAAGGGTTTTGTAAATATATCAGCAAGTTTATCTTCTATGTTTACATATTGTAAATTCATAGTACCTTTTTGTAAATAATCTCGTATAAAATGATGTTTGATCTCATAAACATCATAGTCTTCGAGTTGGTTTTTGATCCACAGAAGTTGAGAGTAATAACTCATATTTGAGATATATTCTGCTTCACTTGTTGAGAGGGCTATTGTCCTTTGTTTCTTGCTCATCCAGGAAACAAGGTTGCCTCCAATGAAGTGGCATCCTCCACTGGTGCTTTTTTTCTCAATCCTGCCTTAAGTATAGTCAGCATTGCAGTATCCCAGCAACCTAAAATTTTCTCTTCCTTTAAAGCAAAGACCAAGATTACTTGTCCCAATAAGATAATGAAATATGCATTTAATGACAATCATATGGGTTTTCCTCGAGTCTGACTGAAATTTAGCACATAATTAAACACTAAGAATTATATTAGGTCTAGACACAGTTAGATTCATAAGTAAGCCTATCATCTATTGATAAACGATGTTGTCCACTTTTCTAGAGTTCTCGTCTAGCCCTAAGTTAGTCGTTGGATGCATTGAAGTCTTAATCTCCTTTGCCTCGTCCAACTTAAGCTTTTTAAGCAGCTTTTTTTATAAACTTCTACTGATGTATGAGGATAATGTTCTGCTCTTGCTTGATTTGTAGCCCTAGGAAGAACTTTAGTTCTCCCATCGTGCTCATTTTGAACTTATTTTGCATTATGTTAGAGAATTATTGGCAGAGATTCGTTAGTAGCACCGAAAATAATATCACAGACATAAATTTGAACAATGATGAAATTATTGTTTAGTTTTTGCTTAATAGTGTGGTGTTTAGTTTTCCTTTAGAAAATTTGTTTTAAATTAAGAAAGAACTTAAGCGTTCATACCAAGCTCTAGGAGCTTGTTTTAAACCATACAACACTTTTTTTAGTTTTAAAACATGTTTGGAATTAGTAGAGCACTCAAAATTAGAAGGTTGTTCCACATAAACGTCTTCTTTGATGTCATTGTTTAGAAAAGCACTTCTAATATCCATATGGTATAACTTAATTTTACTGTAAGTTACAAAAGAAAGTAAAATTTGAATAGCTTTTAACCTCACAACAGGTTCATATGTTTATGTGTAATCAATACCTTCCTATTGATAGTAGACTTGGTGATGAGCCTGGCTTTATTCCTCACAACCTTTCCATCTTAGCCCAGCTTGTTTCTAAAGAACCACTTTACTCCAACAATGTGTTTCCCTTGAGGTTGCTCAACAAGTTATAAAACATCGTTCTTTTGAAATTGATCTAACTCTTCCTAGATGGCTTGGACTCAAAAGTCATCTTCCAACGCTTCATTGATGTTCGATGACTCAATGTGTGAGATAAGAACAATTGGTTGTTGCTTAAAATATGCCATGTTCTTGATATCTTCCTTGAGATCACCTATGATCTTCTCCAGCGGATGATTCTTGACCACTAGATGATGCAACCCACAAGGTTTTCTTCTCATCATGACACTCGTGTTCTTGTCTCGACGTGTCTACTTTAGTTGACCCATCTGGCACCTTCAACGTTTTATCACAATCTGCATAGCTGCAAAAGCTTCGTCTAGCTTTGACATTTTATTGTCATACTCATAATTGTTAAATTTAACATGTATGGCCTCTTCTACCTTAGATGTTCGAGCTTTGGTGGTTTCAAAGTAACCAAGCATGATTCCTTCATCACTATAAGAAAAGACATGCCTTATATCTCAAGGCAAGAGGGGGTGAATTCGTTTAAGCCTTAAAAATTGTTCTTTTCAAAATATTTGTGAAATCTTTGGCTTTCTTGAAGTCAATAAACAATAAGTGATGAATCAACAATAAAAGAGAGAAAGTAAAGAGAAATATCAACATAGACCATTTATATTGGTTCGGTTAATCCCAAGCCTACATCCAATCCTCCTTCAACAACCTCATTTGAAGGGATTCCACTATAAAATTGATTGAGTTTACAGACATACAGAAATATCCCTCTCAATGCACTTCTCACCACACCCAAAATCAATATATAAATACAAGAGATGAATAACCTCACTATCTTACAACACTTGAGAACACTCACATCTCTCAACACCTGGCCAAACCACACAAGTACACAAATACAGAATGTCTATGATGATTAGGATCTTCAAGTCAAACTCCTCTTGGTGCAAATCAAATCAGAACAGGTTTTAGCCAACTTTGTTAAAAGAATCTTGATGTATAAGCAACCAATGTAGCCTTGATTCTCCAAGATCTCTTCTTGAATGCTATTGTATTCAAAACTCAATGTAAATGTTAGTACTTGAAAATGACAACAATTGATTCATTTAAAACAAAGCTCAAGTCGCATATATATAGGATTTTCTGAATCCTAATGCAATATAATCGATTAAGGTTTTTATGTAATTTGTGAAGCTTTTGCTTATGTTTTAACAATTTTTCTTTTGTTTTAATAGATTATTCTGAGCATGTAATCAATTATAAAATCACATAAGCAAGTTACAAATTCAAATGACGGTTATAACAGATCAATCTATTAAATGAACTGGATTAAACAAAGTAAATTGTTTTAATCAATTAGTCAACTTATGTAACCGATTAATCTTGTACTTAAGCAAATTTTCAATCCAATTTCCATTTTAAACAGATTTACTCACTTATAAAACAGATAATGGTATTGCTTTTTGTTTTAATCGATTAGACAACTTATATAATTGATTACTATAGAGTAGTTTTAATCCTGAATTTCTAACACCTGTAATAAATATTTATCATATCTCAGACATTCACTAGTACAAAACGCGGAAAAGAAGACGGATAATATGTCGCGGTTTTCAAAAAACCGAAGTATATATAAAGGCGGTGGCATTTTTGCAATTTAAATGAACTTATAGGCCTCGGTTCTCCTTCAACCGAGCCATAAATGCCAAATTACCTCGGTTAACTATTAAAACGAGGCATAATCCTTTTTTAAATTGACCTACAGCATCGGTTGAACTGGACAGAGACAGTAAAATAGCATAGACATCGGGTTTGATAAACAACCGAGTCAGTATTATTGTTTTAGACATCGGGTTTGACAAAGAAGCGTGTGAGTATTATCTTTTCATCTTCAACCATGAAGTGAACTACCCTAATCTCCAGTTCATCTTTCTCTACTCCGCGCAGTTCTTCTTCCTCTGCTTCTCCTCAGTTCTTCTTCCACCGCTCCGTTATCGCCGCACATCCAACCTGCTCCCACGGAAGCCTATTCCTCCGTTAACGCCCGTCGCAGCCACTACACATCAACCACCACCAGGACGCTCGTTCTTGGAATCGATCGAGATCCCTTCGCCTTCCTTGTTTGCCGAAACCCTACCGGACTCCGCCGCCGGGAGCCCCCGCTTCCTTCCTAAGCGGTGGCCTTGCTCCTTGCGCTGCTTGCTCCAAGCCCTGCCACGCCGCCACTGGGAGCCATCAACACCTCGTCGTGTTCGACGGCTGCGAGCGCGGCTTCCACCTCGCCTGGGAGTGCGTCGCCTCTGGATTAAAGAGCAAGCGGTGGCCGTTGGGAGTGAAGCAGCTTCTTGATAACAACTCCTAGGGTTCTAATCCAGATCCCTATCCCCAATTTTAGTGCTGCATGGTGAACAGTCTCAGATCTACATTGCTTCAGCTGTTATCCCCTTTCTCTCCTTTTTGTTTGTTTTGATTTTTCTTTTTATTTTGAGCGGTCCGGTCAGGATTACAGTTTGGTGGTTTGCGTTTTGGCAGATTAAGCTGCCGTCGTATCCCCCACCACCATCGAACAACTATGGGAAAACCAACCCCTTCTAAGTGGGATGATGCACAAAAGTGGCTTTTGGGATTGTCAAAAGGAGGAGAGAAAAGTCACTCCAGAAACAGACCAAGAAACTCAAACGCAGATGATTTGAGACTGATAGCTCCTGTGCCACAGAAGGAGCATGATTACTCAAGTAGTAAGAAGGAAGAGGAAGAGGATCAACAAGGCCCTGCAAGAGGATTGAAGATCAAGCTAGAAAGTTGAGTCCACTAGAAAGTCGAGCAATGGCTTGGGATGAGGCAGGTAATTACTTAACTATTGAGCTTGTTTTTTATCAACTGAATGTATTGAAGGAAAGCTTGTTCTTGGGATGAGATTCATTTCTATGATATAAACTTCGATATGAGGCATTAGCTTTATCTTCTTCGATGATTCGTAAAGTAAAGTGTTTTAATGGTTTTGCTACACTACTTGTGCTGCTAAAACTTCTATTGTTTTGTTTTGTTTTTTTTTATTGTTTTTTTTTAATATTTCTTAGCATGATTGAATTGCAATTGTGATTGCAATTGTGATGTTGTTGTTCTAAGTTACTGCGTGCGATTGCATGGCTTGTGATCTAGCTTCTGCTGTTTAGTGTGAATATTAAAACAATTAGAGACTCTAAATGTTTTAGTCATACGCAGATGACGGAAAAATAGATAGGGACATCAACACTTCAAAGGAGAATGTTGACTTGGTCTAATGGGAATCTCTCTGATGTGTTTGTGTTTATTTTGTAACTTTTTTTAAGGAAGTATTTGCACGGGTTGTTTCAAGTTCCATTATACGATTTGCATGTGGCGATAAGTTAGACAGGGACATCAGTACTTATGCTAAGGATGGTGATTTGTCTTTGGGAATCTCTCTTATGCATAACCAATTTTCATGATATAGACTGAGATTATTAACAAGTTAAATTTTGACGATCCAATGTGTCTAAGAGCAATATTTATCACTTTTCTTAACTGATGAGCAATTTTATACAATTATTTAATTTGATATAACCTCATCTTGGGGTAGCCTGCTTTAAATGCTATGTTGGTAAGTGCATGTGTAATATTGATATTTGGCCAATGATGTATTGATTTGCTCGTAGTATTGACATAACTATTCAATCAAAGATAATCGCACATTTCTTATACTACTGGATTTTGACAGTAGCCATGACTCTTTTTTTTTCCTTTTTACGGATACATGACGGTTTCATTAAAGATGACATATATATATATATATATATATATTCAACACTTGTTACTTTTTTATCTTTCTTCTTTATCAAATGTATCATCTATAATATATAATTTTTTTTCTCTTATGTAGCATGTTGAATATTTATGGTAGAAAGAGTAACTTGCGGGTCTTACTAGATTTGATATGAAAATTTCATTATACTTAGCATATGAAATATCAAATACAAACCCAATCTCTCTGTACATGGAACTAAATCAATGGTGGAGATGTTGAGGGTTTATCTTATTCCAATGTTGACTGTTAACAAAGTTTGTTTGTTAAACCTTTATTTAGGTTCAAGCGTGAAGAGGTGAAGATTCAAGCCTGGGAAAATCACCAGATTAGAAAAGCTGAAATGGAGATGAAGAAAATGGAGGTACAATCCTTACTGGGTTTATGGTTGTTCTTATAATCTAGCATATTATTAGCTAGATATTATGAAATCTAACATATTACAGATTTATTCTCTTTCTCACACTTGGTAAATTTATGCTCAGGAGGAGACGTCAACAAAGCAAATTAAGTTGGGCTTTATCAGTGGAGTTGTTTCAAGGGAAAAATCAGTTCCTTTCGAAAGAATTTTATTTCGTGCTACTAGGGGAAACGTGTTTCTCAAATAGGGCTGTGGTTGATCATTTTGTTCTTGATCTTTCGTCAGAGGAGGTTTAAATTGTGAAATCTAAGTCTTAAGCCTCTTGCAATTAGATATGTAATATAGTACTAGATCATCTATGTTCCTCCTTTTATTTAAAAATATATGAACCAGCAGGGACAAATCTGCTTTGACATAATTGTATATATAATTACTTTTTTTTTATTATGGAAATGTACTCTTGTATTGCTACCACTTCTATCTTCTTAGCTTTTTGGTCCATACAGTCATAGCCTTCCTTTTTTACAGGTTCATTAAAATGTATTTGTCGTCTTTTATTCTGGAGAGAGTGTTAAAAGTAAAATTCTGAAAATATGTGATGCTTTTGAATAAAATATTAGTTTTAATATTTTTGCAGTTTCTATTGCCTCGGTTAAACTCTAAACCGATGCATAAGATTCCCATTTACTACCTCGGTTCATCAGAAACCGAGGTCAAAAGTCCACGAAAAAAAGAGTAAAAAAATGAACACCTTTTACTACCTCGGTTTCATTTGAACCGAGACAAAAACATACACTTTTTTGCTTCGGTTCATAACCGAGGCAAAAAATGATAGACTTTTTACCTCGCCTTTATATACCTCGGTTACAGAACCGGTGCGGATAGGCAAAAATAACCGCTGTCGTTTCCTTTTACTGTACTAGTGATTAAATTGACACTACCAACATAATATAAACATAAACAGTAATAGATATATATAAATGTGCTTTAAAAATTAACTTATCTAAAGAACACAATTGTTTGTTCCATTTCTCTTTCCTTATTCTTCTAAATAACCCAATCCTAAGATGAAGAATTCATAACTAATTCGTGAAAAAGATTCACTAAAAATTAAGAATATCTTATAAGGGACAACTTACATATACTCATCCAAAAATTTCAAAAATAGTCAAACTCTCATAGTATTCTGTCAATTACACTTAGAGTGCACGCCCAGCTCATATTTGTCAAATTAATAAATATGGAGTCAAATTATAATCCAAAAACCTTCCATATGCTAAAAGAAATCTTTGTTATCCATAAATTAAATATATAGCTTAATTTTAATTTATAAATTCCACATGAAACAAGGTTCACAAACTATCATTATTTTTTTTATTATTAAAATTTTCATCTTGCAAAATTATTCAAAGTGTTAACTTAAATATACTTATTCATTACAAAGACTATGAATATAAGCATTCATCTCACAATTGAATTTTAAGTAACAACTCAAATATAAGCATCTAAAATTTTCATTGGAAATACAAGTAATTTTATAGGACTTTCAAAATTGGAGACACAACATCAACAAAAGTTGTTTGAAATTCAAAATTGGGGGCACTTTATCAAGTCAAGTTATAGGATTTTTAAAATTTAAGGCACAATATCATAACAAAGATGTAAAGTTTGAGGAACATTATCATATCACATTTATAGTGTGAAAAAAACAATATATCTGATGATTATCAAATTCATACAAGGCTAAAAAAATCTTCATTACTCGTTATCAATACAGAAAGCTTCATGAATATTTCAACAGATGAAGTTTTGGTCCTAGACTTGAATGACACATTATATGTCATTTCTATAGGACCGGTCGGGCACTCTCACCTCCTTGATGTATTAGTCTTCTGGTCACTCTTGTCTCCAATTTGTCCATTATCAAGTGTGTTTTGTTCATCGTGAACCCCTTAAGTGATACATGCAAAAGGTGCTCTTATATTTAAGTAAGTAGGTATTCGAGTGCAAGGGTATTAAATGTAGTCATCAATGTAAAAATTTACCTTAGACCTTCAATTTATATTATTGGTAATAGACTTTTACTTACAACCGATCTAATTATACTTCAATAATGTCTTAATATTATTACTTATCTTATTTGTATTAAGTTGCTTTTAATATATTAATTAATCACATTGGATGTCTACTAATCGGTCAAGTTCGAAATCGACAATCAATATGACTGATCAATCTATAAGTTGTTATGCTACTCTTGGTTGTATGACCGGTCCGTAGGTATTGTACATATGCAAATGTGAAAGTTAACAATGAGGAGGTGCAAAAATCATCTTTCCTATAGACACCTAATGAATGGATGAACAACAGGAGCTCGTCATTTATGAACCAGCATCGAGTTCTTCGCCAAAATCATCTATAATGATGTTGATGTATGTTTGTCAAGATTTTAGTCCAAAAAAACAAAGACTCCTACTAGTAGCTACCAGTTACTATCAGATTTGACGTGCATACATGTTTCTCAAACTTCTATTCACTCAAGGAATTGTAATATTACCCATTAGTAATTTAGTGACAATAAGTAGGTTGTGTGAGACCGGAATTCCCATATGACATAAGAGTTTTTATTTTAGTGAAAAGCTTTAAGGCTTTGTTGAGAACCTTTAATGTTAAAAATCTCTTATGCATAAGTAAAACTTATGTTGACTTAGATATGTTAGGAGCATGGTTATCAAACTTGCGAGTTAACTCATTAACTCGGATGAGTTTGTGTTCCCAGTCTTGGTTTCCAAGTTAACTTGATTTTTGAGTAAACTCGACATGTAACTGAACTCGGTGGGAATATGTAGAATCGTGATTTTGTCATGATTTTGCGAGTTTAAATAAAGAAGAAATGAATAAATGGAATATCGTTTTGAGTTTAGGATTTAATGACTTGACTCTACTATTTTTATTCATTTTCGTTGTGTTTTTCTCGACCATTGTGTTTGTTGTCGTGCATCTCTCCCTATGCCCTTCTCCTTTGCTATCGCCACTACGCTCCATTAGGTAATCGTTGTGTTTCTTGGTTTCGCTTCATTGGCTAGAAGTCGCACGCTTCGTTTGTTCGTCGTTTGCATGGTTCGCAGTTACCGTACGCCTTGGTGTGGCCAGGCCCCATTCAAAGTCGTGATCGCCGACGTGCTTGCCACTACCGCTCCTGATGTCACGTCATTCGAGCATTGTGTGCTGGTGGTGAGTGAAACTTTTTTTCATTTTAAAAGTCTGTGACCACTGCTCCTGTAACTATGTTTTATTATATAAATGAAATCCCAATTTCATTAAAGAAATGAGACGTGACCATAGCCTGCCACTATACTTTTGTTATATAAATGAAATCCTAATTTCATTAAAGAAATGAGACATCACCATTGTCTGCCACTTTGCTTTAATTATATAAATGAAATCCTAATTTCATAATGAAAATCATTATACGTATCTTTAGGCAGTGTTGTGTTTTTGTATTATTTTAGTATGTAAAAGAAAATATTTAATATTAAATTAGTCCTCTTTTGCCATGTTTAGGGTTTAGGGTTTAGGGTTTAGGCCGTTAAGAATAAAAGCAAAAATGCTTCGAGAAATCGATCTGATATTGGATGGAAACATAGGTTTGATTTTAATGGTAATGGAAGAAAAGTGAAATGTAACTGTTGCTCAAAGATTGTGAGTGGAGGTATATTTATATTTAAACACCATCTTGTTGGAACCAGGGAGGATTCTGAACCTTGTGCTTCTATTTCGGATGAAATTAAAAATTTGATGATAAAAATAGTTGTTGAAGCTAAGAATGCTTCATCAAAGAAAAGAAAGTTAAATATCGGTGAAGACGAGGAAGAAAGTGAAAGTGTTGAAGGAGGACACATGGTATTTGGTTTTAAAGGAAAAAAATTGCTACTACTAACAAGGGGGGAGTCCATGCAAATATAAATCAAATGATGAAAAAATGATACAAATGAGAAGTTGATGCTCATGTGGATGAACTTTTTTACACTAGTGTCATTCTTTTTAATGTAATTAGAAATCTAGCATTTGCAAAGATATGTGAAATGATTGGTAAGTATGGGGTTAGATACAAACCATCATATTATCATATGACATTAGAGAAAAGCTCTTGAAACAGCTATGAATAAAACATATGAAATCCTTGAGGATTATAAGTAGGAGTGGAAGAGAACTGGATGTACAATTATGTATGATGGTTGGACAGATAGAAAAATGCATTCTATTTGCAACTTCTTGGAGAATAGTTTATAAGTTCATATTTATGCCCTCATTTAGTCTTTAATATTGGATTTATAATTGGTTTTTGTACTTAAATAGAATATTTTAATTAGGATTTGTTATAATTGGGTTTATTTAGCATGAAATACAAAAAAACATGTTAAAGATAAATCCAAGAATAACAAATAATCAAGATCACAAGGAGTCAATCCAAGCATAACATGAAAAAGTGAAGAAATTTGGCTAAGCCAAGAAGAGGGAAGATGCAACAAAAATTGGATCTTGCGGTTTTCTCTATTTTTTTCTACTAAATTGGTTTTGATAATTGATAAATGTTTATGATTAAAAGAATTTGGGGAAAATATGTTTTAAGATATTTTATTTGATATTGTTAAATAATTACCTTATTTAACTATTTCAATAAATATCAAAAGATAATATTTACCAAATCTTTTATTAATCTAGCATATAGCATCTCAAATATTTTTAGATCTTCATAACAATCAAATATATTTTTAAGATATTGGATTATTTAGAAGATAATTGGAGGAGGTTAAATTATCATAAAGAAGATTACAACAACAAAAAAGCCTCAAAGCTCAATCCAATTTCTATATAAAGAGACTTAAGGAAACACATTAGGGAGCTTAGGAACCCTTTGGGGGGTTCAAATTTCATCCACCCTCTATTATCTCATGTTCTCCACCCTCTCTTCTTCTATTTTCATGTTATTTCAACATTCCATGGAGTATTAAACCTTTGGGTTGATTGTGCTGTAATTTCTTAACTAGATTATAAGCCTAGATGCATAAATTTGTTTGTTGTTTTGATTCTTGTTGTGATTTTTTTTATCTATGTCTTTTGCTTCTTAATCAAGTAAACATAATGATTTTTATATTATGGAAATTTAACATGGTGTCAAATCTACATAACATATCAATCATATGAGTCAAAGGGTTTTCAATTTTAATTGAGAGTTTACTTTGATTAAAGTTAGAACCTTGCATATGATTGAATGTGTTTTTGCCAATATTGGATAATGTACTTTGATTAATGATAAAAACTTTAACAAAAGTTAATCAAGAATGTACTTTGGTTAATTTTTTTTTACTTGATATAAGAGGTAAAAGAATACACATGATTATGCATAGTAATATTTAATTGAGAATGTACTTTGGTTAAATTTACTATGATTGATCTACAAAATTCTTGCTTTTAATTGAGAATGTATTTTGGTTAAGAGTGAGAAATCCAATAAATTAATTGAGAATTTACATGGATTAATTTGAAAATCTAAGATAATAATTAATTGAACAATAATCTTTAGATAACCAATGATAAATCCTATTTTGAAAGAGTAGTGAAATCAACTTATTTTTTTAATCATTATTTTTTTATCTTTCTAAATCTCTTTATACCAAATGTAACATCCCGATTTTTGGGAGTGAAATTTAAAAATTTAAAAATTATAATACCATTGCGGAAATCTAATTATATAATACCGAAATTAATAAAATAAAAAAGAAATAAAGTAAACTCAATTACATTGTTTCCAAAATTCATAGCCCAAAAACTTTAAATAACCCAAGTCTTCTCAAACTCACATCTCTATCATGCATCTGGAGAATTTACATGGATTAATTTGAAAATCTAAGATAATAATTAATTGAACAATAATCTTTAGATAACCAATGATAAATCCTATTTTGAAAAGGTAGTGAAATCAACTTATTTTTTTAATCATTATTTTTTTATCTTTCTAAATCTCTTTATACCAAATGTAACATCCGGATTTTTGGGAGTGGAATTTAAAAATTTAAAAATTATAATACCATTGCGGAAATCTAATTATATAATACCAAAATTAATAAAATAAAAAAGAAATAAAGTAAACTCAATTACATTGTTTCCAAAATTCATAGCCCAAAAACTTTAAATAACCCAAGTCTTCTCAAACTCACATCTCTATCATGCTGGAGCATCTGCAATATTAGAAAAATAGAAAACAGAAACCCTAAAGGAAAAATTCTCAAATTCAGAAACCCTAAAATTATACCCCCCAAGTTACAAGACCAAAACCCTCAACCTTGGGCTGCCAACATTACATTTTCTTCAAATTCAGAGAAGAAATAGAAATAAAAAGCAACCCCAAATCGCGAGCCAAAAATGAGAACAAAAAGCCTCAAAATTGCAACACATCCCCCCGCAAGTCCTTTCGCCACGAAAGAGCCCAAGAACGGAGACCACCACACATTCATGGTATAGAAACTTCTAAATCTCACAAATCACCCAAATAAATCACCAATATTCTAACAAATCATTCAAGGCATTCAAAATTAAATTAACAGTTACTTAAACAAATAATTAAGTAAGGTAAGCTTCTCATACCTTTTCCAATTATAGGGCTTTATCAATACCAGATTAATTAATCGCAGACTCTCATGCTTCTGCTATCTTATCTAAAAATTCATTTCTCTTATTCAGTCCCTTTGTCTCACATTGCTCTCTTTCTCTCAATTTTTACGTGTCTCTCTTTTTTACGCTCCCTCTTTTTTTATTCTAATTCAATAAAACTTTTGTTTTCAATAAATTATATTATAACTAAAAGAAACTACCTACATAGTACTTCTTATAATATCTCCAGTGGTTTGAAAAAAACACAACTGCTAGATTCCACGTTATATTTTCTAATTTTCAACAACTTCTATTATTTAAAGTACTTGTCTTTATTTCTTACACCTTTATTTATAATTTTTGCGACCAAAAGATCATCTCTACCAACAAACCAACACATCACATTAAAAATATAAGACATCACAAATTTAACAATCATACAATAACATGTGTTGCATTTATATAAACAAAATAAATAAATAACATAGAACTTTATGTTCTACTCAAAACTTGCACACTAACTAAGTTACACAACACCTTGTGAACTCATCCAGATCATAATAAAACATACTCAAGTCTTATTTATAAGCTCTACATTTTCTCGGGTCTTACATTCACTCCACCTCAAAAGAATTTTCGTCCCCAAAACTTAATGCAACATATCCGATTATCACGTCACTATGGCCTAATAAATTACTTTTACTGCACCCATTATTTAATAACCCCAAATTATTTTGCACTTTTGAAATAAAAATTATATTATTTATTATAATATCTGATAATTTTCTGAATACACTACCACTTATTATAAAAATAAAATAGGTAACATATTAAACTTTTAATAACTATTCACTACATAAAGGTTTGTCTCAATAAAATAACATTTAATTATTAGTAGAGCACTTCATACCAAACTTCATTTATATATCACATATTATAACCACTTATGATACATAATTAAATGAAGTACATAAATCTCAAAATTTATACTTATATAAAACATTTTCACATATATTTAACAACTCACATAAAAAAACACAACTACCGAAAAATAAAATAATAAAACGACCAATCACAAATCAAAGTAAAAGAATTTTATAATTTATATGCCTTTAGTATTATAATAATACTAAATTCTCTAATCATCAATCTCAATTTCCCAATCTTTTATAAAAATATATTTATTATAGCACGTATATCCAACTTTATCATATAATGTAAATATATATATATATATATATATATATATATATATATATATATAATACCTATTATATATTAAAATGGTCGGTACCTATAAATCACTGGTGTAGTCAAGGGCAATGACAGCGGTTATATTCGCCTATATGCAGTGGTTCCTGAACTGAGGCATATACAAGCGAGGCAAAATGTCTACCCTTTTATGTCTCGGTCAGAACCGAGGCATAAAAGGATAGGATTTTGTCTCGGTTCAAAGGTAACCGAAGCAGTAGAGTTTTTGTTTTTTTATTTTTTTTCCAACGTCTTTAGGCCTTGGTTCCTTTTGAACCGAGGCAGTATGGCGGTCTCTAGTGCCTTGGTTAGGACCAGAACCGAGGCAGTAATGTGTTTTTTTATTTTTTATTTTTTATTTTTGCTTTTTCGCTGACTTTCTACCTCGGTTGTGATCTTAACCGATGCCATAGAGGAGCTTTTTGCCTCGGTTATGGTCACAACCGAGGCGTATTCCCCCGTTTTTTTTAAGAACAGGTATGTTTCTACAACATTCCCAACTGCAGAAATAGACCTGCATATATATTTCAAGTCAGAAGAGTCCAGAACAATCAAGAAGCATATATTTTCAATAAAAATTATATTAAAACATAAATGCATTCAATCTAATCATAAATCAACTTCTTAGAAGCATAAATCAATTCAATGTAATCATAAATCAACTTTGAAGCATAAATCAATCCAATGTACAAAGTTAAACTAATAATAATGTACAAAAGCATAAAACAACTTAGAAGCATAAACTTAGAACTTATTATATCCTAATATCTACTACATATTATCACATAGTTGAATTACATATTTAGTCAGTGTTTTCCTCACGAGTTTAAGTGACTTCTCTGGAATTGGAGTAGTCATATTGAATCTCTTCATAAACCACAATGATTTCAATTAGTGTATATGAAATCTAAACTACAGAGAAAATAAAATTCAAACCTAAATATTATTGTTTTCCATTCATTGGTGTAATGTGTACGAATAGTGGTCATTATCCAATACATGACATAGTGACCACACTCATATGACCTGGTTTGTCTATTACACTACAATATATCATCATAATTATAAAATGTTAAGTAACATCATTGGAATGGTACAAAATGTAACAAAGTATGGACTAAAATACCAAACCTTAAGGTTCACCAATGCAAGCTTTTTAGCTGTAGCAGTAGATCTCCCAAACAACATCATATGTGTTGCAAGGGAACTATTTAAAAAAATTGCTTTAGCATACATTTATATAACAAAGAAAGTTGAAACATTGAGGTTCTTACCAATTTACTACATTTCTAAGAGGGCTAGGAGGAGACTTGTGCAATGAACAAAATCATACAGTAATGTTCTCCGGTATGGAGATCACAAGTAGCTGTCAATGACACCTGAAATTGGTAATAACTTAAATTTCATATACCAAAATTAATAAATGAAACTTTAAAGTTAACAAACTTCACTTACCCAAGTATATAAGGGAGAAAATATATGTTCTTCCCCATTGCAAAACAGGTAGTGATGTATGCTTGGATATCATCAAATTTATTTTTTTCATGAGTCATATAGGGCTCAATGAACCCATATACATCATTGAACACCATCTTGTTACTGACATCAAACATATACCTGAAATGAAGAAATGATTTGATATAAGTAACTTCATAAAAAAAGTTATATAAAAAAGTCCTCATAAACTTACATCATCCACAACTGAATGAGTGCAATATTAATTTCTTCTCTCCCCGACGCAAGCTCCCTAACATCTTGCTGATGCAAGAACAATGGGATATAAGCATCTCTTCCAAATGTAGTAGAATCTCATGGTACAATCATCGGCGTATCTGAAATGATGTTAACAAGCTCGTCTAACGCACCAAGAGGGTCGTCTTCAGATAAATGAGTCTTCTTCGGTGTAGGACTTTCCTCTTGACATGTCTGCTGTTACATGAAAAAATGGTTATGTTCTGACGTCAATAAGAAGTAAATATTAAAAGGTTTAATAGGTTTAAAGGTCCCTATATTTGTGGGTTCGTTTCAATTGGGTCCTCCAATTTTGAAAGTGATCAATTTGGTCCCTAATTTAACAAAATTGAGTCAATAATACCCTTTCCGTTAAATGCAATGGACGACATTAACTTTGTAAACATGTGGTATGTTGAAGCATCCTTCAAATAACACTGTGCCACCTGCAAATAAAAGGATGCCTCAACATGCCACATGTTTAAAAAGTTAACGTCGTCCATTACATTTAACGGAAAGGGTATTATTGACTCAATTTTGTTAAATTAGGGACCAAATTGATCACTTTCAAAATTGGAGGACCCAATTGAAATGAACCCACAAATATAAGGACCTCCGAACCTATTAAACCATATTAAAATTGAGAAGTATATAGTAGGAGTGTTTACTAGGGGGTCAGATACATCACCAACCAAATGTTTAGGTCAGGCGATAAAGGACTTAAATGCCTCTTCCACAGTGAAAAACTCCTCTGTAGGCATGGGAACAAGGGCATCTAGTACGACAACTTCATCCACCGTGACCTTGACCTCATCTTCTGCTAGCTCTACACCATGCACTATAGTGGTTGTCTCATACATTGTGCCACCAGCCACTAGCATGGTCCCGGTAGGAGAGAGAATATATAGGTGACATGGACGAGTGTCGTCCATGTCATCCCCTAGGGCACCGGCAGCTAAGCAACTTCCTTTGTCGCTTCTACCTGTGAAATTAAATGTTAGGTTATAAAAAATGTAAATTAATAAACAAAAATGATTATTAATTTTACCTATAGGAGCCACAGCATGTTCCGCTACAAGAGATGGTGGAGGACGATTGCCATAATGCTCATACTGCTGTTGGAACTGGCGTGCAACCATTTCAGTAACTTCATCATACAACTATGCCCAGACCTTCTTTGTGATCTCCTACGTCATCTCTTTTCTGGTGTTCTCCTTCAGCTTTTCGTATGAAGATGGATGCGAGGAAGACCCAAAGAATTGTCGTATGCTTATGTCAGTCCTAGTAGCATGCACCCGTCCTGGGTGCTTAGGTCGCCCAATAGTTGTGGCAAGAGTATTCTGGCGACCTACTTGTGTGAATTGACCTTGGGAGCTCTACTCAACCAGGGAGTGCTGTAACATAACAAAATTTCATACTTATTTGAAAGATCTATGTAATATATAGGTTTAATAGGTTCGGAGGTCCTTATATTTGTGGGTTCGTTTCAATTGGGTCCTCCAATTTTGAAAGTGATCAATTTGGTCCCTAATTTTGAGAAGTATATAGTAGGAGTGTTTACTAGGGGGTCAGATACATCACCAACCAAATGTTTAGGTCAGGCGATAAAGGACTTAAATGCCTCTTCCACAGTGAAAAACTCCTCTGTAGGCATGGGAACAAGGGCATCTAGTACGACAACTTCATCCACCGTGACCTTGACCTCATCTTCTGCTAGCTCTACACCATGCACTATAGTGGTTGTCTCATACATTGTGCCACCAGCCACTAGCATGGTCCCGGTAGGAGAGAGAATATATAGGTGACATGGACGAGTGTCGTCCATGTCATCCCCTAGGGCACCGGCAGCTAAGCAACTTCCTTTGTCGCTTCTACCTGTGAAATTAAATGTTAGGTTATAAAAAATGTAAATTAATAAACAAAAATGATTATTAATTTTACCTATAGGAGCCACAGCATGTTCCGCTACAAGAGATGGTGGAGGACGATTGCCATAATGCTCATACTGCTGTTGGAACTGGCGTGCAACCATTTCAGTAACTTCATCATACAACTATGCCCAGACCTTCTTTGTGATCTCCTACGTCATCTCTTTTCTGGTGTTCTCCTTCAGCTTTTCGTATGAAGATGGATGCGAGGAAGACCCAAAGAATTGTCGTATGCTTATGTCAGTCCTAGTAGCATGCACCCGTCCTGGGTGCTTAGGTCGCCCAATAGTTGTGGCAAGAGTATTCTGGCGACCTACTTGTGTGAATTGACCTTGGGAGCTCTACTCAACCAGGGAGTGCTGTAACATAACAAAATTTCATACTTATTTGAAAGATCTATGTAATATATAGGTTTAATAGGTTCGGAGGTCCTTATATTTGTGGGTTCGTTTCAATTGGGTCCTCCAATTTTGAAAGTGATCAATTTGGTCCCTAATTTAACAAAATTGAGTCAATAATACCCTTTCCGTTAAATATAATGGACGGTGTTAACTTTTTAAACATGTGGCATGTTGAGGCATCCTTTTATTTGCAGGTGGCACAGTTTTATTTGAAGGATGCTTCAACATACCACATGTTTAAAAAGTTAATGATGTCCATTGCATTTAACGGAAAGGGTATTATTGACTCAATTTTGTTAAATTAGGGACCAAATTGATCACTTTCAAAATTGGAGGACCCAATTGAAACGAACCCACAAATATAGGGACCTCCGAACCTATTAAACCTAATATATATAACAAAAATGTTGTAAAAATATGAGAAATGACATCTTACAGTTCTTTCATATATCTCTCTGGTAGTGTCGGAAGTGTAGGAGCTTGATGATCTTATATGGGCTAACTTCCATTTCTCGTGCTGAGATGGTGGTGAAGGAGGAGGAGGAGGAGGAGGGTCACTATCCTCAAAAAGTGGAAGTCTACTATATGAAACAAGTGTTATGATATAAAATTATGAATGATTAATTGAATGGTTTTTACCTACACTTACCTGTCACGTCTCAGATGAACGAAGTTGTACAAACTGACGCCATGTTTCTTCGTCAATTGCAGAATATTTGGAACATGGTGTTTCATTACTTTTTGGTCCAAATATATATTTGGACGTCAATTTTATCTTAAACCCTCGAAATCTTTCTCCAATTGCAGATAAACACCTACTTCTTAGGCTGGCGACATTTGGGATATCAAATGTCATCTGCAATAAAGAAAGTAATAACCTTATATCAATACAAATTTATCAATATAATTAAAGTAGAATTTGGAGCAATATTGATTAACTTACCAATATATCTTGCCAAATAAGATTCTGATCAGCCTTAGATATATGGTCAAAGGATGGAGTAAGTATAGAGATACGATCATGTGCTAGTACTCCAACGTAAGACCTAAATTCATTTGCATTTGGTCCAAATGCTACTTCGGTGACCATGTCAATAATGGTAGGTTTCCTCTCACCTGCATTTCTTCTAAGTTGAAGTTGTCTACACCTCGTCGCTCCTCTAGTGAGTCTAGAAGTGGGGACTTCATCCCCAGACGAATGTGGTGTCTCAACCATATATCTATCACAAAAAATAAGATGAAAGATTAATAAAAGACTTACAAAATAACATATTACATTTAACAAAAGCCATAAATTTTTACAAAAATATGAAATTCATACATAATCATATGGATTAGTCATATGTATATTTCCCCATTGTGATCTTCCCGAATTGCATGTACATCATCAACTAGAGGGTCAACATCCAAATTTATTGTCGGTTTAAATGGATGGTTGTGAGCAATATGAATATTACTTAGATTCTCTTCTTTATCTTCAATTTGTCGTTTTCCTTGAAAAGCGACATACCAATGGTCAGACGCAGGATCTTTGACAGAAAAAACCCGACTTGCTTGATATCCCATGATAAACGGTTTGTCTCCATAACCAACCTTTCGAAAATCAACTAGTGTCATACCAGATTCATCTATTTTGACACCACTCTTATTGTCAACCCACTGACATTTGAAGAGTGCAACAGAAAACTTAGTGTAATCAACCTCCCATATCTCTTTTATTCTACCATAATATCTCATTGATCCAATTACAGGATTTTGATCTTTGGATGTGGGAAATTGTAGTGACTCAACTTCTACACTGACGCCACTATTTTGTATTGTGCTTTTATCATCCAAAGTTTTTGTATAGAATGTGCAATTATTAATTTCATAGCATGTACAACATACAACATCAAACTTCAAACCATTTACTAGCTACAACAAAGTCTCAGATGACCTTGATTCTTTCAAAACTTCATATTTGAACCAGGATAAGAACGTTATGTTATGCTCCATCAACTCTCCTTTCTCTGATTGTCTTGGATGATTGTCCTTTACAACGGCTTTGTGTGCTTGCAAAAACGAGATCACCTCATCTGTTTTTTTTAATATGTACAAATGTGCTTGCATAAATTCTTCACGACTTTTCGTCACCACATTCACACCTCGAATGTTTTTACTTGTAGAACATCTATTCAACCATGATGTCCAAGGGACTCCTATCAGATTTGCTTTAGTCATATAATCAAAGCAAAACTCGATACTTTCTTCAGTAATATATCTTTCAATCATTGAACCTTCTGGACTATATTGATTTTTGACGTACCCTTTCAAAATCTTCATATAACACTCAATAGGATACAACCATCTTAAGTATACTGGTCCACACAACTTGATTTCTCTGACCAAATGAACATATAAATGTGCCATGATGTCAAAAAGGATAGAGGGAAAAACATTTCTAGCTGACACAAGATGATGATAATGTGGCTTTGAAGTTCATCTAACTTTGTAGGATCGATGACTTTACTACAAATTGACGAGAAAAATGAGCACAATCGAGTTATGGTCTGCCTAACTTTTTTGGGAAAAATTCCACGAATTGCCACCGGTAACAATTGTTGCATTAAGATGTGGCAATCGTGAGACTTGAGTCCAACAAGCTTTAAATCCTGCATTGACACTAAGTTCTTGATATTTGAAGAGTATCCTTGTGGTACCTTGATACTTTTTAAACAAAGGCAAAAACTTATCTTCTCTTGACTGGACATTGTGTAACATGTAGAGGGCAAATAAGTACGTTTACCAATCTCTCTTGGTGCTAACTCTTCTCGGATCTTCATGTCAATCAATAATCCAAACGAGCATTCACTTCATCTTTTGTTTTTCCCTAGATGTTTAGTAGTGTACCAATCAAGCTATCACAAACATTTTGTTCTACATGCATGACATCTATCCAATGTCTAACATCTAACTTTGACCAATATGGAAGATCAAAGAATATTGATTTCTTCTTCCAAGGGGTCGTTACAAAGACTTGGACATTTTCGCAAATTCATGATGTGCTCTATTAACTTTTTCAAGAACTTCAAGTCTAGTAACTGGAATGTGTGCATTGTCTTTCTCTTTTTGTCCATTGAATGCTTTCTTTAACCTTCGATATGGATTATTAGATTGTAAAAATCACCGATGACGCATATACATTGTATTCCTTCCGTGTTTTAATTGATGAGATGTAGTGTTTTCTTCACATATAGGACATGCTTTATGACCCTTCACATTGTACCCCGGCAAATTACCGTAACTTAGGAAGTCATTAATGGTGCAAAATAACATGGCATGCATCATGAAAGTTTTGAAGCAAAGGCATCAAATATTTCAATCCCATAAACTCACAACAACTTCAAGTCTTCAATTAGTGGCATGAGATAAACATTTATGTCATTTCCGGGCTACTTTAGACCATATATCAACATTGACAACATCATGTACTTTCTTTTCATGCATAATCCAAGAGATAAGTTGTAAATTATTAGTATAACAGGCCAACAACTGTGATTGGTACTTAAATTACCAAATGGGTTCATTTCATCAGTAGCTAAGCCAAACCAAAGATTTCTACATTCTTGACCAAATTGGAGGAATTATTGATCAATATTTTTCCATTGCTTTGAATCAGTTGGATGACGAAGCAGCCCATCATTTGTTCTCTCATCTGCATGTCATCTTAGGTTTTTAACGTCTTTGGGATTCGCGAACAAACGGTTAAGTATGGCTACGAGTGGAAGGTACCAAACTACTTTCAAAGCATAACCATTCTTTTATGTGTGACCATTATCTTCACTGTTGTTTTTTTACTTGTATCATGATAACCCACATTTTGGACACTTTGTCAAAACTTCATACTCATTCATATATAATATGCAATCATTCGGACATGCATGTATTCGTTTATACTTCATACCCTTCATACTCATCATAATTTTTTTTGCATCATAATTACTTCATTCAACAACTCTCTAAAACTCTTATTAGTTCATTCATTGCTCGCCTTTAAATTCATGAGTCTTAACACTGCTGACAATCGTGTGAACTTAGTTGAACCGGCATACAAAGAAGTCTCTGCATCAGTGAACATCGTTTCATACACATGTGCTTGGGAAAAAGCTTCTACGCCAACATTGTGGATCATGTCCTCTAACTTGTCTTCTTTCGGTCGATCTTCCATATCCATTGTGGAATCATATACATTTTCAGTTGGAGAGACAGTTGGAAAGTCTGTTAATTCACCGTGCCATATCCATGTTGTATAACTTTGTACGAAACCATCACAGATAACATGTTCCCTAATATCAGTTGCGTTCAACTTCCTCTCATTCAAACAGTTCACACAAGGACATCTAAACTTAACTTCATCATCACTTGTACTCGCATTACGTTGCGCATACTCTATAAATTCTTCTACCCCTCTCTCGCTTAGTGTTGATGCATGGTAAATTAATCCACCCCTGATCTTAATGATCACTTTGATCCTTTTTGGATTCAAGGTGTGACCCTATCCCATTCAAGAAGATTCACTTTTTTTTAGTTTATTAAACATATAAATTTTAAACAACATATCTAAAATTTCACGAAATTTTGCTAGCATTTCGCATTGGTTTTCAGGTTAGACGAAATGAAAGTAATTATAAATCACAATCAAATATGCACTCAAAGATCAATACAAAACACAACTGCAAATTTTCATGAAATTTAAGACATGTATATTAAAATTTATATGTATTAATAAACTATGAAAATGTTATTACTCTTCTTAAACTATCCAACCGGACAATTCAAGATTCAATACTTGTAAATTAGTATTATCATCTCCTCTCTATTCATTTGTAAAAAGTACATTTGTTCAAAACAATCTGGAGATAGTAAATAATTTTTGCATTGAATCTCAAACAGGAAACTAAGGCTAATTCACAACAACAATATATATTCAAGCAAACAAATAATTACATACGCAACATGCAATATATTCAAGTAAGCAATATACTCAAGCAAACAAATAATTACATATGCAACATATACAATATATTGAAGCAAACAATATATTCAAGCAAACAAATAATTAAATATGCAACATACAATATATTCAAGCAAACAATATATTGATTCAAACAAACAATTAAATGTTCATATTAAAAGGAAAATTTTAAGAATATTGACTTGGGAGTGTGAAAGTCGATCAACAATGGAGAATATCGGCGTTTTAGAAGCCATCAAATCTCACCACAAAAATACAATATCTGGACAAAAACAAACAATAAATTAATGAGTGACATTAAAATAGATTCTTGAACATGTTTGTAATACTAAATCCATCACACGCGTTCCTATCTTGGTTTAATAATAACAACAACTACAATTTTACTAAGTTCATTATTTTAGCTTCATTCCAACACCCAACTTAATTCTTCTTGTCAATGACCGAACATAACTTGTAAATCCCTAAATTATAATTCTAACCAATTTTACCCTATGGCAAATTTCTTGAACTTATTTTAGGGTGGACCATTGTACAATTACAACATAATTATAAATGGAGGATGATGTTGTTAAAGTGAAACCTTTTTTGGTTGGCATAAGGCCTATTGTAGCTCAATGGAGCATTCAATAGCATTCGTTTTCTTTCTCTCTTAATTACTAAAATCTTGTAATCCAATCTCTAAAGACCCTGCAAAAATTGACCATGGGTTGAGAGGGAATCACCAATCCACAACTTTTTAAACTTTTTAAAGAAATGACCTAATGCAAGGCTCAGACTATAAAGTGCAAAACATGAACAACACAAAAATGTCCAAGCCGTCCCAACATGAAAACCCAAAGTCCCCATTGGTCCATTTTCATCTCAATGGCCCCAACAAAAAACAGATCATCTCAAACTAACAAGGAATAAAATATCCAAAAAAAATTTAACTTACTAAGTCGAGAAGCGAGGACGACGGCAATAAGAAATAGCGCGGCGGCGAGAGCCAAGGAGGGGACTGCGCGAAAAGGAGGCCACACTAGAACAGGCGGCAACTTCGTCTTGACAACGCGACGGCGAGGCAGCGGCGAGACAGCGGTAGGGATATGGAACCACCAATGTGGAAGAAGAAGAGGCAACGCGATAATAATGTAGCGGCGGCAACGAAGCGGCGATGACGGAGCGACGACCCTATAGCGACCGCGATGAAGAAGAGGTTGGATGCAATGGAGGAGTTCGTGGGAGCAAAGGAAGAATAAGACAACAGTGTAGAGTAGGGTAACTTCCTTCGTGGGGTGAAGATAAAAAACCTATATTGCCTCGGTTATCATCTTAACCGAGGTAATACACGGATACTGCCTCGGTTCCTTCCTTAAACCGATGCCTATACTCACCCTATACGCTTCGGGTCTGGGTGAAATTGAAGCCTAAAAGGCTCAAAAGTCAACAACGTTCAAAAGTCTAACCCTCAGCATTTGGACAAGATGTCGTACGTTGCTCTACTGTCTCGGGTTTAAATGGAACCGATGTTGTAGGTTCTTTTTTAGGTTATTGCCAGCCAAGAGTCAAGGCCACATGTAAAATTACAAAACTCTTCTGCCTCATTCTTCTGACCAACCGAGGCAGTAGGTTAAATTCAAAAAGTTGTCAGTGAAAGATTCAGATTTAGGTGGGAAATAGCATAACATTACGCTTCGGTTTGGCCATTAACCGAGGTAATTTGACCTTTATGCCTCGGTTCCCGGAAATTCGTTTAAATTGCAAAAACGTCACCGCCTTTAAATATGCTTCGATTTTCTGGAAACCGAGACCTATTACCCGCGTTCTTTTCTTTGCACTAGTGAATATTAATAATTCAAGTCTATTACTTTGTATCAAATTCAAAATCGTAAATTATATGCATCTATACGTGCTTTCCCTTTTAAAAAAATTCCAAAGATCTATATAAGAACCAATAACAAAATTATGCATTGAAACATTAATTCGGCTAAAAATTATAAGAAAATATATTATAAAATGACAATTATTAAATTTCTAATTCAGCTAAAAATTTCCAGCATTTATTTCTAAAATATAATAGTGCTTCATCTTTTGCATAACATCAATTAAAGGCATTAAACCATGATTCTCAATGTGCTATTTTATATATATATATATATATATATATATATATATATATATATATATATATAAACTTATGTGAACTACTAAGTAACAATATTACAACACTAAATTGGATTGAATAAAAAAAAACTAATGTATCATCTAAAAAGTGCACCAAACATAATCAATTTCAATTCTATCCAGCGATTAAAAAATATCTATGCACCAAGGTCATTTTTAAATCAGGGCAACCATTGTTAATCCATAAAATAATATTTTAAACTTTAATATTATCTGCCTAAAAGCTTTCAATACCCAAATACCGTTATAAATTAGAAAGAAAAAAAAACATGGTACAATGCGTCACTTTTTTTCGGTGTTAAAATACTTTTAAATAAAAGTAATAATAATTAAACCATGCGTCAGCTTTTATTTCTCAGTAGCATGCATCAATTCTAAAAACAACTTAATGGTTTAATTCTAATAAAGTTAATCCAATTTCCAGTCGTAACTCAAACATAGGCATGGCACATCAAAAGAAATAATTGTACGAGAATTAAAGTTTGACCCAGCTACACCCCAGAGAAAAAAAATAAAAACAATAGCCAAAAAAAATATTGAACAACAATAAAATTAACATTCATCATAAAAAAATAAAATAAAATAAGAATCGTTAACAACACCACAAGATAGAAATTAAAATCATTGTACACCAGTTTTTCATTAATATAATTCAATGAATAAGACATCATAACAATTACTATAGTTGCAATGCATACAAACACATGACAACAATAAAATTGATCAAAATTACTGAGACTTAGGAGTGTATTATAAACTAATTGGCATTAACATAGAACAATAATAAAACATTAAAGTATATCATGTTCTTTCACCAACCAGCGTGAAATATTGAACACTCATACTAAGAAAAACAAGACAACATCATAGGTTTAATCCCACTGAAAATGATTAAACTTCAACTCAATAATAGGATAGTTTAGTTGACATTACTATCTTCTTGAGAAACCCCATCTTGTCTAAGGAACATGTTTCCTGCCACACAAGGTCAAGGCAAATACCATCACCTCCACACAAAGAAGGTTCAATACCCGAGCATCTCCTTTTCGCACACACGGCCAAAGGGAGTCGTTATCTCCCATCAGACGATCGATAGTCTCAGCATTTACTAGGTACAACAAGTGGACCTATCCTCACTCTTATGTTCATCAACCGCACACTCAGGTGCACTCCAACACTCACTCGTGTTCCAACATCAATCAAACGTCTATCCTAACTCTAAATATAATAACTATTCTTATTCTCTACTTAACATTATACATTCATTATTATCTAAAGTGTCTTTAAAATATTCAGTGTGTACAATATGGACCTCTCATGAGTCCACTCAAACAATAGGTTACAGAATGAATAAATGTCATTCATATCAAGCAAAAAAAAATCATATATTAATATAATTGTCATTATAACATCATTAATTTCCTCTTTAAATCCAATTAACTCTAATTTCATTTTTAATTAATTTTATTTTCCATTATTTTAATTTTAAAGACATAAGTTTTTATTTTGAATTCCCTTTGTCTTATTCTTATTATTTGGGTTCCTGCAATTGCAATTTCAAATATGTTCGATGAGTCTTACGGCCCAATTAGTTCAACCTCATTTAGTCCAGCCTAATTCAAAACACACCTCAGGCCAAGTCAAACCCACAAAGGACTCCACGGGCCAACCACCGTAACACCCATGGCCGCACCCATCAACACCTACATTGACGCCGCTCGCGCAACCACCACCGTGAGAAAGAACCTTCCAACGTAAATCAACGAAAAACCCAAAACGCGAAAATAGAACCACCCCCCAATTTGAACACGAAAACCCTACAATCGTTAATCGCAAAACATAACAAGATCATAAACCCAATTTCATTCATTTTCATTCCCAATACACCAGAAAATCTCTAATTTCCCAATTTCAGGAAACCCTAATTCCCCAAACTACAAGAACAATTTGCAAGCACAAAAACCCCAAATTCCCAAATCACAATCCAGAACCCTAGCCCCAAAATGCAAGAATCAAATTCCAAAAAAAAACCCAAAAATAACTAATAAAGTTTTCAAAATGTTAGATGATGTTGTCAAGTTTGTTGGAGAAGAAAATGTTGTTCAAGTTGTCGCTGATAATGATGCAAATTTCAAGCAGCTCGAGAGTTGTTGATGCAAAAGAGGGAAAATTGTATTGGACTCCATGCACGGCACATTGCATTGATTTGATATTTGAAGATTTTGAAGATTTTGAAGAAAAAAATTTAAAGGTCAATCAATTGACAATTAAGAAATGAAGAAAGATTACCACTTACATTTAGAAGATTAATGTTGATTTCCTTGTTAAAAAAGTTCACTAAAGGTAGAGAGGTGATAAGACCGGGAGTGACTAGATTTGTCACGGTTTATTTAACTCTTTCTTGTCTTCATGAATTGATGGCATCATTGTTGACCATGTTTAGCTTTGAGGAGTGGAAGACAAACAAGTTTGGAACTTCACAAGAGGGGAGAAAAGTAGAACATGTGGTATTAGATAGTTGGTTTTGGAAGAATATCTCCACATGCCTAAAATTTGTTGCACCTCTTATGGTGGTCTTAAGATTAGTGGACTCAGATGTAACACCTGTAATGGGTTTCATTTATGAAGAGATGGATTGTGCAAAAGAAAAGATTAGGTTGAACTTTAACAATATCAAAAAGAGGTAAATTTTCAAACTCTTACTCATTCAAAGTTTAATTACTTATGTGTGAAATTGTCTCTAATATAGCAGAATTGATGTAGTTATGAAGAGGTTTGGAGAACAATTGATGCTTGATAGGCTAATCAACTTCCTAGACCTTTGCATGCAGCTGCCTATTTTTTGAACCCCCATTTCCACTATGAACCTAACTTTAGATGTGATAATGGTGGAGAGGTGAAAGAAGGATTGTATATGTGCATGAGAAGATTGGTACCAGATATGGCAGAAAGAAGAAAAATTAATTTACAAATTGTTGAATTTCATTATGGTAGAGGACTTTTTGGAATGGAAGATGCAAAAGAGTGCATGAAAGAGTTAAATCCTAGGGAATGGTGGGACTCTAGAGTTGAAGAGATTTGCTATTCGAATTCTAAGCTTGACTTGTAGTTCTTCTGAATGTGAGTGTAATTGGGGCTTATTTGAAATGGTAATTTAAATTATTTTAATTTATAATTTTCTTTATTATGTTTATATCTTCAATAAAAATATTATATTTCATTTTAGGTTCATATAAAAAGAAGGAATCGTTTGCATCAAAAAAAGATGAATGATTTAGTTTGTGATAAATAACTCCAAGTTGAAAAGTAGACAAATTCGAAAAATTGTTGCTCTTCCATTTGATGACATTGAATCAGATAATGAATGGATAACTGAAGAGGCAGATGATGTTATGGAGATTGAGCTAGTTGAAGGTGAAAATGTTCACTTAGATGGAGCAACAAGAGATCCTACTTTAGATACTCTTGATCTTGATAACATAACATTTGGGGACAATGAGGATGCACAACATTCATCAGAGAAAGAGTTGGATGAAGATGATGACGAAAATGATGATGACATTATTAGAGGATTAGACATAGAGACTTTGACATTTCAATTTATGTTTTACAATATTTCTATGAACTTATATATTTGAATTTATATAATTTTGTTTACTTATTTGAATTAGGATGTTATTTATATATGTTTTTCATGCAACGGGTTAGGAGTCGAGTTTAATTGGCTTTCACGAGTTTATATAAACTTTCGAGTTTAACAATCTTAGTTAGGAGAGAAAATAAGAAGAAAAAAAATTAAATGAACTTTTTGATATATCAAAGTTACATAAAAAATAATAATTGTGACAAACAGCTGCAGTTAAGAGAAAAGAAAGGATGGGAGTGGACGAGAGTCAAAGATCCCACAAGCATGATAAATTCTGTGATCCAATTTCTAATTATGATCCTCCAAAAGTATACCTCTTCATCACTACATTGTTTATAACAGAAATGCACACATCACAATCTATGCAACAAAAATTTCTCTTTCTACCCCTTCTAACTTTCACAAAAGAAAAACACAAATTATTAACTAGATTTGGGCTTGGACTTTCGATGATAAGTCTGAAATGGCTTATCCAATTTTAAGGCATGGTTCATATCAATGTCAACCTCTATAAAATTAGCCTTCTCCTCAAGGACAAATTCTGGAAAGTGTAACATCCCAAAATATAGTAATTACCATAATCAAGATTAATTACATTAAGATAATAAACAGTGCAGTCTTACAAAAACCGAACGAGCACTAAAGTGTCGAACGTTCATAAAGCATACGGAAAAATAACGAACGCTACAATAAAACGAGAGTTTAAGGACGAACGGCTTTACAAGACTATAACCGAGCGTCCGCAAATATACAAATAAAACTAAACACGAGCGAGCACTCTAGGGCTCGGCTTTTACTTCCACATCCACCAGTGTCGCGTCCTCCAAATTTTCTTCTTCCAGCAATGCTTCAAGGGACGCTCCACCCTCTGCTCACATCCACACGGATGATCATTGCAAGGACAAGACGAACGTACAGATACCATAAGACAACACAAGGAAAAACACAAGGGTAAGCTTACGTATTTTAAATTCATACTTCAACATTTGTATTCAAACCGTCCCGCAATCAACACATATACATATAACATCATTCAGAACATAAATATACTAATGCTAGACAGACCGTCCGGACTGTATGAATCTGTGTAGTTACAAGCGTCCTTGCACCCGAGTGATGTAGTAACTGGGATAACACCAAACAGCTGCCACTCGAGGTAAGTCCGTTCTTACGTCGCCCATGTTAACTTATGGACTAAGGACCTCCTGCCGTTCCCACACATGAATACCCCCTTCTACTTGAAGAGGCGCATCACGGAACATCAGGATGGACAGCGAGTCTTAACTTATCCACAGTCATACTTTACCAAAGATAATATCCAATATAGAAACCAGAGTCGTTCCTCCTTGGAACGCTCGTTCAAATATCAATCTCATAAATTCACCTCATATAGGGTTCGTTCATTTTATAATTCTCTCAACATCACATTTTCATTCTTTATTACACTTCCATAAAAAGACGAACGTTAATTAACTGTTTGGACGAACGCTATTTTGAGATCAGGACGAACGCTATTAAAAATCAGGACGCACGCTATTTGACATTCAGGACGAACGCTATTTAAAAATCAGGACGCACGCTATTTGACATTCAGGACGAACGCTATTTAAAATGAACGCTCGACATGAGGTCGAACGCTATCGAAGACGAACGCTCGACAGAAGGTCGAACGCTATCAAAGACGTACGCTCGACAGGAGGTCGAACGCTATCAAAGACGTACGCTCGACAGAAGGTCGAACGCTATCAAAGACGTACGCTCGACAGAAGGTCGAACGCTATCGAAGACGTACGCTCGACAGAAGGTCGAACGCTATCAAAGACGTACGCTCGACAGGAGGTCGAACGCTATCAAAGACGTACGCTCGACAGAAGGTCGAACGCTATCAAAGACGTACGCTCGACAGAAGGTCGAACGCTATCAAAGACGTACGCTCGACAGAAGGTCGAACGCTATCGAAGACGTACGCTCGACAGAAGGTCGAACGCTCATTTACTCAAATGGGGACGCTCGTTCTCGAGCAGAATTCTTTCCAAATGAAAGAATTCCATTTTAAGTTATTTTAAAGAAAACCGAACGGTCTAAGACCGTACAGTGACGAGCGTCAATTATCAAAGGCAGGATTAAAGTGCAGATTTCTCAACCTTAACCATTTTCCAGATTTTAACCATTTAACTTATACTTTATACTTCAAATGAATCTCAAATTGATGAATTTTATACTTTCACTTCCAGATTAATTCATATCCAATAATCAACATATTAACAATCCATACATTATAATATTCATCCATCACTCATACGTTTCAACCAACATGCAGTTCAACAACCCAGAAAATCATATCAGTATCATTCATAACAGCACAACAGGGCTCGTTCATGCAGATCAGAAAATCACGTATACAGAGATTTCATACAGACAATCCACATCATGCTTTTATACAATCATACACATATAAATTTAAATATATGTAAGCTTCCCTTACCTGGATAGCAGTGAACTTCCAAAAGCAAGATTTTAGGGTTTCCTCTAACCACGTCTTACACCCAGTTTTCGCTCAACAGTTCCCACGTAAAACTAAGACACCAAAAATCAATGTAATTCAAACCTAGAACCCATGCATGCAACCAATACTAGGGTTCGCATGAGACCAGAAAGACGAAGCTTTAGACAGGAGAACTTACCAGTTCCGATCCAAGTTCTGTTCGGTCCAAATGAAAGATCACAGCTGGACGAACGTTCTTACGGTTCTGGAAAGTGAATCGGAGAAGAAGAAGATGAGTTACAGAAGAGAGAAGATTACTGGTTCTAGAGAGAGATCAGAGAAAATGGAAGTCTGGTTTTAGAGGAAGAAGATGAGTGATACAGGTGAGTGGAGGGTTTTCGAAAACTCTTTTTGCTTAACTCACGTTCGTTTGAACGAACGTCTCCCACGCTGACACCTGCATACCAAACTCTGAATTGGAAGCTTCCAACGCGACAAGTGTCGTGTGTGCATGCAGAGTTTAGTGCGCAATTAATGCACTGGACGTGTGGCGCGGCTCATTTATGGAAGCTACTAGGTGAATCAGCAGCATAATAATTACTGATTTGACACCTAATTACGTCCCTAATCTTCCGGGATCTCACATTCCACCTATCTACAAAAATTTTCGACCTCGAAAATTAGAGACTTACCCAAAAACAGATTAGGATACAAGTCCTTCATGGCGCTCTCAACTTCCCATGTTGAATCACCCGTCTTAGCGTCCCACACTATCTTCACCAGACGAACTTCCTTGCCTTTGTAGCACTTGGTGCGGCTATCTTCAACGTAGACTGGATGCAGTTCTAACGTTCGGTCTGGACGTAGCTGAATGTCTTCTAACTCCAGTACGTGTGTCGGGTTTGCTATATACTTTCGAAGTTGAGAGACGTGGAAGACAGGGTGAAGGTTGGATAGTTGGGGTGGCAACGCAAGCTCGTACGCCACTGGTCCGATCTTCCTCAATATCTGGTAGGGTCCAATGAACTTGGGAGATAACTTCTTTGGAGGAACGGCTCGTCCCACACCAGTGACTGGATTGAGTCGAAGGAATACATGATCTCCTGCAGCGAACTCCAACGGTCTTCTCCTTTTATCCGCGTACGACTTCTGCCTGCTCAAAGACGTCTTCAACCTCTCCTGGATTTGCTTGACTTTCTCGGTCGTTTGTTGGATAAGCTCAGGTCCAGTTAGCACGTTCTCTCCTTCCTTGAACCAACAAAGTGGCGTTCGGCATTTCCTCCCATAGAGTGCTTCGAACGGTGCCATTCCAATGCTCGCCTGGAAACTGTTGTTATACGTGAACTCCACTAGCGGCAGAACCTCATCCCATGCGCCTAAGTGATCTAGGACGCACGTCCTCAGCAAATCTTCTAACGTCTGGATGGTTCGCTCAGACTGGCCGTCCGTTTGAGGGTGGTAAGCTGAACTCATTTGCAACCTACTACCGAGCTCGCTTTGAAGTGACTGCCAAAACCGTGAAGTGAACCTTGTATCACGATCGGAAATTATGCTCGAAGGTACTCCATGCAGACGAACGATCTCCTGGATATACAACTTAGCTAAGTTGGCTAACGACATCTTCAAGTTGACAGCTAGGAAGTGGGCGCTCTTGGTTAGCCTATCCACGATCACCCAGATTGAATCATGATTTCTGACCGTGCGTGGTGGATGAGTCACGAAATCCATGGATATGCTATCCCACTTCCATTCGGGAATTTCCAACTGTTGAAGCAAGCCGCCAGGTCTTTGATATTCTGCCTTCGCTCGTTGACAGGTTAGACATGATGCCACAAAACGAGCGACATCACCCTTCATTCCAGGCCACCAAAACGATTTTCGGAGGTCTTGATACATCTTGGTCATGCCAGGGTGTATACTAAGACGACTGTGATGGCCTTCCTCCAAAATAATCCGCTTCAGCTCGCCATCGTTAGGAACGCACGTCCTACCCTTGTAACGCAGCATGTCATCCGTTCCTGTATTGAATTCCTTATCTTTCTTTGAAACGAGCGAGTTTAATATCTTCACCAGATCTTCATCCTCACGCTGCTTCATTCTGATTCGATCAAACACATTGCTAGCTATTCTAAGGTTACTGCACTTGATGCTGTTCGGTTCAAACTCAAACTGTAACCTTAGATCTCTGAAACTCTCCACCAAGCTCAACTCGCGCACCATCATAGACGACATATGCACCACTTTTCTGCTCAGAGCGTCCGCTACCACGTTCGCTTTTCCTGGATGATAGAGCAGCTCGAAATCATAATCCTTCAAGAACTCAAGCCACCTCCTCTGCCTCATATTCAACTCCTTCTGATCAAAGAGGTACTTGAGACTCTTGTGATCACTGAAGACTTGGAAGGTGGATCCGTATAGATAATGCCTCCAAATTTTCAATGCGAACACGACAGCTGCCAATTCCAGGTCGTGTGTGGGATAGTTCTTCTCATGAATTTTCAATTGGCGGGATGCGTAAGCTACTGCTCGTTTCTCTTGCGTCAGTACACAGCCCAACCCTTGATGAGACGTGTCACAGTAAACTTCAAAGGGCTTGGACGTGTCTGGAATAATCAGCACTGGAGCACTCGTCAACTTCACTTTCAACTCCTGGAAACGTTCCTCACACAAGTCAGTCCAAGCAAACGGCTGGTCTTTCCTTGTAAGCTGCGTCAACGGTGCTACTATCTTGGAAAACCCTTCAATGAAACGCCTATAGTAGCCCGCAAGACCAACAAAGCTTCTCACTTCCGTGACTGAACGAGGACGTTCCCATTCCATAACTGCACGCACCTTGGCTGGATCTACCGAGATCCCTCCAGCGGACACAATATGACCAAGAAACTGCACCTCCTTCATCCAGAATTCACACTTGGACAGTTTTGCATACAACTCCTTCTCTCTCAACACGTTTAGTACTGCCCTCAAGTGTTCTTCGTGTTCGTCATTGGTCTTCGAGTAGATGAGAATATCATCAATAAAAACGACCACAAATTTGTCCAGATACGGCCTGAAAATGCGGTTCATATAATCCATGAACACTGCAGGAGCGTTCGTTACTCCAAATGGCATCACCACGTACTCGTAGTGTCCATAACGCGACCTGAATGCTGTCTTCTGGATGTCATCCTCCTTCACCCTGATTTGGTGATATCCCGAACGCAGATCAATCTTAGAGAACACCGTTGCCCCATGCAGTTGATCCAACAAGTCATCAATCCTTGGCAACGGGTATTTGTTCTTGATGGTCAGCTTGTTTAATTGTCTGTAGTCTATACATAACCGAGAGCTGCCATCCTTCTTCTTCACCAAGAGTACAGGCGCTCCCCAAGGGGACACGCTCGGCCTGATGAACTGCTTCTCCATGAGTTCTTCAATCTGTTTCTTGAGTTCAACCAACTCTGCAGGCGCCATACGGTATGGTTGAACTGAGATAGGTGCAGCTGTTGTCATCAAATCAATGGTGAATTCAACTTCCCTAACAGGAGGTAACCCAGGTATTTCCTCTGGAAAAACGTCCTGAAACTCCTCCAAAATGGACGTTCGCTCTTGCCTTAAATTTCCCAGCTCTTGGTCCTCATGCGTCATGATGATAAAACAAGCCGCGCCCTCCATAATATCTTCTTTTAACTGACCGAGCGTCACACTCAAACATTCCTCATCTTCTTCAGGAAATACTAACTCTTTATTGCCACAATCTATGATAATATGATTGGTAGACAACCAATCCATGCCTAGGATTATTTCCAAGTCCTTCAAAGGTAAACAGATCAAGTTCACCTTATAATTATGTCCCTCAACCACAACAGGACATCTAATGCATACGGTAGATGTCCTAAGCTCTCCAGCCGCTGGTGTTAATACCACCAAGTTGAACTGCATATCTCTCTCCACAATTCCCAGCTTTTCAACACACGCCTTCGAGATGAAGGAGTGTGTCGCCCCAGAATCAAACAACACACAGCAGGGTATTCCATGAACTAAACAGGTACCAGTGACGAGCGTACCTGAGCTCGCTGCCTCCGCTCCAGTGATTGCATATACACGCCCAGTAGCTTGGGCTCGACCACCCCTCCCTTGCTGATTTCTTCCTGCGTTCGGCGGCCTCATCACTGCACGTCCGCCCATATTACACTCATTCTCCAGATGGCCATTTCGCCTACACCAAGTGCAATATTTTACTCCAACCAGTTGAGGACATGACGAACGATAATGTGGCCCTCCACACTTGTAACATACCACACTACCTTGCTGCCCAGACTGTCCGGCAGGAACCAAGGCTTGAGATCCACTCGTGTTGGCTGCTGGACGAGCGTAAGGGGATCCTCTCTGATTCACATTTCCCCTTGAGACAATCGGCCCTCTTATAGTTTGCTGTTTCTTGTGCCGTTCCGCCTCTGCCAAATTCTTCTCCAACACCCTAGCCCTCTCAACCATGGCAGGGAACGTTCGAATACACAAACTGGAAATCACCACCTTCAGATCACTGCGTAGACCGTTCTCAAATTTTCTGCACTGCCACTCCTCACTAGTGGCCATGGTATTGAATCTGACAAGGTGTTTAAACTTGTTGGTATATTCTGAAACCGACATTCCACCTTGAACCAGTTGCAAAAACTCCACCTCCTTTGCAAACTTGACACTATCAGGGAAATACTCCTCGTAGAATTTATTACGAAATACTTCCCAAGTAATAGGGCGTTGAGCGTCTACCAGGATGGCTCTTGTACTCGCCCACCAGTGGCTTGCTTCTCCCGTCAACAAGTATTCCGTATACGCCAACCTGTTCTCGTCCGGGCACCTCTTAGCGTTGAAAATTCTCTCCATGTCCCTTAGCCACTGATCCGCCTCATCAGGGAGGCCCTTACCATTGAATTTAGCCGGGTGATGCTGGAGAAAACTCTCCAAACTCCATTCAGCATTTGCTTGAGCCGCGTTTGAAGAGGATGCTCCAGACGCACCTCTAGTTGCTGCAAGTATCTCCATCAACTGCCTCTGCGTGGTTTCAGAATTTGCACGAGAGGACTCCAGGCTCTGCATAGCAGCTTGGTTTTGCTGCATCAGGGTGGCGTTTTGTTCCATGAGGGTGGTATTTTGTTGTTGTAGGCGGTCTATCACAGTTTCCAACAACCTAGCGTTGTTGGACGCGTCTGGTTCGTTAGGCTGCGGAGGAGGAGGGAGTCTAGGTGCCATTCGTTCTCTGAACACAGAGGAAAAACGGACGTTAGTTATGTCTAAGAGTTAAAGCAATAATAACTCATTAAACATAAAATAAGCACACAGCAAAAACACAGTGCACTCATAACCCTACAGTGTCCTTAAAAGAACAAAACTGCTCTGATACCGCTAATGTAACATCCCAAAATATAGTAATTACCATAATCAAGATTAATTACATTAAGATAATAAACAGTGCAGTCTTACAAAAACCGAACGAGCACTAAAGTGTCGAACGTTCATAAAGCATACGGAAAAATAACGAACGCTACAATAAAACGAGAGTTTAAGGACGAACGGCTTTACAAGACTATAACCGAGCGTCCGCAAATATACAAATAAAACTAAACACGAGCGAGCACTCTAGGGCTCGGCTTTTACTTCCACATCCACCAGTGTCGCGTCCTCCAAATTTTCTTCTTCCAGCAATGCTTCAAGGGACGCTCCACCCTCTGCTCACATCCACACGGATGATCATTGCAAGGACAAGACGAACGTACAGATACCATAAGACAACACAAGGAAAAACACAAGGGTAAGCTTACGTATTTTAAATTCATACTTCAACATTTGTATTCAAACCGTCCCGCAATCAACACATATACATATAACATCATTCAGAACATAAATATACTAATGCTAGACAGACCGTCCGGACTGTATGAATCTGTGTAGTTACAAGCGTCCTTGCACCCGAGTGATGTAGTAACTGGGATAACACCAAACAGCTGCCACTCGAGGTAAGTCCGTTCTTACGTCGCCCATGTTAACTTATGGACTAAGGACCTCCTGCCGTTCCCACACATGAATACCCCCTTCTACTTGAAGAGGCGCATCACGGAACATCAGGATGGACAGCGAGTCTTAACTTATCCACAGTCATACTTTACCAAAGATAATATCCAATATAGAAACCAGAGTCGTTCCTCCTTGGAACGCTCGTTCAAATATCAATCTCATAAATTCACCTCATATAGGGTTCGTTCATTTTATAATTCTCTCAACATCACATTTTCATTCTTTATTACACTTCCATAAAAAGACGAACGTTAATTAACTGTTTGGACGAACGCTATTTTGAGATCAGGACGAACGCTATTAAAAATCAGGACGCACGCTATTTGACATTCAGGACGAACGCTATTTAAAAATCAGGACGCACGCTATTTGACATTCAGGACGAACGCTATTTAAAATGAACGCTCGACATGAGGTCGAACGCTATCGAAGACGAACGCTCGACAGAAGGTCGAACGCTATCAAAGACGTACGCTCGACAGGAGGTCGAACGCTATCAAAGACGTACGCTCGACAGAAGGTCGAACGCTATCAAAGACGTACGCTCGACAGAAGGTCGAACGCTATCGAAGACGTACGCTCGACAGAAGGTCGAACGCTATCAAAGACGTACGCTCGACAGGAGGTCGAACGCTATCAAAGACGTACGCTCGACAGAAGGTCGAACGCTATCAAAGACGTACGCTCGACAGAAGGTCGAACGCTATCGAAGACGTACGCTCGACAGAAGGTCGAACGCTCATTTACTCAAATGGGGACGCTCGTTCTCGAGCAGAATTCTTTCCAAATGAAAGAATTCCATTTTAAGTTATTTTAAAGAAAACCGAACGGTCTAAGACCGTACAGTGACGAGCGTCAATTATCAAAGGCAGGATTAAAGTGCAGATTTCTCAACCTTAACCATTTTCCAGATTTTAACCATTTAACTTATACTTTATACTTCAAATGAATCTCAAATTGATGAATTTTATACTTTCACTTCCAGATTAATTCATATCCAATAATCAACATATTAACAATCCATACATTATAATATTCATCCATCACTCATACGTTTCAACCAACATGCAGTTCAACAACCCAGAAAATCATATCAGTATCATTCATAACAGCACAACAGGGCTCGTTCATGCAGATCAGAAAATCACGTATACAGAGATTTCATACAGACAATCCACATCATGCTTTTATACAATCATACACGTATAAATTTAAATATATGTAAGCTTCCCTTACCTGGATAGCAGTGAACTTCCAAAAGCAAGATTTTAGGGTTTCCTCTAACCACGTCTTACACCCAGTTTTCGCTCAACAGTTCCCACGTAAAACTAAGACACCAAAAATCAATGTAATTCAGACCTAGAACCCATGCATGCAACCAATACTAGGGTTCGCATGAGACCAGAAAGACGAAGCTTTAGACAGGAGAACTTACCAGTTCCGATCCAAGTTCTGTTCGGTCCAAATGAAAGATCACAGCTGGACGAACGTTCTTACGGTTCTGGAAAGTGAATCGGAGAAGAAGAAGATGAGTTACAGAAGAGAGAAGATTACTGGTTCTAGAGAGAGATCAGAGAAAATGGAAGTCTAGTTTCAGAGGAAGAAGATGAGTGATACAGGTGAGTGGAGGGTTTTCGAAAACTCTTTTTGCTTAACTCACGTTCGTTTGAACGAACGTCTCCCACGCTGACACCTGCATACCAAACTCTGAATTGGAAGCTTCCAACGTGACAAGTGTCGTGTGTGCATGCAGAGTTTAGTGCGCAATTAATGCACTGGACGTGTGGCGCGGCTCATTTATGGAAGCTACTAGGTGAATCAGCAGCATAATAATTACTGATTTGACACCTAATTACGTCCCTAATCTTCCGGGATCTCACAGAAAGCACGAGCAAATAGAGTTAGGAAATTCCCAAGTAGCATCTTTCATATTTAAATTTACACTGTGTATAAATTATAACATATTTAATCCTTGTTAATCCTAAGGCATAGAAACTTAAAACAACTTGAGATAGAAATGGATTTGAATTAAGCAATGAACGTGCGGCAAAAGCAGAATCAAACACACTTGGTAATTTTCTTAGCTATTCTTTTAACCAGTTCCATACAAGTCTGCACATAATTTAAATTTGCTTCTAAGTACAATATTCATGTTTCAAAGAATATTGTTACTTCGGTCAAGAGAATTATCAATGAATTAAACAAAATTCAAATATCTCATTTTAACATAACCATTGCTAAAAAACAAGTAAAGGCAACTACACATCACATCAAAGTAAGCAGCAATACAAGTTAGCAATCTTCACATATTGTTCTACTAGCTAGATTTAGGAACTCTTTTCTATAATGGCATAAGAGGATTCTTGGTCTTCATTTATAAAAAAGGACACTTTGGTTCAGCTTTGACTCCAATATTTTAAACTTTATGACCTAATTTTCTCCTTTAAGCTTGGCGACCACTCTTTCAAGCCTTCCAATCCGGCTTTCAAGATCAGAAGCTATTTTTTCTATGCAAGAGCTTGCATATTTCCTATCCACATTACTGACACCATCTCTATCACCAAACAAATTCTTGATTTTGACTCCATTTCTGTCGTATTTGACACTTCTTGCTTCTTCAACACTTATTGATGGAAAAACAATAGATACAGGACTGGAAACATTTTCAACTTCTTCATCACCGACACATGTATCTTCACTTGAAGAACTGGACAACTCAATGACTCTATCTTCACTTGAAGAACTGGACAACTCAATGACTGGACGCTTTTCCATTTCATCAAAATCACGTTCTTGTTTTCTCTTAATCTTACAAGTAAAACCAGGTGGTGGGCCACAGGATAGGCTGCTCTCTTTCATCACAGATAATGATATTGGTAACGCATATTTTGGGCTACTTCCAACACAATCATAATGTTTGCTTTCTTCCTTACTTTGATTTGATTGCTTCCACCAATGATAGTACCTAAAAGTAACATTTGGCTTTTGGCTGGCACATAACGCAATGTACAAATTTGTATCTGTTACTGGCTCACTATAACTTATCCAAGGATTCTCTTTGTAAGGTACTAGCATACCAGGAATGTCTTGATCCATCCCAAACTGCATAGCAACACGATTTGGGCAGTAATGTTCTACACACTCCATACCCACCAACTCTGAGACTCTCATGCAGCGAGCAAAGGATTCTAATTCACCATTAAGATTGGGATTTTCGCATACCCACTTGTCATTTTCATTGTAAAGCTGAAGAGAAGGAGAATTCACGAAGGGACGCCAGATAAAGTCATTTCCAGCTCTTGAAGAGTCCAAAATCAATTTCAAGTTGTCATTTTTAACCATTTTCACTGTGTTCCATTTAGCCATCAAGAGTTGGCCTTGCTCAACTACTTGAGGACACGGCTGCAACGAGGGAAATCTCTCCAATGCCCAAACTTGGACCAACTGAATAGGAGCCCACAATGTAACTTTTAACTTCACTGCTGTGACAATTCTGATTTTGTTATTCAGCAAACTCAAATCCCTGTAAATGTTGGCTAAGACAGCAGGTGCAAGAGCTAGTTTAGTCCCTCTTGCTAACTGTATGGCAATAGGAAAAACACTTTTCAGAATGGATTTATATGATCTACCAGGGAAAACAAACCTCGACAACCACAAAGACAAGAATGCCTCATGTTTCACATGGCTTTCATTACTCATGAAATACTCCATCCATGGATTATGATCTGCCCTTTTGGCATTCGATTTGAAAAACATCCTAAACACAGTAATCAACTCTTGTTCTACTTCCGTTTCCTCATCACTCACAAGAGGTGTAGAGAAAGGCACTCCCATGACAGAGTAACCCCAACAAACATTCAGGTCCTCCAGGGTAATAGTTGCTTCTCCCCATGGAAACACAAACGTGTTAGTCTTTGAACACCATCTTTGTGCAAGCTCAAGAATCAACTCATCATTTCTATGGATAAGAAAAGTAGAAGCTTTGATAGCTTGGTCTATCCCAGCCTTTATCCACATGTATTCATACTTTTGTTGCATCTGTTGAACCCATGTATTCCATTCTCGATTTGGACGATGCCATCCGCTGTATATCACTTCAAGTGGCAGTTTTGCGTGGTTGGAAGCAACAGTGGCTGTTTTCCCAGATGAGAACATGTAACGAGGAAGATTTGCTGAGCCTTCCATGCAGGGTTTGATAAAGTAAGCAGTTCTGCGAATTGGGTTTTCACCAGATAATGGTGAAACCATGAGTTCTTCTTTTGCTTCGATAACAGTGTCATGTGATGACTCCATACTATAGATGAAAATCTGCAAGTACCTGAAAACACAGAAAGAAGAGTTACATAAATCTCAATGGATAAGAAACAACCCTACGGAAAATGACCTTTGAACTTACAAATTTTGTGCTTCTTTCTTTTCTTTAGAACATGGCTTGCACTTGATCAGAGGAAAGCTTCTACTATTGAATTTGAATAAGATTTCGTGGCTCACAAAACAACGCAACCTTCACTTTGTTTGAGTTAAATTCTTTGAACCAAAAGAAAAGTGTGAGAACAGATAACAGAGAACAGAGAATTTGAAAAGTTTTTGAGTAATGTGACATCATGTGTAAGCGTTTGAGTTCTTGCTCAGAACAGTAGTCATCAAATATTCCACACGTACTTTTAGTTGAAGACAACACTTGGACAAGAGATTCTTCCTGCACCTCTCGAATATCATCTGCACCTCCAATTTTATTTAATTTCCATTGCCCCTTAGTGTCGTCGCATTTCGAATGGTTATTTTTTTTTTAATTTTTTTGATTTCTTATGCTACGTTTAATTATATTTTAATTTGATTTCTTTTACATTTTTAATTTTTATTTATATTTTTAACATTTTTTATATTATTTGATATTTATTTATACTATTAAATTTCTTTTAAAATATATGTTTGAAATATTTTTATAATATTTTATATTTATTTTTGTATATATTTTATGATATTTGTATTTATTATTTGTACGTTATGTTTTACGGTTAAATATTATTTATTATGTATTTATTTATGGTTTTTTTATACTTTTGAATTTATTTCTTAATATTTTATTAATTTTTATTTTTTTAATATTTGATATTTTTCAATTTGAAATTTTATTTATTTTTTTCGTATTTTGTAATTTTTTAAATAGTTTTTGTTTATTTCAAAATTTACATTTGTTTGTTTTTTTTAATCTCTAATTATTTATTGATATATTTTATTTATTTTAATATGAATTATTATTTAATTATTTGTTGTATTTTTTGACTTTTTGATTTGTTTGTTAATTTATTTTTAATTTTTTGTGTTTTTTTATAATTTAAAACTCTTTAAATATTATTTATTATGTATTTATTTATGACTTATACTTTTTATTTTGTTTCTTAATTTTTTTAATTAGTAATTTTATTAATATTTGAATATTTTTAATTTGTTTCGTATTTTGAAATTTTTTTAAATATTTTTTGTTTATTTTAAAATTTATATTTCATTGTTAAATTTTCAAAAACGAAATAATGAAAAAAAATAAAAACATGTTGATTAACAAATAAATATTACAATTTAAATAAACAAATAAAAAACATAAAAGTATTAAACAAATAAAAAAGCATAAAACTATTTAAAAAAAACAACACAGTATATATAAAAATTTTTTACTAAAACTAAATAAAAAAATTAAAAAAATAACTTAACACAAAAACATATACAAGTGAAATTTGAAATGCGCTAAAAACAATAATGCAATTTGAAATGCGTCAAACCGAATTTCAAATTTCGGTTGAGGTTTATCGAATTTCAAAGTTTGGTTGAAGTCTGTCAAACTTTGAAGTACAACAAGATGTAACCGGCGTTTGAACACTGGTGCTCTCTTAATCGCAGTTCCAACGCTAGTTAAGATATTTACGATTATAACTACTAACTTCGAATGTCGAATGACTTTCACCGTCTTTTCCCACTTTTCTCCTCCACAAATCACACTACACACTACAGCCACCACTAATGCCAGATCACGATAACCACTAGTGTATTACTATGGCACTTAAGAAGACAAGTTTTTACAAAGAACAACTTAACAATGAAGAATGATTAGTGAAGGAGATGCATACAAGGTTTATATAAAGAGTTTAGAGATGAAGGGTAAATAAGTCTAATAGGAGATGCATGACGAAATGGGTGAGGTATAGGGAGAAACACTCTACTTAGATTAAGGAGATTTTATTTTTCTATTATAACTCCTTTAATTTATTTAAGTATAAATATCTTATCTTAAAAAAATTATATTTAAAAATTATTATGTTTTAATCTTTACACATATTAGTTTTTTATGCTATGTTTTTAGGTAACCATTATATATATATATATATATATATATATATATTATTTGTAATTTCTTTAGTTTTTATTGTTTAAATTTATTGATATATACCAAAAAGTAAGAGCTGCTCCATTATAAAAGTAAAATAAATAATTTGATTTTATCTTATTAAGTGGCTTATAAAATTTCAAAGAAAACCATTTATTTAGGTTGTTACATAGGTTTATGTTTCTTAATCAATAGATGTAGAGATTAAATTCGAATAATATCATTATGAAATACATTATTTTAAGAGAATAATATTTATAAATTACATTTAAGGTTATAATCAATTTTAGTAATATGTAAAGTTTAAGTTATAATAATAAATTTGATATTAAATAAATTATATATTAATAGGAATTTATGTTACATAATTATAGTATATTGGATTGTTAAAATATTGTTCTAGATTTTATATATATGAAGTTTATAATGAGATTAATGAGAACCAAAACTTGTGACAGTGAGTTGTCACTTTCAACCATAGTCTATGGCTAGTTTTAATTTATTTTTAAAAAAGTTCCATTTTAGATAATTTATCAAATGGGCTAAAAAAATTAGTCCTAATCTCCAAAGTCACTTTCAAGTAAGTTAGAGTAGAGTCAAGTTAACTCACCGGAAAACTTTACTTAATTTTTAGAAACAAACACGTAGATATAAAATTATATATTTTGTTAGATAATTTAATATATTGTAATTTTATTATATTTAAATTAATATTTTTATATCATACTTATTATTATATTATTAAATAAAATATATAATAACATTTCATTTTTTTATTTTCATATATTAAATCAAATATATTCTTTATATCATACTCAAATATATCGATCTTTAGGTATAAAATAACACTTTATATATATTTTTCGCATATATTATCGTGTGATCATCTTAAATATTTAATTATTTTATTAATTAGTAATTTTTATAAAAAAAACTGAGTTATTACTCCTAACATATTCTTTAATAAAATGTAATCTTTGTAAAAAATATTATACTAAATAAATAAAATAATTTTTTTGGTCTTAATTAGCTTTTAATTTCTTTAAAATCAAATAAATATTTTAAAAGATATAAATGAATTATTTAATTAATAACAAGTGATTTTTTTTATATTGTAATAAATCATTGATTTTATATATATATATATATATATATATATATATATATATATATATATATATAATATTTTATAACATTTTAATAGTTTTTTTATAATCTCTTAATTCTATAAAGAAGAAAATAAACATTATTAAAAATTTAAACTTAAAGATAGAAGTTTCATGTTAAAACATAATATATAAAAAATCAATAAAATTATATTTTAAAATTTTGAGTTAAAAATAACATTTTATATTATTTGTTTATTCACAGTTTTTTTGCATGATGGTAGAACGTGAATCAGTCAACATAAAAAATAATTAATATATATATATATATATATATAAAATTAAAAAATTACAATAAAAAATTAGAAATTAATAAATTACATTAATGTTAAACAATTGAATTAATAACAACTAATATAAAATGCATATAGTTTCTAAATATTCATTCTAATAGTAATAAATTCTTGCCTGTGGATCAAGTGAATCTACATTTAAAGTATATTTTCAAAGTTTTATTCATGTGTCATTATTTCACACTCACCTTCGTAAATATATTTAAACTAAAATTTACTAAATCTTAGCACCAAACACCGAATTAATCAAGTTTAACTACCAAACTTCGCTAGCTATAAAAATAACCAAAATAAAAAAATTCTTATAGTAGTCATTTAGTGATATAAAGAGTACATTCCAACCATTAAATCTCAAAAACCAAGATTTTGAAAATTTCTCAAATCTTAGCACCAAACACCAACTTAACCAACTTTCACCACTAAATTTGGCTAGCTTGAAAACTAACAAAAATGAAAAATTTATTGCACCAAGATTTTTACATTACTCATTTGGTGATATAAAGAGTGCATTCTAACCACTAAATCTCAAAAACCAAAATTTTGAAAATTTCTCAAATCTTAGCACCAAACACCAATTTAACCAACTTTCACTACCAAATTTGGCTAACTTGAAAACTAACAAAAATGTAAAATTTATTGCACCAAGATTTTTACAATACTCATTTGGTGATATAAAGAGTGCATTCTAACCACTAAATCTTAAAAACTAAGATTTTGAAAATTTTCCAAATCTTTGCACCATGCACCAACTTAATTAGCCAACTTTCACCACCAAACTTGCTAGCTTAAAAACCAATCAAAATGAAAAATTTCTTGCACCAAGATTTTTACTGTACTCATTTGGTGATACACTTATTTAATTATATCAAAAGACATGTGTGGAAATTTTCATTTATTTATGAAATTAAAATTATTTTTTAAACTTGTGGTAGAGCTTATTAAATTGGTTTTTAAAAAAATCAAATTACTTTACGCTATTATATTGTGTCATTTTATTTGGATTATACTTTAAAGATAATTTTTTATTTAAATATATTTGAAAGAATTATTTTAAAATAATTTCATTTAAAAAAAAATTTTAATCTAATCTTTTTATACGGGTAATATTCGTCCTCGCCGTGATACATTATCATTCAGTTACTTATACCCTTTATTAAAGAAACTTTCGTTTTATAATGTTACATGCACGATTTTGGAATTGATATATCATTTGGATTTTGAAGTTAGATGAATAAATCTGTTTGTTTTTTGATTCTTGTTGTAATTTATTTTTATCTATGTCTTTTGCTTCTTAATCAAGTAAAAGTAATGATTTTTACATTATAACAAGTTAACATGGTGTTAAAATCAATTATATAAGTCTATGGGTTTGTATTTTTTATTGAGAATTTACTTTAATTAAGGTTAGAAACTTTTATGTGATTGAATGAGTTTTTATCAATAACTAAGAATGTACTTTGATTAGTGGTATTAATCAAGGATTTACTTTGGTTAATTACAAATTTCTTGCTTTTAATTGAAAATGTACTTTGGTTAAGAGTGAGAACGCCAATAAATTAATTGAGAATTTATATTGATTAATTTGAAAATCCAAGATAATAATTAATTAAACAATAACCTTTAGATAACCCCTGATTAATCATATTTTAAAAAAAAAACATTGAAATCAACCTATTTTCTTTTACAAGAACCCTATGTAAGACTATAAATTATATTCCAAAGTGTGCTAAATTTTCTAAAGAAGTATGCACACATAAAAGGTGTATATGAGAGATAATGAAGTAATTAATTTGGGAATGATGCAGTGATCCTTCTTGATAAATGTAAACATCTAGTTATATTTTCTATTATCTTCTATTTTCTCATAATAGAAATACTATTAGACCGATGGTAAGAAAAAATAAAGTTAACAATTTGGATCTTCAACATACTTAGAGGACCATCTTATTTTATTTTATGAACGAAGTAGTATACACATGGCCAAAAGCATGGTATCAGACAGGATAATGATACTTTGACAACAATTTTTTAACAACATTTTAACATTATCTACGTGTCATTCTGTGATTGGTCCATGTTGGTGTTTATGATTATTATTATTGATTGTGAAGTAATTTTGAACCAATCACAGAATGACACGTAGGTAATGTTAAAATGTTATAAAAAAAATGTTGTTAAAGTATCATTATCCTAAGAAAAACTCAAAGTTCAGCTACTTTAAGTTTTATTGAGTCATTAAAATAAATATTTATTAGTTCTTTTATTGTTGTCTTTTACAAAAAATATTAGTTTTATTACATAGCCACACAATTACTCTCTTAATTACGACTCTGCAAAAATTACTTAACTATATTAAATTATAGTTAACTGCACTATTTAATACTAAAAAAACTAATATATTTTAACTAAAAACTAATTATTCTATTATTTAGTTCAGTTTAATAAACCTAAACTTATAATACTTTCAGTTTAGTTAACTGAAAACTGCACTATTGTAAGAATTGTTGTCAGAATACAATTCTAATCCACAACTTGACGGAGGGAAACAGTAACGTATAGAAGGAATATATTTATGAATGTGGTGATACTAATTATTGTTTAATGAAAACACCCAAGGGAAATGATTATGAAATTTATAATGTTAACCTAATTGACACTATTGTCAAAGTTCATAATAATCACATTACTTTATTTCGAAAATTTCATTTAACGTTAATGTAAACGTTTGTGTATCCTTAGGAATTAAATATATTATAATAACTTTCATTTAATATTATATTTTGCAATAATCTTATTTAATAGTTTTAATAGAAAAGATTGCGCAAGAGGATTCCAAGTTATTCTAGAAATAAATACTATAAGTGTATATATAAGCAATGCTATACTACAAATGGTTAATCAAATCACAATAACATGACATTATTTTGAAAATTCCATTTAACGTAAGCGTTTGTGCATCCTTAGGAATTAAATATATAATAATAACTTGTTATTTTGTAATAATGTTATTTAATAGTTTTTATAGAAAAGATTGCACAAGAGGATTATAGAAATAAATAGTAAAAGTGTATATATAAGCAATGGTACGGTAGAAATGAGAATAAAATTGAAAAGAAAGTTGGGATTGGCATAGATAGTGAAGAGAAGATGGGAGAGAAGAAAGTATTGGCAGTAATGATGTTTGTAATGGCTTATTCTCAAATTCCTGCAACATGCAATGGGATGAAAAATTACTGAGCTTTTGTGAAGAGTATTTGGTTAATAACAAACATAATCCAGACTGCTGTAATTCAGCATCAGATGCATTCAAAAGAGCCATGATTATCCCCATGGTCAAGGTATAAGAGATATTTGTAGTTGTCTTAGGTTTGAAGGACCAGGCCTAAACTTTCATCAAGATAAACTTGTAAGCCTTCCTGATGTATGTCACATTAAACTTTAGTATGCAATTACGTGTATATGGTTCCTGATATATTATATCCTTGTAACTAATATTTAGTTAAGTCATAATAAAATAAAAATTCCACTTTAATTTATCACTTTATTTTTTCTTTATATTTCTTTTATCCATTTTCTTGCATCTTCAAATCGTTTGTTTTTATAATTCTGTACAATGACCAAATTTCAGGTTTAGATGCTTTAGAGAAAAATAATATCTAGAGCTGTCAAAATATCACAATTCGTGGCCTAACCCGGTTCATTACGGGTTTGAGCTAGATTGGATTTGAAAAAATTGTATTTTTTTTTTATACGGGTCAGATTTTAACCCGACTCATTTAAACCCGGCTCATGCAGGTTGAATCCGTGGTGGACCAGTTGGTCCACCAACCCACCTACCTAATTTATTTTATTAAAATTTAATTTTAATTTTATAAAAAAATATTTATTATTTTGATTTTGCTTGAAAAAATTATTTAAGTTCCTTATTTTTAAAATTAATTAAACACTCATGATTTGGGAGTGAAATTTGTTTAGATTTAAATTATAGAAAGTTTGTAATTTTTTTTTATTTAAAAACAATTTGTAAGTGAGGCAACTCGCGGTAGGTCGGGCCAGGTTCGAATTTTTCTGACTCGCTGATAAATGAGTCAGGTTGGGTTGATTTACTAAGTGACCAACCCGTGGTGGGCCGTGCCAAATGGCCTGTAACACCCCTTATAGGATATATTAATAATAATATTAATAATCTTGAAGCATGAATCTTATGAAAGTGTTTTTTTTTTTAAATATACCACACATAAACAAACCATACACACATCATAAGTTCATACATTACAACAAACCAAATCTTAATTGTTTCTTAAAATAACAAAATCAAACGAACATAAATAAGAAAATATTATAAAAATCCCAACAAGTTTTATTTCCCGTCTCTCTCGAAGATTTATTCCAATCCAGCTTTATCTGCAATACCATCTACTCCCGTACAAGTACGATCATCGTAGGTGGAAACCACAACCACAACATGCAAGGGTGAGTAACCAGAAGTATCACATCATAAACCCATTTCATATAAACTATAACAATTTCCATGATTTAATATAAATCGACACACATGACATTGCAGACTAGTCTTTCATAAACTATTGTCGTTTACTTGTAATTCGTCGTCATAACATGTTCTCAATAACAGGCGATTCGAGTCGTCTTCCATCGCGACTTCAGACCTATCTCCCCGACTCCTCAAGGACTAACGAGTAAAAACATCGATACTACGCGTAACGATGCACTATACTCAACACGAGCCGAAGTCATTGGACGAGACATTCACCTCCTCGCGCAGAAGAAGGTGACACTCGAATCTCAGTCTCACGCGAGACTAGCATTTATTATAATATTAAAATACTCACAAGACAGACGAAGTTACAAGCAAATAACATAGTGTATGTACCACATCAAACAAAATTAAACGTGCTCAATCACGAATTCATACATATTCTCAATAACATGTATAAATAAACCAATATTAGATCAAGAAAATAACCAAAAATTCTCAATAATTGTTTTAAAATACTACCAAAGAAATTAACCAACAATTCTCAATAATTGTGTAAAAGAGAGTTTTTTTTTTTTTTTTTACTTGCGCACCCCTGGAAATTGCTAAGTTCACACCCTTGTCTTCAAAGCAGAATTTTTTTTTTTTTGTTTTTGACACACCCTGACATGACTGAGTTCACACCTCTGTCTATTAAGACAGATTTTCTGACACACCCCCTACAATTACGAAGTTCACATCTCTATCCACTAAGACAGAATTTCTGAGGTACCCCTTAAAATTACTGGATTCACACGCTGTCTACTAAGATAAAATTTCAGATGCACCCGCTTGAACTACTAAGTTCACAGTCTAACCCATATCCAACATTTCTACAACACCCTCTTATTTTCCTAAGTTCACCCCCTATAATTTAAAATAAAATAAAACATTATTTCTCCATGGTGGGGCCTACGCGGGTCCATCTAAATTCCTAAACTTCTCTTCTTTTCTCTCTCTTGTTACGTAACATCGTAGCCAACCCCATTTTCATTCTTCTTCTTTTCTTCTACCTTTAAAAATCAACTTCTTCATTCTCTTTCTATTTTTTTTTTTAAAACCAATTCCTCAAACATTATACTTTCTTCTCTCACCATCTTTACGTAAATCATGTAACCCATCTTTTATCTCTCTCTCTCTCTCTCTTTTTTTTTAACTACCCCAACATTTAACTCCATTTATTCATCACTCTCCCTACTCTGTAACACACATTTCTTTCTACTATTTTATTTCACTTTTTCAAACAACCCTAAATCCACACTTTCTAAAATCAAGGGTCTCTCCCTCACATATATACTCTCTCACATACTACTGGAATATAGATTCTTCATGCACATACATTCACTTTGTTTTCACTTGATTTCAAGGTTTTTCCACCATACTAGGCAAAAATGAGGAATTTATTACGGATCTAGGCAAAAATTGACCAAAAGTGAAGTCGTGGGGGGTAATAACGACTTCAAAAGAAGAAGTCGTGCCCCCCCTGCACGACTTCACACTGTTCATAGGAATAGTGTTGAAGTCGTGCACCCTTAAAACGACTTCTGGTTGGTGTAATCGATTACAAATAAATTGTAATCGATTACACAGTGTTGAAATGGAGACCTTGCAGATTTTGAAATGTGTAGACAGAAAACGCACTGGTAATCGATTACGGCATGTGAGTAATCGATTACCAGGTTGGTTTTGTAGGAAGAATGACATTGGTAATCGATTAATGGGTTTGTGTAATCGATTACCAGTGGGGTTTTATGTGGTTTATGGTTTAGGTTTTTTTTTTTAACAAATGTTATGTATTGGTTATGTTATAGGAAAAGAGAAAATAAATATATGTAGAAAATATTTATAGTAATATTTGAGTAATGGATTTGATTACAATTTGGTAAGCTTAAGAAAAAACTATTGGCGAAAAGGACAATTTCCCCTATGATGACCTTCGTTGCGGCAGTAAGAGCATTTTCTTGGCTTATCTGGATTGGATTGATCCATTTCATTATGAAGCCTATTTGTAGATGGTCTTCCGGATGCCTTGCGTCGCATTTTAGGATCTGGTATGAAGTTTGGACCTGTATACAGAGACCAATAGTCTTCATTTTGGATTGGGTGAAATTGTACTTCGTATGCCTTGAAAATGTTGTGAAGACTGTATACCGGATCGATTACTTGGGTTAGGGGGATATGCGAAAATGCACAAACGGCAATGACATGATGACATGGGAGACGAGTAGCTTGGAAGTGTCCACAATCACACCACCATTCATTTAGACTGACCTTGTATGAAAGTGGAACTGGGCGGTAGTGGTGAGGTGTTGAAATTTCTTGAACATCAAATTCAGAATTTTCACGATTGTAGCGATGAACATGACAATATGCGGATTGTTGTTGATTTTTCCTAATGATGTCGGCGATCTGTTCAGGATATTGGTGTCCTGCTTGTATCATGGAGTTGGCCTTTAATCCGCGTTCAACAAACCATGATTGTGTCCTCTCAAATGTTGTTCTGATGAGAGCACATATTGGTAATGAACGCGCTCCCTTTAAAATGGAGTTCATGCACTCAGCAAGATTAGTCGTCATATGTCCATATCTTCTCCCTCCATCAAAAGCCTGAGACCACTTTTGTAATGGAATTTTATCTATCCATTGAACTTGTTGTGGGTATTGGTTTCTCAAAGCAGCAAGTTTTGCTGTGACAGTTGGTTGCTTCACCTCGTAAGCTGTAATAAGGTAATAAAAAAAATAAATTAAAGAATAATAATCTTAACAAAATTATAAAAGTATATAAGTGTTAGAAGAATTTTTGTTTGAGTACCTAAATTGATGAATTGTTTTTTTAGGTCGTGATTTTTGAATTTGGTGTTGAAGTTGGATGCTAGATGACGTATGCAATAAACAGAGTTCAAACCATCTTGTTCCCAACCAACTTCATCTGATCTTAAGGCGGACAATATACCCTTTCCTCTGTCAGTGATGATGCAAATATTTTGTTGATGACAAATATGTTCTCGAAGTAGTTGAAAGAACCATATGAAGGCCTCCTTTGTCTCACCTTCTACAATGGCAAAGGCGAGGGGAAAAATATTTCTATTGCCATCTTGACCTATGGCGGTTACCAAGGTTCCATGATATTTACCCGTGAGAAATGTGCCATCAACTTGGAGAATGGGTTTACAGTACTTGAATCCTTCTATGCAAGGACCGAAAGACCAGAAAACTCTTTCCATAATATAGCAATTATCGTCGGTATCTCCATCAATATTCACAGGAGAACCAGTGCATTGTAAAATTGTACCTGGGTTTGCTTCCTTGACGGCATGCAACCACCTCGGCATGTGGTTATAAGAGTCCTCCCAGTCTCCAAACTCCATAGCAAGAGCCTTCTGTTTAGCGATCCAAGCTTTTCTGTACGACACAAAATATCCGAATCGACCCTTAATATCGGCAATCAAACTCTTCACAGGAATGGATGGGTTTGTCCGGATTGAATTGGATATGATCGTGGCAATGTGAGTACTATCAAGATTCGTATGATCTTGAGATAGTATTGTTGAGAAACACGAATGTTGTCCGTCTATATTTTTTATTTCCCAATATTTACGGACTTTGCTATAAGCTGCCCTAAGACGCCATTGACAACCGTTGTGATATTCCAGACAACGAATAACATAAATGTTGGGTTTGGACTCAACGACGGTGTATTTGTAACCGTTTGTTATGTGATAATGTTTGATTGCAAGAATAGTTTCCTCCTTTGACTGGAACTGCATACCTTGAATCAACTCTGGAATTACTTGTGCAGATGATTGTGCTATGTGGCCGTCGTCGTTGTTGTCATCTTCGATTATGTTGTCTAATTCATCATCCGTGCTGAAGTCATCAACGTTATCCAATATTACAGGTTCTTCATCAATGAGGTGCGATGATGAAGAGGATGGCAAGTTCCATGATGCCATTTTTTAGGAAATATTCAGAAGACTTTGTTCAACGAGCTGTAGTGGAAGAGGTTTTGGGCGTGCAAATTGAATGTGAAGATAGCCTTCTTCTTATATAGCGTATAAACTATGCACAAGCATCAGTGTGTGTTATGATCACGGGATTCAAAGTACTGAATAAAATTTCCTAAAGTCTGAATATAGCACTGGTGCACACTGTAATCTACACATAGCGTTTGATGTAATTAGAAGGTACCAATAGTATAAGTCCCATAAAGTTATATGAATATAGCTATCCGTAAAGTAGTGTCACTTTGATAGCTTCCCTGCACCGTCATTCATAGTTGCAGTGTTACATTAAATTGGATGAATAAAATTGTTTGTAAATAAAAGTAATTATAAAAACACATAAAGGATGTTTTAAAAAAAGGGAATATTAAAAAAAATTAGATAAAAGAATAAAAATAAAATTAGAAAAGGGAATTAAAAAAAAAATTCAAAAAGGGGAAGTTGGGGGGGTGGCACGACTTCAATAGGTGAAGTCGTGCACCCCCTACACGACTTCAATTGTGGAAGTCTTGTAGGGGGTACACGACTTCACCTATTGAAGTCGTGCCACCCCCCCCCCCCCAACTTCCCCTTTTTGAATTTTTTTTTTAATTCCATTCCAATTGCTTTTACTATAGAAAAATTATTTTTTCTTCCTTATATTTTTCCAATTCATGAAAATTTTTTATATGAATTTAGTAATTACTTTTCACTATAAATTATAAATATGTAAATTATATTTATGGATGCATTGGGCTACGGGGGAAAGGGTACACATGCATGCTTCACGTTTTGGTCCGAACACCAATAATAGTATTCAACTATGCACACCAACTTTCCTATTCATTTGCATGCCTACATTTATATTTGTTACTTTCCTATTGTATTTCTACTTTTTCATTTCACATGCATGTCATATTTTTTGCAGGTTGAAGAATCTCTGAGGGCAATTATTATCACTTGTCATTTCGCATTTCATTTCTCCCGTGACTTTGAATGTTGTTGGAAATCAATTCTCTATTAAATTGGTAGAGGGTGCATTTCATTTCTCCCAACGTCCTCTCAGTTTCTACACCCAAACCGCTTGTAGATGGTCTTTGCTTTCATATCCCTATAGTCTACCAATACCAAATCTCAGTTCCAATACCAAAAAGAGTTCCAATAACCGACTCTCACCCACAAAATTGAAATGGCTTCTGCCCGTCAACTTCCCGTTGATATGTCCCTTTTACGTCTACAAGATAAACACATCGTGAAGTCAATTTGGGAAGGCAATGAAAGAGTCATTTGCCCTCGAAGACATGCAATTTGGTTAGCAAAGCATGTTCACGAAATTGATGAAAGAATAAAGAATATTTTACATGGAGCAGGTTTTATCCATATTTTACAAGCTTCAAGTATGGAGATAAGTCACAACCTTGTCACTGCTTTGGTTGAAAGGTGGAGAGTGGAGACTCATACTTTCCACTTGCCTCATGGTGAAACTACAATTACATTGGAAGACGTTGCATTACAACTGGGGCTTCCTATTGAAGGACAGGTGGTGAGTGGCATAAGTTCTGGTCCCCTCACGGTATTTTGTCATCAACTACTAGGAGATGTTCCACCTGACAATTGTGTAAGGGGAAACAGAATCAAGTTGTCATGGTTGAATAACACTTTCCGCCAATTGCCTAATCATGCAACGGAACAGGTTATTGAACAATACGCTAGGGCGTATATGTTGATAATAATTGGCAGTGTGATGATGCCAGATACATCTTCAAGCATGGTGCATTTGATGTATCTTCCCCTATTGGCCGACCTCCAAAACGTTTCACAGTATAGCTGGGGATCAGCCACGCTCTCCTGCTTGTATCGTGCCCTTGATCACGGGACTAGGGCTGACCAAGACAATATTGGAGGGTGCATGATCTTGTTACAGTGCTGGGCATGGGAAAGAATAACATGCCTTTCACCAGAATTACTTGAAGTCACAGAACACGAGATTTCTTCTGGTGCAGTTTTTCCACTTGCGAAAAGATGGTGTCGCACAACACAGTCTGCTTTCCAGGACACTACAAGTGTTAAACAATTTCGCCAGAAAATAGACGACGTATCACCTCGACAGGTATTTTCATTTAGTTACCAATTAATTGAAATATGCTACCGAAATAAAATATATAATAGAAATAATAATTAATGTTGCACTAATATGGTAAGATGACATTCAAAATAAACTATTTTTTTTCTTTTTCAAAAACATTAACAAAATGAAAAAAAAAACCACGTTACAAGGACTTTTTTTTAAAGCAATTAATGTTTTTCGTGTAATGGTTTTCAATGCCTTGAGAGGCTCTCTCCTCTCCCTTTTAAGTTTTTGCAATATTTAAAGGAGACGTGGTTCTTGCGGCTAAAGTTCGTGTGACAATTCTAACATTTCTCTTCACATTTTAGTACTATGATGAGTATGTTGTTAGTTGTCAATTGCTCAATCCTAACCTATTCTTGAAAAAGTTTCAATTTAAAAAACCCTTTAAGTGGTGACTAAAAATAGTCTCCAATTCAGAGTCCCATCTCAAGTAGGTTAGGGTCAAGATTAAGGTGAGTTTAGCCTAACTATAAAACTTTAATTAATTTTTAAAAACAATATTATTTCTTTACACATATAAAATTATATATTTTATTAGATAGTTTAATATATTATAATTTTATTATATTTAAATCAATATTCTTATATCATAATTATTATTATGTTATTAAATAAAATATATAATAACATTTCATACGTTTTGAGTTTTCATATATTAAATAAAATATATATTTTTATATTTTATATCTTACTCATATATGACAATCTTCATGTATGAAATAACACTTTATATATATTTCTCATATATTACTATACGACCATGTCAAATATTTAATGATTTTATTAATTACCAACTTTATAAAACAAGAAAAAAAACTCGAGTTATTTCTTCTAACATATTTTCTAACTAAATGTACTTTTTATAAAACCAAATTTATGCTAAATAAATAAAATGATTTTTCTTTGTCTTAATTTTTTTTTAATTTCTTTAAAATCAAATAAACATTTTAAAAGATATAAATGAATTACTTAATTAATAAGAAGTGAATTTTTTTTATATTGTGATAATAATTGATATTTTATATATTATTTACTTTTTATACACTAGTGCAATAAAGGAAAATGACACCGGTTAATTTCGCTTATAGGCACCGGTTCTGCAACCGAGGCATATACAGGCGAGGTAAAAAGGATAAGTTTAATGCCTCGGTTATGAACTGAGTCAAGAAGGGATCGGTTTTCGCCTTGGTCCTCTTTTGAACCGAGACCGTATCTTAGAAAATTCAATAAAAAAAAAATTCAAAAAACTGCTAAACCTGCTGGGTCCTTCTCCTCAAACCTTTAATATAGCAGCCCTGTCCTAACCAAGCCAACTAACTCCAAAACACAAACCAACTCCCAGAATCTGTTTTTTAGACAGAATTGAGGTGCACTTTTCACTCAGGTAACAAGATAATCAGTATTGGGTTTGGGTATGCAAGTTAGGAACAAAAGGCACTGGGATGAAAGAATCAAAAGGTCTAGTTCTTCCGCATCAGAAAATCAGAAAATAATTAGGAGTTGAAGGCGTTAGGGATTCATAATAGTTCAGAGTAACAGATACATGACAGAGCATATAAAACCAGCATAACAAATGGAAAAAAAAAATCAAAGAAACCAGGGATTCATACTTTTGAAATTGCACACTCAAAGTACTCAATAACCTCCTCATTTTCATGCTTCAGCAATAGAATCTGTCCCAGCCTCAAACCCCATTTCCCAGTTTCTGAAAATCGTCAACGGCAAGCGGCTCCCGACGGCAAGCGGCAAGCGGCTCCCGACAGCAAGCGGCAAGCGGGTGCTAGGCCAGCGACTCCACCACTGGCACGGGCCGCACCAAGCGGTCCACGAACAACACCATCTGAGAAACAAAAAGAAAAGGGAAAGAAAGGGGATCAGGATCTGGATCTGGATTAGAACCCTAAAAGATGTTATCGAGAAGCTTCTTCACTCCCAACGGCCACCGCTTGCTCTTCACTCCAGAGGTGATGCACTCACAGGCGAGGTGGAAGCCGCACTCGAAGCCGTCGCACACGACGAGGTGGTGGTGGCTCCCGATGGCGGCAAGGCGAAAGGTGGCGTGGAGAAGGAAGAAGAAAGCTATCGATGCTCGAGGAGGAAGAAAAAACCTTATTCGCGTGGCGTGAGAAGATGAAGATGGTGGTCGTGGCCTCCATGGAGTTTGGATGAGAAGGAAGACGTTGTGGTGGCAGCTTGCGGGTTTGTGCGTGGTGGCCGGCGACGTGGTTGAACGACGGTGCTTGTGGCAACCGTAATGGCTGGTGATGGTGGCGGTCTGATGATGGGGTTTGGTGGAGAGGAGAAATCGTGACGGAGGGAGGCAAAGATGAGAGCGAGAGTGCGAGAGATGAGAGCGAGAGTGCGAGAGTCTGAGAGAGGTTTTTTTATTTTAACCTAAGGGTATTGCCTCAGTTATATTTAAAACCGGTGCCTAAACCCTTTAAGTGCATCAGTTACACAACAAACCGGTGCCTAAACCATTTAAAATTTATATTATATGCCTCAGTTGGCCTTCTACTCGAGACAGTAACATCTATAGGCATCGGTTCAAATATAACTGAGGCATATAACTGCTCAATATTTACCGAAATGCCACCACACTTTTATACGCTTCGGTTTCAGTAGAACCGAGGCGTATATAGCGTGTTAAAAAAACCTTTTTTTACTAGTGATAACATTTTAATAGTTTTTTAATTTCTTTTCATTCTATAAAGAAGAAAATCAGCATGATTAAAAATTTAAGCATAAAGATAGAAGTTTCATGTTAAATTAATAAAATTATATTTTAAAATTTTGAATAGAAAATAACATTTTATATTATTTTTTATTCACATTTTTGTATGCATGATGGAAAAACATATACTTTGAAAGTGAAATAATCAACATCTAAGAATTGTAACATCCCAAAAATATAGCATAAAACTATATATAGGTGTCATCATTTAATAATATGATAGAACAATTATAGGTCATAAAGTTAACCTTACAGTTATTACAAAATAACCATAAAATTTAAACTTTTACAGAAACTTCCTATACTACTGCAAAATTATACCCATAACCGATCGGTTAATTCAAGAGTATAGTGGTGACCGAACGGTTCACCCAAAACTATAAACACTAATATGACCGAACGGTCATAAACTAAATAGCAGGATTCTCGCCGTCCAACTCCTGCTCCAACGTACACTCCTCCCCTTCTACTCATACCCAAAAGGTGATCATCGTAAGAGAAAAATCGAACGGAAACATGGACAAACAAAAAATAAGGGTAAGCTAATATAATTTAATTTAGGTTTAATTGCTTCCTTTGTCCCCAGTTTGGTTGAATTGTGTCAAATTCATCCTCATTTTTAAAAAAGTTTCATTGTCGTCCTCACGTGGTATAAAAATGTCAATTGAATCCAAACATAGAAAAAATTTGTGTCAAAGTAGTCATTTTTCCTATATCTCTGTGTCTTCCTTTCATATGTCACTTCTCTGGAGCTATGAAAAGCCTTAAATTGGATAAGGTAAAATGAATATCTGTACTTGATTGTATGAAAGGAAGACACAGAGATATAGGAAAAATGACTACTTTGACACAAATTTTTTCTATGTTTGGATTCAATTGACACTTTTACACCACGTGAGGACGACAATGAAACTTTTACACCACGTGAGGACGACAATGAAACTTTTTTAAAAATGAGGATGAATTTGACACAATTCAACCAAACTGGGGACAAAGGAAGCAATTAAACCTTTAATTTACTATACATACATACAGTTTCTACAAATTCAAACAATGCAAAACCGAACGCTACATCAGATTAAAACCAAGCACAAACAAACATATATAAATTAAACATTTAAATAGTTAAGATCGATCGTAATACTCATGTATAGACCTGACATCTGACTCAACCATCTGGATCATATGAATATGTAGCTTGAGGCCGTTCATGCACTCGGGTGGTGTAGTAACTGGAAAACCATCAGCTGCCACCCGAGGTTAGTCCGTTATAACTCACCCAAGAACCTATGGGCTAGGACCTCCTGTCATTCTCACACAATACATTACCCACATCTACTTGAGAATTGGTAATCATCAGAATATCAGGATGAACTCCGTGAATTTCACTGTCCATATTCATACTTTACCACTTCAATACACATTTCACTGAGACATTCCTCCTTGGAATTCTCTTCCACATTACATGAAACATATGCCTTATTTTCATAACAATAAAATTTCTCATATCCAATAGATCAATACAACTCGCTCAAAGAATCATAGTCAAATAGTGAAATTAACATTTAAAGACTAAATAATCATTCGTAGAAGAAGACCGAACAATATTAACACAACCACTGAATATGACCGAACAGAAACTCACTAACTGTAACAAAATCGAACATTTAAGCTTAGACCGAATACTTATAAATTGAACCAAACTCTTAGTGTAAGACCGAACGGTATTTTGCTATCCACTGAACAGGACCGAATGGTTCATACTAGGTAAGGATGAGAAAATGACTCAATACTAGATCTAAATAAAATACTAACACGAAACCGATCGCTATAACATAAGACGAACACTTACAGTTTTAGTTCGAATACTTAAGGTTGATCCTAAATACTATTCATAAGACCTAACCTTTTTAAGAAACCAAGCGTTACAACAATATGACCGAACTATGTAAATTAACTACTATCCAATTATAACCAATGCATTTAAGCCTAATACAAGTACCAGGTCCAACACTAATATGAGAACAATCGCTAACAAGACTACCCAACTCGATAAAATTGATCACTATTACATAAATCATACACAACTAGGAGGTCGACCACTCACCTAAGATCGAGCGGTCATGAACGGATAAAACTAAAGAAATCTAACCCCGTTGATGACCTAGTGTCAGACTATGACCGAACGGTTAACTTCGAACTCTCAGTTTTCTGCATAATTCTACAGAACTCCTGCAGAATTATACAGGATCACCAAACTCATAAACATAACATTTCATACAAACATCACATAACCATCAAATCATTCGATTTCACATCCACACAAAATCATCAACAACATTTTCATACATCATCACCCAATCAATTAAATTAAATAGCTTCCCTTACCTCTTAACTGGACAGAACGTTCATAGTGAAGAACTCGCTCACCACCAAAAATCTAAGAAACCTAAGATTCACTGATTGAGGAAAATAAACCAACCACGAGACTGAAAATGTGATCAAAATTTTAAGAGAAGAAGAAAATGAATACATGCAAACAGAAACTTGACTTGCAAGTGCCAAAAATATAATTTCTAAGAATAAGAAGGACCTACCAGCTCAAACAACCACTTGATCGGTGAAAAGAGAACTATTGCCACCATCCAAGCTCAGACACAATCTGATTGATGATCAGATGAAGAAGAATGTGAGAATTTGTAGGGAAAAGAAGGATAATTTTAGAGAGAAGCTAGAGAGAAGGAGGAGAAAAGAAGGTTTCAGAATTTTAGAAAGATGAGTTGCATGCAGAGAGTGGCACCAGATTTTAAAATTTTCCATACCGTAAAAAACTGATCGGTTCACTCTATTACTCACACCTGTCTTCCACTTTCTGAATTTCAAATCTCCTACACCTACACCTGGCTTCCACTATCTCTATTGAAATTAAGAGTTCTGACACGAATCCTTAAAATATATATGTATGATTAAAAAAATTACAAGAATAGAAAAATGAGAAACTAATAAATTACATGCATGTTAAACAATTGAATTAATAACAACTAGCGTAGAAAATGCATATAATCTCTAAGTATTCTAATATAATAAATTTAGTGAATATTAAGAAATGATACATAATAAACCACTTAATATTATAAATAATTTATTGCTAATTTTGATAAAAAAATCATTTAAAAAGTAAGAAATTACTTACTTAAATATAAACGAAATTATATATATATATATATATATATATATATATATATATATATATATACGAGAAATATACATGAAATTTTTGTACAACAAAATTAAATATCTATTTCATATTCTTAAAAAATATATTTAATCAATAAAAAGAATTAAATATGTTTAATTAGTTAAGAATTTTAACCTCTTATGTGACTGTATAATTTTCTTATATATAAAAACAATCTAATTTATTAAAATCTCTTACAAAATTTATTTATTAAAATATTTGTATATAATTATTTAATAAATTAAAAATGTTTATATTTACAAATAATTAAGAATTAATTATATTTTTCATGTAAAATGAATAATTTTTCTAAAAGAAATTCATGGATCGGTCCTATGTAGGACCTTTTTATCCTGTAGATTTTTTTTGACCCAACGTGATTCAAAATTAAGCCAAATTGACGGATCTACGGAGCAAATTGGCTTAATTACCTACTTAGTCCCCATGTTCGGAGGTAATTTGCTGTTTAGTACCTGGTTTTAAAAATGTAGGCATTTGATACTTATGTTTTGAAATTTGTATCAATTGAATCCTACCCACTTAACGCCGTTATAAATCTAACGTTTTTCTGACTGTGTATGTGATTTGTGGACGAGCGGTTATGGACGAGCGTTCGCTTCGTTGGACGAGCGTCCTCTTCTGCCTGACTGGGCGTTCGCTTCGCTGGACGAGCGTCCTCTTCTGCCTGACTGGGCGTTCGCTTCGCTGGACGAGCGTCCTCTTCTGCCTGACTGGGCGTTCGCTTCGCTGGACGAGCGTCCACTGAACGTACTTGCGTCCACAGGGCGAGCGTTATCAATTGCTCGTCCAGCGAAGCGAACGCCCAGTCAGGCAGAAGAGGACGCTCGTCCAATGAAGCGAACGCTCGTCCATAACCGCTCGTCCACAAATCACATACACAGTCAGAAAAACGTTAGATTTATAACGGCGTTAAGTGGGTAGGATTCAATTGATACAAATTTCAAAACATAGGTATCAAATGCCTACATTTTTAAAACCGGGTACTAAACAGCAAATTATCTCCGAACATGGAGACTAAGTAGGTAATTAAGCCGAGCAAATTCTACTTAACAATGAACTTTGTTCAATATTGAAATGACACATCTTATTGACACTGCGTTTTATCATTTAGAAATTTATTGCCCTAATGAAAAGCATATTGGAAATGTTGTATTCTCAGTAAATTTTCATTATTATAAATGGCATTTTTTCTTTCTATTAAAAATTTATTTGTTTGACTTTATTTTATTCGTGTCACGGAAAAAAGTACCTGTTTACAAAAAATAGTCAATTTTAACAACTTTTAAAAAGTAATCAAAAGCTGAAAAATAAAATTAACAGTTTTCATTAAATCAATTTGTTTTAAAAAAAAATTATTGTAAACAGACGTGAGTTAAAATTTCTTTTTTTAACTCAAAATAACCACTAAGTTGTTCTATAATAAAATCATTTTTATTTTACCTTAAATAAGCTCTTGCCTGAAAGATAATACAACAATATTATATATTTAAAGGAGTTAGTTGGAATCACAAGTGAGAAGACATGCAACAAATCCATTAAATTAAAATTGTTGTAACAGATAGATGTTACCGAACAAGAGCCATAGCATGATAACTCACTTTGGCTATTTTTGTTATTGGCAAATTTGACTATGTCTTAATATCTATTCCATGCTCATATGCCTTGAAGAAGCAAAAGAAACCATGTGAGATGACAGATTCTCAGAATCTAGAATATTTGCATGGTATTTTGCAGAACAAGGTTTGAATCAATAACAATCAAACAAAGATTTTAAGGCACTTTTGGGGTGTTGGATATTGCTGGGTACGTAACATTTACATAAGAGAAGGGTTTCGAAAGCCAATGCAATAAGTTTCTAAAACTTTGAAAATGGAGCTTTGATCAAATCAAATTTTGAAAAAAGAAAATGAGTTTATTTCCTTGTTGTGCTTCGCAAAAGAGGCTCAACAAGAAGACATTGAAGAAGAGCATTAAGAAAGAAAGAGAATACGAAGATAGAAGTGTCACCTCATTTTCTAACATCTCTTTTAAATCAGGTGATGAGTTGTCATAATTATTGCTCTTATTTTTGTTGTATGTACAGGTTTTGAATTACATTTTTTTCATAATTATGTTTCTTATTCTTACTTTGCATTAGGGTTTTTTAATTGCATTTTCTTATCATATAGATCGAATTGTATGATTTAGAGGCTAAAATGTTGCAAAAATAGTGTTTTTTTATGATAATTTGCTAAAACTATTCAAAATCTCTTAAATTTTGGTCTAAAATGAAAAACAAAATGTGATGTTAGAACAATCAAAATTGTGGTGCACAGGTTATGTAAAACTCATCAAATCTTACAACAAGTGTAAAATAAAAAAGATTTGAAAGGAAAGAGTTTGTCTCATTTCTTTGCAAGTTTATCATTTGTGAAAGAAAAATATGAATGCTGAAAACTTGAAGAATTTTTGTGTTGTAGATAGTGGCAAGAGAAAGTTCATAACAGATGAGATAGCAAGGCTTGGGAAAGGAAACATTAGCTCTAAGATAATTTCTTATGGCGAGATATGTGCTGCAACTCAGAACTTTCACCCTGACAACATGATTGGTGAAGGAGGGTTTGGGAGGGTATACAAAGGACACCTTAAAACCACTAATCAAGTATTAATTACTTTAACTTCTCTTTGAAATAGTGTTAAAAGGAAGAAATTATATCCAAGTTTTGACTAACCTTCAAAGCTTTGTCACATGCAGAATGTTGCTGTGAAGCAACTTGACAGAAATGGATTTCAAGGAACCAGAGAATTTCTTGTAGAGGTTTTAATTTTGAGCCTTTTGCACCATCCTAATCTTGTCAACTTGATAGGGTATTGTGCTGAAGGAGAACATAGAATTTTGGTGTATGAATACATGGTCAATGGTTCTCTAGAAGATCACTTACTTGGTGAGTAAATGATGAAATAAATAAAGTAAGTTTTCACTGTATGATCGATTTAACAAGAATCTAATGTTATTAATGAAAAAAAAAATGAATTTTCAGACTTACCTGAAGGAGCAAAGGCTTTGGATTGGCATACCAGAATGAAAATTGCAGAAGGTGCAGCAAAAGGACTTGAATATCTGCATGACCAAGCAAATCCTCCAGTGATATATCGTGATTTCAAAGCATCAAACATATTGTTAGATGAAAACTTCAATCCAAAACTCTCTGATTTTGGACTTGCAAAGCTTGGTCCAACAGGAGACAAAAAACATGTGTCTACCAGAGTGATGGGAACGTATGGATATTGTGCTCCTGAGTATGCATCAACAGGCCAATTGACTACAAAATCAGATGTCTATAGCTATGGAGTGGTGCTTTTGGAGATGATCACGGGAAGAAGAGTCATTGAATATTCAAGACCAGAAGAAGAGCAAAATTTAGTTCTTTGGGTATGTTTTCAGACCTTTCTTATGTACTCAACTTCATAGTATTTCTTTAGGAAAATATCCTCCTACCAAATTTCATTGGTCGAATTGAAGTTTTCAACTTCAAAATCAGTTTCTGACTAGCCCATCAAATTAATGAGTTGAAAATAAGATAGAAAGACCAAATTTTTTAAATTAAAAATTAAAATATAAATACTTTAATAAATTAATTCTTTCATATTTTATTACTTTAAAAATATTATTACTATTATAATTTAAATCATTAATATTTATAAATTAAATTTTAATTATTAATTATAATAAACTAATTTAATATTATAATAGAATAATTTAACATATAAATATAGTAGTTATTTTAATTTATTTGATTAGAACAATTAATTAAACAAATTAAAATTTTATAAAATATTTACATAATCAAATATTTTTTTAGTATATAAATAAATATATTATATGACGGATTGGAATTTTCAATTTGTTTTTGTATGACGGGCCACCTACATCCTGATTTTGGCATGTTGTCACCATTAAAAATATGTTTGGATATGTCTTTATATTTTTTTCAAATCTTTAATTACATAATTAACTTCATTTACATTTATTAATTTTCTATCTTTTCTTCTTCTTTTTCCTCCTGATTGATATACATAGACGTAGATCATGGATATGCTTATGAATTTGGATAGTTGGAATAAGATTGAAAATTTTACATATTAAAATGTCTATTTTAAATTCAAATTAGTAGGCTCAGATATGAATTTTTGTGTTGTTTATTCAACAATTTTGATTGACTAGCTATATGAAAGTGTGAAAAATATCATTTGAAAAAGAAAAAAACATGAACTAATTAGGATATATGCTTCTCTTCAGGCACAACCACTCTTAAAAGATAGGAAGAAGTTTACACAAATGGCAGATCCATTGTTAAAATGCGAGTATCCTGTAAAAAGTTTATACCAAGCTTTAGCAGTGGCAGCAATGTGTCTCCAAGAAGAAGATGAAACTCGACCTTTAATCAGTGATGTAGTTACAGCAGTTGAATTTTTGGGAAGGAAGAGAGTAGAAGAGGATGAACCACAACCCACCAAAAAAATTACTTCTACTGAAGAAGAAGAAGAAGAAGAAGAAGATAGTAATGAAGACAAGCAATCTCATAAAGATCGAGACGACAACCACAATGATCAGAACCAAGATGAAGAAAAGAAGAATTGATCAAAAGTAGTATCAACAAAATTCTGAATATCCATTCATTTTCAAATGATAACCTTCATTTTCTTATGTTGGAAGATTATAAGAACTTCTCTTCATGTAATCAAGACAAAAAACATGCTTGCCCTAATGAAATTTCAACACCTTACACTTGCTAATATTCTATCATTTTGTTTTAATTGTTAATGATTTTGTAATGTCACACGAAACTTTAGTTTAGTATCGTTGTCATACTTGATACAAATAATGGATTATTCAACCATTTCTTTAAAACATTCTTTAAAATTAAACCTAAAAGTTGTTGTTTTAAGATTTATATTTAAAAGAAATATAGCTTAAAATATGTAAATAAAATAAAATAATGGAAGAGGAGAGATAAAAGAAAGCGAATAATCTTTTATAGATAGTTACGAAGAAGGAAGATGAATAAGTAGATGAGATGAAAAAGAAAAATAAACTTTCTCTCTTTAAAATTCTCCTTCTTTCACTTAATTTTCTTTTTAAAATTTTATTTATTTTTTATACAAGTTAAATAAATTTCACTACAGTGTGCTTATATTCTAAAACAATTGTTGTAATATAGTAGGTTTTGATTTTTGAAATAATTATTTTAAAATTAATTTACAATATGGTTTTTAATTTATTCATACTTTAAAAGTTATACCAACGTATATAAAGGGATACATTTTTTTAATCACTCTTAGTATCCTCTTTTTCTTAAACAATTTTATCTTTTCAGAATGATATGTTTTTTTAATTATCATTATTCTATTTTTTAATTATACAATTTTATCTATTAATATATAAAAATGTTTTTTTATTTAATAAAATACGTTCAATTTCTCTTTGCGTGTTTTCAAATATAACACATTTTTTTTAATTTCAATCATTCTTTTAAAATTATGTACTTTTATAAAGTGTATTATTTAAGTTTTCTACCTACTAACAAAAAAAAGGTATTATATTTTAAGATTAAATAAATGAAGTAGAAAAATAAAAATACTATAGTTTTTTTAGTAGGTGTAAAAAGATTGAAAGGGGTATGTTTATAATTTTCTTTATATAATGATTATATATAACGCTATCTCTTTTTTATCGTTGTTTATTTTCTTCTCTTACTCCTTATGAAATTTTATCTTCAATATTTATTTTTTTTAGATCACGCACCTCACAACAAATGAAAAGTCAAGGAATTGACCAAATTTTTAAACATGTTTTCTATTTACTCTATAATTTTTTTATTCTCTTAAGTGATAGGGTCGAAAAGTAATTATCCAACTTATTTTATCATATACTAAAATTTTGTCATGTTTGGATACTTTTTCCATGTCCTAAATGTTGAATAAGTTTATGTTTTAGCCAAAAATTTAATTTCAACAAAGACTTACATGTAAGGAAAACTAGTTCTTTTTAAAGTATCAGTATATAAGTTATCTCTATAAGTTATCTGGAAATAGGAGTAAAGTAATCGTCATTATATTTATTTTGATGGAGATATTTTGTGATGGAAACAATTGTGTTCTTATCGAAAATTGGACCGTGTATATTTTTGAATAGGTGACAAGATCCAAAAAATGGTGGTTTGAATGCTCCTTATGACAATTGGAACCAAAACCCTTATTGTGTAGAGGGAGAAGGTTCACCTGCAAAAGACTTTTCGACGTTCAATTTAATAAGAGAGTTTTAAAATCTATGAGAATAAAGTAATAAGTATGAGAATGTGTGCATTTTATGGTAAAATACTATTTGTATTTACAAGATTGATAGACCTTATGAGATTTGTTATAAAAACTAATAATATCAAGATAATATAAACAAATATAACAACTTATCATTTATATGTTAAATTAGCATAATAATAAAATTAATGCAATATTTTACGTGATTAACCACATATTATGTTGATATTGTTGGGATAAACTTAAATTTTAGAGATTCATTAAAATGTTATTTTATTAGTTTTGGGTTTAGTAATATTTGATTTGATTTTGATAGAGATAAAATAAATATAGGTAGTTTTGATTTTCCTTTTATTTAGGAAAGTATTATTTTATTTTATTAATATAAGATAGAGATAGATTAGGTAGATTTTATTTTAAGTTAGTTGATATTCAATTGTTAGTTTTTATTATTTGTACTTGGCCCAAGGCCTTATTTGCACCTATTTAAAGGTTGCCAAGGTTCAATGAAAAATAACCCCAGTGAATTGAAGAGTATTATTATTTATGTGGGTCACGTTTTTCCCAATAGTGGTATGCAGAAATGGAGAGTCGATGCCTGCCAGTCGAGTTGTGGAGAAGAGTTTGAAATCATTGATAGATGATTTCGAGAGTTTTGTGTGCGTCGTCGAGGATTCGAAGGACCTACCAAAGCTCATGGTTGAAGACTTTGATCAGGTTCTGGAGGCGTACTGACAGCGGAGATTTTAGCCACTAGTTCAAGTGCTTCAGGAAAAGTTTCACCTGAAGGGGGGCCTACTGAAGGAAGGAAGAATTTAAGTTTATGGGAAAGTTTGTTGGGATAAACTTAAATTTTAGGGATTCATTAAAATCTTATTTTATTAGTTTTGGGTTTAGTAATATTTGATTTGATTTTGATAGAGATAAAATAGATATAGGTAGTTTTGATTTTCCTTTTATTTAGGAGAGTATTATTTTATTTTATTAATATAAGATAGAGATAGATTAGGTAGATTAGGTAGATTTTATTTTAAGTTAGTTGATATTCTATTGTTAGTTTTTATTATTTGTACTTGGCCTAAGGCCCTATTTGCACCTATTTAAAGGTTGTCAAGGTTCAATGAAAAATAACCCCAGTGAATTGAAGAGTATTATTATTTATGTGGGTCACGTTTTTCCCAACAGATATCTGGTATTAAAAGATATTATAATATAATCAAACCACCGAGATTTAATCACATATTTTGTTAATATATGATAATTGCACCAACAAATACCTCTTAGAATATTATTTACCCACTTTAAGTTAATAATACTTAATTAGCCTTGTTGGACCATGTTACTTAGTATATTTGTTGGGTGGGGTACATACATAAGCCCCTCAAAGCTTGGAAGTTTGATTAGTGTAAAGGGGATGATTGTTATGATTGCAACTGGCCATTTGGTCAAGTTGTAGCTGACTTTATGTTTGCAACTTGATGAGTCATTTGGTTGTGGCCATCTTTGACTTCATAAGTGGATTGACCGTTTTACAAAGTTATGGGTAGTCATCTTTGACCATGGATGTTGTCTTGGGCGCTTTGAATTATTGACTTAGATAGGATTTAATGTCGCTTATCTAAGCAAGTTTTGCCTGCTGACTTAGGCAGGCTCGGGTGCCGCCTAAACGGGCTTAATGTGGTGTTATAGGTAGGCTATGGTTTCATCTGTGTGGGCTTAACTTATGTTACCATCTTAGGTAGGCTTGGGTGCTGCACTTGCGAGCATGATTTGTGCTAGAGCCTTAGGTAGGCTCGGGTGTTGCGTGAGCGAGCTTAACTTGATGCTACCATCTAGGTATGTAGGCTGAGGTGTCGCCTATGTGGTCATTTGTTTATGCTAATGTCTACGTAACGCGAGTGCCACGTTTATGTACTTTTATTTGTGTTATTGTCTAATAACTCGGGTGCCTCATTTGAGAGCTTTACTTATGCTATTGTTTAAGTAACTCGGGTGCCTTGTTTGAAGGTTTTGCTTGTGATATTGTGTAAGTAACTCAGTTGCCTCGTTTGCGGGCTTTCTTTATGTTACTGTCTAAGTAAATTGGGTGCCTCGTTTTAGGACTTTGCTTATGTTACTAACTAAGTAACTTTGTTCCTTGTTTGAAGGCTTTTGTTTATGTTATCATTTAGATAACTCGGTGCCTGGTTGGAAGGCTTTTCTTCTATTATTGTTTAGGTAAGTTGGTGCCTTATTTGACAACTTTACATATGTTACTGTCTAAGTAACTTTGTGCCTCGTTAAAACCTTTCCTGATAAAACCCAACCTGGGGACAACTTAAGGTTTCACTATAATCTTCACCCGATTACAAATGAGTATTAGCACAACTCCTGGTACTCAGCAACCTCACCGAGATTTCCTTTGAGTATTTGCACCACTCTTGGTACTTAGCAACCCTGCCGAGATTTTCTTTGAGTATTAACACCACTCCTACTACTCAGTAACCTTAGCCGTGATTTCTTTGACTATTCGCACTACTCCTAGTACTTAGCAACCTTGCTAAGATTCCTCAACTCAAATAGAGTTCAGTTGTCAGTATTTTCATTCTTTTCAGAATTGTAATCAACGATTGTTTACAAGTAGTTCAAACTATATCTCTCACATAGAGGATTTGATTATAATACAAAACAGTCTAAACACTCGCAAGTGTTTCTCTCTTCTCTCTTACAATCGTAAGCAATATAACAATGAAGCTTGAAAATATCTCTTTCTCTTTTTCTCTTCACTTTTTTTTTTCAACTCAAATGTATTCTTTTTCTTGAGCTCTTTCTCTTCTTCTTTTCAGGATGAATATGTCGTTGTAAGATTTTCTTTTCTTATGCTCTTAAGTTATCCTCTTGATTTTCTTCTTGAGAGATATTATATTTATGGCTTCATGTATATATGTCCGTTAGACTGAGTTTGTAGTTTTTAGTCTTGATACTTGTGCTTTCTCTTTCTTCTTTTCACAACAACTATTGTGTAAGTTAACTTTATGAGAGTAGGCATGCTTTTTCAGTCCTTTGTTTGGAGTAGGTTGTACGATCTTTTTAAACTTTGCTTCCAATGAGAAACATTCTGTGAATATTTTCTTTGTCTCTAACATCCCCTTTTTTATATTTGATTTGTAGCACCGTGGATGCGTGTAGTATAGTTTATCTGCAAAACTAGAGTAAACTGTGCATGCAACAAATATGTCTTCTCTTATAACTTTTGTTGTTTTGACCATTGAACATTTAATGTCATTTAATGCTTGCTCAAAACAATAAAGTGTTTTTTATTTTCTATCGATGGGTAGCATTTTTAAATTAAGCTTTTCTCTAAGGATACCAAGCATGTATATATACTTGATCATAAGATGAGGTACTCGTTAAGCTCATGACATCATTTAGTCAAGTAAACTTTTCTTTGGCTTTTGTCTCTTTTTAGACAGATAACGTTTAACTTGCTTAAACTTTCTTACACATTTTAATCATTAAGTCTTTTAATATGTTTTGTCAGACCCATTTTGTTTTCGAGAGAGGCTGAATACCTATTCAAGGTACTATAAGCATTGAACGTTTAACTCAATCTCTCTTGGATGCTTTTAGGCATAACATCGTTTAGCCATGAGTCTGGGTATTTTAGCCTAGATGTTTTTCTATTTCCTAAGACCTAAGCGTGTTTCTAAGTTTTCTATGTTTGGGGTTCAGGCTCTAAGTCTTGTGTTTTCACCCTAGGTTATTTTTTGATTATTATCTCGTTTCAATGTTATTTGATTAAACTTCAAAACATGAAAGCTTTTGAACATATAGACGATTTTGTCTTTAACAGTCTTTAACTAGGGATGTTGTCTTGGGCACTTTGAATTATTAACTTAGGAAGGATCTAATGTTGCTTATCTAAGCAAGTTTTACTTATCAAATTAGGTAGGCTTGGTGCCGCTTGTGCGGGCTAACTTAATGTTATTGTCTAGGTAGGGAAAAGTGCCACTTGTGTGGGTTTACCTTATGTTACCCTCTTAAGTAGGTTGGTGTGTTGCATTTGTGGGCTTGATTTCTTCCTATCACACCCAATAGTTCCACATTACTTAAAAGTTGAGACCTTAGACAATTTAAATACTCATTTCTCCTTCCACTGGTGCCTTTTAAGGACCAAACCATGAAAGAGCACAAACTCCAAAGCAGAAAATTCTTCAGATGAGGGGTGGTTGACCCTAATGATGTAACTCAACAAACTTGGGATCATAACATTGGCGCACACAGTGAGGCTGATAACAAGGTTCTAAGACGAATCATCAGTCCTTAAGCCCTCCATTAGGGATGAAACCTCATTCCCCTTATACCTCGACTAAGGGGGCTTTTGTTCCTATCATATCCATTAGTCTCACATAGCTTAGAAGTCGAGACCAAAGATAATTTAAATACTTATTCTTCCTTCCACCATTTGAGACACTTTTTAAGAATAAAACTATAACGGAGCTTCACACTCCAAAACAGACAATACCTCGAATGAGGGGTGATTCACCTTAACATCATCACTCAACAAACTTAGGATCGGAACAAGTTGATTTTCAGCATTTGAATGAAATATTTGATTTAAAGGATTTATGTTGTGTGAATAATTAAATGAGTAGGATATATTGAGTTAAATTTGCTTTTATTGAATTTTATTTATATATATATATATATTTATTTATTTATTTGAAGAGTAAGTTTATTAGTTAATCTTATTTAAATTAATCACAAATATTTTGTTTCAATTTATTTTCTACTAATGTTATTTTAATTTAATATAGTTCTTTTTAAAATAATAATTCACATTTCATTCTAACATCATTTATATTAATTATAATTTATTTTAAATTATTTTTATGATCAAAGATAAAAAGTAGTCTACCATTTTTATCAATTAAATAAATTTTTTAATTTATCAAACTCATCATATAACTCAATAATTTTTATAAACTTTTATCTCAAATTTATTCATTTATCACTATATTTCTCTTAATCCAAATAATTTCATTTTTACTTTTATTTGTCTTCAAATTCATTGTCACAAATTCATTTTCTAAAACAAATAAGAGGAAAGTCATAGAAAAAGAAGAAGAAAAATGTAACTTTGTTTCATGTTATGTTTTTCACTAATCTAATTATCTAACTATAATAACAAATAAGACCAAATTAACTTTATTAAAAATATAGGAATTTAATTGAGTAAAAAAATAGAAACAAAAATATAAATAGAAACAAAAAATATATAAATATAAGTAGAGATCAAATTATTAATTAAATATTTTAAATTTTATAACAATAAACTATATGTATATTTAATAAAAAGGAAGTATATTACTTTAGATTATATATATATATATATATATATATATATATATATACCTACGAAATAAGTTTAAAATTAATTCCTTAAATGATTTTTAGTTCCTAATTTTTCATTATGGGATATTGTTGATTCCTATCAAATAAATAAATCTTAGGAACGAGACAAAATATTTAGTAGTCAGCAGCAGGCACTTTAGTAACCTAACCCGAACAGAACGTAGTTTCTGCATAATTCCCCAATAAAAAAAAACAACATAAAAGACCCCTTTCCAACGATATTTTCCTTTTTTTTTTTTCCACATTCTCTGTTCTGCACTTGCATGAATTTTCAAAGCTTCAGGGTTTATGGGCTCTCTCTTTCTCTTTCTCTTTCTCACTCACTTGCACCCTTTTCGCCCTCTTTTCCCATATAAACTCTTGTTCATTCACAGACTCACTTGTGTTCTTCCAACTCAAATAAGGCCCTGAGACTCTTATTTACCATTTTGCCACTGCCCCAACAAAAAGGCTCAAAGCTGGGGAGGCTTGTGGGTGTGATTGCCACCATGGGGTTCTCTTCTCAGACCACCCCTTTATATTGCCCCTCTTGTTCCCGCCACTTCCGTGCTGCTCTCTCTTCACTGTCCCTCTTGGCTCCCTCTCAATCACCACACCCCAGGTTGCTTTTCCTTCAAAGTTTTTAACTTTTTCTCCATTGGGTGTCACTTTTGTCTTTGTGGTGGTGTTATGTTGTTTGTTGTTGGTATGTGAGCAGTGTTTTTTCTTTTTTTGGTTGCTTTGTTAGATGGTTTTGGAGAATTTGCTTTTCTATTATGGAGTACTGGAGTACTGTTCAGCTGAACTCTATTGTGTTTTCATGGTTTGTTTTTCTTTATGTTTGAACATTTGATATAGGGAATATTGCATTTCAGGGGATTAAGTTTGAATTGTTTAGTATGGTTTTGTTCATTGTTTATGGCGTTTTGTGGAGTCTCTAGTTTCTACGGGTGTTTCTGAAGTGATAAGCGGGGTGGGGGAGGTATTGATTAAAGGTGTAGGAGAAGTTTGATTTGATTGAGAAAGGGTTTTGTGGAGTGTATTTGAGTGTCTGTGTGTGTTCTGAAGATGGCCTCTGAAGCATTTTGGTCATGATCTGTTAGGAGGTTTTCTATTAAGGTGAATGTTCAGTTTATGGATAGTTCTGGTATTGCCAGTGCTTGAACATGGTTTCCACTTTAAATGGTATACAGATTTGAACAAAATTAAACGTAAAATTGGCAACTCGTCAGGGTTATGCAGATTTTGCACTGCACACCAGAAAAAGGGGGGTCACCATATAAATTTCACTCACGGTTGCTTGTGTCTTGATATTAGTTTTCAAATGTTTTAGTTGCTAAGCTTTCAACCAGTGACTAAAAAGTTAAAATTAAAATGAAGAATCCATCCTTGAACGGCAAGTTACTAAAAAGTGAATGGTAATCTCTAAATCGTGAAGGGTAACTGATATCAAGGTTCTATGGACTTCAAATTGTTTTCTCTTCTCTACACTTTTTTATTTGGAATTATATGTCTTGCATTACGGATCAAACAAAGACTAAGCTAAAATTGTTTGTGTTAGTTGTTGACTTCTATAGTGGAAAGATTCTTGTACCTTCCTTGTTTGATACACAATCTCACATAAAAGCTGGCAACTGCATATGATATTGTTTGTGTTAGTTGTTGACTTCCATAATGGAAAGGTTTTTGAACCTTCCTGGTTTGTTACAATCTCACATAAAAGCTGGCAACGGCATATGATCCTGGGATTAACTATATGCAAATGTGGAGTACGTTGCCACATATGATATACAGGAAAATGGAAATTTTCTAATATTAATTGTGACATTTCAGAAGTCAAAATATGTATTGTTTTAGCTCACACCTGTGGGGTCTTTTTCTTGAATGTTCTCATGCTGTTTCTTCTTCATATTAAACTGAAAAGCTAAATATGCCTTTATATTCCTTTGATTGGTTCCTTTTATTTTTTTCTTTTAACTTTCTGTGCATGATATGACTTGCAGAAGAAAAATCCAATCAATTCTGATTGCCAACAATATCATTCGACATAGTGCATTGTCTTTCAGAAAAGGTTATTCCTGCCTAAAGAGAACACCTTTTGGGTTGAATAAATTTAAGGACGTGGAGTATAGCCATAAATCTCCTGTACATATTTCAGTTAAGAAATTTTCTGACATGTCATATGGCATGTTGGAGGAAAGGAGATGTGAAGAAGAGTTGGTTCCTTTACATCCCTCTAATAGTCAGGTTAAGATTATGGGATTAACTCGATCTCCCATGACCCTTGGTAAACAATACTGGGTTGAGGAATGTTATAAATTATCTAAAAGTAAAAACGAAATGCACTTGCAGAATAACAGGGTTGCGCCGAATGCAGTTACTTCCACTGGTCAGGAACAGGCTGTTTCTAGTAGTGTGAAGCACACTCATGTGCAGCAGGATCTTGATGAACCTGCCTTGCCTTCTGTTAAACATTCTAAATTAAAGAACTCAAAAGAGTTGGTTGACACCAAAAGGGTGGACACTCTGTTAAAGGTACCTCCATCAAAGATCCTTAAGGAGAAGGTTGACAGAGTTGAAGACAAATGCAATTTGGAGACAATTGCAAAGTATGAAGCCAATGCAACATCTTTTAAAAAGGCACGTAGTTCTGAACAATTAAAACTTCGAGGCAGACTTTGTAGTATCTATGAAGACATATTGGTTGTTAATAATATTTCTCTTGCTGAGGAAGTTGCTAAGATGCTTACAGTAAATTACAGGCATCTTATTCATGCATGTGATACTGAGGTACTGCTCTTGTCTTTTTTAGCATATATTATGGTTTTTCCTTGATTGCAGCAGTGTTCATATCTGGATTCTTGTCAAGTTCAGTGAATTTGTCCTTTATAAATCATACTCATTGAAGTGATATATTGTATTCTTAAGCCATTTCTTCAATTGAGTGCATATTAGCTAATGTATCAGTATGAATCTCATCATGGATATTTCATAAATGTTGAAATGTAATATACCAACTTTTAATGTCGTCAAAGGTGGCCAAGATAGATGTCAAACAAGAAACACCTGTAGATCATGGGGAGATAATATGCTTCAGTATTTATTCGGGTCCAGAAGCTGATTTTGGAGGTGGAAAGTCATGTATTTGGGTAGATGTACTTGACGGTGGAGGTAAAGAGATCTTTAATAAGTTTGCTGAGTTTTTTCAAGATTCATCCATCAAAAAGGTAATCTTCTCTTATTGCGGACCCTTTTTATGTTTTAAATCCTATCATTGACATTGCACCTTTCAAGGCCTGCTTGGCCTATATTTTATAAAAATTAATTTTTGAAGAATTGATCTTAAAAAAAAAATTGATTTGTGTTTGGGAATAATATTATAAAAGTTTAGAATAATTGATTTTGTTTGAATGGTAGAGGAGAATCTCTTTTGAAGTGTAAATGCAGGAATTTTTTGAACAGTTTGATAGGTGAAACACCAAAATTAATTCTATTTAAAGAAAAAGTGAAAGCATTTCACTTTCAAAATCATTTATTCTTACAGTATTAAAAAATGCAGCTGAAATGCTTTTTTCTGAAATTTAAAACAGTAGCTTCCAGAAAAAGCTTTAAAAGACTATTTCGTATAAATTAGTTTTTAAAAGGTTATACAGGTGCATTTAAGCTTCATAAATTCAAAATGGCTCCATATTACTTCTGGGTTTGTGATATGGGATTCAAAATAAATTTTGAAGTAACGAAGTCATTGGTGCATTCTGTAGGTCTGGCATAACTATAGCTTTGACTGTCATGTTATACAAAACTATGGATTTAAGGTTTCTGGATTTCATGCTGATACAATGCACATGGCACGGCTGTGGGATTCATCTAGGCGCTGGGTTGGTGGTTATTCTCTTGAAGGACTTACAGGTGACAGAGAGGTAATGGCTAGGGCTAAGCTGGACCATGAAAAGGATTTGATTGGTAAGGTGTCCATGACAACTATATTTGGCCAGAAAAAGGTGAAGATAGATGGATCTGAGGGTAAAATGACTACCATTGTTCCTGTTGATGTGCTGCAGAGAGATGAGCGAATACCTTGGATATGTTACTCTGTCTTAGATGCTAGAAGCACTCTAAAGCTTTATGAGAGCCTAAAAAGTCATCTTTCAGACATGCCTTGGAATCTTGATAGTCTACCTGTTTTACACAAAAACATGTATGATTTCTATCAGGAATATTGGCAGCCATTTGGTGAGCTTCTAGTCAAAATGGAATCAGAGGGAATGTTAGTTGATCGGTTATATCTTAAAGGCATAGAAGACGTGGCCAAAGCAGAGCAAGAGGCAGCTGTTAATAGATTCCGAAAATGGGCATCTAGATATTGTCCTGATGCCAAGTATATGAATGTTGGAAGTGATGCACAGTTGCGAGTACTTCTCTTTGGTGGCACCATTAACAGGTGCTCATCATTTAAATCTTGCGCGGAGCATGTTTCTATCTTAAAAAATTGATGGTTTTGAAGTTGAAATTGATATACAATATTTTCTTTGGTGAATGATATCATGCAATCTGAACTATACTGAAATATGCTTTGTAAAAATACTAGAGATATTCATTATGTTGATATCATTATAGTTTATCAAGCATGCTTTTTCTCTTAAAAAAATTGGTTGCTACATGAAGGCTCCTGTTAATACTAACTGCATATATGTGGTAGTTGATTTTTGGGGAAAGACCTGTTTGGTATTATACTGAGACTCTTGTTTGTTTTGTTTTAATAACTTGATCATATTTTATGAATTATGTTAACTAGCTTCTTTATTTCTAGTTAGGGCAATAAATGGCTGTATGATATTTCTTTTTCTCTTAAAACAATATACACTGTAAAGTCTAATTTAACTATATACTTGTCAATGTTCTGGATATGTGCTTGTCTTATCATTTTGTTGTATTCTCTATTCCAGAGGGAAAAAAAGTTTTGAAGTTTGAGTTTTACTGTTTCAAGATATTTTTATCAATACCATCTTGCTCTGTATAATGTCAGCACTTAGAATTTTTCAGGTTTTTCATTTTTGAAGAATATGATATTTTATTCAGTGTCAATCATAAAGTGGCTGACCTTGATCTGTACACTAGAGTTATAGATCTATTTTCTTTGTATATATGAAGGTCCTTAGTACAATGTGTTGGAAGTCCCACATCGACTAAAGATAAGACCAATTCATAGTTTATAAGTGGGTGCAAACCTCAACCTACAAGTCGGTTTTGTGGATTGAGTTAGACTTAGAGTCCACTTCTAACACAATGTATCCATGATTGTTACCGCATTCTTTGATATTTCTTTTTCTCTAGCTGAGCTCATTAAGGGGGATAAAGTTATGATTCAATATACAAATATTTTTCTCCACTGGTTTTGATGAAGTTGTTGAAGTATATAGATAAAGTAAAGCTTTCATTTTCACTTGCTACAGTATTCATTACAGGAAAAACCATGATGATGTAATTCCAACTGAGAAGATTTTCAAAATTCCCAATGTTGATAAAGTGATTGCAGAAGGCAAGAAAGCTCCTACAAAATTTCGTGATATTAAGTTGACTAGCATTGGATACAACCTGAATGTTGAGATATACACACCAAGTGGTCGGCCCTCAGTTAGTGGTGATGCTTTAAAAGTCCTGGCTGGCAAAGTTTCTGCTGAATATGACTTCAATGAGGCTTGTGATGTGGATCTTGATGTTGAAGATGGAAATCCCTCTCAAAGTGAAGATTTACCTAAAGAAATAGACAAATCGGTCTACGGAACAGCTCTTTCTCGTTTTCCAACAGAGGAAGAAGGGAAAGAGGCTTGTCATGCCATTGCTGCTTTATGTGAAGTCTGTTCAATCGATTCTTTGATATCTAACTTCATCCTTCCCCTGCAGGTGATATTCCTTTTTAAATTTTTTATTTTGAATATCCCTTGTCTGGTTTGTTTATTGATTTTCATGTTACCCTATAAACTCTACTTACCCAGCGGGATTGGCATCAATAGGGTTGATAGTGCAATATAAGTAGTAAGCTAGTTTTTGTTTGTGTGCTGGAGGAAGGAGAGGATGGAATTTGAGATCACTTGATTAATCCAATGCTTGCATTAACCTAAGAGGGTGTTGTTGGTATATTAAAGGTTGTGTATACATTCAAGTTTGTAGGTTATGTGTGTATATGTTAGTTTAATCTGTTCTCAATGGCAGGGTCATAATATATCAGGAAAGGATGATCGTATTCATTGTTCCATAAATATCAACACAGAGACTGGACGCTTGTCAGCAAGAAGGCCAAATCTGCAGGTTCTTATAATTTTCAAGACTTCGCTCTTGGTTTACTTTAATTTTTAAAGTGCTATTGTTTTCAATCCTTCATATATGTATATATTTATTTATTGACGATGGTATAATTCTATCGTTTTATGTTTATAAGATATGAAGCCATTTATGTGGCTTCACTTAATAACTTGTGCATTTAGGAGAGTTGGTCCTTGATATGATATAAAACCTTTATGACGAAGTAGTTAGTTTGATTATCGTTGCTTCCATTCTTCTTCAAACAATTTTTATTTTTAAGCACCAGTTACATGGTACAGCTGTACATATTCCATGCTTCAAGCTCAAAGAACGTAATATGACAAGCCAAGTTAAATATAGATCCTCACCTAATAGTTTAAGCTTTTAGAACAACTCATTATTGACAATAACGGCTATCTATTACTAGTGATATGCAAAAACTGTTACTTTAAGCCTAGTAATAAAAACATATGCCAAAGTTTTCCTGTTTGCTGTAAGTTTAGTTCATGAACTCTCTTATTTTAGTAAAAATTCTTTTATACTTCCTGTGGACTGTACATTAATTTGTTTTTTCTGTATTTTGTTATGAATAAATTATTCCAAAGCTTAACCCAGTTGAATATACTAAAAACTATATATGAGATTAATCTCCCTTGCGTTCAATATACACAGAGTCCTTTATTTATAATAGAAGAAATATGGGCTAAGCTTAAAATACAAATAAGAAATAATAACAAACAAACTAAAGATAAAAGATAAATATAAAATAAAGATAATATATCTAACAAACTCATTGAGTGAAAACACATAAATGGTCTTGTAAACGTTATCTCTCACACAAGTCCCATTTGGGCTTGAAGTATGAAAAATGCACAAGCCTACTTATGCTGAAACTCAACATTTTGTTAGAAGCATGGGAGTGGCAGGCTTCCAATTCTAGACCACTTGGTCATGAGGCCCTAATACCATGTCATGATTCATCTTAAAAGTTTAAACTAAGACCCTAGAAAAATATTATAATTAGGAAAATAAACAAATGTAGTGGTAGCTCAATTGATTAGAGTGCTCGTTTGGTAAGCGAAAGGCCTTGAGTTTGAATCTTAGCAGTAGGAAATTTTGTTTTGCTGGGTAGAGGTAATTCTTGCTGAGCAAATTTGTGACTTATTCATTGCACAAGTGAAACTCTTGTAGAGAGAAAAGGGTTTCTGAAAAATCTAGAGAGCTCACATGGGACATTTTTGTTGGGCGAGGAGGAGGTCTCGTTGAGCAGTGGGGAATGGACTTCAAGGAGTTCGCTTGTAAGTTTATATGTGAGCAGTGGGGAATGTTCATAAGCAGTTTAGCTCTTTGTGAGCGAATGACTGATAATCTGTATGAGCAGTAGGAAATGGGCTTCGAGGACTCTGCCCGTAAGTCTCTTAGTGAGTAGTGGGGAGTGGACTCTCTGTGTAAGCAGTGAGGAGTTTAGCTTTGTGTGAGCAAATGGCTAATAATCTCTATGAGTGGTACAACTGGTAATCGTGTGGGTTGAGATATCTGGCTCGCTCTACGAAGCAAGTGGTTGGGAGCTATGCTTGAGCAAATAGTAGATAGTTCTATGTGAGCAATTAATTGAAACTCTAAGAGAGTAAGGGTTTGTAGTTTCACATAAGCAGGATATCCAATAGCTCTGTGTGAACTAGCAGCTTTGTGTTAGGTAGTGGGTGTACTATGGGAACTAGTGACTTTGTGAGTTAGAGATCTTGAGGCGTGACAACGATTGACATTGTGTGTGAAGTTGTGGTTGTTATATGGATAATTTGTGATAGTGGATTATGTGTTGCTTGTGTTAGCTCATCCTTATTTTATGTGGTCGTGGTTTCTATCTGCGATGATTGAGATTTATTACGAGAGCATATGATAGTAGGGAGTGCTTAGGAAGATGCGATGTAAAGATGAGAGTTATGGGGATAGTTTTTGGGAGCAATTTCATTAGTTAGTTTTAATATTTTCACAAAGTAAATCTTTTTGGTGGTAAAGATTTTGTTCAGATGACAGTTTTACCTTTTGAGAACAGTAAGATGTGTATTTCTCTTTATTTGGTGAATAAAATCATTTTGTTTATGTTTAAAGAGTGGTATCAGAGTTATAAGTGTTATGGATAAGTATGAGGTAATACCATGTCATGATTCATCTTAAAAGTTTAAACTGTCAGGTGGAGATATATAAATGGTTTTATACACTGACAATATTTTTGAAAAAGAAGAATCAAACTAAGTAAATTGAGTTTTCATGTACATTAACAACTTACAATAATTGTGAATCTAATTGATTTTTTAAGTTGAACTTTGAAATTCAAGCATGGGTATTGTATACTGTAGATAAATCATTGGATTTTAAATCTTTCAATTTAATCTAACATATATTTCATAAACTAGAACCAACCTGCTTTGGAAAAGGACCGGTACAAAATCCGTCAAGCATTCGTAGCTGCTCCAGGGAATTCTCTTATAGTTGCTGATTATGGACAGGTTCGCTATTTACTTATCTAATTGAACTAGTTACTAGAAATTTCATTCTGTTGATTGAGTTGCGTACTGTTGCAGTTGGAACTTAGGATTCTTGCACATCTTGCTGGTTGTAAGAGCATGTTGGAAGCCTTTGAAGCTGGTGGAGATTTTCATTCAAGAACTGCAATGAATATGTACCCATATATTCGTGAAGCAGTTGAGAGAAAGGAAGTGCTTCTTGAGTGGCATCCTCAGCCTGGTGAAGACAAACCCCCAGTTCCGCTCCTGAAGGTATATTGTCTTCTGATCTATTTAATGTAGACCATAACCAGTAGTAGCCTTGATGTTAGATACCCAAAAGTATTTTGTTAGTTTGGTATGTCTCATTATATGGTAGCTCATTGTATGTCAGTTATGAGTACTCTTTGTTTGCATTGAACACATGATACAATTAAGACGTGCTAAATTTAAAGGCTATTTTCTGTCTTCATTTATGTTCTAAGTAATTTATCTTTAGGGAATGGAACCAATTAAGAGTGACCCTCAAGTAACTTGAAAAATAAACCTTTAAAGAAATACAGGATAACATATTAGAGTATGTACTTAAATAGATAAATTTAAGTTCTTTATCAGAAAACATTTGGATTAGGTACCTGTCGGAAATATATCGGAACTGTATCTCATAAATAAAAAGCATTTTGTACTCATGGGTGTTAGTGTCTTTCAGTTTAATAGTGTTTAGGTCTGCCAGCGTGATGGTTTAAAAATCATTTATCTATTACGTTTCTTTTTCATTTCAGGATGCCTTTGCTTCAGAAAGAAGAAAAGCCAAAATGCTTAACTTCTCAATTGCGTATGGAAAGACTGCAATGGGGCTATCAAGGGATTGGAAGGTACCTTCAATTCTGTAACTTATTGTGAAGGGCTTAAATAGTTTACAAGTCCCCTTCATTATTGATTTGGTTGTCCAAACAAAGTTACATATATTTTTCTCTCAGGTTTCTGTGAAAGAGGCTAGGAGAACAGTTGACCTTTGGTACAATGACAGAAAAGAAGTGTTGAAATGGCAAGAAAAACGTAAAAAAGAAGCCTGTGAATTTCAACGGGTGCACACATTGCTAGGGCGAGCCCGGAGGTTTCCAAAGATAGACCCAGATCATAGCTACCATAGAGGTCATATTGAGCGAGCTGCTATCAATACACCAGTCCAGGTCCTTGATCTTTCATATACTTTTATACAATAGTCTGCAACACTCCCTTTCTGTATGTCACTATTCTCAACTTTGATGGTTACATATAGTAAATGTAGACTGTACCAATTAGTTGATAGCAGTCCTACCATATAAAAAAGGTGACTTGTTCTTACTGGAGGGGTTTACTATATAATCAGTTACATTCATATCTCTTGGAACCTGGAACCTTTTTCCCTCTAAGAACAACAGTGAATGGTGCGTTACATTAGGCTTGTGAAAACATCACAAGTCAAAGGTTATATTAAAATGATAATTTATATAAATCTGTGAATAAAATCATATGAAAGGCTAACTGCATTGTTCTTAATTTCTTATCAGATTTCATTATTCTTGTCAGCTATTTGTCTATTATATTAAAGAAAAGGTTTCCATGTATAAAGTAAATGTAATAAACAATATTCTCACCAGACATGTCATCGGTGTGTGTGTGTGATAGGTTTCTTTAGTCAAGAAACCAATCTTTCACTCCTCACAGTACCCACTCACACACAAAAGAAAGAATATGTATGTATATTGCTTCTGTAATCAAAGAATGAAGTGTTTACAATCTTTCCCCAAGAGAGCACTCTCCCTCCACAGGAGCAACCTCCTGTCAAATACACTGAATATCCAAAGCTACCCTCACACAAGACCTTCCTGCCTTCTTATAAAGGCTCCTCCCAACCAACTAACCAACTAACAATTAATTCTTAACTGTTTCCTCTGTCCTGCACCTATTATCCATTATAACCTATCATATTATATCCTATCAGTGTGTGTGTAGAGTTTCACTGAGTGGCTTCTTTAAAAGTAAGCCTCCATGTTTCTAAACAGCTTAGGAGAGTATTGATGGTGTTTTTCTATTGCAAATAGATGTATATTATTTTTAATCCATGAGTTTTGATCCATCTCCACCTTCATGCCTTTCTTTTTTTGGCTCTTCTGATTTGTCAAATATTACAGGGTAGTGCAGCTGATGTTGCTATGTGTGCCATGTTACAAATATCCAAAAATAAGAAGTTGAAGGAGCTTGGATGGAAGTTACTTCTACAGGTTAATATTTTTGTCAAGAATTTTCTGCTTTTTATTTGTGCTCACTTTTTGTCAAGTTTCATTTAAGTATGTTCACACAGGTTTGCTTTCAATAATATATTTATTCACTTTTGAGAGAATAGGGCACGGACAAGTATCAGTGAAAGAGTACATTAACTCTGAAATATAATTTCTATTGATCAATGAAATAGTGTCTGTTTGTGTTACTGTTGGATGTATTACCGAACCAAACTCTTTGATACTTACCTATTCAATTTCATTAAAATTCATTATTCCAATCTTTGAATGGTGAAGCAAAATGCTCCAAGTAGTCTGCTTAAGCAACTGGCTGTTGATAGAAAAGCTATACAAATTATTCTTTTCAAATAAGCATAATCGTGGCATCTCGATTGATGTATTTTCCTTGCCTTCTACTATTTTCCACTTTTCATAATATTCCAGTTTATACATTGGTTGCTTTGACATTTTTCCATTTTGGCACTCTCTTCAATTCCTCATTTTCTGATCTTTAATATTTGAACGTCATGAGCATTGAACTTCCTAACCATGGATGCTTCAGATTGCTTAACTAATACATCTCTTAATGCTCCATTTTCTCCTTTAACTTCTCATGACATCATCTTTGTATTACTTTCATATCTGTGTTGCCCTTTATCACTCCATTCCTTTATGATGTTTCAACTCTTAATGTTAGCTAAGAGTTTTGGCTACGGAAAATCAGGTTCATGATGAAGTCATATTGGAAGGACCAACAGAGTCAGCCGAGGTTGCTAAGGCCATAGTTGTCGAGTGCATGGAAAAACCCTTTAATGGCAAGAATTTTCTCAAGGTTGGCCTCTCCGTCGATGCCAAGTGTGCTCAAAACTGGTACGCTGCAAAATAGATGGCTGGTCATACAACATGAACGGTGATGACCTGGTGTGGTGGGGTAATTTTGCACCTTTGATTTCATACAAAGGCCATAACATGGTTGGATCAGGAAGAGTTGTTTTCTTGGCAACATGATTCTTCCTTTTGGTAACTGTAAAACAGAAGAGGCTGCTACTTTTGTGCTTCTTTTTCCATGGCAAAGGAATTGCCCTTGAGTTTATCCTCCTTCATTTCTATCGAGGTTCTTGATGTTCCGGAAAGAGTAATTCCATACTGATGTTTTGCTGTGCATAGCAATTGTGTCTTTGAAGGAAGAAACTAAGTGGAAAAACCATGGTGTTAGCAATTTGTCTGCTTATGCTATCTGTTAAAGAGTAATTGGTGTATCATTTGTATACATCATGTAACATTATGGCATAATGGCTTTGTGCAACTGTATCATTTGTATATTGTATATAAAAAAACAAAATTTGCGAAATTTCTATTTCATTTACATCATGCAGAAACAAGTGTTCGGGTAAAAATTTTGATATAGGATTTTTAGGGTGGTTTTATTTTTGTTCCTAAATCCTTAGTTTAACTCTTTAACTTAATTTTGTTTTTGTTTACGAAAATCTTGCTTAATAATAAAAGTCATATAGAATTTGTTCGTAATGTTTCGATCACCCAAGGGTTTTAACGAAATTTAATTCTTTTCACCCAAATTTTTATGAAGATATGATGAAGTTGAAAAGATTATGTTAGGTTTCTCGGTGACAACAAGAAGCTAAGAAAGTTCTTAAAGTTCTCGTTTGATCCAAAGAACTCCAGTGACTCAGACTCAGTACAGGAAAAACAACTTTATCACTAACAACTGCGGTGTTTGAATACAATAAAGGGATAATGCTTCCCTTCACACATGATGTCATAGTTCCTGTCTAGCTCTCTCAATTACAAAAATAATCATTCCCTCTAAAAGACACCCTCCGGTATAGTTTTACCCTTAGGTAACAACCCTAAACCCCTACAACTTATGTCCTGTTTTTAACTCCCTTTCTTCTAACATAGACCTTCATAGTCTTATCATTACACACCACGGTTTGAATAACCTTGTCCTCAAGGTTAAAATCTAAGAATTGATCCTGTAAGGTGGCCTTATCCTTCCAAGTAGTTGTCTCTGATCCCCCTTCTTGCCACTCAATGAGAACTTATTGTACTAGTTCTCCTTATTGTTGATTTTTCCTCCTTTGTAGCACCTTGTGAGGGAAACCAAATGTTGTTCTGCCCTCCAATTCCTCTAGCAACTCTTTCTCCACTTGTTGAGTTCCCATAACCATCTTTAATTGAGACACATGAAAGATTGGATAGATGTGTATTGTGTCGAGCAGCTGTAATCCGAAAGCAACAGGTCCCTCTTGTCGAAACACCTTGAAGGGACCATAATATCTAGCTTACAACTGATTGAGTTTCAACTATTGGTAAAGCAGTCATACTTCCTTCGCCTAACTGAGAACTTAATTTAGCGGCTCTTTCCAAAAGACGCGAATGTAAATAAAAAACATCCCCTGGATAAGCTTCGCGACCTGGTGGTCTTCGTAATAGAAGAGACATTTGCCTATAAGCCTGTGCTTGTTTGGAGAGATCGTCATAAATGATTAAAGTGTGACGTTCGCGGTACATAAAATATTCAGCCAGAGCTGCTCCTGTATAAGGCGCGAGGTATTGTAATGTAGCTGGAGAATCCGCTGTTTCAGCTACTACAATAGTGTATTCCATTGCTCCTCTTTCTTGTAAAGTAGTCACCACTTGAGCCACAGAAGATGCTTTTTGACCAACAGCTACATAAACACATATTACATTTTGTCCCTGTTGATTGAGAATGTGTAATATGGTTGGCATGTATACCTGTCTATGAGGCCGAATCTTTAAATAAACCTAATTCCCTACCTTTATCTTAGAAGGTTTACGTCTTTTGTTGGCAAATTTTATCATTTGTTCCTGAGCTCTTAATAGGTGATAATGTAGTTTTTTGAGAGCCTGATCCCTACTCATAAACTCTTCTGCCACTATCTCTATGATTGTCTCCCTTGGTACAAAAATGGGCTAGGGATGGAGGGGGTCTTCCATACACTATCTTAAAGGAGTACATTTAGTTTAACCTTGGAAACTAGTGTTGTACCAGTATTCTTCCCAGGGTATAAAATTATTCCAATTCTTAGGCTGCTCAGAACTTAAACATCTCAAGTAAGTTTCCACGGTTCTATTCAACACCTATGTTTGTCCATTTGATTCGGGGTGATAAGTTGTGCTCATATGCAATTGTGTGTCTTGTAGTCTGAATAACTCCTTCCAAAACAAGATTAGGAAAGTAGGATCCCTATCACTTACTATAGATGAGGGAATTTTAGGGAGCTTTACTACTTCCTTTACAAAAATATCAACAATGGCCTTAGTTGAGTAAGGGTGTTTAATGGGGGATAAAGTGCCATACTTGTTGATCCTATCCACCACTACCAAAATTGCATCATATCCATTAGATTTAGGTAGGCTTACAATAGATTGTAGGCTAATCTCATCCCATACCTGTGAAATAGATAAGGGTTGTAAGGAAGAAGGCTAGATATTTATGTTGATGACACACCATATATGTTGCCACAAAACCCATCACGATTTTCTTCATCTTTATCCAATACAAGGATTGGACAACTTTTCTATACGTGCGAAACACCCAAGAATGTCTCCCTGTTGGAGTTATGTGGTATTTAGCTATCAACTTCGGGATTTAGGATGAATTGGCGGATAAGATTAATCGCCTTTTGTAGTGGAGGCGATTATGTTCCAGGGTAAACAAAGGGTGTGAGTCTGCATATTCTTCCAAATCCTCATTGATCTTTTGTGAGGTTGGATCCTTTCCACTTCCCCCAAGAATGTCTGAAAATCCTGCCAGAAGGACCTTGCAATCACCCTCATTTCCATCTCCCCTTCGACCTTGTCTTTAAATTTTTGTGACAGTGCATCTGCCACCTTATTAGAATCCTCATTTTTGTATACTATCTCAAATTCACACCCCAACAATTTAGCCAACCAATTTTGTTGGTTTTGGGTGGTGATCCTTTGTTCCAAGAAGTACTTGAAACTCCTTGGGACTGTGTGAACCATAAATTTCTACCTAAGTAGATAGAGCCTCCAGTGTAGAATGGCTAGAACTAAAGCCATCAACTCCTCTCAAAATGGACTTCAAAAGAGAGCAATCAAATAACGTTTTGTTGAAATAGGAATAGGCCTATTGTTTTGTGACAGTAGAGCCCTAACCCCCTTCCTTGACACATCACAATACACATGGAATGTTTAGGAGAAATCTGGCAGGGTCACCACTAGTGCAGTGGTAATAGCCTTCTTAAGAGCTCGCATCGCTTTTGTGCTTTGTTGATTCCATTCAAACTGACCCTTTTTCACTAGGTTCCTTAATGGCCTTGCTATTTTGCCATAATCCGTTATGAACCGTCTATAATACACTATAAGGCCTAGAAAACCCCTTAGAACTTTAATTGTCCTTGGTATAGGCCACTCTTGCACAATAGTAACCTTCTCCTGGTCCATTTCCAGTCCTTGACTATATATAACATGTCCTCGATATTGAAACTGTCTCCTTCCAAATTCACATTTTTTCTTAGGTTTAAACCCTCAGATGGTCCTCGTATTTGTTGAGAAATCTCAAGTGGGTCCTCTTTCTGCAAACAGTCTCAATTGAGTCTTAAATTTTGTAAAATCGTAACAATTAAGCCCTTTCTGTTAAGTGGTATAAAACGGCATTAAAACGTGATGACGTGATGCATAGTAAATATGTTGAGGTGGATCATTTTATTACGTGAAAATAATTAAATTATGACATGAAATATAGTAAAGTAAAAGAAAAAAAATAGAAAGATATGGAAGCATAATCCTATTTTGAAAATGTTTCCAAAAAAACCATAGAAGCTTCATTCCTCATCACCCACAGAGCATCTCATCCTCCATTAACCTCATCAGCCATCACCAGCCATGATCAACCTCCCTTTGCGAACCAGCACTGTGAAAACCTTCAGACCACCATAAAAGCCCATGCGCCACCATAAGAAGAAGCCAAATTACCTTCAACTTCAGCCAAATCGCACAAACCCAAATGCCGACACAAAACGCGAACCACCAACAGTGCAACTAACGCACCACCATCAACGAACCTGGCGTCTCCTCCATAACAACCACAGTAACCACCTACAAACCAAAACCCCAAAATCGCGAACCCTAAATTGCGCCTTCATCTTCCTCTGCAAAACCTCGAGCTTCATCACGCCATTGAACCCCAATCTACAAATAAAAGCCAATGTCTACCACTGATTTGCAAAACCACTGCGAAAGCCGCCATGGAAACCCTAAAACCCAAATTACGTCGTCGCGAAACCTCCATTCAACTCCATTGTCGACCATCTTCATTCAACTTCCATGGCCACTGGTTTACATTTTCTTCTTGTTCAAACTCTGATGCTGGGGTTTATCAACGAAGAGGAGGAAGCCAAATTTGGGGAAAAGGTGTTTCTGATTAGGGTTATTAGGTGAATTAATATTTTTTGAAAGCTAATTGGCATAATTAAAGCTAAGGGGATTTAATTGCATTACTTAATTAGAATAAAAAACGTAATTTAAAATTGTTATTACAAGTCATAATTTAAAATTTCCACATAACAAAATCATCCAAATCAGCATCACCACATGAGCATACTTTGACGTTGTTTCTGACCAATTAACGAAAAAGGCTTAATTGTTATGATTTTACAAAATTTAGGACCCAATTGAAACCGTTTTCAACAAGATAACTCTTGATTTTTCAACAAATACGAGGATTGTTCGAGGGTTTAAACCTTTTTCTTATTAGCAAAAAATTAATGTTGCCATAGAGTGTGCAACACTTGCTTGAGTTGATCAACATGTTCCACCCAAGACTTGTTGTATATTAATATACCATAAAAAAAATACTAATACACGCTTTCTTAAATAATGTTTCAAAATCTTGTTCATGACACATTGGAAGGTTACAGGGCGGTTAGTAAGCCCAAAGGGCATTACCAAAAATTCAAAATGCCCTTAGTGTGTGCGAAAAGTCATTTTTTGGATGCCTTCCTCCTTCATTCGTATTTGATGATACCCAACCCTTAAATCCTTCTTAGAAAAGAAGTTAGCCCCTTGATTTTCATACAATAACTCCTCTATCATTGGTATGGGAAACTTATCCGGAATTGTAGCCTTATTTAAGGCCCTGTAATCAATACAAAATCTCCAATTGTCATCCCTCTTCTTAACTAGACTAACCAGACTCGAATAAAGGTTGTTACTGGGTTTGATTATTCTCGTTCTCAACATCTCTGATACTTGTTTTTCAATTTCTGTCTTCAAGATGTGTGGGTATCGATATGGCCTTACATTGATAGGATCTACTCTAGCCTTAATTGGGATTTTGTGGTCCATGTGCCTGCTGGGTGGTAGCCCATTTCGTTATAGACAACATCCACTAGTGATTTTCCTATGTCCATCTCCTAGGAAAACCTCATATGGAGGTGTTTCCTCCACTACCAGGCCCAGTTATGTCACCAAATTTGTTGAAATAATATTGTGGCTTGCATCACTATCAATCAAAATCAACAATCTTTTTCCCTTCACCCATGATCGAGGACGTACCCGAATCAAATTAATATGCAATTAAAGTGTAGTATAAACTAGGAAGTGACTCTTAGACCAAACACAATTTGATTAAGCAATTGTGACTCTAACCAACTAGGCAATGATCAAACACAATTTAGGAAACTAAGCTTATACAAATTGCGAACACAAAATCGAATTGACATCATGGAAAGCAAGAATAACACCATCAATTACAATCTACAAATCTCAAGCAAACAATGCAATATCCCCAATTACCAACCCAAACAATTTTACTCTTCCATTAAAATGAAATTAAAGAACACATTGCAGCAAACGAAATTCATTTCAAAAATGCAACACAAACGCAAAGACAAAAACGAAATGTGATTAGAAAACGAAAGCAATTCCAAAACGTAAATGGCAAAGCTTTAAATGAAACTAGAAATGAAATTGGAAGCAAGAAACGAAAACGAAATTGCAATTAATAATGTAAATTATTCAATACATTAAGAAAATGAAAGAAAGAACCTAAAACCCCCAAAGGGGGCTTGAAAATGCCCTAGCCTTCGAGAACGAGAATGAGGGAGAAGAGAGCACATAAAATCTGATTTTGGGTATTTAAAAACTCCTTTGGATGAAAATGCCCTTCATACGGGCTTCTCTTAAATTTGACCAAAAATATGCCCAAAGCTTAAATGTGGTCCAAAATTGAAATAATAAAAATTACAAACGAAATTAAATGATGTGGCAACCCTCTTGAAGTCCTAATTTTAATACCAAAATTTTCCTGTATTTAATAATGAGAATAATTAGACTCGGGTAATCCAAATTAATTAAAAATATGAATTACTGATCAAATTAAGCCCAAATAGTGAAAATGAGACAATAATGAAGAGTAAAACACAATTCATTAATAAGATTTGGTGCGGAAAGCTAAGTGAATAGTACAAAATAATGATTCATCAACCCACCTTTGTAGTTTCATTCTAATGGATTGGGTTAATCCCCTTACTGAGAACACGGATAGTTCCATTTGTTTTTGCTCCATTTCCTCCTTTTCTTCCCTTTCGTTTTCCTCCTCATCTTTAGCCATGATCAGCACCCGTATATTCTTCTTTGGCCACCTATGGCCAAGGTTGTATGCCTCTTCGTAATGGAAGCATCTTCCTTCTTCCCTTCTCCTAATGTACTTTGGGTAAGCAAGATTTTGTATTCCATTGCTCTTAATTTCCCTCATTGTGTTTCTCCCATCTTGCAACCAATAGAGGTACCTCTTCCCTTTTTCCTAACAGTACTCACGTTCTAAAGGTCCCTTAACCACTCTTGGCGCCTTTGAACATTTTTGTTCTAGATATTGTCCATATTCCCCATTCATACCACAACAATGATTTGTTGTTTTGGTTGGCCATTCTTCCTCCAGACCTGGAATCTATCGTTACTTCTTCCACGTCCTTGACTATTTCTATAACCCTTATTAAATCTTTCGGGTTATGAAGGTTGATTTGGCTTCTAACTTCATTTTGCAACCTTGCAAAGAAATACCATAAGAGTTGTTCTTTTGACCGTTTTCTTGTTTGAGAAACCAACATCTCAAAATCTTGAATACACTCTTCCACTTCTCCCTTTTGTCTTAATATCGTCAATTTCTCAAAAACAGAACACTTTTCCTTGCCCCAAACTTCCTGATCAACGCTTTTGTTAACTCCTCCCAAGAAGGGCTCTTGACCTTCCTTTTCTAGAATCTAATCCAATGATCGACCTCTCCTTCCATACTAATGAAAGTCAATCAAATCTTTTCTCTAAACGAAATATTCTAGATTTCAAATAACTTCTCAACTCGTGTTATCCATCCATCGGGTTTGTTTCTTCAAAGGTGGGTAATTTCACCCTTTTCATCAAACACTTTTGGATTTCCTCCATTGGTTCTAAGCTTCGTCCTTTTTTCTCTCCGTTAACAGAGTTATGGCTGCCTTCGGATCCCCTCTAATGAGTTTTAAACTTTCGCATCATATCATTTATTTCTTGCAGGTTTTCCCTTAATTCTTGCATATTCTCTTTCATTTCAATCATCGCTTTTCCTTGTTCGATGGCCCATCTCTCCAATGTATTGAATTTTCCTTCCATGTTTCCACCATTTCTGGATCTGGCAGGTCAGACCAAATGTTAGGTTTCTTGGTGACAAGAAGCCAAGAAAGTTCTGATTTGGTCCATAAAACCCTAGTGTCTCAGACTTAGCACTAGAAAATAACTTTATTACTTCAAAACAAGTATGGTGTTTGAATACAATCAAGGGGCAATGTTTCCCTTCACACAGGATGTCACAGATCTTGTCTAGCCCTCTCAATTACAAAAACAATCCTTCCCACTAAAAGAAACCCCCTTCCTATATATAGTCTTCTCCTTAGGGAGAATAACAACCCCAAAACCACCTAACAACCTATGTTCTATTTTTAACCCTTTATCCTAACATAGACCCTTACAGTCCAATCAGACTATGACATAAGCATGTTTTCTCTCGAAGTCTAAATTTTTGTAACTACTATTTCTCACGAGAGGGATTTTGTTTCGTCCATCCTTACAATTACCCCTTCCATCCTTCAATTTTTTTGAAGTGCATATTTTGTTCTGTCTCTTTTATATCCCATTAAACCTCAAAGAACTGTTATTGTTGTTCTTCATTAGTTTTTTATTTATTTATGAGTTATTATTTTAGATATTGGAATTTGACAAAGATTATTGTTAGAGGCTAAGGACTTTTAGGTGTTGAAATTAGTTAGTTTGTTAGTTAATGTTTCGAGGTGTAGGGTCGAGGTCAATGGTCCAAAGTTTGGTGATTCGTCCGAGATCCAAAAGTTGTCCGAAGTCCATGTTCTAGTGTTGCCGCTAGTCCAAGCCACTCGAAGAATTTCTACGAAAGGCGCTCCAATGCAAAAATCAGTTTAACGTTGACAGTACAAATATTAATAGCGCATTAAATGCAAATCACTTATCTTATTACCTTAAACCTATATTTATAGGTTCCGGAGTGGACTTTTGAATAACATCGGCCTAATCACGGCTCAATCATGGATAACCACACGTTACGTCTATTTGAATTAGTATTACGATTATTTGTGTTGAGTCGTGACCGACCCATCCATTTTAAGACCCATTATTCTTGCTAGTTGCTCCTTTGATGGTTCGAGGGATGGTTGATGGTTCGGTATGTGGCTAACCAAACAGTCATGCAGTACATAGGTCTCCTAAGCCCGATCTTGAAACGATTGATAAAGGGGTTTGAAGTTGGTTTTGTTGAATATAATGAAAAAGATTAAGAGAAATCTCCCTTATGTGTTTAGCATACACATAGGGTAGTTTATTTATAATGTAAGATAAGGGTTAAACCCTAAATACATAATGGGCTAAGCCCAATTAACAGAAACACACAACTTAACATCTAACACTCCCCCTCAAGCTGGAGCATATAAATCATATGTTCCAAGCTTGTTACAAAGATAGTTAATTCTAGGTCCTTGTAAGGACTTGGTGAATATGTCTGCCAACTGGTTGCTTGAGTTAACGAAGTCAGTCTTGATATCTCCGGATATGATTTTTTCTCTAATAAAATGACAATCAACTTCAATGTGCTTGGTTCTCTCATGGAAGATAGGGTTAGAGCTAATATGAAGAGCAGCTTGATTATCACATATAAGTGTCATGTGAGTGACATCTCCAAATTTCAATTCATTAAGTAATTGTTTAAGCCACACAAGCTCGTAAGTAGCAGATGCCATAGCTCTATATTCTGCTTCTGCGCTGGACCTTGCCACAACACTTTGCTTCTTACTTTTCCAAGATATCAGGTTGCCACCAATAGAGACACAATATCCAGAAGTAGACCTCCTATCAGAAGGGGAACCAGCCCAATTAGCATCTGAATAGCAAACGATTTTTGTATCGGTGTTAGGGCCATATAGCAAACCTTTTCCAGGTGATCCTTTAATATACTTCAGTATGCGAACAACTGCATCCCAATGGTCTTCACATGGGGAGTTTAAAAATTGACTCACCACACTAACTGCGAAGGAAATGTCAGGAAGCGTAACAGTAAGATAGTTTAATTTACCAACTAATCTTCTGTACCGTTCAGGATCTGAGAAAGGCTCCCCATGATTTGGTAGGAGTTTGATGTTAGGGTCCATAGGTGTCTCAACAGATTTACAGTTCATTAACCCTGTTTCCTCCAAAATGTCTAACGCATACTTCCTCTGAGATATGACAATACCATCATTTGATTGTGCTACTTCAATACCCAAAAAGTATCGGAGTTTGCCAAGATCTTTGGTTTGACAATGATGACAAAGGTGTTGTTTCATCTGAGAGATGCCGAGATAGTCACTTCCTGTGAGAACAATATCATGGACATACACTATTAAGTAAATACATCCAGCACTTGAGTGGCGATAGAACACTGAATGATCCGCTTCACTACGAGACATACCAAATTGTTGAACAACTCAGCTGAATTTACCAAACCAGGCCCGAGGAGATTGTTTTAGGCCATATAAGGATTTGCGAAGATGACATACCAATCCAGATGACTCTCCCTGAGCAACAAAGCCAGGCGGTTGCTCCATATAAATTTCTTCATGCAAATCACCATTTAGAAAAGCATTTTTGACATCAAGTTGGTAAAGAGGCCATTGTCGAAGAGCAGCCATGGCAATGAATAGGCGAACATAGGTCATTTTTGCCACTGGAGAAAAAGTATCACCATAATCCAAACCAAAAATCTATGTGTACCCTTTGGCAACCAGTCGAACTTTCAGACGATCAATTGTGCCATCAGGGCCAACCTTGATAGCATACACCCACCTGCAACCAACAACAGACTTTCCATATGGTAATTGGACAAGCTCCAAAGTTTCACTTTTCTGTAAAGCACTTAATTCAGCATAGCTTGACGCCAGCCAGGATGAGTTAAGGCATCACCCACAGATTTAGGAATTAACACAGAAGAAATGGATGAGAGACAAGTGTAAAAAGATGGAGATAATCTGTGGTAACTAAGAACAGTATAATGGGGGGAAGCGTTACGGGTAGAGCGTATACCTTTACAGAGGGCAATAGGCAAGTCAAACTCATTTGCTAGAGCCGGAGGAGACACAGGAGGCGGCACTGGAAGTGAGTCATGAGGGAGACAAAGGCGACGACTATAAACCTGAAGGGGTGGTGGTGAAGGACGATCCTGTGGTGAATGAGAGTCTAAAGAAGGAGGAGACAAAATGGGTGGAGCATCACCAGGAGGATCACAGATAAGAGGAATATCAACAGTAACAAGGAGAGGTACAGAACTAGAAGATAGATGTGTAAAGTAAAAAGAAGATTCATCAAAAGTGACATCAGCAGAGATAAAATGACGATTGAGGGAAGGGGAAAAACACTTATAGCCCTTTTGTGACCGTGGAAATCCTAAGAAGACACATTTGTGAGACCTAGGAGATAACTTATCAAGACCAGGACTAAAATCATGAACAAAACATGTAGACCCAAAAACTCTAAGAGGTAATGGATGCAAAGGGCCTTGAGGAAATAAGATAGAATGAGGGATTTTGTTCTCTAGGACGGAGGATGACATGCGGTTGATAAGATAACATGTCGTGAGAACAGCATCACCCCAAAAACGTGAGGGTACTTGACCATGAATGAGAAGGGTACGAGTTGTTTCAATAAGGTGTCTATTCTTGCGCTCAGCCATCCCATTTTGTTAAGGGGTATAAGCACATGAGGTTTGGTGAAGAATGCCATGAGAAGCCATAAAATGTTTAAACTGTTGAGAAAGGTATTCACGGTCATTATCACTGCGTAAAGTGCGAATAGAAACCCCAAACTGAGTTTTTATTTCACTGAAAAAGGTTTGAAAAATAGAAAACAACTCAGAACGATTCTTCATGAGAAACAACCAAGTACATCTGGAATAGTCATCAATAAAGGTAACAAAATACTGAAATCCTAAAGTTGACTTAACACGACTAGGTCCCCAAATATCAGAATGAACCAATGAAAAGGGGGATGACGCTTGTTGTGAAACACTACGAGGAAAGGAACTACGAGTATGTTTACCTAACTGACAAGACTCACACGACAAACTTGATAATTTGGACAGACTCGGAACAAGTTGTTGCAGTTAGGCAAGACTGGGATGACCTAACTGAACAGTACCAATACCATGAGATGAGACTCTAGACCCATCAGCCATCGTTACCGAGGGTAAATTAACCGGACATGACAAGGAAGAAAACAAGGACTTGTTACCAGTGATATGATCGGTGGCGCCTGAGTTAAGGACCCAAGATCCGAGAGAGTGAGTCAGACCAACAAAAGGAGTACCTGTGTGTGTAATAGAAGCAGATGTAGTGGAACTAGAGTGTTGACGGTCCTCATACCATCTGAGAAATTCCTGAAAGAGTAAAGGGTTATTTATGGGATTTGATGTAGGATGGTCTGCAGACGGTGATCGGAGAGGTGGATCAGAATTAGCCATTGCTATAGGTCGAGGAGGACGTCCATGAAGCGCATAACATCTATCAATTTTGTGGCCTAGCTTGCCACAGTGGTCACATTTTGGACGTCCTTTACCTGATTGGCGAGACTGACTCCGATCATCAAGTTGGGCAGCCATGGAGAAGGAGAAACCCTAAAAATTCAAAGTGCTCCGATTGACGCAACGACCACAGATCCAAAAAGAGGGCGAGGAGGCGATCACGGCAATGCTGATCGGCGGAGGAAAGCTCCGGTAACGCGCCGGCACGCGCGGCGGCAGCCGCAACTCTTGCGGCGGCGCGTGGAGGCGCGTGGGTGGTCCGTTCGTCGCGATCTTCGTACCACGGTGGTCGCTCGGCCGAGACGATTCCGATGGTGTGGTCGCCGGTCGATTCTGGAACTCCGGCGACGGTGGCGGCGATGGCAGCGGCGGCGACAGCAGCGGCAGCGGCAACGGCAGCGAGGGAGGCGACAGCAACGACAGCGGCAGTGATGGGTGCCGGAGACCGTGGAGTTGACTGGAACTATTCCTGTGCTCTAGATACCATGTTGAATATAGTGAAAAAGATTAGGAGAAATCTCCCTTATGTGTTTAGCATACACATAGGGTAGTTTATTTATAATGTAAGATAAGGGTTAAACCCTAAATATAGAATGGGCTAAGCCCAATTAACAGAAACACACAACTTAACATCTAACAGGTTTAATTGTAAAGTACCTGAAAAACACTAGAAGGAGAGTTGAATAGTGTTTTCTAGATCTTTTCTTTTCAGACGACTAAGCATGATGTATGTAGCACTTGTAAGTTAGTTATACTTCGTTTGTAAACGCTATTCTATAATATCGTTTACAAAACCAACTCAACTTTATCCAAAGATGTAAAAGTAGTAATTTGTTGAAGATGTGAACATTAGCTAATAGCTTAAGGCTATCTTGAGCACTTAAGGAGATTGTGTTGATCTAAAGCAGTCGTTTACCTAGAGAACTACAACACTCAAGCAATTTTATACTGGTTCACTTGTTAGGGCTACTTCCATTTCTCCTCTAGGTCAACCTAGAGGGTTCCATTAAATATTCAATGAAGTACAATTGAGTGTTTTAAACCACTCCTAGTGTTCGTAGTCCTATTGAGTAACCATCGTTACTTCTGACTAGTTGAGTTTGACTCATTCTTGATTGTGTAGTACTATTTACCACTCTTGGTATCCCTAGACGGTTCCAATATCATTGTGATACATCGTCTAATTGAGTTTCACACACTCTTGGTTGTGAAGTATTTTTCACCACTCCTGGTATCCCTGATTAGCGAATAACCTTTAGTTACCCTAGACTAGTTAAGTATTCGCACCATGTTTGGTTTCTCAGTCAACAAGTATTTGTTAATTACCTTTGACTTGTTGAGTATTCTCATCATTCCTGGTCTCAGTCAGTGAATAACCTCTTGTTATCCTAGACTGGATGAGTATTCTCACCACTCTTGGTCTTAGTCAGTGAATAACCTCCTGTTACCCTAGACCGGATGAGTATTCTCACCATTATTGGTCTCAGTTAGCGAATAATCACCCATTACCCTAGGCTGGATGAGTATTCTCACCACTCCTAGTCTTAGTGAGCGAATAACCACCTATTATCCTAGATTGGATGAGTATTCGCACCACTCCTGGTACTAGACAACCTTTGCAGATTTTCTTAACTCTCTAGAGTCAAGTTGTAAGTGTTTCGATTCTCTTCATAATTGCAATCAACGGTTGCTTACAAGTCATTTAGATTATTACAAGTCATTGGTTAGAGGAATTTTGTTTTTAGTAGCTCCAAGAGTCTTCCTTGCTCAAATGATGATGATATATCTTTGTACTCATCTCATTTCCCTCATCATCACTTTCTTCTTCTTCTTATATTTTATTTATACACCTTGATGATATAACTGTTATGGCGAAGCTTTTCTTGAGATTTGATAATATGATCGTTTGACGAAGCTTGTCTTTGAGATTTGTTCTTTTTTGGCTATTAGTGTGCTTTCTGTCATAGGATGGAGTCTTTGGTTAGAGCAAACATGCTTTTCAGAGCTTTTATCAAAAGCATATTTGACATCTCATTTGGCACAACTTTTGATAAGTTGATAAGTTCTTCTTTTATCTTCAATATTCATTTTAATACTTACAAGAAGAGGTAACTGATCATTTATAGCTAGGGATGGCAACGAGTCGAGTCGGGCACAGATAGTGCCTACCTGCAACCCGACCCACAAGTAAAAAATCGTTCCCGTACTCATCCCGCTACCCGTCAGATACTCGCATAAAAAAAATCTATGGATTTTTTCTAATCCGTGGATACCCGTTGGATACCTATTTTCCAACTTACTTTAGCCTAAATTCTGGCCCAATAATTTATTCTGCTTTCTTATTCAAAATTAAAACTCACAAACCCTAGGGTCTTCACTTCAAAGAAAGTAGTCATCACCTCCTCCATTGGTAGTAGCTGCCCTTTGTCGCGTCCTCCTTCCAGTAAAGCCTTCTTCACTCTCATCTAACAAACGTTCATTGATTTCCACTTGCATTCATCAACGCGCCCAGCTCCAAAATGCCAGACCCCAAAGCCATTTTGATCTCATCCAATACGGTTTATGATAAGTCATGTGAACCTCCCTGCCCCAAAACGCGTGGATGGCCCTCGTTAGTGTTGGACGTCATCACTGTAGCATTCTTCGGCCTCGTCTTCCTTTTATTTGTCCTCGTCTTCACTTCCCTGGAGGACTTACTCGCTAACAAGTGAAACCCGAACCCAAGCCGTTAACAAGTGGGTATTAAATTACCCGCTATCCACGGGTACCTTTTACCCATGGATACTAAATATCCGTAACGGATTTTACCCGTGGGTATCCGCGGTTGTGAATTTTTTTGCTATCCCTATTTGTAGCAAATGACCTGCATAAGATAAAACAGAAATTTGTACAATAAGTATGTCCTATTTCATGTTTGTTTTGGTGTTCTCAAAAGGTTTTATTATTGGTAAAAGATTTTATTATTTTCTACTTTGACTGATATCGTTTAGTCTATGAGAGACTTCTTCTTGATTGGCGTTTTACTTATTGTCTTCATGTTCTGTTGTAGGTATTGTGTCACGATTTCCTTAGATACGAACATTCTGTGAATGTCTTTCTTGTTACTGACACTTGCTACCGATCTGATTGTGTAGACTACTCATCAAATGTCACTTTTGTTGTTTTCGAACGTCGAGCACTTAATGTCATTTAATGCTTGTTTATAACAATAGAGTGCTTTTTTATTTTTTATCGTTGAGGTAGCCTTTGACAATTAAGATTTTCTTCTAAATATGCAAAGTGTTGATTAAAGACTCATCGTCTGATGAAGTAATGTTTTGGCTCATGGTAACGTTTAGATAGAGTAAACGTTTCTTGTGATTTTTCCTTTTTTGACAAACAACTTTTTGCTTAGTTTAAGTTTTCTCTATTGTTTTAAGTTTTAATCTTTTAGTGTGTTTTATCACTGACATCATCTTGACATGCTTACTTTTCCTGAGAGCTAAATTGAATACCTTTTTAGGTATGATAAGTTTTATGCTTTTAGCTTCAACTCTCTTAGATGCCTTTGACTTGATAGTCATTTTGCATTGTGTGTGGTTGTTGTTAGCAAAAATCACAGATGAAGTTTTGATGATGAACATATTTGCACAAGTCAAGATCCATAAAGACAAATTGAAGATCTCTGTATTTTATAAAGCTTTTATAATAATCAAAATTGATGTAATAGTGCTCAAATATGTATTAGGGTTGATTCTTGTAATTTATATTTGATTTATTGACTGTTGAGAATCATCCACAAGCTGTTTTAATCGATTAAACCCAGTTTTAATCGATTAAAACGAGGCTGGCACTGAAAACCCAATTGCCCTTGTAATAATCGATTAAAGCTAATAATAATCGATTAACACTAGCCATTGGGGGTTTCAGATTTGAAAAACTAGCCGTTGTACTCATTTTAATCGATTAATACTTGTGTTAATCGATTATATGCGTTAGATGGCCCGTTTTCGAAGAATGGAAGAGTATTAGGCTGAGTCTATAAAATGGCTCACTCTTTATCTCAAAAATAACTCTTCCCTTGTGCTAAAGATCTCTGAACTCTTTGAGAACTCTGTTGAAGCTAAGGAAACTCTTGTCTGCAAAGTCCTGAAGTGCTACTGCGGTGACAGAGGAATAACTTGTTCATCCTTGGTGTATCCGAGGAAGTGCCTGGAAGAGAATCATCCTTCGTGAATCATTCGAAGGAGGTGGTCATCCTTTGTGAAGATTCAAAGGAAGTGTAAGTTCGTCTCTTGTGGTTTCAAGAGAGGTGGTATTTCTAAAACTCTTACAAATTGTTTTTTTTTTGTGATTAATATTTGTAACTGTTTTGTGTTAGTGAAAAAGGTTTATCTTGTTTGAGATAAGCGACTGGACGTAGGATCCGAGTGATCTGAACCAGGATAAAATCACCTGTGCAATTTTTCTCTTTCCCTTACTCTGTCATTTATATTTAATTATCTGCTCAGTAAGAAAAATTAAGAGAAAAATAATAAAAGGCACGATAATAGTATATAACCAATTCACCCCCCCCCCCCTCTTGGTTGGTTCCACGCTAATAATTCCATTGCAGCGATTCTAACAATTGGTATCAGAGCTTGCTTTGATAGTCATTCAAATGGCAGGATCACATCAAACCTTTGCAGAGGGTGCATCAATCAATAGACCCCCACTATTCACAGGTGAGAACTATGCATTCCGGAATATCATTGCATCAGCGTTGACTGTTGATGAGTTCTACAAGGTCTCTGTCTGCAAAACTGCTCAAGAAATGTGGGACGTACTCAGAGTGACGCATGAAGGAACAGATGATGTAAAGAGGGCAAGGAAGAACTCCTTAATCCAAGAGTATGAAATGTTCCGGATGAAGCAAGGAGAAACAATTTCAGACGTTCAAAAACGCTTCACCAACATTGTCAATCATCTCATTGGACTGGGTAAGTCATTTGATACCGATGAACTTAACATTAAAATCTTGAAGTCTTTAGACAGGTCGTGGCAACCAAAGGTGACTGCAATCTCGGAGTCACAAAACCTCAACACCATGACTATGGCGGCACTCTTTGGAAAGTTGAGGGAACATGAACTAGATCTTGGAAGACTTGATGAAGAAGAAGCAAAAGCCAAAAACAACAAGAAGAGTTTGGCATTAAAGTCGGAGGTTGAAAGAAGCAAAGGTAAATCGAAAGATGAAGACTCACACGAAGAGGAAAATTTAAGTCTTGTGATCAAAAGGTTAAACAAGTTCATGAAGTCTAAAGGTAAAGGAAGATTTAGATACGAAAAGAAAGACAATCAAGTATCTTCCTCAAATTACCGATGCTACGGCTGTGGAGAAAAGGGGCATCTAAAAGCAGACTGCCCAAATCAAAAGAAGGGTGAAGACAAAAAGGATAAAAGATTCTTCAAGAAAAAGAAGGCCTACATTGCATGGGAAGACGACAATGAGACCATTTCAGATTCAAGCGACTCAGATGAAGAAGCAAACATCTGTTTGATGGCAGATGATGATAATGTCAGCCAAGTATTACAGAAATCAAGAAAAGTCATGTGGTGTCTCGATAGTGGTTGCTCAAAACACATGACAGGAGACAAAACGAAGTTCACAAATTTTAAAGAAAAGGAACAAGGCTTTGTTACCTATGGTGACAACAACAAAGGAAGAATTCTTGGAAAAGGGGATATAGGAAGCAAAGACACCTTGATGATCAAAGACGTGCTATATGTAGAAGGACTAAGGCATAACTTAATTAGCATAAGTCAACTGTGCGACAAAGGACTCAAGGTAACCTTTGAGAAGAATTCTTGCACTATTTTTAAGAATGATTCTTCTGAAATTGCATTAAAAGGAGTTAGACATAATAATATTTATTCAATTGATTTAGAAAATGCATCAAACAAAAATATTTCATGTTTAGTTGTTAAAGAGGAAAACCCATGGTTATGGCATAGGCGTGTTGCTCATATACATATGCAACAATTAAACAAACTTATATCTAGAGATCTAGTAATTGGTTTACCTAAATTAAAGTTTGTAAAAGATAAATTGTGTGATGCATGTCAAAAGGGTAAACAAGTTAAAAATTCCTTTCATTCAAAAAATATCGTTTCTACTTTAAAACCTTTAGAACTTTTACATATAGATTTATTTGGTCCATCAAGGATAAAAAGTTTTGGTGGAAACTATTATGCTTTAGTTATTGTTGATGATTTTTCAAGATACACTTGGACTTTGTTTCTCACTCTTAAAAGTGAAGCTTTTAAAGATTTTAAAAAGTTTGATGTTTTAGTTCAAAATGAAAAGGATCTAAGAATAAAAGCTATTAGAAGTGACCATGGTGGTGAATTTCAAAATGAATTATTTGAAAGTTTTTGTGAAGAACATGGTATTTCTCATAACTATTCTTCACCTAGAACTCCCCAACAAAATAGAGTTGTAGAAAGAAAGAATAGATCCTTAGAGGAACTGGCTCGTACTATGTTAAATGAAAATAATGTTCCTAAACAATTTTGGGTTGATGATGTGAGTACTGCTTGCTATTTTTTAAATAGAATGATAATTTGACCTATTTTAAAACGTACTCCTTACGAGCTTTTCAAAAATAAAAAACCAAATGTTTCCCATTTAAAAATCTTTGGATGCAAATGCTATGCTTTAAACAATGGAAAACTAAATTTGGGAAAATTTGATTCAAAAGCTGATGAAGGAATTTTTCTTGGATATTCTTTAACAAGCAAAGCATATAGAATTTTTAATAGGAAAACGTTCACAATAGAGGAATCCATACATGTTACTTTTGATGAAATTATGGACCTTGAGGCAAAACCTCTTGAGTCAGAAGAATTTGATGCAGGAACAAGTGAAGATTCATCAAAGGAGACAAATAAAGAGAAGAATCATGACAATCCTCAAGATGAAGATTTAAATAAAATATAGCGACAACCTAGAGGATTATCTTTGGACAACATAATTGGCGATATCACACAAGGGGTAAACACAAGAAGTAATATTGTAAATTATTGTATGAATGTTGCTTTTGTGTCACAGATTGAACCAAAGAATATTAAAGAAGCCCTTCAAGATGAAAAATGGTGTATCGCAATGCAAGAAGAACTCAACGAGTTTGAAAGAAATCAAGTGTGGGAATTAATTCCTAGAAAAGACACTCATCAAGTAATTGGAACAAAGTGGGTGTTCAGAAACAAACTGGATGAAGAAGGAAACATCACCAAGAATAAAGCTAGGCTTGTGGCAAAAGGATATAGTCAAGAAGAAGGTATAGATTATGATGAGACATACGCTCCAGTTGCCAGGTTAGAGGCAATACGCCTACTTCTTGCCTATGCATCTATAATGAAATTTAAATTATTTCAAATGGATGTTAAAAGTGCTTTTCTAAACGGTTATATCAAAGAAGATGTATTTGTTGAACAACCACCTGGTTTTGAGGATTTTAAAAACCCAAATCACATCTACAAATTAAAGAAAGCACTATATGGTTTAAAACAAGCACCTAGATCTTGGTATGAACGTCTTAGCAATTTCTTTATCTTAGCAATGTCTTAGCACTACGTTGAGAGACACAAACTTATCCTAACTATATTTATTCTCGATAAAATATAGCACATTAAAATATCGTAAAAATATAATTTCAAATAGATTTTTATATTGTATATGTACCGATAAGTACATATCAATCAAACACCTCAAACCGATTGTTTAAACTGGTAGAAAACTGATTGGTGTCGATTATGATGAGTTAATAATTCAGCTAAGTTAAACAAATCAATAATAGGATTTAACAGAGACTAGGTCATGATTAGGTCAACTCTAATTAAAAGTTCATGACGAAATCTATAAATACAGGTTAAATGTATGATTGTTGAAACTTTTAATGATTATAACACTAATTGTCAAACCAATCAAATACTAAAATGACTGGAGGATTGGAATATCTTTAATGAATACATCCAATTAATTGGAGTGAACAACAAAAAAGGAAACTAAAGAAATAAAAAGACTCTTTTAAGTGAACACTTAACCCATAAACAAGAAACATCTTCTAAATAAACACCATCCAAAACATAATGTCTATGGATCAACCCAGTGGAAACGAAAAAGCAGAGAGAATGACAAAATTGACCTTCAGGGACACAATAAATGTGGCGAAAGACAAGCAAAAGGTGTTGACTGTCATGGAAGTACACAGAGAAGAGGGTTGCATCATAGAGACGTAGGTTAGAAGAAATCATAGGAGAAAATAGTGATGTGCGTGATTTTATAACAAAAGCATAAAAGATAAATTTAAATTTGAACATTCCATAGATCATAAATTACAAGGACACATCTAAACATAAATGTCGAAATAAGAATACATGCAATCCAAAAGATCACTTAATTTTATATTTTGGTTCGGAATGAACAAGTGGAAGAATTTAAATAAACACTTTTTTATTTAAAAATGTAAAGAAATATTACAAACTCAGTTTTTATTGATTTTTAGTTTCGAAGAAACTCATCTCTTTTCTATTCTTTATTTATGAAATTTGTCAGGTTCTAATCCTTCACACACGATCATATGTCAATTTCTCTTTAATCCCTCATTTACGAAAACTACACAACAAATTCCTTTGGGTAAAAAACACAATTGTCTCGGGTGACCAGCAAATATAATTGATTTAAGAAATAATTATATTTAATCTAAATTTCTTGATTAATGAAGAAACTGTAAGGAAAAGAAAAGGAAAATAAAATGTCGATCCTTTATCATCAATATGAATTATATTTTAATTTTTTTCCTTAACTTCCAAAATCCCAATCCCTGTCAATCGTGAATTGTTTTATGTTTTCTAAATATGGGTTTCTCTATCTTCTCCAAATAAGAAAAAAAAATCAGTAGTTTGCTTGTGATTATACATATATGTGTGTATATATATATATATATATATATATATATATATATATTCATTTTAAGCAGAAACATAGAAAATGGTGCAAATGGAACCCAGAAATGAAGAAAGATTACATATCATAATTACATGGAAGATTTGTCCATTCGTCTCAATTTACACAATGTCTTTAGCAGGACCATTTCTGACAACCAGACACTGCCACTTAGTAATGACAATATCCGTTGATACAACAAAAATAATAATGGTGATATTCAACGGTCAAACATTGGTCTGACCGGTATAGGATCAGCCTGAGTTCACCAAGATGCAGGGGAAAGGGGAACATTAATCTGTGGCATTCAAATTGCACTTGATACCATTCGATTCAATTTCAATCGCAGAGCATGATTTGTTCTCTCTGAGCTATTTGTCATGCTGTTGTAGATCAATTTCCCAGGCTGATGCCAACTGCAATAAAAGCTGATCTGGATGTACCCCTTCCCAGGCCTCAGTAGTATCAGTAGAAGCTTCATGTAAATTCAGTAATAGCTCTTTCTTCACTTCCATGGGGATGCCAAAGGTTTCGGCTCCATTTTCCAATACTATCTCCAGCAACTGAACATTATGGTCATGAATTCAATATATTATGCATCAGAAGAGATGTAAAAGCAGGCAAAAGAAGATAGCAAAAGGAGATGAATTCAACATTATGAAGTATACACCAATTGCGAAACAAGCTCTTTGTTGCAATTTGGTGCAGAATTATCATTCGAACGAATGAATGCACATATAACCAACAATTTTTTAAATCAGAATTAATGATCGGTCATATACATTTTGAAAAGAGATGTGATTCCATGTAACAGGGAATTATCCAAACCATGTTATGGAAAGGGACTAAGGGTTATATTATCCAACCTTGGGTTTTGGTAGGTTAAGTCTAAGTAGCACATTAAATTAAATCAATGTTGATTGCCAAATACACCCGATATTGCTCCCTTTCGAAGAGCCTTACTGAACATGAAACGCTTAAGATCTGGACCATCTACCAATAAAAAAGAGTGCACCTGACAGTCCCTGGCATTGCTCACAACTATTGAGTCATGCTAATGCAGACAAGGACACGAAACTCGCCCAAAAAATAATTAATATCTCAGTGACTGCTTAAAGAGGCATAAATTATGGTTTGAGTAACAGATATTTAATGAAGTAGCGGGTTCTCCGTCACTGCACTAAGTCAATTGTCTAGCTGATAAATTATAAAGAAGAAACATGTAAGCAAGCCCTCCAACAAAACATTGACGCAAGAAAACATTAATGGCCACACCGCCTAAAAGATGAGATTTTTCACTTATAATCCACAGGAGTTGTGATCTTGTAGCAATTTGAAAACCAGATCTTGAGACAGGATTACACAGACGAGTCATGAAACCCTTTAACAATGTATAATAATTTTTCTAGATGAAGATCTATTTCATGGTTTCATACTATACTAGTGTTGACACTGACAAAATATTAAGAAATACCAAAATCATCCCTAATTATTTTAAGGTGCTATTTTGATGAGAGGATTCATGTGACTACAGAATACACATATTCAGACAAGAAGAACGGAAATTCAAACAGAAGAAAAAGTCATACCTGTTGAATCCAAGACAAACAGATGTCATACATGTTCTGGTCCAGCAAGAATTGCCCAATGGCATTCACAATTTCACATGCAACTTCACTTGAAAGTTGGTCAATTACAGGACCTGTTCTGTCCATTAGCTTTACAAGCAAAATATCATCACCAGTGGACAATACTTCTGCAAAGGCTGAATCTGTGTCACCTACTTGAAGGGCATCCATTGCATTAGTCCAAGAAGTCCAGATGGCATCCCTCTCTTGCCCAACATTGTCATCAGCCAGAGCTTCTGCGGTCATTTCAGGGATTGCTACCCTCGTTGCTCGAGATGCTCCATTGTCCTCACCAGCAACTCGAATTGCTTCCAAGGTAGCTTCATCCTTGGAAGCTTGCCAGACACTTCTGGCAGATGGTCCCTCACCAAGCCGGATGGGCAGTGCTGCTTTATCCCAAGCTCTCCTGTTTCCTGACTGATCACTCTCATGCACAGATTTCGGTGATCTTCCATCAGCAGAACTACCTCCAAAAGCCCTCCTTGAGGAAACCTGGCTATTATTTCTAGAAGCACCATAACCAGGAAGATCCCACCCTTCAGACATGTCAGATCTCCAAGATGGCCCTCTTCCCCTCATTCCCAGAGCATTTCCATCAGATTGGGAAAATCTTTCACCAAATTGGATGCGTCCATCACCACCTCTTCCATACTTGGAATTGGAGTAGTCATTAAAACCATTATACTTATTAGGTGGCCTGCTAGATGATCCTTCAAACCCTGTAAAGTTTCTACGACCTGATGATATGGATAAATCTCGAGACATGTCTTCAACAATTCTCTCAAGGCCACGCACTCTATTCTCTAGAGTCACCATACTATCATGCGAACCACCCATGAAATCCTGCAAAATTGTTTAAACATCTATCACTTGTGATAAACATAATACCAGAACTATTTTTTGTGCTACACTGACCATACCTGAAGCATATTCATTAGATGAACCTGTTGCCTTTCCAGTTGCAGCAACTGCCTCTGGATGGCCAACCAATTTCCTCTGTTATTGGAGAAGGGTACTTCAGACTGACCATCAGTTTTAGAAAAACCTGCAAGATTGGCAGAACCCTCCCTCTGATCATTTTCAGTCCTATCATCAGTATCATATGCCTTAGTCCTCAGTTCTTTTGAGTTCATCCTTCTTTCGGAGTATCTGTCATGGCCAAAATCATCATAATTCCTTTGTTTGGAATTTCCATCATTGCCTCTCTCAAAGATACGATATTTATTACTTAAAGATCCATGAAAATCATCGTTAGGGATGTTTCCAACAGAACTTGTTCTTTCTTTTGAATCTTTAACATTTGCCTCTGACTCTTCCTCGTTGTTGGAGTTAGAAGAATTGAGGCCTCTCCGAGGAACAACTACTTCCACTGGCAAATCATCTGAACCCCTTCTTTCAAGTTTTTGGAAAAATTCTGGATTAAGCTCTTTATCAGATAAGGCTGGTGCTTTCTTTTTCAGTATTACAACCGCCTTCTCAGAGATGCCAGCTGCTTTGGCCTTAGAAGTTGAATCCGGATTCAAAGAACTAGTTGATGAATCTTTTACTGATGAATCAGTCTTCCTCTCATCAAGATTTACTTTTTTTGGGTCAGTTGTCTCTGACGAAATAGCTGATTCATTCCCACCATCTAAAGCATAAAAACAACAATCATCACCAACATAAACTAGGATAACAAACAGACAATGACAGACAACTCAAACATCCTACCAGACGAGGGCTTTGAATCATCAGGAGACCCATCTCCTTTCCCTGAGATCTTTTTCCACAATTGCAATGCCTCGTTGATGCTATCTCTTACAGGTTTTATCTGAGGACAATAATACATTAATTTAGGGGGGGAAAGTAGATAATAAAGCAAAGAATTAGTTCTCCAGTAATGGAGTTTCAACAAATTAAAATCTGGCATACTCGGACCAATGATCCTTGGCCCAGACTATAAAGAGAACAGCATAAGTAGTATTATTGTCAGACACCTGATACGCCAGTCACAATTAAATGCACTGTCAACTCTATGTCGGCACATAACTTCTTCAGTGCTCTTTGAATGAGATACACTAGAATGCAAGAACAAAGTCAACAGGAAAAGGCTAATATTTTGTGGCTACCTTCTTTAATGTTTTTACGATAAACATCCTCACTCCTTGCTGACCAGAAAAATAATTCTCACTCCTTGGGTGTGTTTGGTAAAACTAGACTATAATAAAGTAGCTGGTAACTAATAAAATAGCTTCTAACCAATAAACTAGTTGCTAGCCTCTAACTAATAAACTAGCTGCTAGCTGAAAAGTTCTAAACTTAAAAGTTCCAAGTTGATAAACTAGTTTGTTGGATTGGAAATGTTTGTAGAATTAAATGATAAGCTAGTTGGTAAATATAAAAGGAATAACTATGTAAACTCTAAACCCTAAACCTTAAATTTTGTTATATTAAAAAAGTTGTGTTTGCTAGACAAAAATATATTATGCTATTATAATTTGTTTTTTAAAAAATAATTAAATTCTTATTAACCTTTTCAGTGTTTCTGCTTACTTTTTTCAAATTTATCTGTTATTTATATTTGGACAAGTCACCTCACCTTATTTAAACTAGTTAATGCTGATGAATATTAATCAAATTTATTTTTTATTAATTTTCAAAAGTTTAATTTTTTATTTCTCAATTTAAATTATTATCTCTGATATCTTTTTTATAATCATTGTGTGTAATTTTCACATAATAATGTAATGATTTTATCTTTGTAAAATTGTAATTACCAGTGGAGAAGAAATGTTTGCCACTGTAAAATTGAAAATAATTAAATTCTTATTAATCTTTTCAGTGTTTCTGTTTATATTTTTCAAAGTTGTATATATGTTATTTGTATTTGGACAAGTCACCTCACCTTATTTAAATTAGTTAATGTGATGAATATTGATCAAATTTTATTTTTTATTAATTCTCAAAAGCTTAATTTTTTTATTTCTCAATTTAAATTATTATTTCTCTGAGGATCTTTTTTATAACTTTTATTGTGTGTAATTTTCACATAATATCATGTAATAATTTTATCTTTGTAAAATTGTAATTACCGGTGGAGAAGAAATGTTTGTCACTGTAAAATTGAAAATAGGAAAAAAAATTAAGAATGATAAGGAAATGTATTTAAACATAAGGGATATTAATGGAACAAAATTAAATAAGCAAGAAGCCAGTTGAAGTAGCTTGCTCGTAAGATATAAGCTCCTAAATAAGCCATTTTGAAATATCTTACTAAACACTTTTATAGAGATCAAACTAACTTAAAAGTTAATTAAATAAGTTAGTAACTAAGTTATTGGACTTACGAAACATACTCCTTGTTGAATTAATTCCTTCTTAGAAACACAATATTTAAATAATATAAGAATTGCAATAAGTGATAACACCAAGAATCAAAATGAAAATAGCATGGGATGTCAACAAGTTATAATTAGGAAATCTCACTGCAAATTCTACCTTGTCAAATCGGCAAGCCTCAAGTACTGCCAGTGTAGGTGCTGCTTTATCAGCAACCAAACTGCTTGAATGCAATGCCAATGAACTTAATGCCTCAGCTGCTGCTTTACGTGTTGCCCAATCCGTACTAGAAAGACATTCATGGATGCTAGGCAGCAAATGTTCCAAGCTTTGTGGTGCAATCGCTCCAACCTGCAATCAATACCCAATTACCTCTAAGGAATTTTCATACCAATTTTATACATCATAAAATGGTAAGTTGGCGATTAATGGCCCCAAGTTGGACAAAAACAAGCAAACCAACAGAATCAAAATTAAAGACATGGATCTTTGCAGCCTCTATCATCCAAATCTGATAGACCTATGCCAAATATTGAACTGCAACTTCCCTCGAACTTCATTGGGATTAGCCTCTGCAGTTGCCAAAGCCACTTTCAAACATCATTATCACCACATATGGCCATGTTAAATTGAATTCTATAAATGATTTTGTCAATATAATCAGGTCTAACTAAATCTCAGTGGTTCATAACCCTAATGAATCTACTACAATAAACAAACACTAGCATTTGTTTAGCATGTTAAGAGTTAAAATAGAACGGAACAGAGCCAGACAGACAGATAAAAAGTGATACGTTTTGGATCCAGCAAGAGAACTAAAACCAACACCAATGCTCCTCCTGATTATATAAAATGACTCCACCATAGTCTCTTAATAACAAAATGCCAAAATTTAAACGTAGTTTTGTAAGTACTTTTAACACTGTTTCCTAATCAGAACTAGAGTTTCATATCCAAGTCAGTCTGTGTTTGGATTAGCCTTTGAAACCTCAGATCCACAATTCAGATGTGAAAAGTAAAAGCTACTCTAAGTAACTTACTTGAATATAGATCGCACATTTCGTTTGGTCATGTCAAACCAAGCAAGCACAAAACTATCCTGTCCTGACCTTTAATGAAACTTTTATTACACAAATCATTGATGTGAAATTCCAATTCCAATTTGAATATAGAAACAAAAAATGCCAAAGGATTTACTTCTAAGTTTTAATCTAAAGATAACTCTATCGCAAAATAACTAAAGCATCTAAATGTTTTAAACTGAAGCTCCATGCATACCCAAATAAAGAAAGGACAAAACCACAGGACCACCTAATGACCAAAATAACCATTCAAGTTCAAACTGAAATCAACACCAGTGCTCCCCTAGGCAAGGTACTCCATAGATATAACTCAAGCACTCCACCATATCATTAAGGTAACACTCCAATTCCCGTTTGAGAAGAAAACCAAAAGAAAGCATCCGCATCTAAGTTTTGCCATAAGGGAAACCCTATATCTGAAAATAACCAAAGCGTCTCAAATCTTTTACACTAAAGCTCTGTACATACCCTAAATAAAGCAAGCACAATATCTAATGACCAAAATAACCCTTCAGTTCAAACTCAAAGCAACAATAGTGCTGCTCTTGGCAAGGTACTCCCTCCCTAGTTAAAACTAAACCACTCATCCTTACCTGAATCATCTATGAGGACCTTCAATGAAAAATGTAAACCTTTATTATGAGAATCATGGAGAAGAAACTCCAATAATTTTGATTTGAGAACAGAATAAAAATAACACCTATGGATCTACATCAAAGCTTTTGATCTAAAGAAAACTCTACATCCCATATTGATCAAGGCACCTCAAAATGCTGTATATTAAAGTTCCATTCATACCGAAATAAAGTGCAGAACCATTGGATCACCTAATGACCAAAATAACCCTTCAAGTTCAAACTCCTCAGAACCATTTCATAATGGACAACATTTAGATGCAGTGAAGTGATGTTGGTGTGGTTCTCCGATAAGAATTAAAATTTCACCTGAATAATCTATATAATAAAAGATTATATTGAATGCCATCCTGTATAAAGATGAAATTCAAATCTGGTTTGAGAAAAATAGTAATAGCATGTATGGTACTATATCCAGTATTTCCATTGGCAGGGTACTCCCTACATATAACTCAACCACTCCTCTATACCTGAATAATCTATGCGAACATTTAATGCAGATCTTCATTACAAAAGTCATGGAGGTGAAATTCCAAATCTGATTTGAGAACTGAACTAAAGAAACACCAATAGATCTGAATCTAATATTTGCACTATAGAAAACTCCGCAACCCAAAATAACCAAAGCACCTGAAATGCTTTACACCAAAGCTCCATTCACATTCCAAATAAAGCAAGCACAAAACTACTTTACCAAATAATGACCAAAATAACCCTCCAAGTTCAAGCTCCACAAACCATTCATAATGGACAAAAACTTCGATGCACTTAAGCGTTGTTCTACAGTCAGAAGTAGAATTTTACCTTAATAGCCTTAACAATAACAGATTCCATTAATTATCATCCTGAATTGCTGAAGTAAAACTCCAAATCTCATTCAAGAACAAAACCAATAGCACCTATGATACTACATCTAAGTTTTCTTCAAAATAACTCACATCAATACACCAACCCTCGATCCCACTTCACCCAATCCACAACAATGCAGTCCTCTCACCTGTGACAAGCTGGCAACCACCGGCAAAATCGCCGCCTTAGCCATGAAATTGGGACTGTTTAGCAGCTTGCAGATCCTCGGACAAAGTTTCTGGAACGCCGGCACCGGCGCCTCCCCTCCGCCGCCAGCACACTCCACCATCTTCGCCATGCACACTGCCGCGCCCGCCTGCACCCCTTTGTTCTGCTCCCCCATAGCCTCGAACAGCGGCTTCACGAACAGCCCCACCACCGTCCCGACCCCCCCTCCGCCCCCGTCGCCCTTCAGATACTGCGCGGCCAGTGCGCCGACAGTGTCCCTACAGGCATCGCGAACGGCAGAATCGGCGTCCTTGAGTCGGCGCACCACATGCGCTATAATCTTGGTGAGGTGCGCCGCCGCGGCGTCGGCGTGGGCGGCGCAGACGGCAGCAAGGAGGCGCAGCGCGTCTCGCTTGACGGCGGGCTTGGGGTCGGTGGCGGCGTCGTAGAGGCAGTTGAGGATCATGGGAATGGCGTCCGGTGACAGCGCAGCGATGGTCTTCTCGAGGTCCTCAACCGCGATCTGGTGCGTGTCGCGGTCGGAGAGCTTGGAAAGGGAAGTGAGTATCCTCTGCTTGAGCTCCACCATTGCAAGGTGCGATGAGAGTGAAGAAGATGAGGATGAAGATCTTGACGAGGGTGATGGTGTTGGGTTTGTTTGGGTTTGGGGTTTTGGGTGCTTCATTGCTGGCGTTGGTGTGAGTGAGTCTATGTTGTTAAAGGTTTTCCTTTGAACCTAATGCAATGGAAAAGAAGATAAGAGAGAAAGTGGAAGCAATCTGTGAAAGGAAAATGTGAACTGATTTGAAGTGGAGTGCGTTGGAAAGAAAAGATGGATCTGTGAGGGAAAAGGGTGCAAGACAAGTTTTCAAATATCAAAAACTCTAAATCATGGAGCCTTTCTTTTTCCCTGAATAACCAACCATTTCTGAATTGGAAGCTAAGAATTTGGAATATAAATTTATTATTTTTATCATTATTAAATTTAATTTAATTAAATTGTTGGAATATGAAAATAGGGTTTTCGGGTACCACAGCAGTCCTTGGATCTTACTGAGATGCCCTAGAACCATACTTCTAGGGCATGGGAAGGGACCCTGTACGGGTGTAGAGTGGGGATAGGTCCTACTGGCTTACTCAAGAGAATTTGAGTATAAAACATTTTTTCATTTTAGTTCTCTTTTTTTTTCTCATTTTTCCCTGTTTAATTATTAATTCTTATAAAATGTCGTTCTTGATAACATAATTTAAAAATTTTAATTATAACATTTCTATTAGTTTATTAAATTATATTGAACATATAAATCTCATATAGATCTCTAAGAGTATGATCAAATTATAAACTTTTCATATCATAACATGGTTGATGTAGTGTACTTTTAATACAATGACAACAAAATTGTATCATATAATTTGTGTTCCGCAATAAAAATATTGACAACAATTATCAATGTACATGTTCAAATTATTGTAGAAAAAATAGTATATGAATTGTTATAAAACTACCTCTATAAGATAAAATTACTAAATATACATAAAAGTTCTAATTTAAAAAAAAATAAACGCAGGACTTCGTGTAAATTAATTAAATTTATTATCACTAGTTATGAAAATGAGGTTATTTAATATTGTTTTGGGATAGGATAAGGCAACATATTGGAAAGTAGTTTAAAAGGTTTTAAAATTGTTTTATTCCAATATCAAAATTACTTTTTAACATGTATCAATAATATAATAAATGCAATATGATATTTTATTTCAAACTTATATTTATAAATTATATTTTACCTTTTATAATTTAATAAGTAGTAATTATATTTTATCTTAAATTATTCAACATTATAACTAATTGTCCTAACAATCGATTCAGTTGACTCGAATGAATACTAATTAATGTGTGTATATATATATAATAAAAATAAATAAATTAAAGTATTATTATGGTTGTATACACTTTACATGATGGATTTGGCAAAGAGAGATTTGAGAGGATTTGATACTGAATTGATTGTTGTTTTTTAAGGAGATTTGGAGGTGAATGAGAATAGACTTGGAAATAAAGTTTATGAAAATTAATGTAAGATTTGACTGCCAGATAAAAAAATGGTTTAATTAGTAGAAATTGAAAATTACCAAAATACCCTTAGTAGTATAAGTAATAAAAAATGATAATTTTTTAATGTTATATATATTGTAAAATTTATTACGAGGAGAAAACAAATAATTTTTAACATGATAAAAATTTGTATTATTATTATAATTAATTGTTATTATTATTTTTATTATTATCATTATTTACTATTATTATTGTTGTTATTGTTGTTATTAACGCATGTGGGAACCGAATATCATATTATGGAATCGAATACAAAATGGTAGAACTGAATACCTCATGGTGGAACCAAATACGGGGGACTGTAATCGAATACTGCCCATATGGAATCAAATAAAGGTCGTGTAACCAAATACAGCTCCAAGTGGAATCGGATCCAACCTCTGCAGTTTGAGCAACGTCCTCCTCTTTCACTTCACCTACAACCTTCATCACAAGACAACCCTTCATCTTCAACCTCTTCAATGTTTACGTTAACGGAGACCACGAAGATCCACTTCAATGGCTAATGAGTATGGATGCATGTATGGTTGCTTGCTCTTCAGGAGCATTTGGTAATTTTACTTGCAATCATCGCAAATCCGACCTATCATACGAGGATTCACTTTTCCTCCAATCCCTCAAATCCTCTTAATCACTCGCTTTTAAATCTTTGACAAACATGGTAAATTTCACAATTCCTTCCTCGCAAATCACCTTAAACAGTACATCCAAACCAAACAAACATAGTCTGTTTTATCATATAATTCAACTAATATATTATTTATCTTAATACGCAATTTACAATTCCTTAAATTTAAGTATATTCTCCATCTATACTTATATATTATCATTATCATGTACAGGAAATTCTCCTTTCTAATATCCATATTTTGTTTCCTATTTAATTATTTTACTATTTTATCTTTTAATTGAAACTTTTTTAAAATTTAACTACTTTTTTCTTTTTGAAATTTCACCCTTTTGTTTAAAATTTAACGATTTTGTTAAACTAAAATAATTATCTATAATAAAAAAATTCTATAAAATCCATTTTTAATAAAAATATAAAATTTATTTATATTTACTTTTATAATTATAATTAAAAAATAATATTTTTCTTTAATTGTCATAAAAAAATTGAATAGTAATATTAAGCAACGGTTGTAAAGTTAAATGCACTAATCTCATTCAACTTTTCATTGTCTTAATTTATATAAGTTATTAATGAACTTATAACTTTATCATTTTTTTAACAAACTGATTTACTTATTTTCATAAAAAATTGTTAATGTATAAACATATTATACATCATTAAATAAAAATATATCTTTCATAATTTTGTTTGGAACACTCATTGTTTTAATAATAAATAATATCATAATTTTTATTGTTTAATGAAGTAGTAATCTCTCAAATTCATAAGTGTATCATAGGACCGTTTCGGCAGCTATCGAGTGGCTTAGGATAACGGCATACTAAAGTACAAATCAAGTGACCATTTGGTCAAACATCGAGAATGACCGACCAGTCATGAACACTTAAAAACCTTAAGTATCACCCACAATCAAGTTTATATGTAAAGTATGTTTATTAGATATTGGATCATAATTAAGTCTATACTAATGATAAGCTCATCTAAAAACTTATAAATATGAGTTTAAGGTAAGGAGATAGCTTATTGCATTTATTGAGAATTTAAAATTTTATTATGCTACCTGAACGATCATAATACTCACTTGATTGTTGAAGTACCTTTGGCAAGTATACCCCGCACGACTTGGAGACACAAACTATTAAGGACTCAGAAGAACTTTGTAGCCGAAACAGAAGAACATGTTTGGAAGCTTGGAGAAAAGTGTGAATGACTGTTTTGATTGTGATCTCTAACCCCACACTCGAAACAATAAAATTATATGTAGGTCATAAATAAATCTAAAGAATCATTTATACAAAATCAAATGCAAGTAGTACAAGATGAAAAGTCTATTTGAAAATTATAAAACTCCCAACTATAAAAACTTATAGACGAAGATGTAATTGCTCAAACACTAAAAGTTAGCCCTCATGGTAACCTTTCATCAATTTTTTTTTATATTTTGTAATATGATAACCTAAGATTGGTCCATAACTTATCAGTATATAAACCTTTCCACTGGATTAATTCATTATAACTTAATAGAGAAGGAATTGACGATTCCTAAACTACCTATAGGAACCTCTTACACTCTTCACCACCAACTCTCATTCTCTATGAGTGTGAGAGTCTATTAGAGTCTAAGGATAACTTCACATAGCATCCTTAGAAATTGCATCACACTAACCTTATCAAATACTCTTCCTCCTTATAGAGAATATAACCTTACACACCAATCAATTTATACAAATAATTCATACATTTATCACATTTACATCATTTTCGAAAGTTTACCCTTCATTTTCATTCTTTATAACATAGCCATTCAATAATTATATCACACTTCTCATATAGCTCAACTAATCACCCATAACATATAGTTACGTTATTCTTTGATCCTCAACCATTCATGATTCTCAATACAAATAACGTACTTTACTAGTTCAAATCACACCTTTAATCACAAGGTACATGAATAATTATACAATTTATAGGTCATTAACTTTTCATAAATAATCATGTTAACTTCATATACACATTCATAAAGTACTCAATGAGACAATCACAGATACACTTTGGGAAGTAACCTCAATTCATTATAATATTAAATACTACTAACTTATACAAGCATAAATCCGCAACTTAGATCCCTTAGCAATTTAGAAAATGAAAAGAACCAAAACATCCCAATAAGTCATGCATAAAAATGAAAGCATTCACAAAGACATTACTCAATATTCGCGCTCAAAGCCAAAGCATCAGAGGCTCTGGTCTCACCAACTCTTAGTGATATGTAACACTTCCTAACGCCCTACTTCCAATGATCATTGAGTGACATAAGGTGCCTCCTAGCGCCAATCTTCCATGGGTTCTCTATTGAGCCCATGCTCAGCGATAGGTGGTACTGATCAACAATGGATGATATCGCTCAGCGGTGTCCGGGATAATAGCCTCTATTTGAGGTTTTGTGCAACTCGCACTTGACAATGTAGACTAATAGCCCAATGATGATGTTCCAACACTAAAGAAGTTTCACGATTTAGGTATAAATTCGACATGCAGTATCTCAATCTTGTTTATTTACAATCTTAAATACAAAACACAATTTATATCATTTAAGAATGCAGTTCTAGACCATAAGTTTAAGTAATCCTCTAAAATAAATTAGCTTTCCTTAACTTCTTACTGACCCTTACTCATTCTTCAATAGACACCAAGTTTCAACCTCTTACACAATTATAGAATATGAAACAAAAACTCAATTTAGTGATCCAGAACTCTCTTGAGACCAAAATCAAAAGAGAAATCCTAAGGAAGCTTTGACAACACATATAAGGAGAAAAGAGACAATTGCATATAATTCAAAACTAGTTTAAGGATGAAAACAAAAATTTCTCTTTCCCTGATGTTAGGGTGATGTGTTGTCCAATGTTTCCTCAATGACAACTCTTAATATAGAAGAAGAGAAAGAAAAAATAAGGACTAAGAAAATAATTGAAAATAATAACTTGAAAAAAAAATTCAAAGTGAAAGTGAGAGTGAGAATTCTATTTTAAATTAGGAAAGGGTTTTGCATTTATGAGGTTTCACTGATTACACAATTTTTCATAAAAATAAGTTATTTATTTTTCAAATAAAATAACTTTTATTATAATTTTTCATAAAAAACAATGGTATATGTATCTTTTTTTATTTATTGTATAATTTGTAAGACATATGTAATGTAAATAATAAAAAATGTAAAATATGCCACTAAAACAATATAAAATATTAAATTTTCAAAACTAATAATAAATATTATTGAGTAACAGCTACTTGAATCCATCCATTCCATTGAATCCATGGTGACTACTATTATTCTTTATTGTTTATCATTACTGTAAAACAATTTCCAAAAATTTAAATTAGTCTATTTTAAAGCTTGAAATTGGAAGAAAATAAAATAAAAACTAAATAACATCCAGCAAAAATTGGTTAAAAACTTGAAATTTATGACTAAAACCCATTTAAGTGGTTTTTTTTTTGGGGGGTTTGAGGTACAAGAATAAAAAATTGTGATGACAAAAAATATCAATGATCGATTAATTTTTTGAATAAAGATCAAGAATCTATACAAAAGTAATATCTTAGACATCAATAACAGATAGATAACAGAGTGGGTGAGAAAGAAAAGAATATTGCATTATTAACAAATTTCAACTAACATTCAATGATCACAGATATTAATCATATTGTTTAACTAACCAATTGCAATTAAAAATTATTGTTAGTTACTGGCATAGTTTTCAACACCAAAACGACAAAAAAAAAAGGGAATGTTAATCTCAATTTCTTTTGGTTTGTAAATTGAATTTGGTAAACCATGTCGTGTGACTCTAAATTATGGGTGGCTTATGCACAAATGTCAAATAGACGTGCAGACGAAAACATAAGTACTATGAATTGAGTATTTAATATTTAAGAAAATAAATTACTTTTGTAATCATATTATTGATTTGAAATATAGAATAATTAGCCTACATATTAGATGGGAAAAGTGAGAAATAGAGATTGAGAAGAAAAAAATTTTAAAAATGAACAATGATGAAAAAATAAAAGTGATTATGCAAGGAGTGAATCCATAAAGCCCAGTTTAAAGTAAACTAACTTTCTTATAAAATTATTTATAAAAATAGAAAAATTTTAAAAGATAAGTTTTTACTAAGTAAACCAATTCACCTCCTATTGGTTTTTGTCTACACACGAACCTTTTGTTGTGTGATTCTAACACATCTTGCCAAAAGACTGGTCCAATTAGAACCAGATTCAACATAACCCCTGTTATTGTTTGAAATCCAAAATGACCATATGAATCTACTTGCCCCTTCCCCTTTAGAAAGAATCACAAATTTGTGTTACAGTTTAGAAAATGATACCTTTGAAGTATCATACATGCATTCCTTTCTCCCTTTAGCATCGAAACAAAAACCATTAAATAGAAAAAATATAAATGATGTGCAATTTGAGGTAGGAGCAATAAATGGGTTCCCCTCCACCATTGTTCACACAAAAAAAAAGGAGAAAAGAAGGGGCATACAATGGTGCTACAATAGTGAAATGGTGCTACAATAGTGAAATAGTGTTGCAACATGTCTTTAATTCGTGTCCCTGCCACATGTACAAAACGAGTGATTAAAAATGTCCAATAACAGAGGGGTGACATAACATGCCATTTGCCACGTTTAAAAAAAAGTTAACGTCCTTAGGCATTAAGGATTGAGTTGATGCATGTCTTAAGTATAATGACCTAGTAGATCAAATTTTGAAAGAGTAACTAAAACAAAAATTATATTATAGTTTAGAAAATTAAACATAATTAATCCTAAATATAGTATTGATAAAATAATAAATATTTAATCATATTTAATGTAGAAATCATGTTATATATTTCGATCTCAAGTCCGTTGAGTGACATAGTTAAGATCAATAACTACATCTAATGTATTTTCCGCTTTAGAGTTATGGAATTTCGTCATAGTTTTGTCTTTAAAAGACGTCTCAAAGGTTGGAAGTAGGAAGGAATATTTAAATTGCGCTTGACCTCAATTCCAGAGTGATGTAAACTTATGGATTGATTTGTTTTTGCATAAATAGTGGGTCCCACTGGTTGGTTTCTACTTAAAGTTATAATGCTAAGCTAAATAAAAAGCAAAAACAACATACTCTAGTACACTAAACACTTACATCTTCCAAAACCTCTCCCATTTCAACCACTGACCATGCCTCAACAATGTTATCATATAAAAGTCAAGTCACACCATGTCCAACTCACTTCTTGTAGAATTGCAACCGGACTCAACAAACTCGATATAAAGAACGACGATGACATTCTCCTTCTCTCAAATTTTCCCAAGTTCGTCTTCTCAGTCCTCAACTTCTCCATCTGTTGCGCCACCATCACCGCAATTAATCACCTAGGCAGAGGCGGTCAAGTAAGTCATGACATCCAACGCCAAACTCATCATACGGAGAACAAACGAGGAGGACTTTCCTAACGCTTAAAGGATATGGATGCATTGTTGTATTCTTTAGGAATGACGAGACTTCAAAAAAAGTGATGCTAATGCATGAGAGGATGGCTACAAGCGTGGAACAACAAGTCGACCAAGAAAACCCTAATCAATATATACAAGGTGATGTTTTGATGTGGCGTGAATGTCGTTGGTGGCCTGGATGAGCTTTAAGACAGTGAAAGTGAGAAAATACGACAAAGATGTCATTGCAATAAAGAAAATCCAATCTCCTTGATTAGTGACCAAGCAACGTGAGCTAAGTAGAATTTTGGAAAGTGAAGACTCTATATTGAAAAAGAAACTTTCTGATTCGAAGTGCAACTCAACAGTCATGAAATATTTGTTCCACCATGGAAAGCTAACCCAATCCAAGAACTCCTAGTATACTTGAGATAAAAGGGAGCATAGGCATTGAAGAATGTCATGTCGATGGATATCAAAATGAAACCTACGCCAATTGTGGGAATACTAACAAAATAGTTGAAGACACATGTTTTGTTGATTCCAACCATCGTATTGTGGATTCCAACCAACATAGCAGAGTAAAGAAACTTAGTGCCAAAATTGTGAAATCAATGATTGAACAACAATAGATAAGGAACTTCATCAAGCCCAAATTTCAGCTCTTGCTTATGACAATAATCTTAAATGAAAAGTTATCTTAGAACTATTTCAAAAGTGTTAAGAGTAACACATAAGATTGAATGGAAATTCATTTGAGAGTCCATGTCATGACTAAGGTTGTTTCATCAAATAAAAAACATGGATTTCTATGAGGAAATTTGTAAAATGAAGGTTTAAGGAAAATTTTGGTTAGGAAAGATAAGATTATTAAGTTTGTTTATTATGATTTCTCTCTCTTTCCTAGGAGTTTACTTAATAAACCTTCAATAATATTTATCTCTAGAAAGCTTTTATGCACCACATAGCTAACCATTTGGGTGGTACCATTATCAACTTATATCGGGACAAATTGGTTCGACCTTCGACCTACGTCAAAATGGTTTGACCTTCAACCTACACAAAATCAACATGATCTTCGACCTACATTGGATCGTCTTAACTCGCCTTGACTTATGAGTCAAGATGACTCGTCTCGACCTTCGTCCTAAGATGACTCGTCTTGACCTTCATCCTGAGTTATATAGTCTCAACCTTCGACCCGAGCCAATTTAGTTTGGCCTTTGGTCTTTGTTGAATCAACGTAACCTTTAGCCGTGATTGACTCAACTCGTTCTTTGTCTTGAGTCGAATTGACTTGATCTTTGGTCCAAGTTGAATCTACTTGACCTTTGACTATGTTGAATCAGTTCAACCTTCGACTTGAACCAACTCGTCCTGTCCTTTGTCCTGATTGACCTGTTTTCTTGACCTTTAGCTCAAGTCGACTTGTTTTGACCTTTAACTCGAGTCAATTCCTCTTAAATTTTGCTTTGGGCCGAATCGATTCAACTTTCAACCTCAGGCGACTTGAGAGTTTGAGTTGACTCAAGTAAATCTTCAGTTCGAGCCAATTCAACTTAGCCTTTAGCCCGAGCCAACTCAACTTAACCTTTAAGTAAAGGTGAAAGAGTAAAATTTCATTTTTCTTATATCTTTTAAGATATTTGTAATTCTTTTATTTTATTTATTATACCTTACAAGTTTTCTTAAATTTGTTTAAAATACTTTATTCAAACAAGTGATATTTTACTATACAAAATTAAAAATTCTTCAAATAAATAGATCAACTTTCTAAATTACCTTGTTTAAACACAATGCTATACTTTTAAATTAAAAAAATAAATTCAGTGACGTATTTAACAGACGAGTATATTAATACATTGTTAATTGCATACGATGAAAATATAATTCGTCGTTCCCAAATACTCGAAGATAAAAATCGTAACTAACAATTAAATTTATAAGTTTACTCCATTTTTGAAAATTCGAAAGTTATATTTAGGTTTAAACCCTCGGATGATCCTCGTATTTGTATGAAAATCTCAAGTGGGTCCTCATAATTTCAATTGTCTCAATTGGATCCATATATTTGCAAAATGTCTCAATTGGGTCCAAATATTTGAAAAATTAAGCCATTTAAACCCTGTCCGTTAAATTTTCACAGACGGCGTTAAAATGTGATGACGTGGTGCACGCTGATGTAAAAATGTTTTATTACGTGGATTTTTTTTTAAAATTAAGAGTTTTTGACGTGGTAAAATTTATTCCTCCAACCAATCATTACCGCGACTGCAAGACCGGCCTGCTCGCGAACCCGGTCTGCACACTTTTCATGCTGGAGAACTTTTTCCAACGAGGAGAATAGCTTGAGTTTGAGAACCAAGTCTTGCAACTCGCGGTTAAATCCCTGCGAGATTCGGTCCCGGGCTGCCAACGTCGTCCATCGCAACCCCATGGCTGCTCCTCTTGCGTAACCACCAACAATCATCAAGAACCAGAACTGCAAGAATTAGAAAATCCTAACGGAAGATTTCTAAAGTAGAAATCTCAAAACGCTGCAATCGCGAAAAGAAGAAACCCAAAACTCAAAACGCTGCAATCGCGGAGTGAATCCATAAAGCCCAGTTACAAGATAAAAAATTTAGCACAAAAATAAACCCCAAATTTTCAAATTTCATAACCCTAAAATGCCAAAACGGAAGATTCACTCCGCTGCCGCGTCGGTCTCCCTTACAACGCTTCGCCACCACCTTCACCAGTCATCATAGTTCGCACCCAACCTGTCCACCTTCGCGGTTTCTTTGAGGGTCGTCACAAGAGCCTCCATGAGACCGCGAAAAGCCGTCATTATAGTACACACTGCCACGAAGAGAACGACACGCCTTTACCGCGCCATCGTCGCTTTCTCGCCGACATTGTAGTGCCATCGATGATCCCTCCAGGTTGGTTGCCCGCGATAAATTGGGAAGAAAGAAGCTGGAGTTTTGAACCCTCGTGGAAACGACACCGCTGCAGGACGCCCTCGTCGTGCCTCGCCGCCAACGTTGAGTCTACCGTAATAAAGAAAAAGAGCAGAAGCTTCAAGCTTCTAGATTTCGCAAGATGAAGAGGAAAGAAAATGGAGGATACTAAGGCTCACGAGAAAGGAAACCCAAGGCTGGGAGAAAAATTTTGCTTAGATATTAAAATGTAGGGCTTGATCAAGGTTTTTCATCCTAATGTATCCAATTAGGATTTTGAATAAAAAATATTATTTATTAAAAGGAAATTAAGAGGGCATTATAATTCTACTTTTTTTTTAATTTATTAAATTCCATGTCATCACTGCATCATATTTTTTTTAATAAAATATCTACCTTAGTATATTCACCTCAATACATTTAAGGGTTAAATATGTTTTTGATCCCTTAACTTTCAGCGAAAATTGGAATTAGTCCCTCTTCAAAACTTTGGACTAATTTAGTCCCCAAACTTTAAAAATGTGTGAATTTAGTCCTTTTAACCAAATTTTGTTAACTTTATTTGATGTTTCAAATGCATTTTTTAGTGAACATTGAAGCAAAAATGTGTCAAACGGTGTAAACAACTCATATGCTATCATGAAACGCACTTGAAACATCAAATAAAGTTAACAAAATTTGGTTAAAAGGACTAAATTCACACATTTTTAAAGTTTGGGGACTAAATTAGTCCAAAGTTTTGAAGAGGGACTAATTCCAATTTTCGCTGAAAGTTAAGGGACCAAAAACATATTTAACCCTACATTTAACGATGTTTGTGAAAACATAACGAACATGACTTAATTGGCTTAATTTTTCAAATATTTGGACCCAATTGAGACATTTTACAAATATATGGATCCAATTGAGACAATTGAAAATGTGAGGACCATCCGAAGGTTTAAACCTTATATTTATTATGTTTAAATTAATAATTTTACCATTGCAAAAAACAATTCTCAAAATTTAAAATTTACTTAAAAATTTTGTTTTATAATAATATATTTTAGTATTTCAAAATAGTTAAATGTTAATTTTGGATTGTGATTTGTAAACTTTGAAATAGACCCTCCAAGTATTTTATGTAAATTTGTAAGGATTTTAAAAGGCTATTTAGGTGACTTCACTTCACAGCAATGGGTTGAAAAATGTTTGATCTGACCCGGCCCATTATCGCTCTTTTGCATAGTTTAAATTACAACTACACAATGCAGAACCCTTCTAAAAACCTGCGGCAAAAACAAACCAAACAACCATGTCGCCCAGCTTCGTCTTCGAACCTCCCAGCGACGAAGAAATCGAACACTCCGAACGAGAAGAGGAAGAAGAAGACGAAGAAGAACCAGAGGAAGCTGAGTCAGGATCAGATTCTGACTCAGAAGAAGAGGGACGGCACAAAGAAGCGCGGGTTTCGAAGAAGAAAACGCAGTCTCCATGGGACTTCGCCAAATACACGGAATCAGTGGCCGAGGAACACGCTCGCAGGAGCACAACCTCCGTGGACGAGAAAATCTCCAAAGCTCTCCGACAACGTTCCACGCCGCTCGTTGCGGAGCTTGACCACAGCTCCGAGTCTGAACTTGATGAACAAGTAATTATTGGGTTTTCTTTGTTTGCGTGTGTGTGCATTGGTGTACCCTTCTGGGTTTTTACTCTTACACGATGAGAAAAAGTGTTTTTTTTTTTGTTGGGGAGGATTGACCAGAAGTGCTTCACTGTTTCAGAAGTTGGTTTTGTTTGGGATTGAAAACGAATTATTGGGTTTTCGTTTTTTATGTGTGTGTGCATTCGTATACTCTTCTGGTTTTTACACGATAAGAAAAAATGTTTTTATTTTTGTTGGGGAGGATTGTGAAGAAGTGCTTAACTGTTTCAGAAGTTAGTTTTATTTGGGATTGGGAACTAATTATTGGGTTTTCGTTTTTTTTTTCCGTGGCCGTATACCTTCTGCATACACTATTGAAATTTTTGGTTATTGGGGAGGATTACATAAGTGTTTCTCTGTTTTCAGAAGATGGTTTTATTTAGGATTTGGATGTTTTCTATATGCTTCAAACGCTGTTTTTATTTTGTTGTTTTTTTTGGGCAAATTGAGGAAGGGGTCTGTCGGGTTTGTTCCAGTCCCAGGGGTTGAAAAATACTGCTTGTTTGTTTAAAAAACTTGATTATTTAGTTATTCAGTTTCTTTAGGAAGATCGTATAATGAGTGCTCATTTGTTTCAATAGTAGTGCTAGCAAAATGCATTGCAACACACTCCTGATGTGCTCTGTTATTGGTTAAAATTTATTGGAAGCTATAAGATCATGAATGGAGGCTTATTGAAGTAGTGAAACTTGTGTGGAAATTTTTGTTTTCTAATATATTTCAGCTAATAATACTGTGCTTTGAAACGGGTATTAGAGACAGTGTTGCTAGCATTTCTCTTGTTTCAGAATTTGCTCTCTGACCAAACGATATGCAATAGTGCTCATTTGTATCAAGAATTGATTTTTTTTTTTTAAATTTGTTGCTTTTGGTTAGGAAGATTATAAACCGGATGAAGAAGACGAAGAGGAGGGTTATGGTGGTGATAGCAAGTCCTTTTTTGCTCCTTCTGATGGAACCTCTTTCCATGCCGATTCCTTCCTGCAGCTTAATTTGTCTCGTCCTTTGCTCCGGGCTTGTGAGGCCCTGGGGTATGCTAAACCAACGCCAATTCAGGTTTTTATTTTTGGCTTTGTTGATTTTTATGTTAATTCTTAGCATTTATGGTTGCTTAATTAAATGCTATTTAGGATAGATTACCTTCAATATCTTGCCTTGCTTTATCTTTGAGTCTTAGCACTGGAATTAGTTGTGTGACTTCATGACGTGTTCTATCTTCATGCTATTTAGGACGCCTGTGCAGACAATTTTACTTTGTTTTTGGGCGTTTTGAATTTTGATGACAGGCAGCATGTATTCCATTGGCACTGTCTGGTCGTGATATATGTGGGAGTGCCATTACTGGGTCAGGGAAGGTATTCTATCTGTTACTTTTCTTCGGGTGTTTGTAAATTTGTGATATCTTGCTTCAGTGTTCCATATATTGTTCATATCATGCTCATGTGTTTCCATGCAGACAGCTGCATTTGCACTACCTACGCTAGAGAGGTTGTTGTTCCGTCCAAAACGCATGCGTGCAATAAGGGTCCTCATTCTTACTCCAACCAGAGAATTGGCCGTCCAGTAAGTGTTACAATTGTACTGATTTTTACTTTAGGATTTTGTTTATTTTGTAAAAGTATTCCAAATATAGTCTAGGAGAGAAAATGGCCTATGGATACTAAAATGTAGTATGAATGTGCTTTTCTTTTCTTTGACCATGTATGATGTGGGCTGACTAGTATATAGGCTTTGCATACTCGTTCTTCATTGTCACTTGCACAAAAGCTGGAATTAAAGTGGTTCATTGGGTATATAGATGGTTCAGTTCATGGTTGCATTGGATGCATTGGATGGATATAATTTTTGAAACATTTATTGCTTTTTTAATGCATTTAAATTAATGCATCAAATTCAGATCAGGCACCTTTTAAATCAATGATTTGTATATGAATATATAAAATATAATATACATAACATATATATATATATATATATATATATATATATATATTGTATTCATATATTTAATTCTGAAAATTAAGCACATCAAGCAGAAAAGGCTGTAGATTAAATTTTGAGAGTACTCTTTTTATGGTGATTCATGCTATTTGCTTTCCAAATATACTTATTTCTAATTTTTCTTTGACAGGGTTCACAGTATGATAGAAAAGCTTGCTCAGTTTACTGATATAAGGTGTTGCCTGGTTGTTGGGGGTCTGTCAACAAAGGTTTGATCACTATTTCAATTTCCTGACAGCTTAATTTGCAAGATTTTCTGGCGGTTCAGAATAGATTTATGTGCCTTTTGTGATGCTTTCAGTTTGCAGTCAGCTGTTATCGTATTGTCCACGAGAATTGTTTTCTTTTGCCTTCTGTCTCTTATAAAACCTGATAAATTTTGGGTTTTATACAGTACATTTCCTGTCTGTTTGACAGTTGATACATAAAAATCAATTGAGTTTGAAGACATTAATTTTCTTTCATACTATCAATGAATCTAAATTTGACATGTTTGACACTGTATATGATATGATATCTATTTGTAGATGATATGAATTGATTTAAGAAAGAATTTTGTAAAAGTAACCTTTTCTGATGACTAATTAGATTAGTGAGCCTTTGAAGAAATTCCAAACTAATAAACTAAGAGAATATGACGGATTGTATTCAATAAACTAAAACCATTGGTTTCTTCATAATCAGTGGTCTGTCTCATTTTTTTTTTCCAAATTTTAAATAATTGTGGCTTTTATAGCTATAAAATTTTTCTACTTTTGTCTAGTTGATTGGGGACAAAGATTGTCTCCTTTGCTATTTGTGGTTTACAAGCGGTATTTTGCCATCCTAGGTGCAAGAGGTTGCTTTGAGATCAATGCCAGACATTGTTGTGGCTACTCCAGGACGCATGATTGACCATTTACGCAATGCCATGTCTGTTGATTTGGATGATCTTGCTGTTCTCATCCTTGATGAGGCAGATCGTCTTTTGGAGCTTGGATTTAATGCTGAAATTCAAGAACTTGTGAGTTTTAGTGTCCTTTTAATACAAGAACCATTACACTTAAAAATATGCTGTATAAATTTTCCTGATATCAATTTTTAAAATAAAAAGTGTTAAAAATGTGTGTTTGTTTAATGTTAAACAGGTTCGCTTGTGCCCCAAAAAAAGGCAGACTATGTTGTTTTCAGCAACAATGACTGAGGAGGTTGATGAACTTATTAAGCTTTCCCTGTCAAAGCCCTTGCGCCTTTCTGCTGACCCATCTACAAAACGGCCTGCAACCTTGACGGAGGAGTAATTTCTTTGTCTCATTATTATTTCTAATCTCATAATCACTTATCTCTACTTCTGTTCTGTATGCTTTGATGATAGTCGGCTGTATGTCGTATTGTAGTGATCAATAAAAGGTTATTGTGGAAGAAAAATCAATAAGTAATACTTCTTCAATGTTCTTTTGTTGTAAGCAAGTCTTTTAATGGAATGGACATTGAATGGTTTTATTTTTTGAACTTTAAAAGCATATGAAGGAGAGCATATTTCATACTTGTTTAGAGTATATTTTAATCCATAGAAGTTACTTGTACGAAACTATTATTTTAAAACATGGGTTCACAAGGTTTTGGCATCAATTAAAATCTTTCAAGCTTTGTTAATTATTTTTTTTCTATTCCAGAGTTGTTAGAATACGAAGAATGCGTGAAGTAAACCAGGAGGCTGTTCTTCTTGCAATGTGCTCAAAAACTTTTACCTCCAAAGTCATCATCTTCAGGTTTCATTTATCATTTCCTATGCTTATTCATGTAGGATTTGATTCTATATAATGAACTGGTTATGGATTCTCATATATTGTCATCATATGAAACTGATTGGCGACAAGTAGGAGGTTGATTTTACTACAACTCCAGTGTCATACTATTACTCCTCTAATCTATGTTGGTCTTCACTTGCACTGCTTTATAAGTATTCTTTCCTGTGTGCAGTGGAACAAAGCAAGCAGCACATAGATTAAAGATTATATTTGGATTAGCTGGCATAAAAGCTGCTGAGCTTCATGGAAATCTTACTCAAGCCCAGCGTCTGGAAGTATGTTGTTAATAATTGATGGGTGTATTATTTGTATTTTTTTCTATTTGGTTTATTTTGTAGTTATGTTGCTATCACATTTTTTGGATACTAAACTTGATGATTTCATTTGGGTTTCATGTTTTTTTTTCCTGTTGAAATTAGTTGTGATTGTGACAAGATTTACTCCCTTCTGATTGTCTATTCAGGCTTTGGAGCAGTTTAGGAAGCAGCAAGTGGATTTTTTGGTTGCAACAGACGTGGCTGCTCGTGTACGACTCTATTCTTGATGTTTCCTTCTTCTTTATCCTCTCTGAATATTATTTTACTAATTGTATTGTTAAATCAAACACCCCTTTTGATCTCGTAAAACTGTGGTCACTCAAGGTGATCCTACAATTATTAAATATGTTGTTTTTTTAGCATTTTCTTTTGGCATTTTGGAATTTGGATATAAATCTTACACTGTTGCCTATGCTTTTATTTGTAGGGCCTTGACATTATTGGTGTTCAAACAGTTATCAACTTTGCATGTCCACGTGATCTTACTAGGTATAGTCTATGATATCCATCTTTTTGTTAACTGGTAACTTTGCTTGACGTGTTGCTGCTTTGCTGTATATATGAGAATATATTTATTGATCTCACCTTAAACAATATCTCATTCTCTCCATTGGTCATCCTGATAACTTAAATAATTCTTTTATCCCCAAAGCTATGTTCATCGTGTGGGTCGAACTGCAAGAGCTGGAAGAGAAGGATATGCTGTCACTTTTGTGACTGACAATGATCGATCACTTTTAAAAGCCATTGTGAGTATCGTTTTAAGAATTGCTCCATTTTTTTCATACTTTTTTTTTCATACTTTTCCTTATTTTTAAGGTAAAAAAGGTTGCATGAGTTCATTCATCTGATTTTGGGTCCTCGTCCTTTTTAGTAATTTATACATATTCTGCCAATGTATGCTAATTATTTTTCCCAATTAGTTATTCAAGTTTGACATTTCATCGGAAAGTTTCTACACCAAATATTTTAATTACATAGTCTACAGAGAAATATCCCATTCACTGTGTATGTACTAATTTTAGTTTTTATTTGGTCCGGATTATATATACCTTTACTATTAATCATTTCACTAAAATATGCTTGAAGAATACCAGATATTTTTATTGTTTTCCTAATTAAGGGAGAGAATAGACAAATGGAAAAAAAAAATCTAGTTATGCTTTAAATGAGCCATTTAATCAGTCTATCATTGATTTTCAATTAATTAGGCCAAGAGGGCCGGTTCAAAGTTGAAAAGCCGCATTGTTGCTGAGCAATCTATACTTAAGTGGTCTCATATTATTGAGCAAATGGAGGATCAAATTGATGAAGTACTTCGAGAAGAGAGGTGTTGATTGTATATTATTTTATTTAGTTTTTAAGGCTTCATTCTTTATCTTTCACTTCCATTTTACTAATATTTTACTGTATTTATATTTCTATTTATTCAGTGAAGAGAGAATTCTAAGGAAAGCTGAAATGGAGGCCACAAAGGTATTTACCAGTTATCTTGTTTTGCTTGCTTCCAATATTGGCATGCCTTGGATAACTAAAAATGTAATCATGTCTATGTCATTTCAGAGTAACATCGCTTAGAAAATTATATTATCTTAATTTTATTATGTTACAGTCCCTGACTTCGGAACCAGTATGATTATTTTCATTTTCTCATCATTAACATTTCCCCTTTACTAAAAGTATGCACTTATATGACATTGGCAGGCCGAAAACATGATTGAACATAAGGACGAGATCTTTTCCCGTCCCAAAAGAACATGGTTTGTCACAGAGAAGGAGAAAAAGCTTGCTGCCAAAGCAGCTAAGGTAGAATATCTTCTTATCTTCCTGAATAATATCTCAAATTAGTGGCATTAATTTACCATCTTACGATGGATTGATTGAGCGTTATACTTCAGAAGAAATCTCACTCCGTTCTTATAATATATTTATGCATGTCTGGATTAAAGATTATTCAGAAGAAATCTCACTCCGTCTCCCATTTTCAGCTTCTTAAGGAAATCTTTTGGAAAATGGTTGTTGTTTCTTCTAAAATAATAGCTAAATCAAACATGCAATTAGTCTTATATTAACTAGTAATTACAATGATTCAATCCTAATTACACAAATATAGAAACCTTAATTAGTTCCTAAGATTGCCCCTAATTGATTCTATCATATACACGTATGCTTCATTTCAGTAAGTATCCAGCGATATATTTTAATGATTATTGTTGAGAATAGAGAAACTGGAAAGACATATAATGAGTTACATGTGTGTTACACACATGGAACAACAATAAGGACTATAATCAATTGTTAATACAGCGAAATATTTACCAAGATATTTTCCTATCTATTATGGTCGAATCATATCACATTTTCCTATTTAATGTAATCAAGTCATATTTTAGCAATTATAATGCACATGAACAACGGTGACTCTTTCCTTTATAATGCACGTGAACAAACTAATGACTGAATGGCAAGTTATTTTTGTTTAGATTTCTCTTTCTTGGGTGAAATATTTCAAATTGTTGATAAGAAATACAATAATTATGATCAGGCATCCTCCCAAGAGAAGAACAAGAGTTCTGGGAAAGAGGTAATTAGCGCCGAACAAGCTGAAGACCTCAGAATGAAGGAAAAGAGGAAGCGAGAGCGAGAGGTAACAGAGTTTCCCAATTTTGTTATGCATGCAGTTTGTTTGTTTATATACATATAAAATGTAAGTGGGCTTGCATGTTTATATGCATTGCTATGTATTTACTTGATGAATATGTCTTTGGTGTAGAAACATTTGCCTAGAAAGAAGCGCAGAAAGTTAGAAGCAGCTAGAGAGATGTTGGAGGATGAAGAGCAGGATGGTAACCAAGTAGAGGTATATGCACTCCTCCTTCCTATTAACATTCTTCATGCATGAAGGCTGAAATATACTCTTTGTTGTTCTTCTTGTTGCACTTAAAATAAATGCATGTGATTGCAGGCCAAGGGAACGAATAAAAAAGAAAAGGGTGGATTGTCACTTGTTGATCTTGCTTATCGACGGGCAAAAGCAGTGAAGGCTGTTAAGAAGGCAGTAGATTCTGGCAAGATTGTGAAGAAGAGTCAGAAGAAATCTAGTAATGTTCCAAGGAAAACTCCTTCAAGGACAGAAGAGATGAGGGATCTATTCCAGACTGACATGAAGGATAAAAAGCCAAAAAGAAGAGGTGTTGGAGGAGGAAAGAAGGCGAAGAGTTCATTCAAAAGCAAGTCAAGGTATTAATATTGTCTCTTTTCTGAAACCAGTAACTCTGAGCTTTTAAGCGTCCCTCAAATCATTGATCTCATCTTGATTCATTCTATTTGCTTCTAAAGTTGTTCATTGTTTTCATTTTCTTTGGTTCATTACTTTTTACAGTGATTAGATATTTGTTTGCCCCTCTAGTTATAATTCTGTAGTTACTACATTGGTAACTTTATGCATGTCGATTTATTTTACACTAGTTTGTTCAATGCCAAAAAATGAACTCTCAATTCAAATTCCCTTTTCAGGTACAAGCGCAAGTAGTCTGTGAAGCTGATAATCCTTGTCATAAACTTGTGCATGGAAGGACCATAGAAACCTGCAATGTGTCCTTGTTACTAACCAGACACGTATTCAAATGCTTATAATACCAGATATCTACTCCCACCATTGGAGGTGTGAATTTCAACTGATGCATTTGGGTGGTCATGGTGAGTGGTGAGTGGTGTGTAACCTCTGTTGTGGGGTTATGATAGCTGTAACTAATACTACCAGTACTGCTTTTTTGGTAATTGTATCACTAGCTTCTTGTTCTCATCCCAAAAGGACAGCATGATTTATTGTAAAACTAGCATCAGATTGAGTTTTAAATGTTGCCCATAGAATTATTTTTCAGAGAGCTCTTGAATTCTTTCTGCTGTACTTCTGTTAAGACACCATTTATGTAATACAATAGCATGTTGGGGTTGGATGATCATTTCATTGTAAATGCCAAAATTCTCCTGAGCTGCTTACTATTGACCCTCTGCTGTCAGTGGCTATTTTAAGGAAATTAAATCATAAAAGAAGAGGTTTAAGTTGGATGTTAGACTCATGTTTATTATTTAAACACGATACTAATATAAAATAAAAAAATGTAAAATTTTAATTTGGTAGAAAGTATATGTCTAAAACAAACAATCAAGATTTAATTAGTAATTTGACTTTATATTTGTGTTTTTTATTTGTTTTGATTTTTATATTTTTTTTTATTCAATTGAGTTTTTTTTTTAAATTCAATATAATTTCTTCTATTAAATTTACAATTGATATTAACCGTTGTTTGTAACATAGTTTAGTGTCACTTGTCAAAAATAGAAGATTTAGATTTTGAAAAAAAAAATAGAGGATTTAGATTTTGATATAAGATAAATTCAGTTTTGACACGTTCTAAATTATGTTAATATTAATTTAAAGTAAAAGATTATTTAAGTCAAAAATCGGGTGAAGAATAACAATTTATATTAAGAAAAATACCGACAGTTGAAATAATCTTTTCACAACTATTATATTAATTCAGTAATATGAATTAATGACCGATGAGTTAAATAAAATTGTTATAAGACTATTAATATATCATTTTTCTTTGTTAAATAAAATTGTTATAAGTCTATTAATATATATTTTTCTTTATATAAGATTAAGTTTCGGCTCTTAAAGGGCTTTTTAACTGTTTTCAGTAGTCGCTTAATCAGTTGTTGGCTCTTGCTCCCTCGATTACCACTGTATATTTTTTCAATTTTTCCACATTATTTTAATTCCAATTATATCCTTAGGTTAAAAGTCTTTTACTTTTATCCTATTTTAAATAATTTAAAACCTTACTTCTTATTTACTTTCTCCTCAGCACCCACGAAACTCTTTTCTTCTTTCTTCATTTCCGTTTCACCTCCCCTCTTCCTTTTCTTTCTTTTATATTTTGTTTCTTCCTCGTTTTTCTTTTGGTTTGTAAGCTTTCATTGCCGCCGAGGGGTGGAGGAGCGTTGAGGAGCGTCCAGAGCTTCGAGGAGCGTCAAGGAGGAGCCTGGATCGAGTTCCTTTGCAGCTTGTTTTTGTCTTCTTCAAGTTGGTTTTCTTCACCATTCTCTTCCTTTGTGTTAGATAGTTTAATGTAGGGTTTATTATTGTTTGTGTACTTTGAATCTGTGCTGTTTTGTCGCCTGAACAGACCACACTGATGACAAATTTATGAACACCGAAAATGGCGCCACAAACTTGTTTTAACAATCGGCAAGTGTGATCGAATCGTATCAAGTAATAAACTCGGTAAGACCAAGTATCGTTCTCCCAAAGGACTCACGGCCTAGTTAGTTATTTGATTCGTTGATTATTTAAGACTTGTGAACAAATTCTTGTGGTTTCAAATGCAAAAGACAATAAGTAAATATGTATGCATGAATTTGATCAATGGCAAAAAGAATAAAACAAACACGTAATGAATGATATGGATGAGTATGTTGTTGGGGTTATCAATTTCATCTTATCCACTCTCATATACTTTAGGAATTCATCAATCTTTTCATCAATGTTAATGCCACTCTCTAAATTACCTTGTCAATAAGGCCTATCCTTAATTACGAGTTCATACAATTCCTAGCATTCCTAGTAATTAGTTCTGAAGTGCAGGAGCTTAAAGGCAACCAATATACTATTGGGAGAAATTCCCCGGATCTAGACTTCCCCGTACGTTCCCATGTCGACAAAATCAATGATCATGACAATGAATGAGTTAAACAATGCATGCTTTGAGCAAAGAGGAAAAACCTTAACTAATGACGAAAGAAAGCATGTATCTTAAATAAGATGTTTAAACACTAATTCCATATATGAGAGTTTCACAAGAGTACATTGATCTCCCAACAACAATACAAGGTTTAGTTCACCATATTCATGGTGAATCTAGATGAACAATGATGAAAGAATGAAAGAAATAGAAAAACCCTAGAAAGAGAACAGGAGAGCTGTCACCATCTCCCAATCTACCCCCAAGGGGTGAAAAATGTGTTTCTGCTTCCTCCCAGCCAAAGATACAAACCCTATGACGTCCTAAAGCTTATATACTATTCTAAAAATACAGAAAATTAGGCCCAAGCCCATAAAAGTAACAAAAAATCGGTCCAAGCCCACTTAGAATGGCGCTCAGCGGTATTTTATCGCTGAGCGGTAATAGCGCATGATCCATTTTGCCCCCAACTGCTGTTTTTGCCCTTCAGCGGTGATTTTGGCACCTGAAAAGTGCCGCTCAGCGGTATTTTACCGCTCAGCGCCACTCGGTCACACTTTTTCTGCGTTCTGGTTGATTTTTCAGCATTCTGGTTGACTAGTTGACTTTTATGGTTGACTGATTGACTTTTCTAGTTTCTGGTTGACTTTTCAGCACTCCAATCATTCGGTACTTCCATTCTTCTTTCAAATCATTCAATTAGCCTACAAAATCAAGGGAATCTTGCACAAAACCATTAAATTCACTTTCAACTCTCTTATTCACAAAACTAAAGCAAAAATATGAGTTCAAGCTAGTTTCTAAGTTTTAAAGGTTGCTTTTGGTATCAATTTTAAGCATAAAAATAACGGTTTTTCAACTCTCTTATCACAAGTGTATAAGAGGTAATCACTCATTCACTCTACTATCACAATGTCACATGAATTGACTTTGCCTTTCATTTAACCATAATCAAATACATTCACAAGCATGCATCATCACAAGGACTTTTCAATGGATTATAATGTGGCTGGGCTAACAAGAAAATTGGTTTTTTCTAGATCACAAAACCCTTGAGTTAAGAGAATCATATCGACACAATCATTCTTATTTATTCCCAACTTTCTTTTGCATTGAGCTTTGCTTTTTCTTTTCTTTTCTTTCTCTTTTTCTTTTTCTTTTCACATTCTTATTTCTTAGCTCTTAGCTCAATGCTTTAAATTTCCCTTTCTATTTTCCAACAACCCCAAACTTGAACATTTATCAATACCACAAAATATTTTCTACTTAACTCAAGGTAAAGCTCTCAACAAGGGTTTTAAATTTATGTTCAAGGCTAAGGGTTCAAAGGATAGAACACATAGTGTTCTCTTTTAGTGGCTTATTTCATGCAATTTGGCTAATATAAGGGTTTCCAACAAATGGCCTTGATCATATAATGCAAACAAGCAAGTAATTCAATCATAGCAAACCTGGGCAAAGTCATTCATGCTTTCAAAGTAATAGCACTCAATCACAAAAACTCTGGAGCTGAAAACCTCACTTCTAAGCTCATTCACATTTGACATACACATCCTGCTTAATATCACAATTACAATCATAATAACTTGCATTTGTTCACAAAGCTTGCGAACCACCTGTATAAGCATGTAATGTGCACATCTCAACATCAATCTATATCAAAGCATCATTCAAGCATTACTTATCAAACAATCACAATCATCAGCAAACCATCATAACAGATAAAGTTTCCAATTGAGTACATCAAACCCTAAACAAAAACAAATAAGTGAATAATAAAACAAATCCTACTCTAGTGCTTTGAAAAACTCAGCCCCATCAATGATGCTCTCTCCCAACCCCAAACTTAGATGGAAAACTAGTAAGCAAGTGAGTGAAAGGAAGATTTTCTCAAGAGGGGTGAGGAAAAAGTTGTAGAGATCCTTTGAAAAAGTATGTAGGAGTGTGTGTGCAGAGAAGAGTATGAAAAGAGAAACTAAGGCGCAGCTTAGGGTATAAAAATACCCTAATGGGCTCGGGTTCCGCTGAAGGGCAACCTAAGCCCCTTCTGCGACACTACCGCTCAGCGGTAGTTTGCCGCTCAGCGGCACTTACGGGAAGTTCTCTCCTTCTCCTTAGCTTAACCTAAATGCGTCCTAAACATACCCCTAACTGGCTTCCTACAATTAAGGTCTCAGATCACTCAAACATTCAATCCCTATCATGCAACTAAAGCAGAATAAAAACAAACAATACAGATAAAATCAATCAACTCGGTTGCCTCCCAGGTAGCGCTTGTTTAACGTCACGAGCCTGACCCAAAATCCTCCAGCACCCTTCAGTAGATGCAAATCTTTCTTACCCATCAGTAGGTGTATACAAACATAGTATCCTTCAGTAGATACTCTTCTGCCTAACATCCATCAGTAGATGTAAATCCTGTAACAAACTTATAACAAAAACAAAAATACCCAAAAGTTCAAAATTACATCACCAAATCCAAAACTAAAAGTTCTTAAATCACTGGGTTGCCTCCCAGCAAGCGCTCTTTTAACGTCACTAGCTTGACCCAATAAAGCTTATGTTCCATCTTCTTTTTCTTCTTTCTACTGAACTTCTTCGGAAATTTGATCAAACCAGGAACTTGTTGCAATGTCTCAATCATAGGAACTTTAATCTCCAATTTCTTGAAGATTTCCATAAAGCGCTCAAATTCCTTCTTCCTATGATACTTCTTTGGATGGGGACGAGGTTTTTCATATGATTCTTTCTTTTTTCCTCTCGTCCTCTTTCTCTTTTCTCTCACTTTCTTTTTTTCTTTTCTTTTTCTACTCACCTTCTCAATCTTCACACAAATTTTCTCTTCTTCTTTCTCTTCTCTCTCTTTTCTCTCTTCTTTTTCCAACTCAACTTTTTCAACATTTACACTCACTAGCTCTTGACACTCTTCCCTGGGGTTAACCTCAGTATTAGCCCCAAAATCCGTGTCAGGCCTTTCTTCCAACTGCTTGGTAATCTGTCCCATTTGAATCTTCAAGTTCTTAATAGCAGCTTCAGTGCTCTTTTGAGAAGATTCAGTTTTCTGTATAAATTGATTAAGAGTTTCTTCCATCTTTATGAACCTTTCATTAAATGCAGAAAACTGTTGCCATAAAGTTGGTTGTTGCTGTTGCTTGTTGAATTGCCCATTTTGTCCAGCCTGCCCATTCTGCCCTTGACCAATGCTTGGGTGTGGTTTCCACCCTTGATTGAAGTTCCCTTGTCGGTACAGAAACTGGTTGGCCATGAATTTCACATCTTCCAAAGCTTCTGCTGGAAAGGCACACTGACCATTTATATGGTCACCTCCACACAATTCACACAACTGTGATTGAACCTGTGCAACAGTCTTTAACTCTTTCGGCAATTGTGCAAGTGTTTTCGTAAGAGCTTCCAGTTGTTGAGTTAGTATCTTATTTTATGCTAGCAAGGCGTCATGGGTTTGCAGCTGTAGAACTCCTTTTTGTTGAATAGGAGCTCCTCTTTCACTGTTCCACTTATTGTCATTAGTAGTCATGTTTTCAATTATTTCTGTGGCTTCCTCTGGAGTCTTCCATATGATATTGCCTCCAGCTGAGGCGTCAAGCATCATCATGGTTTGTGAACCAAGACCTCCAAGGAAGATTAGGACTACTTCTCCTTCGTCAAATCCATGCGTGGGAGTTTTTCTTAATAGGCTTTTGTACTTGTCCCATGCGTGACCTAGTGTTTCCTCCATGCCTTGTCTAAATGAAGAGATCTCTTGCTTCCCTTTGTTGATTTTAAAGCTTTGTTGCTGCCATTGTTGTTGTGGTTGGTTCTCAAATTGTCCGGCAGCTTGCCAAAATATGCTTTGATCCATGCTTGAGTGAGGTTCCCACCAGTGGTTGAGATTACTTTGGTAGAATTGAGTGCCCATATAGTTCAATTCTTAACCAAATTGCATCCTGCAAACATTAGGCACAAAACTCTAGAAAATATTTGTTAACACAAAAAGATAGAGAAAAAATCAAAGGATATAATTGAAAAGATAAGAAGATAGGAAACAGAAAATAAAATAAAATAAAAACAGAAAAATAAAATAAAATAAAAACAGAAAAATAAAATAAAATAAAAACAGAAAAATAAAATAAAATAAAAACAGAAAAATAAAATAAATAAAATAAAAACAGAAAACAAGTCAAAGATAATCAATAATCAAACAAATGAACTAGTTAAACCACGAGTCCCCGGCAACGGCGCCAAAAACTTGATGACAAATTTATGAACACCGAAAATGGCGCCACAAACTTGTTTTAACAATCGGCAAGTGTGACCGAATCGTATCAAGTAATAAACTCGGTAAGACCAAGTATCGTTCTCCCAAAGGACTCACGGCCTAGTTAGTTATTTGATTCGTTGATTATTTAAGACTTGTGAACAAATTCTTGTGGTTTCAAATGCAAAAGACAATAAGTAAATATGTATGCATGAATTTGATCAATGACAAAAAGAGTAAAACAAACACGTAATGAATGATATGGATGAGTATGTTGTTGGGGTTATCAATTTCATCTTATCCACTCTCATATACTTTAGGAATTCATCAATCTTTTCATCAATGTTAATGCCACTCTCTAAATTACCTTGTCAATAAGGCCTATCCTTAATTACGAGTTCATACAATTCCTAGCATTCCTAGTAATTAGTTCTGAAGTGCAGGAGCTTAAAGGCAACCAATATACTATTGGGAGAAATTCCCCGGATCTAGACTTCCCCGTACGTTCCCATGTCGACAAAATCAATGATCATGACAATGAATGAGTTAAACAATGCATGCTTTGAGCAAAGAGGAAAAACCCTAACTAATGATGAAAGAAAGCATGTATCTTAAATAAGATGTTTAAACACTAATTCCATATATGAGAGTTTCACAAGATTACATTAATCCCCCAACAACAATACAAGGTTTAGTTCACCATATTCATGGTGAATCTAGATGAACAATGATGAAAGAATGAAAGAGATAGAAAAACCCTAGAAAGAGAAGAGGAGAGTTGTCACCATCTCCCAATCTACCCCCAAGGGGGTTTTTTTTGTTTTTTTTTATATTTTGGGTAATGAGTACTAGGCTGATGTGTATGATCGCACGAGTACTCATACCGTTATTTATATTAGGGTTAAATATGTTTTTGGTCCCTTAACTTTCAGTGAAAATTGGAATTAATCCCTCTTCAAAACTTTGACCTAATTTAGTCCCCAAACTTTAGAAATGTGTGAATTTAGTCCTTTTTGACTAAATTTTGTTAGGTTTATTGATGTTTTAAGTGCGTTTCATGATAGCATTTGAGTTGTTTACACCGTTTGACACATTTTTGCTTCAATGTTAACTGAGAAATGTGTTTGAAACATCAAATAAAGTTAACAAAATTTATAAAAGGACTAAATTCACACATTTCTAAAGTTTGGAGACTAAATTAGTCCAAAGTTTTAAAGAGGGACTAATTCCAATTTTCAATGAAAGTTAAGGGATCAAAAACATATTTAACCCTTTATATTATTATATATTTTTTTAAAGTTTTATGTATTTTTGTCATTTTTTATTTGTTTTTATTTTAAGAAATAGAGATGAGTTGAAAGATCTATGACACACAAATGTAAAAAAAACATAAAATCAAATAAATGGGGTAGAAAACAAAATAAATTTATAAATTAAAAAAAATGATCAAAACGTATAAATGGAATGAGAAGAATATGTGTACCTTGTTGAAGATTTGAATGATGAAGGAAAACCTTACTTGGAATAAGTGTTGAGAAGAGGTAGATGGAAGGTGAAGAAGATAACCTTGGAGTAAAAATGTGGTATGGGATTTAATGTGTACATAGGAGTTAGGAAATGGTAAAGTGTGAGAGAATAATGAAGTAGAGTTTTGGGATGGAATGAAGAGGTTTTGAGAGAGAAGAGATAAATATTATGTAATTGTGTGTATGAAGTGAAGAGTGTATGGGTATTTATAAAGTTATGGATGAAAAAAGTTGATGAATAAAAACAATATAATAAGTTGGTGGAAATTTAGATGAAATAAAATATAATAAAAAAAAGTAAATAGTAAAAGTTAATGTGGAAAATAAGTGAAAGAAATAATATAAAAAAGTTGGTGAAGAAATTGGGTGAAATAAAATATAGTAAATAGTAAAAGTTATTGTGGAAAATAAGTGAAATAAATAATATAAAAAGTGGGTGGAAAAATTACATGAAATAAAATATAATAAAAAAATATGAATAGAAAAAGTTAATGTGGAAATAAGTGAAAGAAATAATATAAAAAGTTGGTGGAGAAAGTAGGTGAAATAAAATATAGTAAATAGTAAAAATTAATGTGGAAAATAAGTGAAAGAAATAATATAAAATATTGGTGGAAAAATTACGTGAAATAAAATATAATAAAAAAAGTAAATAGTAATAGTTAATGTGGAAAATAGGTAAAAGAAATAATATAAAAAGTTGGTGGAGAAATTAGGTGAAATAAAATATAGTAAATAGTAAAAGTTAATGTGAAAAATAAGTGAAAGAAATAATATAAAAAGTTGGTAGAGAAAGTAGGTGAAATAAAATATAGTAAATAGTAAAAATTAATGTGAAAAATAAGTAAAAGAAATAATATAAAAAGTTGGTGGAAAAATTTGGTGAAATAAAATATAATAAAAAAGTAAGTGGAAAAATTAGAAAACTTAAAAAATAATAATAATAAATATATAAAAAATGTAATAGTAAATGAAAAATGTAGATGATGTGGAGGGTGATGTGGAGGATGATGTGGAAGGTGACGTGGAGAGTGAGGTGTGGTAAGAAAAAAGAAGTGGTGAGGAAGTAAACAAATGTGGGATTATTTTGGGCCATGGGCTATGGGTTAAAAATTTAATTTTGGGGTGCAAAAAGTAAAACAAATAGTTTTTTTTTATTTATTTATTTTTTTGTGATGAATTTTATTTACTCGGACAAAATTGGGTGTTGACAATATTCACTACCCAACACCCTTTTAATGGACTCAAATTCACTTCAACCAAATCTCACCAACACTTTTCTACATAATAAACTAGATTTTACTGGTTTAATCACTCTCACAAGTCCAAATGGACTTCAAAACAACCCCTAAACATTTATTTTCCCTAATCCAATGCTTACTCGAAAATCCACCTACCAAAACCCTAAATTTTCTCTCCAAAATAAGTAAGATTTGAACTTATTTTAACTCCCTCCCTTAACCTCCTAAATTTTGACCATCTAATGATGATAACCAACCATAAATCACTCCAAAACCAATTACAAACTGCAGATTCCACAATGTGATCACTATTTAAAAATTGACATACCCACTTCATCAATTTAAGCTATAAAACTAGACTGTAGTTTTCACACCTTCCCAACCATTATTATTAATACCCTTTTATCTCAACAACACATTAAGTTCATCATATCATAACTCATAATAGCAACCATAACTTCCTAATTCTAAAACACATCATAATGTACTCGCACTCAACATTTTTCCCAAATTTAACATCATAAATTACCATATAATCAAATACACACTAGATTTCAAACATCTTACAATATCTATGAAAAGCAAATTAGCTTCCCTTACCTTAGGGAAAACTAAGAGAGTTCAACAATTTCTCGCCCGACGTTCCCATCACGAAGAAATTTAGAAAAATGCCTACAATTGACGGAATGACAGTTGAGATGAAATCTTAGGACCCATAATTAACTAAGAATCAAAGGAGATACTCAATTGAAACATGCAAACAGATTGGGTATGCATGATCATAAACCTAAGATAGACCGAGAAAAGAGGTAGAAACTTACCCACTCTACCGCAGAAATTGATCGGTGCATAATGAAGACAACTCAGCGGTGATCACATAGGAACTTTCTGATCGTCTAACAGATGATCAGAGGGGAAGAAATTGTAGAGAGAAGGTAGAGAGAGTTTAGAAAACGAGTTTTAGAGAGATGAACTGTGTTTTAAGTAATGAGACGAGTGTATGAAATTCTATTTATATTATCGACTTATTTTAATATAAAATAATCGGTCTCATTATTTTAAAACACCTATCTACTCTAATACTCTATTTTCTAGGTTCTTATATTCTCCTCAACAACAAAAATTTTCATCCTCGAAAATTCATTCATCAAATAGAAGTAACAACCTACTTTCCTCTCATTCTCTATCACAACCATCCATTTGACAAAGATATTACTCCTCAACAACTTTACTAACATGAAAAAATTGTCTCTGTGCTAAAATACTCTAATGTTCAATAATGTAAATTGATCTAGCCACTACTCTCAACACAAATTCTCAACCTCCAAACTTCAACTCTTACGGATCTTTCTGACACATAGCCAACCATATTGTGTCTACCACACTGATAACCCTTTATCTACCTTCCACTGCCTCTGGTAAAACTCTTTTAAAACTTCTGCTAACCTTGATTGTATATCAACCCTTGATCAATATTCTTTCACCTTCTCTTGTTTCCTCGAAGAAACACCATACTACTGACTTGATCACCACAACTTCTAGTTTGCTACCAACCATTAACATTCTTGATCGTCTTTAAACAGAACCATTATGATGAAAACTTCACCTTCCTCTACTGCTTTTCACCCTTGAATAACATAATTTCCAACTATGTTATTCCATTATCAAACTAGAACTCTTATCCATTACAATGAGAAAACCAACTTGAGGACTTCATCTTCACTTTTTCACTAGTTAACTTGAACCGCCTGCATTTCTTGACCCACTAGCCTGTACACATGCTTAGTTCCTACTTCTTTTCGACTTGAAATCACTAGCTTGATTAGTATTTAGCCACCTATTTATACCTCTCAAATTAGGATTGTCTAAACTACTCATTTCTAAAACATTTTGAGAAACCCATTAGTTATAGTCTATCAACTATACTAATGAAATCTCCTTATAACTTCACCTCAGACTCCAATCTTCATACTCTTCGACTAACTCTTACACCATACTTATCAAACTAAGAACTTGAATCTCCCATTTGTTCTAATCATCTGTTAACATTTCCTCACTCAATATTTTCACCACACTTGAAACCAAAACGTAGCTCATTTTCTTCATCTCGTGACCTATCTTCCTTGTTCTACATCCTATATCACTTTACCACTTCAAAGTTGACCCTGCAGCTTGAAACCATAGACTCACTTTATCATTTCTATCGCATACTTATTTTCCCCATAAATAAACTCACTTCTGGCTTTTGAAGACCATTGAACATTCCCAATCCATCCTCAAATAACAACATGCCCACTACCATCCGCTGCGCTACTCTGATTCCCATACTTCCTTACTCATCGGTTTACTGAAAAGAACACCCTCTTCATATCAGTCTTAACCTGAAAATTTAACCTTTGAAGAACCTTCTTCAAACTTCTACGATTTTACAAAACTTTGAGAACCATTCTCTTTCTCGATAACCTTGTCATTCTGTTTCCTCAAAACTGTTTCTGTTCTTAGAAAACATACATGCCCCAAGCCATTCCTAACTGCCAAAACTTTTACTACACTGTTCCAACCTACCCTTTCCTTCTCTTCCAAGATCCAAAAATCTTGTAGTCTTTTCCCTAATAAATGCACCGAGTCCAAAACACTATTGCTCTAACCAAACCTCTACCTTTCTTTTGTACTCCACTACTCTAATGCCAAAAATCTTAGTACTTGTTGCATAACCTCTATAGATATCATTCCATAACGAAATCTAGTCTTCTCTTCCTCATCTGTCCTTGTTAAACTCTTTTGATTCTCACAACACTTGCCTTCACTTTCTAACTTGGTCCATGCTTGGAGTATAACCAATGACTTTTCCTCTTGAAACATGAAACTTCTCCTGAAGACCATAACCACTCTGGTGATCACACTCTAACTTACAAGAGAACAACGTCCTCCTTGCTTCACTTGCGTTTTTCAGACATCCTTTTCTTAACCCACATTTGATGCACCACCCCCGTTTTCCTTCTCTCAAAATAAGAAACACTTATTGAAGACCAAGATTTACTAGAACCAAGTTAAGAGACGATTAAGCCTCTCAAAATGTTAAGCTCCAACTTGCTAAAAATCATTTCATAACAACTTCAAATTTGATCCCTTTGATCTCGACATGTGTTACTCAACTTACAAATCTTCATGTAGCCCCCACTACCACAACCTTACTACTTAACAAAAGACCTTTTTCAAGAATAAGCATCTTCAACTCAAAATCCTCAAGAACAAAAACCCTGCCTCTGAACCGCAAAACCTCAGAATACCATTATCCTTCAACACAAACTCTTTGGCCTGATCTAAACCCATAAACCCACCGTCTTCTGTAACCCAACATCCAACCACTACTTCTCTCTTGATCAACTCAACCAATCATTCAACACTACTCAAAAACCACACTTAATGAAAACTGACTTCAACTCAATCTGCAACCTCATATCTATAAACATCTCAGCCAACCCAAAATCCTTGATCATTCTCTATACCTTTTTCATCAGCTTACATTGCAGACATCATTTTCTCTATTTCCAAGACCTTTCTTCTTCATCCTCATACATAGTGCCCTTAATTCTCTAGCCTTATCTTTTTATTATTAAATTAACTTTATGATGTGATTCTTCCTTCGGTGCTTGAAGTCTACCACCTCCATCCAAGGTCAAACCTAACTTTTATGCGAACCATTGATCTTGAAATATCCTTCTAAACTTGACTCTGAATCATCCACTTGTTAAGAAAAACTTAACCATTTCCTTCTGATTATCTATTTAACCTAAGTCCCTTGCAATGCTTCATTCTTCTCTAAATACTTCATGTTCTCTCAGCTTGGAAATTCTGTCTTCTACTAAACTCTCCCCTAATCTGCTTTATGCCTTATACAACTGTTTCTCCAACCCTCCTTCTTCTACTTCCTTTCTAGATATCTATTTCTCTTGGTCCTTTTCAGAATTCTTATTCATTTCTTAACTTAGGCTTCAAACCTTTCACCACTTATCTTCTTCAGACCTCAAACACTGATATACCAACCCATGTTGCCTTCTCAACCATTGTTACTCCATTGCTCACTAACACCTTCCTTTTTCTGACCTCTGACGTTATTGACACATAGAACCAACTGATTCCTCAAACCTTGCTACATCAATGTTTATCAAACTCCTCTTGGAAAAACTTGTGATTTCTACTCCCCTAATTCGGTTCTTGAGACAAAAGTGATGCTTCTACCTCCTCATATCTTAAACCATCCTTGGAAACTCAGAAACTCTGGTCCTCTAACTCCTTATCCTCGAGGCAAGAATTTGTCTCAAAGACTTTAACCAATTATACTAAAGGTATACAGACCAAGTTACCTTAAATATGCATTCTTCTATCACTATAAAGCATAAAACACTAACACAAAGGCAAGAACAAGATAGGAAACACTATTGAAAACCAAACTTGACTTATAACTCTTTATTTTCCCAACACCTTCAGGATTAAGAAATGAAAATCGTCTCTGATATATTCATGAGTGTGCACCCTCATTACTATTATCAAGACATTTCCTATTCTTAAAACTTCCAATTAGATACACATATCTTCTATCTAAACTTGGAGAGCATGGTAAAATATACCCATTTAGACTCAACTCCTCATAGGAAAATACGACAAACCCACAACTCACTAGGTCATCCTAAGGACGAATACCATTAATTGTAATTAGACTTAATTCCTAATTTGGTCTTATTTTAAAAAAGATTAAAACTTAATTAAGTCAAAATTTTAAATATAAGAATTGAATTAAATATAAAATATTATTAACACTTGAATCCTTGACATTTATAAAAAAATGTCTATCGTCCATCTAACCATAATCAACTAATTGAATTATTTTAACAAAAATTAAGATTTAATTAAAAAATATAGATAAAATAACGAATTGAATTATTCAAACAAAAATTAGGACCAAAGTGTAGTCGTTAGGAATTCAAGTGTAAAATTAAGTTCTTCAAAAGAGATAGTGGATAAAAAAAAAGAGAAGAAAAACTCATAAACTTAGCTTCATAGGAGATAATATTGTATTATCTTACATAGATTTACTCATAACTTGTATCAAATATTGCGTTTTTTGTCTGTATTTCTCATTTCTTTGAATAACACGTCTCTCCTTTTCTTGTCTTATTGTAAGAAAGGATGGAGTTTTGCTTTAGAAACACTTTAAAATTATGATAAATGAAATCTTGAATGTGTATTTAATGAAATAATATTATAATAATATTTTAATATGTATTTGAGAGTGGAACTGAATTAAGTAGCTAACTGTTTTGTTGTGATTAGTGTGATATCAACTAATAATATTAGCAGAGCAAGAGGTTCATATCTCCGTAGAAAAATCATATCAAAATAGTTTGAATATGAACATTTGTATTGAAAAATAACCCCGCGGCGCCTACACTGATTATTGTCAAACCAACAACAGTGGATCCGACAAACTCCAATGTAGAGACACTCAAAAGTTTGTCTTAAAATTGGATTTAGATATGATTTTGTCTCTTTCGATGTTTTCCCTTGGGGAAAAAAATAACCATTTTGGCTGTAAACCATTTTGTCCTAATTTTCCCTATAAACCAAAGTTTCATTTCCTCATATTCCAATATGCAAAAGGATTAGCTTTTACTTTCCCCCTTCTTTTTACGTGAGAAAATCTCAGCTGGGTCAGTTTCAAATTTTCGAATTCGAAACTTGAGGAACCGTGTTTCAGTCTGCTCTGTAATGCTTTTGAGTATGGTAGATAACCAATCTTGTTTCCACTTCTTTTTGAGCTTACCTATGTGATTTGCATCTATAATGTGATTAAATTTGAGTTATGCTTTTCTTCTTCTTCAGTTTGTTACATTCTTTTATAATATTGAGCCTTTAGTATTTTCTTCGTGTATACTCTTTAACATTGTGGAATTTAATGGGTTGTTTGTGTTTCTGGAAGTCTTTTGGTGAACTTGCTACCCTTCTCTGGATTCTGCTAATGTAGCCCCCTAAGGGTTGGGTGTTTTTTAGCAGATTTGATTCTGCATCATCGTAGCTATTCTTGATTGGTGGTCCTCTTAGGTTTGTTTCTTTACCTTTTTCATCCTTTTTCCTATTCAAAATTATTCATTAATTTTGTTTCCTTTATCCCGTGAAACTTGTTTGGATGAACTTTTCAGTAAACATTTCTAGAAATAGCAAAATAAGAAGGAAAAGTGAAAACCTTATCCATAAGTTAATTTATAATGGCTCTTTCATATTAACTTCTCCAAAATCAGAGTTTTAACTTACGCATAAGATAGTTTGAACTACCGCAACTTATTTCTTTTTGTTCTTTTTATTTTCCTCTTCTGTAAGTGGTTACAGAGATCTACTTAAGCAGGCCCATAGTCATAAATGCACGAAGAGTGGTGTAGTTGGCATCCTCAAATTGATATTTTAAATTTATGTGTGGTTGGTGTCTTGTGGTTGAGAGATGCCACATGATGTATCGTGACAATGTACATTCTAATTTGTGTTTGTTTCTCCCAATAAAGCATTCTTTATTTGCTTGCCCTACTCAGTTCTGCTGTTTATGGAAAATGGATTTTTGTGTTTTGTGATTTGCATCTCAAGCAGCCATGCAGTGGTTGATTCGATGATGCTTTGCTAGTGTGAACTTGGTGACACATTATACCCTTTGCAACCCTTCTTGCTTGCTGTAAGATATGATGTTTATCACTTGTTTATTCATCATTCCATTCACTTTCAACTGTGAATTTCTAAATGGTAAATCTAAGCTACTTGCTAATTTTGATTTTCTTATGCTGTTTATGTTTTGTTGACTCTGATGGAAACATTTATATTTGAATTGTGAACTGGTAAATGAAAGACTAGGAGTTGTTGATCTGAATGCACCATTTACATGTATAACAGATTATCTGGCTATATCCATCAGAGCTTTGAACATTTGGGAGTTTGATTGTAGCTAAAAGAAGCATGGAAGGCACTAAGGGTGATGAAGGATCCATTACCGTAGGAACCACTGGAACAATCAGCTTATTGATGACAAAGGAATTGGATCAGATGTCTGGTGTTCCACAGCAGGATCTATCTTCAACAAGTAAACCTCGAATTTCAGTTTCAAGTGGTAGTGCTACGCCGAAACGACCACAACCAAGAAAATCATTTGAAGCCAGTAGTAGTAGTACTAGTAGTAATGTTACAAACCATATAAGCTCAGGGATTGGCCCCAAAACAAAACATAATGGCAAACATACCCATCAACTACCCATGCTTGGTTCCCACACCCTTCCATTGGAGGCAAGTCCAGTTATGAAGAAAAAGGATAAGAAGAAAAAATCTAAATTTGTGGAAGTTGTGGACATCAAGTGTGGTTATGCAGATAAAGCTTGGGCCACACCTATCACAAATTCTCTCAAGAAGTTGGGTTTCTCAAAGCTCTCTGAGAGCATTACCTAAAGCTGGAATTGTATGTCAGACTTCAGGTTCTTGTAGCTGAAAGCAGAAATTACATTTGGCTTACTACTGTCTATTATATCGACCATAGAACACATGCTTGGCAAGAGCTTGCTACTTCCTCGCTTTTTCTTTCTTGTTTCTACTCTGGATACAGTTGAGGGTCTGGAATCAGTGCTAACTGAGGAACCCATGTTGATGGTTTGAGATTTGTTGTTCTGTGACCAGCCATTGGAATTTAGTTCAAGCCGGCTAAAGTACTCAATTTCTTGCATTAGAAGGGACCCCACTGTGCCTCTGGTGCCTATTTCTACAGGTGGAAATTCAGCCATTTCTTTTGTGTTGCTTGTGGCAAGGATGGTGGGTGTCTGTATGCTTTATATTGTTGGTGTCAAGGAGAAAGAAAAAGTGGGATTGAAGAAGAGTGGTTTTGTTGTATGTTTGATGAACTTTTCCACAAGCTGAGGCATTTTCTTTAGTTTCACAGAAGCTCTCCACTCTACCATGTACTATTTATATGAAGTGCATGACATGTATTATGTTTATGGTTGTAGAGTTAGTTGGTGACATGACATTGTCATTCCATTCATGTGCATGCAGTAAAAAGTATTATCCTTGTAACTTTATGTTTAATCATGTCTAGCTACATCCCAATAATAAGTTCATTATTTGAGACTATAGTCAGTGTAATTTGGAGCAGATGAATTCATGTGAAAGAAGAAATTGGACCATCACTTTGTTTGACTTCTGAGCAAGCCAATGTAACATTTTGGTGTCTTTAAATGGCACCGGAAAATAGAAAAGTCTAGACGGTTGTGTAAATAACTTTCCATTTGAGCACTTTTGAGGTAGTGATTAAGTGTGGATGATTTTGTTTTGGTTGGTTTCATCCATCATATAATCTGGTTTTCTTTTGAGATGTGAAGGGGAGTGGGAGAGACATTTAACATTGTATGCTCAAAGACAATGCTTACTAGGATTTATAGTTTCCTGATTTCACTGTTTATAATTAAAATATTTGGCAAGATGGAGAGAAGGTAGAAGAATTGTTAGTAAGAAAACCGTGTTGAGGGTTTCAAATATTTTTCTTACACTAAAATTTACTCATTGCAAGTTGCAACTGTATTATATCACCATGCTTCTTCACATATCTGGTTTTGATACATTTTAGTTGTTCTCTACATTGGGAAACCCAATTGTTTGGTTTTTTATATATTTCTATATGATTTTATTGTCACCCCCACTTTACACTGCCCAAAAAAATACTCTGCAAGTTTGAGGAACTAACGCAATGTGTCACTTTTTGTGGACCCTTTGCTGCATTTGTTTGTAGTGGAGTCATTCACGGGTGCTCCATTAATTTGTATGTGGACTTCTTGGACATATATTCCTTTCACAAGATAGAAAGCAAAGGTTCTTATCAAAACTGTGTAACACTTTCATTCACTAAAGGGACTGATTTCTTACCATTTATTCTGTGCATTTTAAGAGTACCACTGCTCATAAGCTTCTACTTCGAAGGAGAAATTATGTCATTGTCATGCAACGGAATAGATAGATCAAATTGGTACAAGTTAGTGATCCTAGTTGCCCAAGATAACCAATTTTGTTAGTGATTAGATTAGTTTTTAACCATGGTAAGGTAATGTAAAGCAGCTATAAGGACAATTCCCCTGTTATTTTCAATCATTTGTCACTGTTTTCTTGAAGTGTGATAAACTTTTCTGGTTCTGTTTTGCATGTGAGTGTGACAGATATTTTCATTGGTAGAAGACACTTCACATGTGATTACGTTTTTATGGCATTAGCATCATTTAAAACGCACTGTTCACTGTCCACTTCACATTTCTATCTTTTTAACTCCACTTCAAGTTTTCTTTTGATAAGGCTAGTGATTTTCAGCAAGTGTTTTCAGCTCCTAGGGTTCATTTGAAAAGCTCATGGTTGTTTATTCTTACATTTAATTTATAATACATAACAATCTTAGTTTTCTAAAATTCAAGGATGAGTAATTGAATGAACAATTATCATTTTATTTTAAGAGTTAAGACACATTCATCTGAATTTTTCATACTTCAAAACATGGTACTGTTTTTATGTTTGCTCATGTTAAGTGGGTCTTTTCTACTTTAGGGGAAAACTTTGACGTAACGAAACCATGCACTGCTAAGGTGAAGCTAAATACGGAAGAAATATTCTTGTCATAGAGTTTGTATACTTTAAAAGTAGAGTGGATAGTGTAATCTTAAAGAAATGAGCTGTTATAATAAGAAGCAGTAATCTTGGGACATCTTGGACTGGGACAAGTGTCTGATAATATTTTGTATTGTTTTTTAAGAATTTAAGACACGGTTTCTCAAAATCATTTTTTAATTCTACCAAACATAAATTTTAAGATTTGTGTATGTCATACAACTTAATATTGAGTGGATACCACCAAAGATCCAAATAGAGACATTCATCGACATAAAAGTTAAGGGAAACAGTAAAATAAATCAGGAGATGTGAACTGGGTAACGATCTCTCAACATGGTGTGTGGAACGATGCAGATTCAATAACTCAGGAACAATAATGTTGAGAGGGTTGTGTTTTGGGGAAAGTAACATGCAAATCCATAAGTTTTGCATCAAAATATAGATTTAGAGAAAAATGCAGAAGAAAAACCTTGTATATATTTTTTTGTAAAGGTTAAAGCATCCAAGTGTCCTACTATTAATATAACTTTTTGAGACAAAAAACAGTTAAGTAAATCAATTGATAAAACATCGTACTACTTGTGATTTATACATCTGTGATCAACTAATGTGTTAGATTGTTTCTTTATAACATTTAGTTAGATAAGAACATTTTCATAAGTTTAGAGTTTTTGTTTTTTCTATTGTCTGGATGTGGAAGAAGTATGCAAAAGTGAGTGCATGCTTGATTGAACCTTTCCCCTGTAGAGAATGGTTACAAGGGACAATATTAAAAATGTATGAAACAGTGGATTGAAGATTGAAGAGCTGCAATAATTTCATACAATATCAATGTAAGCAAATGTATGAGACAATATAAAGAACCTCAAAAAAGACAGCATCACTTACCATTATACACCTTGCTTTAAAAAGGGTAATCTAATAACAGACAAATTAATACAACACAAAACCATCAAATAAACTACACAGAATAAGCATCAATAATCAACTAAATGATCGAGGCACAAAACTATAGAAACTCAATTAAAGGGACAAAACTATAGAAACTCAATTAAAGGGACCGCGCGGACGCAGGTCCCTACTACCACAAATTATGACGTAGGCTCTGTCACAAGGACAGACCTTAGAGAAACACCCTTTCTCAGTGCCATGAAAGTTGCTTCTCTAGGCCATGAATCTTATTGATCATCCATAGACCCCGTCCAGGTAAGTATGTTGCTTAGTGTAACAAATCTCTATTTTGTAGTCTATTTTCAATGCCATTGTAAGTAATATTTTCAATATGGGATTTGGTAGACTATATGAACATGGAAAGGTTTCAGATCCCTTGAGTGCTTGGTTTAACTTAAGAAAAAGGATTCAGGTAAATTGTGTTCAAAGTAGGAAGGATTTGCCTTCAAGAACCACTGTTTCATTAATATACTGCAAGTAGAATCAACATTGCAGCTTTAGTTTCACACCAGTTATGGAAGAATGTCAAAAACAGGTACTATTTGAGTTCTCTTATAATAAGACCTTGAACTAGACCTGCTCCATTCTGAATTGGTGCTGCAAACTGTCATAACAAAAATATTCTAAGATCATTATTCTCTTATTACCTCTTTCTATTTTGTGTCAATTTCATTGTTTCTAATAAAAAAATAAATATTTTCGTGGTTATTACACTAGTTTCACTCTTTAAATATCCTCCCAATATGCATTAACTAAAAACACAAAAGGTTATACGGCAGAGTGAAAAAGTACTATATCATTACTTGGTTGGGAGATGTGTAATGGATCTGTCTTAGTTCACCACAATTCAAGGACAACTTAGTTATATTCTACCTTACAAGAATATTTTTCTTATTTCCAAACACATACAGTTTTTGTCTTAGGTTTTGTTATGTTGACCTTTTCTAAGAACTAAGGTTGGTTACTTGTGTTTCATTTAGAAGGAAATCTTGACCTAATGAATCCTGGACTGATAAGGGGAAGTTAAATGTGGAAGAAGTATGCTTACGTGATTGCATGCATTGCAATTGCAGTGGACAATGGAAGAAGATACTATAATAAAACACAGCACATAGTGCATGCTCTATTAAGCAGAGGTACCGAGAAATGACCAAAGAAATTTCAATTAAGCAAGATTAAGGAGTGTAGATGTTGATGAAGTTTATGAAAAATAGTTGTGCTCATGTATCAGTTATGAACTTATCACCACTCTTCTTTTAATATCAATTACATAAGCTGAGGATATGAGGTAGGTATAGATATTGTCATATAAGGCATGTTTCTTTGTTCTTTTCAGCTTACATTTATTCTTGCCAGAAAAACATAGCTAGGCACAATAGAATTTAGAACATGTACATAAAATTCTGTAAATAGTAGTACGACATAGACACATACTTTCACCTTTCTTCACTCAGAATGCTCTCTATTCAAATTCATGATAATTTAGAGCATATTTTATTTCTCTGCACTACACAACAGGTAACAGATCCAGCAAATGAGTTGATTCAGTTAATATTTAAACGTTGTAAGTACTTGAGCCGAATGATCTGCAATGAGCAAGACACATGAGCATATCCTTGAAGATCCACACTTTGGAGTTTTCCTCCTGTAATATATAGCTCACACAAACTTGTGGTTATCTTGTCAGGTTTCAACCATTCTGGAATATGTTGTCCAGGAAAGCCTTCAAGATGCAACTTTTTCAACTTTTGAGGCAGCTTAAGCTCAATCTCAGAGTACCTTGTGTCAAACACACCCCATGATATTTTTAGTTTCTCAAGCGCTGACAAATCTCCCGATTTAAACCCTATATCTTGGACAATAGCCCCACTTCCTACATGTATGCTGAGTTGCTTTAGTTTTGACAATTTTGCAAGATCAGGAATCTTGTCTGAACTACTAATCACAAATCCCTTTAGTACTTCAAGCTTATTCAGCTTGTCAATCCCCTTTGGCATTCTATCCAATAAGTAGCATTGAGACAGATTCAAATGTTTGAGGTTTTTCAACAATGCAATATCACGTGGTAATGTTTCTAGGTTGTGACAGGCCTTGAGGTCGAGAGTCTCTAGGCTCTTAAGTTGAAAAATGGAGTCTGGCAGCTGAGATATTCTAGATATTCCACGAAGGCTAAGATATTTCAATTTCTCTTGATTCCTTAACTCCTTTAAGAATTCTTCGCTGTTCACTTCAATATGATGTTTTGGTGAAGCGTGCAGCCAACGACCAAGTTGAAGCACCTGCAACTGCTTCATTTTGGCCATCGTTTGGGATCCAAATATAAGATAACTTGCACTAGTATTAAAAATACTTGTGAAATGGTTAGATTTAGAACCAAACGCATCACTAAGTTCAACTTTCAGTTTGTTAAGTGCTAAACATGCAGGAGAATCACTCTGATGAGATGAGGTAACTATTTCTGAGTAAGTTTGAAAAAGCTTTTTTCCTTCATTTGCTTTCTTCCTTGATTCATGAACACCATAAACCAAAGGATTAACTTTAAATAATTTATTCACAAAGTCATACTTATCTGGTAAAATTAATTTATGATCCATAAGCTTTCCAAACATATACTCACCATTTTCCTTTGCTGCTTCCATTTCAATTAAACCCACTCCAACCCACCAAAGGATTATATTCCTTCTCTTCATGACAGAATTCTTTGGGAAATGTAAGAGAGACTTCAAGCATTTCATTTCAGTATAACCAAGGCTCTCATAATTTTTCTCAATCACTTCCAACTCCTCAGGTTGTTGGGTTGAAGGGAGTGATGCAGTAGCTTCTTTATTTGCTTTTTCAGGTTGTGGGAATTGATCAGCTGGCAGCAACTTTTTAGTTGATTCCTTTATTTCCTTGCAAATCATTTCCTCGTCTTCCATCAACTTACGTATGTTGTTGTTGCGAAGATAGCCATCTACCTTTGTTAACTTGTCAAGTAGATCTTGTTCATTTTGCTTCACCTTGGAAAACAAATCCTTTATGTTGGTCAACTCACTTTTCAAATCCTTCAATTTTGTTTGTTTGTCTACAGTCACCAAAAGTTTCAACAATGTAGGCACTGCTTTCATGGGATTTGTCCGAATAGCCATTTCTTTTTCTGCTATGAGACTGAAGAACAGACTTGTGACTTTATAGAAAAATCTCTGACGAAAGAAACTATATTTTTTCCTATAAGATGGAGGAACAGAGTGGTGTGATGTTTTGAGACTATGAAAGATCAATTAACGAAGCAATAAAGTTTTGCAACAAGATTGAGGTATCAAGTCTATGATCTCATCAAAACCTGATAAAAGAAACAATACTTTTGCTCGAGATTGGAGATAGGTGGAATGGGACTTAAGATTGGAGAGAAATATTTTTTTTACCGAGCTGAACTTTGTCATCAAGATATTCCAATAGACAATAAGAAGCAAAGAAAAGAATCCCCAAAAATGTTTCATATCTCTTTTCAGGAACAGCTGCCACAGAAATTCCTTGATTCTGAACTTACCCTGAACCCAAGTAACATTTTATAGTAATTGAAAGACACTTTGAAATTACCAGAATATTCTTCCATTAATAGAAGTTCATTTCATTAATTACATACAGAACTTTAAAAGATAGAATTAAAAGAGGCCGCGCGAACACAGGCCCCCACTGCCCCCACTGCAACAAATTATGACATAGGCTCTGTCACTGGGACAGACCTTAGAAAAGCACTCATTCAAAGTGCAATGAACATCACTTTTCTAGGCCATGGATCTTCTTGATTGTCCATTGACCCTATCCAACAGACCTTAGAAAAGCACTCATTCAAAGTGCAATGAACATCACTTTTCTAGGCCATGGATCTTCTTGATTGTCCATTGACCCTATCCAGGTAAGTATGTTTTTCAGAGTGAAACATGTTATATTTGTATCCTATTATTCCATTTACTATTTCTAGTATTGTCGATGTGGGATTGAAACAGAGTACTTTAAATGTTAGAATAAATGTCCAGAGTTAACTGGTGTTTCTGTTCGTTGGATATGTGTCTATTTAATATCACTCCAACTAAGAAATTAAGCGTCCAAACTGCATAAGAAAATGAAGTGACGTTTAATACTGATGCTGCTCCGTTCTGAAAATTTTGATAGTTGCAAACTAGTATCACAAAAATGTAATAAATCATCATCTCAATTTCGTTATATCTATTCAAAAGATTTTTGTTTGATTATTACAGTAGTTTCACTTTTTATTCTTCTATAACAATATCCCCATAAGTCTTTAAGATCTTAGACAATTCAGGACTGAGAATCCACAATAAAGAAGTGGTAGAGAAACAGGTGGTGAAGATAGGGAGCTAGTCAAGAAATTAAAACTGAGAACAAGAAGTAAAAGCAAAACATAATTTTCTTATCTTAGCAATTTAGTAAGAAAATTATTGTCACAAATGAAAATATAACATATTTTAGCAAACCAAACACTTCCTTGAAGCATAAAAACTGCATGTGCTGCAACTCTCATTCATACCTAAATGCTATCATTAGATTAAAAGTCAGTGTATAATGGCAAGCATATGTGATTATCTCATTACATTGTTACAACTAAGTAAAGATTGACATCTGATCTCTCCTATACTTCAGACAAAGTTTAAGTACTTCTCCATTTTGCATTAACTAAATAGAAATATAAAAGGGTAGAGATTGATGAAGCTTCAATAAGAAGTGAGAAGATATTTTTCAAATCACTTGGCTGGGCTTTCGACTGTAAAACATCTTGGGATCGATAGAAGGCATGTCATTCTGGTTCAAAAGACTAGTAGCTTGATCAGATCAGCCAGTACATGTCAAGTATCAATATAGACTCGATACAGGAGAAAATGCAATACACAAATATAATTACTTTCTGCGTATAATGAGTGCTGTTTAGTTTGACATTTAGAGTTTCAATATGAAATGAAAAATTGAATAACAGGTTATTTTTAAGTGACTGTTTTTCATGAGTAAGTTGTGCTTTATCAGCAAGATTGATATCGCTTTTTCATTCCTCTGGAGTTAGAGGGTGAATCTAGCCCATAGTTTGCAACTTCTGTACATTATACTAATCATGCACCTTAACTGCTATTAATTAGTTTATTCTGTAATAAATCAACAAACATAAAAAATCAGAGTGGCGCAGCGGAAGCGTGGTGGGCCCATAACCCACAGGTCCCTGGATCGAAACCAGGCTCTGATAATTAAGGAATTATTTTTTTTAATTTTCATCCGTTCTTCCTCTGTTTACAATTATTCTTTTAGTCACTGATAAAATAAATAAAGTTGTAGGGTGAAGAGAGAAAAGTAGGGGTGTAAGAAGAAAATCTGCATAGTTGGTGGATAGCATCTATGAGACACGTGTGTGGATAGCAACACACAATACAAAAGAAGTGAAACTTTCACTACAGAAGCTTGCTGTTTCAAAACTCAACAGCAATGGCTTCTATCTCATGCATCACCCACCACCCCGTCACTTCCAAGCTAAAAACTTTCTCCCCTTCACCTCACGCTTCTGCCTCAAACTTGGCTTCCAGGTTTCTGGGCACAAAAAAAAGTGTTGGGTGGCTCAGCCTCACCTCTAGTATTGGCCCCTCCAACGGCTCCAGAGCCACGTGCTGGTTCAGGTTCGGGAAGAACGGTGTTGATGCCGAAGGTGCTGGCATTTATGGCAGCCAGAGCCGTGATGACTTCGATAGAGATGATGTGGAGCAGGTTTGTGATTGAAGCTGTTAGAGAGTTGTTAGTTATTACAATTGTGTCATGCTTACGCATGTGGTAATGCTGTTCAAGTTCATTGTTGTTTGTGTTAGGAAATTACATTAAGTTAGGGGTAAGATTATATGTGCATGTTAGCTGTTTGGAAAAATTTGAGCTTGTGGAGATTTGACATGAGAGATTATGCCTATGCATAGCTGGTCTGTGTTTTGGGGGTGGCTTTAAGAAGTGGGGATATTTTTCATTTACATTAGGATTTTCTAATCTCATGTAGCAAGAAGAATATAAAAGTGAGTGCATGTTCTTAAAGGGGTTAGCGAGTTAGACTGAGGGAATCGATTTGGTAAATAAAGGCACATTCAGAGAATTAGAAAGTTTGTGAGGAAAGAGAAACTCTTCTTGCGAAGGAGAAACCCTTGGAGGGATTTGTTGTTCTTGGAGTCACTGTAGATTTCTTCTATTAGGCTGGAATGTTGATTTGGGTTGGAATTGCTATGATGAATAGATGTTTAAATCTGCTTGATCTTTTACCCAATTTTGAGCTGTGATTGACTCATCTTCCATATTGTTATTAAAATACCTTACAAACAAGTCTCACTAAGACATGATTGCCATGGAATAATATAAATTGTAACGGATTAGGCCTCTGCTCAAGGTAATCACTTAATACATTGAGAATGGTAATACACTTGTCAACAACTCATCTTGCCACATCTGCTAGAAAATAGATAGAAGTCCGTTCACATCCCATCCATTCTTTACCGTTATGCATTTTTGTTATGTAATCTTGAATCAATCAACTTATATGAACAATCTCTTACAATGTCATCAAATTTAAAAGGCTAAACTTAAAAAATATTCTAGTACACCACCTGAAGAGACTTTAGGCCAACATCCCTTCTAAGTACAATACAGGTTATAAGGTGGAGGGACAGAGTGGCGTGAGGAAAGAAGATTGAGGTATCAAGTCTATGGCTTCATAAAGAACTGATAAAAGAAACAGAATACTTTTCCAGTATTGAAATTGGAGATAGGGTGGAATGAGGTTTGAGATTTGGGTAGAAATATTTTTTACCAAGTTTACCTTTGCCATAAAGTTATTCCAATAGAAAATAAGCAAAGAATCTCCAAACATGATTCATTTCTTTTCTCAGGAACAACTTCCAGTAGACTATGAGAAGAGAACTAATTGACAAGTTTGACGTCATTATTTATTCCCATGTGCCAGTGGTCTATTCTTTCTTTCAAATCCATTTCTTGATGGTGAACTAAAAGAATATTGATTTTTCAAGTTCCCAAGGAATGAACATCAAGTTTTTAGACTGTTTGCTGTAGCAAAGCCCAGTCTATAAACTGGTTAAGGTATCAAAGACTCCATCTAGAAAAGCAAACCATCCCGATATTTTCAAATGTTCCAACTTAATAGGATATTCTTTGATTTAAGCCACATTGGTAGAAGTTTATTCCACTGATAATATACATTCCCTTATTCAACCATTCTCTCAAACAAAGTCTATAAAACAAACACAATACATACTGAGTAAACCAAGGCATGAAAGATTTAATTTTCATCTGCAACATATGATAATATACTTTAATAACCCTCTAATATCAGGGAATATAAATATAACTATTATTAAACATTAGAAATAGGATTAATAGGGGCCGCGCGAACGCAGGCCCCCACTTCAACAAATTATGACATAGGCTCTGTCCGACCTTAGAAAAGCACCCATTCAAAGTGCAATGAAAGTCACTTTCCTAGGCCATGGACCTTCTTGATCGCCCATTGACCCTGTCCAGGTAAGTATTTTACTCTGAGTGACACATTTGATATTTGTAGTCTATTATTACTGTTACTATATCTATCATTGTCGATGTGGGATTGGAACAGAGTTAACTGGTACTTCTGTTCGTTGGACATTTGTTTAGCTTTAATATCACTCCGACTAAGAAATTGAGCGTCCAATAAGAAAATGACGTGACGTTTAACACTGATGCTACTCCACTCTGCAAAATTTTATAGTCAAACTACTATCACAAAGATGTAATAAAATCATTATCTCAATTTCGTTATATCTATTCAAAATATTTTTTGTTTGATTTTTAGAGTAGTCTCACTTTTTATGAAAGAGAAACTCTTGGAGGAAAGTTCTTATTCTCATCCTTATTAGTTTAATAAGATTGTTCATGTCCTGTTATTGCTTACATGCTTCCATTTCTAGGATAAGATTGGAACTTTTTAACAGTTTTTTATAATAATAAAATTGTAAGTAAACAAAAGGAGAAAGTAGGCAAGAACATAATTGAATAAAAGAGACAGTAATGAAGCCCTTATTATTTTTCTCTACTAGGAGTTTACAGCTACTAAGGAATGTGAATGATGTTTTTGTTGATTCGAAATTTTAAACTTCTGCAACTGTTAACTATTATGTTTATGCATTTACTAGGATTTGTTCTTGGAGTCGCTCTAACTGCAATTTAGTAAATGGAAACTTAATAACTAGAGCATTAGTTACAAAAGTTTAGTAAATGGTAACAATGAGATGAATTCATCATAGTGATATCTTGAGAAGTCAAACATTTGAGTCACAGATAAGTCAAGCAAACACTTTGTACGACTTTTCTCTGCATTAGTTTATCTAAATTGTTTGTGTATTATTCAGTTCAAACTGTAACTCTATTGGGTATCTATTTTATTCTAACTTTCATTTACTTTTCCTGTTCTTAGATTGACTTTCCATGGTAATTTTGGAAATTCAGTTTTGGAAGAGAAAGTGCTTTTGTTTCTAAAAGCATCAATGAACTTTACAATGACATCATAACATTTTGCTGCACATCATATAATTCACATTTGATAAAATTATACAGTACTTCAACTACATGGGGATGCTAGCAGTAGATGGAACCTATGATAAAATGGAAGCCCTTCTAAGCCTAAACATCCACCCTGTGGACATCCTTCTCCTATTAGCTGCATCAGAAGGTGACAAGCCAAAAATTGAAGAACTCCTGAGAGCTGGAGCAAAATATGATGTAAAAGATAGAGAGGGTAGGACCGCATTGGACCGAGCCAACGAAGAAATTAAAGAATTCATTCTTAATTTTTCAGTGCAAAGGGCATGATTTGTTTGTTTCCACCATAAGCATGCCTATTCAGCTACATAGTTGCTAACATTTTGATAACTTTTGAACTCTGTTAGTTTATATGCTTTGGATTAATCATCAGAATGGATTTTAATACCCATAAAACCAAGAGTTCTTCGTGTCCATGACAATAAAATTGGTTGAGCATATTTAAATTATTACGTCAAACATAATCTTACGCAATTACAAATAAAAAATATAGACATGCTTAACAATCAAAAACATGTTTTTATTCTAACAATATTCTATATTTTGATCTAATGGAATTGTTTTATAACGAGTGAAGATAAACTAAAATATCTTTTATTTCTGGCATAACCAACAAACTGAAGTGAAATATTGCTAAAGGACAAGTATTTTAGCAAGAGTCTTGAATAGGAGTTTAATTTTAATGCATGCTTTACTGAAAATTGTCAACTAGTTACCCTAGATATAATTTTTAAAATAATTACTACAAAAACTAAATTTTTAAATCAATTCATACTTAAATTATAATAGAAAAGAGTCTTAATTCTTCTAAGGCATTATAATTAATAAATTCAGTCATTAGTTCCAAAGAAGTTCATTCACATGCATGCAAGCTTAGTTAAAACTGTTGACCCCTTGAAGAAAGTTAGGTTTTGAGATATAGGTTTGGAAATGAAAACTAAATTCTGCATGAACATGTATTGAAAGATATCCAAACCTAGTTGTAATTCTGAGATTAAAAGCATCCAATTTTGCAACTAAACTGAGGTATGCTTCATATCACATACAACCTTCAAAAATGTAAATTAAGTACAGAAACAAAGTTAGCTTCGTTATTTGAGAAAAGATCATAACAATCACACACAACCAGATCTGACTTCCAAAATGCTTCATTATTTGAGAAAAGATTCTGCTAAACTCATGGGACAACATCTGAAACCCACATATTGATTGAATACAACAGAAAATTTAACTAGAACTAAAGGAGCCGCGCGAACGCAGGCTCCACAACCACAAATTATGACATAGGTTCTGTCACTTGGACAGACCTTAGAATAACATTCCTTCCATGTGCAATGAAGGCTGCCATTCTAGGACATGGACCTTATTGATCATCCATTGACCCTGTCCAGGTAAGTATGTTGGCTGTGCTGGCGCATCTTAAATTTGTAGTATAATCTTCTCGTCAGTGTAACTAGTATTTTCAATGTGGGATTTGACGTATTACCTAATGGTTAGATCAAAGATCCCAAAGTGCTTACAGTCAATGCTTCATCACACCTAAATATAACAACAAAGGACAGTTATTTACTTTTTAAGTTGATTAAATAAATCTAGTTAGCTGAAATACTTTAAAAAATTATCTCATGCCTAAATTAAAGAAACAGACAATACAATTATATATTTTTCTTGTCCAGCATTAGAAAAAATTATTATAAACCTCTTTATTTATCCTTGCACTTGATTGTACATGTGGATATAAATAAATATATATATATATATATATATATTATATTACGTATTATATATTATATATTATATATTATATATTATATATTATGTAATCAACATAAAAAAAATGGCATATTAAAATTACTACAAAATTAGGTTGGTTTTTTTCAATGAGAATAATCTATATAATATAATTCTTATCATCCATCTGAAAAATTGGTTAAACAAACCATAATAATGTCAAAATATTTTCTGCAGGTACAACACTCATTCTCCTTACGGAGGAAGAGTACCAAGAAGGAGGAGGAAGAGTACCAAGAAGGAGGAGGAAGAGTACTTTCCAAAGTAAAGACTGAATTCATGGAGTTGAAATCTTTATAAGGTACATTTTTAGCTTTGTAAGAACAATTGGTGCTCACCGTAGGATCGAACCTATGACCACAAGGTTAAGATCAGTTACTCCCTAAGGTAGCACCTTCACTAGTGTCGAGCAATATGGCCTTTAATTTCTTTCTATTTTTCCCAACCTCTTTTTACTTAGGGGGCACAGTTATTTTGTTGCCACTAACAATTCGATGAATGTCCACCTCTTTTCCTTGTGGGTTAGGAATGACATTCTTATTGGTCTTCTTAGCCTCATTGACTAATTGATTCTTAAGGCGACGAAAGATGTCCTCATCCCCTCCTACTTTAGCAGCATACTGAGCAATATAACCTACAAGCACCACAAAATGCTTCGATCAATTTAGAAAATGTTTCAGTTACAACCTATTATACACTTACCTTACAACTTAGTAGCTTTGGCATTATGTCTGGGTGTTTTGTCTTAGTTATTTCTTTGTTTCCTAAAATCCTAAGTGTTTTCCTAAGGTTTTCTGTGTTGGGGAATTTAGTTCTAAGTCTTGTGTTTTCATCCTATGATGTTTTCAGATTATTATTTCGTTTAATATTATTTGGTTAAACTTCAAAACATGAGAGTATTTAGGCACATAGACGATTTTATTTTAACATTGTTCTTGTCTTATAACAACACAATACAGAATATGTCCTAAACATCTACATTTCGTGGAAGTTTCTTATTAAGAATGATCTTCCTCTGTGTTCTTGCATTTCGTGAATTGTTTATGTCAATGTCTGGAAAATTTGAACCAAAGTGTAGAGAAAATATTATATTTCGATAGTACAAATTTTATTTAGTGTAAACTTGAATGACAACACAATTACCTCAACGTGTTAACTTGAAACATGAATCCTTCATTTTGCATCTCTATCACTTCATTTGCATCTACACTCAAAATGAAAAACTTAAAATAATAAACATGAATTGTTTTTGGTTATTTTATACTACACTTTGTCACTTTACGAGGTTGACTGTTAAGATTTTATTTTTACAAGTTCATTTTGAGTAGAATTTTATTAATTGATGTGCTACTTTTGATTGTTGTATTTGGTGAATCATTTTCATTCAAAACCGGGATAGCTGGGTAAAATTAAGTGTTAGAACAAACATATTAAATTCATTTTAATTGTGTTATTTGAGTTTAACATGAGTTTAACAATTAAAGCATCATAAGTATTCAATGGCAATAATAAGCATAGGATGAATAAAAAAACCTAAACCAAAAAAATGAAAAAACTTAACATAAAGCAGAAATACAAATACAAACAAAAATAACATTACATATAAAATTTGTGATAACATTCTTAAACTTGTACAACAAATACATATAACAAATACGAACAATATAAAAACATCAAAAAGTCTTCTTAATAAGTACACATACTTAACCTTCAATCAATATTTTCCAAATATCAAATACAGACAACATAAAAACAATAAAAAGTCCTCTTAATAACTACACATACTTAAACTTCAACCCAATGTTTTTTCAAATATCAAATACCAACCAAATAAAACCAACAAAAACTCTTGTTAATTAGTACACATACTTAAACTTTAACACAATGTTTTCCATATTATAAAACTCAATTTTCAATTTTGATATTTCTTCTCAACATCTTCAATGACAACTTTTTTTACAATAAAGAAGTTTCTGAGTCTCTTTTAAAGGGAGGGACAACTGACAACTGCATTGATGCTCAAATCAAATATTAGATTCTGAAGATAAGTTTATCCTTTAGAGAGTAAAATAAATTTCAACATGAGTTAACTATATAGGAGTCAAATCATCACTCTCAACATAAGTCCATCCTTTAGTGATGAAATAATCACTTAGACTCTCAACATGGTTCGGTTCTCTACCCTCTTTGAGTTGTTCATGTTACTAACTTCCTTGGGGGTTCTATGATAATGTAGTGGCCATTAGGATGGTCTCCAGAATAAAAATAACATCTCATGACTTGTTAAGATGAATCTTGTGCAGATGTTCCTCAATGCATTTTGATAATTTGTTCCTTTAACTCATTTATTTGTTGAGAGATGATCTTATTTTGTGCTAAGATGGCATTCTAAGTGTCGAACTCAAATACTTCTTTCTTAATAGGTTGACTTTTATCATGATGGATGTGATGATCACTAGTTGTTAGTGCCTTAATGATGTTCTTTCTTCCTTATCATCTTTGGTCATCATTGATCCTCTTGTTGAGGCATCTAATAGCAGACTCGTTTGAGGTCTTAGCCCATTATAAAACATGTTTAATTTAGTCACCTAATCGAAACTATGATTTAGGAATTTTTTAGTAATGACTTAAATATCTCCTAAGCTTCATAAAGATGCTCATCTGCACCTTGAGAGAATGTGGCTATAGCTGATTTGGCACTCACATATTTGAATGAGGAAAAAGATCTTGTTAGAAATTTTCTCCCCACCTCTTCTCATTTGTTAAAACTCTAGTTGGGGCATGATTGCAGCCGCGTTTTGGCTCTTCCTGTCAATGAAAATGGAAAACTCTTGTGATAAGTTGCGTCCTCATCTTCATCTTTTACTCTTATAGTACCAATAGGTTCATAGAAGGTGGATAAATAGTTATAGGGGTCTTCGTTGTCTAAACTACTAATTGGTTTGACGTTATTAATGACAATAAACCTGACTTCATTTCTATTATTTTTTATGGACTATCTATGCTGGAAAATTGTCTCAGTCCAAGACTTTTAGCATAGTCTCTCTCAGCTTTCTCCTAGGTCCAACATCTCCTAACTTGATTTCTTCTTGAGATTGCTTATTTATTTCTAAACTGGAAGGTTGTCCTTCTTGCCATGCTTGTCTTAATTATTTCTTGTGTTTTTTGTCATGGTGTTGTTTCTTCTTGTAGTTATTTCAATCTTAGTATCAAACAACAAATCTCCAACTCGATTTTTACTTTACATATACAAAAGTTCCAAGAATAAGTGAGCGCAAAAAAGTAGATGCTAAGATATAACTAACTCTATAGATTTGAACAAATTTACAACAAACCTAAAAGTGATCACATATTTTTGATAAAAATTTAGAATCAAATCCACAATAACAACGCCAAAAACTTGATGACCTCTTGGATTGTGAGTAATTGTTGAGACTTTGGCAAGTGTACCAAATCGTTCAAGTAATAAAACCGGTAAGACCGGATATCGTTTCCCAAGAGACTCGTGTCCTAGACAATCGTATAAAATCTAACTAATTTAGACTAAAGAATGATTCCATGTTTTTGTGGTTTTCATGCAATTAAATTAAAGATAAAACATAAAGTGTAAAAGTGATCTTTGATAACGCAAACACTTAGAAATGGAAAGATTAGAAATGATATGGAATGATATTGTTGGGGGTTGATTTCACCTACTTCACTCTTATGTATAGAAAATCACTTCCTCTTCATTAATTAGCCAATGTCAATCTTCTAATTTACTCAAACCCAATCCCTTGGTAGAGAGAGCCTAGACTTACTTCTTAAACTCCAATCCCTTGGAAAACCTAACAAGTTCATCCGCTTTAAGAATTGAGATTCAAGACAACCAAAGGTCCATGTTCTATCCCTAGATACAATTTCCTTTAGGTGTTTAATCCAGTTCTAGATTCACCCAATATTTCCCAATATCAAGCAAACCCTAAAATCATGAAATGGTTGAATCAATCATACAAGCTTTAAGCAAAGGAATTAAACACTAACAATTAATCAAAGAGGCATATAATCATTCAAAACAACTGTAATTTACATAAGAGATCCGTGATTACATCAATCCCCAACAATAATGAAACTAGCTCTCCATGAATGGAGAGCTTGATCTTACAACAAAGGTGGAAATGGAAGAAGGTTGAAGACCCAAGGATGAAGAAGGGTTGTTCCCACAGCTCCTAGATCGCCTCTGGACGCTCCAATTGAGAGAAATCGTGTCTGGGATGCCAAAGATGTCAAAGCCCTTCTAATTTGGGGTTAAATAAACCCAATCTGCCAAATCAGCAACTAGGCGCGCTTGAGACCGCGCTCCAGCGCGCGAAGACTGGAAAAAGGGCGATCCAGCGCCCTTTTGTAGGGGGCGCTCCAGCTAGCTCCAATCCTGGTGCAGAGCGCGCTCCAGCGCCCATTGTTCAGGGGCGCTCCAGCTAACTTTTTTCCAGATTCTGGTTCTTCATATTTTTGCTGTTTTTGCTGTTTTCTTGTTTTCTCTGGTTCCAGCACTCTTCATTTGATGCAGAGACTTCTTCCAACTAATTAACTTGTATAAATAAAGGGGTTAAAGATCAATTTATCTAATTAAAGCTTAAGATGAAACCACTTCTTAAACTAAATGAAAACTAGGATTTACAAAGTAAAAAGGATGAGAAAGAGTTGATATTTTCTCTAATTCAATACTGAATTCATAGTAAAATATGCCACTATCAACTCCCCCAAACTTAGAACCTTGCTTGTCCTCAAGCAAAAGGTATCTGACTGTCAAACAAAACATATTTTTCAAAGATTACAGTTGGATTCATAATACATTGCTTAACTTGAAACAACTAGAAATGTGTATCATGTTAGTTTTCCACTATGATGCTCACAACACAATCAATCAATCAAATGCCATAGTCTATAAGAGATCAACAGTCATGGCAGGATGCTTTACTGAATTATGTAGAACCAATCCTCACTTAAGATGGTGTTTCACTCTAATGCACTGGTGTATAAGGATGTGTGTCTATCACTCTACTATCAAATTGTCACACAAATCAACTTTGCCATTTGTTTCAACCAAATTAAACACATTCACAAGTAAGTCAACATCACAAGGACTTTCATTGGCTTGTATTGTGGCTGGGATAAGAAGGAACATGGTTTTTCTGGATAACAAAGCACCTTGAGCTAAGAGATCAAACAATTACAATCATGAATAAAAGTTCTCTTTTGCTTCACTTAGATTACCACCAATGTCGAACTTACACCCAACTGTTTTTCATTCAGTACTTTTCCTTCTCTCTTTTTCTTTCTTCCTTTTTGTTACTTTTGTATCTTTTAAATTTTTCTCAATTCATCCTTTCATAACAACTCCCCCAAACTTAAACCATGCTCCTGCAGTACAGATGATTTCTCCATTTAGCTCAAGGTAAGGAAAATAGGGAATTTTCATTTGGGCTTTAAGGTTCAAAAAGAGTCATTTATCAATCAAGGTCGAAAGGTTTTGAATTGGTTTCTTTGGCAATATGTGGAAGAAGTAGGAGAGCAAGATGACCTTGATCAGTGCAACTAACAAGCAAATGGTTCAAATCAGAGAAACTCAGGCAAAGTCAATTGTGATCAAATATGATAACATTCACAAGAAAAGTCTAAAGCACAACATCTCACAAGGTTAACTCAAGGTTCCACAAACATCATCAAGCAACTGCCAAGAATATTGATCGCAGTTAAACATAAAGCATTGTCAGACTTTTCATGTAAAAAGCAACCACAATTTGAACTAAACTGACCCATCTCAAGCATCATTTCATATCAAACCATAAGCATTATGAATCAGCATAAGTCTATCAAGCCAGATAACTAAAACAACTTAACTAAAATTAAAAAAAACAAAAGCTAACTAGCAACCAAAGTAAAAGAAAGCAAAATAAAAGGTCCTGTGACTCATGATTTGTAGCTCATTGTCAGACTCCTTCATTTTCTGCACCACCTCCCCCAATAAATTGGGTTGGTCCCCAAGCCATGCTACTTGGGTCGCATATTCCTCTGTTGACATCTCTACTTTGTGGCGGCGTTTGTTTTTATTCTCTTGGAGTTGGATGAAGAAGTCATTTCTGCACAAAAGATTGAAAATAAAGTTTGCAAATGTGAGCTCACAATGTATGTATTTGTAACAAACAATCATTAGATCACATGATCATGAGTTCACAAGGTCAAACGCACATTAAATATGCAAGAAAAATCACAAAACACAGCCTGGAGCATGAAAAATTTGAAGCAGAAGAGAAAAATAGAGTTGCTGAAAAATCTGGTCTGGTTGGAGCTAGCTGGAGCGCCCCTAAGCAGAGGGCGCTGGAGCTAGCTATGGGTCAGAATGCCAGAAAACTGGATTCGTGCTGAGCGCGCTGGAGCGCCCCTGAGCAGAGGGCGCTGGAGCGCCATACCAGATTGCAGATTTGCAGAATTTCCCAACTACACCTACGATTTTTGGAATTTGGCACTTCTTGATGCTCAATTCAGCCCAGATTAACATGTTTTCACTATACAAACTTGATCAAATCCATAAGGATTGAAATTGAGTGCAAGAATGCCAATTTAGGTGCACACTTCCAAAGCTTTCTAATTCTACAACTCAAGGCTTCAAATTTTACACTTTAAACATACCTAAACTCAACATAACCATTCAGAACATACTTAATCACACTATAACACATAAAAACAGATTGAACAAATCTAAAACACATCAATACACAATAAAACTCAACATTACACTAGTTAACCATTAACAACACATAAACTACAATTGAAACTAACATGCTCCAAAATAACCAAATCAAATCAAAACATTCTAAAGCAAATTCAAACAATCAAAACACACTCAAACAATAAAATCACACATGAGAAAGGGTTAGAAAGCTGGGTTGCCTCCCAGTAAGCGCTTGTTTAACGTCATTAGCTTGACACCATTAAGCTCAAGTTTGATTTTTGATGTTGGAATGCTTCTTCTTGTCATGACACCAACATCCTCTCAGCAATTTCCTAGTCACCAACTTGACTCTCCTAGAATATGGAGCCTCTATCTCAAGCACTCCATTTATCTTTATGTTCTTGATGACCCATAACCTATTCTTGAATCTCACTGGTTTGCCAGGTTTGGGCTCATCGCTTGCCATCACAGGATTTTGGTGAACTAGTTCCTCTTCCTTTTCTTCTTCTTCTCCCTTTACTCTTGGAGATAAACAACTAAGGCTCCTTTTTACCAACTTGGCAGCTTGCTCTGTTAGACTAGTAATTGATAGAAGTTCATCTGTAGCTTCAAGACTAGTCTCTTTTTCATGATTTTGCTGCTCAACCCCAAAGACGTTGAAAGTCACCTCCTCATCTTGGTCTTTCAATTTCACTGTTCCTTCTTCCACATGAATGACAACCTTGGCTGTCTTCATGAAAGGTCTTCCAAGGATGAGTGGTATATCTGCAGATTCCTCCATGTCCATAACTACAAAATCCACCGGGAATTTGAGTTTATCTATTTTGACCACCACATCTTCCACTACACCATATGGGTACTTGATGGATCTATCTGCCAGTTGCAACATCATTCTTGTAGGCTTGACTTCAAGACCACCAATCTTCTTGAGCATGGATAAAGGTATCATATTGATGCTAGCTCCCAAGTCAACGAGAGCTCTACCTATATCATGATTTCCAATTGTGCATGGAATGGTGAAACTCCCCGGATCTTTAAATTTGGGAGGAAGGGTTTTCTGCATGATGGCACTAGAATTCCCTTGCACTTCAATTGTTTCCTCATCTAAATACTTATTCTTCTTGTTGAGGATTTGCTTCATGTACTTTGCGTAGGCAGGAATTTGTTGTAGTGCTTCGGTCAATGGCATGGTAATCTCAAGTTGATCAAATATTTGCTTAAACCGAGCCAATTGTTTCTCCTTCCCTTCAATAGATGGGATTTTTGGGTAAGGAAGGTGTTTCACAATCTCTTTCTCTTTTTGATTTTTCTCTTTTTCTTTCTTTTTATTCTCTTCTTCTCTTCCAACCATGTCTTCTTCTTCTTCATTTTCTTTCTGATCTTCTTCTTCTGGCTTTTCTTCCTCTTCTTCTTTTCTTCCAACCTCTTTCCCACTTCTTGTGAATATTACATTACACTCCTCCTTCGGGTTGGCTTGAGTATTTGCAGTAAAATGTCCACCCTGTTGGTTTGCTAATTGCTTAGCCAATTGACCAACTTGCACTTCCAGGTTCTTTATGGATGCATCAGTGTTTTTCTGGTTTTGGATGGACTGCTGCATAAACATATGCAATGTGTCTTCTAGCTTTGAAGTCCGATCATTTTGAGGTGGATAATGTTGAGCAGGTTGATACGGATTTTTACTGCTAGAAGCTTCTTGATTTTGTCTCCACCCTTGATTGGAAGGATTAGGGAAATGATTGTTGAAGAAGTGTTGTCGTCCTTGATTTCCCATATAGTTGACTTCTTCATGTTGGGAACTACTAGGACTTTGACAATGGCCGTTGGGGTGGCTATCTCCACAGAAATCACATCTCATTACTTGATGATGTGATTGAGGTTGAGCTTGCATTGCTTGCAACTGCTGAGGTAGTTTAGCCATATGTTGAGTTAAGAGTTCCATTTGTTGAGCCAGAAGCTTATTTTGTGCAAGTAAAGCATCCTGGGCACTCAGTTCATACACTCCTCTCCTCTGTGCTGGAATTATTCCATGTTGGCTCCTCAAATCAGTGGAAGCCATATTTTCTATCACAGCAATGGCTTCATCAGCAGTCTTGAATAGTACTAAACCACCAAAGGATGCGTCTAATATCATCTTTGTATGAGGTTGCAAACCATTACAGAAAGTTTGCACTTGCATTTCTAGACTGAATCCATGGCTGGGACACTTTCTCAATAAGGATTTAAATCTTTCCCAGGCTTCACAAAGTGGTTCATCTACTCCTTGTACGAAGGTAGCAATGGCAGCCTTCACCTCTGTGCTCTTTGATGGTGGAAAGAAGCGTGCTAGAAATTTGTATTCCACATCCTCCCAGCTCGTAAGACTTTGATTAGGCTGTGACTGGAGTCAAGCCTTTGCTTTGCCATTCAGCGAGAATGGGAAGAGTCTCATGTATAATGCTTCTTCATCCTCCCCTTGTACACCCATAGTGCTACACAACTCATAGAAGGTGACCAAATGCGCATGAGGGTCTTCATTGTCCAAGCCAGAAAATTGATTTGAACTGATGAGCTGTAGTAGAGCAGGCTTCATTTCTGCCAGCTTGTCACTCATAGTGGGCCTCACAATGCTTGAGAAATTCCTCGGGCTTGTGTAGGTTATTGAGTCCCCTATGGTTCTCCTTGGAGGTGGTCCTGCGCCAGCCATCCCGTTCACAGAAGAAGAATCAAAAGATTCTATGATTTGATTGTTGAGAAAAGATGAGGATTGAGGGGCAGCTTGTTGACTTAGAGCTCGCTGTCTCCTTGTGTCACTATTGTTTCTACGAGCTGTTTTCTCGATCTCAGGATCCACAAGGAGTGGTTCAGATGACACCGTCCTCCTTGTACGGATGTTTCCCTGCATACACTAGAAAACAACCAAACTCGTGCCACAAGTCAGCCCAAAAAATAAAGATAATAATTACAACAAAATAGAAAATTATACACAAAAAGATAAAGTCTAAATCGGTTAAAAATCACACAAAATTCTAGTTTAATACGGGTCCCCGGCAACGGCGCCAAAAACTTGTTGAGACTTTGGCAAGTGTACCAAATCGTTCAAGTAATAAAACCGGTAAGACCGGATATCGTTTCCCAAGAGACTCGTGTCCTAGACAATCGTATAAAATCTAACTAATTTAGACTAAAGAATGATTCCATGTTTTTGTGGTTTTCATGCAATTAAATTAAAGATAAAACATAAAGTGTAAAAATGATCTTTGATAACGCAAACACTTAGAAATGGAAAGATTAGAAATGATATGGAATGATATTGTTGGGGGTTGATTTCACCTACTTCACTCTTATGTATAGAAAATCACTTCCTCTTCATTAATTAGCCAATGTCAATCTTCTAATTTACTCAAACCCAATCCCTTGGTAGAGAGAGCCTAGACTTACTTCTTAAACTCCAATCCCTTGGAAAACCTAACAAGTTCATCCGCTTTAAGAATTGAGATTCAAGAAACCAAAGGTCCATGTTCTATCCCTAGATACAATTTCCTTTAGGTGTTTAATCCAGTTCTAGATTCACCCAATATTTCCCAATATCAAGCAAACCCTAAAATCATGAAATGGTTGAATCAATCATACAAGCTTTAAGCAAAGGAATTAAACACTAACAATTAATCAAAGAGGCATATAATCATTCAAAACAACTGTAATTTACATAAGAGATCCGTGATTACATCAATCCCCAACAATAATGAAACTAGCTCTCCATGAATGGAGAGCTTGATCTTACAACAAAGGTGGAAATGGAAGAAGGTTGAAGACCCAAGAATGAAGAAGGGTTGTTCCCACAGCTCCTAGATCGCCTCTGGACGCTCCAATTGAGAGAAATCGTGTCTGGGATGCCAAAGATGTCAAAGCCCTTCTAATTTGGGGTTAAATAAACCCAATCTGCCAAATCAGCAATAGGCGCGCTTGAGACCGCGCTCCAGCGCGCGAAGACTGGAAAAAGGGCGCTCCAGCGCCCTTTTGTAGGGGGCGCTCCAGCTAGCTCCAATCCTGGTGCAGAGCGCGCTCCAGCGCCCATTGTTCAGGGGCGCTCCAGCTAACTTTTTTCCAGATTCTGGTTCTTCATATTTTTGCTGTTTTTGCTGTTTTCTTGTTTTCTCTGGTTCCAGCACTCTTCATTTGATGCAGAGACTTCTTCCAACTAATTAACTTGTATAAATAAAGGGGTTAAAGATCAATTTATCTAATTAAAGCTTAAGATGAAACCACTTCTTAAACTAAATGAAAACTAGGATTTACAAGGTAAAAAGGATGAGAAAGAGTTGATATTTTCTCTAATTCAATACTGAATTCATAGTAAAATATGCCACTATCAGTAATCACACCGAAAAGTGCACTGGTTCAATCGTAATACCAAGTGTCGTATCCATAAGTATCTAATCAAATTTTATCAGAACTCGTGATGTTATTTGGATTTGTATTTAAAATTGTTTGATTGTGAAATAGATTGATCCAAAACTTCAAAGTAAAATGGATAACTCAATCAAATAATGTGTGTTGAGATTAGATTTCACAACTTTATCCTTAAGTGTGGTTAGTGTTTCATTGGATTAACAACCTTCATTCATTGTTCCTCGAAGTACTCTAATGTAATTGTAGACCTATGTCTGCAACCTAAGACTTAAAGACATTAAAACTATGTGTGATTTCTCCACTCCTTATGAATGAACTATTTGCATTAATTTGAACAAGACTTTGTCACCAACTAATGCATATATATGCATGTCAACCACCAAACAACATTAAATGACTCAATTAGATCTATAAGACGAATTAATTTTTGCCTAACTCGAGTTATTTGTGCAATGGATGATTGACTAATCATATTAATGCAAACACTAGGTAGTTCAACAACTCATGATGATTCTAACAACTAATCATATTCCCCACGTCTCCTTTATTCTAAGAGATATTACAAGTGAAGTGAGAGAGAGGGAGACTAAGAGCCTGAGATGAAATTCTGATATCAAAACAAGAGGTTTATCCCTTAATTTATAGAATTTTAGGTCTTGGTTGCAGCTCCAAACATGGTGGTCATTCTTAAGAGCTTTTCTTCTATGATGGGTTTCCTTATAACTTAGACTTTGTTCTTAGTGTCCTCACAAAACTTTCTTCAATGGTGGGTTTCATCCATGTTTGAGCTTCAGAGCTTTAGTGCTTTAGAGTGCTTTATAGTGAATTTTTCCTCGCATGGTTCAGACATTATATTTTCTACTTGAGTTGTGGAAGCAAAATTTGAATTATTTTGAAACCGTCATAAAGTTCTCAACTTGTGATTCTAGGGCTCAAGATATTATGCTTTATTTCTTCTAAAAGTGCTTAAATTAATGAGAAATTGCATTAGTTTGTCACTCATGTTCATATCCAAATGCTTTCAGTGAATTTTAGGAAAAATGGAGTAAAATCTTAGCATATGTAATATAATCAATCAAGATAAGTTTTAAAATGCATGTGAATTATAAGTAAAATGAGCACTTATCACATACCCATTGTCATTCCTAATTGTCACAATCTTGATCTTTCTTGTATAGAATATATTAAGGACGAGACAAATTAACAACTTAATTACATTACACTGCTAAGTAATAGTGTTAGGCTAAGAACAAAGACTATCTCACCTAAAACACATATGCACTTGTCTTGAACTCGCACACTAATAATAACTTGGTACAATTAGTACAAAAAACTTGTGATTTCAAGGTATGGGCATTTTAATTATATTGCATGTTTATTACTTATTACTCCTATGTTGATTTAGATATGAGAATGTCATTATAAAAACTTTCTACTCTTAGTTATGGATCCTCGGTCACACAGATGACTAGTAAGAAGTTTGGAACATTAAGAGTAAATTATGTAACAACATATGAAAATATGGTTCAACATGAAGAGTCTAAGCCAGAAATTTATAGATCTTGTATAAGAACACTTAACTTGAAGTATTTTTGGAACATCATTATTCTAATACTCAATTTTGAAAACTTGTGACATTTTTTAGCATAAGTGTTGGAATCTTCTTTCACACAAACCATCATTGATCAACGGGATGTCCATTTTTTGAATTTTTTCTGGTCCCGACATATGATTGTATCAAACGATTTAAATAATCTAATAAAAACAACTATAACCTAATAGTTTAAAATTTTAATTATTTTTCACATGTTTTAATTTTTATTAAATTCAAACAACTTTTTTTTTATTTTACTTTTTTCCTCTGGCCCTTTTATATGTGCTTATGATAAAACGTACGTTTGATTCCATGAAAAACATGGGAATAAAAGAAGAAACAACACTCTTTCTACATTCATTTGGATAAATTCCTTGTTATCATAACCACTCTTTTTTATTTTATCATTTTTACCATCTTTTTGTTATCTTAAAAGCAGAACACGCAAACAAGTCACAAAAACGCTTAGCAGATATGGACAAAAACACGTACATAAGCCTTGCTATCGTTATTTACGAAACTACCCTCTGTTCAACTACTACAGTACCCTTACAATTTTTTCTTCCATCATAGCCGGCCACATGGATTCCTTTGGAGTCTCAGAAATATGAGTCAAAGCGTCTCAGATTGACCTCTTTCTTTCTTTGTGATATGCAATAATAGAAAATATACATTTAAATAAAAAAATAGATATTTTTATACATTGTTTTGGTATTGAAAATATATATGATTCGCTCGCTGTATCCAATAGTTTCCTCTTAAAAGTCGAAAAAAAAATTAAATATGTTTTTTTATTAAACTTTTTAAAATATAGATAAAATTATGACAGCGATTCTAATTTTAAAAACAGAACATATTAAGTACAAAATTACACTTGTAATAATATTCAAGAATGGAAAAATAAATCAACTACTTCAGCGATTATGTTCATATCACATATTTAGTTTATAATTCTATGTAATATTAGCATGTTAATTAATTTAAAAATTAAATATATTTTTAATTTTTTAATTTATAAGTAAAATTGGAATTCTTTCATTTATCGTATAAAACACGTTAATTCTTCAGGGGTATTGATTTTTAATTGAGATATGTAATGGTCATGCTAAGTTAAATAGTTCAACTAAAAAAGTTAACCCTGCCAATTGAAGATATATTTCATATATTTTTCATATATTAATGAAATGTAAAGATCAGTTTTGAATGAACATTTTGACATAATTCCAATATTACTTGTTTTTATGCCTAGACTGCTAAACATTTTCTTTCTTATTTTTTATATTTCAAGATCTATAATCGTTATTGGTTGGTTGAAGAGTAATTAATTGTTCAAGGAATGTCCATCATTAATATTAAATCCATAAACCAAACAACTTTCAACTTTAAGTATTGGGGAATATTATTAAAAAAAAAGGCACAGGAAAAAAGAACTTTATTGTTTATTCTGTCAAACCAAAAAGAGAACAATTAACAATTTAAACATATTGAATGCACAAGAATTTATGCTTCGTTGATGGGACCAAAGTAAAGCGATGAAGTAATGAGCATAGAGAAAAGGTAGCAGAAGAAGAAGAAACAGACACCAGTCTTCCATGGCCAAAATCATTGGCAAGAGCAGAAGAAGAACAACTCAAGTATGTCACAGAATGGTTCATCATGTCAACCTTAACTGCAACCTGTTCCATAGGGTGTCCTTTCTTGGTCGTTTCATCTGGGACAGGATCTTTCTCTGCTGTCTCGGAAGGCCTTCACCTGCCCCTTACCTCAGACTGCCCCTCCGTAGCCTCCCTTCCACGGCCACCGTGCACGGTGGCTCCTCCCTGCATGGACACCCCATCACCACCCCATGTGACTCTGACTCTGATTTGGTCAACCTCAAGATCAGTTTGCTTGGTGATTGCCATATTGGAAAAACCAGTTTTGTGGTACTTGTTTTCATGCTTTAATATATAGTTTATTCCTTGCTTCTGTTTCACTTTTCATTCATCTGAAATGTGTATCAGTTGTTTTTCCTTGGTTATTGTCATATTGGAAAAACTAGCTTCAAGTTTTAATTTGATCTGTTCCTAGCTTTTGTTCAGTTTTCATGCATCTAAAATGGGTATCGATGGTTTATGCTTGGTCATTACCATATTGAAAAGAAAAAAAACTAGTTTTAAGTTTTGACTAGTTTCAAACTAACTTTTGTTTCACTTTTTACTTATCTAAAATGGGTTTTAGTTCTTTTAGCTGGGTATTTTTCTTCCGGGAAAAACCAGTTTTGGGTTTCTTAGCTTTTGGTTTCACTTTTCATTTATGCAGTGTTGGTTGTCTTTATGTTTTTCATTAGGAACAAACATTGACACTTACGTTTATGTTTTAAGTACAAGATTTGTTTGTCCCTGAAATTTATGTGACCCCAGAAACTTAGGTGGAAAAAAGATTTTCTTTTTCTCATTAATTTATTATTATTTTTTTCCATTTCTTGTTTTGATAGATGAGTGTGACTGCTATTTTCAGATCAAGTATGTGGGGGATGAGCAAGAAAAGAGGAGCTTGCAGATGAAGGGACTTAATCTGATGGACAAAACATTATCAGTTCAAGGAGCAAGAATTTCTTTTAGTATTTGGGATGTTGCAGGTGTTTAACTTTTAACTTTTTCTTTGAACTTTTAAGGCTTTTCTGGGGTTGTAACTTTAAGTGAAGTTTTAATGGTGAATAATTTTTGCTGGTGTATGTATGTATGTAGGTGACACAGGTTCTCTTCATCAAATTCCAATGGCTTGCAAAGATTCAGTTGCGATTTTGATCATGTTTGATCTCACCAATCGTTGTACACTGAACAGGTAGCTGTTTCCTTCATGATCTGTGGAAACATTTTGACAGCAAAAATGCAAAGATATTTATTTACCCTTTTGTGTTTATGTATTGCAGTGTTGTGGGGTGGTACAGTAAGGCAAGGAAGTGGAACCAGGTACAAAAATTCAATTTCACATGGTCAATAATTTTGAAATTACATGAATTCATTGTGTGTGGTACAGATAATTAATACCTTTAACTGCTTAAAGTTAGTTTCAAATTCTTTTCACATGGAATAGTACAAAGAAAAGGACAAGGCACATGCATGATTTTTACAAAGGTTTAATGACCCTTATGATTTAGGATAAGTATGTGGTGTAAACTTCTTACTGAGACCAAACAGAGAACATATTAGTGATTGTTTTTGTGTGTTAAAATGGAAAAATCAGTGTCATTCATTAATGAACTCACTGATGTTGTTCATTTTATTTACTACAGACTGCAATTCCCATTCTGATAGGAACCAAATTTGATGACTTTGTTAGACTTCCTCCTGATGTGCAATGGACAATTGTAACACAGGTAAATGATTATTGCTGAGTAGAAGATTTCAAACATGTTTTCAAAATACTGTTTTGTTTTGTTTTAACATTTCAAACATGTGAGATTGAAGAGTGTTTTGATTGACTGAGTCTTGTTTTGATTATTGGTAAGTATGGATTAGTGATGTTGAAGTTTGATTACCCACAGGCAAGGGCATATGCAAGGGCAATGAAAGCTACGCTTTTTTTCTCAAGTGCAACCCACAATATAAATGTGAACAAAATCTTCAAGTTTATCATGGCCAAACTCTTTAACTTGCCATGGAAATTGGAACGAAATCTGACACTAGGAGAGCCCACTATTGACTTTTGATATGTATTTCACATTTATATGTAAATAGCATGACAAAGAAAACAACATTTTAAAGGAAAAAAAAAACATTCATATTGACTAAATTTTGTTTGGTAAAGTTTATTATATGAGTAAAAGTTTTTTTTTTTTTACTGAGTAGAAAAATGGGAAAATTTATTGATTTATAAGAAACAAGATTTATCATTTGATGGATGTTACTTTTTTAAATACAAAAATTAATGATTATAGTTTTTAGTCTAGTGATAAATGTTCATAGTGCTACATGTTTCCAGTTGTAACTTAGTATTTAATTTTAAAAGCAAACATTTCTAATAAATCAATTTTTAGTTAAGAAAAAACCAATATACTAAAACCAACTTTAATTAAATTTTAATTATGTAATATATATTATTATTATCTTTAATCCTTTTCACGACAAAATCATTCTTATTATTTTTAATCTTTTCTTTAACACACAAAGATACCATTCCAATGAATCAAATTCAATTTTCTCATTAAGTTTTAAATCTCAACTTAAATCTATTTTTTGCTCCAAAATACAAGTGTAAGCGTTAAAACAATTTATAATATTCAATATTTCAAAATAACTCGAAGCAATTATAAATAGCTTAATTTAATCCATCTTTTAAAAAAATTAAGTACTTCTAAAACAATTTTTAAAGTTGGTCAGTTGGTTTCTACCAAATTTCAATTGCCTTTGTCATGATGTTATATTTTTTATCAATATTTTTGTTCAAAAATTAACATAGTATTCAAAACACAAATATTGGTGAACCATGTATAAATAATTCTAAATTTCATTTAAAAGTTAAATTATAGTTCACAGAATCAGTGAAGGAGCTCAAAAGATTCATATCCCAAAATTTTTTGTTATTATTTTATATATGCAAATTATAGTATAAATATTTTTTTTTTAATTTTAGAATATTTTACATAGTTAATACCTCTAAAATTGTTATGCAGATAAAACTGAGAAAAGTATAAAAACGGACACAATAACATGATTGAGAGGTATTTTATAATAAGACTAACCTTATTCTAAACTAAAATTTATTCATATAGAAATTATCCATGACAAGGGAGCCAGTAATATGAATTTGAAAAGGTGAAAAATGTAAAAAATAATAAGGATAGAAAATGTTGTTTATGTAAGATGAGCTATTCAATTTCTAATTGATGCTTCTTTTTTACCATAATATTGAAAAAAAATAATAAGTATAACGAAAAAAATATGTTCAACATGGTGGTAAACATTGACATATGTATATCAATGTATATTATACTTAATGACATTACGATATCATCGCCTATTAATATAAAATTATAAATATTTAAAAAATGTACTTAATATACCATTATAAAAATTTAAAAAAATGTACAAACATACGTGAATATTTTTTAAGTTAAAGAAATGTCTTAAAATACCGAAATTACAAAAGCAACCAAATAAAGAGATTAATCTCTTTTAAAATCATTTAAATAAAGTGATTAAACCAATATTTAATTCAAGAATACAAAATTTATTAGAATATGTTTTTATTAGTAATAAATTGGTGATTTTCTTATAATATTTCTCTTACTTTTACCTTCTTCACTTCATCTAAAAAAAAATAATTAAATTAAAATTAAAAGATGAATACGTTAATCAATAAGAAAATAATTAAAATAGATTATTGAAAATTTTGTATATTTATATATCTATATCTTGATAAATGTAACTTTTTCTAGTATTATTTTTAATTAAATATTTTTATCTATTAATAAATAAAATTTTTATTATACGATCAAAATAACATAATCCATCACAATCCGATCAAAATCAGCTAATTATCTAGTTAATTTAAACATTTCAGTAACTAAATTTATATCGATAAAAAAATATGATTTTTAGACTTTTACCATATTTATTACAACATTAATTATTTAATCAATTAAACTCGAACGAATTTTAACATCATATTACCTTTAGCAAGTATTCTCAGATAAAAGAAAGTATAACATTAGAACAAGTGACTCCTCTATGTAACATTTGACCCTACACCTGAAATAAAATTAATTAGGTAATATGATAAATTAAGTAATTGAATAATTTTTTATTTCAACATAATTAAATAGTTCTTTTAAATTAACGGTTATATATTTTAAAACGTATTACTTTCATGATATTTTATTACTTAATTATAAAAATAATAAAATTATAAAATTTTATTTTTATATATAATAAAAATGTAATTACAATGTATTTTCAATGGAATGGTTTATATATATGTTATTTTTATATAAATATCAAATACAAAGAAAAGTGTATATATTGTTATACATATCCTATACCCAAAACACGTATAAATTTGTTTACTAAAACCATCATTCAACAAACTAATTTTATTACGCTTTTGTCAAAACGATTTAATTGTTTTTTTATCAAATTATTACTATGAGTAATTTTTTTAAAAGTTTATACAAATAAGTAAAGTGTGTTTTGGAAATATGATATCAAAAAGGAAAAACAAAATCATGTTTTCCAAACACATTTTCAAACTAATAAGCGTTATATTTTAAATGAGCAATTCAATTTACTATTTTTTTAGAGAAATTATGTTTTTTACAAACGACTTCTTCTGATTTTTCAACTTCCGTATTCTTTTATTTTACATTTTTATATACTTTTTTATTTCCGTTTTTAGAAGTCGTGTTGGCTTCTCTTTTAACTTTTACATTTGATTTTCTATTACTTTTTTATTTTTCAAATATGATAGTTTTTATGTTTTTTCAAATTTTTATGAAAATATTTTTTTTAAGTTTTAAATTAGTTTTTTATAATTTAATTGATGAATTAAAAGTAGTGTTTTTAATTTCTTTTACTATTTAAATTTTTTTATTTAATCTAAATATTAGAATTTATGGATAATTTTTATTAAAAAAATATTTGAATATTATTTTAAGAAAATGTGACAATATTTTTAGTTTTAGATATTTTTAATAATCTGGTTAATAAATTAAAATGAAAAACTTCTAATAGTATTTTAATATTTTATTTTTAACTTATTAATTAAATAATTAAAAAAATTAAAAACACAAAGATTATTTGAATGAAATAAAAAACACATTTTGAATATGTAAAAACATATAAAATAGAGTATTAGAATTGATAAATATTTCAAAATAATGAAACTGAATATTTTAATGTTAAAATAATTTAATAATATAAATAGAATTTCATAATCAGACTTTATTATCTTTATAACTCATTTTCTAAGTTTTCTCTCTGTTTTCTCTAAAATTACTGACTCTTGAGACATCTATTTGACGATCAAGAGCTGCCTATACAATCACTATTTAATGGAATGTTACATGATATAAAAAGTTGAAAATGATAAAAATAAAATAAAAAAAAAAAGTAAAAATAGCACGTTCAAAGCTCCAAAATGCTACTTACCCATTTTTTACATTTTTTAAAATTTATTCATTTTTGAAAATTTGAATGAAAGTTATAGGTTTTTAATAATACAAAAGATTGTTATCTAAAAAATATTTAAAAAACTAAAACTAAAATAAAATAGAAAAGGTTAAACTTTTTTATCAAAAAATAAAATGCAACGAGATCCTATGTCAGAACCATTAAATCCATGCTGAGTGGAATCCAGGTGTTAATTCAAAAAGTGAAAGACAGGTGTGTGTATCTAGTTGGCCGATCGGTTTTTTATGATGGTATATAAGCAAAATTTTCAAACGTTGAGCCACTTTTGCATGCATTTCTTTTCTCCAGAATTCTGAGTTTCTCCTCCTTCTCTCTATAATCCTCCTTCTTCTCTCTAAAAATCCTCACTTTATCCTTCTTCTGATCATCATCTAGGCTGTGTGTGAGTTCTTCCTTGGTGGCAAGAAGTTCTCTTCCATCAATCTAGTTGTTGTGTGAAGTGGGTAAGTAAACTCATTCGTTCTTTTTAAGTTTCAGTAGTTTCTGGAACATGCAAGCATTGTTCAGCTTGCATGTGTTCTTCATCTATCTTTTTTTGAACCTGTTTCTGTTTTAATCCTTTGGTTGGTCCCTTTTCACCGATCGGAATTGTAGTGGGTTGCTTTAGAAGTGGGATTTGGTTAGTTAAAGTTGTGGAAGCTTAGGAAGTGTCTCGTTTATTCAAGGCAAGGGAAGCTAGTGATTTAATTATATTTTTCTGTGTTTGAAGTTGATGTGTGAACGTTGGCATGTATGAATGATGGTATGTTTGATTGAATTGTATTCAAATTCTGTGTTTGGCCGAGACTTGTGAACTGGATTGGAGTTCCTATTGTAGAACGTTCGGTCAGTCTGGGTGAGAGAAGAGAGTGTCGAAAAATGTGAGTGGTGAGTAGTGTGTAATAGGTTTAAAATAACTCAGAAATCACGTTTGGAGGGTTAGAAATTAAGAAAAATATCTTGTTTTGGTTTAAGAAGTGTTATTCAGAGATTTGTTTTGTTGACCGTTCGGCTGTGTTACGTACTCAGTCATTAACTGGGTTCGGTCTATTAGCAATATTATCTATTTATGTCCGTTCGGTCTAATCACAGAGTTATAATATTAAACTAGTGTTCGGTCTGGATAGAGTATCCAAAAATCTCTAAGTACTCAGTCTAGTATAATATTCGGTATAAGTTTTTAAGAGTTTTCAGTGTAAGTTATGAGTGTGTGGTTTAAACTCTTTGGGTTGGGCTAAGTGTCTAATAGTTGGTTTCTATGGTGGTCGGTCAATAATAGCGTTCGGTCAGTTTCTTCTATTTTGTCTGTTATGAACCGTTCGGTTCTCTCGGTTGGGTAACTGTGAAGGTGTTCGGTCTCCAAAGTTCACATGTTCTCTTTATTATGTGAATGGAAATATAAATGATGAATGATAGATTGTGGTGAAAATGAGAAGGTTGAACTTTTGAATACCGTGGAAGAGAATTCCAAGGCGGAATGTCTCGTGTATGGTTATTGATTTGTAAAGTATGAATATGGATATGCTAAGCTGACGTTCATCCTGAAATTCTATGAGTATCATTCTCACATAGAGAGAGGTATATCATTTGTGAGAATAGCAGGAGGTCCTACCACCTTAGGGAGCCAAGGTAGGTATTATGGGATTAACCTTGGGTAGTAGCTTGATTGGTGTTAGTTGTTACACTACTACAAGTGCAAGGACGACTGTAGCTACATATTCATACAATCCGGATGGTCAAGTCATAGTGTTCGGTTTATATATATTTATATGAATTATGATGGTTTGGTTGTATGTGATGAATTGTATTCATTGTTGTATGATGTACCGTTCGGTTTCATATGGATTGAACTTGCATGAAATGCATATATGTGTTTATAATTAAATTACAATAGCTTACCCTATTTTCTTGTTCTGTCTTGTCTTGTCCGTTCGGTTTTCTTTTCCCCTGCGATGATCATCCTATGGATGTGAGCAGAAGGTGACGAGTGTTCGGTAGAGCAAGTGTTGGAAGGCGAAGATCCTGTCGCTTAAGTTATGACCGCTCGATCATCAGTTGTGTATAGTTTTAGATTGGGTCGTTCGGTCGATAGGTTTAGTATTCCTTTTGTAAACCGATCGGTTTATATAGGCTGTTGTATCATCGTTCGGTTTATGGTTATATTTTGGTATTAGACTTATGTTACTTTATAAAGTTTTTAAGTTTTGTGGTTATTTTGGATAATTGTAATGTTAAATACTTTACTAACTCTGGTTGAACTGATCTATCTTATTATTATATGTGATTAATCTATGATATAATATTATGCTATATTTTGGGATGTTACTATATAAACCTCAAACTTTAAAATTCTGAAGGCATTTTGTGAGAAATTATGTATAATTTTAAAGAGAAAACAATTATATATATATATATATATATTATAATAAGAAAAAAACTCTTTTTTTTATTATTAATAATTATATTATAAAAAGGTAAAAAAATTTAAGAGGGGTTTTCGAAAATAGAAGTTGTTGCAAAAACCCTTACATTTTCAACAGGTATTCTCTTATATTTCTGGTTTTTGATTTTTGGGTTGTGAAAATAGGAGTGTCATACGTGGTGAAATTGTGAAAAGAGAAGAGTTGTGATAAAAACCTCTTCATGTAAGAGAAACTAAACATTTATTTTAAATTTTAAAAGGAGATGCTCCTAATATTTTCGTAAAGTTCATTATGATTAAATTGTGAATTGTATTGAGTTGGAGATGTGTATATATTAATTTTGATAAATGATAGAGTAAAGACATAATTGAAATATTTTATTGTATGGAATGATGCTCAAAACTGGAACTATATTGACAAACTATGTAATGTCTAATGATGTGAATGGTGATATATGATGAGATTTTTGACTTGAATCTAGCATTAACATATATGAAGAAAGTGATTCATAGTGTAAATGATAGGTTGTGTTTTGTATTATAGAATGAGAGCAAGTACAATGATAAAAAACTATTATGTTAAGCTGAGGTTGGTTCTTTTGATACTTCTTATGATAAAAAGGTGATTTAGAATTTGTGAAGAAGAATGAAAATTTAGAGGTGAAATTGTATCATAAAGAATAATGGGGACAATATTTAGTATGATATTTTTGAAGAAAGAAACAACTTCATTTGTTTAGATTTTTTCTATTGTGTGCATCTTGATGGCATGTAGTTTTGAGTGTTAGGTATTATAGATTTTGTGAAATTTTATTTGTATCTTTTAGGCGAAGTTTGTGTCACATTAACTATTCTTAAAGAAGAATACTATTGTTTAGCTATTGAAAAGGGATTCTGACATAAACAACTTTTCAAGCTTTTGCTTTATTTTATTTTTTTTGTGTGAAGTAAATGTCATTGTGAAGGAACACCGTAAGATGTATAACCACAAAATATAAGGCAGTTACATCCACACCACCCATACAGCCACACACACTCGCATACTTCTTTTTGAAATTACAAAACACTTGTGTCAAATTTTAATATGTTCTTGTGGAATCAACCGTATCATGTGAAGTTGCTTTGTATTTTCACAAATTCTTTATTATCTATTATTCGTTTTCTAAGTTTTGTTTGTCCACTATAAAATAATGTCTCTAAAAGATTCTTTAAAGATTAAGTCACGACTTAGTCGGAGATTCTGATCAAAAATTTAAATTAAATCTAAAAAAGTGAAAGTTAAATTATGATTATAATAAGATTTATAGGTTTACCTCGTTGGCTATGGTACTCACTCAAATAAGCCATAGTTATGGACTCATTCATCCAAAGATCCAATGAAAAACTTACTTGTGAGAAACTAAAATGATTTTTTAGTTAAGTTATTCAATGAAAGAATGTCCTTAACAGGCATGACGAGAGTCTGGTAGGATACGTGATATCCTTGTTTATTTAGCAATGTTGTTAAGAAAGAAGATGTAGTCTTTCATGTTGAAAGCATAATTCCTAGCATTCCATATTTGGTTTTTGACTATATGATTCATTCATGAAGCATTCACTACTTTATTGAGTGCAAACTAATACATGATATTATGGCTTTGTCTTAAGTAATCCAAAAGATGTAGTTGACAGAACCGAAGAGTCTTCGATCATATATAATACAAAATAATATTTTAAAAAATAATTTCAATAATAAGTGTATAATTAGAAAGTGAAAATTAGAAATTCTTTAAATAATTGAATAATAAGATGGAAACTTGAAAGCTGAAAAGTTAAAAATAATTCTTAACAATATAATAATGTATTATAATACGTAATAATATTTAATAATATAATAACACAATAGTTTTAATATAATGATAACAATAAAATATGATATAAATGATAAATATATAATTGAATAATAAATACGTAATTTTGTATTATTTAATTTAATTGTATTGTCAACCAAAATCAATTATTAAATTTTTTATATTATTTACAATTTATCATTTCAAAATAAATACGATAAATAAAAGTTAAAAATATAAATTTACGCTAAAACATCACTATAAGAAATTTATGAGATGAGTTCATTATACGTGTAACTTTAATATTTTTATAAAGTCTTTCATGATCCATCTTTTTTAACTTTAGATAATTTATTATTGGGTGAAATATGTTTTTCATCCCTTAAGTATTACACGATTTTGGTTTTAGTCCCTACTCGAAACTTTGATGGGTTTTAGTCTTCATAGTTTTGACACTCTTACTATTAGTCCTTAAAGTTGTATGTGGTTAACTTTTGTTTGACGTGGCTAATGGCCAGCCCACGTGTTATGCCACCTGACTACTTTTAATTGACGTGACAGTAAAGGTGTGGTGGTCGGTCGGCCTGGTGGGTGGTCGGCCACTCGGTCTGGTGGTCGGCATGGTGGTCTTTGCCCATAACCGTTTGGTCTTTTCCCAACACCGTTCGGTCTTTCATATATTGCACTCCACCCGTCACCATAACCGTTTGGTCTTTGTCCAACACCGTTCGGTCTTTCATATATTAAACTCCACCCGTCACCATAACCGTTCGGTCTTTGCCCAACATCATTCGGTCTTTTATATAGTCTGCTTCTATTGCATTGTTCTGTTGATTGTAATAGAACCCACCAGGCCGACCGGCAACCACACCTTTACTGCCACGCCAATTAAAAGTAGTCAGGGAAGGTGGCATCACACGTGGGCTGGTCGTTAGCCACATCTACTAAAAGTTAACGCCGTCCAATTTTAAGGACTAGTAGTAAGAGTTTCAAAACTACGAGGATTAAAAACTATCAAAGTTTCGAGTAGGGACTAAAACAAAAATTGTGTGATACTTAAGGGACGAAAAACATATTTAACCCTTTATTATTTAACTTCTACATTGTTCATATTTTTTATTATTAGAGAGTCATGTACTTACACTTTCCTAACCATGTTTTACGTAAAATTAAATTTGAATTCTTAATTTTAACTCAATATTTTAATATTTATTTGAAATAACATACAACACATTTTATTAAAAAAGTATATAAATAAGTTAAATAAATTTTCATCATAAAAACAATCAAAATATTATTATTCAATTTTATAAAATAAAATACTTAAATTAAATTTTAGTTATACTTTTATAAACTCAAAAATAATACATATTGGACTTTATATGGTCGAGCGACCGTAACACGTATGCGGGAATATCATACTCGGACAAGATATGACGAAGACCATTTGGTCGGCATGATTAGAGATCGAATGGACGGTTCCATCAATAAAGAACTCCTTAAGAGACATTGCAAATCAGGATTAAGGGTAAGTATTGATTTGTGTATAAATGGGCCGAGATTGGGTCGTGATTAGGGTTTCACTAATCTTAGGCTCATCTCAAAAACTATAAATAGAGGTCAAAGGTAAGAGGTAGGTGATCTCTGAATTTAAGACTTTGCTCTAACTCCCATTCGGATTAATTACTGACTTAAACATCGGAGTACCTTTGGTAGGTACCCCCAATCGGTTTCGAGAGCGGACGAAGGAAGACTTGGACTTAGAACGAACCTAGGGACGTAAACGACTAAGGAGAAAGTGTGAAGGTGTGTTTTTTGGAGTTGATTGACCCTACACCCGAAACACATATAGTTTAATTTTTAAAATCCTATTGCACGGTAAAATAATAGTTTAAATACTAGTCTGAAACAATTGAGGCAAGAATAACATATATGCTTTCCCAACTTCAATCTGAGTGTGGCATTTTACCTAGAATAATGTACAAGAATAAGAACCAACATCCACACTCTTCGAATTTCCAGCATCTTTTAGAGGTTCACTACATGTTATGTTTTACACTTTCTCCACATTCAATAAGCAATTGCATAATGTTTCACAACTATCATGAAATTTATTTATTTTTTTAAAGCGAGGATTGCATTTGTGAGGAAAATTGTATGTACATCTTTTTTGGGGTTTCTTTGGTCTATATTGAAATTTGTTGGTGAGAAGGGACTTTAAGACTTATGTAATCAACAAACTCGGAGGAACTTGTATTTTAATATCATGCCTCCTTGTTATAAAACAAACAGAGGGTTATTCTTTTAGAGAAGTAACTCTATATTATGTCTAACAATTATTTTGCATGGTGTTTCCCACACACATACATAATAAATTGACTTATTCTTAGTGGATGTAAAACGTTCAACACATGATATTATATTAAGAAATAGACTTTAAATTTAACTTAATTATACAAAATCAACATGTAAGGTGAAGTTTGCACCCATTTATATACTTTAAATTGATTTTATCTCCAGTCGATATAAGACTTCCAACAATAATGACAAAAAACATTCAACACATGATATTATATTAAGAAGTAGACTTTAAATTTAACTTAATTATACAAAATCAGCATGTAAGGTGAAGTTTCCACTCATTTATATACTCTAAATTGATTTTATTTCTAGCCGATACAAGACTTCCAACAATAATGACAAAAAAATATGAGTGGATATTTAAAATATGTTGTATTCATATTTATGTTGTGATGATGTTTCAGGCAATTCTTCTCTAGTGCTTAGCTCTTTGCCATGACATGAGGATTTTTTTTCCAATATATTGAGTTTTGTTTGCCTTTTCCTTACATGTGGTGTGTGCAAGACAAAGAAAAAGGAAAGTAAAGATATATTAGATACTGTAAAACATAAATTATTGTTTACTCTGATCATGCATTTATCTTATAACATTATTGATCGAATTTATTTGAACCATTTTTATACTCCTTGCACATGTATTACTTGATGTTGTTTCATTGTTCCACATGGTTTCTTCTCTCTCTCTATAACCAAATAGTCAAACACAATAATTCTTGATGGAATTGAGGTTAGTTTGTTCCTCTTGTTCATCTAAGTTTCTCATATATGAATGTAAAACGATAGGTTGATATATTTTCTTCTCCCTTATTAGTATATCTTATTGATGCAAGCTTTTAGAAATTTCTATCCTGTTAGTGATGATTTTGTAACATTAGATTTAAGGTTTAAGGTTTAGACAAGATCGTCTAAGCAAACCTTGTTTTGAAGTTTAATAGAATATTTAAATGAAATAGCATTTAATTGCCTAGGATAAAAGATAAGAAGCGTTAGATGATACACCTTAAGTGTCTAACTAGAATAGTGTCTAATGAATGTTTAACCATCTAGGATAAACACTAAATGCTATAAGGAATTCTAACGGAGTATCTAATATGAACAACGTCTAACGAAAGTTTAGATCAGCGCTAAATGCTATAACTTTAATATCCTAAACGACATAATGTTACTAAAACAGACTGTGTTAAACGATAGTATACGTATTATGCCTAAAATCTTATGATTGTTTAACGCTTCAAAGCATGTACATTCTAGCACTTCTTTATCTGTAGTGTTGTGCTCTCTTTTTCTGTGCAAATCTCAACCTTTATTCAAAAGCCTACTCAGCATCAAAATAATGTTAACAGATAGGAAAATATTAAAGAAATGTTTCCTTCATTGTTTTTTGCCTATACTTTTCATACACATAACATAGTTGCTTTGTCAAGACACAACATAGCTTCTGACTCAGTACCATAAAGGCTACACACTTAGAAGAAAGTCAAAGCTCTGAGTTACAAATCTTTTTTCGAAGAAGTTTATATAAAGAGGATTGCATGAAGAGATGACAACAACAAGAATTATATTATTGCAATACACTCACACTACTTCTCTCTGTAAGCTTTGTCTCTTAGACTTGGCTTTGAAAAGAAAAGTTCTTTTACAAGTTTTTAGAATATATTGTATTGATTTCAAATCCTCTTTAATAGATTTATACATTTTGTTCTTGTAATCTTTCAAAATACCTTGTGTTTGTATTCAAAAGTGAAGTAAAAGACTTGTAAGGTTAACTCAGTGAAGTTAGACTGTCTAGTCAGATAGACTAATGATACTAGGTGTGGTTATACTCGTCTAACCAGTGAGTTAGTTGTACACTAAGAGTGGTTAAACTCGTTTTTAATCATTCATGATTAGTGGAACCCTTTAAAGGAATTTAAGGGAGAATTGAACGTAACTCGGTTTGGAGCGAACTAGTATAAAGACAATTGTGTCTTATTGCTTTTGTTTTTCAAAGGTTTTTCATTAAACGATGCTTTATAAACTTAAGTGTTTAACAACTATTGCAGACCGTCTAACCCCTACAAAGAAAATTAAACACTGATTTGCAAAAAGTTTAAAACTTTATTCAAACCCCCATTTCTAGAGTTTTTCCTGTGTTACAGAAATCATACAAGTTTACATTACACGAGAGGAAGCATAAAAGGAAGAATGAAAGTCAAGTTGAGGACTCTAATGACAATGTCTTTGTCCCGTCAATAATCTTATGCTAACTTGACACACATCTTAGTGTCTGTTTGGTTGCGGTTGCACGTTACCAACACTTAAACCATGTTTCAGCTTAAGCAATAATTCATAAGTTTTGTATAATATTTCTTGCTTGATGATGTGAAAATTTGGCCAAAATTGAGTCATGAGCTATTCATGTTAAGATATTATTCAACTTCATGGCAGATTAAAAGTGGCTAAAAATTGATACATGGGAGATTGAGTCATGACTATTGATGGTTATTCACTCACGTAAATGTAAAGACTAATTTTGAACATAGAAAGGTAGTTTTATTCTTTCTTATATCTTGAACACTCCTTGGTATGTATGAATCATGATTTTGTTTTGTTGAGAACCTTGCATCATATTTAAACTTGCATTTGACTTGTACCTTTTCAAACACATTGCCATTTTAGGAAGTAAGGATAATTGTTTCGTTTTTCTATTTAACTTAATTACTTTACTAAAACTTACTCATTAGCAAATGGTTTTCATGAATTATTTTTATATTTAAAAGTACCTATATGATGTAAAACTAGAGGGAATATTTTGATAGTAAGTTTGTAGACGAACATTAATACTCAAGAAAAATGAGAAGAGGTTACCTAATAAGATCTAAATTAGATTTTTATAATTTAAAACTCCATAAAACTCTTACAGATAGAAAAACTCTTACAAATAGAAATCTCATTTTCTTTTAGAATATATATGTCTTATTCTTATAAGATGAATTAAGCAATATCCTACGAATTTTACAATAATTCTCACTGAATATCCTTTAATACCCTTTAATTTGCATTTAATTAAAAGATAGAACATTATATCATTCTATGTTTCTTCCATGATAACATTATTTTATTACCTTTTATTGGTGTTAAGTTTTGTGAATAAAATAAACTTCTCTGTAGCTTTTATCTTGTTTAATCCTCAATTTCATCTTGTTTTTGCATTATTTGTATTTTAGTTGTTTTATGATTATTTTTCTCTAATATGTAGTTTGAGTGTATGAAATAAGTCAGTAAGAAGCAATTCTAGTGAAGGAAAACAAGCTGAAACTCAAGGAGACATGATTGAACAACAAAGAGTGATTTTTAGACAAATACTCATGCCGAGGGGCACTAGAATCGCACCCAAAACATGAAGAAATGACTTACCTATAATGTTATATAGCTACAAACTGCCCCTGAATGACCAAAAAACCACTATTAGGTGTTAGGCTGAGTTGTTGGGCTCATTAGCTGCTCGCTGAATGAAAATGATAACCTAAACCTACAGTATTCGAGTCGCTAGGTGAAAATATGGCTTGCCGAATGAGTTAAATGTTATAAAGCATCGATTTATACGTCTCATTGGGCAAGAATGAAGTCGTTAGACGAGTTTGTCAGCCCTAATACTCAAAAGTGGATATTTAGTCATGTTTTTGCGAGGGTTTTGGGGATTCCTCGTTTTTACACAAATAAAATCACCTAGGGTGTTTGAGAGAGACTCTTGGAGATCGTTTGAAGTGTTGAGAAGTTATTCCTCTCCTCCTTTATCCATGGTGGTTTCCTCCTTTTGGGGTTCAAGATGAAGATAGGTTGTAGAATGGAGGTGAAAATGTGAAGGAGAGACGTGATTGAAGCTTGGAGTAGTTGCCAGGTGCCTTGGGAAAGGAACTTCATCTTCTTTATGGTTTCAATTTCTTCTTTATTTCTTCAATTTGTAAACCCTAGGTTCTCTACCATGGAGAGTTATTTCTATTTATTGATATTAGATGTAAAATCACTAGTGCATAATTGATCTTTAACGTCACCCCATAGACGTCCGTCCACGAAAACTCCAACGTAAATAATTGACCGGTGGCATAAATGTAAATAATTGAGTGTGGAGACGTCCGCCCTAGAGGGAGCCGGACGTCTAGATATAGTAAACGTCCGGCCCCCCAAGGACGGACGTTCAAAAGACTGACTGGTTGAACTACCTGGTCAGCCTCTTGAACGTCCGCCCTGGAGGGGGCCGGACGTCTATATGTAGTAGACGTCCGTCCCCCTCCAGGACGGGCGTTGAAGAGACTGACAGGGTAGTACAACTCGTCAGTCTCTTGAACGTCCGTCCTGGAGGGGGACGGACGTCCATATATAATAGACGACCGTCCCCCTCCAGGACGGACGTTCAAGAGACTGATGGGTTCACTACCCTGTCAGCCTCTTGAACGTCCGACCAGGAGGGGCACGGTCGTCTATTATATATGGACGTCCGTCCCCCTCCAGGAAGGACGTTCAAGAGGCTGACAGGGTAGTTGAACCCGTCAGTCTCGTGAACGTCCGTCCTGGAGGGGGACGAACGTCCATATATAATAGACGACCGTCCCCCTCCAGGACGGACGTTCAGGAGACTGACAGGGTAGTACAACCCATCAGTCTCTTGAACGTCCGTCCTGGAGGGGGACGGTCGTCTATTTTATATGGACGTCTGTCCCCCTCCAGGACGGACGTTCAAGAAACTGACGAGTTGTACTACCCTGTCAGTCTCGTGAACGTCCGTCCTGGAGGGGGACGGACGTCCATATATAATAGACGACCGTGCCCCTCCAGGACGGACGTTCAGGAGACTGACAGGGTAGTACAACCCATCAGTCTCTTGAACGTCCGTCCTGGAGGGGGACGGTCGTCTATTATATATGGACGTCCATCCCCCTCCAGGACGGACGTTCAAGAGACTGACGAGTTGTACTACCCTGTCAGTCTCTTGAACGTCCGTCCTGGAGGGGGACAGACATCCATATATAATAGACGACCGTCCCCCTCCAGGACGGACGTTCAAGAGACTAACGGGTTGTACTACGCTGTCAGCCCTTGAACGTCCGTCCTAGAGGGGGTCGGACGTCTACTATATTATAGACGTCCGGCCCCCGCCACAACTGACGTTCAAAAGACATTTAAAATAAAGATACACACTCCAAAACGCGAATCCGCGAGGAGTTATGCGAAACTTTCCCTCTGCGCCTTGCATTTCCAGGTTGGTTTTCATGTGTTTTGGGCCATTTAATCTTACTTTTGTTCCGATTAAATTGTTCAGTGATGACATATATTTCATTTGGACCGATTAAAAATCGTTTTCGGTGCATTTTGGTGCAGTTTGTTTCGTGTTCTTGGGCGGCGTTTTTTGGCCTACATTTTAGGTCGTTTACTCCTCCATCTTCCTCCATTTTCATTTTGAATCTGTTCTTCAGACGTGTTGCAGTGCACAAACAAACGTTCAAACCCGTAATCCTAAATAACCCTAAATAAGCCGTCTAATAAAGCCCTTTCTGCAGTAGTATATAGACGTCCGAGAGGTTCACAACGGATGTCTATATAGACATCCGGTCTGACACAGCGGACGTCCATATAGACGTCCGGCCGGACACAACGGACGTCCATATAGACGTCCGGCCTGACACAGCGGACGTCTATACAGACGTCCGGGCTGACACAACGGACGTCTACATAGACGTCACCCGCATAGACGTCCGTTGGAGGTCGGACGTTAAAAGGCCTAAAGAACGGACGTCTATACCCCTTTCTGCGCTAGTGAATACTGAATTCTTGTGTAAAATTGTGTTGTTAATATATATATATATATATGTGTGTGTGTGTGTGTGTGTGTTTTCCAATTCAAGTTAGTATTTGATTTTCATGCTTAATGCTTTATGTGGATTGTTCTCATGCTTGATTTATGATTATTAAAGTGTTGGGAACTATCTTTAGAATTTAGGCTTGAAATTAAATGTCTAATGGATGTTTGTATATAGGAATAAAACTTGTTTCGTTAGTAATCATAAACTCTTGAAATTAATGCATGATTTCACTTTTTGAAGATTTAAGGGATTGAAACTTGATGAGTAATCATAAGCTTAAATATTCTAGGAATAAGATTTGAGTATGTTGGTGAGCTAATTTTGACTTAAATATGGAATTGAAATGTTTGTCGATGCATGAGAATAAAGTGGATGAAATATAATATTGACAATTGTAAATATACTAAATTTATTGTTGCAACCAATTATTTGATAAAAAAAAATTCCATTGTGTTTTTGTGAACTTTGTGGTCTAATTGAGTTATTGAGTACGAAAGTTACCGAGTGTTGTACAAGTCTATTAGGGAATAAAAATATTTATCACTTTTTACATGCGATCAATACATTTGTCGTGTAATTGGTTTTTCACTAAGAGTGTATTCATTCTCAAATGTTATGAGGACATTTCTTACCACGAAAATACAAGATCAAAGATCATCCTTTTATTTTAATTCATAACTAAAATTTGTGCACACATTTTCATTGATTGAGACAAAATAATAAGTTTCTGTAACATATCATTAAAATTCTTCCTTGAATTGTTGAAGAGACAAAAAAAAATATTGCATAAAAACACAATCTTTATTATTACATTTTCTTTCCTCTTTGTTGGCCACTTTTTTTTTTGTTATTTCTACTTTTCTCCTTTCTTTTATATTTTTTTAGATTTCTTTTTTCTCTACAATGTCTTATTTTCTCTATTCCTCTTCAATTTATTTCTATCTCAACTCCTTCTCTTTAATTTCTTTCTCTTCAATAATTTTCCTTTCTATATGTTTACTTTTTTCTCCATCTCTATCATCACAATTTCAACATGCTTTTTCTAATATTCATCACATATTTTTTCTTTATCTATGTACCTTTGTTTTTTTTTTCTTTTTCTCTCCTCAAAATTCTCTTTCAATTCCCTTTTCATTTCTGTAAAAAACTCATCAACAAATCATTTATGATCGACATTGAGTTGAGAAACACTTTTAGCATAAATACCTGCCATAAGTAAAAAAATACAAATAAATTAAAACCATATACTCAATGAATATTAAAAGTTGAAGCTTTGATATCAATTATTGAGAAATTGGGAGAAGGTTCTAACATTTCATTTAGAAAAAGATATTGACGTCACACTACAAAAAAAAAATAGGAGATGAGTGAGAAATCATGAGAATGATAACTACAAATTACCCATTAACTCACATTTAATTTTTATCATATGAATAATTATTTATTTGTTATATTTTATTAAAAGATAAAATATACAAACAAAACTCAAAAATTTGTTTGAGATAGTCTCATTGATGAGAACTCAGGAGGACCATTTTGATTTTTTATATTTACTTTGAAGAAAAATATTGACACTATCTTCAATAAAGATGATGAGAAAGTGAGTTATAAATTATAAAGTTGGATTGGTCTATGTGAATATATTAATAAGATCAAAATTGATTCTTATATCTTAGAATTCCTACAAATTTTCTATCAAAATTTATATAACTTATATTACAAAGTAATTTTTTCATAAAATAAATGAGAAATTTTACATTAATTTCTTAATAAATAGGTTTAACACCCACTAATTTTTTCATAAAATAAATGAAACTCAAGCAGACATGATTGAAAAACAAAGAGTAATTTTTAGACAAATACTCATGCCGAGGGGCACTAGAATCGCACCCAAAACATGAAGAAATGACTCACCTATAATGTTATATAGCTACAAACCGCCCCTGAATGACCAAAAAACCACTAGTAGGTGCTAGGCTGAGTTGTTGGGCTCATTAGCTGCTCGCTGAATGAAAATGATAACCTAAACCTAGAGTATTCGAGTCGCTAGGTGAAAATATGGCTTGCCCAATGAGTTAAAAGTTATAGAGCATCGATTTATACGTCTCATTGGGCGAGAATGAAGTCGTTAGATGAGTTTGTCAGCCCTAATACTCAAAAGTGGATATTTAATCATGTTTTTGCGAGGGTTTTGGGGATTCCTCGTTTTTACACAAATAAAATCACCTAGGGTGTTTGAGAGAGACTCTTGGAGATCGTTTGAAGTGTTGAGAAGCTCTTCCTCTCCTCCTTTATCCATGGTGGTTTCCTCCTTTTGGGGTTCAAGATGAAGATACACTGTAGAATGGAGGTGGAAATGTGAAGGAGAGACGTGATTGAAGCTTGGAGTAGTTGCTAGGTGCTTTGGGAAAGGAACTTCATCTTCTTTATGGTTTCAATTTCTTCTTTATTTCTTCAATTTGTAAACCCTAGGTTCTCTACCATGGAGAGTTATTTCTATTTGTTGATATTAGATGTAAAATACTGAATTCTTAAGTAAAATTGTGTTGTTAATATATATATATATATATATATATATATATATATATATATGTGTGTGTGTGTGTGTGTGTGTGTGTGTGTGTGTTTTCCAATTCAAGTTAGTATCTGATACCATATTAAGCTGAGGCCCAAATGGTAAGCACAGTAACAAGGGCCCAATACCGAATAGCCCGTAACATGATTAAGGCCATCAGCATATGAATCTTCTGCAGACGTGTCCAGAAGCTCTTGCACAAGTGAGGAGAGAGAACAGAGCGTTCTAGAGAATTCCTTCTCAGCACATGATGATCCAGCGGCGGTCCGACGGCTTTGGGAGCCTCAGACGGCGACGGTGCAGAAGGGAAAAATGAAGAGGGTATATATATATATATGTGTGTGTGTGTGTGTTTTCCAATTCAAGTTAGTATTTGATTTTCATGCTTAATGCTTTATGTGGATTGTTCTAATGCTTTATTAAAGTGTTGGGAACTATCTTTAGAATTTAGGCTTGACATTAAATGTCTAATGGATGTTTGTATATAGGAATAAAACTTGTTTCGTTAGTAATCATAAACTCTTGAAATTAATGCATGATTTCACTTGTTGAAGATTTAAGGGATTGAAACTTGATGAGTAATCATAAGCTTAAATATTCTAGGAATAAGATTTGAGTATGTTGGTGAGCTAATTTTGACTTGAATATGGAATTGAAATGTTTGTGGATGCATGAGAATAAAGTGGATGAAATATAATCTTGACAATTGTAAATATACTAAATTTATTGTTGCAACCAATTATTTGATAAAAAAAATTCCATTGTGTTTTTGTGAATTTTATGGTCTAATTGAGTTATTAAGTACGAAAGTTACCGAGTGTTGTACAAGTCTATTAGGGAATAAAGATATTTATCACTTTTTACGTGCGACCGATACATTTGTCGTGTAATTGGTTTTTCACTAAGTGTATTCATTCTCAAATGTTATGAAGACATTTCTTACAACGAAAATACAAGATCAAAGGTCATCCTTTTATTTTAATTCATAACTAAAATTTGTGCACACATTTTCATTGATTGAGACAAAATAATAAGTTTCTGTAACATATCATTAAAATTCTTCCTTGAATTGTTGAAGAGACAAAAAAAAATATTGCATAAAAACACAATCTTTATTATTACATTTCCTTTCCTCTTTGTTGGCCACTCTTTTTTTGTTATTTCTACTTTTCTCCTTTCTTTTATATTTTTTTAGATTTCATTTTTCTCTATTCCTCTTCAATTTATTTCTATCTCAACTCCTTCTCTTTAATTTCTTTCTCTTCAATAATTTTCCTTTCTATATGTTTACCTTTTTCTGCATCTCTATCATCACAATTTCAACATGCTTTTTCTAATATTCATCACATATTTTTTCTTTATCTTTGTACCTTTGTTTTTTTTCTTTTTCTCTCCTCAAAATTCTCTTTCAATTCCCTTTTCATTTGTGTAAAAAACTCATCAACAAACCATTTCTGATCGAGATTGAGTTGAGAAACACTTTTAGCATAAATACCTGTCATAAGTAAAAACATACAAATAAATTAAAAGTATATACTCAATTAATATTAAAAGTTGAAGTTTTGATACCAATTATTGAGAAATTGAGAGAAGGTTCTAACATTTCATTTAGAAAAGGATATTGACATCACACTACAAAAAGATGAGGAGATGAGTGACAAATCACGAGAATGATAACTACAAATTACCCATTAACTCACATTTAATTTTTATCATATGAATAATTATTTATTTGTTATATTTTATTAAAAGATAAAATTTACAAACAAAACTCAAAAATTTGTTTGAGATAGTCTCATTGATGAGAATTCAGGAGGACCATTTTGATTTTTTATATTTAGTTTGAAGAAACATATTCACACTATCTTAATAAAGATGATGAGAAAGTGAGTTATAAATTATAAAGTTGGATTCGTCTATGTGAATTTATTAATAAGATCAAAATTGATTCTTATATCTTATAATTCCTATAAATTTTCTATCAAAATTTATATAACTTGTATTACAAAGTAATTTTTTCATAAAATAAATGAGAAATTTTACATTAATTTCTTAATAAATAGGTTTAACACCCACTAATTTACATTTAATATCTCTTATATGAATATTTAATTTTTATATTTAATTAAAAGATAAAATTTACAATGAAAATTCCAAAAACTCCTCGAAATCTTATCACTACACCTCAGATTTTAGAAAAACCAACTAAGAATTAACCCTATTATTATCATATTCTTAAAACTGAGGGAAATTAAATGAAATTTAAAAAAGGTGCATGTTAATTAAGTTCCTTGTATGCGCTATAAAAGTAAGTTTATATTTGGTTTAATCCTTTTCGACATCCCTATTTATGTACGCATGCTTCAGATGATCCTCGTTTTCTAAAGTGTATCAAAATGGTCCTTAATTTTCAAAATTGATATCAATTGAGTCCTTTCCATTAAGTTGGCTAGACGGCGTTAAAAAAATTGATGAGTGGATGCTGAGATGATGAATGAACGCTCGTCCACCAGCGAACGAACGCTCGTCCACCAGCGAACGAACGTTCGTCGACCCCCGAACGAACGGTCGTCCAGTGTGGAACGAACGGTCGTCCAACAGTAAGAGGTCGACGAGCGTTCGTTCGCTGGTGGACGAGCGTTCGTTCGTCATCTCAGCATCCACTCATCAATTTTTTTTAACGCCGTCCAGCCAACTTAACGGAAAGGACTCAATTGATATCAATTTTGAAAATTAAGGACCATTTTGATACACTTTAGAAAACAAAGACCCATCTGAAACATTCGTACATAAATAGGGATGTCGAAAAGGATTAAACCTTTATATTTCTTTTAAATGTGAATATCATACTAAGGATTATTTAAGATATAGAGTACGAATAGAAATATAGAGAAAGAAGACTTGATAGTTTGGCTTAAACTTTCAACCGCGGAGAATAGAGAAAACAATTTAGAAGAAGATTAAATTCTATTGACTGAAAATGGTTGTCAGAGAAAAAGATGAGATATTTTTGTTTTTACCTTTTTAACATCTGTGAGGAAAATCTATTTACCTGTAGTTTTATTTATTATTTAAATTTTAAAAATGGTATTTTTCTTTACTATTTTCAGATTCTTAATTTTAAAAATCAAAACCAACATAAAAATAACATTTTAAATAAACATTGGGCCCACCTATTGGTCACATATATGCATCTTATTAGCCATTAATGTCTCGTGTCACCAAACGAGGACTATGATAGAACTAAAACAATAACTGTCGGTGTAGGGTTTTAGATATTACCGTACTTATTAGTCTTTTAACAAAAACATTATTATATTTTTATTTAATTTTACATTAAAATAAATAATTCATACAATAATTTCTTTAAGTATCTTCTGTATCAAATTTTCAATAATCAGTTAATTGAATCATATGGTTGCACTTACTAAATTATTTATTAATTTTCTCAATTTTGAAAAATATTTTAAAAGTTACTTATTTTAAATAGAGAAAATAAAAAATAGCATTTTCAAGTTATCAAATAATGTATTAAATTGTGGATAAATTATTCTGCATATCTCTCTCTTTCATTTTTAATTATTAGAGTTTTATGTAAATTATGTTGTTCTTCTTATGTTATATTTTAAACTCTTTTTAATCAAATTTAATGTAAAATAAAAATAACCTTATTTTGAATGTGTCAATTGATATAACTTTAAATCATAAAATAACATAAATAGTTCAATGGTTCAAAATAAGGAGCGTAATAAAAATATTAAAATAAATTTATCATCTATTAATATCCTTTTTAAAATTATTTAAAAATAATAAATACACATAGTAAATAATATAATGATTAAAATGAACAAGATACTTTAAAAAACCTAAATGGTAATAAAGTAAAATAAAAATTTTATATATCACCATAGTTGTCTTATTTAAAAGAATAATAAAATTAAGAAATCTCTCGTATGTATAAAAAGATAAAAGTAATAAACACTATTTAGAAGAAGATAGAATATAACCATAATTATCTGGTGTAAAAGGGACAAATAATAAACTTAATATATATTTTCCTAATAAAGAAAGAATAAATGTAAAAAAAAAGTTAAGAACAGTCTTTAAAAACAATCTTCAAGTTACAAAAGAATAAGATAGGCATATATTATGCTTATGTAACAAGTAAATACTACTTATATGATCAAATAAATTTTTAATTAAAAAAATAAAAACCAATTAAAGTGACATACCAAAATATTACTTGTTTGAATAAAAAATGGAAGTGTTTTTAAAAAATTTATCCACCAAAAATGTAAATTTTTTCCTAGTAAAATAACTCTAGAATATATTTTTACCTTATGCAATCTATAATAACTAATACTGGTTAATAAATGTAATAATATGTGTTTGTTAACCTAGTAGTTTATGAATCTTATTAACACTATTTTAATAAATCATGATTAATTTTAATAAAAAATTATTGTCCAAATATATTTTTTTGACTCAAATATCCTAAAATTTGTGTAAAACTTAATTTCATTATTTGCCTCCAAACATAAACCTGAAAATCGTGTCACCAATTCTTTTTCTTCCACCAACCTTACCTGCCCAAACCATTTTTCCAAAATTAAAATCAAAGTTTTTGATATTTCAAACAAAAAGAAAAAAAAATCTATATACCAACATTGATTATGTGGTAAATGCATAAAAAAAAAATTAGTTAAAGGGCAATAAATCGATAATCATCAGCATTAACAACAGGTTGGTGACTCTGCAAGACAATAACCTTCAAACAAATTCCGCGAAACGCCCAACGCACCTTTCATTCAAACCAAATTTCAGATCCGACTCCTTCAAATTCAGATCTGTTTCGTTCCTTTTCGATCATCCCCAGGTTAGTTGCTTCTTCCTAAACATTATAATCAATTTCTAGAATCAAAGTTTCATCATGGGTATGATCAAAACCTGTATATCCTCAAGGTTGCATTTTTATAGAATTTTTCCTGTTTGACTTGGACGGGGTAATTTTAGCTCAAATGGGTGTTTATGTCTCTCAGCTTCTGTCAAAGTAATGATCTTTTTATTCAGCTTCACGCTTGGTGACTATGAGCTGATTTGGGCCGATTAAAAATGGCAGTGCAGAACAAACCTTGAATGTGTATTTACCTATTCTTGTGTTGCAAAGGAAATTTTTCATCGATTTCTCTTATTATCTTTAAGTGCTACAGCAGCTTTGGGGCTTACCGTGATAATAGGCAGTTGAGGGGTTTGTTGCTTTTTCAATCAATTTCAATCTAAATTTTAAAGAGTTGTTTTATTTTTCTCTATGCGTTCTCACCAGTTTGTATTGTAATATGATTTTGTTTAGATTTAGTCACCTACCAAGAAATTCTGATTTCTTGAACTGTACAGGTAAAGTTCTTGTCTTTAGTTTAATCCAAGCCATACTATAGAGTGGGAGAGCTCTGGAGCTGGTTCTTTTTTTGAACCGAAATAAATAGAGCCTACTTTTATTTTCTCTGTATCAGTGGGTTCGCACGCGAAGGTTTGATCACAGAGGCAGGTTCTGTGCCTGAACAGCAGTCCATGCACTAGCTGTGTTATGCACTGAAGTGTACTTATGTTGTTGGATTTGGTAAAACGTGATGATATTAAACATAAGTTGGATGGAAGAATACTTACATGGATAATAGGAGATGGTACAGAGTGAATTGGGTTCAGAGAATGGTGTCACAGGGGTTGATGATGTTGGCCTTGAAAGCCTAGGTCTGGGCATTCGTAGAGAACTTTCCTTTTCACGCTGGTGTGATGATGATGATGGTGATGGAAGCATCCATTTGGATCGGGAATTAGGTAATGTAGATGTTAGTTTAGCTGAGGGCTATGATTTTGAGTTACCCATTCCTCAAAAGAATGAGCTGCAGAGCAAAGCTTTAGACAGAGAGAGATTCTTTCACCAAAAGTTTCAGCAGAGGAGTATGCAAACAAACGGTATTGGTACCATGGATGATGATTTTGTTCACCGGAGAGGTAATGGACCCGAGAAATATGTATCTTTTGACATTGAGGACAAGTCTGAAGGAGGAACAAATGGAGTTGATTCCTACATTTCTGGGGATGTTGATGAATCATTGGATAAAAGCTCCCAGAATCCTATTAATTTAGCAAATATATTGAAGACATTGTTTTTGATACTTATGTGGTACACTTTCAGTCTCTTTTTGACAGTGTAAGTTCCTTGTTTACCCTTTTGTCATTGCTGGTGTATTTATCCTGTTTAGTGTTTCTGATGCAAGTCCTTTTTTCCTCCGTTTCTTATTCTAAAACATTTTGAACAGGTATAATAAAAGTCTATTGGGAGATCATATGGGAAAGTTCCCAGCTCCTTTTCTAATGAATACTATCCACTTCACAATGCAAGCTGCTTTCTCAAGATTTATCACCTGGTTTTGGTCTCATAGGTTTGAGACTAAAGTTGTCGTTTCTTGGAGGGATTACTTTTTGAGAGGTAAATATGCGGTTCCTGTATCTAATTCTTGTTATAATAGGTTTTAACTCTCCCCACCTCTTTATTATGTAGAAAAGGTATGTATTGCTGTATCTTCTAAATACATTTTCGGTAGTGATTTTTCATTACTTAATGACTGTTTTAAGTTATAAATCCGGATTAACTTCAGTTATATTTACACCGCTGGTTTTGATTGAAAATCATTTGTTATTTTTTGTGTGGTGATAACTGTTCTCAAAATAGGAGGAATTATTTTTCTCATTTTTTTTTCTACTTGAACCTCCAGGTTCTAGTATCAGTTTGGTTCAAACTAATAACTTTTTTGTAGCTTGGAATAATGACGGACTCAAACATAGACACTTTCATGTTTGTAGGTTGAGTGTATGTTTATGGTGTGAGACAAATTAGCTCAACTTATCACATTTTTCTACTCAAAAATTAAAATATCTGGCGCTTAATTTTGTGGAGCTACTTCCATATTTCTGTTTGTCAATATGGGAGCTTAGCTATATTCCAGCAAACAGCAATTATTGTTATTTGCTGCTCTGAGTATGCACAAATTTGCTAGCAATATGAATTGATAACTCCTAGGATGGTTGACTGTGCCATTTTTTCTGTTATTCTTTCTTATTTGTTTCTTTTGCTAACCTTATACCTTGAATCACACATTTTCAGCAAATTTCTCATCACTTATTACATTAACTTTTATATCAACTAATGCCACAGATGGACTTTGCCTTTAACAGTTGTACCAACTGCTTTTGGAACTGCAATGGATATTAACTTGAGCAATGCATCTCTAGTTTTCATCTCTGTCACGTTTGCTACAATGGTTTGTGACATTTCTCTTTTCATGAAGAATGAGATAGATATATGTTAATTTAATTCTATTTTGCTTTGTAATGTTCATTAGATTTGATTCTACGTTTTACCTCGTTTTAATGGAAGCAAAGTAACTATTCTTCTTATTGAAAATTCCTTTTCTCTTGCAGTGTAAATCTGCTGCTCCAATTTTTCTCCTTCTGTTTGCTTTTGCTTTCAGGTGTGTTTCAGTCATTTTGCCTTCATAATCATTATAATTATATGATTCTTCTGGTTGCGTTAGGTTAAATGTTAAACATTCTAAAATTTAAGCAGGTGCATCAACAAGATAGTTTATAGGCTTTCTTTATTCATGAAAACACACTTTTTATCATGAAATCTTGCATAATCTCGAAGGCATTAGGTATGTGCTTTCATTTATCATTACTTTCAGCAATAGGTATTTATTCTGTGAAAAGGTGGAATTCTTTTAGAATTGACATGCTTACAATTATATCAATTAAGAATTTATTTTCTACTTTTTGTTATACTTTGTCATGCTGCTTTCTTTCTTTCCCAAATGATTGCATGTTTGGTTATGCATCCTGTAGGTGATATATATATATATATATATATATATATATATATATATATATATATATATATATATTCATTTCTACCTGTTTTCTGACATCTTGTTTGTAAATTTTGGTTGGAAGGTTGGAGACACCAAGCTTTAGACTCTCAGGCATCATCTTAATCATCTCTTTTGGCATCTTATTAACAGGTATTATATCTTCCTTCACTTTTGTGGTAGTAAATATGTTAGGACTTTAAGAGTGTATGAAAGGAGGCAGAGAAATAAAATAAAATAAGCTGTTATAGGCTGATAGGCTGTTAGGAGGTTTAGGAGGTCTGTTGGGACCGTTGGGTGGTTAGTAGTTGGTTGCCAGGAAGGGTTAGCTTTATAAGGGGGCAGGGGTGTCATGGGACAGACATGTTTTTGCTTTGTAGTATCTTAGACAGGACCATTGCATCCTGTGAGAAGGGAAAGTGTTCCCTTGGAAGTGTTTGGCAGTATACCTTGAATTCTTTGTCTTCAAGAATAATAATACGAGGCTGTTTCAATGTTTCCTGTGTGTTTGGTGTTGCCTAGTGTGTGTTCAGGATTTCTTGTTCCAAGAAATCTAACAAAATATGATAACTATTTTTAAGAGATGAAGGGAAGACTATTGGGTTAAAGCTGATGAGAGCTTGGACAGATTGGTAAGGGATTTTAGGCAGGATGGGTGACTCCAAAGTGACGGCCTGTGCATGTGGTGTGGTAGCAGGGAGGTGGCATTTCAAGTACATTCTGCATGGGAGGATACATAAATGTAATGATGAGGGGATTGAGGGGTTAAGCAGGTATCGAGTGGTAAGATTTGGGAGGAAGGAGATATATTGAAGAACCTTTGGTATCTATCATAATGTGCTATTTTTATAGCGTTCATTTTCACAAGCACCTGAGCCAGTTTTGCTGCCTACATGCTCAGTGATAAACTATAGAGCATGGTAATCTTCTGAGAATAAGCAGCATAGCTATCAAGGATTCTGAAGACTAAATTATACTTCTGATTCTTTTTTGGTGTGGAAGACTTTTCTTCAATTCCAAAATGAAATAGCATCTAGTAGAAGTTAGGATAGACATTTTATTCTTATAATTTAGTTTGAAGTTTAATCAACAGAAATGTTTTCAGAATCTAAAACAACCAATAAACTCTTCATAATTTTGTTGGAAATTTCCACCAGTTAAAAGTATTGGGTTTTTCTGTTAATGTTTTAGAATTAAACCAAAACTTGTTCAATTGCATTATATAAGATTTTGGAATTTATAGCACATTAAGAATTCAAACCTTCCATCTTTAATTTATTTTGGTGTGGTGCAGTTTCAAAAGAGACTGAGTTTGACTTCTGGGGGTTTGTTCTTGTTATGCTTGCTGCTGTTATGTCTGGGTTTCGTTGGTGTATGACTCAGATCCTTTTGCAGGTATTGTATTTGCATTTTCATTTCCATGTATATTTGATATCAAGATGTCTGTGGGCACAAAACAGACCCACAAACACATTCATGCTCTTACTCTTCCTGCTTTAGTCAACCATATATTCTGATACATTGCTTCATTTTATTGTATTGGAACCTGATTTGCATTCTTGCCATTCGTGTTGAACTGAAAACCAAATTGAAAGAAAGAAGCCTACGGTATGTTCCCTGCATAACTTCATGTCAATAATTTGTTGAGAATATTAATTTTATTAAATTGATATGATATATTGGATGAAATGTTTCGCTTAATTAAATAATTGGTTATTTAAATTTATTTATTGTGGTGGTTTTGGTTCATCAATTCATTAATCTGACATTAATTTCTGCCAGTTGACTATGCATTCTTTTTGCCCTTTCTGTAAATGTTAATTTATGTGACCAAATAGTGTAAATTGCTGGTTCAGAAAATGGTGCATTATGCCTACGTATTTTAGACATTGAAGCTTTGAAAATACTAGTTACCATATAATTTAATAGCTATTTTTTTCTATGTAAAAGAAATAATTTGTATTGAGATTAAGAGAAATAATTTCAAAGAGCAAAGAGGACAAACAGTCCTCTTAAACAAAAGAAAAGAAAATATTGAAAAAGAGAAGAATGGTGCAGCTCTAAGATATTAATTGTACACCTATTGTTGGAATCTCCTTGCGATGAGGCATCAACAATGGTGACTTCAACTGTCAGAGAGATATTGCTTCTTTTGAAAGCTTGTACTGCCCTCTTAGTTAGTTTGTCCTTCAGCTCAGCAGCTAAATACATCTGTTACTTCACAGTAGATTTTATAATCCAAAATTAGATTAATAAAGCAGTTGGCTTCTAGCTGAAAAATTACGAGAGTCTTGTGTTTTCTTTGTATATGTACCTTCCATAAATTTTAAACCTGTTAGAATTTTAAATTGTGTCTTAAGTTACTTTACATAATTATTTGTATTTGGCCTTAGCCAATATTTTTTTATTATAAATACATTACCCTTTATATTTTCTACACAAGGAAGATTAACCCTATTCCTAGTTTTCACTATATTCAACAAAATCAACTATCATGTAGACCACATAGATTTCCTACCTTGTTTAACTTGAAATCTGAATTTAATTGCAATCAATATATTTTTCAGTCCTGGAATCTTCCATTTTTAACACAAGGTTATTGATTATTAAGCTCCTTAAGAAATTAATAAGTGGGGTGTAGTTAATAAATAGAAAAAGATATGCAACTGATAACTTAATTACGCATCAGGAAATTGACTTTTTTCTTTTAATAAAAGAACATAATAGAATGAATACAAAATACTGGAAGAGGATCAGGAATCCTCCTTAAAGCCAAAAGGATAAATTGAAAAACCAAATCGACTCAAGAGATTTAGAGCACTCCAAGCATTGATGTGGGCCTTGAAGTTCTAAAATTATAGAGCCTAGTAATTATTTGAAGACTTAGCGAGGCGAAATTTTTATATTGACATATTCTAGTATTTTCATCTTTTTATAATTCTGACTCCATCTAGCATTGAATCATTTTTCTTTGCTCAAGTTTACTTTCGAGTTAAGATTTTGTAAGTGCCGTTCTATTTTAACAAAAATATTTCATGCTTTTTTCAAATAATTTCAGGTCTGAAAAATCCAATTACCCTGATGAGCTATGTAACTCCAGTAATGGCAGTGGCAACTGCCCTTCTTTCCCTTGCTTTAGATCCATGGGATGAATTCCGAGAAAATCAGTACTTTGATAATTCAGTGCATATTACTCGAAGTTGCTTGCTGATGCTTCTTGGTGGTTCAATTGCCTTTCTTATGGTAAGGCTGTGTATTTCCTTCATGATACGTGTATATTATTTTGTTTCTCTTTCCTCCTAAGACTGAAGTAGATGTCTAACAATTTTATGCTCGTTAGTTATTGTTTAATTTTACTTGTTACACCTGTCCTGAACAGGCTTTTGTTTACTGTCACATTGTTTAGCTTTAATCTTTCTTCTCACCTAAATTTGGATCCTGATCTTCTTGCAGGTACTAACAGAATATGTTCTGATCTCAGTAACTAGTGCTGTTACAGTGACAATAGCTGGGGTTGTTAAGGAGGCAGTCACCATATTGGTATCAATTATATTTTTGATGATATTGCCATTTGTTGATATAGTGTTTGTTGATATTGTTATCAGTGTCCGTCCTCCCTCTTATTATTCAATCAAGCATTTCTATACTACCAAGTTCCACTTCTGTGATGTAAATGTATCAGGATTACTTTTTTTGCAGCGTATGCTTTCATATAACAATATTTATTACAATAGTTGCTGAGCTAAACACTGGGATTCATTTTAATATAAAAGGGAAAAAAATAGCATTCATGGAACTGTTAGTTATTTGCAAAACGAATTGCACAGGTTTTTCTCTCTTTTATTTACTCTTGTTAGTACATATAAGACAAATTGGCTAACGATCAGACGGACAGAAACCTTTAAACAAAGAAGTTTCATATCTTGGTTTGACTCTGATGTTGGAATCCATCTGTAATATTTTAAATTTATTGATTAGAGCTATCATTTTTGTTTCTACTTTAGTTGTTGTATTTAGATTGAATTAGGGTAATTTGTCAATTCCGTATTGCAGTATAGTTTTTGACATGTTAGTTTAGCTAGAGAACTAACTGATTCGTGAGTTTCAACATCTGCTCATAATACATAGATTTGCATTTATGCGTAGAATGCAATAAATATGTATTGTTCTACATTTCTACTCATATAGGGCTCTGTATCGAATGAATAGATGAATGGATATGTTTGTTTCCCCCTCACATCTGGGCTTTCTGCTTGTACATTTGAACTACTCTTCTGGTTTTATGGTGTTTTTTGTTTTTTGTAGGTTGCAGTGTTATACTTCCACGATCGATTCACTTGGTTGAAAGCATATGGTCTATTAATTATTTTGGTTGGTGTCAGTTTGTTTAATTGGTACAAGTAAGTCATCAATCATAAAGCAGTCAAATCTGCATTCTTGTCTCAACTTTTAATTATTCTCTGATAACAATAAAATGCGTTATTTTCTAAGCTTTCTGCCACATTGAGGGGGACAATTGAATTGAGTAATTATTATAGTCTATATTCCCACTTCCAAAACTTGTAGGGTAGGTAGATATGGCTTAGAGCATAAAGAAGGAATGATTTTATTACATGATCTTTGTAGTTTATTTGCTTGTACTAATAGCTCGCACAGTTGGGAAGTTCAATGCCTTATCATATGTTTAGTGCTGAATTTTTCATGTGTAACCAATTTTATACTCAATTTATTATATGTAAAACAATGGATGCAAGTATTTTTTTTGATCTAATAATACAACGTCAGAGCCTTGAACAACAACCTGCTACTATGTATTTCTTCTTGTACACACACATACTATATTGTTTAAGGAAGCCATACTGGTGTTTCTCTAAGATGTTGTGATATGTCCTCTCAATTTAATGGCAGCCGTTGAGTGGTTCTGTTTTTTTTTTTTTCTGAAAAATCAGATACCTTAAGCTTCGGAAGGGCCATGCTGGTGGCAGTGACATGGCAGAACCTTCAATAGATTCTGCAGCCAAATATGTTATTCTTGAGGAGATGGACGAACAAGAAGATATTATCTGAAACCATTAACCAGCAAACATTTCAAAGCCAAAGTAAGCCTTTTCTCAGATGCCAGTTTAATGGCACAAATCATAGCATTATCTTTTATTAGTTCAAAAATGAATATATTGTCTTTTAATCCAGAAACATACATGTTTCATGGTATCATAGATGAAAATGGAATCATGCAAGTTGAAGTTTAGATCATAGGATATTTCCCATTTCTACAATTTCTATGAAATATTTAGTGCATGTTAATTATGAAGTATAGATTCTATTTTGTCACTCAAATGTTAATACCTTTGAGAATTTTGCAGAAGTTACATTTTTGTCTTTATTGATTAAATTATTGGCTAACTATTCACTGAAGCCTGCTTTCATGACTTATATGTATATCGAAGCAATGTTCTCTAGAGACCAAAGGGCACATAATCTTCCAGCGACTTGCCAGTTGTTTTGCCACATTTCATCAAGAGACGCATGTTTATGTTCCCTTTTGGAATTGTGGTGTCCGAGTTTCTTTTGAAGTTTCATTGAGTGAACAATTCTTGGGATATAATGCTTGGTGTAAAAATATGTACTCAATCAGTGAAGAGATTTTGACACTGCTTGGTGTCAAAGTTCTTTTGAAGTTTGTAAGCCAACAACTTTTTGGGATATAATGCCTTTCTACGATCAACATCACTTATTCTGTAAAAATACGTACGCAATCTGTTGAGAGATTTAGACATATGTTGGCAGAACACGACAGATTGTGATTGATCAAATTTTATCATTTTTTCTTTCTAGTATGAAATTGTATTTTGATCATATTACCATAATTTTTGTTGTATATACTAAATCCAGTTCATTATTTCTTATCAACACAAATTGGTCTTGAATTTGAATTTCATTGTTATGATGGAAAATAACTTAACATCAACTAGACCTTTATGCATTTATTGTAACATCAATGCTTAGGATCTCTAGACTTCCTAGTTGGAAGTAAACGAATGACTTAATTGTTTATTTAGTCTCCAGTTTTGTTTTAGTGTGTCAATTAGGTCCAATTTTTGAAAAGAGTGTCAAATGCGTTTTTATTTCGTAAATTTTGCGTTAACGAAGTCCTTTTTATTAAATAGAAACAATAGAGTTAGTTATATGCTCACATGGCAAAAAAGTCAACAACTTTTTTCTCTCCTTTGTTCCTCTGTGTTTATATGTTTCTCTCTCTTCTCTGCGTTCATCTTCAGTTAATGAAAGTTTAAATCATTTGATTTTTTATTTTCTTCTGAAATAAGTTCTTAATAAAAAGTTTATTTAATTAGTGCTTAAGTAATTTTTGATTTCAACTTTACCTCAAGAACTCCAAGAATTGATTGTAAAGTACGGAAACGAGCAACCGTAAACAAGGCTTGCAATTAGGGTTTGGAAACGAAATAGATTGAAACTGGTGTCTACAACTAAAGAAATTGCTTATAGTTTCCCCTTGATTTGTCACAAGCTCGTAGCCAGATAAGCCTTTAGCGACATTCTCCTCTCACGTTGCCTTCTTCGTAATGAGGCTTCTTCTTCCTCATGTGTTCCCCTTTTCTCCTTCTCCCAATATGCGAGTCATACCCTTCACCTGAAGCACTACCAGTTGAATCGCCTATGACAACCACACTAGCTTCCATCGGCTGCGTTCATCGTTGCGCTGAGCCCGTTGTCAGTGACACCATTCCATTTTTCTTCTACTAAGCCCCAAATCGGGATCCTCGCGTAGCCTCCACCGAAGACAACATCGCGCCGCTTGGGGCTTCAGTCGCGACCACACCAGTCCTCCTCCATGTCACCGACAATTTTCCCCTTTGTAGCACCACCGCCATTTTGGTGGCGATTGGAGGTGGCCACTGGCCATTGGCACTCTTATGTTTTCCTTCTGTGTGATTTGACTCTCTCATCATATTAACATGTCTTTTGGTGTTCTTTTTTTCAGAGTAGGTTGATTTTTGTCGAGAAAAATTTGATCTTTCTCAAATAGGCACGAATGAAAGCGACAACAAGGCACTGAGTTTATCTTTTCTACAAGAAAGTGGGAGCGTGGTTCGAGGTTTAGAGCAAGCGAAGGAGGTTGAGGAAAATGTTGGGGGTTTGAGAAGTGAGGAGGGGTGCAGTGGGGTTGCTGTGAATTGGGATGGGTTTTCTAGCATTAAAAACCAATGTTTGGGTGATGAAGGGGTTGTTAACATTGTCAATAATAGTAATGTATTAGAGGCCAAGGTTTCGGTTGTGAGTGGAAACGATTGTCAAGTTTTGGCTGATTCTAAGGTGAATGGGATGTCCTCTTGGTTGAGAATGCAAGAAAGTGATATGAGCACTATGTTTTCTAGTGATGGAACTGAGAAGCTAGACTATGATTATGCATCTAAGATGGAAAATACTATTGTTTTAAGTTGTAGGAGATATCTGGGGATAGTGAAGAGGAATTTTTGGGAAGAATAATGGAGATGGAAATCTAATAGAATCTTTTCAGTTTTGCCATATTTTTTTGTAATTCCTTTTAGAGATGAAATAATTACTTTCTTTTTTCAATTTCTGGTGAATGAGAGAGAAGAGAGAGAAACATATGGGGTAGAGGATTTCAATTTCTAGTGAATGAGAGAGAAGAGAGAGAAACATATTAGGGCAGAGGAGAGAGAAAAAAAGTTGTTGACTTTTTTGTCATGTCAACACATAATTAACTCCGTTTGTTTCTATTTAACGGAAGAGACTTCATTGACGCAAAATTTACGAAGTGGGGACACATTTGACACTTCTTTCAAAGGTATGACCAAATTGACACACTTGAGCGAAACTGGGGACAAAATAAGCAATTAAGCCTAAAAGAATATGCATATGGACATGTAGAGCCAAATGTATCTTGTGAAGATAACCTTCAAGGATTTTCTCAATCTTCTATGTGTTTAGTAGGTTTCTTTCAATCTTCATCTCGCTACACATTCTCCACAAATGGATAGTGGTATGTTTGTAGAAGACACTTTGATATCCAAGTTAGTAGGGTTTGTCAAATAACAATTGATATTGTAAAAAATGAACTTCCATTATTTACCTCAATGAGTGTACTATTTATAGGATAATTATGAATTTGAGTCTTCACCTATATGAGTTTGGATGGGTCACGACTCATTTATCTCATGAGTCAGTTTCAGAATGTGCTAAGTTAAAAAAAATATATCATTAGAGTATGTAAGGCTAAGTTAGGGCTAGGTCAGCTTATGTTAGGGTAAATCAGGTTGACTTGTGGCTGGATAGTATAGGTTGTGTACAATACATTAGCCCCAAGTCTTCTTATGACTGGAAGGAATGTGAAGAACTTCAATAAGTTCGATAAAATAGTTGTAGCTTGTTGGCTGTTGACTTACGAAATGTGATACTGATAGTTGGTGCTTGGTAATATCTTGTACTACAAAGCGAATGCAAAGAAAAGCAAAGAAAATTTGTATTTTGCAAAAAGAATTGTATCTTTATAGAAACCTTATAGATATAATACCTCCCAACCTTGATAAGCATATTAACGAAGATGTTTGAATGATTGAATGTAGGGTCTGACTAGATGTGAGTTTCCAGAAAGCTGCCTTTCATTTAATACTCGTCTCTGAGTTGTTAATCTAGGTCACGAAGATCCAAAGCCAAGGTAGCTGACACACGAATCTGTTATTGATAGTAAAGGTAGGTGACACTCAAGAGTTGTTAAACTTAAGCATGGTAAAGTAGATGACACATAGGAGTCATTTGAAAGGTTCAACCAAGACCATCAGGGTAGGTGGCAAGAAACTGTATGAAAGGTTCAACCAGGACCACTTGGGTAAGTGGCAAGGAATTGCATCGAAGGTTCAAACATGACCTCTTGGATAGGCGGCAAGAAATTGCATGGAAGGTTAAACCAGAATTGTTGGGTAAGCGATAAGGAACTACATAGAAAGTTCAACCAGAACCGTCTAGGTAGGTGGTAGGGGGTTGTATTGAAGGTTGCACAAGGATTTGCTTAACGGTGGCAGGGGAACTTTTTCTCTTGCAAAATAGTCAAAAATGAGGTTTGAAAGTGAGAACATTTGTTTTATAGATGAAGCCGGGATGTTCCAAGCCATCTTAAGCAATGGTCCTTATAGATAGAAATGTGTCAATCCACCATAGGGTGAGATGTTCCAAGTCAACATAGGCATGTAGAAGCCAAGCAAATGATCAGGCTTGAAGAACTGAGTATCAGGGTATTAAAAATGAAAAGTGAGTAGTTAATATGTTCATTATAAGAAAATCAATTGACATTCACCTATTTTGGTATTGTAGGGATGTGATGTATTAGTGTTGTTAGACAACATGGATACTTTCATTAGGGAGAAGACTTCCAATTGCAAAAATTGACGCATTTAAGAAAAATGCACTTTCTGATTGACTTAATTGTGAAAATTGGTACATGGGGTGTTATGCGACAACTATCAGTTGTGTCACAAACACATATATCTTTCTCCATCAAATGGTGAGGATGTCAACTTCATTTCAAAACAAAACTCTCGAAGGACCATTGTTTAATATGGCTTGAAACATCCCGACTTCATCTATAAAACACAAAGGTTCTTACTTTCAAACCTCATTTTTGACTATTTTGCAAGAAAAAAAGTTCCCTTCAATATAGTTCCATGTCGCCTACTCCAACGGTCCTGGTTGAACCATCCATGAATTTTCTTCTGCTTACATGGTGATCCTAGTTAAACATTCCATGCAGTTCCCTGCTGCCTACCTAAAAGTCCTAGTTAAACCTTCCATGAAGTTTTCTATCGCCTACCTAACAACAGGCTTTGTTGAACCTTCCATGCAGTTCCCTACTATCTACCCAAGCTATCCTGGTTGAACCTTCCATACAATTCGTTGCCACCTACCCAAGTGGTTCTGGTTAAACCTTTCAAATGACTCTTGTGTGCCATCCACTTTACTATGCCTTAGTTTAAGAACTCCTAGGTGCCACCTACCTTTACTTTTAATAACATATTCGTGTGTCAGGTACCCTTGGCTTTGGATCTCTGTGACACAGATTAACAACTCTAAGACGAGTATTGAATGAGAAGAAACTTCCTTGTAACTCACATCTAGTCAAATCCTACATCTGATAACGGTTGAAAAACCATTATTTTTATACTTAATTTTGACATTAAAAATACCCTTTATGACTTAGAAGCTAGTTTGAAATCATGATTTTGCTTAAGTTGTGGAAATAAGAGAGTTGAATGGGTTTTATGCTTGTTTTTCCTTGTTTTGACAGGAATTAAGATGAATTGGATGAAGAAGTTGAAGTAGAAAGGAGTTGAACTCAGGAAAGGAGGGAAAATTGCACAAAAGAAGAATCGCAGCCACCGCTGAGCGCCAAGCTTGCTGTTGAGTTCTCTGTCTGACGCTTAAGCGCCATCACTGACGGCTAATCCAAGTATCGCAGTCACCGCTGAGCGGAATTTCTACCGCTGAGCGCTAGAGTCTACTGTATTCTGAGTGCCACACTTACCGTTGAGCGCAATTCCTACCGTTGAGCGTTGTAGACTTGGGCCTGGGCCAGTTTTCTATTATTTTTATAAACTATATAAGGGTTTAGTCGACCTAGGGTTCACATTTTTGGATAGAAAGAGGCGAAATTACACTCCTTTCACCCCTCGGAGGCAGATTATGGATGCGGAAGCTCCGATCTTCAACTTTTAGGGTTCTATCTTTCATTCTTTTCATTATTTTCATCTAGTTTTACCATGTCTATGGTGAACTAAACCTCCATTGTTGTTGGGAAACAATGTAATCCTTTGAAACTATCATGTATTGAATTGATTCTTATTATAAAATGCTTTACTTCATTAATTGTTAGGGTTTTTCCTCTTTACTCTATGCATGCTTTGTTTAACTCATTCAATTGCATGATTATTGATTTTGTCACTATGGATACATATGAGAAAATCTAGAACTGGGAAAATTCTCCCAACAACAATATTACCTAGACATAGGGATAGGAGGGTTGGTTGCCTTTAAGCTTCTACGCGAATGTAATGCATGATTAATTGCTAGGGAGACAAGACATTGTGAACTAGTAATTAGGAGTAGACTTTCTTCACCGAGACATCGAGTTTATGGTAAATTAGAAAGTGACATTAACATTAATGAAGAAGTTGAATTCATAAATACATGAGAGTGGATAGGATAACTCGGAAACTCCAACAACATAATCATTCATTATTTTATATCAATCACCTTTGCATCTTTCAATCCAATTGATCAACACTTGCATTCATATTTATTTTCCGCAATATAAACACAATGATTTCGTTTACAAGTCCTAATTAATCAAGAAATCATATGAATGTTTAGGCCGTGAGTCTCTAGGGAAACGATACTTGGTCTTACCAATTATTATTACTTGATACAATTCGGTACACTTGCTGAAGTGATAAGAAGTTTTTGGCGCCGTTGCCGGGAACTCGTGGTTTAACTATTCTATTTGTGTGATTATTGATTAACTTTGACTTGATTTTTATCTTTTTATCTTTTATTATATTTTTTATCTTTTTATCTTTTTTGTTAATCTTTTTGTGCTAACAATTGTTTCTAGGGTTTTGTTTTCTTGTGTATGCAGGATACAATTCGTATTAGGAGCAACAAAATTCGGAACCTTTTCTTGAAGGATTGGACGAGAGTAGAAGGAGGAGGAGAATTCGAACATCGAGAGAATTATTCCACCTCCGGAGATACTTTTGCAACCCTCACCACAAAGGTCTGAACAGAGCATTGAAGAGATGGCCGCTCTAGCGGATTACACCACTGTTGTTTGCCGTCATCACTTTAACAACATTGCTAGGCCGAGAGTCAATGTTGCAGATATGGAAGTGAAACCGGCGTTGATACAATTGGTGAAGATCAACCTATTTAATGGACTGTCACATGAAAGTCCATATGAACATCTAACCACATTCAACGAGATTTGCAACATTGTGAAGATCAATGGTGTGCTGGATGACGCTATAAAGCTTAGTTTGTTTCCTTTCTCAATGGGAGGCAATGTTAAGTTATGGTTGAATTCTTTCTCGGAGGATAGCTTTACTGAGTGGGAAGATGTGGTTTCAAACTTTCTAAACAAGTACTTTCCACAGTCTAAAATCAACAAAAGGAAGCAAGAAATTTCCTCTTTCAGGCAAGGTATGGAGGAAACGCTAGGCTAAGCATGGGATAGATACAAGAGCTTGTTGAGAAAAACGCCCACGCATGGCTTTGATGAAGCAACAATAGTCATTCTTTTCCTTGGAGGTCTTGGTTCACAAACCAAATTGATGCTAGATGCCTTAGTTGGAGGTAATATCAAGTGTAAAACTCCAGAGGAAGCTTTTGAATTGATAGACAATATGACTACTAATGACAACGAGATGCATAGTGAAAAAGGAGCTCCACCTCAATAGAAGGGAGTCCTACAATTGCAATCTCAAGATGCCTTGCTTGCACAAAATAAAATCATAACTCAACAGTTGGAGAATTTGACAAAGACACTTGCTCAGTTGCTAAAGGAGCTGAAGAACGTTTCACAGGTTCAACAACAACTCTGTGAATTGTGTGGTAGTGACCATATCAATGGTCAATGTGCTTTTCCAGTAGAGGTCCTAGAAGATGTCAATTTTATGGGCAATCAATTCCAAAATCAATTCCAATACCGCCAAGGGAACTTCAACCAAGGATGGAAACCTCATTCAAGCATGGGTCAAGGTCAAAATGGACAAGCTGGACAAGCAGGACAATTTAATAGACCACAACAACAAATATCACTGTAGCAACAAGTCTCTGCATTAAATGAGAGATCAACAAAGCTAGAAGACACTCTTCAACAATTTATGCAGGTGACTATCTTCAATCACAAGAGCACTGAAGCTACTATAAGAAATTTGGAGATATAGGTTGGCCAATTGGCTAAGAAGTTGGAGGAGATGCCTTACCGGAGTTTTGGGGCTAATACTGAAACTAACCCTAAGGAGGAGTGCAATGCCATTATGACTAGAAGTGACAAGATTTTAGATGAGAGAAAATATGGGAGAAAAAAGAAAGTTGAGTTGAGTAAAAAAGAAGAAGAAAAAAAAGAAAGAAGACGTAGAAGAGAGAAAAAAGGAAAAAGATGTTGAAAAACCCCTTCCTTATCCAAAGACTTATTCAAGGAAGGAGAAAGAAAAATAGCTGAAGCGGTTCATGGAGATTTTTAAGAAACTATAGATCACTATACCCTTCTCTGAAGCTTTGCAACAAATGCCTTCATATGCTAAATTTATGAAGGAACTCCTCACTAAAAAGAAGAAATATCTAGATGAGAAAACAATTGAAGTGCAGGGTAATTACAATGCCATATTGCAGAAGATGCTACCTCCCAAATTCAAAGATCTGAGGAGTTTCACCATCCCTTGCATCATTGGGGATCAAGATATTGAGCAGGTCCTAGTTGACTTAGGGGCTAGCATCAATTTGATGCCCTTATCTATGCTAAAAAAGATTGGTGGTTTTGAGGTCAAATCTACAAGAATGACCTTGCAAATGGCAAATAGATCCATCAGGCATCCTTATGGTGTAGTCGAAGATATGGTGGTTAAAATTGATAAGCTCCAATTTCCTGTTGATTTTGTTGTAATGGACATGGGCGAAGAGGTAGAGATACCCCTCATTCTTGGAAGACCCTTTATGAAGACAACTAAAGTTGTCATTCATGTGGATGAGGGAACTGTGCAATTGAAAGACCAAGATGAAGAGGTAACTTTTAATGTCTTTGATAAGGTGCAGCCAATACAAGTAACAAAGACGAGTCATAAAGCTAAAGACGAAGTTTTCTCAGTGACTAGTCTACCTGATAAAGCTGTCAAGATGGTCAAGAGGAATCATAGTTGTTGCTTTCCAAGGCTGAAGGAAGATGATGGAGATAAGGAAGAAAAACTCGTTCACCATGACTCTGTGATGGAAAATAATGAACCCTACCTTGGCAAACCAGTGAAATTCAAGAACAGGTTATGGGTTATCAAGGATATAAAGGCAAATGAAATTCTTGAGATTGAGGCTCCTTATTCTAGAAGAGTCAAGTTGATGACAAGAAAGATGTTGAGATTATGTTGGTGTCATGAAAGGAAGAAGCATATCAACATTGAAAATCAAACTTGAGTTTTATTGGGTCAAGCTAGTGACGTTAAAGAAGCACTTACTGGGAGACAACCCAGCTTTCTAAACCTATCTTTTTAATTTATGTTTGTTTTTCTGTTTTTAGTATAGGATTTGATGTACTTGGCTTAAAACTTTATCTGTGATGCAATAGTTTGTTGATGTTATGATGTTTGTGATGAGTATTGCTCTATGATGCTGATTATATTGATTGATGTTGAGATGATGCATGATGTTGATATACAGGTGGTTGGTCATAATATTGTGAGACAGATGCATGATGATTTTTGATTGTGTTAGTAAGCAGGATGTTTATCTAAATGCTGGAACTTGAATTAGCCTTTGTGAGGATTGAACTCTAGAGTTTTTGTGAATGATTGCTATTACTTTGAAATCATGAATGACTTTGCCCAGGTTTCTATGATTGAATCACTTGCTTGTATGTGTCATATGCTCAAGGTCATCTGTTGTTATCCCTTTTTAGCCAATGCATGATTTTAGCCCAATAAAAGGGAGCACAATGTGTTCTATCCTTTGAACCTTTAGCCTTGAACATAATATGAAAACCCTTTTTGAAAATCTTTACCTTGAGTTAAGTTGAGAATATTTGTGGTATTGATAAAGGTTCAAGTTTGGGGTTGTTGGGAAATTTGAAAAAAAAGAAAATAAATAAGCATTGAGCTAAGTGTTGAGCAAATGAAAAGCAAAAGAAAAAGGAAAGAAATGAAAGAAAAAGAAAAAGCTCAATGTAAGGGAAAGTTGGGAATAAGTAAGAATGATTGTCATGAAAGTATGAATGACTCTCTTAACTCAAGGATTTTGTGATCCAGAAAAACCAATTTTCTTCTTAGTCCAGCCACATTATAAGTCATAGAAAATTCCTTGTGATGATGCTTGCTTGTGAGTGTATTTGATTGTGGTTGAATGAAAGGCAAAGTTGATTCATGTGACATTGTGATAGTAGAGTGAATGAGTGACCTCTATATACACTTGTGTGATTGAGTGAAACACTTTATTTGGTGAGGAATGATTCCATGAGCACATGATTACATCTATGCTTAGTTAATTGATCATTCATGAGAATAACATTTGTTGGATATTATGTGATTATGTGAACACCATGATGAGTTATTTTGAATCAAGGCATGTGTGTATCTTGACTGAATTCTATTTGATGAGCTTATTTGAGTAATTACTTGTCTTGAAAGAAAGAGTTTTTGAATTTGTTGAACCATTGTATTGATTGGTGGAACACTGAGTTACATCTTGTTTGCTTGAGGACAAACAAAGTTAAGTTTGGGGTTGTGATAACGGTTGAAAAACCGTTATTTTTATACTTAATTTTGACATTAAAAACAGCCTTTATGACTTAGAAACTAGTTTGAAATCATGTTTTTGCTTAAGTTGTGGAAATAAGAGAGTTGGATGGGTTTTATGCTTGTTTTTCCTTGTTTTGACAGGAATTAAGATGAATTGGATGAAGAAGTTGAAGTAGCAAGGAGTTCGACTCAGGAAAGGAGGGAAAATTGCACAAAAGAAGAATCGCAACCACCATTGAGCGCCATTTTCACCGCTGAGCGCCAAGCTTGCTGTTGAAATCTCTATCTGACGCTTAAGCGCCATCGCTGAGGGCTAATCCAAGTATCATAGTCACCGCTGAGCGGCATTTCTACCGTCGAGCGCCAGAGTCTGCTGTATTCTGAGTGTCGCACTTACCGCTGAGCGTAATTCCTACCGCTGAGCGTTGTAGACTTGGGCCTGGGCCAGTTTTTTGTTATTTTTATAAACTATATAAGGGTTTAGTCGACTTAGGGTTCACATCTTTGGACATAAAGAGGCGAAATTACACTTCTTTCACCCATCGGAGGCGGATTTTGGATGCGAAAGCTCCGATCTTTAACTTTTAGGGTTCTATCTTTCATTCTTTTCTTCTAGTTTCACCATGTCTATGGTGAACTAAACCTCCATTGTTGTTGAGGAAACGATGTAATCCTTTGAAACTATCATGTATTGAATTGATTCTTATTATAAAATGCTTTACTTGATTAATTGTTAGGATTTTTCCTCTTTACTCTATGCATGCTTTGTTTAACTCATTCAATTGCATGATTATTGATTTTGTCACTATGGATACATATGAGAAAATCTAGAACTGGAGAAATTCTCCCAAAAGCAATATTACCTAGACATAGGGATAGGAGGGTTGGTTGCCTTTAAGCTTCTGTGCGAATTTAATGCATGATTAATTGCTAGGGAGACAAGACATTGTGAACTAGTAATTAGGAGTAGGCTTTCTTCACCGAGACATCGGGTTTAAGGTAAATTAGAAAGTGTCATTAACATTAATGAAGAAGATGAATTCATAAATACATGAGAGTGGATAGGATAACTCGGAAACCCCAACAACATAATCCTTCATTATTTTATATTAATCACCTTTGCATCTTTCAATCCAATTGATCAACACTTGCATTCATATTTTTTTTCCGCAATATAAACACAATGATTTCGTTTACAAGTCCTAATTAATCAACAAATCATATGAATGTTTAGGCCGTGAGTCTCTAAGGAAACGATACTTGGGCTTACCAATTATCATTACTTGATACGATTTGGTACACTTGCCGAAGTGTTAACAACATCCCATCATTCAAACCTCTTCTTCGCTACATTTCTCGAGACTGGGGTTACTACACCTGTAATGTTATCAATAAAGATACAAATTTTCTTTGCAAAATATAAATTTTCTTTGCTTTTCTTTGCATTCGCTCTACAGTTTAGGACGATTGTCGAGTACCAACTATTAGTATAATATTTTGTATGTCAAGTAACGTCCAACTACAATTGTTTTTAATGAACCTAGTGAAGTTCTTCACATGCCTTCAAGTCATAAAAAGATTGGGGGGCTAATGTACTATACACTGCTTGATGCTACCTGACCACAAGCCGACCTGATTTACTTGGACATAAGCTAATTTGGCCTCACATACTCTAATGATGTATGATTAATTTGAAAAAGAGAATGATATTATTATTTTCATTCATGGTAATTACATTCTCTTACATCTATTTGTAGAAATCTAATTCTAAAAAGGAAAATAAGAAAACAAAATAATCTAGAAGATCATACACATATTTTCTTTAATTAAGAAGATTATATAGATATTTTCTCTAATTGAAAAGATTCTATAGATATTTCCTCTAATTACAACACTAGTCCTCGAGTTGGTAAATGAATATCAATCCTTCCCAACTTGCCTACAAGATCTATAAATCTACCTAGAGGGAGCCTTTTTGTGAAAATGTCTACTATCTGAAGTTCTGTAGGAACATGAGTTGTACTCACAAAGCCTCCTTCTATATTATCTTTGATGAAATGCTTGTCAATCTTAATGTGTTTGGTCCTATCATGTTGTACTGGATTATGGGCCATGCTCATGACAAACTTATTGTCACCATGTGATTGCTCAGGGTTATCCACCTTGACTTTAAGATCATCCAAAATGATTTTCATCCAGAGTCCTTCACACATTCCTTGAGTAAGAGCTAAGAACTTAGCTTCTGCACTAGAATGAGATACTCTATCTTGCTTTTTGTTCCTCTATATTACCATATTATCTCCAAGAAATAGAGAATACCTAGAAGTAGATTTTCTGTCAGTAATAGAACTTGCATAGTCTGTATCAGTATATATTTTCATAGTCAATGTGTCTTTCTTTTTGAATAATAACCCCTTTCTTAGACTTGACATCAAGTATTGGAGAATTTTGTCAACTGCTTGCATATGTCTCTTTCTTGGGTCATGCATAAATTGGTTCACTACACTAACTGCATAAGCAATGTATATTCTTGTTTGTAATAGATAAATCAATTTTCCTACCAATCTCTAATATTGGGTCTTTTCTACAAGAGCACTTTCCTCACTCCCAATTATGTGATTATGTTCTATAGGAACTGTTAAGATTCTACATCCCAGTATTCATGTTTCTTTGAGGAGATCAAGTACATATTTCCTTTGGGAAATGAAAATTCCGTTCTTGGACTAAACAATCTCTATTCCAAGAAAATATTTGAGTTTTCCTAGGTCTTTCATTTCAAATTGGGCTGCCAATTTTTATTTTAACGCTAATTTTTCTGTTTCATCATCTCCTGCAATAATCATATCATCCACATAGGCAAGCAATAGAGTGAATTTACCTATAGAAGAGTGCTTTATGAATAGAGTGTGATCTCCTTGGCTTTATTTGTATCCCAAGGAAACCATGACTTTTGTAAATCTTCCAAACCATGCTTTGGGAGTTTGCTTAAGACCATACAATGCTTTCTTTAGGAGGCACACCTTGTTTCTTTTGTTTTTCACTTCAAAACCTGGGAAAATTTCCATGTACACTTCCTCTTCTAGATTTCCATGAAGGAAGACATTTTTTACATCCAACTGGTGTAAGTTGTTAATCTCTTTGGCAAGTGCACCAAATCGTTGAAGTAATAAACCGTGGTAAGACCAGATATCGTTTTCCCAAGAGACTCGTAATACTAGAAAATTGTGCGATTAACAACTCATCTAGACTCAAGAACAACTCATCATTTAAGAATATGTGCAAAAAGATAAATTCACAAGTAATTACAAGGTTGGACTTTGGTATTGAAGAACTTGGAAATGGAAAAGACTAGAAATGGTATGAAATGACATTGTTAAGGTTAGTTTTCACCAATGCACTCTTGTGTATAACCAATTTCATCTCCTCTCTATCAATTTACTAAAGTCAATCCACTAAAACACTCTAGCCCTAATCCCTTAGGTGAAAGAGCCTAGGTTTTCCTTATCAAACTCCAATCCCTTGGACAATCTAACAAGCAAACCCGCATTAAGAACTAGGATCTAAGACAACATGTGAATCATATCTCATCCCTGGCTCAATGACCCACAAGGACTCTTGTTTCAGTTCAAGATTTAATATCCCATCCTTGGCTCAATGAAACCCCAAAATCAAGTCATGAACGTCCCCATTACATGCAAGCTTTAAGATCGGAAACAAGAATACTAGTAATAGATAGAAAAGGCATTTATAAATACGAAACAATCATTCATTACACAAGATTTCATAGGCTACATCTAACCCTAACAAGATGAATCTGGTTCTCCATTTCCATGGAGAACCCTAAAGCTTACAAACATGGAAGATGGAAGAAGAAGGAGACCCAAAGGAAGAGGAAGAGATGTTCCCACAAGCTCCTCGCGCCCTCTATGAGCTCCAGACGTGGAATTGCGCCTCCAAAGAACCAAAGACCCCTTTTTTCTTTCTGCCTCGTGAGTATATATACTGCCCGAATTCTCGCTTAAGCTAAATTATTCTCGCTTAAGTGAGAATTCTTCTTGGAGAAGATAGTCATTCTCGCTTAAGCTAAATTATTCTCACTTAAGCGAAAATGACTGTTAAATCAATGACTTCCTGGATCACCGAGGCTCTTCAATGTAATGGAGGATCTTCCTAACATCGAAATAGATCAAAAAACAAGGGATTAGAGTATTAGTTACGTAATGTAGCTCAAAATATAGATAAATACTAAAACTAAATAAAAGAGAGGATTTAAGCAAGTAATAAGCTAAAGAAGAGTTGATTTTGCTACTAAAATGATGCTTAGATAATGGTAAGAATTAGCATTATCATAAGTCCCGTCCAAATGAGCAGCCAAGCGAGAACAACTCGAAGTGTATTCATCATTTCCACTAAGGTAAATGTCTCCTCATAGTCAATCTCATAAGTTTGGGTATATCCTTTTGCCACCAATCTAGCTTTATATCTTTCTATTGTCCCATCTGCCTTATGTTTCACTATGAATATCAATCTATACCCTATTTCCTTCTTGTTTCTTGGCTTCTAAAAAATCTTTCAAGTTGAATTTGTTTCTAATGCATTCATCTTTTCTTTCATAGCTTGATTCCTCAAGTTTCATGGCCTCCTAGATTAAGGTAGGAATTTATGTGGCATCAATGGTAGAAATAAAGCTTTTGAGCTTATCAGATAGATTATTAGTGCAAACATAATGAGAAATAGGATATTTAGCACATGATCTTCTTTCTTTTCTCAATGTAATGTACAAATTCTTAGTAATACTTACCTCCTCCTCACTGATATCTTCAGGGCTCCTCTCCTCTGGACTAGACAATTTTTCTTGATCCAGAGTTGATGTGGGTTGTTTTCTTCTTTCATATTTTTTTTTCCAAATATCCTGCTTTTAATGTCATAGCATGCAACAAAATCCTTTTTTAATAGGAAAGTACTCTCTAAATCATCCCATATTTCTTTGGCAGAAGAATGAAACATATATTTTTTACTTATCTTAAGAATCATGGACTGCCGCATCCAAGTCATAATTAGTGAATCTTCATTGTCCCAAATTGGAAAATGAGTGTCGTCTAGTCTTGGTCCACCTCTATCTATGTGATATAATCTTGAACATCCCTTTAGAATCCTTTGAATATATTGGCTCCATTGTAGGAAGTTCTGACCATCCAACCGATAGGAACCCACCATATTGGGTAGATTATTAGGACCCAAAAGAATAATTTTTACTTCAAACATCACGTAGAATGCAATCAGGTGTCTCTAGTGCCTTATTCGAGGCGACAACGACGTGTGGATTACACCGGGAAAAGGAGTATAACTTAAAACTCATATCTACTCAAATGTCGGCCAAACGGGACATCACCGACTCGTGGAACGAACTCGGGAGGCTTTGGTGACCTTGTCTGTGATGGCGGCGGCGAGTGGGTCTCGCCAAAACTAGACGTACACGTGCCGACAATGGTGGTGATGCGTGGCGGCGCATGGCGACTTCTTTCCTAAAGCGATTTCCAGTGTTGTGATCACCGGAGTTGGGTGCACCTTTATGCCCTATCAACGACCTTGATCGGCTACTGTAGTAGTCGCGATGGTCGGACAGGGGCAAGAGTGGCTACTGTTTTAGGGAAAACGGATCTCCCAAGATCAAGATTTTTGATGCCAACTTGAAGAAGAGAATGATTTTATTATTTTCATTCATGGTAATTACATTCTTCTTACCTCTATTTGTAGCAATCTAATCTTCTAGAAAGGGAAATAAGGAAATAAAATAATCTAGAAAATCATATACATGTTTTCTCTAATTAGGAAGATTCTATAGATATCTTCTCTAGTTGAGAAGATTCTATAAATATTTTCTCTAATTACTACAGATTATTTAACTTAGCACATTTTGAATCAGACAATTAACTTATTACGTGAATGGGTCACAACTCACCCAACCCATATAGATGAAGGCTCATAAATCCATAATTATTTTATAAATAGTACATTCATGGAAGTAAATAATGGGAGTTCATTGTTTATCGTATCCATTGCTATCTGACAGACCTTATTAACTTGAATGCCAAAGTGTTTTTTGTAGACACACCACCATCCATCCATGGAGAACGAGTACGAAGGAGAGGATAGAAGGAAACCCACTCGACACATAGAAGATTGAAGAAGTTCATACAAATCCATCATTTTTAGGGTACATTCAACTCCATAAGTCCAACATCACTTAAGCATTCTTGAAATTTGGCCAACAAAAGTGTTTACTTATTCTGGGATCGTTGTGTACCACTTGAAATTTTTACTTATTCCAATAATGTTGAAGAAATCAAAGAATCATCCGTCACTATCAAGCAATCTTTCTCTCAATTTCAAGAATGCAACTGAATTGAGGCATAATTTGTATGCAATGAGTCGAGAAAAAGTATAATGCCCCAACTCCATGATCCCACTGGGATAAATGAAAAAAAGAACTCCTTGATACCAAACATACATGAGCAATAAACATTTTAGATATTAATTAGTTCGATCGACAATGTCACAATAATTTCTTGAAGATGGATCCTTCAACCAAAGTCCTTCAAATTTTATGGAACACACGCTTTTAAATTGGCCAAATTTCAGAGACACAATAAAACAGAGCTAAGCTGCATGTGGAGGAAACTAAGAACCACCCTAGGAAGGAACTGAGACACCAAGAGGCTCTGTGTGAGCAAGAGTTCTAGCAGCCATGGGGACTACACCACCAGCTAGCTTCCCTGCTTAGCCACTGACATAAAGAAAAACATGTGTTTTTGATTTATTAAATATCAAGGGAAAAAGAGTCCAGTACTTACTATACAATCATACTTTAATTCACAAACCATAACTATAATTTACATCTTTGGTTTGATAAAAAAATCACAACTTGGAATTAAGTCCAACGAGTTAATCTCATGCTTCATTTGTAATGCTTAGATCTCCTAAACTATAACTACCGACTGGATAAGAGAACATTTACCAACAAAACTAATCAAAGAAACTGACATTCATTAATGAAATTGATGAATGGCATTTTAAACCAACACCGGAGAAAAATGTAGCAGAATAGTATCACACTAAGTGAACCACAAATACTTGGGGCACTCTTGTATGATCAAGTTACAATTTTGGGGTTCATACCAAGGGAAAATCCCATTAATAGTTGGCAACTTCTTGAGTTCTAGCCAACTAAGATTTGGAAACAATAAATGCTTGGCATGATTATCATCAACCGCCACCCCAGAACCTTCTTCTTCATTTGTAGCTTTATCTTCAAATTTAACAATCTGCTCTAGTTGAGGGCAAGATTCTACATCTAGTAAATTCAGCGAAGAGCATTGACAAGCCACAGAATATGGGAATATAAACTTCAATCTGTTGCATGTTTTGATTTTAATGCTACGAACTTTTGGAAGACAAACATGTTGGAAGGGAGCAGATATATTTTCAACTTGTCCTTCCTCCTCTGAACCGAAAAAGAATATTTCTTCCAATTCATTGCAATCCTCTACACTCACACTTTCCAACTCTGGCAGGCTTCTAACAATGGTGAAGGAAAAGATTGTCTTCAATTTGTTGCATCTTTCGATTTGGATATTATGTAGTGTGGGGAAGTAGATTTGTTGGGAAGAAGTTGACAGGTTTCTCAGTGGTTTTGCTTCTGAATAAATTATATCCTCCATTTCATTGCAGTCCAGTACAAACAGTTTTTTTAACTTTGGAAATCTTGATAAAGTGACTGTAGAGAAAATGTTTTTCATTTTGCTGCATCGCCTGATCACAATACTTCCAAGTTTTGGGAATCTAACTTCTTTTGGAGGACCTGATAGGTTTCTAGATTGCGTTGCTTCCATTGAATATGGAGAAATTATAGCCTCCAAATTGTTGCAGTTGTCAACAAAAAGGGATTCCAAGTTTGGTAATCTGGATACAATGCATAGAAAGAAGATTGTTTTCAATTTGTTGCATTCCTCAACCCAAATACTTTGTAGCTTAGGGAAACATTTGTTGTGGCAAGGATTAAGGAAGTTTTTATTGTGTCCTACTTTCCTTGAACCTAAAGAAATTATTTCCTCCCATTCATTGCATCCTGTTACATTTAGATGTCGTAACTTGGGTAGGCTAGTAACTGTTGCACAAAATATTGTTTTCAGTTTGTTGCATTTTTCAATATAAACTGATTCCAGCTTAGGGAAAAAAACTTTTTGGCAAGCTCCTAATAGGTTTCTTTGTTTACTTGATTCCTCTGAATCTGAAGAAATTATTTCCTCCCATTCATTGCAATAGCTTATACATACTTGCATCAACTCTGGAAGGGTAGTGACAATCTTTGCTGAAAAGATTTTTTTCAATTTGTTGCATCTGTTGACCACTATATTCTGCAGCACAGGGAAACAACTTTGTTGGGAAGGATCATATAGGTTTCTTAGTTGTCCTATTTCCACAGAATCTAGAGAAACTATTTCCTCCAGTTCATTGCAGTTGTCGATACTCAGATACTCCAACCTTGGCAGTCTAGAAATTAAGGTTGTGAAAAAAATTGCTTTCAATTTGTTGCAACATTTTATAACAATCTCGAACAGTTTGGGGAAATAAACTTGTAGGAAAGGGGTGAGTTGATTGGTGCATTGCCTTGCTTCCTTTGAATCCAAGGAAATTATATCCTCCAATTCACTGCAGTCCTTTACAAATAGTTTCTCCAACATTGGCAGTCTTCTAACAGTTGTTGAAGAGAAAATTGCTTTCAATCTGTTGCAGCCTTCAATCTCAATCTTTCTCAGACTAGGAAAACAAATAACAGAAACATCTCTAAGTTCACTTTCTTCCACTGAATCTAAGGAAATGATTTCCTCCCATTCATTGCAATCCTTTACAATCAATTGTTCCAACATTGGTACGATATTAACAATTACCATGTAAAACATTCTTTTAAATTTGGAACATCTTTCGATACTAATACTTTCCAGTTTTGGAAAGAAAACTTGTTGGGAAGGAGCATATGAGTTTCTAAGTCCTCTAGCTTCATCTGAATCCAAAGAAATTATTTCCTCAAAGTCATTGCAGTCCTTTACAATCAGTTGCTCCAACTCCGGTAGGCTTGAGACAATGGTTGTAGAAAAGATTGCTTTCAATTTGTTGCATTTCTCGACTTCAATCTTCCTCAATTTGGGAAAACAAACTTCTTGGGAAGAAGTAGAAAGGAATCTATACTGTCTTTCTTCCTCTGAATCTGAAGAAACTATGCCCTCCCACTCATCGCAGTTCTTTACAACTATTTGTTCCAACTCCGGAAGGCTTGTAACAATGTTTGTAAAGAAAATTGTTTTAAGCCTTTTGCAATTTTCAATTTCAATTTTCTGCAGTTTGGTGAAACAAATTTGTTTGGAAGGAGCATATTGTTTTGCTTGCTCTAAACCTAAGGACATTATTTTCACCCATTCTTCGCAACCCCTTACAGTCAACTCAAGCAACTCTGAAAGGGTTGAAACAATTTCCATGATGAAGATTGTTTTCAACGAGTTGCATCTTTCAATCTGGACGCTTCCAAGTTTGGGGAAACAGTCTTCTTGATTGTAAAGAGGACGCAGATTTCTAAATTGTCCTGCTTGATCTGAATCTAGAGAAATTATTTCCTCCCATGTGTTGCAGTCCTTTACAATTAGCTGTTGCAACGTTGGTAGACTTGTAACGGTGGTAGCAGAGAAGAATGTTTTCAGTTTGCTGCAATTCTCAATGCTAATCCTCCATAGTTTGGGGAAAAATTGTGGGAAAGGAGCATTTACACTTCTATGCTTCTGTGTTTCCTCGGAATCTGAAGAAATTATTACCTCTAAGTTGTTGCAGTTGCATATAGACAACTGTGTCAACTCTGATAGGCTTGAAACAATGGTTGAAAAGAAAATTGATTTCAATTTGTTGCATCTTTCTATCTCAACCATCCACAATTTGGGGAAAGAAACTTTTTGAGATTGAAAAGGTAGATTTGCCAATTGTCTAGCTTCCTCTGAAGAAACAATTTCTACCAATTCATTGCAATCTTGTACAGACAGCTCTCTCAACTCTGGGAGGCTTGAAACCATGCTAGGGAAGAAGATTTTTCCCAATTTGATGCATCCTTTGATTAAGATTTTCCTCAGTTTGGGAAAAACTGGCTGGGAAAGGGCATACAAGTATCTAAGTTGACCTGCGTCCTTCCAATCCAAGCAAATTATTTCCTCCAATTCATTACATTCATAGGTACTTGTCAAGCCCTCTTGAACATCAATTGATTCAGAAGTTTCTAGTCTAAATAATGCCAATTCCCAGTTGGTAAAAGTCTTTCCCTTCAAAGTTCTTGCCACTGCCACAATGGTAACTAGCAGTCCTTTGCATTTGTCAAAGACTCTCTTAGCCACCTCTCTCAATTCTTCTGGAGAATCATCATGTATTTGTGCACGCTGCTTGAACAAATCCCAACCTTCATCTTCATCTAACAAAGAGAGTTCAATCACTGTTTGGCAGTTCATTGAGGTGCAAACTTCTTGGTTACGGGTGGTAAGGAGGACGCAACATCTCTTCTCATTCTCATTCAATGGAATCCCAATAGCTTCCAAGTCCAGCTTCTCCCATACACCATCCAAGATGATGAGAATCTTCTCAGTTTTTAACCTGTGAGATAACCGTAGTGCCCTGCCAAGTTCTGTCTCTTCCATCAATGAAAAGCTCAAGTGATCAGCAATTTGACCTTGAATATCTCTCAATTTGACATCTTGAGACACAATTGTCATAACCACATTGTCAAAAAGCTTTGACTCCTCTAATTGCTTCCCCACCACTCTTGCTAAAGTGCTTTTACCTGAACCTTCCACACCAACCATTCCAATCACATTGCTCCTCTCATCTTGGATTGCATGCAGTAGCTCTTCATAAACTGGCTTCCTAGAATCCAATGCCACAAAGTCTTTGGGAAAGAAGTAATTCATGCTTGAGAGTTTAATGGGGTGTGAAAATGGCTCAAATTTGTTATTGTTGTTCACCACATTCATTTGCAGCGTCATGCATATTACCTCTTTTGCTAGAGAATACTTAAATGTCATGTTCAAACAGCATTCACTTTCCTCCACCCTTTCTTCCAGCCCCTGCACATCTTCCAGAACCCTTTCCACATCTTTCAGCCACTCTTCAACTGGTTGCACAATCTTCTCTGCATTTGTCGTGGCTTCTTTAACACGTTCTCTCATGTGCAGCAATGACTTCTCCAACTCTCTCTTTGATTTTTGAAGTTCAACAACAGACTTCTTGAAATAGAATAAACATCGAGCACGACCTATAATTGCATCCACCACACGCTCTATTAATGTTGACGCCACAGCTGTGCCTATTTCAGCCATTTTCCTGCAATAAAAGGCTCCCAGATTTATATTTTTCAGCATTACGTAAGCCTTCATAGGTTTTTATGATAAAAAGTCTCGGTAAAAGTCATGAACATCCTCTCTCTCTTTATATTATTTTACTATTATAGCAATGAAATAATGGCAAAGTAATGTTTAAAATGAACTTACTGAAAAACTACAAACTATTCAATGTGTGGATTTTCTCATACAATATCTTTCTAGTGATTATAAATACTCTTGAACAGCTGTTCTTGACATGCTAAAATATGGTCTTGCTATGATGATAATGAAGAAAACAATGACAAAATTAGCAAATCTCTTCAGTTTCGGCCAAATAGCTATCCTTCTTTTCTTAAGCTTAGTTAAAGTCATGTTGCAAATTTTTTTTCTTGATAATCACTTCCAAAAGCAAAGAGCCTAAATGCTATTAATCGGTGGCTGATATTAATTGTACCAATAATTTACAATGGGATTTTTTAACTTTATTTTTGGTTGAGGCAAGTTAGACAACCCCATAAAGGAAAAGTACCAGTTGATTACCAAAAGACTCCCAGTTAATACAGGGTTTTATTATTCACGTAATGGTATGAACTATATTTATGCATACTGCAACTGATTTTTGTATTTGCAAATTAAAACAACAGCTATGACATACTGAATATTGTGCCAGAAAGGGAATATTCGAAGCAATGATTTCAATCAACAGCATCAAACATTAGGAAAGTAGCAACTGCCTGAATGTTAAGAGGTCACCAAATTATAAATTTCAAGAAAAAAATATTTGAGCTCAAACAAATTTCTGATTTCAATATTTTAGGAAAAACATTTCAAGAATGAAAGCAACAGTGCCAACAGCCAAGTGATTTCGGAAAGATAATGCATGTTCCTTTGATTTTCCACTACTAAATATACATTATTTACCAAAAGACAGAATCCAAGAGAGTAAAACAGATTCCTAAATGCTGTTTTCGGTTCTATCTTTTGACATTAAATCCTATCAAAAAGAAGTCAACTGCGTATTGCAGATAGGAGGCAGTGCAACATGCAATGAATGAGGATGAAACAAACCTTGGATTAAGATTACAGATAGACCCAAATTCCCTGAACAACCGTTGCAAGTTTCTTCCTTTATCAGGCTTAGGTTTCAGAATGAACAAAAGGCTTTGAGGGAGGCTACTATTGAGAAAGGTTTACTCATCAATGGGCAAAAACTTGGTATCAGTTGACGAAGACTTGACCTTTAGGGGCACTCATGTCTGATGATTGTGGGCACTAAAGTGTCCTTAACTTCTCTAATAAAAAAAATTAACAATAACTTAGTACAAAAAAGAGTTTAATGACTATTTAATATATGTGTAAGACTACATTATCGTCCAATCATAAGTTACCCTTTTCATGAGTCAACAAGCTTAACATCCATAATTGTTCAAGATGAACTGCATAGTAAAATTGTTTTACATTGCTACTGTATTGTCTATTTTCTCATAAAACTGTTTATTTTCATTATTTTGTTCTGTAAGAGAATTAATAAAATTACAACTAGTAGGTTTGAAAAGTTCATTAACTTTTACTGTATCTTGTTACTCAGTGATAATAACTTTTGATTGATTTGTAGTGAATTTTTCTTACACTTTACCATATTAAATCGTTCGAATCTTAAAAGAGTTAATTATCTCTTAAAACTAAGTTGCAATTAGACACAGAAGGCATGAACTATCATCATCAACAACATGAAAGTCACGAGGTTTCAATTAACATGGATATGAAGCTCGGACAGCTCTCCTATACGAGGTGTCATGTGCCTGATATTATTGGATACCAACACATGTATGACACAGTGCCACATGCTTAGGTGAAATGTCTAATTCAAAACAATCTTTTTTATCTCTCCTATCATTTTCTCACAACTTTAATATAATATTAATAACAATAAATACAATAGTTTTAAAAAAATCATAAATTTATTGTATAAGTTCGTATTATAATTATAAAGATAAATAGCGAATATATATATATATATATATATATATGTATATATATTTATTATTGTATTAGAGTAGATCGGTGTATTAAAATAATGAGATGAGCAATTTTATTTTAAAATAATCTTATAATACAAATAGAACTTTTTTGTTCATTATCTAAATACAATTCATCTCTCCAGAACACTATTCCTCAAAGTTCTCTAACATCTCTCTAGAATTTCTTTCAATTGAGCTGTCTGATTGACGATCAGGAGGTGTCAAGACGTTCTATCTGGTAGAGGGCTACACAACTAACCTATCAGTTTCTTGATTCTATCTAGTAAGCTGTTTTCCCCTTTTCACCGCATGTTCTTGAGTCGGGATCATGCAAATTCTTCTGTCGCATGTGTCTTGTAGTTTTCATTCTAAAATTCCTAGTTCAATTCAAGCTCTAAGAGCTGTTCTCTATCACCAATTGGTGAGTTGTAGGTTTCTGTTGAGTTTCCTTGCGGTGCAAGGTACTGTTTGAATGATTCTGTGAGTTGGGCACTTTATCTCTAAGGTAAGAGGAGCTAGATACTTTCTTTAAATTAGTTGTATGACATGTGTGTATGCTGAATTTTGTGTTATTATGCTTGTTTGGGTCACATTTTAGGTTTTGAGTAGATATAATTGTATGTACTGGAATGTAAACTGTGAAATTGTGGAATGATGCTTGTGAACTGAATTTTGGATGTGATGTACACTACAATTGAGTATGTTAGATGACTGTAATTTGTTATAATAGTCACTTTAGTAAGTTAAGTGAATTGGGTAGTGTTTTGGGTCATTTTAGAGGAACTGAGGTAGTGAAATTGAGAACTAAAGGTCAAGGGCTCATTTGGTCTATTGAGGCAGTTTAAGTAAGTTATATGTGACTTGTTTGAGTCATTAAAATGGTCAAAAACAGGTTCAAAGTGGTAGATTGAGATTTGGGTCCCTAAGTTGACGAATTTGATGTTTTAGAGTAGGAATTGGTTCATAAACACTTTCGATTGATGTTAGAAAGGTTTTGAATCACTTAGACAAGTCTAATTAAGTATATAACACAATCTAGGAGTGTTAGAAGTTGGGAAAATAGTTAGAATTGGTAATTTGTGGTTGAGTTGCATAATTATGCAGAATTTCATTCTGCAGACTCGTTGAGCGAATGGATTCGCACAACGAGTCACCCTGGCAAAATGTTCTCTGCCAGGGCATTTGCACAACGAACTGGTGCGCTGTGCGAATGACTGTAGAGAGTTGCTCACTGTTTGGGGCACTCACACAACGAGTTGGTGCGCTGTGGGAGTGATTGGAGAGGGTTGCTCTCTGTCTGGTGATTCGCATAGCGAATCTAGTTGCTGTGCGACTGGTGGTGGTCTGAGATAAATTGCTAGATTAATTCGAATAGTGAATGGGTGCACTTTGCGAGTGTTTGGGGAGTATGAGCCACTGTTTGGGGCTCTCGCATAGCGATTTGGGGCGCTATGCGAGGACTGAAGGTCTGGAACCTCTGCGAGCTTATTCGCACAACGACTAAACTCGTTGTGCGAATGGTTGTGTAGTTTGAGTCTCTGTTTGAGGATTCAGCACAACAAGTTTGGGTCGCTTGTGCGAGACACCTCCATTTTCGCTCGGCGAGATCCTGCGTAGAGCGAATAGCCTAGGTTCTTTAGTCTATTCTTTCTTTCTTTGTTCTTGTGTGATTTAAATCTAGTATTGGACTGAGTGTTTGAGTATGTATGAATGTGTAATGAAGTAATGAATTGACTATGTTATGTATCATGTATCAAGGTGAAAGTAAAGTTCCAAAGTAGAATCTCTTGGTGAGATTTCAAGTGTATTTTAGAATGAAAGCAGGAGGTCAAGCCTTGAGGGTTATCCTGAAACTCCAATGGTCTTTCATTCTCACCTAGAGAAGATTGAACCTATGTCGTGAGGAGTAGCAGGAGGTCTTAGTCTTGGAGGGTTCCAGTATGCTCCAAGGCATGATACACACTAACCTCGTGAGTGTGGTAGGGTGAAATCCATTGGCAACGACTTTGCAAAGCAGTAGAATCCATCACGAGTGTCAACCCGCCATAGCTCGGCTATCATTCTAAGTCGGAACGGTCTAATTCAATGTAGTGTCATGCATACAGAGTTGGTGATATTTATATATGAGTGGATATGATTGTGTGAACTGTAGTTAATAAATATATGATTGCTCTTTTGTTTAAACTAGCTTACCATGTTGCTTGTTATCTGTGTTTTGTATGTGTTGGTGTTTCTTTCTTTGCAATGATCATCCTTGTGGGTGTGAGTAGAGGGAGATGATGTGTCCCTTGAGAAGGACATTGGATGAAGATGACGCGGCAGCTTAAACCAGTTGATTTTTAGCATTGTATATAGTATTGTAGTAGTCGGTTTGTATATAAAGTTTTAAATTCTATGGATTATTTTGGGATAACTGTAAAAGATAATACTTTATATTATAGGGATTTAATTGATTCGGAGGTCCCTATTTGTGCACTTTTGCGTCAATTAGGTCCCTGTATTTTGAAGTAGCTCAATTTCGTCCCTATTTATGAAAAATTGAAGCAATACAGTCTCCTGCCAGTTAAATTCTAGTGGACGGCGTCAAAATTGATTGCCTTGGTGGCTAGCTGAAGGTGGCATTTCATTTGAAAAGTACGTGGCACATGTCATCCCCTTTCCCAACCAAAAATTAGGGTTTGCCAGATTGGGGAAAAAGAACTTGCGCCTTTGTGAATCGAGAGCTAAACATTGCTCCTTCTCAGCTTAATCCTAACGGTTGGGCATTCCGTACAAGCCTTTGTGACGTGTGCTCTACTAAGGGAATTACCCCTACCAGTTCCAGTATTTCTTCATTAATTTAACTTTCATCTAAGATCGTTACCTGTTCAAACCGTACTCAGAGTCATTCAAAACTTCAAGTCGAGATACTTTAAAATAATAATAAGGGAATCGGGTCGGTCCGAGTTCCACGATGAAGCGGGCATCCCTCTCTTCCCCTTTTATTGGATGAGGAACCCTCGTAAAATAAACGCTTAGGCGGTTGGCCGGATGACTCCTGATGAGATGGAAGTTGTGATGATAATAAACAACCTGCCCCGCCACCTAAATGCCCGCGGCTTTGTTGAGTGTTTGAATTATGAGGACTTTGATCAAATAGCATTCGGTATGGTGTTTTCCATTGGTTTGTTTGGTATTTTGTTGTTTAACTTAGCTAAATTTCTGATTTCTTTTTAGGATACATGTCATTGTCGGAGCCACGTAAGACCAGTTTCATGTCCTCCCAAAAATGTACAAGGGATACCAGTTCCAAGGCTCGGGATCCCCGATCAGCCTCTTTTAGCCATGCGACTGCCACTGCCAGAAGTAGACCGGTGGCTCCGCCAATTTCTAAGGTGACGATGGTCAAGGCTCCTCAGCAAACGTTGATTGCTAATCTAGAGCAGTCTTTTGAAGTTGTTGTTGCTACCACGACCATTCCATTATCAGAGAGGAAAAGGAAAAGCAAAGAGGGGGAGAAATCTTCCTCTAAAAGGAGTCGTAGGGAGAAAGTGTGTCGTGTCTTATTCCGGCCGACGTTTTTGACCTTGAGTTCCATATTGGCTCTCATGTCAATTTTCACATAAGTTCCTCCTAACGAGCAATGGTCGAACCGATGTCCGAGGGGGATATTATCAATGCCGCTTTGGAGTTGACCACCCGAGGGGCGATGCTAACGTGGTGTCTTCGAAAACTTGCTGATCGTCGAAGTTCCACTAACTTAAAGGCCAAGCTGGATGAGGAGAAGAGAACCTCAGATGGTCTCCGCGCTCGGCTGGAGGCCTTGGCCATTGATCATGCGGGGTGTGGCGAGCAGCAGTCTGGTTTGCAAGCTAAGCTTGATGAAGCTCGTCAGGAGTTGGCCGAGACCGCTCAGCAACTGAGGAACGCCCGGGCGAGGGGCGATCAGGTGGTGGGAGAAGTTGGCAAGCTGAAGGTCGGGGTCAAAAGGCTAGGGAGGAAGAACTGTCCGGTCAAAATGAGACACTTACCTCCGAATTTCTCAATGCAAATGAAGTGATCGCCACTCTGAATTCCAACGTGACTATAGAGAACTAGGAGGGTTTCAACAAGGCTATGTGCCAGGCGGCCTTCCTCCTAGGCGTGGATGCGTTGGCCTCAGGTTTCGACATCATGTATTAGATGGAAAGATGCTTCCTTTGGGGAGGGCGAGCATGATGCGGGTGCAGATGAGCCTGTTATTGGTGGGAAGGACGGGGTACTTGAAGAGCGTCCGGCCAAGGAGGTTGATTAAGCTCTTTGCGCAGGCGGTAGTGGTTCTTTTGAAGAACTCGCCGTTCACTGCCCAGCGTTGTTTCCTCTCACCAACTCGTCCATTAACCATGCGTCGTAACAAAGTGTAGTAAGTTTGTTACTTAATTCTTCTTCGAAAATGCTGATCATTGTATTCATTTCTGAAAGAAGGAATGATATACAATAATCATTTTAACTGAAATAAAATTTGAGGTGTGAGGCATTCCAAGTGTTTGGAATAGGTCGGTAGTTCGGATGTACCAGGCAGTAAGCTCCGTTCTCGAGGTCTTCCATTACTCTAAAGGGTCCCTCCCACTTTGCGGCTAGCTTCCCATGAGAGGTCGTTCGTCAGGCATCCCCCATCTTTGTCCATACTAGGTCTCCTTTTTTGAAGCTCTGAGGTCGAACCTTGGTGTTATATTTTCTTTCCACTATTCGTCTACAAGCCTCCGCTCGCAGAACCGCTCAATCTCGTTGTTCGTCAAGGGTGTCGTAGGGAGAGTTTCCCTAATTCGACTAGCAACATGGCGTTGGTGCCATATGTCATATTAAATGGCGTATCGCCAGTCGTCCCATGCGGGGTGCACCTATACACCCACAAAACCTCTAGTAGCTCGTCCACCCATGCCCCTTTACTCTCTCCTAGTCTCTTCTTTAATTCGGCTACAATCGCCTTATTCATGGATTTCGCTTGGTCGTTCGTTTGGAGATGCTCTACCGAGCTCATGAGGTGCTTTATCCCTAAGCTCTGGTAGAACAGTCCTAGCTTCTTGTCAACGAACTGCCTACCATTGTTTGTCACGATCGTCCGTGGAAGGCCGAATCGGCATACTATCTTGCATACAAACTTCTGTAATTGTTGGGTCGTGATAGTTGCGAGGGCCTCTGCTTCTACCCACTTGGTAAAATAATCGATGCCAACTAGGAGGAATTTTTTTTGTGCCCGACGTGGAGGGAAGGATCCCACAATGTCCATCCCCTACTAGGCGAACGACTAGAGCGAGACCATGGTGTGCAACAGGCTTGGTGGGGCTTGAGGGACGTTGGCGTGGGCTTGGAAACCCGTGCATTTTTTAACAAAGCTTCTCGCGTCTTCTTCCATAGTCGACCAGTAATAACCGGGCTTGATGGCCTCAGCCTTCAAGGTACATTGCCCGGTATGGAACCCGCAAATTTCATTGTGTAGTTCGTCTAATACATATCGGGCTTCGGGGGCAGCCAAGCACTTGAGGAGAGGGGTGGAAAATCCTCTCCTATAAAGGTCATCTCCTACTAGGATATACCGAGCGATCTTTCTCTTGTATGCCGGCCGAACAGGTTGTCCGACGTCCTATTGCTGCTTCATCTTGCGAATCTCAATCCTTTAATCGTCCGTGTCTTCGTCCGTCTCGGTAATGCTTAGGCATTCAATTGAGGGTTCGGCTAGCACCTACCGAATGATGTGGTGAGCTGTCCATTCTCCTTTCCGCTGTTGAGTTTGGACAGCATGTCTGCTCGAGAGTTATCTTCGCGAGGGATGTGTTTGATATCAACTTGTTCAAAACCTTTGACTAAGGTAGTTTCCTTGTGGAAGTATTTAAGGAGGTGGTCGTCCTTGACTTGGAAATCGTCGTTCATCTGGCCCACCACCAATTGTGAGTCCGTTCGACAGGTTATCTTCCGAGCTCCCATGTTGCGAGCTAACTTCAAGCCTGCCACCAAGGCTTCATACTCTGCTGGATTGTTGGATGTTTTAAACTTGAATATGAGGGAATGTTCCGACAAGAAACCGTTCGACCCTTCTACCGCAAAATCCGCCAAGTGTTGGCCTTTAACTGATCCCCTGGGTTCATAGCGCAACCCATATTTTGACAACTCCACCGCCCAGCCAACCATCTGCCCGGCGAGGTCAGGCTTCCTTAAGATTTTCGAAATTGGGTGGTCCGTTCAACTGACCACCTGATGACTCTACAAGTACGACCGAAGTCTCCGAGTTGCGTTGAGGAGTGTTAAGGCAACCTTGTACACTTATTGGTAGCGTGTGTCTCATCGTCCTAGAGTACCCTGCTCACAAAGTAAATAAATCTAGGGTCCGATCTCTCTTGTACCAATGCGGTGCTGATGGCTTTGTTTGAAACTCCTAGATAGATCATAACGGTTTAAAATACCATTATCTGTGATGTAATTTTGATACTAAATGCACCCTTTTTGACTTAGAAACTTGCTTTGACTCATGTTTTTGCTTTAGTTTTGTGAATAAGAGAGTTGAGGTTATACTTGATGATTTTATCACAAAATTCCCTTGATTTTGTAGGTTATTGGAATGATTTGAAGGAATAATTAAAGTACCAAATAGTTGGAATGCAGAAAAGTCAACCAGAGTGTAGAAAAGTCAACCAAAGTGTAGAAAAGTCAAGAAAAAGTCAACCAAAAAAGTCAACCACGAAGCTTGGGCGGCCAGTGGAGGCTTGGGCGACCAAAAATTGATGCCCACCGCCCGGGCGGCCAAAAATGGGCCCGAGCGTCCATCGTGAAATAGGCCCATTTTTTTATCTGTTTCGACTTATTTTGGATTGGGCCTTGTTTCTACTCTTTTCCGACTCTATTTAAAGGATCCCGACGCTCTAGGTTTTGCATTTCTGGCTGGAGCAACACAACAGCACACTCTTCTACTCTCTAAAGGCGGATCTGGAGGCGGGAGCTTCCTCTTCTACTCTTAGGGTTTTACTATCTCATGTTTTTCGGTTGTTCATCTAGTTTCTCCATGTATATGGGGAACTAAACTCTATTTGTTGTTGGGGAATGATGTAACCTTGTGAACTCTCATGTATTTGAATTGATTCTTAATTTATATGCTTTATTCATTATTTGTTAGGGAATTCATCTGTTTTTAATGCTTGCTATATTTAACTCATTTAGTGCATATTTATGAATTGCATGAGTGTCGGGAGGTTCCTTACAATTCAGGTTCTTGTTGCATTCTCCCAAGGTAATATTTCTCAGGGATGAGGGTATGAGTACTTGGTCGTCTTAAGCTCTTGATCTTTAGACTTAACTCTCTAGGAACGCTAGGAATTACACGAACTAGGAATTAAGGCATACTTATTGTGCCAAGGGATTTGGTTCTAAGTACTTTAGTGAGTGACGTTAACATTAATGCATAAAGAGGAATTCTTACATACATGAGAGGGAACTTGGTGAAATCTAGCCCCAACAACATATTCATCTCATAGTAAACAACATTCGTTCATCTCTGTATTACTCTACTATTGATCAATTTGCATTCATATTTTATTTCTGTTTTTGCATCTCAAACCAATGATCTCGTTTATTTAGTGCCAAGAGTCTTCTGGGATACGATACTTGATCTTACCATAGTATATTACTTGTGCGATTTGGTACACTTGTTAATCCATCAACAATAGACTTGCAAGTTTTCCCCGTCGAGTGGCCGGTTCATGACCGGAGGGTTGGTTAACACGTTCTTCATTTCTTCGAATGCTCGCTCGCACTCCGCATCCCAGACTACTGTACCAGTTCCTCTCTTCATCCTCTTGATTACCGAACGGATGCGCTCTGCTAGTTTCGGTATGAACCGAGAAAGCGAAGTCAGCCATCCGACCAACCTTTGGATTTCCTTCAGGTTGGTCAGGCTTCTCATCTCGAGGACTGAAAACGGTAATTCTTACCATTATTTGTGGTGCAATTTTCTTACCAAATCAACTCTCTTGAAGCTTGAAACATGCTTAATCCTCTCTTTTATCTAACTTTGTGAACAAGTTTAGCTTACGTTATACATAAGAGTTTTCATCACTAATTCCTCAAGTTTTGTAGGCAATTTGTGTGCTTTGGAAGAGTATCTAAACTACCAAGAGTGAGAGCCTAGGAAAAGCTACAAAAAGCAAGTGTTTTGAAGGATCACGAAAGATTCCCCACGCCTGGGCGCCTCAGGAGGGGGGCTGAGCCCCATTCAATTCGCATTTCACTGCAAGTTTCATGCCAGGACGCCTCAGAATGGGGTCTTAGCCCCATTTTGTGCGCAGATCTCGCGCCTGGGTGCCCTAGACAGGGGGTCGGGCGTCATTCTTCACACAGGAGCTGCGCAACCCTCGCGCCTGGGTGCCCAAGAAGAGGGGGGCTGGGCGCGACTTTTGCTGACATGGCACCCTAGACCTATTTAAGGCTTCCATGCAACGAAGGTGCCATCTTCTTGGCAGCTAAAGCTCTAAAACACCATTTTTGGACCTCTGGGAGCTGGTTTTGAGCAGTGGGAACTCTTCATTCTTCCTCCTTGGTTCTCCATCTCTTCCATTTTTCTTCCATTGTAAGCTCAAGCTCTCAATGACTATGGATAGGTAAGTTCATTTTGTTGGGGAATGATGTAACTACGAAACTTTCTTGTAAATGCACTTGTGTTTAATGAATATAAGTTTCTTTCATTTATTGTGAGTGTTTATTTCCTTCTCTTAAAGCTTGTTGTGACTTGATCAACCATAGCATGATTCTTAGGTTTGCTTGATATTGGGAAGTATTGTGTGAATCTTGAACTGGAATAAATACCTAGAGGAAATTGTGTCTAGGGATAGAGCTTGGACCTTTAGTTGTCTTAAACCTCTAGTCTTAATGCAGATGAACTTGTTAGGTTACCAAGGGATTGGAATTTAATGAGTGAATCTAGGCTCTCTCTACCAAGGGATTGGGTTTGAGTAATGTAGTAGGTTGACTTGAGCAATTAAATGAAGAAGTAGTAATGTGCATTTGCATGAGACTGTAGTAGGTAAAATCATTCTCCAACATCTCCATTCCATATCATCTTTAATCATTTAATTTCCAAGTTTTTTAACCCCAAGAAGTTCAATTTCTCACTTATGCATTATGTTTATTTTCATTACACTAAATTCACATTAAAAGAAATCATTCTTTAGTCTAAATTAGTTAGATAATTATACGATTGTAAAGTGTCATACGAGTCTCTTGGGATACGATATCCGATCTTACCGGTTTATTACTTAAAACGATTTGGTACGCTTGCCTCTATTCCTCGATTAGTCAGCATGAATCCTACAAATTTTCCAACTGCGACCCCGAAGGTACATTTGGTTGGGTTCAACCTCATGTTGTACCGTCGAATCTGCCTAAAACCTCCTTCATATCCTCTATATGCTTGTTGCCAGATTTTGACGAGACCACCATGTCATCTACATATACATCCATGCAACGTCCAATCTGATCTGCAAAGATCTTGTCCAATAAGTGTTGATAAGTTGTCCCTGCGTTTTTTAAGCCGAATGACATAACGTCATAGCAGTAATTTGTTTTTTCGGTTATAAAGCTTGTTTTTTCTTGATCTGGGACGTACATTGGGATCTGATTATAGCTTGAGTAGGCATCCAGGAAACTGAGCATACAGTGACCAGACGCGCCATCGACCAGGTCATCAATGTTAGGGAGCAAGTGAGCGTCCTTAGGGCATGCCTTGTTCAAGTCGGTGTAATCTATAGACATACACAACTTTTCGCTGGCCTTCTTGACCAGGACCACATTGGTCAGCCATGTGCTGTAAGTTACCTCCCTAACAAAGTCGGTCTCCTTTAGCTTCCTCACCTCTTCATCTACAACTTCCCTCTTCTCCGCTCTCATCCTTCTTTTCTTTTGGGCGACCGGCCTTGCTTTCTTGAAGAGAGACAATTTGTAGGACATTACCGCGGGATGGATCACATGCATGTTTGTCGTCGTCCAAGCAAACAGATCTCGATTGCGCCAAAGGACCCACCGCAATTCCTGTTCTACCTCGGATTACAGACCTTCTGCCATGTTGGTGACTTACTCGTTGCCTTGTCCTATTTTGGCGGGACGCACCTCCCCCAAGGGCTCAATTCGATCATTGGTGTTGGTGCGAGAGTCAAGATCTGCCATGGCCACTTCCGACCGAATCACCCTCTTCTTGGTAGATTGTGGATAAAGTTTTAGTCCGGCTGCATAACACTCCCTGGCCGTTTTCTAGTCCGCCCGGAAGGTGCACACCGTCTCTTTTTCCAACGGGTACTTCATTGTCAAGTGAGGGGTGGAAACTATCCCTCCGAACTCTTTCAGACATGGGCGTCCCAGGAGGACGTTATACGATGTATTGGCTTCCACTAACAAATAACGGACCCTTTTTTCGTCGTCGTCTCGACCAGCACCGAGACGGGTGCGGAGCTCTACATAGCCTCGCGTGTCCACTCGCTTGCCCGCAAAACCTACTATCTACTCATTGTAAAGCACAATTAGGTCTTCCAACAAATCCATACGCTGGAAAGTTTTCCAGTATAAGATGTTGACCGAGCTTCCCTAATCGACCAGCACCTTGCTTACCCCGTAGCGGGCTATTTCTGCGGTGATTACCATGGGGTCATCCTGCTTTAGGCCAAGAGCATAAAAATCTTCATCTGTGAAGGTGATGGGAGGCATGGTTTTCCTGAGCATGCTCACGGTGTTAACCGATCGGAATGCTCGAACGTGACATTTCCTGGTCGACGACGATGATCCCCCTCCGACGAACCCTCTGGATATCGTGTTGATATGACCACGTAGCGAGCGGTCATTGCTCCTGCTATGGCTTCGACTTCGCCGCCTTTTCGATCGAGGTCGATCACTCCTGCCGTACCTCGGACGTCCACGATCGTCCTATCTTGCCTGACTCCTCCGCCGCGGGCTACGCGACCGTTGTGCCATTCGATCGGGCGATCAACCTTGACGTACTTCTTCAAATGACCCGCCCGGATCAACTCCTCAATTCGATCTTTGAGGGTCACGCACTTCTCCATGGTGTGACCCATGTTCTTATGGTACAAGCAGTGCTTGTTGCCGTCAGCCCCAAGCGGCGTAAGGCGCCTCTTCGACGCCTGAATCAATTCGACGCTTAGTGCTTCTTGTAATATTTTGTCTCGGGGGATGCTCAGAGGGGTATACTATTGAAAACACGGCCCCCTGGGGAACTCCCTCTGCTTGAACCCTCCGATCTTTCTCGACTGGTTTTCATGTTTCTTTCTTTACGCTTTCTCCCCCTTCGATTCTTGTGACTTCTTCTTGTATGATTGTTTCATATCCTTCACCCTTATTTCATCGGTCATCTGCTCACGCAATTCTTTCATGGCCTTCGAGGCGCGGCAACAGACGATGTCCTTAAAAGGCCCTGGTTTAAGGGCAGGCAAAACGTATTGGAGGGCGAGCTCAGAATTGAGGCCCTTTACTCGCCGAACAATTTTCTGATAACGGTCCATCAACGCTTTTAGAGTCTCCTCCTTCCCTTGCTTAAGGTTTACTAATTCAAAAATGGTTAAGTCCTGAGAGTCTACTAGCAAACTGGCGTCTGAACATAACCTTCAGGCCCTCGAAGTTCTCAATAGAATTTGGAGGTAAAGAGTTGAACCATTTCAAAGCTTCTCCCTCCAGCGATAGGGAGAATGCTCAACACCAAATAGCCTGGTTCTCGGTGTGGAATGCCATCCGGTTGGTAAATGTTTTTACGTGGTCGTCCGGGTCGATCATTTCGTCATATATTTTGAACTGAGGAGAGACAAACTACTCGGATATGTGAACATCCATAATAGCCTGAACAAACGGTAAGTGGTCGGAGGTGTCTTCGACCTTTACCACCAACTGCCTACCTGATAACAGTTGAAAAACTGTTATTTTCATGCTTAAAGTTGATACTAAAAGCAACCTTTAGACTTAGAAACTAGCTTGAAATCATGCCTTTTGTTTATATTTTTCAGAAATATGAGAGCTGGACAGGTTTATGCTTGATTTAAGTGTTTTTGTGCAGGTTTTGAGGTGAATTTGGTGAAAGAAGTGAAGAATAAGAGAGAGGACATTAGAAAAGACAAGAAAGAGTGCAAAAAGGAGAAGTCGAAGGCACCGCTCAGCGGCAAACTACCGCTGAGCGGCACTCAAGAGGTGACGTTGGAACCGCTGAGGGGCAAAATGGCCGCTGAGGGGAAGAAAGAAGACGCGCAATCACCGCTGAGCGGTAAATACCGCTGAGCGGCACTTTTTGGGCTTGGACTTTTGTAATCTTTTGTAACTCTAGATTAGTATATAAGGGCTTGCACGTCCTATAGTTAGGTATCTTTGGCAAAAACGAGGCAAACACTCTCTTTTTCACCCCTTTGAAGGAGGATCTTGGATGCTCAGGCTACCTCTTCACCTTTATTGGGTTTATTCTTTCATACTTTCATTGTAATTCATCTAGGTTCACCATGAATATGGTGAACTAAACCTTGTATGTTTGTTGGGGAGTCAAAGTAATCTCTTGAAGCTCTCATATATGGATTTGTTGAGTACATCTTTGAATTAAGACATATGCTTTCTTTCATCATTAGTTAGGGTTTTCCTCTTTGATTAATGCTTGCATTGTTTAACTCATTCTAATGCATGATCATTGGTTTTGTTGATACGGACACGTACGGGGAAATCTAGATCCGGGGAATTTCTCCCAATATTATACTGACAATATTATATTGGTTGCCTTTAAGCTCCTGCGCAAAATAAACTAATCATTAGGAATGCTAGGAATTGTATGAACTATTTGATTAGGGAGAAGCCATCTAGAATGGTACTTAGAGAGTGGCATTAACAATGATGATTTGAATGTTGAATTCCTAAAATGTATGAGAGTGGATGAGATGAAATTGACCCCCAACAACATATTCATTCATATATTCCATTGAAAGTGTTTATCTTTTGTCTTTGCCATTGATCAAAATTCATGCATACATGTTTATTTTCTGTTGCATTTTAAACCCAAATATTTCGTTTGTAAGTCTTAGTTAATCAAGAAACCACATAACTAAACTAGGCCGTGAGTCCTTTGGGAAGAACGATACTTGGTCTTACCAAGTTTTATTACTTGAACGATTCGGTCATACTTGCCGATTGTGAAACAAGTTTGTGACATCATATTTTGGTGCTTACAAATTTGTCCATCAAGTTTTGGCGCCGTTGCCGGGGACTCGTGGTTTAACTGGTTAATTTGTGTGATTATTGATTATCTTTGACTTTAATTTGAATTTCTGTTTTTATTTTTTTTTTTTCTGTTTTATTTTTTTTTTTATCTTTTTAGATTTGATTTTTATCCTTTAGGTTAGATTTTATTTTTATCTTTTTAGATTAGATTTTATTTTAAATTTCGAATTTTTATTTTATTTTTCTGTTTTTATTTTTCAGTTTGTATTTTATTTGATTTTTATTTTTCTGTTTTCTGTTTTTCTGTTTTCTATTTTTATTTTCTGTTTTTTTATTTTCGGTTTTTATTTGATTTGATTTTATTTTATTTGATTAGATTAGATTTTATTTTATTTTATTTTATTTTCTGTTTGTATTTTATTTTATTTTATTTTATTTTTCTGTTTTTATTTTTCTGTTTTATTTTTCTGTTTTTATTTCCTATCTTCTTATCTTTTCAATTATATCCTTTGATTTTTTTCTTTTCTCTATCTTTTTGTGCTAACAATTGTTTTTAGGGTTTTGTGCCTAATGTTTGCAGAATGCAATTTGGTCAAGAGTTTAACTATAGGGGCACTCAATTCTACCAAAGTAATCTCAACCAATGGTGGGAACCTCACTCAAGCATGGATCAAAGCCAATTTTGGCAAGCTGCTGGACAATTTGAGAATCAACCACAACAACAATGGCAGCAACAACCCTTTCTATCAGGAAGTTTGGATAGGTTGGAGGACACCCTTCAACGATTTTTGAAAAATTCCGACTCTACTCAGAAAAGCATTGAAGAATCATTTAAAAGAATGGAAATGCACCTTCATTACATCAGTCAGAGATTGAATGATGATGTTAATACTGAAGTTAACCTTAAGGAGGAAGGGCAAGTCATTATCACTGAAAGTAACAAGATTCTTGATGAGGAAAAATTAGAGGAAGATGAGGAAAGGGTAGAGAGAAAAGAGAAAGAAGAGTTGAGTGAGAAAGATAAAGATGAAGAAAAAGAAAAGAAGTGGTTGAGAGAGAAGAGAGAAAGAAAATTTGTGTGAAAATAAAGAAGTTGAGGAGAAGAAGAGAAGGGAAGAAAAAAATAAAAGAAAAGAAAAAGAGAAAATTTGGGGAGAGAAAGCGTAAGAAAAAGAAGATGAGAGGAAAGAAGAAGAAATCATATGAAAAATCACATCCTCATCTAAAGAAGAATCATAGGAAGGAAAAGAAATTCAAGTGCTTTATGGAAATCTTCAAGAAATTGGAGATTAAAGTTCCTATGATTGAGACATTGCAACAGGTTCCTGGTTTGATCAAATTTCTAAAGAAGTTCAGTAGAAAGAAGAAGAAAAAGAAGAAGGAACATGAGCTTTATTGGGTCAAGCTAGTGACGTTAAAAGAGCGCTTGCTGGGAGGCAACCCAGTGAACTTTTGATTTGGTTTTGTAATTTTTAATTTGTGAACCTTATTTTTGTATTTAGTTGGTTGGATATAGCATCTACTGAAGGATGCTAGGTGGTTAAGTATCTACTGAAGGATACAATGGCTGTAACACCTACTGATGGGTGTTGGTAAGAAAATTTTGCACCTACTGAAGGGTGTTGGTGGATTTTGGGTCAGGCTCGTGACGTTAAACAAGCGCTACCTGGGAGGCAACCCAGTTGATTGATTTTTTTGTTTATTTTTTAGGATTTGCATAAGCATTTTTAACATTGAATTGCAGGGAACCTATGAGGGGTATGTAGGAAGGCACGTAGGTCAAGAAAAGAAGGAGAGGAGCACATCACGAAAGTGCCGCTTACCGCTGAGCGGTACTATCGCAGATGGGCTTAAGTTCCCCTTAGCGGGACCCGAGCCCATTAGGGTATTTTTATACCCCAAGCTGCGTTTTAGGGTTTATTTCCAGACTTCTCTCTGCACAAACACTTCCACACACCTTCTCCTAGGTTTTCCACATCTTTTCACTCTTCCCTCTTAAGAAAATCTCTCTTCTATTCACTTTTTCACTAGTGTGCCATCAAAGTTTGGGGTTGGAAGAGAGCATTCTAGTTTGAAGCATTCTCATTGCATCTAGTATCTCCACCCAAGTAAGTAAAATGCATTTTGTTCATTCTAGGGTTCTTGAATTGAATGTGATTGTCAAAGCATGAATATTTAGGGGTTTTGATTTCTATGCATGATTTGATGATATATTTGATGTTTGAACCGATTAAACTGCTTGATTATGAACTGGAAAACTGAAAATTGCATTTGGGTGGAGTTAGGAAGTTTAAAAACGATTTGCAAAAATCTGCAGATACCGCTGAGTGATTTACCGCTGAGCGGCACTCTGCCAGATTTGCTTTTTCTGGTTTTTGCGTGTTTGAATGTGGCACTGGTGGCGCTGAGGGGAAATTCTGGCCCTCAGCGGTGGTTTAGCTTCAAAAGGAGTTTGTTTTGTGTTTACTAATGATTAACATCATGTTCTGTGGTTTTGGATTTATGTTTGAATGCAGGAATGGCATCCTCTTCAGGAAAGAGATTGAAAACCATGGCAACCAAGAGAAAGGAAAAGGAACCAGAGCAGCCCCATAATGGCAGGTTCCTCTCTAGGAAACATGAGAAGCACTTTAGGGTGGTTCAGGACAGGAGACTTCTAATGGAGAGAAAGGTTGGAATGATACCTAACTTTGCTCCTCAATTTGGAGAGCAAGTGTTAGGGAATGATTGGGGAAGCTAGCCACTTATCCATCACCTGCCAACATAGCTGTGGTGAAAGAATTCTACACCAATGCAAAGAAGATTGGTGATTATCCAGCTGAGAATTATTTGGGCTATGTTAGAGGCCATGCTATCAGGTATGATCCTGACTCCATCAATAACTTTCTGGATACTGTGTGGGCTGGTGAGCAATGCCAGTTTGCTCTTAGCATGGAGGAAGGTGCTGACTTTGAGGATGTTGAGAGAGTATTGTGCATACCTGGAGGACACTTCCAAAGGAATAGATCTGGCTCAGTGGTTAATATTAGGAGGACAGATTTGACTCCTCTTGCAAAGTATTGGATGGCATTTTCTCATGCCAACATTCAGCCATGTTCACATGTGTCAGATATTACTCTCAGCAGGGCACTCTTCATCTACTGTGCTATCAGAAACTTGAATGTTAATATTGGGCAGGTGATAGCTGATGAGATTAGTGTGTGTGCTAACACCTCAAACAACAAAGCACCACTGGGACATCCTTCTTTGATCACTCACCTTTGCAAGCTAGCTGGGGTGGACACTTCTGTTCCACCATTTGAGAGGCCAAGAAAAGCTATAGATGAGGCCTATTACAGACAGTACTGTGGAGGTGAGGAGGCAGCCCAGCCAGTGCCACCACGCCAGGCTCGTAGAGAGAGAAGGCCAGCACAGAGCAGGACTTCTGCTGATACTCATGAGGCAGAACCATTCCAGATGAGGGACATGTATATGTCTCTTATAGGTGCTCAGTTGCAGTCCATCCACAGAGGGCAGGTGGCCACGGCTGAGATGATAGTGGGGATGTATGATACCCCTCCAGCACACAGGTGGACTATGGATGAATTCCATAATGTGGTAGCTTGGCCAGAAGAACCATCATGGAGGAGCTGAAGCAGCTGAAGCTTCAGAGAGATATGGATGAAGATGAAGCTGAGGAGGAGGATGCATTTGATGATGATGATGAGAGGAAAGAGGAAGATACAGAGAGCTCGGACTGATGAGGAGCTGAGATAGCATTTACTGATGAATGCTATCATATGATTATGCTTTTGTGGTTTAAGTTTTCTGAACTTATTTGTTTTTGTTTTTAGATTAGGGTTTGATGTACTCTATTGAACACCTGGTTTTATGATGGTTTGCTATTAACTGTGATTGTGTGATAAGTAATGCTTGATGATGCTTATTGATTGATTGATGTTGAGATGATGTGCACATTAAAATGCTTATACAGGTGATTCACAAGCTTTGTGAACAAATGCATAATATCATGATTGTGATTGTGAAATTAAGCAGGATGTGCATGTCAAATGTGAATGAGCTTATATGTGAGGTTTTGAGCTCCAGAGTTGTTATTGTTGAATGCTATTACTTTGAAAGCATGAATGACTTTGCCCAGGTTTTCTATGATTGAATCAATTGCTTGTTTTGCATCATATGATCAAAGGCCGTGTTTTTGAAACCCTTTTTATTGGCCAAATTCATAAAGTTAGCCTTCTAAAAGAGAACACGTTGTGTTCTATCCTTTGAACCCTTAGCCTTAAATATACACTGAACACCCTTGATTGAAAATCTTTACCTTGAGTTAAGTAGAAGATCTTGTGTGGTATTGTTAAATGTTCAAGTTTGGGGTTATTGGGGAAACATGAAAAAGGAAAAAGCATTGAGCTAAGAGCTAAAAAGTAAGAATATGCAAAGAAAAGAAAAGAAAAAGAAGCAAAGCTCAATGCAAATGCAAAAGCAAAGGCAAAAGAAAGTTGGGAATGAATAAGAAGATTGTGTTGTTATGATTCTCTTAACTCAAGGATTTTGTGATCCAGAAAAACCAATTTTCTTGTTAGCCCAGCCACATTATAAGCCATTGAAAAGTCCTTGTGATGATGCATGCTTGTGAATGTATTTGATTGTGGTTAAATGAAAGGCAAAGTTGATTCATGTGACATTGTGATAGTGGAGTGAATGAGTGAAACACTTTACCTCTTATACACTTGTGTGTTGAGTGAAACACTTTACCTAGTGAGGAAATATTCCATAAGCACATGAACATCCATGCTTAATTGATTGATCATTCATGAAAAATAGCATTTGTTGGAATTTAAATGACTTTGTGAACACTAAAGCATGTGCACATCTTGATTGAACTCTTGGTCTTAAGTTTGAGTGAAGTTATTACTTATCTTGAAAAGAGGATTTTGAATGAGTGAACCATCATATGAATTGGTTGGAGATGGAGTTACATTTTATTTGCTTGAGGACAAGCAAAGTTCTAAGTTTGGGGTTGTGATAACAGTTGAAAAACTGTTATTTTCATGCTTAAAGTTGATACTAAAAGCAACCTTTAGACTTAGAAACTAGCTTGAAATCATGCCTTTTGTTTATATTTTCAGAAATAAGAGAGCTGGACAGGTTTATGCTTGATTTAAGTGTTTTTGTGCAGGTTTTGAGGTGAATTTGGTGAAAGAAGTGAAGAATAAGAGAGAGGACATTAGAAAAGACAAGAAAGAGTGCAAAAAGGAGAAGTCGAAGGCACCGCTCAGCGGCAAACTACCGCTGAGCGGCACTCAAGAGGTGACGTTGGAACCGCTGAGGGGCAAAATGGCCGCTGAGGGGAAGAAAGAAGACGCGCAATCACCGCTGAGCGGTAAATACCGCTGAGCGGCACTTTTTGGGCTTGGACTTTTGTAATCTTTTGTAACTCTAGATTAGTATATAAGGGCTTGCACGTCCTATAGTTAGGATCTTTGGCAGAAACGAGGCAAACACTCTCTCTTTCACCCCTTTGAAGGAGGATCTTGGATGCTCAGGCTACCTCTTCACCTTTATTGGGTTTATTCTTTCATACTTTCATTGTATTCATCTAGGTTCACCATGAATATGGTGAACTAAACCTTGTATGTTTGTTGGGGAATCAAAGTAATCTCTTGAAGCTCTCATATATGGATTTGTTGAGTACATCTTTGAATTAAGACATATGCTTTCTTTCATCATTAGTTAGGGTTTTTCCTCTTTGCTCAATGCTTGCATTGTTTAACTCATTCTAATGCATGATTATTGGTTTTGTTGATACGGACACGTACGGGGAAATCTAGATCCGGGGAATTTCTCCCAATATTATACTGACAATATTATATTGGTTGCCTTTAAGCTCCTGCAATGAACTAATCATTAGGAATGCTAGGAATTGTATGAACTATTTGATTAGGGAGAAGCCATCTAGAATGGTACATTAGAGAGTGGCATTAACAATGATGATTTGAATGTTGAATTCCTAAAATATATGAGAGTGGATGAGATGAAATTGACCCCCAACAACATATTCATTCATATATTCCATTGAAAGTGTTTATCTTTTGTCTTTGCCATTGATCAATTCATGCATACATGTTTATTTTCGTCTTGCATTTAAACCAAATTTTCGTTTGTAAGTCTTAGTTAATCAAGAAACCACATAACTAAACTAGGCCGTGAGTCCTTTGGGAAGAACGATACTTGGTCTTACCAAGTTTTATTACTTGAACGATTCGGTCATACTTGCCGATTGTGAAACAAGTTTGTGACATCATATTTTGGTGCTTACAAATTTGTCCATCACCTACTCGAAAAAATGGTTCTTAAGGTTTACTAATTCAAAAATGGTTAAGTCTTGAGAGCCTACTCGCAAAATGGCGTCCGAACATAACCTTCAAGCCATTGAAGTTCTCAATAGAATTTTGAGGCAAAGAGTTGAACCATTCCAAAGCTTCTCCCTCCAGCGATAAGAGAACGCTCGGCACCAACTAGCCTGGTTCCCGGTGTGGAATGTCATCCGATTGGTAAACTTTTTTACGTGGTCGTCCAGGTCGGTCGTCCCGTCATATATTTTGAACTAAGGCGAGACGAACTGCTCGGATATGTGAACATCCATAATAGCTTGAACAAAAGTGGTTGGAGGTGTCTTCGGCCTTTACCACCAACTGCCTACTCACGGCGGCACTCTCTATTGGAGCATACTTGGCCCCATTCGCCCCAACTTCAGGCTCGGTCGGCTTCCATGTCTCATTCGGGATATCATTGTGTTCGGTTGTTTCCCCCTAGACGGCCTTGCCACGCTCTTCATCAGCCTTCTCTCCTGCTTTGGTGTCCTTCCCCTTAGCAATCCAGGTTGAGCACTCAGCCCGGACAGTTGCCAATTCCGCCTCGTGACGCTACTGCATTTCTTCCATTTTTTGTTGTAACATCTTGATCATCTCGGTCGGGTCCTCAACGCTCATATTCCTCGTGGTCACTGTTGGCTCTTCTAAGTCACTCAGCCCCACGGTGGGCGCCAAAATGTTCCGGGATGGGTTTAAGTCACTTCTAATACCTACGCAATTTATGCTCTGGGATTAATTGGTCTTCAATCCAAGCCTTTGTCCTCGCCTGGCCGTCCGGAGGTGTACCTATTAAAGGTTTTCTGATGCCAAAGTCAGCAAACAGTCCGTTCGGCAGTTCAATGTAACAATAATAAATGCACAGTAAATGTGATAACCTACCTCTTACCTTTGACTTGTATTTATAGTTTTTGGCGCAGACCTAGAATTAACGATACCTTAATCCCGGCCCAATCATGATCCACTATCCTTAAAGATGGTTTGCCCTAATCTTTGAAAGTTATTTGTCATCGGTCGGTCGTCCCTGACGGTCGTTAGGAGACCCTCTTTTGTTGGTCGCCGATAATCCAGTACAGTAGTCTTCTTATTGTAAATATTAAATTCTATTGGTATAAAAGTTAAGTTTAGAATATTATGTATACGAATAACTACTAAACTTGAATGTGAAATGTCAATTTGGAAACTTGTTGAAAAACTAAGTTTGAGTATTATGAAAATTATGTAAAACTTTAAAAACGAAGAACTTTATTTGTCATTGTACCGTCCGGTCCTCCCGACTCATAAACCGAACGGTTTCCCCCTTGCCGCCCACCCAGGTCACCATCATGACCGAGCGTCCAAGCTAAACACTGTCCGAGCATACATAGACCGAGCGCTCCTCCAAGGTCCCCATCCAGGTCGGCCATTAAGACCGAGCGTCCAAGCTAAACGTTGTCCGAGCATACATAGACCAAGCACTCCTCCAATGTCGCCCATCCAGGTCGGCCATCAAGACCGACCGTCCAAGCTAACGCTGTCCGACCACACATAGACCGAGCGGTCCTCCAAGGTCGCCCATCCAAGTCGACCATCGAGATCGAGCGTCCAATGTGACCGATCAGCAGAACCGAGTGGCCGCCCACCCAGGTTGACATCCCTGGCCGACCACCCTTCTGACCGGCCGTCCAAACCAACCCTCACTAGGTCGACTACACGGTTAAACACTAATGACTCATTAAAGCCCTTAATGAAGATTAAGGTATGATTGGGCCGTTATCAGGCCCACGAAAGGTAAAAGCCCATTACAATCAGTATAAATAAAGGTTCCAGGTATGCTTTCTGCACAGATTGCTTACGATACAATATATACATGCATTACAGATCGTTATGTCATATTATTGACTTGAGTATCGGAGTGTCTTTGACAGGTACCCGACCGCCCGGCTTAGAGAACGAGGAGAGAGAACGAATACTACAACCAGGACTTGAAGACTGAGAGCCCTTTCGGCCCTTCCCAGCTCTTCCAGCACTCAGCAAAGAGACAACCGTCCGGTTTTCGCCAGCTTCTAGTGCCCCCTAGAGACGGAGTCGCTCGGTCTGCTTCAGTTCGTGGAATTCAATGTCCGCCCGGTCTTTGACAAACTCGTATTTTAACAGGATCGTCCAGATCTGGCCGAAACAGTCATAAAAATTCACAAGTTTTTGTATAAGATGATGTTTACTTATATTTAAGTATAACTCGATATTATGATTGAATGCATAACGTAATTGGATGCTTAAACTTGGTAATTAGAATGTACAACATAGTTGGATGTTTATGTTTCATAAGGTGTGAGACGTGTATAAGTATATAAAGAGGATGAATTGCATTTAGAAAATTGCATTTCACGTTTATGCAAATAGGCATTGAGACAAAAATTCAATTTAATAACATGTTAACTTTAGAATACGGAATAAATAGAGTTTGACAATTTTTCTCAAAAAGGGCAATAAAAAATATTTGGTAGAATATCTAATGGATGGATATTATACTTTAAAAGGACTTTTAATAAAAATAATTTTCATATACTTTAAACAAAAATACTCGTTTTTATATTAGTTCATTTAACTTGAGTCTTTTAATGAACTCTTGAAGAGTTATATTATGACCAAGCTTAATTAAAATAAGTAGTTGCCATCTTTATATTTTTTTTTATTTCTCATTTTAAACTAATGTTACATAATTTTTTTCACTTTTCAATTTTTATAATTTTTTTACTATGTAGGAAAATATTACTTACTTCAAATTATCATGTGATTTTATTATAATTTAAACTACTTCAAACATTAAAAACAACTAACTAAATATTAAAAATATAAAAATAATAAAAACATGTATTATCTATTCTATTATATGAAGAGGATTTCCTTGTTGGGACAAAATCGTCTAGGAATCATTTATTTTGAAGTTTAATAAAATTGTATATTGAAATAAATGTTTATAAAAAAGCTTGTCTAGGATAATTCGCTAAATTCTATAATAAATGGACTATCCTATATTCTATAATAAACTGATTATCATAAAAGTTATAGTAAAACAGACTATCGTAAAACCTATAGTAAACAAACTATCCTAAATGCTATAGTAAATAAACTATCCTAAACGGTGTAAATAAATTGTCTAAGTGTTTAAATCCTATGTACGAACAATCATTTTTGTTTTATATATGCAGATCTTATTAAGGACAAAGTGTTTTATTCAAAGTTATGTACTGATTCATAAAGACATTAAGAGATACAAACATCGTTGTTTTCTGTCTCACCATTCGTACAACAACACAGTTTTTTTGCCTACAAAGCACAATAGCATCTTGCAGTGTACAAAAGGATATAACAACTCTATCAAAGTCAATGTTCCCGTGTAATGGATTTTTTTTAAGTTCTTTATAAATTGAAGACTACAAGAAGAGAAGAATAACTTCCTTTGATTTTGCGTCGTTTAGCTTTAAGAATACTTCTTTATAACAAATTTTTCAGATTTATATTCTTTTGATCATATTGTCTCTAAGCGAGTTATTCATTTACACTTATTTTAAAAACGTTTATTTGTTTTTGAATAATTAAGAGCGATTCAGAACACTTAGTTTATTTAACTCAGGGGAGTTAAACATTATTTAGCCAATTGGATTATTGTAAACCAAAAGTGCTAAAACTCATTTGTAACTTCTTAAAGTTAGTGGAACCTTTTAAGAATGCTTAAAGGAGAACTGGACCTAATTCAGGTTAAATGAATCAATATAAAACGAATTTTTATCTCTTCTTTCTTTTCACTGTGCTTGTAAACGCTCTTAAAAATCCTTAAGTGTTCAATATTGTCTACATGAGAATTTAATCCCTGCAAACAACTTCTAATACAATTTATTTTACTCATTTTAGCGTTTTTTTTAAATTAATAATTTTTATTTACTATTTGTTTCTCTAAAATCTAGCTATTTATAATAAAAAGGTTAACTAAAAAACGAAGAATTTATTTTTATTATCATAAAAAATAGAACCTAGAAATTAAATAAATTATAAATTATATGGTAGAAACTTAAATTAGAAGTTCCCAATATAAGTTTTCTAGATAAATTTATCCAACACATTTAATAATTAACTTAGTAATCTTACCAAATATATTTTTAAAATTATTCAATAGAACTAATGGATAAATTAGTTGATAATGTAACATGACATAAAGGAATATAATTATATAATCTTTACTATATAACAAAATTTGTGTTTCTAGATAAAATATATTATGTGTAATTTAATTTATCAACATTGAAGAGATGACA